>NC_051310.1:63473820-64820869 GCF_015220235.1 Choloepus didactylus | reverse complement strand
TTATAATAAGCTTCAAAGTCAGGGAGTGTAAGTCCTCCCACTTCATTTTTCTTTTTCAGAGTGTCTTTAGCAATTCGAGGCATCTTCCCTTTCCAAATAAATTTGATAACTAGCTTTTCCAAGTCTGCAAAGTAGGTTGTTGGAATTTTGATTGGGATTGCATTGAATCTGTAGATGACTTTGGGTAGAATTGACATCTTAATGACATTTAGTCTTCCTATCCATGAACATGGAATATTTTTCCATCTTTTAAGGCCCACTTCTATTTCTTTTAGTAGAGTTATGTAGTTTTCTTTGTATAGGTCTTTTACATCTTTGGTTAAGTTTATTCCTAGGTACTTGATTTTTTTAGTTGCTATTGAAAATGGTATCTTTTTCTTGAGTGTCTCTTCAGTTTGTTCATTTCTAGCATATAGAAACATTACTGACTTATGTGCATTAACCTTGTATCCCGCTACTTTGCTAAATTTGTTTATTAGCTCTAGTAGCTGTATCGTCGATTTCTCAGGGTTTTCTAGATATAGGATCATATCATCTGCAAACAATGACAGTTTTACTTCTTCTTTTCCAATTTGGATGCCTTTTATTTCTTTGTCTTGCTGGATTGCCCTGGCTAGCACTTCCAGCACAATGTTGAATAACGGTGGTGACAGCGGGCATCCTTGTCTTGTTCCTGATCTTAGAGGGAAGGCTTTCAGTCTCTCACCATTGAGTACTATGCTGGCTGTGGGTTTTTCATATATGCTCTTTATCATGTTGAGGAAGTTTCCTTCAATTCCTACCTTTTGAAGTGTTTTTATCAAAAAGGGATGCTGGATTTTGTCAAATGCTTTTTCAGCATCTATTGAGATGATCAATTGATTTTTCCCTTTTGACTTGTTAATGTGTTGTAATACATTGATTGATTTTCTTATGTTGAACCATCCTTGCATGCCTGGAATAAACCCCACTTGGTCATGTTGTATGATTTTTTTAATGTGTCTTTGGATTCGATTTGCAAGTATTTTGTTGAGGATTTTTGCATCTATATTCATTAGGGAGATTGGCTGGTAGTTTTCCTTTTTTGTAACATCTTTGCCTGGTTTTGGTATTAGATTGATGTTAGCTTCATAAAATGAGTTAGGTAGTGTTCCATTTTCTTCAATGTTTTGAAAGAGTTTGAGTAAGATTGGTGTCAGTTCTTTCTGGAAAGTTTGGTAGAATTCCCCTGTGAAGCCATCTGGCCCTGGGCATTTATTTGTGGGAAGATTTTTGATGACTGATTGGATCTCTTTGCTTGTGATGGGTTGGTTGAGGTCTTCTATTTCTTCTCTGGTCAGTCTAGGTTGTTCATATGTTTCCAGGAAATTGTCCATTTCCTCTACATTATCCAGTTTGTTGCCATACACTTGTTCATAGTATCCTCTTATAATTTTTTTAGTTTCTTCAGTATCTGCAGTTATGTCACCTTTTTCATTCATTATTTTGTTTATATGGGTCTTCTGTTTTTTTGATTTTGTCAGTCTAGCTAGGGGCTTGTCAATCTTGTTGATCTTCTCAAAGAACCAACTTTTGGTGATATTTATCCTCTCTATTGTTTTTTGTTCTCTATGTCATTTATTTCTGCTTTAATCCTTGTTATTTCTTTTCTTGTACTTGGTTTAGGATTGGTTTGCTGTTCATTTTCTAGCTTCTTCAGTTGATCCATTAGTTCTTTGATTTTGGCTCTTTCTTCCTTTTTAATATATGCGTTTAGTGCTATAAATTTCCCCCTTAGCACTGCTTTTGCTGCATCCCATAGGTTTTGGTATGTTGTGTTCTCACTTTCATTCGTCTCTATATATTTAGCAATTTCTCTTGCTATTTCTTCTTTAACCCACTGATTGTTTAGGAGTGTGTTGTTTAACCTCCAAGTATTTGTGAATTTTCTAAGTCTCTGATGGTTATTGACTTCTAATTGTATTCCATTGTGGTCAGAGAATGTGCTTTGAATAATTTCAATCTTTTTAAATTTATTGAGGCTTGTTTTATGTCCCAGCATATGATCTATTCTGGAGAAAGTTCCATGAGCACTAGAAAAGTATGTGTATCCTGGTGATTTGGGATGTAATGTCCTGTATATGTCTGTTAAATCTAATTCATTTATCAGATTGCTTAGGTTTTCAATTTCCTTATTGGTCTTCTGTCTGGTTGATCTATCTATAGGAGAGAGTGATGTGTTGAAGTCTCCCACAATTATTGTGGAAACATCAATTGCTTCCTTTAGTTTTGCCAGTGTTTCTCTCATGTATTTTGTGGCACCTTGGTTGTGTGCATAGACATTTACGATTGTTATTTCTTCTTGCTGAATTGCCCCTTTTATTAGTACGTAGTGGCCTTCTTTGTCTCTCAAAACATCCCTGCATTTGAAGTCTATTTTATCTGAGATTAATATTGCTACACCTGCTTTCTTTTGGCTGTAGCTTGCATGAAATATTTTTTTCCATCCTTTCACTTCAGTTTCTTTGTGTCCCTGTGTCTAAGATGAGTCTCTTGTATGCAACATACTGATGGTTCATTTTTTTTGATCCATTCTGCGAATCTATATCTTTTAATTGGGGAGTTTAATCCATTTACATTCAACGTTATAACCGTGAAGGCATTTCTTGAATCAGCCATCTTATCCTTTGGTTTATGTTTGTCATATTTTTCCCCTCTGTCTATTAATATCCTTTATTGTACCCATACCGAATCTCTTTAGTACTGAACCTTTCTCCAAGTCTCTCTGTCCTTTCTTTGTTTCTCTGTCTGTAGGGCTCCCTTGAGTATCTCCAGTAGGGCAGGTCTCTTGTTAGCAAATTCTCTCAGCATTTGTTTGTCTGTGAAAAATTTAAGCTCTCCCTCAAATTTGAAGGAGAGCTTTGCTGGATAAAGTATTCTTGGCTGGAAATTTTTCTCACTCAGAATTTTAAATATATTGTGCCACTGCCTTGTCGCCTCCACGGTGGCTGCTGAGTAGTCACTACTTAGTCTGATGCTGTTTCCTTTGTATGTGGTGAATTTCTTTTGTCTTGCTGCTTTCAGAACTTGCTCCTTCTCTTCTGTGTTTGACAGTGTGATCAGAATATGTCTCAGAGTGGGTTTATTTGGATTTATTCTATTTGGAGTTCGCTGAGCATTTATGATTTGTGTATTTATGTTGTTTAGAAGATTTGGGAAGTTTTCCCCAACAATTTCGTTGAATACTCTTCCTAGACCTTTACCCTTTTCTTCCCCTTCTGGAACACCAATGAGTTTTATATTTGGATGTTTCATATTATCTATCATATCCCTGAGGTCCATTTCGATTTTTTCAATTTTTTCCCCATTCTTTCCTTTATGCTTTCATTTTCCATTCTGTCATCTTCGAGGTCACTTATTCGTTGTTCAACTTCCTCTAGTCTTGTACTATGAGTGTCCAGAATCTTTTTAATTTGGTCAACAGTTTCTTTAATTTCCATAAGATCATCCATTTTTTAATTTAGTCTTGCAATGTCTTCTTTATGCTCTTCTAGGGTCTTCTTGATTTCCTTTGTCTCCCGTACTATGGTCTCATTGTTCATCTTTAGTTCTTTGAGTAGTTGCTCTAGGTGCTGTGTCTCTTCTGGTATTTTGATTTGGGTGCTTGGGCTTGAGTTATCCATATCGTCTGGTTTTTTCATACGCTTTATAATTTTCTGTTGTTTTTGGCCTCGTGGCATTTGCTGAACTTGATCGGGTTCTTTTAGGATTTGTAGACCAATTGAAGTCCTTATCTCTAATTTATCAGATCTACAGCTTTGTGGAGTACACTTTCTCTAACTAACCAGCAGGTGGCGTCCACGAGCCACCTGTTCTCCACAAGCCAGTTCTCCCCTGCTTAGCCTTTTTGGTGAGTGGGGGAGTGAGTCTTGTGGGGTCCAATTGGTGTACCAAGCCTGCGTGTGTAGTTGGTGTTGCCTGCCCTGTATATGGGGCATGTTTCTGGGCAGTCAGGGAGGGGGGGGTGGCTCTAACAATCAAATCTCCTTGGTGATCCTAGAGTTTTAAAGCTGCTGCAATAGTCTAATCCTTCAGTTCAGTCCTGCCACAGTTTGTCTCTGCCACTGACCCACAAGTCCTTGGTATTGGCGTATGGCTCCTGAGACTTGCAAGTGGGCCCCTCTTCCAGGCCGTGCACCCTGGGTCCTCTGTTGAGGGATGACTGTGCTATGTCACAGGTGAGTGCCATCCCCCCAGGGCAGTTCTGGGCTGCTGGGCTGTGTAGGGGGGCTCCCAGTCTGCTGAAATGATGGCTGAATGGGGCTTTGTTAATTCACACTGCTCTACCTTCCCAACTGTGGGACAATCAGCTGAGGTTGCAGGGAAGGCTAATGTCCATGCCCAGTTTTGTGGTGTGTGCCTGTTATTTGAAGCACTTCCGTCACACTGGGTTGTCTGAGGCAGTTCTGGGCTATGGGGCTGGCGATGGGCAGGAGTGTTTCCTGTCCACCAGGATGATGGCTGTGAGCGGACACCCCCCTTTTCTTGGGAAGTTGTGGTGTTTAGTGAATTTTCTCAGCCACTGGATTATTGCGTTTTGTCTCAGAGCTCTCCTAGTTCTGCTCTTGACTTGACCTGCCCAAATAGCAAGTCTTTGAAGCTTTCTGTATTGGGCTTCTTAGAGTAATTGTTTTAGAAAAAGAAAAAAGGATTAAAAAAAAAAAAAAAACAACAACAACAAAATAAAAAAAAACAAAACAAAAAAAAACGGGCCCTCCTCAGAGATCTAATGGGTTATTGAAATGCTAAGAGACAAAGCAACCAGGGCCATTAAGGAAAGGTCCACAGGGCAGAGAGATTAGCTTTCCTTCAGGATTTGCATATGTGCCTCCGGGCCCTTCCCCTTTCTATGTTCACCAGAACTCCAAAAATCCTCCGCTTTTATTTTTGAGTTTTTCGTGTTGTTTTTTTTCTATGCCTGTCTCCTCTCTGCTGGGCTGGCTGCTCTCAGATTCTCTGGTGTCTGGTCTCAGTCTATCTATGGTTGGAGTTTGAATCAGTAGAATGAGTTTCCGATAAGGGCTGCCACTGCAGTTCTCCCTTCTCCTTCCTGGAGTTGACAGCCCCTCCTCCCCCGGGACTGAGCCTGGCAAGGAGGGGCGCGGGTCCCCTGGCTGCAAAAACTTACAGATTTCGCTGATCTCAGCAGTTCCACGTTTTCATGAGTGTTGTATGAAGTATGCCCAAAGTCAGATTGCTCTGTGGTGTCCAGTCCACACAGTTCCTGGCTTTCTACCTACTTTCCTGGAGGAGTAACTAAAACATACAGCTCACCAGTCTGCCATCTTGCCGCAATTCCCCAAATATATTTTTACTAAAAGTCCTCCTGTGACAGGGCAGTGGACAAAAGGAAAATTGTTAACATGGGGGTGAGGGTTTCCTTGTGTCTCTCCAGGTGAAGATCAGACTCCTATTTAGGTGGCCACATGACACTTGAAACTGTACCATGAGCGGGAAAAAGAGAAAGTTGATGTGGAACATGGAACCTCCAGTAGTGCAGATGGAGGGCCTCTCACTGAAAACAACTCACATCAGACCAATGCTGGCCACCACTGAGGCTTCTCCTCCTACATGGGGACAAATTAAAAATTTGTGCCAACAGGCTGAATGGCTCATATGGCAGGAGCACTGGCTGTTCACCCTCTCTAATCTGGTGATAGCTTTATTTGCTATTGTAACTACTACTGTAAGTATGCTTCCTTTAGTAGATGCTCATGCTCATAATTATACTTATTGGGCATATATCCCCAATCTTCATCTAGTATGACCTGTGGAATGGAGTGATCCAGCCCCTCTTATTTATCTTGATGATACAGCATGGCTTCCTGGCCCAGAGGATGACAAGCTACCAGAATATCCTAAAGAGGAAGGCACTCAGTATAATTCTACTTTAGCCTTCTCACATTTACTGCTATGTTTGAGACATGGGAAAGAATGTTTGTCTTTTGAACAACAAGCATGGCTTTCAATAATTCCAAAGCATGGAAATGTCTCTCATTCTACATTATATTTGTTGACAAGTCAAAGTTTTGCATACCAACATAATAGTGTAAATGATGGAACTCCACATCATCTGGTCTGCCAAGCACCAAAGTATTGGTCTCCAGACTTAATGAGAATACACTGGGAAACTTGTCAAGGGACTAATGGTATGTTACTGCTTAATGGTTCCTATGGAATTGTAGCTGACTGGTCCCCTAAGGGGTTCACAGTGCAGAACTGCAGTGGCCAAAACGAGTCCTACTCAGCACATGAACGTTAAAATGGAAAATTCATATGCATAATTTGACATCCCTTCTAAATGATACTGAAAGCATGCAAACAGAAGCCAGAAAACCTATAATATGGCATGGTATGGGAATAATCCCACCATGGCCTTTTTTAAACAATTATACCCCTCAAACATCTATTTGGAAGATTCCAATGGCTCTACAGTATATTAAAATACGGTATGGAACATATTCCCATAAAAAATAATTACACTTTAAGCTTTACTGGGTTCAAACACTTTAGTGTGAAAGCTTGTGTTAGAGACCCATATGTATTTTGGATAGGTAATCTCTGTCTTAACATTAGTTCTAAGGAGGTTTCTTGTAATGCTAATGCAACTTGTGGATTATATTCTTGTGCAAAAAGAACCTTAAGTAACAGCAATCTTACCTTAATTGTCTTACGAAGATGAAAGGGCCTCTGGATACTGGTGACTCAGGAAAGGCCCTGGGAATCATCTCCTGATATGCATATTCTATTAACATTATTAAATAAAGTGTTACATAGAATAAAAAGATTTTTAGGTATATTAATTGCATTTATTATAGGTTTAATAGCAATGACCACTGCCACTGCTGTAGCCAGCACTACACTTCATCAATCAGTACAGATGGCACACTTTGCATAAACATGGCATGAAAACACTAGCTAAGCTTGGGGAGAACAGCTGAAAATTGATAAAGAAGTTAACCAGCATTTGGTTAACTTAGAAAATGCTGTTCTCTTACTTGGAGAAGAAATAGAATATCTGAGGCATAGAATACAATTAACATGTGATTGGAATGTAACCACCTTTTGCATAACTCCACGTGAATACAATTCTTCAGCACTAAGCTGGGATAAAATTAAAAAACATTTAATGGGACATCATAAAAAACTTAACTATTGATATTTCCCAGTTACAAGTCAATGCTCATGCAATTCAACAAGAAAATCTCCAAGTATTATCCTCATCTAAAATCTTTTAGGGCATTGCTGATGGAATACAACAGCTAAATCCTTTACCATGAGTTAAAAGCTTAAGTAGTAGAACATTAGGAAGTGTCTTTATAATATTAATTTGTCTTTTATGTTTATGTCTAGTCCTCTGATGGATGAGACAAGCAGTCTCCGATTTAACTGAGAAATCTGCAATCCCAGCCATCATGTCTGCAATAAGAAAACAAAAAGGGGGATATGTGGGAAACAGGGCCTGAAGTTTCTCCTCTCCTTCCTGCATACTTGAGGTGGGGGCCTGGAACACTAGGCCCCTGCTGAGATGGAACACTGTCAAGGCACACCTCATTAAAATATGTGCAGGCATGAGAATGTGGCTGAAGGACTGTTTTCTGTTATTGTCCTTGAGATTAAGATAAAAACCATTTGCAGACTGATGTAAACAACCATGGGAAAATGTCTACATGCACAGTAAAGCATTACTGTACCCTAAAAGCATAATAAATAAGGGTCTTGGGAACAGGACTCATACACTCACCTGACAGGTGGTGTGTACCCTGCTCCCAGTCTCTCAAAGACATTTTTGTCTCAAATCTTAATTTCTGCATTGTACCCAGAAACAATGTTCATCATCAACCATTTTTCGGTTGATAACCAAAATTTTTCATCATAAATTTAAACCCTGGAAAGGATGTCATTTTTGGCAAGCTATAAATATTGACACTAAATAAATCTATTAACATCATTCTCTTAAATGTTTCCAAAGACTATAAATAACAGGACTTTGATAGTTAACATAATTTTTTTACAAAAAAACCCACAAATGATCTGTTATTAAAGGTTAAAACTTTTATTCTGTTGTTTTAACTCCCTCGATTGTTGTTTCTAGTCTACTTCCCCCACACGATTTTATGATAATGTGATGCACTTTATGCATGAATATCTCTTATTATTTAAGCTCTCATAACTGTCTACACAAAAACACATTTATAAATTGAAATTTTAGTTTTAAAAATAATTTCTTGGGAGCATAGGTTTAAATGTTTTTGTTTATTGTTATCACTAAAATTAATAACATAGAATTGATAAAGCAACAAAATATATTACAAGTTTTTATATGTAATTTTTAAATTAAAAAAAGAAACTTTATTGGAAATGGAGATGTTCTTACATTGTAAAGGAAAAAAAAAAATTCGAGACAATTCAGTTATGAGCACTTATCTTACTTTTATTACTAACTCGCTGCAAGGAGAAAGGCAATGCCAGTCAGAATCAAGCCAAGCCAAATCAAAGGTTTACTCTTGGTAGGTACACGTTGTAGAAAAATAGAAACGGTTAGTAATTATTTCAATAAATCAAAAAAAGAAAATAAAGGGGAAGGTCAGTAGCTGCACTGACAGTCTTCTGCAGAAAGAATTTACCAATTATCAGAAATAAATCTTGACCATTTGTGTTTCTCTCATAGTCAATCAAAATAGATAAAATAATTCCCCGGATCCCCCTCCACCCATGCCGTGTCCACCGCCTCTCCCCGCACCCTCTCCTGCCGCCACCGCACTCGCTCCTCCCCTCGTGTAGGACGGCGGGATCCCCGCCCCAGGGTCTGTAAACACAAGGTGGCAGCTCCCGCAAAGCCCGTGAAACAAGCGGAAATGGCTGCCTTGGACACGGGCGGCGGTGGCGGCCACGGTGAGTATCATCATCAGTAGCAGCAGGGACATGGCGCAGAGACTCAGCCTTCACCGCTAGCTCTGCTGCGTATACCTGCAGCAAGATCAGGCCGCCATCGCCAGGTGACGACATGGAGGCTCCCCCCCACCCCTCCCCCGCTGCAGCCAGCGGGGTATCCAAGGTGGATGGTGTTGATGGGAGCACAGCATTGTGCATGTAATTAACAGCTCTGAATTGTAGAATTCAAAGTGGTCAAAGGGAAAATTTTGTGTTGCATATATGCATCACAATAAAATAAAAAATAAGACATCAACCTGTGCAACACAAAGAATGAACTCTAATATTAACTATGGATTTAGCTAATAACTATAATAATATGGTTAATCAATTGTAACAAATATAACACACTGACACAAAATACTAATAACCTGGAAAACTGCATGTGTGAAGGGGGTAGAGGGAAACTATGCTGTGCATGATTTTTTTTGTAAACCTACAACTGCTTTAAAAATGAATTAAAACTGAACAACAGCATTTGATGAGATGAAGGAGTCACTCTGAGAGGTTTTTGGCTGTTTTCTGGATGTGAAATATCATCCTGACCACTTTCAACAAGCATCATTTCCACCACTTTCCAAAGCTGACATTTCTTGGAATCGTCTCACCAGGGTGCTGCTTCTGGAAGTAAGGAGGAGTGAAGAGCAGCTTTGGAGAATGGCCAAACCTGTTTGCTGTGTGATCCACAATGGAGTAAGGAGTTTCAGGTGGCAGGTCATGACTGTACAGTTCCCCTCCCAACAACTGAACCCCATGATGATTGCAGAAGGATGATGACATCAGGTGGGAGGCATCCCTCTTCTTGACTCCAAGTTCACAGGCATCACACAGCACACACCTCAGTGAATCACAAATAACTGAGGAATCTGGCTGATTTCCCATTCTGAATGCTCTGACCCACTGTTGGGATTTGCATCCTTTTGCTGAATCTATTTCTAAATCTATCTAGATATATATTGTTTGTTTAACAAGTGTTCTTGAATGCCAGCTCTATTTTAGGTACTTGGGATATGTTAGTGAATGAATCAAAGAAATTGCCCCCTTCATGAGGCTTAAGTTCTGTGAAGGGAGGCAGACAATAAACATAAATCATTAGTAATTAATGATAAATTTAGATAATCAATTATTAATTAATTAATAGTCAAACCAAAGTTGATATATGGGCCTATGTGCCACACATTTGTGTGAACCAGGTAAGTGACTATATATGTATTTTTGGATCTTATTCTATTCCTTTCATCCAGTTCTCTGTTCTTGGGCTAATCCTACAATATTTTACTTACTGTAGCTTTGCATAAGTCTGTGTATCTGGGTGTTTAAATCCTCCAGCTTTGTTCTCCAATTGTCTTGGCTATTCCAGATGCTTTGCTGAGTTGAAGTGTTTATACTGGATGTCTGTGTCTTGTCCTTAAACTCATGTTCAATAGTTCACCATCAATTATGATAATAGCTGCAGGGATTGTTGCTGCAGTTAGCCATTTCTGCAGTGGAATTGAACTAGAAATCAATAACAGATAATATTTAAATTCATTTTTATTGAGATATATTCACATAACATACAATTATCTATGGTGTACAATCAACTCTTTACAATACCACCATATAGTTATGCATTCATCATCCCAATCTATTTTTGAACATTTTCTTTACACCAGAAAGAATCAGAGTAAGAATAAAAAATAAAAGTAAAAGAGAAAACCCAAATTATCCCCCAATCCCACCCTATTTTTCATTTAGTTTTTCTCACCATTTTTCTACTCATCCATCCACATACTGGATAAAGGCAGTGAGATCCACAAGGTTTTCACAATCACACTGTCACCCTTGTAAGCTACACTGTTGTACAGTTTTCTTCAAGAGCCCAGGCTACTGGGTTAGAATTTGATAGTTTCAAGTATTTAATTCTAGCTATTCCAGTACATTGAAACCTAAAAAGTGTTATCTATATAGTGCATAAGAATGTCCACCAGAGGGACCTCTTGACTCCATTTGAAATCTCAACCACTGAAGCCTTATTTCATTTCATTTCACATCCCCCTTTTGGTTAAGAAGATATTCTCTATCCCATGATGCTGGGTCTAGATTCCTCCCTGGGAGTCATATCTCACATTGCCACATCTAAGCAACAAAGAGGTACTCAAGGGGACACTCTTAGGCAAAATTATAAGCAGGTTTTGCCTCTCCTTTGCAGTAACAAGCTTCATAAGGGCAAGTGCAAGATAGAGGGCTTGGCATACCAAGCCATCAGTCCTCAATGTTTGTGAGAATATGAGCATCAATCCAAGTGAGGAAGTCCAACACTTCCACATTTTCCCCTAGCTACCCAGGGGAGCCCTGTATATATATATATTTATCCTCTGCCCAAATTACTTTGAGATGTGTTGCTATTTCATGCTAACCTATGTAAATCTGCCATATTTCACTTCTGATTCAAAGTTCCATGTAATTGTGGTGTTTGAACAAACTGTAGAAGTTATATTGTTTAGAAAATATAGATCCTGCATTACATGAACATCTCTTCCCTTGGTCACATGTGGAAATTGAAGTTCTAACACACAGTCAGTTTCAGCCTTTACCCTTTGGCCCAATTTGCCCTAGTCTTAACCAGATCTGCTTCATTCATATTTCTAATAAAGTCTGGACTCTTTTTCACCCTTTCTGTTTAACTATTGCTGTATGCACTAATACTGACTTTATATCTGCTGAGCTCTAGCTCTGAGTTTCAGGCGTCACACAGATACTCAGTGTTCCAGAGACCAATCAGGTAATAGACAACATTGAAACTGACTGTAAAATACTTCAATTTCCATGTGAGACCTAGGGAAGAAATGTTTATTTGGTGTAAGATCTATGTTTTCTAAATAACAGATAATTTTCAAAAACAAATAATAGTTTGGAAATTTAGCAATACATTTTTTTAATGGAGCTGGGAATAGGGTGATGCAAGCAAGAGGACAAAGGTTCAAACAGCCATTTGTCTCTGCATTTTCACAGACCTGAGAGAGAGTGGTTCCTTTATTTTGTGCCTGAAGCTTCTTGTTTTCCCTGTTCTAGTCCTCCTCCTGGTTCTAAATAATTCATGGGTACATATTTTGGAAATGAAAATATTTTTGTGAATGAGTTAAAGCAGTTTTTGCAAATTTGTATCTTTAAATGCATATGTTTGAAAAGAATAAATATCAGAAAATCAAATCAGTGCTCTCCTGAGAACTTTCTGAGATGATGAAAATGTTCTATATTTGTGTCCAATGTAATAGCCACTGGCTATTGACTTGATCCACTGAACTGTGGTTAGTGTGATTGCTGTACTGAATTTTTAATTTTATTTAACTTTGATCTTCTTTACAAAATAATACCAAATAACTTATGTAGATACACTCTCCCAATGAGGTGGAAGTTAACTCCCTTCCTCCCCTGCTTCCAACCACCCTCCATTACCTGAGTGTATTTTAGATTTAGTAACTTGCTTCCAAGGAACAGTGTATGAAAAGGGGAAATAACTTTACAGTGGGAAAACTTGTCAAACAATCTTGTCAGTTTTTCAAGGCTAACTCCTCAGTGGTAAGTCAGGTTGATAGCAGGTATCCCACAAAATACCTGACCATTAGTTACTCTTTAAAATTGCCAAGGCCTTGAAAAACAAGGAGAGTTCTGAGAAACTGTCACAGAGCAGAGGACATTAATGGAAAAAACTGTGGAATCCAAATAAAGACTAGAGTTTAGTTAATAGTAATATACCAACACTGCAGTTATTGTTAGGCCTAAGAATGTCATTTAACATATAAACATTTTAGACATCACAAATATCTTTAAACCTATGATCCCAATTTTGGCCATGAACAGGAATCTTCAAGTGCAAAGTATTGATCACATTTATATTGTATGATCTGACCATAAAACCACAAAATTAGAAATTGATAAAGTAACAGTATGAAAAAACTGCATATTTTGGAAAATCAATAAAATATTACCACATAACACTTGTGCTTAAAGAGAATCACTAGGGAAATTAGGGAAAACATGGAATTGAATGATAATGAATATATTACATATTACAGTCAAAATTTTGAGTCAAAGCTTGATCATTACTTAAAGAGAAATCTATAGTGTTAAACACATGGAGGTTATAAACAATGAGCTATGCTTCTTGCTTAAAAGTTGCAAAGTGTAGCAACAGAACAAACCCACAGGAGTCAAGAAGAAAGAAATTATAAAGAATGGAGAAAATATAAATGAAATAGAGAAGAAAATAGCTTTACAGAAGATTAACAAAATAAAAAGCAGGTTCTGTCACATGATTATTAAGATAAACTTTTGGCAGGATTGGTCAATAAATTAAAGAAGAAAAAGTTCAAGTAAACTAACAGCCTGCAGATTTTTCCTATAAAAAGCCAGGTAGTAAATATTTTAGTCTTTGGGGGCAGTAAAGGGCAGTCTCTGTTGCAATTAATCAACGCTGATGTAGCAGAAAAGCAGCCAGACACAATACAGAATGGAACTGACTTGTCTGTGTTCCAATAAAGTAGTTAGTTATGGACACAATGGTGAATTTCAAATAAATTTCACATCAACAAAATAACATTCTCCTTTTAACTTCCTCCTGCAACCACTTAAAATTGTATGCATCATTCTTAAATAGTTGCAAGTTGTACAAAACCAGGCAGGGGGCTAGATTGGATTGTCCCTAGTTGCAACTTCGAGGATGGGGGTGTCAAGGCCCAGTTGCATTTTCAAGGTCCATAACCATGGAGCACAACTACTGCTTTTATGGAAAAGGTGACACACCTGAGGGTTATGAGAACTGGATTCAAGGAGGGGAAATGTATTTCCTGAGGGACTGAACCTTGGCAACCCAGGCCCTTCCAGGGACACTGGGTTTTTGTGGCTAACTCTGGTCCCCACAGCCAGACTGCAGCAGCACTGGATCACTGCTAGTGGCGCCAGAGTGTGCACATGAACCCAACCCATGCCTGATATCATGCCAGAAACTGGCAGCCAATAAAAGGTCGCTGACCCCACACTTGCAGAGGTAATGGTGGTGCCTGAAGCCTGAGGAGGCTTCTTTGTGGTGGGCTTCATCTGGGACATGCCTTGGGCCTGGTGCCTTTCATGCTGCTCTAAGGCCAACATGGATGAGGACAGGTAAGGGCTCCAGCATGAGTTGTGCATCACGTAAAACTGTCTCAAGTGTTCTCTTCCGGGAGGCAGGAGGGATTTAGTGACTGAAGTCCCGCAAGTCCTGATGGCACTCCTGGTCCTAAGCAGCCTGAGCGGTCTGTCCCTCACCATTGCACTCTGAAGGGGCTGTCTGCTGAGCCCCAGTGGGTCCCTTTCACCTTTCCCCCTGTCCCCTCATTCCCACTCCTTCTGCTGCCCTGAGGGTCTGGCCTCCCCATACCCTCCCCTCTCCCTCCTGTGGCTTCCCCTCCTCCCACAGTCCCCACCTGCTCTCCTGGGGAAGGAGTCCAACCAGGCTCTTAGTGTCAATCCCTTCCTGTCCCCGACCCCCTTCATGCTCTCTCTCTGTCTGTCTGTCTCTCTCTTTGTAGAACAACTAAGCAAAATAAAATTGTGTTTTATTTTTAGACAATATTGTTTCACACATACATCAAACAGGCCAAAAATTAATAAATATATAGCAACTTCATAGACCAAAAAGGAAAAGGAAAAAAAAAAAAAGAAACCTTTATCTTTGGCCTTTTTAACCATCTCATAAAAACCAACTACTTATATATACACAAAAATGTTACTGGAATGCTCAGAATAAGATTGTGTTTTTTTTATTGTTTTTGATTTTTTACAAGGTTTTTTTCTCCTTTGAGATGGTAATGAACATGGTCACACTAAGTAAAGTCAGAAGTAGAACAGAGAACTCTCTGAAGATGGCTTTGGTCATCTGAGATCATTAAAAATGGCTGACCCCTAACAATAGGTACAAAAATATAAAATGTAAAAAATGCAAACACATTTTCATTTTTAAAGTACTTTCAAGTGAAAAAGAAGATCCTTGGGAGTTTGGGTTCTTTTCTCCTCCCCTGTTGCAAATTCATGTTGTGGTTTGGCTGGACGGTGGGGTGTGCATGTGTCATCTGTGGGGGTTGCTGCCTGTGACGGGTGGCAGATGTCCTCTCTACTCATAGGTGACATTTAAATTCTGAGAGGGGAAGTGGAGTGTGAATAGGTCATGGAAGCCATTTTTTATTTTTAGGTTTGATGTTTCCTTTTTTGCTGTCTAGTCATCCTCATCCATCTTCTGCTTCTTGGTGTCCACATCATCATCCTCATCATCTTCAGCTGCCTGTTTGCCTGTAGCAGTCTCAGCCTCCTCATCTTCATCTCACCCTCTTCCTCACCATCTCTTTCTACCTCTTCTTCCTCTTCCTTCCCACTCTCTTTCTTTTCTTCATCTACCTCATTGTCAGCCTCCTGTTCCCCATTTTCTTCATTAGTGTTCCATTAGCAGGTGCACCCCTTACATTCTTCATCTCCTCCACAACTTCCTTCATCTCATAGAAGTCCTTGGTGGTGATTTCAGTGCTGGTATCCATGGCTGCATCTGACATGCTGGGGCACAATGTTGATTCGATGTAATGGATGATAAATAAAGTGAGAGCTTGGGGTTTTGGCTATAAATGTTCTGGGTCCCTGACAACAGCAGTGCATGGTGGAGGTGGCTGAGGGAGTGGGGAGCTGCTCAGGAAACAATGCAAATATGGCTTTCTTGAGCAGCCAGTGGGCTCTTTGTGGTGTCTTGATGGGCTTCATGCATTTAAGAATCCTAAGCCATGTTTATAACCCCATCTGCCTCCACTCTGCACCCTTCCTGTCCAGACTATTTAGTGCATTTTACATTTAAAAATTCATTTCTTCATCTCTTTCCCAGACCACATACATTCCTCTTTTTTTCTTGTTTCCTGTGGGTATTGGCCCCAACTCTAGTACTGCCGCCCTTGACTCTAATTAAGCCCCTGAGACTCGGGACCAGGGTTTTGATGTGGGTAGTTCAAAGGTAGATTTTTTAATTTACCGATTAAAGTATATTGGATGAACAGGTTTTTGGGAAACTGAGAACAATTCTTTTTTCAGCCAAGTGTGAGATGCTTGTTACAACAACCAAATGGCAATGCCACAAAGATAGTGTGTTGTAAAATATCCCTAGATAAAGTTAAGTATACCTATTCCTTCTTTGTGATTTACTCTAGGATGTGACCTTCTGCCTGAAATATCTCAAGAGCTTTAGAAGTATCAGTGCACACCTGAGGTAAGGTGAAATATGTTTTTATAATAAAGTATGAGGTTATACCTTCTAGTTTTCAGATTTTTCCTCTCTTAATCTTCTGTGCTAGCATATTACTGGCTATGCAATGTTTTCAGTAGGTATCTGAATGTACACGATAAATTCAGGACACTTATTGATCCAGATAATTCCAGAGCCCTCTCAATTGCTTCCTCAAAAAAAAGAAGATGGCATTCTATCACCCAATCTTTCAAAAGGTAAAATTGAGTAACTAAGAGTACCAGAAAGATGAAAGCTAAGTAAAGCTCTGACATTTTTATCCTTTTCTGGGACTAAAATGGGCTGATGTATGTAGTTTTTACCCTAAGATTTCTGTTAATGAATTAAAGTAGTTTCATTCAAAGAAAACATGTATCTCTTAAGAGTTTACATGGGGTAGTGACAAAAATGCCAAGGAGCCCTAAGGATGCTGGCCAGACTGAAGATATCAACCTAAAAGGAAGCAAGATATCTAGCCTCTGAAACCATGAGCCAATAAATATCTGCTAAGCCAAAAAAAAGTTACATTGGATTAGTTTGTTTCTCTCTCTATCCTTTCCTTTAGGGCTTTATTTTGTGAGATAATTGCATGCAACTGGATGGGGGTTACCTAATTCATTACATGCCAGTAGGTGAGATTATATGTGAATTCTTGCCTGACACATTTCAGGATACAGCTCAATGAGACCCCATTCTATTAGCTCTCTATTGCTGTGTAACAAATTATCCTAAAATTTGGAAGCCTGAAATAAAATTTATTATCTCATGCAGTTTCTGAAGGTCAGGAATCTGGAACAGATTAGCTTGGGAGATTCTGGCTCAGGGTCTCTCCAGAGACTATGGGCAAGAATTTGGCTGGGTTTGTACTCTCTGAGGACTTGGGTAGGTTGGATGATCTGCTTTAAGCTCACTCACTCGGCTTTTGGTAAGAGGCCTCATTTCCTTACCATTTGGACCTCTTCCTGGAACTGTTCCTGTCATTTTCCCCTCAAAAGAAAGTGTTCCAAGAGAGCAATCTTGCAACCAAAATGACCAAAACCAGAGAGTCTTTCAAAACCTAGTTTTGGAATTGACATAACATCATTTCTGCCATATGCAATTGGTCCTACAGACCAACACTGGTACAGGGTGGGAAAGGACAACACAAGGTATAAACACCAGAAAGTGGGATTCATTGGTGGTGGGGGGCATATTGGGGACTGGCTACCATAGCCATTTATTCACCATTCTAACCTCCATACATAAAATCTCAGGCATTGTCCCATTACTATTGGTGAATTATTTGGTTTCCAGCTAAGGTGAAACCCACTGCCTCTGCATTAAATCCAATAATCTTGTTTATTCAAGGATATCATTCCAGGAAGTCTCCTCTTTGTCCTGGATTAAGTGCTCTGTCTCTCTGGATCATCTTATCAGCAAACATATTGATTATCATATCACCTGTCATTAAATGTCCCTCTTTTGATGACACATCCCTATCCTGCTTATTTTGTTTTTTCTTGTGCTTACAGAAAAAATTCCTCATTTGTCTGTATTTGTGGTCTTCAATTCTTTTCTCATTCTCCTTGAAAATCACTTTTGTCAAGGTCAACAACAAATTCCATATTGGTTTATCCTGTGGTCCATTTTTAGTTTTCATAATTTTTGATCTATATAACATCATTTGTCAGAGTTCAGTTCCCCCTACTTCAAGATAATTTTTTGTTGGATTCCAGGATGCCTCCTATCTCATTATCTTTGAGGTCCTTCTTAATCTCTTCTGTTTCCTTCTAATCTCCCTGACATTTAACTGCTGGCATGTTCCAGGGCTCTTTTTTCTCAATATGACTCCCTAGGTGATCTCATCATCTTGTGTTTTAAATAATGCTATATTTATGTTAAATAAATGTATTTCAAATATATTAAAATATATATTATTTATATAAACTCTAAAATGTATATACATAGCCAAGACTTCTGTCTGATCTCTGGTCTCATAGATCTACCTGCTAAGCATCACCTTTTGTGTGTCATTCACATCCCAAATCCAATCCATCAATGAATTTTGTGGGTTATACCTACAAGATGTTGACTCAGGATCTTACATCTTCTTAGTACAACCATTTCTCTATTCTGTTGATAACACCATTATCTTTTTTGTATCATTCCAATATCTTTATACCTTGTCTTCCTGCTTCCACCATTACTCTCTACCTGTGTTCTTTACACAGTAGCCAGTGTAATCCTTTTCATATGAAAGTCAGATCATATCTTTCCTCAGAGTCATCCTGCCTCTATACTCCAGAGAAGAATTTGTTTCTTACCTCTTCCAGCCTCTGGAAATCTTCCTGTCTTTTATAAGTACATTTGGGGCCCACCTGGGGCCCAACTCAAGATCCTTTACTTAATCACATCCACAAAGACCATTTTTCCAAATGGGTGATGTTTCCAGGTTTCAGGGATTTGGGGGGCCATAATTCAACCTACTATATTCCCCATTCCTTCTTTCCCCCAGACCATGACAACCACTAGTTCACTTTCAATCTTTGTGCATATGCCTATTCTGGACAATTCATATAGATGGAATCACACAATATGTAGTGTTTTATGACTGGCTTCTTTCACTTAGCATGTTTTCAAGTTTCATCCGTGTCCTAGCACACTTCTCATTCCTTTATTATGGCTGAATAATATTCCATTGTATGAATAATATTTCATTTTGTTTACCCATTCATTCATCACTGGACATTTTTGTTGTTTCTACTTTTAACTATTATAATGCATACTTCTACAAACATTTGCATAGATGTTTTTGTGTGAATATATTGCTGGGTCACATGGTAACTGTTCAACTTTTGAGGAATGGCTGAACTGTTTTCTAGAGCAGCTGCACCATATTACCATTCTCACCTGCTGTCTGTGTGGCTTCCAATTTCTCCATATTCTTATAATGTTATTGTCTATGTTTTTTATTACAGCTAATTTAATAAGTGTGATCTAGTATTTCATTGTGATTTTGATTTGCATTTTCCTAGTGACACTGATCATTTATTCATGTACCTAATGACACTTTGTATGTCATCTTTGGAGAACTGTTTATTCAAATTCTTTACCCATATTTTTATTATGTTATATTTTCTATTTGGTTGTAAGAGTTTCTTATATATTCTAGATAAAAACCTCTTACCACATATGTAAATTTTGCACATATTTTCCCTATTGTGTGGATTTTCTGTACTTTCTTGATGATGTCTGTTGAAACAACATTTTTAAATTTTGATGAAGTAGTTTATCTATTTTTTTCTTTCATCATTTGTGCTTTCAGTAAAATAGCTAAGAAATCATTGCCTAATCCAAGGTCAGGAAGATGTATTCCTATGTTTCCATAGAAGTTGTTTATAGTTTTATTCTTAAATGTACTTCTATGATCCACTTTTTAAAAAATTTACTTAGACTTTTTATTTTGAGATTATTATGAATTTACATGTAATTTTTTTCTACTTGTGTTCCTGGATAAAAGAGAAATTTCATTTTTATCTAAAATATTTTGGTTTTAAATGTTGGGGGAAGATGGTGAGGTGGGACTGTGCCTGCCCTGGGGCTAGGGGAGGGGCTGGCCCTGGGATGGGGAGGAACTGGGCTTATGGTGGTGGGAGGGTATTGGGCTGATAGTGAGGTAGAGGAAGAACTTGGCTTGGGATGGTAAGAGGGGATTTGACATGGCCTTGGGTTGGGGATGGGACCTGATACTGCCATGAATGGTGGGTCTGCATGGGGACTGGGGGTTGGATGGGCTGCTACCTCCATGACCACATGCACCTAATTTCAGGGCTCTTGGATGAGGTGGGAGAGGGCAAGACAAGGCCTGCCCCTATGTCCTATTCTATTGGGGAACACTTTACTCCCTCTGATTCAGGATGCAGGGCCTGGTCTGCAGGGGGTGTACTGAGCTTGCATGCAATGAGTGAGGGCCAATCCCAGAGTCTGTCTCCCTTCTCTGAGGGTGTTGCCCACCCATGGCCAGCATGGACACCCACCGCTTGTTGCTCTTTACCCCATTTTTTTGCCCCAGGAGAGGTAGACTCCTCTCCCAGCAGTGATGCCCTTAGATTTGCTTCTCTTCAGAGTGTTCTTTCCTCAGCCAACCCCTGGACATTTGTTCTTCCAAAGCATCCACAGAAGCCAAAATTTTCTGCCTTGCTCTACTCAGCCTCCCACAACCCTAACAGTTATTTCAGATGTCTCTTCTCCTATTTTTACATCACCAATAAATCTCCTCACAGAGTCACAGCCCAGCCATGAAAGCCAGGAACTTGTTAGGTGCCATGGACCATGGGACAAGGAGGTTGCTGCGGCAGTGCAGATAGATGGGATGCTGACCTGAGACAGGTGGCACATGGGGGCCAAAATGGTGTTTCCTGACCTGTGCCCCTTCATCATCAGGCCTCCTGTGTGCATCCACTGGGAGTCCCATGGCACTGGCCTGGAACCAGGCCTGTTTGAACTGATCTGGGCTAGATTTTGGCACCTGCTTCCCAGGGTATTACCTTGGGAAGAAAGTTGGGCTTCAGGACAGATGGGTGAGGATCCTTCCCTTGTGGAGAGACCAGGCAGATGTGGGAGGAAAGTGAGACCACCAGCCCTTTCATTCAAGCTGGTACAGGGTTCTTCTTTGGGATCTTATTTGGATCTTCTTTTGGATCACTTCAGCTTGGGAAATATTCAGTGTATTGAACTGTGCACTGTGTTTTTAGAAAGGCATGGGAGAGAGGGTGGTCTGGTACATATCACTGTCATTTCAAGTGACCCAAGATCTTTTACTGAAGGGCATAGGATGGTCCTGGTGTCTCCAGGGACCCAGCAGGGCTGTAAGGCTGGCTTTTCTTTGTGGACCTGCAAAGTCCCACAGTCATTTCCTTCTTGTGAGCCATAGAGCTTCAGGATCTGAGCTACTGAATGAATGAATGAATGAATGAATACATGCATGTAAAAAGGTCATTGCATTTATCCCCAATAGACCTGGTTTTCTCATGTAAAAAGTTCCATTTGTCACACACTGGAATGGAGACACTCAGCTGCCTTCTGCCCCCCTGAATCATTCAGCAAACATTTGTCTCTGATTGGCTGCAGATACAGTGCTCAAGAGAAACACACTTGCTCTGACTGGTGAGGTTTAGCTGAGAAAACAGAAACAGACAAGGAAAAAAATGCCAAGAAGACATTTGTTTTGAAGTAGTAAGTTGTATCTAATTCTTAAAGAAAGCAGGTATGGTAATCTGGAAAGTGGCAAAGGCAGGAGAACTTCAGGGGATGATGTTCTGGACATAGGGACATGCTGTTCAAGTCCTGATGGAAAGCCTTTGGCCAGTTTGGGAACAGGAAGAAGTCAGAGCAATGAGGTCAGAGAGGGTGGAGATGAGAGGGGCAGGGAGGGAAACAGATGGATCATGGAGAAGAGTTAGGAGGGCTGGGTGTTTATCTAAATGAAAAGGAGATCCAGTGATCTTCTTAAGTCCTGATTCATGTTTTCTAACTTGTAGTGGTGATGCTGGAAAGGAGATGCTGTGGAGGAAGGGAGAACCCTGAGCAAGCATGACTGTCATTCAGGCTTGGAGAAACCATAGTTGAGGAAAACCACAGAGGTGGACAGATGCGGGAGGTGTCATGGCATTTTCAGGTTGCTGGAGGTTCAGGTGTGGTGCATGAGGGAAAGAGTAGCTGGAGGATGACTTCTGGAGTCATGACTTATTCAGCTTGGCCACTGATCCTTGTTGTTGTTTTAATGCAATTTTATTGAGATGTATTCACATACCATACAATCATCCAAAGTGTACAATCAGTTGTTAATATCATCATGTAGTTGTGCATTCATCACAATTGATTTTTTGAACATTTTCATTACTCCAAAAAATAATAAAAATAAATATAATAGTAAAAAAGAACACCCAAAATATCTCATACTCCATTTCCCCCCTATTATTAATTTACTTTTTGTCCCCCTTTTTCTACTCATTTGTCCATACAATGGATAAAAGGAGTGTGAGCCACAAGGTTTCACCATTATACAGTCACACCATATAAGCTATATAGTTATATACAATCATCTTCAATAATCATGGATACTGGATTGCAGTTCAACAGTTTCAGATATTTCCTTCTAGCTATTCTAGTCCATTAAAAACTAAAAAAGAATATCTATATAATGCATAAGAATAACCTCCAAAATGACTTCTTGACCCCATTTGAAATCTGTTAGTCACTGAAACTTTAATTTCTCTTTCTCCTTTTGGTCAGGAAGGCTATCTCAATCCCACAATGCTGGGTCCAGGCTCATCCCCAGGAGTCATGTTCCACAGTGTCAGGGAGATTTACACACCTGGGAGTCATGTCCCACATATTGGGGAGGGCAGTGAGTTTACCAGCCAAGTGGGCTTAGAGAAAGGTCACATCTGAGCAACAAAGAGATCCTCTGTGGGTGACTCTTAGGCACCATTATAAGTAGGCTTGGCCTCTACTTTGCAGTTACAAGCTTCATAAGGCAAGCCCCAAGATTGAGGTCTTGGTCTACTACAATGGTAGTCCACAATACTTGCAGGAATAACAGGAATTCCCCAGGTGGGGAAGTTCGATGTTTCCACATTTTCCCCCAGGCCCTCAAGGGTGCTTTGCAAATACATTTTATTCTCTGCTCAGATTACTCTTTTCAATTCTGGTTTTCTTCACTCAACATACTGTCCTCAAAGTCCATTCACCTACATGCATATGTCACAACTTCATTTCTTTTTGCTGCTGCTCATTATTCCAGTGTATGTATACAGCACATGTCACCATTCCATTCATCAGTCAATGTACCCTTAGGCTGCCTCCATCCACTGTGAATCATGAATATGGCTGACATAAACACCAGTGTGCAATGTCCACTCATGTCCCTGCTCTCAGATCTTCCATGTACATACCCAATAACTTGGTTGCAGGACCATATGGCAACCCCATAGTTAAGTTCTTGTGGAACCACCACACTGTCCTCCAGCTGGGCTGTGCCATTCTGTTTCCTTGCAAAAAGGAATAGGTACATTTCTTTCTTCACATTGCCTCCAGCACTTGTTTCCCTTTGTTTATTTTTAACAGTTTCATTCACACACCATACAATCCACCCTAAGTAAACAATCAGTGATTCCCAGTATAATCACATAATTATTCACTTACCACCTCAATCTATATGATGACATTTTCATCTCTTCCCCAAAGAAAGAGGAAAATGAGAAAGAAACAAAGAATAGAAATACAAAAGATAGAAGAAAAATAAAAATGCATTACAATGAAAATGTCAGACAACATCATCACCACAAAGAATCCCATTTCACTCCTTAATATCCCTATCTTATAGATATTTAGCTTTGGTATGTTGCCTCTATTACAATTAATGGAAGCATCTTAAAATGTTACCATTAACTATAGATTCTAGTTTGCATTGATTCTATTTTTCCCCTGTACCATCGAATTTTCACCATCTTGCAGTGTTGATTACAAATTTGTCCTCTCTTATTTAAAACATTCTTATATTTGTACATTTAATCATCATCATTAACCACTGTAAGTTTTGCTAAATTATACAATCCCAGTCTTTATCTTCTATCTTGTCTTCTGGAGTCATACCCATCCTTAGCCTTCTGCTTTCACCTGTACCCACACTCATCTTTGTTCATAGTACTTACAATATTGTGTTACCATCACACACTATTATTCTATCCATTCCATTTCTGGATCTATACAATCAATCCTGCTAAACTGTCTGTACTCCTACAGCATCAAATGCCCAATCTCTAACCTCTTTCTGTTTCCTGATAAACTGTGTTCCCATCTCAAATTTCATCCATAAATGTTCCAGTTTGCTAATGCTTCCTTTTTTGCAAAGCACCAGAAATTGATTGGCTTTTATAAAGGGGGGTTATTTTGTTACAAAGTTGCAGTCTTAAGTCCATAAAGCATCCAAGGTAAGTCATCAGCAATTTGGTACCTTCATTGGAGGATGCCCAATGGTGTCCAGAAAAACCTCTTTTAGCTGGGAAGGTACATGGCTGGTGTCTGCTCCAGAGTTATGGTTTCAAGATGGCTTTCTCCCAGGATGTTCCTCTGTAGGCTACAGTCCCAGAGAAATGTCACTCAGTTGCTCTTGGGGTGTTTTTTCTCTCATAGCTTCTCTGGAGAAAAAGTCTGCTTTCAGTGGCCATTTTCAAAATGTCTGTGTGGCTCCACTCTCAAATCCTGTGCATTCTTCAAAGTGTCCCTCTTGGCTGTAACAAGCTTGCTCCTTCTGTCTGAGCTTTTAAAGTTCTCCAGTGAACTAATTAAGGCCCATGCTGAATGGGCAGGTCCACATCTCCAAGGAAGCTATCCAATTAGAGTCATCAGCCACAGTTGGGTGGGTCACATATCCATGGAAACACTCAAAGAATTACAGTATAATCAACACTGATACATCTGCCCACACAAGATTACATTAAAGATAATGACATTTTGGGGGACATAGTACATTTCAACTAGCACAATGTTCATCCATATTAGTGAGACCATACAGTATCTGTCCTTTTTTTTCTGGCTAATTTCCTTTAATTTCTGGCTAATAAAATCTACTGTCTACCATTTTGTCTGTTGGGTTTTGTATGTCATATCTTGTTTTATTTTTATTTTTGCCCTCCCTTTTTACCCTTACTTACGTGATTCATTACTACACTCCAAACCTCTCTTTCTTGTCTTTTCCTAACTGCCTGTAGTGCTCCCTTTAGTCTTTCTTGTTGAGCAAGTAATTTGTTCACAGACTCTCTCAGTGTCTGTCTGAAAATATTTTAAATTCATCATTTTTGAAGGACAGTTTTGCTGCATATAGAATTCTTTGTTGGCAGTTTTTCTCTTTCAGTATCTTAAATATCTCATACATTTGCCTTCTTGCCTTCATGGTTTCTACTGAGATATCTGCACATATTCTTACTGAACTTCCTTTGTATGTGATGGATTGTCTTCTGTTGCTGCTTTGAGAATTCTCTTTGTTTTTGACATTTTATGATCTGATTATTGTCTTTAAGTTGGCCTACTTGAATCTATTCTGTTTGGAGTGTGCTGTGTTTTTGATTCTGTAATTTCATGTCTTTCATAACAGATGGAAAATTTTCAGTGATTATTTCCTCCATTATTCTTTCTGCTCCCTTTTCCTTTCTCTTCTCCTTCTGGGACACCCATGACATATATTTCCATGCTCTTCATGTTGTCATTCCATTCAGTGAGACTGTGCTCATATATTTTTATTTTTTCCCTATCTGTTCTTTTTTTTTTTTTTTTTTGTAGGATTTCAGCTGTCCTGTCCTCCAGTTCATGAATCATTTCTTCTGCCCCTTAAAATTTCCTGTTGTATGTCTCCATTGTGTTTTTTATCTTTCCTATTGTTCTTTTCATTCTCATAAATTCTGCTAATCATTTTTTCAAAGTTTCAAGTTCTTCCTTTTGTTTACCCAAAATCTTCTTTGTATTCTTTATCTCTTTTGCCACATCTTCCCTCAACTCTTTGATTTGACTTTTAATTGATTTAGGAGATGAGTTTTATTAATAATTAGTTGTTTCAATTCCTGTATCTCAGTTGAAGTGTAAGTTTATTCCTTTGACTGGGCCATATCTTCATTTTTCCTAACATGACTTCTAATTTTTTGTTGTCTAGGCATCTGATCTTCTTGATTACCCCAATCAGATTTTCCTAGAGCAGAGGGGCCTGGGTCTCAGGAAGAGGTTGTATTCATTATCAGTTTTCCCTGATGGTAAGGCCCTTTAGATTTTTAGACTTTCCTGTGAGGCCTGTAGACACTGTACTTTTCCTATCCTTCACTAAATGTGGTGCTTGTCGGCCTGCAGATCCCCAATGTTGTAAAGATATGTGGCCCCATTAAGTTTCTGTGGACCCAGTCCTAACTGTGGGCCAAGGGATTCAGAAGATAACAGGATGTCAGAAGCCAAGCTGAAGTTGTTTCTGTTTCCCACCCTCTCATGCTCTGGGGTCTGAATTCTATGAGGAAGGGCCACCATTTGAACTGGGTCCAGACCTCCTTTTCTTAGGGAAGATACACACTTCATGAAGTTATTTCATATACTTGAATTCCTCCTTTGTCTCTCAGACTCTCTTAACTCCACCCTTGCATGGGTCAGTGCTGACAATTGAAAATACCTCAGGCTTTCTCTAATAAGCTACTTGGAATGGGAGAAGAAAAGGAAAAAGAAAGCCCCTTTTCAAAGCCAGTCCTCAGCCCCCAGTTTTGCTGGTTGACTGGTGTTGGTACCTGGTTCTCTGTACCCCTTTTCTTTGGACACACACGTTTTCCAGTATTCTGAGCTCAGCCATCTCTCAAAGCCACTGTTTTTATTTATTTATTTATTTATTTATTATTTTTCCCATCAGCCACACCTACTCTCTTCTGGGAGTGACCTCAGGGTAATTTCCTGCTTACTGAGGGTTTATCTGTGCTTATAGCTTGTATTCAGTAGTCCAAATTTGTTAACTAAAAACTGCAATTGGTGCTTGGTTTACTTTCTCTCACTCCAGATAGCCTTCTTCTTTTTCCCACAATGAAGTTTTCCAACTCAGTATGCCACACTGATGCAGAAGGGTGCCACCTAAACAGTCTGGTGTGCTTTACTTACAGTTCTATGCTGTGATCTCAACCATTCCACCCATTCCAGGCTGGTGCATGATATGTGTTCAGTCAAAGATGTCCCCCAACAGGTGTTCAAGACTATTAACCAGTTGTTTCTGGCTATTTACTAGTTTCTCTAGAGGACTAACTAAATGCCACATGTCTCTATGCCTCAATTTTGCCTGCTCTATGACCCATTTTTGAGTTGGTTTTTGAATATGGTGTGAGGTAGTGGTCCACCTTCATACTTTTGCATTTGTGTATCTAGTTTCCCAGCCCCACCTGTTGAAGACTGATCTTTCCCAGTTGAGTGGACTTAGCACAATGATGAAAAGGTGTGCCATAGATGAGAGGATCTATTTCTGAAATTTCAATTGGTCTATATGTCTTTTCTTCTGCCAGAACAACTCTGGTTTTTCTTTGTTTGTTTACTTGTTTTTTTGTTTTGTTTTGTTTTAGAAATATGAAGTAAAGTTCATTAAAGAAGAAGAGAAGAAGACATGTTAAGGAGTTAATGTGGGAATCTTCAAGGGAGAAGTGTGCACTAAGTTATATAGGAAACTTTGACATGATCTTATCTGGACATTTGAACACCTGGGGTCTTCTCTGTTCTAGGAGGAGAGACATCACAGTGATCAGAAATTGTGACCTGTCCTTGAATATCTAAAATTTGTCTTTGGGCAGATGTTTAACATTTATGACCCCATGCTTTTTTTCAAATTAATTTATTTTATTGAGATTGTTCACATACCATAAAATTATCCAAAGATTCAAAGTGTACAATCAACTGCCCATGACACCATCATACAGCTATGCATCAATCACCACAACTAATTTTTTCAATTTTTAGGACATTTTCTTTACTCCAGAAAAGAAATAAAGACAAAAAAAAAAAGGAAACTCAAATCCTCCCATGCCCCTAACCACCACCCCTCCATTATTGATTCATAGTTTGGTATAGTATGTTTGTTACTGTTAATGAAGGAATGTTAAAATACTACTAACTGTAGTGTATAGTTTGCAATAGGTATATTTTTTCCTATATGCCCCTCTATTATTAACTTCTAGTTATAGTGTCATATATTTGTTCTAGTTCATGATAGAGATTTCTAAAATTTGTACAATTAATCATGGATATTGCCCACACAAAGTTCACTGTTTTATATATACCCATCTTTTAACCTCTAACTTTTCTTCTGATGACATATGTGACTCTGAACTTCCCCTTTCCACCACATTCATGCACCATTAAGCACTTCTAGTTATTCCCCCAATGTGCCTCCATCACCTCTGCCCATTTCCAAACAGTTAAGTTCACCCCAGTTGAACATTCTGCTCATAATAAGCAAACACTCCCCATTCTTTAGTCTCATTCTATATCCTGGTAGGTTATATTTCATGTCTATGAGTTTTCATGTTATAATTAGTTCATATCAATGAGACCCTGAAACATTTGTCCTTATGTGTCTGACTTATTTCACTCAATATAGTGCCCACAATGTTTCTTCATCAACCCATATTTTAAGATGGTTTTGTTCACACACCATACATTTCATACTAAGTAAACAAACATTAGTTCCCTGTATAGGGATGTATTTGTGTATTCAGCACAATCACCTCTGTCTATATAAGGGCATCTCCATTTCTTCCACAAAGAAGGAGGAAGAGTGAAAGAAGTTAGAGGGACAAAAGAAAAAAAGAAAAGAAAGAGAGAGAGAGAAAAAAGCAAACATGACAACTAAAAAGAAAGAAAAGGAAAGATAGCATTAAACTAAAGTAGAATAAAGAGTCAGAAAACATCACTAATGCCAGGAGTCCTATACCCTTCCCCTATGTCCCCTGCCCCATATGCATTTGGATTTGGTTTGTTGCCTTTGTTATATAAAAGGAGGCATAATACAATGTCTCTCTTAATTATAGTCTCCAGTATGCATTGATTGTATTTCCCCTCCCAAACCCATCCTATTTTTAACACCTTACAATGTTGACATTCATTTGTTCTACCACATATAAAAACATATTCATACCTTTTATTACAATCATTGAGCACCCTAGGTTTCACTGAGTTATACAGTCCAGTCTTTATCTTTTGTCTTTCATTCTGGTGTCCCATATGGTCCTATCCTTCTTCTTTCAACCATGCTCACAGTCATCTTTGTTCTGTGTACTTATATGTCTGTGCTACAATCTCCCAAATTTGTTCTCCAAACCTCTCACTCCTGTCTTTTCCTTTCTGTCTGCATTGTTTCCTTTAGTGTTTCTGGTAAAGCAGGTATCTTGCTTACATACTCTGTCATTGGCTGTTTGTCAGAGGATATTTTAAGCTCTCCCTCATATTTGAAGGACAGTTTTGCTGAATATAGAATTCTTGGTTGGTGGTTTTTTTCTTTCAGCATGTTAAACATATTACCTCCCTTCCTTCTTGCCTCAATGATTTCTATTGAGAAATCCACACATAGTCTTATCAAGCTTCTTTTGTATGTGATGGACTGTTTTTTTCTTGCTGCTTTCAGAATTCTTTCTTTATATTTGATGTTTGATAATCTGATTATTAAGTGTCTTGGCATAGGCTTATTTAGATATATTCTGTTTGGAGAACACTGCAATTCTCGGATCTGCATTTTTATATCTGTCATTAGAGATGGGAATTTTCATTATTTCCTCTATTATTGCTTGTGCACCTTTTTCCTTCTCCTCTGCAACACCAATGAAATGTACATTCCTGCATTTTGTTTTTGTCCTTAAGTTCACAGAGATGTTGCTCATATTTTTCCATTCTTGTCTCTATCTGTTCTTTTGTGTATAGGCTTTCATGTGCCTTGTTTTCCTGTTCCTCAATGTTTTCTTCTGCCTCTTGAGACCTGCTGCTGTATGTTTCCATTGTGTCTTTCAACTTTTGTGTTATGCCTTTCATTTCCATAGATGCTGTCAGTTTTTTCTTGAATGTTTGATTTCTACCTTATGTACACCCACAGTTTTCATTATACACTTCATCTCCTTTGTCATATCTTCCCTAAACTTTTTTGAATTGATTTAGTATTAATTGTTTGAATTCCTGTATCTCAGTTGAAGAGTAAATTTGTTCCTTTGACTGGGCCATAACTTCATTTTTCTTAGTGTAGGTTGTAGTTTTCTATTGTCTAGACATCTAGTTTTCTTCATTACCCCAAACAGGTTTTCCCAGACCGGAACAGGCTCAAGTCCTGGAAGGAGGGAATAGTATCCAGTTCCCCTGAGGGTGTCTTAGAAGATTGGTACAATCTTTAAGGCCTCAAGTCAGTGTGCTTTTCCTCCCAGCAGGTGGCACCTGTCAGCTTGTAACTCCAGACTTGTTTAAGGAGGTGTGGCCCATGGCTGTTTTCCCCCAGGCTCTGCAGTCTGGTTCTGAATAGAAGGTGGGTAGTAGAGCTTAGCAGCACTTTCTTCCTCTTAGGGAAGGTACAGCCCATAGGGAGTAGTCATTTACATTTTAATAGTCCCTATGCCTGTGCCACCTCCACACTTTTCTGGGTCAGTGTGCTGGTGACTAAAAATAATGGGAGCCTTTTTCCACTGAGCCAAAAAAGAGACAGAAAGCCCCCTTCAGGGCCAGTCCATAGCCACCCTCATGCTTTCCTATGTCAGTTATCACCAAATGCCTCTGCTTGTTGGGGATTCGTAGCTTGTATTTAGCAGTGCATGTTTGTTAATTAAGATCCTAGTTGGAGCTCAGGTGAGCTATATTTGCTTGCTGCAGAGTGCTGCCTCTAGCAGCAGGAGGCTTTGCAGTTTAGGCCACGGGCAAGGGGCTCCCAGCTTGGACCTGAAGTTTTTACTTACAGATTTTATGCTGCAGTCTCAGGCATTCCTCTCAATTCTGGTTGGCATATGATGAGTAGACAGTCACATTTGTCCCCCCACAGTTATTCCAGATTATTTGCTAATTGTTCCTGGAGGCTTATTAGTTGTTCCAGGGAACAAACTAGCCCACAGTGTTGCAATTACTCTGGCTTTGCAAGAAGTTTTAAAATCAGGAATTGTGGGTCTTCCTACTTCCTTCTTTTTCAGGATAATTTTGGCTATTTGGAGCCTCCTTCCCTTCCACATAAATTTGATGATTAGCTTTTTATTTCTGAAAAAAATTGCTTTGGGGAGTTAGTATTGTGTTGAATCTGTAAACTGCTTTGAGTGGAATTGACATTGTAACAAATTTAATTTTCAAATCATTGAACATGAAATTTTGTTCCACTTATTTAGGTCTTCTTTGATTACTTTCAGCAAAGTTTTGTAGTTTTCCATGTACAAGTCCTTTATGTCCTTGGCTAAATTCATTCCTAGATACTTGGCCCTTTTAATTTCTATTAATGAATATCTTCTTAATGCAAGAAAAAATTCTATTATAATTGGACCAAATTCTCAACCTGTTAATTTATAAAAGTGTCTCATGTAACTGTGGATATGTACAATATTGAATGACAATGGAGACAGTGGCTATCATTGTGCTGTTCCAGATCATAGAGGAGAAATGTTCAGGATTTAACCATCAAGTATATTATCTGTGAGTTATTTCTTAGATGCCTGTTATCATGCTGAGGAAATTTCCTTCTAATCCTATTTTTGAGATGTTTTCTTCCAGGAAAGGATGCTGTATGTTGTCTAATGCCTTTTCTGCGTCAATTGTAATGATCTTATAATTTGAACTTTGTTTGTTGGTGTGATGTAAAACATTAACAGATATTCTTATGTTAAACCTGACTTACATACCAGAGATAAAACCTACTTGATCATGGTGTATGATTCATTTGGTGAGCAGTTTGGTTCAAATTGGTAGTATTTCTTTTTGATGATTTTGGCACCTGTATTCACAAGAGAAACTGATCTGTGATTTTCTTTTCATTTAGTATATTTACCAGGCTTTGATATTAGGGTGATGGCCTCATAGAATGAGTGAGGTAATAGTCCCTCATCCTCAACTTTATGGAAGAGTTTGAGCAGGACTGGCATTGATGCTTCATGGAATGATTGGTAGAATTCACCTGGGTAAGCATCTAGTCCTGGGCTTTACTTTCAATATTTTTTATGACTGATTCAATCTCTTGTAAATGGTCTGTTGAGGACTTCTACTTTTTCTATAGTCAATGTAGTTTGCCATTTGTTTCTAGGAATTTTTCCATTTCATGTAAGTTTTCTAAATTGTTGCAATAATCATGTTCCTAGTACCTTATTATATACATTTTCATTTCTGTGAAATCATAATAAAGTCCCCCTTATCCCTCCTTTTATTTGTTTGTATCTTTTCTGTTTTTTTCTTTGTCAATATAGCTTAGGGCTCATCAATTTTGTTGATCTTCTCAAAGAACTATCAGTTGTTTTTTTCCTTATTCTCTATTTTTTCTTTAGTCTTAATTTCCTTTACTTCTGTTCTAATCTTTCTTATTCTTTCTGTCTCCACATTTGAAATTAATGTATTGCTGTTTTTCTGGTTCCTCCATATGTGCAGTTAGATCCTTGATGTGAGTTCTTTCTTCTTTTTTAATGTAGGTGTTTATGGCTACACGTTTCCAACTCAGCACTGTCTTCACTGCACCCCATATGTTTTGATGTGTCCTTTTTTTCATTCTTCTTCAGATATTTAGAGATTTCTATTTCAATTTCTTCTTTAATCCACTGACTGTTTGATTGTGTTATTTAACCTCCATATATTTGTGTATTTTCTCATCAGTGCCTGTTATTAATTTCCAGAAACATTGCACTGTGGTCAAATGAAGTGATTCTTAATATTTCAATCTTGATCTTTTAACACTTTGTGAGACTCACTTTGTAATGCCACATGTGATCTATCCTGCAGAATGATCCATGTGAACTTTAATATGTTTTCTGCTGTTTTGCAGTGCAATATTTTGCATATATTATTTTAGTTTACTCTTTTATTATTGACCTTCCATCTAGGTATTCTATTGAGATTTTTTATTGAAGTCTCCAACTATTTTTTATAGATGTCTATTTCCACAATCAGTTTTTCCAGTTTTTACCTCATGTGTTTTGGAGCAATGTAGTCAGGTACAGAAATAGTTATGGATTGTATTTCCACTTGGTCCTTTACCCCTTTTATTCCTATGTAATTCCCTTCTTTTTCTCTGACAAGGGCTTTTGAAATAAAGTCTGCTTTGTCATATAGTTGTATAGCTACCCCACCACTTGTTTGATTACTGTATAGGTGGAATATTCTTTTCCACCATTCTGATACTGGTCAATGCAATGTTTCTGTGCCTGATGCACATGAAGAGCTAATGTGACACCAGAGATTCTAAGAGAGAAATAATTTATTTTCAATCACAAATCAAGGAGATCAGAAGGACTATGAGACATAGTTGTGTCTCTCAGAATTGGAAAAACTTACAGGGTTTTCTAGCATTCAAAGGCAGGAAGGTTGAAAATAATGAGTTCACAGGTAGTCCAAAAACTGAGGCTGCACAGATTAGTTTCTGTATTAAGGCTATTTAGGGAAACAGAAGCAACAGGAGATATCAGTAAATATAGTTTATAAAAGAGTCTCATACAACTGTGGGGATGCATGAATCCAAATTCTGAATGGCCAACTGCTGATATGGGTGCATTGGAAAAGGAAAGCTGCCCCCATTCCACCACCATGTGTTGAAGTTTTAAAATACAGACAATATCATCCTTTTTCTGTATTATGATTTATCTTATTCCTAATCAGATCAACTTCATTCCTATCTCTAATTGAAGTCTAATCTCTTTTTCATCTTCTTAAACAGTGGTTACATGGAGTAATGCTGGTTATCAGAGCTGCAGAACTCTAACTCAGTCTCAGGTGTCACAAAGGTACCCAAAGTTCCAGGTAACTACCAGGTCATACACAAAGAGCACAGCATCTCAGAATTTAGACATAACACTTAAAACCCTAGAATAAATGTGAAAGCTCTAAGAGCTTACAATTTAAAGGCATTTACAATGAGCTTTATAGAACACTGTGTTCTCTCTAATTGATTGCCCAATCTCTGCCCAGTTTCTATCTCCTTACAACCTATGCTCTTGAATTTAATTCTCATTGTTTGTTCTTTATAGTTAATTTCTATTAGACCATACAATACTTGTCTTTTCATTTCTCACTTATTTTGCTTAATCTACTGTCCTCGAGGTTCATTCACCTCATTGCCTGCCTCCTGATTTTATTCCTTTCTTCAGCTGCACAATACTCCATCATATGTATACAGCACAGTTCATTCTTCCACTCAGCAGTCAATGTACTCTTGGGCCACCTCTCTCCATTGGTCATCATGAATAATACTGCCATAAACACTTGTATGCAAAAAATATCTATTCATTTCCCTGCTTTCAGTTCTTCTGAGTGGATAACTAGTAACTGGATTACAAGATCATCTGGCAACCCTATAGTTAGGCTCCTCTGGAACTGACATGTTGCTTATGCCAGTTTGGGTGTATTATGTTCCATGAAACACAATGTTCTTTGATGCAATCTTGTGGGGCAAATGTATTAGTGTTAATTAGATTGGATTCCTTTGTTTGAGTGTTTCTATGATGATGTGACTCAATCAACTGTGAATTAAACATTTGATTGGATAATTTCCATGGAGGTGTTAACCCACCAATACAGGGTGGGTGTTAGTTGGATCACTGGAGTCATATAAAGGAGTTCACAGACAGAAGGACCTGAGAGCAACTGACAGTGACATTTTGAAGAGGAGCTGCAGCTAAGAGAGGGCAAAACACCCCAAAAGCAACATTTTGGAGAATGCCATTTTGAAACACAACCTGGGAGCAAGCAAATGCCAGCCACATGCCTTCTGAACTAACAAAGGTTTTCCAGATGCCAATGGCCATCCTTCAGGGAAGGTACCCTATTGATACCTTACATTGGATACTTAATGGTCTTAAGACTGTAACTGTGTAATCAAATAAACCACCTTTATAAAATCCAATCCATTTCTGGTATTTTGCATAATGGCTGCATCAGCAAACTGGAACACTGCCCTCCAGGGAGGCTGTACCATTCTACTAACCAACAGTGAAGAGGTATAGTGCTCTTTCCATAACTTCTCCAGCACTTGTATCTATCTGTTTATTATTTTTTTATATATTTGATGTTTTGAATCTTCAGATTTTGTTAAGATATATTCAATACCATATGTATTCTATCCAAAGTATACAGTGTCTCACAGTGCCCACATTTATGTGTGCAATCATCATCACACACAATTTTAGATAATTTTCATTGCTCCAAAGAGAAAAATAACAGACACACATGACTCCCACAAAGGAAACCCAAGAACCCCATATCTCTTATCCCCCCAATTATTTACTTCTAGTAGAGTTGTGGCACACATTGCTGTTGATGAAAGAATGTTAAGGTATTACTGTAAATATAGTCCCATAGTATACAATAGGTAATTTTCTCCCCATTTACCACTCTATTAACTCTTTGTGCAAAGGTCATATAGTTGTAGTAGTTCATGCAAGAACTTACATATATTTGTAGTGTTAATTACATATTTATATATGTAGTGACATACCTGACTTTAAACAATTTATTTCATCAAATTCACATAAAATAAGGCACTATTTCTTATAATCCCAGTAACAAACTACCATTCCCTCTATCCATTTCCAAACATTTAATTTAACATCATTAAGAATTCTGCACATATTAGGTAACTGCTTCCCATTCTCTAGCGTCTCTCTATCTCTAGGCCTCCTGTATTCGGCATTTTAAGACTCTGAGTTTACATTTTCTAGGTAGTTAATAGTGAAGGCATACAATATCTGACCTTTTGTGTCTGGTATATTTCACTCAGCATTATGTCCTAAAGGTTCATCCATTTTTTCATATGCTTCAAGACCTCATGCCTTATTACTGCAGCAAAATATTCCACCATATGTATATACCACATTTTGTTTTTCCACTCTTGTTCATGGAGTGTTGGTTTATTTCCATATTTTGGTAGTTGTGCATAATGACATTATGAATGTCAGTATGCAAATGTCTGTTCATGTCACTTCTCTCAGTGCTTCAGGTTATACATTGACTAGCAGAATTGCTGGGTCATAGAGCAATTCAGTATTGAGTTTTCTGAGCAACGACCAAACTGTCTTCCACAGTGGCTGTATCATTTTACATTCCCACCAGTAGTGAATAACTGTTCCTATTTCTCCCCATCCTCCCCAGCATTTATAATTTCCTGTTTGTTTAAGGCTGTCCATTTTCATCAGTGTGAGATAGTATGTCTTTGTGTTTTTTAATTAAAAAATTATTATGGTAACAAATTTACAACTTAAAAATGTCTGTTTTTAACCACTTTCAAGTATGCAATTCAGTGGTCTTAATTACATTCATTGCATTTTGCTATCACCACCATCAATTATCAAAACCTGAATATATTTTGAAGCCTTTAAATGAATCTTCTAGTTTCCTGAAATTCTTCCCTACAAAACTCCCATCTAACCCTCAGTGGAAATTGTTACACTGTAAACTATTTCTATTCCATCTGAGGTAACTCCTTTTCAGGCTCTGCACAGCAATGTGGCCAATGTTCTTTTTTATTCTTCCTAGAAATTTGTTATGATCACACTTTTTGGATATCTGATTCTCCTTTGAACTCTTGGAGGAGACTCAATCTAGGAAGGCAGAAACTTGAAAACTTGCTAAATTTTTAATGCTATTTTATTGAGATATACTCACACACCACACAATCCATCCAAAGCATACAATCAGTGGCTCACAGTTTCATCACATAGTTGTGCATTCCCACCACAATCTATCCCAGAACACTTTCATTACTCTAAAATAAGGAAAAAATAAAATTAAAAAAGAATACCCAAACCATCCCATACCCCATATCCCCCATTATTTATATATTTTTGTGTTTATTTTATTACTCTTCTGCCCATACACTGGGTAAAGAGAATGTTAGACCACTATAACATGGTCACATGATAAAACTATATAGTAATACAATTATCAAGAATCAAGTCTACCATTCAACAGATTCAAGTATTTCTTCCAGCTGTTTTAATACACTAGAAACCAAAAAGGAATATCTATAAAATGTACAGGAATAACCTCAAGATTGATCTCTGAATTCTGAGATCTTTCAGCCAGTGGAACTTTACCTTGTTTCATCTCCTTTCCCCCTTTTGGTCAAGACAGCATGCTCAGCTCCATGATGCCAGGACAAGGCCCATCTCTGGGATCCCTGTCTCTTGATTTCAAGGAGATTTACACATCCAGGAGTCATGTCCCACATAGAGTGGAGGATAGTGAGTTTATTTGCAGAGCTGGCTGAGAGAAAGAGGCCAAATCTGAGCAGCAAAAGAGACTCTCTGTGGATGACTCAGGAACAATTAATAAGTAGCTTAGCTCCTTCTCTGCAACAACAAGTTTCATAAGGGCAAGCCCCAAGATCAAGAGCTTGACCTATTAAATTGGGATCCCTAGTGCTTGAGGGAATTTCAGGAATTCCCCAGGTGAGGAAGTTCAATAGTTCCATATTTTTGCCCCATACTTCAAGGGGACTTTGCAAATACTCTCTTATTTTCTGCCAAAATACTCTTGGGTGCATTGGGGTATCACAGTAACCTTAACAGAATGACAAACTCTCATGCCTCATAAAATCTATTTTTTTTAAATTCAGTTTATTGAGATATATTCATGAACATAGAATCATCCATGCTGTACAATCAACTGTTCACACTACCATTATATAGATATGCCTTCATCACCCCAATCCATTTTTGAACATTTTCCTTACACCAGAAATAATTAAAATAAGAATAAAAAATAAAAATTAAAAAACACTCAAATTATCCCCCATCCCACCCTCATTTTCATTTAGATTTTGTCCCCATTTTTTTACTCATCCATCCATACACTGGATAAAGGGAGTGTGGTCCACAAGGTTTTCACAATCATATTGTCACCATTTTTAAGCTACATAGTTATACAATTGTCTTTGAGTCAAGGCTACTGGGTTGGAATTTGATAGTTTCAGGTATTTACTTGTAGCTTAAAATACAATAAAACCTAAAAAGGGATATCTATATAGTGCATAAGAATGTCCACCAGAGTGACCTCTCAACTCCATTTGAAATCTCTCAGCCACAGAAACTTTATTTTGTTTCATTTCATATCCCAATTTTGGTCAAGAAGATGTTCTCAATTCCACAATGCTGTGTCCTGATTCACCCTTGGGAGTCATATCCTGCATTGCAAGGGAGATTTACACCACTGGGAGTCAGGTCCCATATAGGGGGAAGGGCAGTGAGTTCACCTGCTGAGGTGGCTTGGCTAGAAAGAGAGGGCCACACATGAACAACAAAGAGGTACTCAGGGGTAGAATCTTAGGCACAATTATAAGCAGGTTTAGCCTCTCCTTTGCAGTAACAAGCTTCATAAGGGCAAGGCCCAAGATAGAGGGCTTAGCATATCAAACCATCAGTCCTCAATGTTTGTGAGAACATCAGCAACCACAAAGGTGAGGAAGTTCAACCCTTCTGCATTTTCCCCCATCTTTTCAGTGGGGGTTAATTCATATGTATTTTTATTTTCTGCCCAAATTACTAGGGATTTTGTCATTATTTCACATTAACCTATACAACCCTACCAGATCTCACTTCCTATTCAAATTTCCATGCAATTATGGTTTTTGAACTAATTGTACAAGTTAAATTGTTTAGAAAGTAAAGTCCTGCACCAAATAGACATCTCTTCCCTTGGTCTCACATGGAAGTTGAAGTTTTAAAACACAGTTAGTCACCCAGGGGTGTAAATCTCCCTGGCAACACTACCATGATGTAGATGGGTTATGTCTCCTGGGAAGGAACCTAGACCCAGCATCATGGGATGAAGAACATTTTTACCAAAAGTGGGACATGAAATGAAATGAAAGTTTCAGTGGCTGAGAGATTCCAAATAGAGTGAGTGGTCACTCTGGTGGGCACTCTTATGCACAATATAGATAACTCTTTTTAGGTTTTAATGAGTTGGAATAGCTAGTAGTAAATAACTGAAACTATCAAACTAAAACACAGTAGCCTCAATACTTGAAGATGATTGTATAACAATGTAGCTTACAAGGGTTGACAATGTGAGTGTGAAACCCTTGTGGCTCACACACCCCTTTATCCAGTGTATGGAAGGATGAGTAGAAAAATAGGGACAAAAATCTAAAGGAAACATAGGGCAGGAGAGGGGATGATTTGGATGTTCTTTCTGTACTCTTTTTTTATTCCTATTTTAACTTTTTCTGGTACAAGGATAATGTTAAAAAATAGATCCAGGTGATGAATTCACTATATGATGGTAATGTGAACAATTGATTGTACACTTTGGATGATTATATGGTGTGTGAATAAATCTTAATAAAAAATAAGTAAATAAACAGAAAAAAACACAGTCAGTATTGTCCTTTTCCCTTTGGCCCAATTTGCCCTAGTCCTAACCAGATCTGTTTCATTCATATTTCTAATTGAAATCTGGATTCTTTCAGTTTTTTAAAGAGTTGCTATATGCATTAATACTGACATTCTTATCTGCTGAACTCCAGCTCTGAATTCCAGGTGTCACACAGATATGCAAATTTCCAGACTCATCAGGTTATACTCAAAGGAATCAGCATTTCCCAATTTGGAGATAGCCATTACAATTCAGGAATAGATGTGACTGCTGTTAGAACTTGCAATCTAGGGACCACTTCTTTGTGGTTTTAATTTGCATTTCCCTAATAGCTAATGAAGATGATAATCTTTTCATGAGCTTTTTAGCCATTTGTATTTCCTCTTTGGAAAAAATATCTATCCATATCTTTTGCCAATTTTATAATAGGGTTGTTTGTACTTTTGTTGTTGAGTTGTATGGTTTCTTTATGCATACTTATCAGACATATAGTTTCCAAATATTCTCTCCTATTGTGTTGGCTGCCTCTTTACTGTTTTGACAAAATCCACTGAAGCAAAGGAATGTTCAGTCTTGAAGATTTCCCATTTACTTTTTTTTCTTTTGTTGCTTCTGCTTTTAGTGTAAGCTCTAAGAGCCTACCTCACTCATCATTACATGGTGAAGATATTTCCCTTTATTTTCTTTGAGTTTTATGATACTTGCTGTTATATTTAGGTCTTTGATCTATTTTGAATTAATTTTTGTATAGGATTGTGAGGGATGGGTTCTCTTTCATTCCTTTTGATATGGATATCCAGTTCTCACAGTCTCTTTTATTGAAGAGACTATTCTGTCTCAGTTTAGTTGATTTGGGGGCCTTGTCAAAAATCAATTGACCATAGATCCTGAGAGTTTATATGCAAACTCTCAGTTTGATTCCATTTATCAATATATCTATCTTTGTGACAATACCATGCTGCTTTGAACAGTTTGTCTTTATAATAAGCAGTAAAGTCAGAAGGTGTAAGTCCTGCATCTCATTTTTCTATTTGGGGATGTTTTTGGCTATTCAAGCCCACTCTCCCTTCCATATAAATTGGATAAGCAGATTTTCCATGTCTGCAAGCTGGATTTTCAGAATTTTATTGGTATTGCTTTGAATTTGTAGATCAATTTTTGTAGAATTAACATCTTAGTGACACTTAGCCTTCTTAACCATGAATATGTAACGTCTTTCCACCTATTGAGGTCTTCTTTGATTTATTTTGAAGTTTGGTAGTATTCTGTTTACAAGCCTTTTACATCCTTGATTAACTTCATTCATAGATACCTGATTATTTTAGTTGCTATTGTGAATGGAATTTTATACTTAATTGCCTCCTTAATTAAGTCATTACTAGTGTATAGAAACACTACTGATTTTTGTTCATTAATCTTGTATCTCACCACTGCTGAATTTATTAGCTCAAATAGCTTTGTCATAGATTTCACAGAATTTTCTAAATATAGGGTGATGCTGTCCTCAAATAATGAGTTTTACTCCTTCCTTTCTTATTTGGATGCTTTTTATTTCTTTTCCTTGCCTAATTGCTCTAGCCAGAAATTCTAGCACAATGTTTAGTAGTGGTGATGACAATTGGCATCCTTGTCTCATTCCTGATCTTAAGGTGAAGGCTTTCAGTTCCTCACCACTGATTACAATGATGGCTGTGTGTTTTCCATATATGCCCTTTATCATATTGAGGAAGTTTCCTTTTATTCCTACAATTTGAAAAGTTTTTATCAATTAAGATTAGAAAATTGCTCTGTATTTCAATTTTAAATCACTTAAAAATGATTTGAAAGAGAGAAGGAAGAAAGGTCATTAGAATATAATAGAGAAAATGACATTTTATTTATTTATTTTCCAAGTCTCCATTCCTCCCTGCTCCCCCAGGAAGAGTGATCTTTTGATTAAATATGTAAAACTGATAAGAACAAAGAATCTATTGTTGGAGGAGGCCCTAAGTCCTGGACCCCAAGCCTCCAAAGCAATCTATATGTTGGCTGGCATCTGGGGAAAATTATTTGGTGTTAAATAGATTTTCTCCCTGTGGCCACTTTGTGTCATTTTTCAAAACAGGCATTTGTGTCAGCATGGTGAGAGCAATAAAATGCACCAGATAATATTTACTTTTCATATTTTATCTAAAATCAACCTAGCTTTGTCTAATATTAGAAGATGCAGACTTAGAAAAATTGGCAAAGAGATTCTAGACATCTTTTCATATGCATGTGTCGCTCTCTGTGTTTTGTGTGTGTAAATATATATATATATTATAATAGGTATAACAACTGCTGTCCTGGTTCTAGTTCAATCTAAATATTTGTTTAGTTTCCTGAGGTAGCTTCACTCTAGACCTAAAGTAGGTGTGTTTTGGTCTTTTTGATAGTGAAATATGTATCTTTTTAAGAAACAGACATGTGACACACCATTCAGGGTAGTATTTCTAATAAAACAATAGCTTTTAGAATTGTGCTTTGATTTTAAAGATTTCCTTTTATTCAAAGTTCTTGGTGGAATACATTTTTTAAAAGATTCTCATGATTTGGAGGAGAAAGGAAGAGCTGACATATAGAAGGTTAAAAATTAGATGAATAAATTTCATAGTACATTTTGAGAAGTATTGCTTTCTCCATATAGAATTTTAAAACTATACTGTAACATACAAATAGTATTTGTATTTCAATAGTGATTGGGAGTTTTCAACAGTATTTTAATAGTTAGGTGATTAATTTTCAAGATTAATGCAATTGAATGATTCCTATCTTGATAGGATAGTTGGATATTGTAGAGTATGTATAAAAATTTGACACTTTCAGTTAAGTTTGGAACATTTCATTGTATTTCAATTTTACCTCACTTAAAAGAAAATTAGAAAAAAGGATTATCAACAGACTGTAATGGAGACAAGGACATTTGTTTTGCAAGTCTCCCTTCCTCCCTTCTTCTCCAGACCCTCTCATTGATGACCTGTCCAAGCTGCCAGTTGCTGGTGTGTTTCAGGTGGAATCCTGGGGAGTTCACTGTGGCTACCAAATGCTCCGAACTAAAAAGAGGTGATAATGGAGATGCTAAATACATGAAGTCTCTCAAAGTGGTCATGAGAACCACCATAGCACAAGGCATTTTCCAAACCCAATATGTGACCTCATACACTCTCTGAAGGCCCTTCACCAAGAAGTGGGTCTGGGAGTTAAAGCAGTGCTTTCCCCTCTCCTCCACTCAGGCTCAGGAGCCTCCAGGCCACATTCATTCACCCACCCCACCTGAAGGTCCTTGAAGAATGTGGATACAATAAAACCCCTCCACTGGCTGGAGTTCCTCCACCTTCTCATGCAGGATAGAGCCATGGTCAATTCCTCCTTTTACATGAAAAGACCATCAACTTCCAGATAAATATCACCAAGTGCTGGTCTTTCTTTACAAAGAAAGTTAGAGGTATATCCAAATAGTGGAAAAGCTGTCACAATTTAAACATTTATTCAAATGGAAACTTAATCAAATTACATTTCACAGAACAGTATTTTCTAATCTGTTTGGAGATAATTAGGCACCTGTGATTTGGGTATTTATGTTGTTTAGAAGGCTTGGGAAGTTTCCCCAACAATTTCTTTGAATACTTTTCCTAGACCTTTTCTCTTATCTTCCCCTTCTGGAACACCAGTGATTCTTATGTTTGCCTGCTTTATGTTGTCCATTATATCCCTGAGATACATTTGGATGTATTTTGATTTTTTCCCCCATTTGTCTTGTGTTCTTTCACTATCCATTCTGCCCTTTTCAAGCTTGCTGATTCTCTCCTCAGGTTCCTCTAATCTAGTACTCTGTGTATCCAGAATGTTTTTAATTTGATCAAGTTTCTTTTATGTCCATAAGATTTTTTTTTTTTTTTTAATTTATTCTTGCAAATTCTTCTTTATGCTCTTCTAGGGTCTTCTTCATGTCCTTTATATCCTGTGCCATGATCACGTTGTTTGTCATTAGTTCTTTGATTAATTGCTCCAAGTACTGTTTCTTCTCTGATATTTTGATTTGGGTATTTGGGTTTCAGTTATCCATATCTTCTGGTTTCCTCACATGCTTTAAAATTTTCTGTTGTTCTTGGCCTGTTCACATTTGCTTATCTTGATAGGGTTCTTTTAGCACATGCTGGCTTATTTGAACAATTATCTCTAATGTGTCAGAGCTACAGCTTGGTGGAATGCACTTTCTCTGACTTACCAGCAGGTGGTGCCATCAAGCCATCTATTACACTCTAGCTAGTTCTCCCCAGCTTTGTCTATGTGGTGAGTGGGAGTCTGGATTTTGTGGGGGCCCAATCAGTGCACCAAATTTCTTTTCTGTGTGTAGTTGGTGCTGCATTCCCTGAATGTGGGTGTGTGTCTTAGCAGTTATGGAGGGACAGCAGTTTTGTAATTAAGTCTCCCAGGTGTTCCTGGAGACTTAAAGATGTTTCAGGAGTCCAAAACTTTGGCTCAGTCTCCCTACAGTCTCTACTGTGGGCCCACAAGTCCCTGGTATTGATGTAGGGCCCTGGGACTTCTGTGCAGGTCCTGCTTCCAAGGTGTGCCCTCCAAAGACCTCCACTGAAGGAAGACTGCACAATGTCAGAGGTGATCACAGTCCCTAAGGGAAGCTCTGGGCCACTGCACCACACAGGGGCATTCACAGCCCACTAAGAGGATGGCTGTAGAGGGTGTGGTAAATTCCTCCTTCAGCAGACCTCTGCCTTCCTAGCTCTGGAACAATTAGCTGTGGGTGTGTGAAGGGCTATTGTCCATGCCAGATACTGAGGCAGGTGCATGCCTGAAAGCACTTCTCACCATACTTGACTGTGTGGCATAGTTCTGGGCCATGGTGTCAAGCAGACCACTGAAAAAATATCTGTATGGGGAGTGATAATTTCCCTCTTTTGTGGACATCTGCCTTCCTATATTTGGGAAAATTAGCTTCCTATATTTGGGACAATTAGCTGTGGGTGTGAGAAAGGCTATCTTCCTTGCCAGATACTGAGGTGGGTGCATGGGGAGTGGAAAACACCTCCTGCTGCACTTCACTGTGTGGCATACCTTTGGACCACAGCACCAGGCAGGGGCATGCCCAGCCCACTAAAAAGATGGTTGTGTGGGGAATAGTAATTTCTCCCTTTCATGGACCTCTGCCTTCCTAGATCTGGGACAATTAGCTGCAGGTGTGTGAAAGGCTATCATCCATGCCAGATACTGAGGTGGGTGCATGGGGTGTGGAAAGCAGTTCCCATCACACTCAATGGCATAGCATATTTCTGGGCCATGACACTAAGTAGAGGCATTCCCTGCCTGCTGAAAAGATGGCTGTATGGGGAATGGTAATTTCCCCTTTTCATGGACCTCTGCCTTCTTTGCCCTGGGATAATAAGCTGTGGGTTGGTGAAAGGCTATCATCCACACCAGATACTGAAGCAGGTGCTTGGTGTGTGGAAGGGACTCCCCACTGCACTCAACTGTGTGGCTGTCACTGCCAGATCCACAGCCACTTTTTGAGTTTTTAATCTAATCCATCATCAAATGCCAACCCCTGGTTTCTCCCAAGCATGGTGTGACTGCCAGTTCTCAAGCAGGCTCACTCACTCAATTCTGAATGCAGACTCTTAGTTTCACCAAAAGCTCAGTCCCTGTGGATGTAGCATATCTTGTCCAGTTGGTGCAGTGCTGGAACTGGTATTCTGGAGCACATTCTGTCTTTTATCTAGTGTTTTTCATGGGGACTTTTTTTCTGTGTCTCTCCTAACTCACCATCTGCCCTCTAACTCTTTATCTATTTTTGATATTAAATCCTTATCAGATACTTGCTTCCAACTATTTTCTCCAATTCTGTGGACTGCCCTTTACTTCTTGATAATGTCCTTTAATGTACATGAGTTTTTAATTTTGATGAAGTGCATTTTATCTATATTTTTGTTACTTGTCCTCTTGGTGTTATATCCAAGTAAACAGTGCCAAAGCAATTGTCGTGAAAGTTTCTTCACATATTTCCTGCATCAATCTTTTTGTCCCAGAAAATTTAAAATTCCCATACTGCTCCAGCACAACACAGTGGAAAAGCACACAGAAGGTGCTCAATGCATGCTATAAAGCTGAAAATATCCTATAAGTTCATAACATTAACCTAATAATAATAATTTATCTTTATTTCAGAATTCAAACAGAATATATAAAGTACCTTTCAGAGGGTTTGCAACATATAAACATATCAAAAAAGGAAGAAAATTTGAGCTCTGAATTCTAGAAATGATTGTCTACATGGTAAAAAAATTGCCAGCTAAAACAATATTTCACTCTTAAAATCACAAGAATGAATTCCTAGTATTAATGTTGACTGTTGGGTATTGAAATACTTACTTTGCAGACTTGCAGAGTTCCAAGTTGATGAGTACCTTAGTGTCCTCTGAGAATTCTAGATGCCTTTCATACACCTCCATGCAAATGATCAAGGAATCTGTAGTTTATCCTGATGGAGACTTCAGGAGAGAGGATGTCTAGATATTCTGAAGTCTGGAAATTTCTGTCCTTCACCTCACCTTCAGTTTCAGTTGCCACACACTCTTTCAAGTTTTGAGCTCAGATAAGAAAACAGCGCCCCTAACTCCAAGGATTCCTCTCTTCATTCTAAAAGATGATGTCAATGCCATTCACTTTGTTTTACACCACATGGGTGTAATATTCACCAAGTTTTGCAGTAAGCTTGGAGTCCCTTAGGTTCATATCTCCATCATTCTGTACCTGAGATTTGAGAGGCATTTCTTAAATATTCTTGGGTGCTGAGTACACCCAAGTGCTGAAATTTTTTCCTGGGTTCCACACTGGAGAACATTTGTACAGTCAGGAAAATATTGCTTAAACTTTCTCTTCCCATCTTGTAGCTCAGTATGAAGTACTCATCCTATTGGGTACACTTCCTTGAAGAAAACCTTCCTACTATTAGAGTGGGTGTCTTGACTTAATTAAATTATAAACTTCCCATATCTAATGTTTATTGCGGTAGAATCTTGGCAATGCTGAAATTTCCTAAAGACATGTCTTTGAAGATTCTTAGTGGTGGGGGAAGAAATTAAGTGCCATTATTCTACTTACACCCATTTTCCTTTCCAGCTCCTTGAAGTTCCTTCCTGGTAAGTGGTATAGTTATGATCTCTTTGACCACCACCTTCATACCCCAAGAATGGCAAGCCAGGGTGGCAGGTACTTATTCTTCCAGTTCAGAGTCCTTGATTTCAGGAAGAATAGTTGCCATCTCAGGTAATGGCATGATGCACATTTTTATGTATTTGTAAGGGAAGAATGATAGCTATCTTTTATTGTTTTAATTTAGGTCTATTGGGGATAAAGGATCATCAAAGAGGCAATAATTTAACAAAATGCCTATTCTTCAATGTTTTTAAATATGCAACATTCCAAATTGTAGATAAAATAAGAGCAAAGAAGGCAAATTTTGTTGTCATGATTTTGCTGGGCTAGTTGGTGGCAGAACCAAGAACTCACATAGATACAAGTGCTCAAATTTAGATAGTGACAATTTCTCCATGTGAGACTATAGGTCCTAAATTGTGTGTGCGTGTTAATAGATCATTTATAAAGTATAAACATTTAAAATATACCACAATGTAATCCTCCTTTGGGCATTGCTTTGTTGATTTGTTTGTTTACAATATGAGGTGCTAAAATTTTTGTATTTATATATAGTTCAAACCTATCCCAACTCTTTGGAAAACTTGAGGGCAGAGGCAGAGACTCAGGAGGAAGGAAGCCAAGCTGAGGCAGAGTCATCTAGAGGGAAAAATTTTGGGCAACCAAATGAAAGTTTGTATTGTGCCTCAACTGTTGTCCAGCCCCAGGCAGACTGCAATATCTAAAGGCTACTCACTCCAACTGCTCCTGCATGGGGCAGTGTTACTGCACTTCTTCTGTTCTCCCCATTCTGGGATCTTGGAGAGCCAACAGAGGCCATGTGGGAAGGGCTGTGTGCATATATTTTTCCTTTCTTTTTCTTCTCTCCTGGTCTTTTCCAAAAAGTGTCAGGTCATGGGCACCATTGTCTACAGACACACTCACTCTGTTCTCAACATATTTAGGGCCCATTTCAACCTGGTAACCCATTGAAACAATTGCAGGATTCATCCTTGTGGATATAAATGATAAAAATAAATATTTGATGTTTACCATTTCAAAGTTGGTAAAGGAGAAACACTCTGTGGGGATGGGGAAATTCCAGAGGGAAAGTCAGAAGGAACACACTGGTCCTCACAGAAGGACCTCCACTTTCCTCAATCCCCTTGGTGCAGGACTTGACAAGGGCCTCAATCCTGGATTTAGACCTCTCTGAGCTCTGTATGCTCAACCAGGAGCAGACTCATGACAGTCATTAAACACTTGCATCATGATGTTTCCATCCCTCATCCACATCCCTGGCTGAGTGATCCTTGGGCTTTAAGGATTGGCTGCAAGTCACAGTCCAACCTCCTGAAGGAGTCTGAATCCAGCAAGTATGAGGAGAAGGAGCCCCCTTCCTTCTGTGGGGTTTGGGAGAGTGTTTCTAGCCTGTGCAGAGATCTCTTGAAGTTGAGGGAGTCCAGGAAGGTGCCAGGTATGTGGCTGGTGGGTAGGATGGATGCCTGAATTGCCTTGTCTTCACCATCCTCCAAAGCTGCAGAAAACTTGGACTTAGGGGCTTTCAGGAGAGCCTGCCTGGTTACAGGCTTTAAAAGTGACCTGGCCTGGTCTCTCAGTGAGTTTCTATGCAAATTAAAAATGGACCAAGTCACTTTCTGTATGTGTGCGTGTGTGAGTGTGTGTAGTGAAATATAGATACTTGTGTGAGTAACCTTTGTGACCAAAGGAATATTTTAGCCTTGTTTGAGATCTTTCATGATAGTAATGATCAGCTTATTTTCAGGGGCTTACTGAAAATAAATAGGTGGCAGATCACTGGACCAAGTGTACCTAGGCCTGGTTGGATTTCTTAACTGACACCTGAGCATGTGTCTCATCTTCTGCATACCTTAGGTTTCTTCATTGAAAATATGTGGATTGACAATGATTGGTTTCTTTGTGGAGTTTTTTTAATTAATCAGAAATGAGATAATATAAACTCCCTCAAAGTAAGGTCATCATTTGCTTTGTCTGCCAATGTAATCCCACTGCTTAGAAGAATGTGTGATATGTAGTAGGTCCACAAGGTACAGTAATTGAAATAACAAAGCATTATAAAAGTAAATGTAAAAAATAGAGTAATAGAAACTAAGAAAAAATATTTTTATACCTAAAAATCACAAATTTATTTTACAGGTAGATTTAAATAATTCCCTCAATTGTGGGTGGATACCCATATGAATACTGTGCTATATGAAGTTTTAGATAAACTTTCTTTGATATCTTGAGTGACTTTCCCAGATTGCCTTCTGAGTAGAAAAGTATAAGGCAGAGAGCTCAAGAATCTAAAGAATCCATATTTTTAGTGATGTGAGGTTTTATGTGTTTAAGGTAGTAAACACAAATATATTTTGTTTTTAGATGATAGTATGCTAAAGCTTTTTATCCAGGTTATTCACCAGAGCTTTATTTTCTCAAAAATGCTAGAAATGGTGTTTCATCTTTGGAGAGCAGCCAACCACCTGAAAACCATCTGTTTTCCAAAGCAGTCTGATATTCTTCACCGTATATTTCCTCTGGGGGAAATGCATTCGCATCAGATGCCAGCCTTGCTAAAAGAAATTTTGTAGTTGTTCCAGGAAGTATCAAGGACATGTGACCTGTTGTAACAGTGTGAATCTTCCTGTGTGTGAAGTACCTCTTATATATTCAAAAGAAACCAATGGAACCTGGTACTGTTCATCTTTGTCTTATCACTGGCAATAATATTTCATATTTTTAAAATGAAACCTCATATTTGAAGCAGACATCAAGGTATGTTCACAGAGTGATCTTTGTACTCTACTATGTCATTCTGAAGTGGAAAATGCCCAGAATTTCTTTATTGTGTTTGCTTTTGTTTGTTTCCATTTTGTTCATTTTCCTTAAAATTTATTAACATTTCAACCCAAAAGACTATCTGAAAATAACTAATGCTACAATTTTTTCAGTAAAAATATAGTATTTATAAGAAAAAACATATGGTGCTATTACAAGGAATTAATAATAGAGTGGTATTTGGGGAAAATGTACCGACTGCAAACTATGGACTGTAATTAAGAGACATATTTTAATATTCTATCATCAACAGTAAGAAATGTGCCACACCAATATTATGGGTCAGTAATAGGTGGGATAAGAGATATGAGAGGATTTGGGTCTTCTTTTTATTTCCTTCATGAGTGATAAAATTGTTCTAAAATTGATCATGGTGATGTACCTATGGCTATGTGATTATACTGTGAGTCAGTGATTGTATACTCTGGGTGGTTTGTGTGATGTGTGAATATATCTCAATAAAATTGCATTAAAAATTTAAAAATGCATATTTATATATCTAATTCTAGGGGGTCCAGTTTTAGGTGGAAATAGTATATATGGAATAATTATACTAAAATATCTATATATGAAAAATACTTTCCTGGAAATTATAGTGATATCAAACTTCAATGAGATCATTAATTGTAGAATCAGTTAAATGACTAAAATGAGAAAATTAAAAATTGGCTTTATGGAGAAAAAAATCCAGGAAGATGTCTTTCTCCATTTATTGATGTTCAGGGGTCAGGGATATAAGGCTTAACACAACTTTTAAGTCCCTGAATACTGCAGTTGGAACAGCATGAGCAAAACAGCAACATTAGGAGAATGGCATCATCAAGACAGTAGGGAAAGACATTCCAGGGAATGTTTCTCCATAGAGACAACTAATAAAAGGGCACATTCCATCTTCTTGGATCTTTGGAGGATGATAGAGACTGGGGAAAGAATCCGCAAATGCTGAATTGAGCAAAAAGAGAAAGAAAACACCAAACAATAAAGTAGGAGCTCTGCAAGACCTACAAGTCCAGATCCCTTCCTCACATCAATCCCACACAGATTAAGAGTCACACAGTGGTAGCACTCTAGCCTGCTCACTTCCTGCCATGGTTGCTTACTGCAGAGCCACCCTAAGCAGTGACTCAGAGCCTACATACATTAAGTCATGGGAACCCAAGTCCACAAGTACCTGAGGCTGGACACAAGTAGTTGCCAAGCATGAACAGGAACTGCAGCTATCAAGAAACAGGAAAAAAGTATAACCCATGGCAGTATTGGTGGCAAATTATGTGCCATCCTAACCAGGTGTCTACTTGATAGCATACCTTAACAAAAGAATGGATATTTTTTACATTTCCCCAGGTGATTTCCTGGATTGGGATACTATGACATGAAAGTTACTAGAAGAAGAAAATTCACATGGTAATAAAAGGAAAATTGAAACTCTATAAGGCATGGTGGACAGAGAACTAAGCATAAGAGAACAGTTGAACAAGCAATAGCTGCTGGGAAAGAAAATTTACATAGAAACCAAAAGAACAGCACAGTAATTCCAGAGAAGGAGAAGTGGAAAGGAAATCTTTGCTGGAGGTGAAAGAGTTGCCCAAAATACAGTAATCTTAAAAGATCATCTGCCTCCCCAGGGCAAGAGGCAAGTGCATAGGACCTAAAAATATCTGAATTTTGCAAATCATGGTCTGCTCTAAGTGTTCAGTAGAAGCTGGACCAAGACTTGAACAGGAACCTTAACTCACATCCAGTCTATAAAACCCTACACAAGAGAGAACCGAACTTCCAGAATTTTCACATCAAACTAATCAAATGCATGGATATCAGCAAAAAATCACAAGCTTTAAAAATTAGCAAGATATGGTTATTCAAGGGAAAAAATTACAACTTCAGAGAAAACAGACATTGCAACAACTAATCAAAGAATTTCAAAAAATCCCCTAAATGAATCCAAGGACATAAAGGAAAATAAGTATAGAAATAAACTAAATATGGATATACAGATAAAGATATTAAGAAAATAATCAGTGAAAAAAGAAGATTTGGAAAGTCTAAAATGGAAGAACAGAATTTGTGGACATGAAAAATGCAATAATAGAGACTAAAATACACTAGAGGCAAACAATAGCAGATTTGAACAGGCAGAAGAAAGTATCATGAACTAGAAGACAGGACAACCAAAACCACACAGTCATGGGAACATATAGAGAAAAGAATTTTAAAAATGATTTGAGTCTAAGGGACCTGTAGCACAACATGATGCATACCAAGACATACATTAAGGAAGTCACAGAAGGAGAAGATAAAGGAAAAGGACAACAAAGAATATACGAGGAAATAATGGCTGAAAATTTCCCAACTCATATGAAAGACACAAGTATACATGTCCAAGAATGCAATATACTCTATACAGGATGAACCCTATCAGCCTTACTCTAACATGTATGTTAATCAAAATGTCAGAAGCCAAATAAAGAGACTTGCTAGGAGGTGGTGGAGTAGGGAGCTCCAGGACTTAGTCCTTCAACCAAACATCTATTATACTGGCAGGAAATGTCTGAAACACATATTTTGAAACTCCAGAGGTCAGGAGAACACTGTTCAGCAGCTAGAGAAGTGTGGAAAGAAGAGGCTGATAAACTATGGTAGAGGATAGTAAATTGCTCTTTACACATGTTGATTACCACTTCCCTTCCTCCAATTTCAGGATATGTTGCCTTGATATCCAGTCCCTGACTAGCTTGTGGATGAGAGAAAGGGGTGTAAAAATCCTCTTCCCCAAGAGCAGGGTGAGCATAGGCAACCACATATTGCAACTTTTGATCAGTGAATTCAGATCACTTGAAGCCCAGCTCTGAGGGCAGCTGTGTTTTCTACCCACCCTGGACAAAGTTGGCAGCACGCATTGTTTCAACCCCTCCTGGAAAAAGGTACTGGCAGCCATTGTTTCAACCCTCAAAGACAGGGACAGAGGCAGAGGAGAATTAAAGATGCAGAACTTACTCAATATTTTGGGTGACAGTTAACTGAGCAGTATTTGCTGGGCAAGGCAGGAAAGCTCATATCTGGAGACAAATGGAAGACGTTTTGGCACTCTTTCTGATCACCTCCCCATGGCAGTTTGGAGCAGATCTTTCCTCATTTTATGCATCCCTGGCCCTGCTTTGGCTGGGAAACAATGATTTAGAAAAGTCCTTTCTCAGGTGACACTCCTCCCCTGATTTTCCCTCTAGGAAAAACCAGCTAGAGACAATGAGATTACTGTAAAATCCACAGAACCAGACAGTTTAGGACAAAGCCCTATCTGCTTTGAAAACCTGGGAAAGGGATATCTGAAGGGGAAAAAACACCTGTAAAGAGGGGAGCTCCAACACAACTAAAAAGCAAAAGCTCAGGACAAGACAAAAGCCCAGAAAAAAACAGGGAAATCCCTTCACACTTCACTCAACTTTAGCAGACTTTTCTGAGAGGAGTTTGAAGCTCAAGAATATCTATGCCTTATCACCAGCTGGTTACAAAACAAGAAACAGACATCTCAGGGAACAAATCCCAGAGTAAACATTTTTAAATATTGAAATATAGAGTGTGTGAAACTAGAGTTCAAGACAAACAAAGAAACAGGAAATGATGTTCTAACCAAAGGAAGAGGATAAAAATACAGGAAACAATAAAGAAAATCAGAATTTAGGAATGCAAGAAAAGCCTTTTAAAAAATGATCATAAAAATCCTCAAGAAGATGAAGGAAAGTACAGGGAAAGCACTACATGATATAAGGAAAACAATGAATGAGCCATATCAGATTCTGAGTAAAAAGATATAAATTTTACAAAGTAACCAAACAGAACTACTGGAATTGAAGACAACAATAACTGAAATGAAAATTTCCCAGGAGAGTTTCAAAAATAGATTTGAGCTGGCAGAAGAATCAATGAATTTGAAAGGAAGAAAATTGAAATAAGTCAGGCTGATGAGAAAGATAAAAGAAATATTAAAAGAGAAAACAGTCTAAGAGACCTATGGGAGACAATTAAGCACACCAATAAATACATTGAGAGACTCAGAATGAGGAGAAACAGAGAAAGGGGCAGGAGGAATCATCAAAGAAATAATGACAGAGTACCTCCCAAAGTTAGCAAAAGATGTGAATATGAACATCCAAGAAGCTCAGAGAACAGGATAAATATGAAGAAAAATACATCACATCATATATATATTTGTTCATTTTTATTGAGATATATTCACATATCACACAGTCAAACAAAGCATAATTCAATTGTTCACAGTACCATTATATAGTTGTGCATTCATCACCAAAATTAATTTTTGAACATTTCCATTACCACATACACAAAAATAATAAGAATAAAATTATAGTGAAAAAGAACAATTAAAGTAAAAAAGAACACTGGGTGCCTTTTTTTTTTGCCCCCATTTTTCTCCTCATTCATTGATACACTGGACAAAGGGGAGTGTGGTCCATATGGCTTTCACAATCACATTGTCACACCCCATAGGCTACATTTTTATAAAATCATCTTCAAGATTCATGGGTTCTGGGTTGTAGTTTGATAGTTTCAGGTATTTACTGCTAGCTATTACAATTCATTAGAACCTAAAAAGGGTTGTCTATATTGTAGGTAAGAGTGCCCAGCCTAGTGAACTCTCAGCTCTTTTTGGAACCTCTCAGCCACTGAAACTTTTTTCATTTCCTTTCACATCTGCCTTTTGGTCAAGAATATGTACTCCATCCAACAATGCTGGGCCTAGATTCCTCCCCAGGAGTCATATTCCACATTGACAGGGAGACTCACTCCCCTGGGTGTCAGATCCCACATAGAGGGGGAGGGCAGCGTTTTCACTTATCAGGTTGGCTTGGCTAGAGAGAGAGGGCCACACATGAGCAACAAAGAGGCATTTGGGATGGGGCACCTAGGCAAAATTATAGGCAGGCCTAGCCTCTCCTTTGCAGCAACAGTCTTGCCAAGGGCAAGTCCTGTGGTAGAGGGCTCAGCCCATCAAACCACCAGTCCCCTATGTCTGTGAGCACATCAGCAACCACAAAGGTAGGGTAGCCCAACACCCCTAAATTCTCCACCAGCTCCTCAAGGGGGCACTGCATATATTTTCATTGTATGTTTTTAAATTAACTTTTTTAAAAACATTAACTTTTTTTTTAAATTAACTATACCAAGAAAAAATTTAAAAAAAACATGCCATAGAAAAACATTTCAAACAAACCATAACATAATAAGGGAGTAAGAAAAAGACAACTAACCTAAAATAACTACTTCGCTTCCAACATATTCCTACTCTACCCCAAGAAAATAACCTAATATAACAAAATGTCTATGAACTTGTTCTTGCCATACCCATCAGAAATGAACAAACAATAGTCATTTCTGGGCATTACCAGAATGTTAAATTTACCCATGATAGCTTATCTCTTCTTATTGGGTTATCATTCCCCCTCCCACAATTGCTCTCTATCACTAGTTTGCCTACATTCTACATTATAAACCATTTATTTTACATTTTTCAATGTTTACATTAGTGGTAACATATAATATTTCTCTTATTGTGCCTGGCTTATTTCACTCAGCATTATGTCTTCAAGGTTAATCCATGTTGTCACATGTTTCACGATATTGTTCCTCCTTACTGCTGTGTTGTATTCCATCGTGTGTATATAACACATTATATTTATCCACTCAGCTGTTGAAGGACATTTGCGTGGTCTCCATCTCTTGGCAATTGTGAATAATGCTGCTGTGAAAATTGGCATGCAGATATCTGTCATGTCACTGCTTTCAGATCTTCCAGGTGTATACCGAGAAGTGCAATCATTGAATCAAAGGATAACTCAATATCTAGCTTTCTAAGGAACTGCCAGACTGACTTCCAGAGTGGGTGAACCATTATAAAGCCCCATCAACAATGAATAAGTGTTCTAATTTCTCCACATCCTCTCCAGCATTTGTAGTTTCCTGTTTGTTTAATGGCAGTCATTCTAATTGGTGAGAAATGATATTTCATTGTGGTCTCAATTTGCATTTCTCTAATAGCTAGTGAAGCTGAAAAATTTTCATGTTTCTTGGAAATTTGTATTTCCTCTTCAGAGAACTGTCTTTTCATATCTTTTGCCCATTTTATAATTGGGCTGCCTGTAGTATTGTCATTGAGTTGCAGGTTTTCTTTATATATGCAGTCTTTTGTCAGATATTGGTTTCCAAATTTTTTTCCTTTTTGACAAATTCCTTTGAGGTACAGAAACCTCTAAGATTGAGGAGTTCTCATTTATCAATTTTTTCTTTTGTTGCTTGTGCTTTGGATGTCAGGTCTAGGAAGTGGCCACCTAATACAAGGTCTTGAAGATGTTTCCCTACATTACATTTAGGAGTTTTATGGCACTTTTATATTGAGATCTTTGGTCCACTTTGAGTTAATTTTTCTGTAGGGTGTGGGGTAGGGGTTCTCTTTCATTCCTTTGGATGTGAATATCCAACTCTCCCAGTCCCATTTCTTGAAAAGACTACTGTGTCTCAGTTCAGTGGCTTGGAGGACTGTATCAAAGATCAGTTAGCCATAGATCTGGGAGACTATCCCCAAATTCTAAACTTGATTCCATTGTTCAATATGTCTATCTTTGTGCCAGTAGCATGCTGTTTTAACTACTGTGGCTTTATAATAACTTCAAAGTCAGGGAGTGTAAGTCCTCCCACTTCATTTTTCTTTCTTAGACTATTTTTAGCAATTTGAGGCATCTTCCCTTTCCAAACAAATTTGGTAACTAGCTTTTTGAAGTCTGAAAAGAAGGTTGTTGGAATTTTGATTGGGATTGCACTGAATCTGTAGATGAGTTTGGGTAGAATTGACATCTTAATGACATTTAGCCTTCCTGTCTATGAACATGGAATATTTTTCCATTTTTGAGGTCCCCTTCTATTTCTTTATTAGAGTTATGTAGCTTTATTTGTATAGGTCTTTCAAATCTTTGTTTAAGTCTATTCCTAGATACCTGATAATTTTAGTTGCTATTGAAAATGGTATCTTTTTCTTGAGTGTCTCTTCACTTTGTTCATTTCTAGCATATAGAAACATTACTGATTTATGTGCATTAATCTTGTGTCCTGCTACTTTGCTAAATTTGCTTTTAGCTCTATTAGCTGTGTCATTGATTTCTCAGGGGTTTCCTGGTGTAGGATCATATCATCAGCAAATAATGACAATTTTACTTCTTCCTTTCCAATTTGGATGGCTTTTATATCTTTGTCTTGCTGGATTGCACTGGCTAGCACTCCTAGCAAAACGTTGAATAACAGTGGTGACAGCAGGCACTCTTGTCTCCCTCCTGATCTTAAAGGGAAGGCTTTCAATCTCTCAACATTGAGTACCATGATGGCTGTGGGTTTTTCATATATGATTTTTATATTGAGGAAGTGTTCTGCAATTCCTACCTCTGAAGTTGTTTTTATCAAAAAGGAATGTTGGATTTTGTCAAATGCATTTTCAGCATCTATTGAGATGATCATTTGATTTTTCCCTTTTGATTTGTTAATGTGCTGTAAAACACGATTGATTTTCTTACATTGAACCATCCTTGTGTGCCTGGAATGAATCCCACTTGATCATGGTGTATGCCTATTTTTTTTATTTCTAAATCTTCATTTTATTGAGATATATTCACATACCACGCAGTCATACAAAACAAAAAGTACATTTGATTGTTCACAGTACCATTACATAATTGTACATTCATTACCTAAATCAATCCCTGACACCTTCATTAGCACACACACAAAAATAACAACAATAATAAGTAAAGTGAAAAAGAGCAATTGAAGTAAAAAAGAACACTGGGTACCTTTGTCTGTATGTTTGTTTGTTTCCTTCCCCTATTTTTCTACTCATTCATCCATAAACCAGACACAGGGGAGTGTGGTCCTTATGGCTTTCCCAATCCCATTATCACCCCTCATAAGCTACATTTTTAAACATATGTCTTCAAGATTCATGGGTCCTATGTTGTAGTTTGATAGTTTCAGGTATCTACCACCAGCTACCCAATTCTTTAGAACCTAAAATGGTTTGTCTAAATTGTGCATAAGAGTGCCCACCAGAGTGACCTCTAGGCTCCTTTTGGAATCTCTCTGCCACTGAAGCTTATTTCATTTCCTTTCACATCCCCCTTTTGGTCATGAAGATGTTCTCCATCCCACGATGCCAGGTCTACATTCCTCCCCGGGAGTCATATTCCACGTTGCCAGGGAGATTCACTCCCCTGGGTGTCTGATCCCACGTAGGGGGGAGGGCAGTGATTTCACCTTTCAAGTTGTCTTAGCTAGAGAGACAGGGCCACATCTGAGCAACAAAGAGGCATTTGGTAGGAGGATCTTAGGCACAACTGTAGGGAGGCCTAGCCTCTTCTTTGCAGCAACAGTCTTCCCAAGGGTAAATCCTGTGGTAGAGGGCTCAACCCATCAAACCACCAGTCCCCTATGTCTGTGGTCATGTTAGCAACCATTGTGGTAGCGTAGGCCAATACCCCTGTATTCTCCACAGGCTCCTCAAGGGGGCTCTACATACTTTTTTCCCTTGTTTTTTTTAAACTTTTTTTTAAATCAACTGTCTGAGAAATAAAAAAATTAAAAAAATAATTTAAAAAATACAATAAAAGAACATTTCAAAGAGACCATAACAAGGGAGTAAGAAAAAGACAACTAACCTAAGACAACTACTTTACTTCCAACATGTTCCTACTCTACCCTAAGAAAGTTACCTAATATAGCAACATTTCTGTGAACTTGTTCCTACTATACCCATCAGAAAATAACAGACCATAGTCATTCCTGGGCATTCCCAGAATGTTAAATTTACCCATGATAGCTTATCTGTTCTTCTTGGATTATTGTTCCCCCCTCCTGAATTGCTCTCTATTGCTAGTTCCCCTACATTCTACATTATAAACCATTTGTTTTACATTTTTCAAAATTCACATTAGTGGTAGCATATAGTATTTCTCTTTTTGTGCCTGGCTTATTTCACTCAGCATTATGTCTTCAAGGTTCATCCATGTTGTCATATGTTTCACAACATTGTTCCTTCTTACTGCTATGTAATATTCCATCATGTGTATATACCACATTTTCTTTATCCACTCATCTGTTGAAGGACATTTGGGTTGTTTCCATCTCTTGGCAATTGTGAATAATGCTGCTATGAACATTGGCATGCAGATATCTGTTCGTGTCACTGCTTTCTGATCTTCCAGGTATATACCAAGAAGTGCAATCGCTGGGTCAAAAGGTAACTCTACATCAAGTTTTCTAAGGAACTGCCAGACTGATTTCCAGAGTGGCTGAACCATTATACAGGCTCATCAACAATGAAAAAGAGTTCAAATCTCTCCACATCCCCTACAGCATTTGTAGTTTCCTGTTTGTTTAATGGCAGCCATTCTAATTGGTGTGAGATGGTATCTCATTGAAGTCTTAATTTGCATCTCTCTAATAGCTAGTGAAGCTGAACATTTTTCATTTGTTTCTTGGCAATTTGTATTTCCTCCTCAGAGAGCTGTCTTTTCATATCTTTTGCCCATTTTATAATTGGGCTGTCTGTACTAATGTCATTGAGTTGTAGGATTTCTTTATATATGCAACATATCAGTCTTTTGTCACATACATGGTTTCCAAAAATTTTTTTCCCATTGAGTTGTCTGCCTCTGAAGCTTTTTAACAAATTATTTTGAGGGACATAAACTTCTAAGCTTGAGGAGTTCCCATTTATCTATTTTTTCTTCTGTTGCTTGTGCTTTGGGTATAAAGTCTAGGAAGTGGACACCTAATACAAGGCCTTGAAGATGTTTTCCTACATTATCTTCTAGGCGTTTTATGGTACTTTCTTTTATACTGAGATCTTTGGTCCATTTTGAGTTAATTTTTGTGTAGGTTGTGAGGTAGCAGTCCTCTTTCATTCTTTTGGATATGGATATCCAACTCTCCCAGCTCCATTTGTTGAAAAGACCATTATGACCCAGTTCAGTGACTTTGGGGGCCTTATCAAAGATCAGTCAGCCATAGATATGGGGGTCTATCTCTGAATTCTCAATTCAATTCCATTGATCTATATGTCTATCTTTTTGCCAGAACCATGCTGTTTTGACAACTGTGGCTTTATAATAAGCTTCAAAGTCAGGGAGTGTAAGTCCTCCCACTTTGTTTTTCTTTTTTAGAGTGACTTTAGCAATTTGAGGCATCTTCCCTTTCCAAATAAATTTGATAACTAGCTTTTCCAAGTCTGCAAAGTAGGTTGTTGGAATTTTGATTGGGATTGCACTGAAGCTGTAGGTGAGTTTGGGTAGAATTGACACCTTAATGACATTTAGCCTTCCTATCCATGAACATGGAATATTTTTCCATCTTTTAAGGTCCCCTTCTATTTCTTTTAGTAGAGTTATGTAGTTTTCTTTGTATAGGTCTTTTACATTTTTGGTTAAGTTTATTCCTAGGTATTTGATTTTTTAGTTGCTATTGAAAACACTTTTTCTTGAGTGTCTCTTCAGTTTGTTCATTTCTAGCATATATAAACATTACTGACTTATGTGCATTAATCTTTTATCCCACTACTTTGCTAAATTTGTTTATTAGCTCTAGTAGCTGTATCATTGATTTCTCAGGGTTTTCCAGATATAAGATCATATCATCTGCAAACAGTTTTACTTCTTCCTTTCCAATTTGGATGCCTTTTATTTCTTTGTCTTACCAGATTGCCCTTGTAGCACTTCCAGCACAATGTTGAATAACAGTGGTGACAGCGGGCATCCTTGTCTTGTTCCTGATCTTAGAGGGAAGGCTTTCAGTCTCTCACCATTGAGTACTATGCTGGCTGTGGGTTTTTCATATATGCTCTTTATCATGTTGAGGAAGTTTCCTTCAATTCCTACCTTTTGAAGTGTTTTTATCAAAAAGGGATGTTGGATTTTGTCAAATGCTTTTTCAGCATCTATTGAGATGATCAATTGATTTTTCCCTTTTGACTTGTTAATGTGTTGTAATACATTGACTGATTTTCTTATGTTGAACCATCCTTGCATGCCTGGAATGAACCCCACTTGGTCATGGTGTATGATTTTTTTAATGTGTCTTTGGATTCGATTTGCAAGTATTTTGTTGAGTATTTTTGCATCTATATTCATTAGGGAGATTGGCTGGTAGTTTTCCTTTTTTGTAGCATCTTTGCCTGGTTTTGGTATTAGATTGATTTTAGCTTCTTAAAATGAGTTAGGTAGTGTTCCATTCTCTTCAATGTTTTGAAAGAGTTTGAGTAAGATTGAAGCCAGCATCACCCTAATACCAAAACCAGACAAAGATGCTACAAAAAAAGAAAATTATAGACCAATTTCTTTAATGAATATAGATGCAAAAATCCTCAACAAAATACTCACAAATCGAATCCAGCAGCACATTAAAAGAATTATACACCATGACCAGGTGGGATTTATTCCAGGTATGCAAGGCTGGTTCAATGCAAGAAAATCAATTAATGTAATACACCACATCAATAAATCAAAGCAGAAGAACCACATGATCATCTCGATTGATGCAGAAAAGGCATTTGACAAAATTCAACATCCTTTCCTGCTGAAAACACTTCAAAGGATAGGAATAGAAGGGAACTTTTTCAATATGATAAAGGCAATATATGAAAAATCCACAGCTAACATCACACTCAATGGGGAGAGACTGAAAGCTTTTCCTCTAAGATCAGAAACAAGACAGGGATACCCACTATCACCATTGTTATTTAACATTGTGCTGGAAGTTCTAGCTAGAGGAATTAGGCAAGAAAAAGAAATGAAAGACATCCAAATTGGAAAGGAAGAATTAAAACTTTCACTATTAGCAGATGGCATGATTCTATATGTAGGAAATCCAGAAAAATCTACAGCAAAGCTACTAGAACTAGTCAATGAATACAGCAAAGTAGCAAGCTACAAGATCAACATGCAAAAATCTGTAGTGTTCCTATACACAAGTAATGTGCAACAAGAGGAGGAAATCAAGAAAAAAATCCCATTTACAATAGCAACCAAAAGAATCAAGTATTTAGGAATAAATTTAACCAAGGACACAAAAGACCTTTACATAGAAAACTATAAGAAACTGCTAAAAGAAATTGGACAAGACCTAAAAAAATGGAAGAACATACCATGTTCATGGATTGGAAGACTAAATATAGTTAAGATGGCAATTTTACCTAAACTGATTTACAGATTCAATGCACTACCAATTCAAATCCCAACAACTTACTTTACAGAAATAGAAAAACCAATAACTAAATTTATTTGGAAGGGTAAGGTGCCCCGAATAGCCAAAAATATCTTGAGAAAGAGGAATGAAGTGGGAGATCTCACACTACCTGACTTTGAAGCATATTACAAAGCTGCAGTGCTCAAAACAGCATGGTACTGGCATAAGGACAGATATACTGACCAATGGAATTGAATTGAGTGTTCAGAAGTAGACCCTTACATCTACAGACAACTGATCTTTGATAAGGCAGTGAAGCCAAAGCAACTGGGAAAGAGCAGCCTGTTCAATAAATGGTGTTTGGAGAACTGGATATCCATTTCCAAAAGAATGAAAGAGGATGCCCATTTCACACCTTGTACAAAAATTAACTCAAGGTGGATCAAAGACCTAAACATTAGCACCAAGACCATAAAACTCTTAGAAGAAAATGTAGGGCAATATCTTAAAGATCTTGTGGTAGGAGGTGGTTTCTTAGACCTCACACCCAAGGCACGAGGAACCAAAGAACAAATAGACAAATGGGATCTCAAAATTAAGCACTTTTGTACATCAATGGACTTTGTCAGAAAAGTAAAAAGGCAACCTACACAATGGGAGATGATATTTGGAAACCACATATCAGATAAGGGTTTAATATCCCAAATATATAAAGGAATCCTGCATCTCAATAACAGAAAGACATACAATCCACTTAAAAAATGGGCAAAAGACATGAACAGACATTTTTCTGAAGAGGAAATACAAATGGCTCAAAAACATATGAAAAAATGTTCAAATTCACTGGTTATTAAGGAAATGCAAATCAAAACCACAGTGAGATATCATCTCACACCTACCAGAATGGCCATTATCCAAAAAACAGAAAATGGCAAGTGCTGGAGAGGATGTGGAGAAAGAGGCACACTTATTCATGGTTGGTGGGAATGTAGAATGGTACAACCACTCTGGAAGACAGTGTGGAGTTTCCTCAGGAAGCTAAATATAGATTTGCCGTGTGACCCAGCTACTCCATTGCTAGGTATATACTCAGAGGAACTGAAACTTAAGACACAAACAGACACTTTTAAACTGATGTTTACTGCAGCATTATTCACAATTGCCAAGAGATGGAAACAGCCCAAATGTCCATCAACAGATGAGTGGACAAACAAACTGTGGTATATACACATGATGGAATATTATGCAGCTGTAAGACAGAACAAAGACATGGATCATGTAATAATGTGGATGAAACTTGAGGACATTATGTTGAGTGAAGTTAGCCAGAAACAAAAGGAAAGATTCTGTATGGTCTCACTAATATGAACAGACATTTGATGCTGAAGGACTACAGAATGTTTAAGATTGATTGCATAGATCCAGAAATAGATAGCATAATACTGTGTCATGGTAGCACAGTATTGTAAGTACACTGAACAAAGATGTATGTGAATAAAGCTGAAAGAGGTGGGATAGGAGAATGTATGACACCAGAGGTAAAGATAGATGGTAAAGACTGGGACTGTATAACTTGGCAAAGACTGGAGTGCCCAATGTCTGTTACTAAATATGAAAATATAAAAATATTTTTGCATGTGGGAAAGCAAATGAATGTCAACCATGTAGAGAGTTGAAAAAGGGATGGTATTCAGGAAAAAACATAATCAAAGCAAACGGGAGTCTATGGTCAACAGTAACATTGTAATATTCCTCCATTAAATGTAACAAAGGTAATATGCCATTGCTAAATGTTTATCAGAGGGGGATATAGGGGAGGAATATGGTAATCTTGGTAGTGGTGTTATTTGCTGTCCTCACTAGTATATTGTATTGTATGACATGTTATTTTTCTTTTTATCATTTTTTTTCTTATTGCTAAAAAAACAATTTTTCTTGTAATCAATATGTTCAAGTGCTGATTGTGATGATAAATGTACAAATTTATTATGATTCCATGAACAACTGATTGTATACTGTGGATAAATGTGTGGTATGTGAATATAACTCTATAAAATTGTAGGAAAATATATATATAGTAGCAAAAGTGCTGGAGAAAACATGGTGAGAGGGATGTACCTATCTACTGTTGATGAGCAGGTAGAATTGTGTAGCCTTTCTGAAGGTCAGTGTGGTTGTTCCACAAAAACTTAAGAATGTGGGGACCAAAAGGTCCTGCAACCTCATTATGGGGTATGTCATTTGAAGATCTGAGAGCAGAGACATGAATGAACATTTGCAAACTTGTGTTCATGGAGGCAGTAATCATGATTTGCAAAGGGTGCAGATGATCTAAGGGTACATTGACTGAAGAATGGAATGGTGTACTGTGGTGTACACATACAGTGGAACATTGAGCAACTACAAGAAGGAGTGAAGCTGTGAGACACACAATGAGGTGAATGGATTCTGTACAAAGTATTTGAGTGAAGTACACCAGAAATAAAGGCAAACACTTTAATGCCTCACCAATATGGACTAACTACAACGTGTAAACTCAGAATTGAATCTTAGCACATAGCATAACATGGACATAATTATTGTAATAGTCCCTAGATTGTAAGCTCTTACAGCAGTTAACTCTATCCCTGAATTGTAATGCCTATCTGTAAACTTTGATATGCTGATCCTTAGTGTATAACCTGATTGGTCTCTGGAACAATGCATATCTCTGAGATACATGAAACTCAGAGCTAGAGCTCAGCATATATGAATGTCAGTATTAGTGCATACAGCCACTGTTAAAAAAAAAAAAGCTGAAAAAGAGCCCAGACTTCAATTACCAATATGAATGAAGCAGGTCTGGTAAAAGACCAGGGCAAGCTAGGCCAAAGGGTAAAGGTTGAAACTGACTGTGTTTTTTTTTTTTTTTTAATATTCATTTTATTGAGATATATTCAGATACCACACAGTCATACAAAACATATCGTACATTCGATTGTTCACAGTACCATTACATAGTTGCACATTCATCACCGAAATCAATCCCTGACACCCTCATTACCACACACACATGAATAACCAGAATAATAGTTAAAGTGAAAAAGAGCAACTGAAGTAAAAAAACACTGGGAGACCTTGTCTGTTTGTTTCCTTCCCCCACCTTTCCACTCATCCATCCACAAACTAGACAAAGGGGAGTGTGATCCCCATGCCCCCCCCCCCAATCCCACTGTCCCCCCTCATAAGCCACATTTTTATACATTTGTCTTCAAGATTCATGGGTTCTTGGTTTTAGTTTTATAGTTTCAGGTATCTACCACCAGCTACCCCAATTCATTAGAACCTAAAAATGGTTGTCTACATTGTGCATAAGAGTGCCCACCAGAGTGACCTCTCGGCTCCTTTTGGAATCTCTCTGCCACTGAAGCTTGTTTCATTTCCTTTCACATCCCCCTTTTGGTCAAGAAGATGTTCTCCATCCCACAATGCTGGGTCTACATTCCTCCCCAGGAGTCATATTCCACATTGCCAGGGAGATTCACTCCCCTGGGTGTCTGATCCCACGTAGGGGGGAGGGCAGTGATTTCATCTTTCAAGTTGGCTTAGCTAGAGAGAGAGGGCCACATCTGAGCAACAAAGAGGCATTCGGGAGGAGGCTCTTAGGCAACCATAGGGAGGCCTAGCCTCTCCTTTGCAGCAACCGTCTTCCCAGGGGTATAACCTGTGGTAGAGGGCCCAACCCATCAAACCACCAGTCCCCTATGTCTGTGGGCATGTTAGCAACAATTGTGGTAGGGCAGGCCAATACCCCTGCATTCTCCACCAGAGAATGTTTTTGTTTTTAAACTTTTTTTTTCCTAAATCAACTGTATGAAAAATAAAAAATTAATAAAAAATTAAAGAAAAACATACAATAAAAGAACATTTCAAAGAGACCATAACAAGGGAGTAAGAAAAAGACAATTAACCTAAGATAACTACCTTACTTCCAACATGTTCTACTCTACCCCAAGAAAGTAATCTAATATAGAAACATTTCTGTGAAATTGTTCCTACTACACCCATCAGAAATTAATAGACCATAGTCATTCCTGGGCATTCCCAGAATGTTAAATTTACCCACGATAGCTAATCTGTTCTTCTTGGATTATTGTTCCCCCTTCCTTAATTGCTCTCTATCTCTAGTTCCCCTACATTCTACATTATAAACAATTTGTTTTACATTTCTCAAAGTTCACATTAGTGGTAGTGTATAATATTTGTCATTTTGTCCCTGGCTTATTTCGCTCAGCATTATGTCTTCAAGGTTCATCCATGTTGTCATATGTTTCATGACATCGTTCTTTCTTATTGCAATGTAGTATTCCATCGTGTGTATATACCACATTTTCTTTATCCACTCATCTGTTGAAGGACATTTCGGTTGTCTCCATCTCTTGGCAACTGTGAATAATGCTGCTATGAACATTGACATGCAGATATCTGTTCATGTCACTGCTTTCCGAACTTCTCGGAAAAGAAGTGGAATCACTGGATCGAAGGGTATCTCTGTATCTAGTTTTCTAAGGAACTGCCAGACTGACTTACAGAGTGGCTGAACAATCACACAGTCCCACCAACAATGAATAAGAGCTCCAATTTCTCCACATCCTCTCAGCATTTGTAGTTTCCTGTTTGTTTAATGGCAGCCATTCTAATTGGTGTGAAATGGTTTCTCATTGTGGTCTTAATTTGCATCTCTCTAATAGCTAGTGAAGCTGAACATTTTTTCATGTGTTTCTTGGCCATTTGTATTTCCTCTTCAGAGAACTGTCTTTTCATATCCTTTGCCCATTTTATAGTTGGGCTGTCTGTACTATCATCATTGAGTTGTAGGATTTCTTTATATATGCAAGATATCAGTTTTTGTCAGATACATGGTTTCCAAAATTTTTTTCCCATTGAGTTGGCTGCCTCTTTACCTATTTGACAAATTCCCTTGAGGTACAGAAACTTCTGAGCTTGAGGAGTCCCCATTTATCTATTTTTTCTTTTGTTGCTTGTGCTTTGGGTGTAAAGTCTAGGAAGTGGCCACCTAAGACAAGGTCTTGAAGATTTTTTCCTACATTATCTTCTAGAAGTTTTATGGTACTTTCTTTTAGATTGAGATCTTTGGTCCATTTTGAGTTAATTTTTGTGTAGGGTGTGAGGTAGGGGTCCTCTTTGATTCTTTTGGATATGGATATCCAACTCTCCCAGCCCCATTTGTTGAAAAGACCATTATGACCCAGTTCAGTGACTTTGGGGGTTTATCAAAGATCAGTCAGCCATAGATCTGAGGGTCTATCTCCAAATTTTCAATTCAATTTCATTGATCTATATGTGTGTCTTTGTGCCAGTACCATGCTGTTTTGACAACTGTGGCTTTATAATAAGCTTCAAAGTCAGGGAGTGTATGTCTTCTCCTCCCACTTCATTTTTCTTTTTTAGAGTGTCTTTAGCAATTCAAGGCATCTTCCCTTTCCAAATAAATTTGATAACCAGCTTTTCCAAGTCTGCAAAGTATGTTGCTGGAATTTTGATTCAGATTGCATTGAATCTGTAGATGAGTTTGGGTAGAATTGACATCTTAATGACATTTAGCCTTCCTGTCCATGAACATGGAATATTTTTCCATCTTTTAAGGTCCCCTTCTATTTCTTTTAATAGAGTTATGTAGTTTTCTTTGTATGGGTCTTTTGCATCTTTGGTTAAGTTTATTCCTAGGTACTTGATTTTTTTTAGTTGCTATTGAAAATGGTATCTTTCTTCAGTGTCTCTTCACTTTTTTTCATTTCTAGCATATAGAAACATTACTGACTTATGTGCATTAATCTTGTAACCCACTACTTTGCTAAATTTGTTTACTAGTAGCTGTATCATCGATTTCTCAGGGTATTCCAGATATAAGATCATATCATCCGCAAACAATGGCAGTTTTACTTCTTCCTTTCCAATTTGGATGCCTTTTATTTCTTTGACTTGCTGGGTTGTCCTGTATGGCACAATGTTGAATAACAGCGGTGATAGCGGGCATCCTTATCTTGTTCCTGATCTTAGAGAGAAGGCTTTCAGTCTCTCACCATTGAGCACTATGCTGGCTGCGGGTTTTTCATATATGCTCTTTATCATATTTAGGAACTTTCCTTGAATTCCTACCTTTTGAAGTGTTTTTATCAAAAAGGGACGTTGGATTTCATCAAATGCTTTTTCAGCATCTATTGAGATGATCATTTGATTTTTCCCATTTTATTTGTTAATGTGTTGTAATAAATTGATTTTCTTACGTTGAACCATCCTTGCATGCCTGGAATAAACCCCACTTGGTCATGGTGTATGATTTTTTTAATGTGTCTTTGGATTCGATTTGCAAGTATTTTGTTGAGGATTTTTGCATCTATATTCATTAGGGAGATTGGACGGTAGTTTTCCTTTTTTGTAGCATCCTTGCCTGGTTTTGGTATCAGATTGATGTTAGCTTCATATAATGGCTTTGGTAGTGCTCCATTTTCTTCAATGTTTTGAAAGAATTTGAGTAAGATTGGTGTCAATTTTTTTTGGAAAGTTTGGTAGAATTCTCCAGTGAAGCCATCCGGCCCTGGGTATTTATTTGTGGGAAGCCTTTTGATGACTGATTGGATCTCTTTGCTTGTGATTGGTTGGTTGAGGTCTTCTGTTTCTTCTGTGGTCAGTCTACATTGTTCATATGTTTCCAGGAAATTGTCTATTTCCTCTACATTATCCAGTTTGTTGCCATACAGTTCTTTATAGCATCCTCTCATAATTTTTTTTTTTTTAATTTCCTTGGGATCTGCAGTAATGTCAACTTTCTCATTCATTATTTTGTTTCTATGGGTCTGCTCTCTTTTTGATTTTGTCAGTCTAGCTAGGGGCTTGTCAATCTTGTTGATCTCAAAGAACCAACTTTTGATGTTATTTATCCTTTGTATTGTTGTTTTTTTTTTTTTTTTGGTGTTGTTGTTGTTCTCTATGCTTTAATCCTTGTTATTTCTTTTCTTCTACTTGGTTTAGGATTGGTTTGCTGTTCATTTTCTAGCTTCTTCAGTTGATCCATTAGTTCTTTGATTTTGGCTCTTACTTCCTTTTTAGTATATGCATTTAGTGCTATAAATTTCCCCCTCAGTACTGCTTTTGCTGCATCCCATAGGTTTTGGTATGTTGTGTTCTCATTTTCATTCATCTCTATATGTTTAGCAATGTTTCTTGCTATTTCTTCTTTAAACCACTGATTGTTTAGGAGTGTGTTGTTTAACCTCCAGGTATTTGTGAATTTTCTAAGTCCCTGATGGTTATTGACTTCTAGTTGTATTTCATTGTGTTCAGAGAATGTGCTTTGAATAATTTTAATCTTTTTAAATTTATTAAGCCTTATTTTATGTCCCAGCATGTGATCTATTCTGGAGAAAGTTCCATGAGCACTAGAGAAGTATGTGTGTCCTGGTGATTTGGAATATCATGTTTTATATATGTCTGTTAAATCCAATTCATTTATCAGATTGTTTAGGTTTTCAATTTCCTTATTGGTCTTCTGTCTGATCTATCTATAGGAGAGAGTGATGTGTTGAAGTCTCCCACAATTATTTTGGAAATATCACTTGCTTCCTTTAGTTTTGCCAGTGTTTCTCTCATGTATTTTGTGGTACCTTGATTGGGTGCATAAACATTTATGATTTGTATTTCTTCTTGTTGAATTGCCCCCTTTATTATTATGTAATGACCTTTGTCTCTCAAAACATCCCTGCATTTAAAGTCTATTTTATCTGAGATTAATATTGCTACACCTGCTTTCTTTTGGCTGTAACTTGCATAAAATATTTTTTCCATCCTTTCACTTTCAATTTCTTTGTGTCCCTGTGTCTAAGATGAGTCTCTTGTATGCAGCTTATTGATGGTTCATTTTTTTATCCATTCTGTGAATCTCTATCTTTTAATTGGTGAGTTGAATCCATTTACATTGAATGTTATAACCCTGAAGGCATTTCTTGAATCAGCCATCCTATCCTTTGGTTTATGTTTGTCGTATATATTTTTCCATCTCTCTACTAATATTTAATGTACCCATACTGAATCTCTTTAGTATTGAATGTTTCTCCATGTCTCTCTCTCTTTTCTTTGTTTCTCTGTCTATAGGGCTCCCTTTAGTATCTCCAGTAGGGCAGGTCTCTTTTTAGCAAATTCTCTCAGCATTTGTTTGTGAAAAATTTAAGCTCTCCCTCAAATTTGAAGGAGAGTTTTCATGGATAAAGTATTCTTGGTTGGAAATTTTCCTCACTCAGAATTTTTAATATGTTAAGTCACTTCCTTCTCACCTCCATTGTGGCTGCTGAGTAGTCACTACTTAGTCTTATGCTGTTTCCTTTGTATGTGGTGAATTGCTTTTCTCTTGCTGTTTTCAGAATTTGCTCCTTTTCTTCAGTATTTGACATTCTGATCAGAATATGTCTCAGAGTGTTTTTATTTGCATTTATTGTATTTGGAGTTTGTTCAGCATTTATGATGTGTATTTATGGTATTTAGGAGATTTGGGAAGTTTTCCCCAACAATTTCTTTGAATACTCCTCCTAGACCTTTACCCTTTTCTTCCCCTTGTGGAACACCAATGAGTCTTATATTTGGACATTTCATATTATCTATCATATCCCTGAGTTCCATTTTGATTTTTTTGATTTTTTTCCCCATTCTTTCTTTTTTGCTTTCATTTTCCATTCTGTCATCTTCCAGGTCACTGAATTATTGTTTAACTTCCTCTAGTCTTGTACTATGAATATCCAGAATCTTTTTAATTTGGTCAACAGTTTCTTTAATTTCCATAAGATCATCTATTTCTTTATTTAGTTTTGCAATGCCTTCTTTATGCTCTTCTAGGGTCTTCTTGATATCCTTTGTATCCCGTACTATGGTCTCATTGTTCATCTTTAGTTCTTTGATTAGCTGCTCTATGTACTTTGTCTTTTCTGATCTTTTGATTTGGGTTTTTGGGCTTGGGTTATCCATATCGTCTGTTTTTTTTCATATGCTTTATAATTTTCTGTTGTTTTTGGCCTCTTGGCATTTGCTGAACTTGAGAGGGTTCTTTTAGGATTTGTAGACCAAATGAAGTCCTTATCTCTAATTTATCAGATCTACAGCTTCATGGCTTACACTTTAACTAACCAGCAGGTGGCATCCACGAGCCACCTGTTCTCCATAAGCCAGTTTTCCCCCACTTTGCATTTGTGGTGAGTGGGGGAGTGAGTCTTGTGGGGTCCAATTGGTGTACCAAGCTTGCATGTGTAGTTGGTGTTGCCTGCCCTGCATATGGGGCATGTGTCTGGGCAGTCAGGGAAGGGGGGTGGCTCTAACAATCAAATCTCCCTGGTGTTCCTGGAGTTTTAATACTGCTGCAATAGTCTAATCCTTCAGTTCAGTCCTGCCACAGTTTGTCTCTGCCACAGACCCACAAGTCCTTGGTTTTCGTGTATGGCTCCTGAGACTTGTGAGTTGGTCCCTCTTCCAGGCCATCCACCCCCTCTTCTCTGTTGAGGGATAACTGTGCTATATCACAGGTGAGTGCCGTCCCCCCAGGGTGGTTCTGGGCTTCTGGGCTGTGTAGGGAGGCTCCAAGTCTGCTGAAATGATGTCTGAATGGGGCTTTGTTAATTCACACTTCTCCACCTTCCCAACTCTGGGACAACCAGCTGAGGGTGCAGGGAAGACTAATGTCCACACCCAGTTTTGTGGTGTGTGTATGTTATTTGAAGCACTTCCATCACACTGGGTTGTCTGGGGCAGCTCTGGGCTATGGGGCTGGTGATGGGCAGGAGTGTTTCCTGTCCACCAGGATGATGGCTGTGAGTGGACACCCCCCTTTTCTTGGGAAGTTGTGGTGTTCAGTGAATTTTCTCAGCCACTGGATTATTGCCTTTTGTCTCAGAGCTCTCTTAGTCCTAGTCTTGTCTCAACCTGCCCAAATTGCAAGTCTTTGAGGCTTTCTGTATTGGGCTTCTTAGAGTAATTGTTTTAGACACAGAAAAAAAAAAGGAAAAAAAAAAAAAAAGCCCTCCTCGCAGATCTAATGGGTTATTGCAATGCTAAGAGGCAAAGCTATTAGAGCCATTAAGGAGAGATCCAGGGGGCACAGAGATCAGTTTTTCTTTGGGATTTGCATATGAGCCTCAGGGCCAGAGGTCTGCCCTTCCCCTTTCTATGTTCACCAGAACTCCAAAAATCCTCCACTTTTATTTTGGAGTTTTTCTTTGCTGTTTTTTTGCTATGCCTGTCTCCTCTCTGCTGGGCTGGCTGCTCTCAGATTCTCTGGTGTCTGGTCTCAGTCTATCTATGGTTGGAATTTGGATCAGTAGAATGAGTTTCCAATAAGACCTGCCACTGCAGTTCTCCCTTCTCCTTCCCAGCACTGATGTCCCCTCCTCCCATGGGACTGAGCCTGGCAGGGAGGAGCACAGGTCCCCTGGCCACAAAAACTTACAGATTTCGCTGATCTCAGCAGTTGGATGTGTTCATGAGTGTTGTATGAAGTATGCCCAAAGTGAAATTCCTCTGTGGTGTCCAGTCCACACATTTCCTGGCTTTCTACCTACTTTCCTGAAGGAGTAACTAAAACATACAGATCACCAATTCACCATCTTGCCCTGCCTGTGGTGTATAACTTTTTAAATGTGTCTTTGGTTTCAATTTGCAAGGATTTTGTTTAGAATTTTTGCATCTTTCTTCATCATGGAGATTGGCCTCCAGTTTTCCTTTTTGTAGCATTTTCCCTGGTTTTGGTATTAGATTGATATTAGCTTCATAAATTGTGTTAGGTAGTGTCCCATTTTCTTTGATGTTTTGAAAGAGTTGAAGTAAGTTTGTTGTCCATTCTTTTTGGAAAGTTTGATAGAATTCCCCTGTGAAGCTATCTGACCTTGGACATTTATTTGTGGGAAGCTTTTTGATGACTGATTGGATCTCTTTTCTTGTGATTGTTTGGTTGAGGTCTTCTATTTCTTCTCTGGTCAGTCTAGGTTGTTCATATGTTTCCAGGAAATTGTGCATTTCATCTACATTTTCCAGTTTCTTGGCATACAGTTGTTCATATTGTCCTCTCAAAATTTTTTAATATCTTCAGGATCCATGGTAATGCCAACTTTGTCATTCATTATTTTGTTTATATGGGTCTTCTCTCTTTTTTATGTTGTCAGCCTAGGTTGTCAAGCTTGTTGATCTTCTCAAAGAACCAAATTTTGGTGTTATTTATCCTCTCCATTATTTTTTTTTGTTCTTTATGTCATTTATTTCTGCTTTAATCCTTGTTATTTCTTCTACTTCTTTTATGATTGGTTTGCTGTTCATTTTCTAGCTTCTTCAGTTGCTCCATTAGTTCTTTGACTTGAGCTCTTTCTTCCTTTTTGATGCACGTGTTTAGTGATATAAATTCCCCCCTCAGGTTTTGATATGTTTTGTTCTCATTTTCATTCATTTCTACATATTTAGCAATTTATCTTGCTATTTCTTCTTTAAATCACTGATTGTTTAGGGGACTGTTGTTTAACCTCCAGATATCTGTAAATGTTCTAAGTCTCTGTTGGTTATTGACTTCTAATTGTTTTCCATTGTGGTCAGAGAATGTGTTTTGAATAATTCCAATTTTATTTTAAATTAACTGAGGCTTGTTTTGTGTCCTTGCATATGATCTATTCTGAAGAAAGTTCCATGAGCACTAGAGAGGAATGTGCATTCTGGTGATTTGAGATGTAATGTTCTACATATGTCTGTTAAATCCAATTCGTTTATCAGATTGCTTAGGTTTTCAATTTCCTTAATGGTCTTCTGTCTGGTTGATCTATCTATAGGAGAAAGTGATGTGTTGAAGTCTCCCACGATTATTGTGGAAACATCAATTGCTTCCTTTAGTTTTGTTAGTGTCTGTCTCATGTGTTTTGTGACACCTTGATTGGGTGCCTAAACATGTATGATTGTTATTTCTTCTTGTTGAATTGCCCTTTTTATTAATATGTAGTGGCATTCTTTGTCTCTCATAACTTCCTTGCATGTAAAGTCTATTTTATCTCAGATTAATATTGCTACCCCTGCTTTCTTTTGGCTGTAGCTTGCATGAAATATTTTTTTCATCCTTTCACTTTCAATTTTTTTGTGTCCCTGTGATTAAGATGAGTTTCTTGTATGCAACATATTGATGATTCATTTTTTTTGATCCATTCTGCCAATCTATATCTTTTAACTGGGGAGTTTAATCCATTTACATTCAATGTTATTTTGAAGGCATTTCTTGAATCAGCCATCCTGTCTTTTGTTTTATGCTTCTCAGACATATATTTTACATCTCTCTCTTAATAGCCTTTAATGTACCTGTACAGAATTTCTTTAGTACTGAACCTTTCTCCATTTCTCTCTCTCCTTTCTTTGCTTCTCTGTAAATAGGGCTCCCTTTACTATCTCAAGTATGGTGGGTCTCCTGTTAGCAAAATCTCTTAGCATTTGTCTGTGAAAAATTTAAGCTCTCCCTCAAATTTGAAGGAGAGCTTTGCTGGATAAAGAAATCTTGGTTAGTAATTTTTCTCTTTCAGAATATTAAATATGTTATCCCACTACCATCTTGCTTCCATGGTGGCTGCTGAGTAGTCACTACTTAGTCTTATGCTGTTTCTTTTGTATGTGGTGAATTGCTTTTCTCTTGCTGTTTTCAGAACTCGCTCCTTTTCTTCAGTATTTGACATTCTGATCAGAATATGTCTCAGAGTGTTTTTTGTTTTTTTTTATCTTCATTTTATTGAGATACATTCACATACCATGCAGTCATACAAAACAAATCTTACTTTCGATTGTTTACAGTACCATTACATAGTGGTACATTCATCACCCAAATCAATCCCTGACACCTTCATTAGCACACACACAAAAATAACAAGAATAATAATTAGAGTGAAAAAGAGCAACTGAAGTAAAAAAGAACACTGTGTACCTTTGTCTGTTTGTTTCCTTCCCCTATTTTTCTACTCATCCATCCATAAACTAGACAAAGTGGAGTGTGGTCCTTATGGCTTTCCCAATCCCATTGTCACCCCTCATAAGCTACATTTTTTTTTTAATCATCATTTTATTGAGATATATTCACATACCACGCAGTCATACAAAACAAATTGTACTTTCAACTGTTTACAGTACCATTACATAGTTGTACATTCATCACCTAAATCAATCCCTGACACCTTCATTAGCACACACACAAAAATAACAAGAATAATAATCAGAGTGAAAAAGAGCAATTGAAGTAAAAAAGAACACTGGGTACCTTTGTCTGTTTGTTTCCTTCCCCTACTTTTCTACACATCCATCCATAAACTAGACAAAGTGGAGTTTGGTCCTTTTGGCTTTCCCAATCCTATTGACACCCCTCATAAGCTACACCTTTATACAACTGTCTTCGAGATTCATGGGTTCTGGGTTGTAGTTTGATAGTTTCAGGTATCCACCACCACCTACCCCAATTCTTTAGAACCTAAAAAGGGTTGTCTAAAGTGTGCATAAGAGTGCCCTCCAGAGTGACCTCTCGGCTCTTTTTGGATTCTCTCTGCCACTGAAGCTTATTTCATTTCCTTTCACATCACCCTTTTGGTCAAGAAGATGTTCTCCGTCCCATGATGCCAGGTCTACATTCCTCCCCGGGAGTCATATTCCACGTTGCCAGGGAGATTCTCTCCCCTGGTTGTCTGATCCCACGTAGGGGGGAGGGTAGTTATTTCACCTTTCAAGTTGGCTTAGCTAGAGAGACAGGGCCACATCTGAGCAACAAAGAGGCATTCAGGAGGAGGCTCTTAGGCACAACCATAGGGAGGCCTAGCCTCTCCTTTGCAGCAACCGTCTTCCCAAGGGTAAAACCTGTGGTAGAGGGCTCAACCCATCCAACCACCAGTCCCCTATGTCTGTGGTCATGTTAGCAACCATGGAGGTGGGGTAGCCGAATACCCCTGCATTCTCCACAGGCTCCTCAAGGGGGCACTACATCTGTTTTTTTTCCTTGTTTTTCTTTTCTTTTTTTTTTTAACTTTCCCTTCTTTTTTAAATCAACTGTATGAAAAAAAAGTTAAAAAGAAAACAAACATACAATAAAAGAACATTTCAAAGAGACCATAACAAGGGAGTAAGAAAAAGACAACTAACCTAAGATAACTGCTTAACTTCCAACATGTTCCTACTTTACCCCAAGAAAGTTACCTAATATAGCAACATTTCTGTGAACTTGCTCCTACTATATCCATCAGAAATTAACAGATCATAGTCATTCCTGGGCATCCACAGAACGTTAAATAGCTTATCTGTTCTTCTTGGATTACTGTTCCCCCTTCCTTAATTGCTCCCTATTGCTCATTCCCCTACATTCTACATTATAAACCATTTGTTTTACATCTTTCAAAGTTCACATTAGTGGAAGCATATAATATTTCTCTTTTTGTGCCTGGCTTATTTCGCTCAGCATTATGTCTTCAAGGTTCATCTATGTTGTCATATGTTTCATGAGATCGTTCCTTCTTACTGCCGCGTAGTATTCCATTGTGTGTATATACCACATTTTATTTATCCACTCATGTGTTGAAGGACATTTGGGTTGTTTCCATCTCTTGGCAATTGTGAATAATGCTGCTATGAACATTGGCGTGCAGATATCTGTTCGTGTCACTGCTTTCCGATCTTCCGGGTATATACCGAGAAGTGCAATCGCTGGATCGAATGGTAGCTCTATATCTAGTTTTCTAAGGAACTGCCAGACTGCCTTCCAGAGTGGCTGAACCATTATACAGTCCCACCAACAATGAATAAGAGTTCCAATTTCTCCACATCCCCTCCAGCATTTGTAGTTTCCTGTTTGTTTAATGGCAGCCATTCTAACCGTTGTTAGATGCTATCTCATTGTGGTCTTAATTTGCATCTCTCTAATAGCTAATGAAGCTGAACATTTTTTCATGTGTTTCTTGGCCATTTGTATTTCCTCTTCAGAGAACTGTCTTTTCATATCTTTTGCCCATTTTATAATTGGGCCGACTGTACTATTGTCATTGAGTTGTAGGATTTCTTTATATATGCAAGATATCAGTCTTTTGTCAGATACATGGTTTCCAAAAATTTTTTCCCATTGAGTTGGCTGCCTCTTTACCTTTTTGAGAAATTCCTTTGAGGTGCAGAAACTTCTAAGCTTGAGGAGTTCCCATTTATCTATTTTCTCTTTTGTTGCTTGTGCTTTGGGTGTAAAGTCTAGGAAGTGGCCGCCTAATACAAGGTCTTGAAGATGTTTTCCTACATTATCTTCTAGGAGTTTTATGGTACTTTCTTTTATATTGAGATCTTTGGTCCATTTTGAGTTAATTTTTGTGTAGGGGGTGAGGTAGGGGTCCTCTTTCATTCTTTTGGATATGGATATCCAACTCTCCCAGCCCCATTTGTTGAAAAGACCATTATGACTCAGTTCAGTGACTTTGGGGGCCTTATCAAAGATCAGTCGGCCGTAGATCTGAGGGTCTATCTCGGAATTCTCAATTCAATTCCATTGATCTATATGTCTATCTTTGTGCCAGTACCATGCTGTTTTGGCAACTGTGGCTTTGTAATAAGCTTCAAAGTCAGGGAGTGTAAGTCCTCCCAGTTCGTTTTTCTTTTTTAGAGTGTCTTTAGCAATTCGAGGCATCTTCCCTTTCCAAATAAATTTGATAACTAGCTTTTCCAAGTCTGCAAAGTAGGTTGTTGGAACTTTGATTGGGATTGCATTGAATCTGTAGATGAGTTTGGGTAGAATTGACATCTTAATGACATTTAGTCTTCCTATCCATGATTATGGAACATTTTTCCATCTTTTAAGGTCCCCTTCTATTTCTTTTAGTAGAGTTATGTAGTTTTCTTTGTATAGGTCTTTTACATCTTTGGTTAAGTTTATTCCTAGGTACTTGATTTTTTTAGTTGCTATTGAAAATGGTATCTTTTACTTGAGTGTCTCTTCAGTTTGTTCATTTCTAGCATATAGAAACATTACTGACTTATGTGCATTAACCTTGTATCCTGCTACTTTGCTAAATTTATTTATTAGCTCTAGTAGCTGTATCGTTGATTTCTCAGGGTTTTCTAGATATAAGATCATATCATCTGCAAACAATGACAGTTTTACTTCTTCTTTTCCAATTTGGATGCCTTTTATTTCTTTGTCTTGCCGGATTGCCCTGGCTAGCACTTCCAGCACAATGTTGAATAACGGTGGTGACAGCGGGCATCCTTGTCTTGTTCCTGATCTTAGAGGGAAGGTTTTCAGTCTCTCACCATTGAGTACTATGCTGGCTGTGGGTTTTTCATATATGCTCTTTATCATGTTGAGGAAGTTTCCTTCAATTCCTACCTTTTGAAGTGTTTTTATCAAAAAGGGATGTTGGATTTTGTCAAATGCTTTTTCAGCATCTATTGAGATGATCAATTGATTTTTCCCTTTTGACTTGTTAATGTGTTGTAATACATTGATTGATTTTCTTATGTTGAACCATCCTTGCATGCCTGGAATAAACCCCACTTGGTCATGGTGTATGATTTTTTTAATGTGTCTTTGGATTCGATTTGCAAGTATTTTATTGAGCATCTTTGCATCTATATTCATTAGGGAGATTGGCCAGTAGTTTTCCTTTTTTGTAGCATCTTTGCCTGGTTTTGGTATTAGATTGATGTTAGCTTCATAAAATGAGTTAGGTAGTGTTCCATTTTCTTCAATGTTTTGAAAGAGTTTGAGTAAGATTGGTGTCAGTTCTTTCTGGAAAGTTTGGTAGAATTCCCCTGTGAAGCCATCTGGCCCTGGGCATTTATTTGTGGGAAGATTTTTGATGACTGATTGGATCTCTTTGCTTGTGATGGGTTGGTTGAGGTCTTCTATTTCTTCTCTGGTCATCTAGGTTGTTCATATGTTTCCTGGAAATTGTCCATTTCCTCTACATTATCCAGTTTGTTGCCATACAGTTCTTCATAGTATCCTCTTATAATTTTTTTAATTTCTTCAGGATCTGCAGTTATTTCACCTTTTTCATTCATTATTTTGTTTATATGGGTCTTCTCTCTTCTTGATTTTGTCAGTCTAGCTAGGGGCTTGTCAATCTTGTTGATCTTCTCAAAGAACCAACTTTTGGTGATATTTATCCTTTCTATTGTTTTTTTGTTCTCTATGTCATTTATTTCTGCTTTAATCCTTGTTATTTCTTTTCTTCTACTTGGTTTAGGATTGGTTTGCAGTTCATTTTCTAGCTTCTTCAGTTGATCCATTAGTTCTTTGATTTTGGCTCTTTCTTCCTTTTTAATATATGCGTTTAGTGCTATAAATTTCCCCCTTAGCACTGCTTTTGCTGCATCCCATAGGTTTTGGTATGTTGTGTTCTCATTTTCATTCGTCTCTATATATTTAGCAATTTCTCTTGCTATTTCTTCTTTAACCCACTGATTGTTTAGGAGTGTGTTGTTTAACCTCCAGGTATTTGTGAATTTTCTACGTCTCTGATGGTTATTGACTTCTAATTGTATTCCATTGTGGTCAGAGAATGTGCTTTGAATAATTTCAATCTTTTTACATTTATTGAGGCTTGTTTTATGTCCCAGAAAATGATCTATTCTGGAGAAAGTTCCGTGAGCACTAGAAAAGTATGTGTATCCTGGTGATTTGGGATGTAATGTCCTGTATATGTCTGTTAAATCTAATTCATTTATCAGATTGTTTAGGTTTTCAATTTCCTTATTGGTCTTCTGTCTGGTTGATCTATCTATAGGAGGGAGTGATGTGTTGAAGTCTCCCACAATTATTGTGGAAACATCAATTGCTTCCTTTAGTTTTTCCAGTGTTTCTCTCATGTATTTTGTGGCACCTTGATTGGGTGCATAGACATTTACGATTGTTATTTCTTCTTGCTGAATTGCCCCTTTTATTAGTATGTTGTGGCCTTCTTTGTCTCTCAAAACATAGCTCCATTTGAAGTCTATTTTATCCGAGATTAATATTGCTACACCTGCTTTCTTTTGGCTGTAGTTTGCATGAAATATTTTTTTCCATCCTTTCACTTTCAGTTTCTTTGTGTCCCTGTGTCTCAGATGAGTCTCTTGTATGCAACATATTGATGGTTCATTTTTTTATCCATTCTGCGAATCTAAATCTTTTAATTGGGGAGTTTAATCCATTTACATTCAACGTTATAACCGTGAAGGCATTTCTTGAATCGGCCATCTTATCCTTTGGTTTATGTTTGTCATATTTTTCCCCTGTGTCTATTAATATCCCTTATTGTACCCATACTGAATCTCTTTAGTACTGAATCTTTCTCCAAGTCTCTCTGTCCTTTCTTTGTTTCTCTGTCTGTAGGGCTCTCTTTAGTATCTCCAGTAGGGCAGGTCTCTTGTTAGCAAATTCTCTCAGCATTTGTTTGTCTGTGAAAAATTTAAGCTCTCCCTCAAATTTGAAGGAGAGCTTTGCTGGATAAAGTATTCTTGGCTGGAAATTTTTCTCACTCAGAATTTTAAATATATCGTGCCACTGCCTTCTCGCCTCCATGGTGGCTGCTGAGTAGTCACTACTTAGTCTTATGCTGTTTCCTTTGTATGTGGTGAATTGCTTTTCTCTTGCTGCTTTCAGAACTTGCTCCTTCTCTTCTGTGTTTGACAGTGTGATCAGTATATTTCTCGGAGTGGGTTTATTTGGATTTATTCTATTTGGGGTTCGCTGAGGATTTATGATTTGTGTATTTATGTTGTTTAGAAGATTTGGGAAGTTTTCCCCAACAATTTCTTTGAATACTCTTCCTAGACCTTTACCCTTTTCTTCCCCTTCTGGGACACCAATGAGTCTTATATTTGGACGTTTCATGTTATCTATCATATCCCTGAGGTCCATTTCTATTTTTTCAAATTTTTTCCCCATTCTTTCTTTTATGCTTTCATTTTCCATTCTGTCATCTTCGAGGTCACTGATTCGTTGTTCAACTTCCTCTAGTCTTGTACTACGAGTGTCCGGAATGTTTTTAATTTGGTCAACAGTTTCTTTAATTTCCATAAGATCATCCATTTTTTTATTTAGTCTTGCAATGTCTTCTTTATGCTCTTCTAGGGTCTTGATTTCCTTTGTCTCCCGTACTATCGTCTCATTGTTCATCTTTAGTTCTTTGAGTAGCTGCTCTAGGTGCTATGTCTCTTCTGATCATTTGATTTGGGTGCTTGGGCTTGGGTTATCCATATAATCTGGTTTTTTCATATGCTTTATAATTTTCTGTTGTTTTTGGCCTCGTGGCATTTGCTGAACTTGATAGGGTTCTTTTAGGATTTGTGGACCAATTGAAGTCCTTATCTCTAATTTATCAGATCTACAGCTTCGTGGAGTACACTTTCTCTAACTAACCAGCAGGTGGCGTCCACGAGCCACCTGTTCTCCACAAGCCAGTTCTCCCCTGCTTAGCTTTTTTGGTGAGTGGGGGAGTGAGTCTTGTGGGGTCCAATTGGTGTACCAAGCTTGTGTGTGTAGTTGGTGTTGCCTGCCCTGTATATGGGGCATGTTTCTGGGCAGTCGGGGGGGGGTGGCTCTAACAATCAAATCTCTCTGGTGATCCTAGAGTTTTAAAGCTGCTGCAATAGTCTAATCCTTCAGTTCAGTCCTGCCACAGTTTGTCTCTGCCACTGACCCACAAGTCCTTGGTATTGGCGTATGGCTCCTGAGCCTTGCAAGTGGGCCCCTCTTCCAGGCCGTGCACCCCAGGTCCTCTGTTGAGGGATGACTGTGCTATGTCACAGGTGAGTGCCGTCCCCGCAGGGCAGTTCTGGGCTGCTGGGCTGTGTAGGGAGGCTCCCAGTCTGCTGAAATGATGGCTGAATGGGGCTTTGTTAATTCACACTGCTCTACCTTCCCAACTCTGGGACAATCAGCTGAGGTTGCAGGGAAGGCTAATGTCCACGCTCAGTTTTGTGGTGTGTGCCTGTTATTTGAAGCACTTCCATCACACTGGGTTGTCTGGGGCAGTTCTGGGCTATGGGGCTGGTGAAGGGCAGGAGTGTTTCCTGTCCACCAGGATGATGGCTGTGAGTGGACACCCCCCTTTTCTTGGGAAGTTGTGGTGTTTAGTGAATTTTCTCAGCCACTGGATTATTGTGTTTTGTCTCAGAGCTCTCCTAGTTCTGCTCTTGACTTGACCTGCCCAAATTGCAAGTCTTTGAAGCTTTCTGTATTGGGCTTCTTAGAGTAATTGTTTTAGAAAAAGAAAAAAGTATTAAAAAAAAAAAAAAAAGGGGCCCTCCTCAGAGATCTAATTGTTTATTGAAATGCTAAGAGACAAAGCAACCAGGGCCATTAAGGAAAGGTCCACAGGGCAGAGAGATAAGCTTTTCTTCGGGATTTGCATATGCGCCTCAGGGCCTGAGCTCGTGCCTGAGCTTTGCCCTTCCCCTTTCTATGTTCACCAGAACTCCAAAATCCTCCGCTTTTATTTTGGAGTTTTTTGTGTTGTTTTTTTTCTATGCCTGTCTGCTCTCTGCTGGGCTGGCTGCTCTCAGATTCTCTGGTGTCTGGTCTCCGTCTATCTATGGTTGGAGTTTGGATCAGCAGAATGAGTTTCCGATAAGGGCTGCCACTGCAGTTCTCCCTTCTCCTTCCCAGAGCTGACAGCCCCTCCTCCCACAGGACTGAGCCTGGCAGGGAGAGGCGTGGGTCCCCTGGCCACAAAAACTTACAGATTTCGCTGATCTCAGCAGTTCCACGTTTTCATGAGTGTTGTATGAAGTATGCCCAAAGTCAGATTGCTCTGTGGTGTCCAGTCCACGCAGTTCCTGGCTTTCTACCTACTTTCCTGGAGGAGTAACTAAAACATACAGCTCACCAGTCTGCCATCTTGCCCCACCTCCCCTCAGAGTGTTTTTATTTGCATTTATTGTATTTGGAGTTTGTTCAGCATTTATGATGCGTATTTATCGTATTTAGAGATTCAGGAAGTTTTCCCCAACAAATTCTTCAAATAGTCTTCCTAGGCCTTTACCCTTCTCTTCTCCTTCTGGAACACCAATGAGTCTTATATTTGAACATTTTATATTATCTATCATATCGCTGAGGTCCATTTTATTTTTTTAAAAATTTTCCCCCCATTCTTTCTTTTGTTCTTTCATTTTCCCTTCTGTCATCCTCGAGGTCACTTCTTCACTGTTCAGCTTCCTCTAATCTTGTATTATGAATATCCAGAATCTTTCTAATTCAGTCAACAATTTCCTTTATTTTCATAAGATCAACTATTTTTTTATTTACTCTTTCAATTTATTCTTTATTCTCTTCTAGGGTCTTCTTGATGTTGTTTATATCCTGTGCAATGGTCTCACTCTTTGTCTTTAGTTCTTTGATTAATTGCTGCAAGTATTGTGTCTCCTCTGATCTTTTGATTTGGCTGTTTGGGTTTCAGTTATCCATACCACCTATTTTTTTTATATGCTTGAAAATTTTCTGTTGTTTTTGGCCTCTTGGCATTTGCTTAACCTGATAGGATACTTTTAGGATATGTTGGGTGAATCAAACACTTATCTCCAATTTGCCAGATCTACAGCTTCATGGAATACACTTTCTCTAACCAGCAGGTGGCATCTGCAAGCCACCTATTCCCCTTAAGCCAGTTCTCCCCTACTTTGTCTTTGTGGTGAGTGGGGATGTCAGTCTTGTGTGGTCCAATTGGTGCACCAAGTTTGCATGTTTATTTGGTGCTTCCTGCTCTAAATGTGGGACATGTACCTGAACAGTTAGGGAGGGAGTGCAGCTTTAATAATCAAATCTCCCAGGTGTTCCTGGAGATTTAAAGCTGTTGCAATAGTCCAGTCCTTCAGTTCAATCTCACCACACTTTGTCTCTGCCACTTACCCACAAGTCCTTTGTATTGGCATATGTTCCCTGGTTCTTGTGTGTGGGTCCCTCTTCCAAGTTGTGCCCTTCTAGGCCCCCTGTTGAGGGAAGACTTGCTACATCACAGCTGAGCACTGTCCATCAAAGGAGATTCTGGGCTGCAGGGCTATATAGGGGTTTTCCTGGTCTGCTGAAAGGATGGCTGAATGGGGTGTGTTAATTTCCCCCTTTTAACACAGCTCCACCTTCCAGGCTCTGGGACAATTACCCATGCATGTGTGAAAGGCTATTGTCTATGCCCTATATTGTGGCATAAGCATGTGTTGTTGGAAACACTTTCCATCACACTAGGTAGTTTGGGGCAACTCTGGGCTGTGGCACAGGTGCTGGGAAGGAGCATTCCCAGCTCTCTGGGAAGATGGCTGTAAGGGGATGCACCTCTTTTCATGGTGAGTTGTGGTGTTTCCTGAATTTTCTCAGCCACTAGACTTATTGCTTTGTCTCTTAGAGCTATCTGAGCTCTTCTCTTGCCTGGGCCCAAATTGCCAGACTTTGAGGCTTTCTGTAATGGGCTTCTGAAAGTAATTGTTTTAGAGAAAGATAAAAAATAGAAAGTTCCTCCTTGCAGATCTAATGGTCTACTGAAATGCTAAGAGACAGGAAGATTAGGGCCATTAAGGAACAATCAAGAAAGCAGTGAAACTGGCTTCTCAGACCAGGGATCTCACCCTCTGGATTTGCATATGGGCCTGACTCTGCCCAAGCCCTGCCCTTCTCTGTTTTATGTTCAACAGAACTCCAAAAAAAATCTGTTTTTATTTTTGGATTTTTTTTTTTTTTTTTTTTTTTTTTTTTTGCTGTTTTTGCTAGCTCTATCTCCTCCCCACTGGGTTGACTGTTCCCAGATCCTCTGGGGTCTGGTCTCAGTCTATCTATGCTTGGAGTTTCAATCAGCAGCCTGTTTTCAATCAGAGCTACAACTGCAGTTCTCCCTCCTCATTCCCAGCACAGATGCCCCTCCTCCCATGGGACTGAGCCTGGCAGGGAGGGGCATGGTTCCCCTGGCCATGAGATCTTACAGATTTTGCTGATATCAGCTGTTCCATGCATTTGTGAATGTTGTATGAGTATGACCAAAATCAAATTGCTCTGCAGTGTCCAGTCCACACAATTCCTGGCTTTCTACCTACTGCCCTGGAGGAGTAACTGAAACCTACACCTCACCACTCCATCATCTTCTCTCCATCACATCATGTATTGATAACACTATTGAATGCAAAGACCAATGAGAGCATTCTGAAAGCACCAAAGGAAAGCAACATGTTACATACAAGAGAGTCCCAATTAGATTGCCAATTTTCTGTCAGAAACTATGGAGGCAAGGAGACAGTGAAGTATAATACATAAAATTCTGAAAGAAAACAACTGCCAGCCAAGAATTTTGTAGCTGGTAAGACTAGTTTTTTCAAAATTGGGAGAGTGCATAATGCATTCCAAGGTAAGAAAGTTGAGATATCAATAATGAAGTATAGGACTTGAATCATACTGTTAGAAACAAGCTTTATACTTTAAAAATGCTCACCCAGTTGTGAAGGAGAAAAGAATTTATTCACAAACTTGCAAGAATGTACACAGAGCCAGAAACATGGCAGGCATGCCAAATAGAACACAGCAAAAATTTATATCCTAGGCCTAAATGCAAGTACCTCCCCTGTTTCTCCATTGGCTGGATACTCCAGACTGTACAGTCTATCTGAGAGAGCTAAATAGCCTGCCTTTAGGATTTTGAATAGTACAGCCCATCTGAGAGAGCTCATCCAGTTTAAATTTCCCACTGAGAGTTCCTGCCTTTGACCATACCCCCACATTCTTTTACATTCCAGTAACCCTGGTTATCTTTCCCACATAAGGAACTGGCACTGATTCTAGGCTTACCTCATGGCACTCTCTCTCTTTTTCCTTCCTCTCACTATGGGGCTAGTTTAAGTCAGCTCTTCTACCCAATCTCCATTTTCTCTATTCCATGTGGTCTTTATGTGAAAGCTAAACTTAACCCTTTCTCACATTTCAGTTTCTCAAATATTCTAAGAGCTTTTTCACATTCCTCATCATAGGGATTTTTCTCCTTAAGGGGGGTATAGATTGTTCTGCTGATATTCTTGATTAAAGCAGTTTCAATGAGTCTCTGAACTAACCCCTGGGCACACAGGATAATGTAACACTGGGCCACTGTGAACACTCCAGCTGAAATGATAAGGGAAGTTAAAACAGACACTGCAATTTCTTTCCATTTCCCAAACCAATTTTCCAACCACACTGTGAGAGGATTGTTAATGCCAGAACTTTTTGCTTGTTCCTGAGATAAGGCTGTTAAACCTTGTAAAGCTTTGGTGATAGTTCCATTGGGTGCCATATTATTGGGGATGAATGCACAAGAACTTCCCCCAATCATAACACAGACACCTCCCTTTTCAGCTAGCAACATGTCTAGAGCCATTCTATTTACCCATGCCATTTGGCTAGTGGCATCTGACTGTTCTGCTATTCCCTTAATGACATGTCTGGTATAGTTGATAAATATTTGCTGATTATATTAGATATAATTGATCCAATCCACATTTTTATTGACAGTGACCCACCAGAATAAGAACAATTCAATTCCTGCAGCCACTTAATTTCTAGCTTTAAACTCATTTGGAACTCCCCAAGGAACTCTTATAATATCTAAATGAATTCTTTCATCAAAGGAACCAGGTACATTTCATACATTTCTCTTATCTCCTTTGCCTTGGGTTGGTACTTTTTCTTTACTTTCAAATGCCAGGGTGAATGAGAAAGCCAACTGAACCAGAATGCAAGTTCCTCCCCACTTCTCAGGTAGTGTTGGCTGGAGGATGCCCTTCCTACAGTACCCCCAGAGGTCTGCTTAAGGTATAGTTAGGCTAGAGAAGTTGCCAGTACTATCCTTACTCATGTTCCACACTCATGTACACAAGGGCATGGTTCCAAGATCCTGGACCCCTTCTTCCCATCTGGAGAGACAAGTGGAGTGGTTTCTAGGACCAAGGTGAGAAGCTGGTATGGCCTTGTTGCTTCCCTTCCAGACTGAAGGGAAAAGGGAGAACAATGTACTACAACCTTCACAAGGAGTAGAATTTTGAAAGAGTTGTATTATACATTTAAACTCCTTTTCATGCTTTTCCATACCCAACTGGAAGGGCACAATTTGAGCAGTGGTTCAGCCTGTTACACAAGCATAACAGTTGATTTGTTTGAACATGGATGGTATATTTGACCCATTCTACCCAGGCATTTGAATCTCCATAACCTTTTTCTATTTCTATGGTCTGCTTTAAGTTTCTGACCTCAAGTACTCTAATGACCTTGGGATCATTTTTTTTTTTTAATCATCATTTTATTGAGATATATTCACATACCACGCAGTCATACAAAACAAATTGTACTTTCGATTGTTTACAGTACCATTACATAGTTGTACATTCATCACCTAAATCAATCCTTGACACCTTCATTAGCACACACACAAAAATAATAAGAATAATAATTAGAGTGAAAAAGAGCAATTGAAGTAAAAAAGAACACTGGGTACCTTTGTCTGTTTGTTTCCTTCCCCTACTTTTCTACACATCAATCCATAAACTAGACAAAGTGGAGTTTGGTCCTTATGGCTTTCCCAATCCCATTGTCACCCCTCATAAGCTACATTTTTATACAACTGTCTTCGAGATTCATGGGTTCTGGGTTGTAGTTTGATAGTTTCAGGTATCCACCACCAGCTACCCCAATTCTTTAGAACCTAAAAAGGGTTGTCTAAAGTGTGCGTAAGAGTGCCAACCAGAGTGATCTCTCGGCTCGTTTTGGAATCTCTCTGCCACTGAAGCTTATTTCATTTCCTTTCACATCCCCCTTTTGGTCAAGAAGATGTTCTCCGTCCCACGATGCCGGGTCTACATTCCTCCCCGGGAGTCATATTCCACGTTGCCAGGGAGATTCACTCCCCTGGGTGTCTGATCCCACGTAGGGGGGAGGGCAGTGATTTCACCTTTCAAGTTGGCTTAGCCAGAGAGAGAGGGCCACATCTGAGCAACAAAGAGGCATTCAGGAGGAGACTCTTAGGCACAAATATAGGGAGGCCTAGCCACTCCTTTGCAGCAACCGTCTTCCCAAGGGTAAAACTTATGGTAGAGGGCTCAACCCATCAAACCACCAGTCCCCTATGTCTGTGGTCATGTTAGCAACCATGGAGGTGGGGTAGGCGAATACCCCTGCATTCTCCACAGGCTCCTCAAGGGGGCACTACATCTTTATTTTTTTTCCTTGTTTTTCTTTTTTTTTTCTTTTTAACTTTCCCTTCTTTTTTAAATCAACTTACAAAAAAAAAGTTAAAAAGAAAACAAACATACAATAAAATAACATTTCAAAGAGACCATAACAAGGGGGTAAGAAAAAGACAACTAACCTAAGATAACTGCTTAACTTCCAACATGTTCCTACTTTATCCCAAGAAAGTTACATAATATAGCAACATTTCTGTGAACTTGTTCCTACTATATCCATCAGAAATTAACAGACGATAGTCATTTCTGGGCATCCCCAGAACGTTAAATAGCTTATCTGTTCTTCTTGGATTATTGTTCCTCCTTCCTTAATTGCTGTCTACTGCTAGTTCCCCTACATTCTACATTATAAACCATTTGTTTTACATTTTTCAAAGTTCACATTAGTGGTAGCATATAATATTTCTCTTTTTGTGCCTGGCTTATTTTGCTCAGCATTATGTCTTCAAGGTTCATCCATGTTGTCATATGTTTCACCAGATCGTTCCTTCTTACTGCCGCGTAGTATTCCATCGTGTGTATATACCACATTTTATTTATCCACTCATCTGTTGAAGGACATTTGGGTTGTTTCCATCTCTTGGCAATTGTGAATAATGCTGCTATGAACATTGGCATGCAGATATCTGTTCGTGTCACTGCTTTCCGATCTTCCGGGTATATACCGAGAAGTGCAATCGCTGGATAGAATGGTAGCTCTATATCTAGTTTTCTAAGGAACTGCCAGACTGACTTCCAGAGTGGCTGAACCATTATACAGTCCCACCAACAGTGAATAAGATTTCCAATTTCTCCACATCCCCTCCAGCATTTGTAGTTTCCTGTTTGTTTAATGGCAGCCATTCTAACCGGTGTTAGATGGTATCTCATTGTGGTCTTAATTTGCATCTCTCTAATAGCTAGTGAAGCTGAACATTTTTTCATGTGTTTCTTGGCCATTTGTATTTCCTCTTCAGAGAACTGTCTTTTCATATCTTTTGCCCATTTTATAATTGGGCTGTCTGTACTATTGTCATTGAGTTGTAGGATTTCTTTGTATATGCAAGATATCAGTCTTTTGTCAGATACATGGTTTCCAAAAATTTTTTCCCATTGAGTTGGCTGCCTCTTTACCTTTTTGAGAAATTCCTTTGAGGTGCAGAAACTTCTAAGCTTGAGGAGTTCCCATTTATCTATTTTCTCTTTTGTTGCTTGTGCTTTGGGTGTAAAGTCTAGGAAGTGGCCGCCTAATACAAGGTCTTGAAGATGTTTTCCTACATTATCTTCTAGGAGTTTTATGGTACTTTCTTTTATATTGAGATCTTTGGTCCATTTTGAGTTAATTTTTGTGTAGGGGGTGAGGTAGGGGTCCTCTTTCATTCTTTTGGATATGGATATCCAACTCTCCCAGCCCCATTTGTTGAAAAGACCATTATGACTCAGTTCAGTGACTTTGGGGGCCTTATCAAAGATCAGTCAGCCATAGATCTGAGGGTCTATCTCTGAATTCTCAATTCGATTCCATTGATCTAGATGTCTATCTTTGTCCCAGTACCATGTTGTTTTGGCAACTGTGGCTTTATAATAAGCTTCAAAGTCAGGGAGTGTAAGTCCTCCCACTTCGTTTTTCTTTTTTAGAGTGTCTTTAGCAATTCGAGGCATCTTCCCTTTCCAAATAAATTTGATAACTAGCTTTTCCAAGTCTGCAAAGTAGGTTGTTGGAATTTTGATTGGGATTGCATTGAATCTGTAGATGAGTTTGGGTAGAATTGATATCTTAATGACATTTAGCTTTCCTATCCATGAACATGGAATATTTTTCCATCTTTTAAGGTCCCCTTCTATTTCTTTTAGTACAGTTATGTAGTTTTCTTTGTATAGGTCTTTTACATCTTTGGTTAAGATTATTCCTAGGTACTTGATTTTTTTAGTTGCTATTGAAAATGGTATCTTTTACTTGAGTGTCTCTTCAGTTTGTTCATTTCTAGCTTATAGAAACATGACTGACTTATGTGCATTAATCTTGTATCCTGCTACTTTGCTAAATTTATTAGCTCTAGTAGCTGTATCGTCGATTTCTCAGGGTTTTCTAGATATAAGATCATATCATCTGCAAACAATGACAGTTTTACTTCTTCTTTTCCAATTTGAATGCCTTTTATTTCTTTGTCTTGCCGGATTGCCCTGGCTAGCACTTCCAGCACAATGTTGAATAACAGTGGTGACAGCGGGCATCCTTGTCTTGTTCCTGATCTTAGAGGGAAGGCTTTCAGTCTCTCACCATTGAGTACTATGCTGGCTGTGGGTTTTTCATATATGCTCTTTATCATGTTGAGGAAGTTTCCTTCAATTCCTACCTTTTGAAGTGTTTTTATCAAAAAGGGATGTTAGATTTTGTCAAATGCTTTTTCAGCATCTATTGAGATGATCAATTGATTTTTCCCTTTTGACTTGTTAATGTGTTGTAATACATTGATTGTTTTTCTTATGTTGAACCATCCTTGCATGCCTGGAATCAACCCCACTTGGTCATGGTGTATCATTTTTTTAATGTGTCTTTGGATTCGATTTGCAAGTATTTTGTTGAGGATTTTTGCATCTATATTCATTAGGGAGATTGGCCGGTAGTTTTCCTTTTTTGTAGCATCTTTGCCTGGTTTTGGTATTAGATTGATGTTAGCTTCATAAAATGAGTTAGGTAGTGTTCCATTTTTTTCAATGTTTTGAAAGAGTTTGAGTAAGATTGGTGTCAGTTCTTTCTGGAAAGTTTGGTAGAATTCCCCTGTGAAGCCATCTGGCCCTGGGCATTTATTTGTGGGAAGATTTTTGATGACTGATTGGATCTCTTTGCTTATGATGGGTTGGTTGAGGTCTTCTATTTCTTCTCTGGTCAGTCTAGGTTGTTCATATGTTTCCAGGAAATTGTCCATTTCTTCTACATTATCCAGTTTGTTGCCATACAATTGTTCATAATATCCTCTTATAATTTTTTTAATTTCTTCAGGATCTGCAGTTATGGCACCTTTTTCATTCATTATTTTGTTTATATGGGTCTTCTCTCTTTTTGATTTTGTCAGTCTAGCTAGGGGCTTGTCAATCTTGTTGATCTTCTCAAAGAACCAACTTTTGGTGATATTTATCCTCTCTATTGTTTTTTTGTTCTCTATGTCATTTATTTCTGCTTTAATCCTTGTTATTTCTTTTCTTCTACTTGGTTTAGGATTGGTTTTCTGTTCATTTTCTAGCTTCTTCAGTTGATCCATTAGTTCTTTGATTTTGGCTCTTTCTTCCTTTTTAATATATGCATTTAGTGCTATAAATTTCCCCCTTAGCACTGCTTTTGCTGCATCCCATAGGTTTTGGTATGTTGTGTTCTCATTTTCATTCATCTCTATATATTTAGCAATTTCTCTTGCTATTTCTTCTTTAACCCACTGATTGTTAAGAGTGTGTTGTTTAACCTTCAGGTATTTGTAAATTTTCTAAGTCTCTGATGGTTATTGACTTCTAATTGTATTCCATTGTGGTCAGAGAATGTGCTTTGAATAATTTCAATCTTTTTAAATTTATTGAGGCTTGTTTTATGTCCCAGCATATGATCTATTCTGGAGAAAGTTCCATGAGCACTAGAAAAGTATGTGTATCCTGGTGATTTGGGATGTAATGTCCTGTATATGTCTGTTAAATCTAATTCATTTATCAGATTGTTTAGGTTTTCAATTTCCTTATTGGTCTTCTGTCTGGTTGATCTATCTATAGGAGAGAGTGATGTGTTGAAGTCTCCCACAATTATTGTGGAAACATCAATTGCTTCCTTTAGTTTTTCCAGTGTTTCTCTCATGTATTTTGTGGCACCTTGATTGGGTGCATAGACATTTACGATTGTTATTTCTTCTTGCTGAATTGCCCCTTTTATTAGTATGTAGTGGCCTTCTTTGTCTCTCAAAACATCCCTGCATTTGAAGTCTATTTTATCTGAGATTAATATTGCTACACCTGCTTTCTTTTGGCTGTGGCTTGCATGAAATATTTTTTTCCATCCTTTCACTTTCATTTTCTTTGTGTCCCTGTGTCTAAGATGAGTCTCTTGTATGCAGCATCTTGATGGTTCATTTTTTTTGATCCATTCTGCGAATCTATATCTTTTAATTGGGGAGTTTAATCCATTTACATTCAATGTTAAAACCGTGAATGCATTTCTTGAATCGGCTATCTTATCCTTTGGTTTATGTTTGCCATATTTTTCCCTCTCTCTATTAATATCCTTTATTGTACCCATACCGAATCTCTTTAGTACTGAACCTTTCTCCAAGTCTCTCTGTCCTGTCTTTATTTCTCTGTCTGTAGGGCTCCCTTGAGTATCTCCAGTAGGGCAGGTCTCTTGTTAGCAAATTCTCTCAGCATTTGTTTGTCTGTGAAAAATTTAAGCTCTCCCTCAAATTTGAAGGAGAGCTTTGCTGGATAAAGTATTCTTGGCTGGAAATTTTTCTCACTCAGAATTTTAAATATATCGTGCCACTGCCTTCTCGCCTCCATGGTGGCTGCTGACTAGTCACTACTTAGTCTTATGCTGTTTCCTTTGTATGTGGTGAATTGCTTTTCTCTTGCTGCTTTCAGAACTTGCTCCTTCTCTTCTGTGTTTGACAGTGTGATCAGTATATGTCTCGGAGTGGGTTTATTTGGATTTATTCTATTTGGAGTTTGCTGAGCATTTATGATTTGTGTATTTATGTTGTTTTGAAGATTTGGGAAGTTTTCCCCAACAATTTCTTTGAATACTCTTCCTAGACCTTTACCCTTTTCTTCCCCTTCTGGGACACCAATGAGTCTTATATTCGGATGTTTCATATTATCTATCATATCCCTGAGGTCCATTTCGATTTTTTCAATTTTTTTCCCCATTCTTTCTTTTATGCTTTCATTTTCCATTCTGTCATCTTCGAGGTCACTGATTCGTTGTTCAACTTCCTCTAGTCTTGTACTATGAGTGTCCAGAATGTTTTTAATTTGGTCAACAGTTTCTTTAATTTCCATAAGATGATCCATTTTTTATTTAGTCTTGCAATGTCTTCTTTATGCTCTTCTAGGATCTTCTTGATTTCCTTCATGTCCCGTACTATGGTCTCATTGTTCATCTTTAGTTCTTTGAGTAGCTGCTCTAGGTGCTGTGTCTCTTCTGGTCTTTTGATTTGGGTGCTTGGGCTTGGGTTATCCATATCGTCTGTTTTTTTCATATGCTTTATAATTTTCTGTTGTTTTTGGCCTCGTGGCATTTGCTGAACTTGACAGGGTTCTTTTAGGGTTTGTAGACCTATTGAAGTCCTTATCTCTAATTTATCATATCTACAGCTTCGTGGAGTACACTTTCTCTAACTAACCAGCAGGTGGCGTCCACGAGCCACCTGTTCTCCACAAGCCAGCTCTCCCCTGCTTAGCCTTTTTTTTGGTGAGTGGGGGAGTGAGTGTTGTGGGGCCCAATTGGTGTACCAAGCTTGCGTGTGTAGTTGGTGTTGCCTGCCCTGTATGTGGGGCATGTTTCTGGGCAGTCAGGGAGGGGGGGTGGCCGTAACAATCAAATCTCTCTGGTGATCCTAGAGTTTTAAAGCTGCTGCAATAGTCTAATCCTTCAGTTCAGTCCTGCCACAGTTTGTCTCTGCCACTGACCCACAAGTCTTTGGTATTGGCGTATGGCTCCTGAGACTTGCAAGTGGGCCCCTCTTCCAGGCCGTGCACCCCGGGTCCTCTGTTGAGGGATGACTGTGCTATGTCACAGGTGAGTGTGTTCCCCCCAGGGCAGTTCTGGGCTGCTGGGCTGTGTAGGGAGGCTCCCAGTTTGCTCAAATGATAGCTGAATGGGGCTTTGTTAATTCACACTGCTCCACGTTCCCAGCTCTGGGACAATCAGCTGAGGTTGCAGGGAAGGCTAATGTCCACGCCCAGTTTTGTGGTGTGTGCCTGTTATTTGCAGCACTTCCGTCACACTGGGTTGTCTGGGGCAGCTCTGGGGTATGGGGCTGGTGATGGGCAGGAGTGTTTCCTGTCCACCAGGATGGTGGCTGTGAGTGGACACCCCCCTTTTCTTGGGAAGTTGTGATGTTTAGTGAATTTTCTCAGCCGCTGGATTATTGCCTTTTGTCTCAGAGCTCTCTTAGTTCTGCTCTTGACTTGACGTGCCCAAATTGCAATTCTTTGAAGCTTTCTGTATTGGGCTTCTTAGAGTAATTGTTTTAGAAAAAGAAAAAAAGGATAAAAAAAAAAAAAAGAAAAAAAAAGGGCCCTCCTCAGAGATCTAATTGGTTATTGAAATGCTAATAGACAAAGCAACCAGGACCATTAAGGAAAGGTCCACAGGGCAGAGAGACCAGCTTTTCTTCGGGATTTCCATATGCGCCTCAAGGCCTGAGCTCCGCCCTTCCCCTTTCTGTGTTCACCAGAACTCCAAAAATCCTCTGCTTTTATTTTGGAGTTTTTCGTGTTATTTTTTTTTTTTTTCTATGCCTGTCTCCTCTCTGCTGGGCTGGCAGCTCTCAGATTCTCTGGTGTCTGGTCTCAGTCTATCTATGGTTGGAGTTTGAATCAGTAGAATGAGTTTCCGAGAAGGGCTACCACTGCAGTTCTCCCTTCTCCTTCCCGGAGCTGGCAGCCCCTCCTCCCACGGGACTGAGCCTGGCAGGGAGGGGCGCGGGTCCCCTGGCCGCAAAAACTTACAGATTTCGCTGATCTCAGCAGTTTGACGTTTTCATGAGTGTTGTATGAAGTATGCCCAAAGTCAGATTGCTCTGTGGTGTCCAGTCCACGCAGTTCCTGGCTTTTTACCTACTTTCCTGGAGGAGTAACTAAAACTTACAGCTCACCAGTCTGCCATCTTGCCCCCCTTGGGATCATTTTGAATTGGAGAGTTGGACTCCAAGCAAGTTCCCCTTAATGGTTTTCCTTCTGATGTGGGTAAGACCCATCACTTATACTGTGTTTTCCACCAGACAGCATTCCAAGAGTAACAGGGGTTGGTTGACTCATAAGTTATACTCCCCAAATTTCACTGCCCCCCAACAGTCTTGCTATTTGGAAAATCTACCCACATAAATACTTACATCCCTCCCTCAATTGTCACTGATTTTCTCTTCCACAGTTAATTACTTGACAAGCATCAAACTTTAGAGTTTGGGGCTCTAAGCCATTGACTATGCTTGTAACAAATTTAGCAGAACCTGTTACACCTTGAATATGGAACATTATGATCCGTACAAGCAATTTCATGATTAAGCTATACACAGAGCACAATGCAAACAGAGGATTCAATCCAGCCCCTCCTCCCTTCCTAGTATGCTTTTTCAACTGTTGTATTTTTTGAGTGATCCTTAGGGGATCTGAGATGGGAGTCACTCTCCAGGATTTGGGTTGAATTGCTGGGTACTTATCATTAAGCTCAGGCACTGAGTCATGTGTAATGAGTCCAGCCTCTTTCTGCTGTTCAGACTGCCATCTCAGTTATCAGCAAGACCTGATAGGGTCCTTTGCAGAGTGGTTGAAGTCTGGATTCTCTCCATGACTTGATTAGGACCCAGCTGCTGGGCTGAAATTGATGAGCAGCAAATTCAAGAGGCAGGGTCTGAGCCAGCAATTCATGGTGACTGAGAGATGATAAAGTAGAATACAAGGCCAGTATACAATTTTTAAGGAAAAGATCCTTCATGTCTAGGGAGGGGAGCTGTCCAGTACTCCCAGGGAAAGGTAAACCAAAAAGCATTTCATAAGGGGAAATTCTCAGTTCTTTTTTAGGGGTGGTCCTGATTCTTAGCAGGGCTATGGGTAAGTACTTGATCCAGGGTAACTTTGTTCCCAAAACTAATTTAGAAAGATGTTTCTATAAGGTTTGATTCATTCTTTCCACTCTCCTAGAAGATGGCAGATGTCAGGAAGTGTGGAATTCCCAAGTAACACCCAGGCTTCCCATGATGATCTGCAACATACAGGAGGTAAAGTGGCTACCATTGTCAGAGTCTATATTTTCCACTAACCCACAATGGGGAATGATTTGTCCAAGGATAACTTTAGAGATTCTCAATGCCTGTGACTGAGGATAGAGGGTAGGCTTCCACCCATCTGTGAGATGGTCTACCATCAGCAAAATATACTTTGAACAACCTACTTGGGGCATTTCAGTGCACAAATTATGCACCATTCATATAAAAAATGCCTAAGTACTAAATCACACATGGCTTGTACCCCCCCCCAATGACTCCCCTGGTGTAAAACTTCTAATACCTCCTTCAGATACAGACACACCTGAACTTATTTGCATGAAGAGCAGTAAGAATTTACTAACATTTAAGGCGATTTACTGGCTAAAAAGAATGGATTAATTAGATTAATGAACTTAAAATTCTCACCATTCTTAAATGCCCACTTAAAATCTAGTCTTAATACACCTAGTTTAGTGATGCCTGAATATACTTGATTTACATATATGTACACCTTGAACACACACACCAAGTTTGTTGTCAGATGAGTAATAACCCACTCTCCAGGGAGATGAGACCCAGTCTTGGTGTGTGGCATTTGAAAATATATTTGGTGTCTCTATTCCCATAGCAATCTGGCATCCCAAATGCAGAGCTGGGAAGACATGTGCACCATTCACTGTCCTAAGTTTGTTTGATTCAACTTTAGTGAACCTCAACCCCTTTTACAGGAACATGTGCATATAATCCACTTGCACTTTGAGTAAGAACCTTTTGCTTTTGCCCAAAACATATCAGCAAAACCATCACAAGAACACACACAGCTCCATATATGTCTGGAATACAAACACATATAATATATACACACCCATAACCATACAAAGCATGCACACATTATGGACATTTACAAGCATGCACAACCAACACACTACTGTTACATTTTCACAGAAAACCTCTACACAGTCTTTCTCACTTTTCTCATTCTTCACACAATCATGAACTGGCACACAATTGCCTAGCTCTAGACTACACACAAGCTGGTATACACTACAAAGACACAAAGAAATATCTCCAGTTTACTATAGATGAACACACAGAAAATTTCTGCCAAGTCCTAAATCACACACTGACAAACTCCCACAGTTCCAAAGACTCCTACATAATTATATTACATGTTTTCATTATATACAAATACAATTATCCCACATCCCTGTGTAAACATACAACCCAAACTTCCATTAGATACATGAATTTTTAACTCAGAATGCATCCAAATACAGTCCTAGAAAATGTGCATATAACTTCCCATGCACCCTGATACAAACATTAATGAAATTTAAACACAACTTCCATGTGTCTTAGATTTAATTACACAACACATTAAAATATGCAAATGTATTCAACAATAACTTTTCAGTCTCAGATTACTTAAGTATATGAATACAGAATTACACAAACTCCATGCTGAAAAAGATCCCCTTTTTTATTTTTAACTGGCCCCAATTACTTCTCTCTCTTACTCTGTTTCCTCCCTGCCTTGTAGACTCTCTTAACAACTCCTCCAATGGCTTATCCAACCATTCATCCATTTTCTGGATCTTTTCTGAATATTAGACCAAAATCCCTTTATATAGCCTACCTTTAGCATCCCCTGTGCCACAGGATCATTAGAATCCATTCCTGAGTATTCTCTCATCTGGTCTCTTAACCTTCACAGGTAAACTGAAAGGAAAACAGGGTTTAAGTGACCAAAACAATTCCTAAAACCCACAGGGCAACCATATTAGATTTCAAAGTCTGAGAGTCATTTACAGAACAGTGTTGTATCCTTGGGGTTTGCAAAAGCAGGAGTCCAACCCTTTCTAAAGTCTGTCACAGCCCTTCTCTCTCCAAATGGTGGGGTGAGCACTCCAACATACCCACATTTTGGGGAGACCACCTTTTCAGCCCCACCCTCCTCAAACATCAGGGTGCCACCCAGACTCTGCTTCTTTGGGGCAAAGGTTTTACCCTTTCTGAATAGTGGGGTGCTGGCCAGGATCTCCCCTATTCCCTGGTAATGTGCCCCACCCTCTTTGGGGCCTGGGGTGGCAAAACTCTCCTGAAGCATTGAGACAGAAGGCCCACCCTCAACCTCTGGGGCAATCTCATCCTTTCCATGCATGTGGGCCACTCTCCTCTCCCAGCCTGAGACCACTTGATTCCAGACCTCAACTTCCATGGCTATTGGGGATTTGGGTATGACCAATTTTATTTTGGGCAGATTCTGCCTCTCCTTTTCTCTCATAGTTGCCCTCTTTGCCATTCCCCTCTCTTCTCCTGTAAAGGGTATATTTAGTATGGACATAAGTTCAGACCAGGTATATAAACTGTGGTCTAAGAATTGATTTAATTGCTCAGCTAGCCTTGCTGGGTCTTTCATTAATGATTCTCACTCTCCTTTCCTTAGGAGCCTCCAGTAACAGAAACTTTTGGATATCCCTCATACAGTGTTTTAATTCTTTTCTTAACTGTTGGTGGGTTGTAACTGGTGGAGCAGTCAGCACCGACCAGCTCTCTGATTGCCCAGGGTCATAGACTGGTCTCACCAAATCCCCAGGTTTCAAAAGTTTCTGCCCCAGTGGGGGAGGGGAAGCATAAGGTGGGGGAATTCTTATCCCAGGTTTTAGTTTGTAAAGAATCTGGTGTTTTAACTTCTATGGGATAAAAACTGGTATCCTTTCCCCACAGCCAGCATGTGGCATAGTCATATTTCTCCTCGGAAAAATGTTTCTTTTTATTAGCATAATGCATGAGGTTGACACAAAGCCAACCCTTATCTGCCCCATATTTTGGCCAGAATACATCTGGTGACAAAATGCTTTCCTTTGTCTAAATGTAACAACAATATTTGATCATTTTTCTTTTATCCCTTCCCTTGCTCCAATCACTTTTAGCCCAATGTTTCAACATGTTCCCCATTGGACTATTTAGAGGAATATTCCTGGGGGACCCTACAGATACCTCCTTCCCTTTATTCCTGGTGAGCTGACTGCCTCTATTCCCCATTCTGAGTCTTGCCTGAGCATCTTTCCCTCAGGATCAGATTCAGTCTCACTAGAGTGTCCCCATTCTGAGAATTGTCTAGGCATCTTTTCCTTAGACTTAACCTCAGACTCATCAGAATGTTCCAACCACTAAGTTAATACTTAATGTTCCTTTTTTTCCTTACCTCAGTCTATGCATAGAGTTACCTGGTTGCTGATGAGGCATGTTTTTATTCCCATTTTCTTATCCCAATCCACAGACCTAGGCATCTGATCATGAGTCTCACCAGGAATCATAGGCAGACATCCAGCAATAGAGTCCAAGACCACTCAAACAGCAGGGCACACCTTCCCTTGTTCCATCCTGGAGGTCCCCCTCAATGCTTCAGATCCTGGATGAGCCCCCAAATTGTTAGAAACAAGCATTATACCTTAAAAACACTCAGTTGTGGAGGAGAAAAGAATTTATTCACAATCTTGCAAGAATGGACACACAGTCAGAAACATGGAAGGTGCATAGAACAATAAAGCATGGCAAAAATGTATATCCTACACCTAAATGCAAGTCCCTCTCCTGATTCTCCATTGGCTGGATACTCCAAAGTGTACAGTCTATCTGTGAGAGCTAACTAGTCCACCTTTGGGATTCTGAATTGTACAGCCTATCTGAGAGAGCTCATCCAGTTTAAATTTCCCACTGAGTATTCCTGCCTTTGATCATACCCCCACATTCTTTCACATTCCAGTAAATCTGGTTATCTTTCCCACATAAGGAACTGGGGCTGATTCTAGGTTTACATCATGGTGCTCTCTTTTTCCTTCCCCTCACTACAGGGCTAGTTTAAGCCATCTCTTCCATCCAATCTCCATTTTCTCTATTCCATGTGGTCTTTATGTGAAAGCTAAACTTAACCTTTCTTACAGATTCAGTAAACCAATTAGACCTACCAGACATATATAAAACACTTCACCCAACAAAAACAGAAGACACATTCTTCTCAAGTGTACAAGGATCACTCTCTAAGATAGACCATACATTGGGTCACAAAAGAAGTCTCAAATTAAAAAAATATTGAAATCATGCAATGTATGTTTTCTGGCCCCAAAAGAATGAAGATAGAAATGAATAATAGAGGGAGAAATGGAAAGATCACAAATACATGGAAATTAAATAAGATATCCCAATAAAAATTAAAAAGGAAAAACAAGGGTGTGGGGGTGGTCACAGGGTGAACTTGCCATTCCCCTAACCTATTTCAGAGGAGAAATGTGAGAATGGGCATGGGGAGCCCTGAAACTCAGTTTCCCCATGATGGTCCTTGGGGAGAGGGTCCTTGGGGAGAGGGAAGGGCAGGCAGGTGGATTGGGTTTGATGAGGTCAGGATAACTGGGCCACACAAAGAACTTGAGGACAAATGCAGAGGGAAACATATCTGAGAAAATGGATAAAGGAGAGTGGAGCATCACTGATCAGAGGAAAGACCCCTGAGTACTCAGAAACCAAAAAGAGTAAGAGGGAGGAGAAGCAAGGGGGATCAGTGAGAAGAAGGGCTGGTAATGCCTACCCTGGGGATTGGGAGTGGTTGGAAGGCACATAGGGGAGGGAGCACTAGGGCAAGTATGGAGAACTGAAAGGTGGAAAAGGACAGTAACATCCCCTGGGAGATGAGGCATTATGAAATACAATGAAACCCATGCAGACCCTGGCATAAACTTACATGTCCTGATGGGTTGCTAATTTGAGGGCTTGGGAGTGTGAACATGGACTGGAGGAAAATAAAGAGTTGGGGTAAATTGAGGGGTGGAGTATAGTGTGCATTGAGACATGGAGAAGGGAAACAGGTTATAGCATTCCAGGAAGATGAGAAGCATAATAATCTTCTTCAGTGAGATGAGCCTGTTAGAGTGTATAACTTGGTTGAACTGATGCCTGGGGACCTGAGGCCAATTTGTGGAGAGAAAGTAGGCAGAAGAGAACTCCCATGAGGAAAGGGGACTCTCACCTTTGTTGCAAGGGAAGGGGTCCAGAGGCCTGTGTTGGAGCTGGGAAAGATCAGTAGCTCAAGGACAGATGAGCTGAATGAGGCAAGAGCAGAAAAGTGAGAAGGCCTATGAAGATAAGGCAATTAATGTGCAGGTGGGGAGCTGACTGAGGTGAAGTTAACAGGGATCTAGAGGCAGTCAAGGCCATGGAGGAGGGAACATCCCACAGGGTGTGAACTGAGGCAGGGTAGGAGGGTCATGGGACAGTAGCGGGAATGGGGTGATGCTGAAGGAGAGAAACTAAGGGAAGCAGGGTAAGCTTAGGGGACCTTGAGGGATGGATCTGAGGTGAGGTTTCCTTGAAGGGCAGAAGGACTGAGATGAGCCCCATTGAGAAGGAGGGGCCAGTGAGAAAAACTAGGAGACAAAAGTTACTTGGGGTGAACTGAGACAAGTGTTGAGGAAGGGTGCAAGGAGAGAGTGGATGACATGGTTATGAAGAGAGGTCATGATTGGGCAATTTCAGCACAATATCTGAGGTCAGCAATGTTCATGGATGTGAAGAGGCCAAGAGAGAAGCAGAGAATGGAGCCTGGTCCAGGGAACATGAAGCACCTAAGTATAACATTCCAAAAGTATAGAAATCATTTTATTTCTCTTTGAATTTATGAAGAGATATTTGTGGCATATTGCTTATAAATAGTAGTAATATTTCTACTAATACTCCTTTATATTTATATTCCTATTAGATAAGGTTGAGGTACATTTTTAGCAAAACTGCAAAAAAACACTGCCACAGCTTTCATTGAGCTTTATTTTTCCACAAAGATGTGATTTTTACAATTACATTATACCTCCCAATAATATACTAAGAATTTAGTAAGCTACTTGTCATTAAGATTGCATATGAAGTAATGCATGAACTTTAGCAGTTAAGTAGATGTAAGAGGTTATAAAAATAAATATTTTAGCCAAAAATTTAGAAAGTAAACATCAATTGTAAAAGATACAAATGTATACAATTTAAGCTCGTTATTAGGCATTAAGTTTAACATTCAGAATGATTCAGATCAATGAATCTATTTTTCACTTCAATATGACTGGATCTCAAAGAATACTCAGTTCTGAAAAGAATATCTGTGCATGAAGGTTTCAGTTGTGTGGGCAGTAGGCAGAAAAACAGCCCCCACAATATGGCTATGCCTGAATCTCCAGCACCTGTGAATAATTACTTTATATGGCAAAAGGAATTTTGTAGATATGATTAAAAGTGTAGACTCTGAGATGGGGTGATTTACCTGGGTAATCTGAATTTTCTGTGTGGGCCAAATTGAAGCACATAAGTTCTTAAAAATTAGACCATTTTCCAGATGAGAAATGAGACAGAATGAGAAGAGATTTGAACAGTGAAATGAACTTGACAAAGTTAATGGCTTTGTACATGGAGGAAGGTGCCACAAGCCAGGGCATATGGCTGATTTTTAGAATCTAGGGATGGCTCTCAGCTGACATCCAGCAAATAAACAAATGTCTTTGTCCAGCAATGAAAAGGAACTCAATTCTGCCAATAAACTGAATGAGCTTTAACATCAGGTAGATTACATGGTCTTCCATTTCTAAACAAATTTCTAATAGTAGCTAAATTATAAAAATTCATTTAAATTTCACTTGAAGGTTACAGGAATAAATATAAGTCTGAATGAATTAATAGTTATAATTCATATCTCTTTAAGAGAATCTGCATCTCAAAAATTTTCATTCTTTGTCTAATCAAAATTTAAAAAATCAGTCAACAGAAATAGAGTGAACCTGTCACATGTTCAGATTAAATGGAAAGTAAAACAATGTGAAGAGAGTCTGAGGTCTGCCACCCTTCTACATGACTCACAAATACACCCTGTGCTTAGTAGATGTGCCATTCTGGATCCTGGCACAGGGTGATAATTATGGGCTCACTTCTTTCTCAGGAGTGACTGGAGATAAAAGACATACCCTAGAAGATGGAGGCCTGCTAAACAATTCTTCCCCCTTTGCCAAAGCATTGTGGAAACATTCATTGAAAACTGCTTGGCCAAGTATGAACGTTATTTTATAACACATGTACCAACCCTGTGGTTACTTGTGTTCCTAATGGGAAAGGAACTAGGTCCCTCACATACAGTATGTGGATCATCCCACTTCTTCAGCTGTGGAGTAGGGGGACTAGACATGGGAGACCAAATCCCAACAGTGAAGCTGACATTGCTTTTTCTCTCCTGTTTGTGAGTAAATATTGTTACTTCCAATACCTGTGTCAGTTAAGTGCTTTCTTGGTGACCCTATCACCTACATGGATGGTTTGCTATCTTCCTTGAGGTGAGACTCCTTGCTTATACATAATAGTCACCATATCCCAACAGTTTATGTGCCAACAAGGCACTCTATGGCATGGTGGAGGCATGAGGTTTCATTTGTTCAGTCATTCAAGAGAGATGTCAGCACCCTGGGCAGTACTGGGCTGAGTTGCTGTCCTCCCTCTAGCCACATGAGTTCAGTGAGATGCAAATCTCTGTATGAAGTGACAAAATGGTATGGTGGATTGTGGCAGAGAGGCAGGAGTGGATCTGAGGAAGAATAGGGAACTTGTAACCTGGATGCTGGCCACCTGCACACCACCATAGCACTTGCCAAACTCCATAGTGATTCAAGGGTTTCAAATGATTCTCAATGGGATTGTGGGACACTGTGCAGTGAGCCCCACTGAATCAGGGCTGGTTTTCAGGTCAAAAGTTAGACGTACTCTACACAGAACCACCCCAACATTGCTTAATATGGAATTTCTGAAATTGGATATTTTTCCTGAATATGAAATGCATTCATTCAAAAACAGATATGGGAAAAAGACAAGGGAGTTTCACATGGCTTATTAGTACATTTGTTTGATGATAGGGAATTGTAGACTAATGTCTCCCAGGGAAGCTTACCACTGACTCCCTGTTGCAATGTATTTTTGCCTGCAAGGAGTAGGATATACAAGATGGAGAAAGAGAGAAACCCATGTCTGTTTAATCTGGAAGGCTAGGACCATGACAGTGATATTCTAAACTGGGGGACTTCCCAAAAAGTAAAATCACCAAGAAGACTATCCAGGAGGTCATAACTGCCCTTCAGGTAAAAGAAATACACTTGGCTTCATCAACCCATTCCTGGTTAGGGCAAGAGTCAGTCCTGCCTTGGACAGCATTAGAGGCATTAATGAAATGAGGTCCTGACCAGGGTAAGACCCCTGTATCCTCTCTATTCTCCTCAGGAAGTAATGTGTGAAGTGATAGAAAATACCCACCACAATGTCTTGCTTTGGGTGGAGATCAACAGCACATAATTAACTATTTTCACTGAGATCCCAGAAGAATAGAAGCCCACCAATGGGAAGTCATGCCAGATGGGCCATAAACCAGAAAAAAACAACCAAGGAAATACAAAAAGGGGGCAGAAACCACTCAAAGAACAATATGCCTATAGTTACCAAATCAGGATAGATAAAGCAGAAAAGGAAAGGATACTTACAGAAAAACTGCCAATGTTTATGGGACAGAAGATATTTCCTGTAAGTAAGAGTTTAAGGCCCTGTTAGAAGCCATAATGGAGCAGGAGGAAAAAGGCTCACAGACATGGAAACATTTAGAATTCTTCATTGGCCCAATGAGAAATAGATACAGCCCAGGAAAGAGGAACATTTGGATTGCCAAGGCTTCCTTGTCTATGGACCAGGATGGTGAGGGCAATTCTGACTGTGAACATGATGAATCAGATAGGTAGGATGCTCCTTATTGCCTGTAACCTGATCTTACTCCCTTTAAAGAGAATGTTTAGGGATCAAGGACTCTGGGTGTCCCCAAGGATCAGAAGTCCCCATTAAGGTAGATGGGGAAAGAGGGGATACAAGCCTTCATGGGCCTCCTGAATACAGTTGCTCAAGTAGCATATATCCCAAGCCACTGCAGAGAAATCAATACAGTGGATAACAAGGAACTCCTGTTGATGGTATGGTTTGGTTCATGGAGGAAACTGCGAAACTCAATAGAGATGGGTTTTGTAATGCAATTTTATTGAAATGCATTCATATACCATATAATCCATCCAAAGTATAAAATCAGTGGCTCACAATATCATCATATAGTTGTGCATTCATCATCACAATTAATTTTAGAATATTTTCATTACTCCAAAGAAAGAAAACATCCAAAACAATATCCCATAATCATATCCCCCTACTATTATATATACATTTGCCTTATATATGTATTTATTTTATTATTCATCTGCCCATACACTAGATCCAACAGTGTTGGTCACAAGGTTTTCACAATCACATGATCACAAGATAAAAGTTATATAGTTATACAATCAAGTATCAAATCTAATGAATATGAGTTCAACAGATTCAGATTATTTCCTTCTAGCTATTCTAATACACTAGAAGATAAAAAGGAATATCTATATAATGCATAAAAATTATTTCCAGAATTACCTCTCAACTCTATTTGAAATCTCTTAACCACTGAAACTTTGTTTTATTTCTTTTCCCCCTTTTGGTTAAAAAGGCATTCTCAATCCCACAATGCCAGGGCCAGGCTCATTCCAGGAAGTCATGTGGACAGGGAGACTTACACCCCTAGGAGTCATGACCCACATGGGGGGAGGGTAGTGAGATGAGTTTTGTCATAGACAAAAGACTTTGTAGGCACATACTATGGGTAAGAGACAGTAATTCTCATGCATGATATGGCAGATGAAACCACTGTTGTAGCTGAGGAGAAACACCTGTACAAAGTGTTCAGCTATTCAAGTAGACACCAGTCAGTTCTTGGTACCTCATTTACAGCACATGTGACCCCCAAAAAAGGCACACTCCCACCCAACAGAGTTGGAATGAGAGGATACTAGAGTGGGCAACTCAAATAACAGCTACAAAAATTTCATCAGGGAGAACTTACTGTGTGATGACTCCACCTAAAGGTATTTTGGCACCAAATATTGCAGTGTAAGGAAAACAAGGCACTGGAACACAACAGGAAACATTGGACTTTGAGGGAGTGGAGGACCAGTTATCTCCCTATTTAGGCCATGAGTTCAAAATTCCAATTTCAATATACCTGTTCTATTTTCTCACTGGAATGCATTCACCATGGGTAGGCTGCAGTGGCATTACCAGAAAGGCACCCTGATTCTAAATTGTAGGTGATGCAGATGTCTTCTTCCAGAAAATTAGACACTCTGATTATTGGCATTCTGTAAATTGAACCCTCCCTATGACTGCAAAATACATTCTGTTCCTTATTTGGTGTGATCTCTGTTATTGGCAAAAGCCTTTCTGCAATAAAATGCTAACGTATGGAATGACACTGACAGGTTCTGAACTTGGGAATTTCCTGGCCAATGAAACTACAACTCCCCATGACATGTTTGTGTTATTAAAATAGTTTTGTTTTTAATTTCTTACTAAATTAAAAAAATATTAAGTATTTTAAAAGAGGAGTATTTACATATCATAAACCCTATGTTGTTTGCTAAATCTGATGTTAAGCAAAATAACAGAAATAGATTAGCTTTTATAAGGGGGGTATATTAGGTTACAAGTTTAGAGTTCTAAGACCATAAAGGTGTCCAAACTAAGCATCAAGAGGATACCATCACTGAAGAAAGGCCTGGGAAATTGAACACCTCTGTCAGCTGGTTAGGCATTTGGTTGCTGGTCCTTTGCTCTGGGGTTCTGGTTTCAAAGTGGATTTCTCCAAAATGTCACTGGGCTTGTCTTTCTTAACTTTTCTCTCTCAGCTCCTGTGCATCCATGCTTATTCTCTCAGGGCATTTCTAAATGTCTGGGGGTCTTCTTAGCTTCTTCAGGGCAAACTCTAGGATTCATCTCTTAGCTTAGCATCTCCAAAAGTCTTTCAGTCTGCATCTCGAAGTGTCTGATATCTGTGTCTGCCTCGTGGGTCTCTTAAGGAACCCAGTAAACTAATCAAGACCCACCTTGAATGGGCAGGGTCACAACTCAATGGAAAAATCCTAATAAAATTTCCCACCCACAAGTTTGTCCCAAGAATGCATTACAAATATGGCTTTTTATGGGGTGCATAAGAGACTCAAACCAGCACACTCTAGTTGTAAAGTGTTTTAATTTATCAATGTTTGCATTCATCTTTGCCATGAACATACATATTATAATACTAAGACAATAGTAAAGAATAATAACATTCTGTTCTAGATTTTTGAGTTATCATTCCAAGTTACTTTCTGATTGATTCACATCTTTGTGACTGGCACTGCATAAAAAGAAAATTCAAATATGGCAAACAGATTTTCAGCAACAATATTTCTTGCTTATGTATACAGAAGAACTGATCAGTGAATTAACCTCACTTCACAATACTTTTTACAAATTCAAAACTTATACCCATTTCACTTCACACTTTGTACTGTTACCCTACATAATATCAACAGGAAGTCTTGTTCAAAACCTTGAGTCTCTGCTGAATTTTGTGCTAATGGGCAACATAAAGTATTTCAGTTTCCACTATGAATTTTCTGATATGAAATCAAGTTGCAGATATTTCTAAATGGATTTCAATTTTTTTCTTTCCTCTGCATATGAAAATTAATGCTAAAGGAATGAGTGATCACTGATTTCATGCCTGCATTCATGACACTGATAAGAGATTTATAAAGTGTGGCTTCTCAATTGCCCTACAAATGTGGGTGTACAGATAAAGAATTTTGTGATTTTTCATGAAAAACTTATCCAGCATGAAGTACCTGGAAATTTCTCAAGAAGCTCCTTTATCTGGTAAAGGTCTATCAATAGGAGAAGAGGATGAAGACTCTCTAACTTTCATTAAATGTATAACACGAGTTCTCTCACATTGTATATTATCAGACCTTCTTACTAAATTTTTTGCCACAAAGGTGACATGATATTGATTCTCTCCAGTATGAACTGGCTTATATTGATGTAGAAAGAATGATTTTAAAGCTCTACCAGTTTGATTATAAATGGTGTTTCCTCAGTGTGTGGGTTGCCTGGTATGTTTAAAGGATAATTCAAGGGCTGAAATCCCTTCAATATTCAAATCATTTATGTTATCAGTTCTCTCACATAATCTACTAAGTGAATACTGGCTGCAGACTTTTACATATAACACTCATAAAGTTTCACTCAATTTGAGTTCTCTCATGTTATCTTTAAGTTTACAAAAATAAACTAATTTTCCCATGTAGATAATATTCTTACGGTATCTTTCCCCTGGATATTTTGTCATGTTTTCTAAAACCAGAAGAGTGGGTGGAGGCTTTCTGACATTCATGAGATTCATAAGGTTTCTCTCCAGTGTCAGTTGTCTCATGTTGTCTCAGATGAACATATTGTGACAGCTTTCCCACACAGAAGACATTCATAGTGTTTCTCTCAGGTGTGAGTGCTATCATGTACTCGAAGGCTAGAATAACAGGTGAAGACCTTCTCACATAGATGACATTCTATGTGAAACATGATGATCATGTTTCTTTCCAGTGAGTTCTCTCATGAGCTCTAAGGGAAGAACACTGAGGGAAGGCTTTCCCACAAAGATGGCATTTATATGGTTTCTTTCCAGTGTGAGCTCTCTCATGTTCTCTAAGATAAAAACAACGGGTGAAAACTTTCCCACATAGATGGCATTTATACGGTTTCTCGCCAGTGTGAGTTCTTTCATGTTGTCTCAGGTGACCATATTGAGTGAAGGCTTTCCCACATTGAAGACATCCATATGGTTTCTCACCAGTGTGAGTCCTCTCATGTTCACTAAGATAAAAACAACGGGTGAAGACTTTCCCACATAGATGACATTCATACGGTTTCTCTCCAGTGTGAGTTCTCTCATGTTGACTCAGGTTACCATATTGAGTGAAGGCTTTCCCACATTGAAGACATTCATATGGTTTCTCACCAGTGTGAGTCTTCTCATGTTGTCTAAGAATAGAACAACGGGTGAAGACTTTCCCACATAGATGGCATTCATATGGTTTCTCTCCAGTATGAGTTCTCTCATGTCGTTTCAGGGAAGAGAGATAAGTAAAGGCTTTCCCACACCAATGACAATCATATTTCTCTCCAGTGTGAGTTCTCTCATGAGCTCTAAGGGAAGAAATCTGAGAGAAGGCTTTCCCACAAAGATGGCATTTATATGGTTTCTCTCCAGTGTGTGTTCTCTCATGTCGTCTCAAGCTAGAGAAATGACTGAGGGCTTTCCCACATAGATGACATTCATAAGGTTTCTCGCCAGTGTGAGTTCTCTCATGTTGTCTCAGGTGACCATATTGAGTGAAGGCTTTCCCACATTGAAGACATCCATATGGTTTCTCACCAGTGTGAGTCTTCTCATGTTCTCTAAGAATGGAACAACGGGTGAAGACTTTCCCACATAGACAGCATTCATAAGATTTCTCTCCAGTATGAGTTCTCTCATGTCGTTTCAGGGAAGAGAGATAAATAAAGGCTTTCCCACACAGATGACAATCATGTTTCTCTCCAGTGTGAGTTCTCTCATGGACTCTAAGGGAAGAACACTGAGGGAAGGCTTTCCCACAAAGATGGCATTTATATGGTTTCTTTCCAGTGTGAGTTCTCTCATGTTGTCTCAAGCTAGAGAAATGATTGAAGGCTTTCCCACATAGATGACATTCATAAGGTTTCTCTCCAGTGTGAATTCTCTCATGTTCTCTAATAGCATCATATTGAGTGAAGGCTTTCCCACCTAGATGGCATTTATATGATTTCTTTCCAGTGTGAGTTCTCTTATGCTGTTTCATGTTAGACAAATGACTAAAGGCTTTCCCACATAGATGGCATTCATAAGGCTTCTCTCTAGTGTGAGTTCTTTCATGATCTCTAAGGATGGAACATCGAGTGAAAGCTTTCCCACAGAGATGACATTGATATGGTTTCTTTCCAATGTGAGTTCTCTCATGTCTCAAGGTAGAGAAATGAGTTAAGTCTTTCTCATGTAGGTGACATTCATAAGGTTTCTCTCCAGTATGAGGTCTCTCATGTACTCTGATGCCAGAATTATGAGTGGAGGCTTTCTCACACAGATGATATTCATTAGGTTTCTCTTCAATGTAAGTTCCATTGTAATGTGTAAGGACAGAGCTTTCAACAAAGGATTTACCAATTAGAGGACATTCATATAATTTACTTCTAGTGTAAAAATGCTTCTGTTGATTAAAAGATGACTGGTCATTAAAAGGTTTTCCAAATAGATTGCTGAAGTAGGTTTTCTTTCCCTTGCGGTTTAACACAGGTTGAGTAAAGTCCTCTGGCATTTCACTACATATAATTCCATTCTCTTGAGTATTAGAATTTGGCTTCTGGGAAGTAGATGAGAGAATATGAAAGGTTTGCTCATAAAAATCAATTCATATACATATGAATTCTAGAACAATCAACCAGTGCCAGTCTCCAATTAATATCTTTCCTATATTAGTTACATAACATGTTATTCTCCTGCATGCAGAGATCTTCTCTTTTCTGGCATCTAAACTGCACTCTTCATCAGTTTTGAAGACATTATAATGTTTCAAAGATTTGGTATATGAGCCATGCTTACACAACTATATTTTCATTAAAACCCAGGTTATCATTTTCCATTGAAATTAATTTTCCATAAATTCAAACTATCACAGAGTTTTTCTGGATTAGCACTTAAACCAACCTACAGTTAAGTGATTGCATTGAATTACTAATTTATTCCACTTCCAGGTATATGTTTGGAAGACCAGGGGTCACCACCATGCTTACCAATGATATGACTGTAAATGTGTCTTTCCTGCAGATATGTTGCATGGAGAGCATTTCCTGCTTTTTAAAGCCACCTTCACTGCCTGAAACAATTGAAAAGAGAATTAAATGCTAGACTAGCATTAGGGAAATGAAAATGCTGAAAAGACCCACATGACCCTATAATTGTTTCAAATGTGACACTTATCTGGGAAAGAACATCAAATTAAGTATTATTTTAGGTGTTAGAAAACTTCATGTGAAATTGACAATTAGAAAAGGTGTTCAAGATGGAAGCATAAGAAAACTTACTTTTAAAATAGCATGTGGGAAGCTAAAGGGTGGGAAAAACACTTAAGAGGAGTACCAAGAAAAGGATGATTAAGTGAAAGTTTAAATTCAATATTACATTAACATCCATTTCCCCAGAGCCATGGACACTTGAATACAGATTATTAAATAAGCCAAAAAAGTGACTACACCTGTGGAAAATTTCCCCCATATCATCACCTACATTTCATAATATGTAGTTTACTTAAGGAAATCTGCAGGTGATATTTCAAGAATCTACTCAGTCACTGACAAGGCACTACCTTGTCATGAAGGACAGGTTCCTAAAGCTCACCTGAATTCTGGCTTTGGAAAAATCCAATTCCTTCTTTCATCAGTTTCTCTACTTGATTGAACTTGGAGACTTCATCAGATTTACAGATCTGATTTCCTGGTTTTGGGAAAAAATAAATGGAATTCTGAGTTCTGTGCACTTAGTGTATTATCATCAAGTCCAGGAAAGATGTTTGTTTTAGTTTCCTATGCTGCTTAAGCAAATACCATGAAAGTTGCTAAACAATGGAAATGTATTAGCTTATGGTTTTGAGGTCAGGAAAATGTCAAAATCAAGGCATAATTGAGGCAATGCTTTCTCCACAACACTGTGGGATTCTGGGGCTGGAATCTGGTGACCCTGGATCCTTAGTCTGCACATGGGATGGCACATGGCAGCATCTACTGGTCTCTTGCTTCTCTTCTGGGTTTCATTGATTTCAGTTCTTATGTCTGATGAGTTTCTGTGTGTTTGAATTTTGTTCTCTTAAAAAGGACACCAGTAATTGGATTAAAACACATCCTGATTTAGGTGGGACACACCTTAACCCAAGGATCCTTATCCAAAGATCATACATACAGTCAGTATACAAAGGAATGGATTAGAGTTAAGAAAATGTTTTTCAGGGGTACATACAACTTCAAACCATACTCCAACCTCTGGACCCCTAAAAGAACTGTTCTTTCTATAGGCAAAATGCATTCATTCCATCATAATATCCCAAAAGACTTAAGTCTTTCAGAAACAAAGCTTAGTACAAAGACTAAAATCATTTATGGGTATGGTCTATCCTGGAGCACAATTCTCCTCTGTGAACCTGTGAAATCTAAAGAAGAAGTTATCTGCTTCCAATTTACAATGGACGAACAGGTATAGAATAAACATTTCCATTCCAATAGTGAGAAAGTGAAAGGAAAACAAAGTTCATGTTTCCAAACTCTGCAAGGCATACTCCATTACATATGAAGGTCTCACAGTCACATAAGGAATGATATCTTGCCCTCCGAAGCTGATGAAATGGCAGCCTGTTCTGGTTTGCTAATGCTATTTTGCAAAACACCAGAAATGAGCTGGCTTTTATAAAGGGGGTTTATTTGGTTACAAATTTATAGTCTCAAGGCCAAAAAAGTGTCCAAGTTAAGGCATCAAGAACAGGGTACCGTCACATAATGGCCAATGACATTTGGAATACTCCTGTTGTCTGGGAAGGCTCATGGCTGGCATTTTCTTTCTTTGTTCCCAATTAGTTTTTCAAAAGGCTCTCTCCCAGGACATTTCTCTCCAGGCATCTGGGGGTATTCTCTCTGTTTCTCCCAGGCAAACTCTGGAGTAGAAGTCTGCTTTCAATGGCAATCTCTAAAATGTCTATCTCAGCTACAGCAGCACTGAGTTCCCTCTGTTTGTCTGCCCTTTATATAGCTCCAGTGACTTAATTAATACCCATAGTGAATGGATGGGGTAACATCTCCATGGAAATTATCCAATCAAAGGTCTTGCCCACAGTTGATTCAGTCTCATCTCCATGGAAACAATCAATAGGTTCCAACCTAATCAACACTAATGCACTGACCCCACCAGACTGCATGAAAGAACATGACTTTTTCTGGGGGACCTAATATATCCAAACTGGCACACAGTCCTACCCCTTCCAAGTGCTTGTTCAGGATCCATGCTCTCTGTAAACAACAGGGTGAAGCCTCCATCCTATTAGAACAATGGGGTGGCAGCCAGAAACTACACCCACACAGGTACAGATTCTAACCTCTGAAAACAGTGGGATCACAGCAATCTTCCTCAACAATAGGTTAAGAGGCCAAACCACTCCAAGCTCTGGAGCAGACACACGCTTTCCACTCACATGGGTGGGGCCACATTCTTGCCTGAGAAGATGTCTTCAGTCCAGGCCTCAGCTTTCCATGGTTCTGCCCTTTTACCTACAATCTGCCCCTTCTCTATCCCTTTTAATCCAGGCTGGCAATGGTTCCATTCATACTGATCTTGAAAAAATCTGTCAGTTGTGCATGTAGAACATAGAGGTCAAAACCATGAGACAGAGGAATGTGCTCAGACAACTTCTGGATAACTGCACCTCCAATCCTAATTTGAACAAAAATCACTGACTCATTCCATGTTTAATTAAACACACACATGGAGCACTATTCTCTGGGGACTTGCTTTCCAGCAGCTCAGAATTTTCCTAACCATCAATTTCAGGTTTCTTTATGCCCAGGATTCCAGTTTTCAGCTTATCACAGTTCTTTTGCATTTTAATATTAGCTGCAGGGAGAAACTAGTTTGCACATTCCACACTTACCTTGGAAACTGCCTCAAATATTGAAGTCCATCACTGAAGTTCTGTCTTTCATGCAACATAAGAAATCAATTTTGCCAAGTTTTCTGCCATTTATAAAACAAGGATTGCCTTTCCTCTTGTTTCCAATAATACATCATCATTTCCTTCTAAGACCTTACTGGAAGTACCTTTAAAATCCATATTTCTACAGCCTCTTCAAAGCATTCTAGTATTTCTTATAAAGCACCTCATGATTCTTCCATCTTCAACTAAATTACCCCATTCCAAGGCCATTTCCACATTTTTGATATATGCAACAGAAGAACCCCACTCACCTGGTTCCAAATTCATTTTAGTTTCTGAGGCTGCTTAACAAATAGCATGAAATAGGTTGGTGGAAACAATGGAAATTTATTAGCTTATGGTTTTTTTGAGAGAGAACATTTATTGAATCAAAATCAATAATTTCTTTTAATATCTACAAGCCAATACTGAACTTACTTTGCTCAAAATGAACACAATGTACAAAAAAAGTATGCTTATATTATAAAAATATGTCAATCTTTTCTTCTGGGCACTGAGCAGATGTCATTTTAAACAAAATCAAGGCAAACTTGCTCTCTATAATGACAATTCTATAATTTAATAAAAAAGTGAAAGCTGATATACTCACAAAGTATTTTTAAAAGCCCACTGATAATGCTGCTTTATGCTCATTGGCACCACTTCACACTTGCATCATGGAAAAGTACCTCTTTTATAGAATACAGATCACTGTTTTAACAGAATACATGTGATTAGTTAAATCTTTAGGTTTCTGACTTAACAGTTGTTAACATGTATTTCAGCAAAGTATTAATAGCTTAATGAACTTTGAGTAGGAAAATCCTTTTTTATGTAATAAGCTTTCATTTAAAAACAGATATGTTGCTTTGGTGAAAAATGACCTCCCAAGATCTACAATCCAATTTATGAATGGAGGAAAGCTGCAGCCCCCTCGACCCTTTCACACTCAAATATCCTCAATCCTCCCTAAAAATATATGCCCAAGTTTATATTGTCTCTTTTTTGTTGTCATTTTCTTCTTTCTTGCATTGATTGGCACTTTCCCAGGAGCCCATAACAGGTGCTCTTGTATACAGTGTGGCTGCTGTGCATATACAGTTAGTGGCAGTGGCAGAACAGTTACAGGATGAAAAGTCAAGCCTTTGGCTTAGCATGGAGATAACACTCCAAAGCTCAAGGGAATATTTGGTCCTTGAGAAACAGAAAAGATAGCAGAATGGAAATAATAATATAAAACCATGAGTTGGGAAAAAGAGACCATAGTCCCATCATTGTTGCTCCAGGAGTTAAGTGACAAGTTCAAAAAACTGTACTAATTTTAAAAATCAAAATAGAAATAAACCAAATAGCGTCAGCACTGACAATGCCAATGAAATGCAACCTGTCCTAAGAGCTTATACACAGCACTGTCACTGGTAGGAAATGATTCTGGCTGGGCAGAATGACCCAAGTACTCAGGCAAATCCCAGAATACAATGGCAACATAGTGAATTAGTGACAACAAATGAATCCAATTTTAGGAGTTGCTGAGCAAACTACAAAATATCTGTTTTGATTAAGTATGTGACTTTTAAGATACAAATGTTTTTTCTAGACCAATTCTCTCTGTGCCTGGTTCTGACACCTCTGAAGGCTTAAAATTGCAGAAATACAAGGAATGAGTAATCTGGAGCCCTGCTATAGTGGGTAAGTTAATTTCAAAAGAACTGGGGGAGAAATGCTTTCATGTTTTACTTACATAAAAACTAATATTTGTTCAGTTACCTGTTTCACAATATCCTGGGACTCAGGTGAGGAGAATAGGATAAAACAAAGCAGAAGAGAAATTGATTGCTGTTTCTTTAGCTAATTACCTAATTCCTTACAGCTTTCTAAATTCTCAACTAAGCCCACTTTGCACATGAAATATTAATCCTGTCAAATATAGTGAGATATGGCTAAAATACACATATAATCTAAGCTGACTTAAGCATTTTAATGAGAACACTATCACTGATTGTGGTTATAGGGAAGGAGGAACACTTACTGAAATATTTGAAATGTTATAATATTAAAAGGGACAGCACTATTTGTGAAAGGATGAACATATTTTGGAACCTGAGCAAAGGTTTCTCACCAATACCATAAAAAGTGACCATCCAGGTTGTTTTCACTGGCAATGATTCAGCCAGATCAGTGTGTTGTTCTTGGCAACTTCCATGGCCCCCAAAATATTCAGGACACAGAAAGTCCAACACCTCTGGAGGTCTACAGTTAGTAACAGGGGCCTGAAGTTCAACACTCCCACTGCAAACAACTGGATACCATAATATTAAATAAAAATAAAAGGAATGAGTACACAAAGAAATTAAACAGCTAATAAAATGATGCTATTAAGAATCAGACTGGATGAGAGGATTACCACACCTGTCCACAATCACAGGTCCTTGCTCTCAAAATAAACATAAAGAGCATTTACAACAGAATAAAGTTTTATGAATGCAAGTTTTTCTTTTATTGCAATTCTAATCAAACAGACCAAAAGTCATACTTCTAAAATAATTAAACTAGTTCTCTTTTTCTGTAAAACTGATGTGACTTGGTACCACAGCTAAACTATCTCTAATAGCAGCAGTATCATCAGCCCATGGCAGCAAAGAAATTTTAATTTCTAGCCCCCCATGGACTCCCATACAAAGCAACTTCCTAAAGCATGCAGATATCTACTCTGCTGAAGTTTCAAATGAAAAAAAAGATCACTGTGCTTGTGGGTCTCATACCTTCCAAAATATACATAAATGGTGGCAAGTTAACAAACAGCATACCCTTGTTTACCAATGAAATCATATAAGGTGAAGGGTGGGTGGTGGAGAGATAGATGTTTAAAATGAAAAAAAATATTTCAAATGATGCTAGCCTTCTCCAGAAAAGGTCATGCTAAGATCATATCCATATCAACTCAAAAACTGAAAATTAAGCCATAATCCAAAGAACACTCTCCATCAGTCCAAATGCATGCATGCCAGCTGAGGAAAATGCAGTATTCATCTGACAATAGTTTCTTCAGAGCAGAACAGTGATGTCTCACTGGAGTAATCACAAGAGGGTGAATAAGATGTCATTACACTTCTTTTTTTGTCATTTAAAAAAAAGGGAAGAAAAGAAAAACTATCACAAGACAAAAAAATTAAAAGGAAAGTTCACAATAACTGGAGAAGCCTATCCCTGGGGCTATCCTGCCTTAGTGTCCACAAGCTGCATCTGCATGTTGGCAGACATCCTGCCTCCATAGCCTCCCTTGGGCTGCATTTGGTTCTGAATGGAACTAACTGAATTCGTTACACTGAACAGGCCTCCTGATCCTATGTGAGCTGTGTGTATGAAGTTTGTTGGCTCTCTGATCATACTTTGGTCAACTCACCATCATCTTTCCACTCCTTGTCAACACAGCAACCCATTCAGCTATCTCTGGGCTGAGAATATTCCATATTATGCATACAGATGACTCTGCAGATTCATTGTTGTAGAAATTTTCCCTTGAAGTTCTTTCATTTGTGTTGGAGGTTTCACTCAAAAATCCACACACCTGTAACTGGTGCTATTGTTGCCTTTTCCTCTGCTGCCCACTCCATCTGCAGCCACTCTTGGTGCCTGCTCCATGGCTCTTTCCATCCCCATGCCCACAGCTGCACTCCCTGATGTGCACACCATCTCCTGGCCCCTCCTTCCCCACCCAGGCTGGTGCTCAAGGCAGCACTAGAGCTAGCTTATTGTTTTGAGGCTAGGAAAATGTCCAAATGCAGGCATCATCAAGACAACACTTTCTTCCCAAGACTGTGGCATTCAGGGGCTTGGAGCCGGCAACCTTGCTCCTTATCTTGCCATACAGCAAGGCACATCATGGTGTCTCCTGGTCTCTTCTCTTCCAGGTTTCAGTGATTTCAGCTTCTTATTTCTATGGCTTTAACTCTCTCTCTTCTCTTAATTTTATTCTTTAAAAAGTATTCCCATATTAAGATGAAGCCCCATCCTGATTGAGGTGGGACACACGAAAACTGAAGTAACCACATTAAAAGTTCCAATGTAAAATGGTTTAACATGTGCAGGAATAGTTTAGATTTAAGAACATGTTTATTCTGTTGTGTATATATAACTTCAAACCATTATAGTGATCAAAGAAGAATAAAGTGTATACATTGAAGATAAGCCAATGAAGAAGTACCTGGAACACAGAATAGTGACATTTTTTTCACAATCAAAGGGTCATCTTGACCTTGGGCCCAAATACAGTGAGAGACTTTGGTTTCTGATTTCCAAGTTCAAAGACAGACTGCAGAGCTCTGTGTATTACCATACAAGAAGAAATTACGTTTCCACAATAATTCATTATCTTTAAAAGAATCCAATACCAAGGTTGTCCAGAACAGTCTAAGTTTATGTGCAAAAGGATAAGCCTGTTGTTTTTATGGCTATAGTCTGAATCCACAGCCAATTTCTAGGGTGCAATAACTAGGACACATTTAATCCATTATTTATCCTTTCAGAAAATACTCATTGAATTCCTAGAACTGCTCTGAGTGCTAGACATTAAGCAAAATAAAAACATAAAATTTGTGTTCATGAAGATGACATTCTAGTGGGGTGAAAAACTAGATGTAAGTAGTAAGTACAGAAAGAAATCTCTTTTAGGTAGTTTTTCATGTTATGCAATAATATATATATAAGGTATAAAAATAAAATATCAAACAATATAGATAAGTTGTTCTAGACAATTCTTGAGAGGATTAGATGGTAAGTTTGGGAGACTCACCCACTGAAAGCAGATGACTGATATTCTCCACCATCACATCTCTGAACAGCATTTTCTGGAATACATCCAGCAGAGCCCACTCCTCCTGGGTGAAGTCTATAACTACATCTTTCAAGTTCACTAGCTCCTAAAAGCATGAGAGACATTCATGTTCAGAAAGGACCATCTGCCAATGTCCAACATAGAATGTTTGAGAGGACAGCACTGAGGAAGTGGTGATTATTGCCAGAAAGCTCAAATTGCATTTGAGTTCCTAATAAATGGATCATCATGACTTACAGATGGTGGTGTAAAATTTGTACTTAAGCATTCATAACTATAACACCCCTTTCCACCAATTTAAAGTAAATTAACAGACTCATGACAGGACAATGAATATCCATGATTTGCCACTTTTATATCATAGCTATGGTAAGATTATTGCCCCAAGTGTCTTCAATTTCCTCTCATCTATGATATTGTTTTACAAGTTTTACAAAAGTTGACAGATATAATGAGCTTATGTGTAAAGTACTTCCTATCTGAACATAATGCATAGGTATATTACCCATTAGAATGGCAGAGAATCTTGCAGCAAAATACATCATTCTGCAGAACTAAACAGATATCATGGATAACTTGGATCACTACATGCTTCCTGGCTCAACTCTCCATAATTCTGGTGTTCATCATAATGTACAAGTACAGACAGTTAACAAGCATATACAACAGATCCCTGAGACTGCAGTACTGAAGGATGATCCTGGCTGGCCATCCCAGGGATATGAGATCTTCCAACTTCAACTTTCCTTGGGATCTGCAAAACCCATGTTCATCATCTCTCTTGTATTTTCACCTTCTCTGTATGTTCAAGAGCATAAGTCTCTTGATCCATTCTGGTCTTTCCAATTTTTCAAACATTTTTACAAGCCATAAATTTTACTCTACCCACTATACTCCATCTCCTGAAGGCACACTAAAATTAAACACTTCTTTTCATTACTAACATTTATAAAATTGGAATGAAGATTATTCATAACAAGGGAAGATGGGCAATGAGGACAAAAGGAGAGGAAGAAATTTAGTATCTTTTTTAAAATTTTTAAAATGTATGAATATAAAATATTGATATTTTAAGAAATTAGGGAAGGTGGCACTTAGGAGAGACAGGGCAAAAAACACCTCTGTGAAAAATGCTAGACTAAAGACAGAAAGTGACCCAGAACATCATTTCCAGTGATGCACCAGCTGAACAAGGTCTGCTAAATCCACAGGGACCATGCACTTGGTGAAACTGGGAGTCTGCATTCTGAAATGAGTGAGTGAGCCCACTAGATAACTGGCAGTCATATGGTGGTCTGTGGAAAATGGGGGTTGGTGTTTGGAGATGGACTAGTTTCAAAAACCCAAAACTGGCTGGGAACTGCATCCCCACAACCTGTAGGCATGCCTCAATATCTGGCATGGAAATAGCCTTTCACACACCTGTTGCTAACTGTCTCAAACTGAGGAAGGCAGAGATTAGCAAAAAGGGGAAAATCACCAAGCCCCATAGAGCGATCTTCCCAGTGGGCTGGAAATTCTCCTGCCTAGCACTGGCACCACAGCCCAGAGCTGTGCCAAACAACCTGACATAATGGGAAGTGCTTCCAGCTACACATGAACATGCCACAATATCTGACATGGATGATAGCCTTTTGCACACCCGTAGCTAACTGTTCTAGACCTAGGAAGGTGGAGGTGTGCAAAAATGGGGAAATTAACATGTCCTGTGCAGTCATCCTTTCAGCAGTCTGGGAACACTCCTACACTGCCCTGTGGCCCCAAGGGCATGGCTTGGAAGAGGGACACACTTGGAAGACCCAGGCACCATATGCCAATACCAAGGACTGTGGGTCAGTGGCAGAGACAAACTGTGGTGGGACTGAACTGAAGGTTTAGACTCTGGCAAAAGCTTTAAATCTCCAGGAACACCTGGAGGGCTTATTAAAGCTGCCCTCCTTCCCTAAACCCTCAGACACATGCCCCACATTCAGGGCAGGAAGCACAAACTAAACATGCAAACATAGTGCACCAATTGGACACCCACAAGATTCAGACCCACACTCACCACAAACACAAAGCTGGGGAGAACTGGCTTGAGAGGAACAGGTGGCTCATGGATGCCACATGCTGGAAAGAGAAAGTGTACACCACCAAGCTGTAGATCTGACAAATCAGATGTAAGTTTTTAAATCAGCCTACACATCCTAGAAGAATCTTACCAAGTTAAGCAAATGCCAAGTGGCCAAAAACAACAGAAAACTGTAAAGCATATGAAGAAACCAGATGATATGGAAAACCCACACCCTAACACCCAAATCAAAAGATCAGAGGAGACACAGTACTTGGAGCAAATAATCAAAGAACTAAAGACAAACAACAAGAGCATGGCACAGGATATAAAGGACATGAAGAAGACCCTAGAAGAGAATAAAGAAGAAACTGCAGGAGTAAATAAAAAAATAGATGATCTTATGGAAAGTAGAAGAAAAGAATAACAAGGATTAAAACAGAAATAAATGACAGAGAACAAAAAACAATAGAATAAATAATACAAAAAGGTTCTTTGAGAAAATCAACAAGAGTGACAAGAGAGAGAAGACCCATATAAACAAAATAATGAATGAGAAGGGTGACATTACTGTGGATCCTGAAGAAATTAAAAAAAATTCTGAGGATACTATGAACAACTGTATGCCAATAAACTGGATAATATAGAGGCAATGGACAATTTCCTGGAAACATATGAACAACCTAGACTGACCAGAGAAGAAATAGAAGACCTCAGCCAACCCATCACAAGCAAAGAGATCCAATCTGTCATCAAAAAACTTTCCACAAATAAATGCCCAGGGTCAGATGGCTTCACAGGGGAATTCTACCAAATTTTCCAAGAACTGACACCAATCTTAATTAAATTCTTTCAAAACCCTGAAGAAAATGGAGCATGGCCTAACACATTTTATGAAGCTAACATCAATCTAATACCAAAACCAGGCAAAGGGGCTACAAAAAAGGAAACTACAGGCCAGGCTCCCTAATATAGATGCAAAAATTCTCAATAAAATACTTGCAAATCAAATGCAAAGTCTTTTTGTAAGACTAATATCTTACAAAAACACACTATGAGCAAGTGGGTTTCATTCCAGGCATGCAAGGATGGCTCAACATAAAAAAAATCAATCTACATACTACAACTCACTAACAAATCAGTAGAGAAAAATCAAATGATTAGCTCAATAGATGCTGAGAAAGCATTTGACAAAATCCAACATCCCTTTTTGATAAAAACACTTCAAAAGGTAGGAATTGTAGAAAACTTCCTCAATATGATAAAGAGCCTATATGAAAAATCCACAGTCAGAGTAGTACCCAACAGCAAGAGATTGAAAGCCTTTTCTCTAAGATCAGGAATGAGACAAGGGTGCCTGCCATCACTACTGTCATTCAACATTGTACTAAAAGCATTATCCAGGGCAATATGGCAAGACAAGAGAAAAAAGGCATGCATATTGGAAAGGAAGAAGTAAAACTGTCATTATTTGCAGATGATATGATCTTATATCTGGAAAACCCTGAGAAATTGATGAAACAGCTACTAGAGCTAATAAATTCAGCAAAGTAGCAGGATATGAGATTAATGCACATAAATCAGTAATGTTTCTATACCCTAGAAATGAATGAAGTGAAGAGACATTCAAGAAAAAGACACCATTTTCAATAGCAACTAAAACAACCAAGTACCTGGGAATAAACTTAACCAAAGATGTGAAAGATCTATACAAAGAAAACTACATAACACTACTAAAAGAAATACAAAGGGAATTTAAAAGATGGAAAAATATTCCATGTTCATGGATAGGAAGGCTAAATGTCATTATGATGTCAATTTTACCCAAACTCATCTACAGATTCAATGAAATCCCAATGAAAATTCCAACCTACTTTGCAGAGTTGGAAAAGCTAGTTATTAAATTTATTTACAAAGGGAAGATGCCTCAAATTGCTAAAAACTCTCTTAAAAAAGTAAAACAAAGTGGGAGGACTTACACTCCCTGACTTTGAAGCTTATTATAAAGCCACAGTAGTCAAAACTGCATGGTACTGGCACAAAGACAGATATATTGATTAATGGAATTGAATTCAGAATTCAGACATAGACCCCCAGATCTATGGTCAACTGATCTTTGAAAAGGCCCCCAAAGGTAGTAAACTGGAACATAACAGTCTTTTCAACAAATGGGGCTGGAAGAGTTGGATATCCATATCTGAAAGAATGGAAGAGGACCCCTACCTCACACCCTACACAAAAATTAACTCAAAATGGATTAAAGACCTCAATATAAAAGATGGTATTCTAAAACTCCTAGAAGATAATGTAGGGAAACATCTTCAAGACCTTGTATTAGGCAGTCAATTCCTAGACCTTACATCCAAAGCACAAGCAACAAAAGAAAAAATAGATAAATAGGAACTTCTCAAACTTAGCAGTTTCTGTACCTCAAAGGAATTTGTGAAAAAGGTGAAGAGGCAGCCAATTCAATGAGAAAAAGTTTTGGAAAACATGTATCTGACAAAAGACTAATATGTTACATATGTAAAAAAATTTCTATGACTCAATGACACTAGTACAGACAGCCCAATTATAAAATGGGCAAAAGATATGAAAAGACAGTTCTCTGAAGAGGAAAAACCAATAGCCAAAAAACACATGAAAAAATGTTCAGCTTCACTAGCTATTAGGGAGATGCAAATTCAGATTGCAATGAGATACCATCTCACACCAATTACAAGGGCTCCCATTAAACAAACAGGAAACTACAAATGCTGGAGGGTATGTGGAGAAATTGAAACTCTTATTCATTGTTGGTGGGACTATATCATGGTTCAGACACTCTGGAAGACAGTCTAGCAGTTCCTTAGAAAACTAGATATAGATTTACCCTTTGATCCAGCAATTGAACTTCTTGGTATATACCCTGAAGATCTGAAAGCAGTGACACGAACAGATATCTGCATGCCAATGTTCACAGCAGCATTATTCACAATTGCCAAGAGATGGAAACAACCCAAATGTCCTTCAACAGATGAGTGGATAAGTAAAATGTGTCATATATATATATGATGGAATACTACATGGCAGTAAGAAGGAATGATATTGTGAAACATATGACAACATGGATGAACCCTGAAGACATAACACTGAGCAAAAAGCAGGCACAGAAAGAGAAATGCTATATGCTACCACTAATGTGAATATTGAAAAATGTAAAATAAATTGTTTATAATGTTGAATGTAGGGAACTTAGTGATACAGAGCAATTAGCAAAGGGGGAATGATAATGTAATAAGAACAGATAAGCTATCATGGGTGAATTTAGCATTCTGGGAATGCCCAGGAATGACTATGGTTTGTTAATTTCTGGTGAGTATGGTAGGAGCAAGTTCACAGAAATGTTGCCATATTAAGTTATTTTCTTGGGATAGAGTAGGAACATGTCGGAAGTAAAGTAGTTATTTTAGGTTAGCTGTCTTTTTCTTATTCCCTTGTTTTGTTTAGTTTGAAATGTTCTTTTATTGTATTTTTTTAAAAAAATTTTGATATAATCAATACTTTAATAAATAAACAATGAAAAAACATACAGAGCCCCTCTGAGGAGCTGGGGAGAATGCAGATCCCCATAGGTTCAAGAGGCTCATATATATAATTTAAATGAAAGGATTTGGAAGAAAACCCATTTTGTCAATCTGATATTTTACCAAAGTGGCAGCTGAAATCTTAGCTTATATTAATCCTTTTCAGCTATAGCATCCTTTCATTTCATAAATTATTTATGTGGAAGGTCTTCTGTATTCTAAATTCTCCTCCAAAACATTGTAATTACATAATAATTTCATGAACCAATGATACTGTCAGAAGAAGTCACATTAATTTACTCATTTGTACCTCAGTACACATAAACAACAAATTAAATGTGCTTGGAGATTGACATTTATTTAATCCTCAAATTAACCTTAGTTATTAAGGCTAATTTACCTATTTAACAAATGAAATGAACAGAGGTGCAGAAATCTTTAGTAACCTTAGAAAATTACATTGGTAGAAAAGAAAGCCAGTGTTTGGATTATTTCTCCCTGCCTTCCCAGTTAAAATTCCTTAAGCCTTAAACTTAAGTTTTGCCTGGAATGTCACCTCTCATTTCAATAATCAGAGTTGGCACCTTATTGTGAAAATCTCCTTTTCATATGGCTTGTTCAATTATGCCCCTTGCCCAGGTGCTCCTACCTCATGAGAACCTTCATAGAATTGAATCCTCTATTCAAATATCAACCACTGGCTTTTTTAATATATAATGTAAAGCATAATCCATACTTACTCATATCACCAAATACTCACTGAGAACAATATTTCTCTTGCCCTGCCTGCTCCATGACTCCACAGAGAACATGACTAAGATGTTGAGCCAGGTCTAAAAACATATTTCCTTTCCTCAGGTCACTCATAAAATTTTTTATTATACATTTGTTTGTGCTCCCTACTGGTCTAACTGTATAAAATGATTCCTTCAATGATTTTAGGCAAGTTTCCCTGTGAAAAGTGCTAATGAATTAGTTTGGCAGAGCTAACAGAGGTTTTCTGTATGCCATTGGCCATCCTCCAGTGAAGGTACCTAATTGTTGAAGACTTACCTTGGACACTTTATGGCCTTAAGACTGTAACTTTGTAACCAAATAAACCCCCTTCATAAAAGCCAATCCATTTCTGGTGTTTTGCATTCTGGCAGCATTAGCAAACTGGAAAAGTTTTTCATACCAGAGAAGTGGGGTGCTGGTGCTGCTGTGTTTACAAATACCAAACATGTTGGAATGGCTTTTTAAATGGATAAGGGGAAGATTCAGGAAGAATTGTGAGGAGCTTAACAGAAAAGGCCTAAACTGCTTTGAAGAAACTGTGGAAATACAGACTCTAAAGATACTTCTGATGAGGCCTTGAGCAGAAATGATGAATGAGTTGTTGCCATCTGGAAGAAAGGTGATCCTTGTTTTAAAGTGGCATGGAATTTGGCAAAATTGAATCCTGGTATTGGGTGGAAGGAAGAATTTGAAAGCGATGAGCTGGGATATTTGGGTGATGAGATTTTGAAACTAAAAGTTGTGGGTATAGAATGGCTTCTCCTTGCAGCTTATAGTAAAATGTGAGCAGAGAGAGATAAACTTAGAACTGAACTCTTGGGTTCAAAGAAACCAGAAACTGGTGGTTTGGAAAATTCTGGGCTTCCAGTGGGTGGAGTCTCAGAAGCTATAGCCCAACATGAGGATTTAACCAAACATGGAACCCAGCCACCATTTCAGTTCAAGCCAGGACTGGAAATGGAGTTATCCAAAAAGGATTTGTGGAAACTCCTGCTGTCTGATGGCTTTGATCCCTGTGTGCTTTATGCAAACCAACAGAATTTTTGTGAGATCTTTATAGATCTCAGTCTGGACTGGAGGAGACAGACAAGGAAAAAACTGAAGGAAAAATTTCTTCAAAGACAGCCATAGAGGTTGAGGTCTGGAGTCAAGAGGTCTCAGGTTGGGAGACTGGGGTGGCCCACATGAATGGAAAGGGGAATTTGCCCTGGAGGTCAAGGGTGGGCCTTCTGCCTTGATGCTTTGGAAGAGTTTTGCCACCGCAGGCCCCAAAGAGGGTGGAGAACATTCCCAGGAGACTGGGGAGAGCCTAGCTGCCACCCCACTGTTCTGAAGTGTTTGAGCATGTGCCCCAGAGATGGAAGAGAATCCAGGTGCTTCCCCAATGTCTGAGGAGGGTGAGGCCAAGAAGGTGGTCTCTCCAATGTGTGATGTTGGAGCACTCAACCCAGTGTTTGGAGTTGAAAGAGCTGCTGCAAAGGCCCTTAGGAATGATAAGAGTCCCACTCTCTCATGCCCCATGGATGCAGCATAGCTCTGTGAATGACATTCAGACTTCATTCAGAAATCTAATGGAGTTTGCCCTGTGGGTTTTAGTAATTGTTTTGCTCCCTTAAACCCTGTTTTCCTTTCAGTTTCTCTTTATGGCAATGGGAATGTTTACCCTATGACTGTTCCTCCTTTGAATACTGGAAGCAGATAAGCTGTTAGTTTCACAGGTACAGACCATGCTTGTAACTGATTCTGATGAGATCTTGTACTTAACTATTGCTACTGAAATGATGTAAGTTTTTGTGATATTTAGATGAGATAATGTATTTTGGGGTCCAAGAGATGGTATGTGCTGGTTTGGATGTATTATGTCCCCCAAAACACCATTATCTTTGATGCAGTCTTGTGTAAAAAGGAAACATATTGGTATTGATTGGGTTGGAGAATTTTGATTGGATGTTTCTGTAGAGATGTGATCACTCAACTGTGGGTGAAATCTTTCACTGGATAATTTTCATGGGTGTGTGGCCCCACCCATTCAGCCTGGGCCTTGATTAGTTCACTGGAGCACAACATAAGCTCAGACAGAAGGAGCAAGCTTGCTACAGCCAAGAGGGACACTTTGAAGTATGCACAGGAGCTGAGAGTAACTGCAGATGAGAGACAGTCTGAAGATGGCTGTTGAAAGCAGACTCTTGCTCCAGAGAAGCTAAGAGAGGACAATCACCCCAAGAGCAACTAAGAGTGATATTTTTGAGGAACTGAAGCCTAGAAAGGAATGTTCTGGGAAGAAGCCATTTTGAAACCAGAACTTTGGAGTAGACATGTGACTTTCCAGCTAACAGAGGTTTTCTGGATGCCAGTGGCCATCCTCTAGTGAAGGTATGTGATCGTTGATGACTTACCTTGGACTTTATATGTCCTTAAGACTGTAACTTTGTAACCAAATAAAACCCCTTTATAAAAGGCACTCCATCTCTGGTGCTTTGCATTCTGGCAGCATTATCAAACCAGAACAATGATGTTCACAGCAGCATTGTTCACAATTACTAAGAGATGGAAACAATCCAAATGTCCTTCAACAGATGAGTGGGTTAAAAAATGTGGTATATACACATGATGGAATACTATGCAGCAGTAAGAAGGAACAAGGTCATGAAACAGGACAACATGGATGAACCTTGAAGACTTAAGGCTGAGAGAAATAAGACACAAAAAGAGAGAGATTGCATTTTACCACTAATGTGAACTCTGTGAAAAATGTAAAATAAGTGTATCATAGAATATAGGGGACCTAGAGATAAACAGCAACTAAAGGGGGAGTGATAATGTAAGAAGAAGAGGTAAGATATTGATAGGAAAGATATGGGAATCAGGTAATGATATGGGAATCAGGTAATGATAAGGGAATGCTGAGGAATGACTATAGTTTGTTAATTTTCTTGGGGTTCAGAAGAAACATATTGGAAGCAATATAGTTATTTTAATTTTTTGTTTCTCTTATTGTTTTTGTTTTTGAATTTTTTTAATTTTTTGATATATGAAGTTTAAGAAAAAGAATCAAGGCTCAATGAAAAATCAAGGGTTGCAGTTCAATATTTTCAGGTATTTCCTTCCAAATATTACAATACACTAAAAAATACAAAGGGATATCTATATAACACATAAAAATAACCTCCAGAATGACCTCTCAATACCACTTGAAATCTCTCAGCCACTGAGGCTTTATTTTGGTTCATTTCTCTTCCTTCTTTTGGTAAAGAAAGCTTTCTCAATCCTATAGCCAGGCTCCTTTTTAAGGAAGACAATTGTGGTAGCTCCTCTCACCTCTGATTCAGTGATTCCTTGAGTGGACCTAATTTTTATTGGCCAGGAGAAGCAGAAAAAACCAACATGTTTCCTCTGAAATCCCTCCATGACCACAATGTTTTATTCTGCCTGAGGAAGGAGTCACAGGATCTTCACTGCTGCCTAAGATGCATATGCGCTACAGTGAATGACATACAGTAACCGTGAATAGTCAGGACCCAGGAGAAGCTCTCAGTCATGAAAGAGCTTCTTGTTACAGTTTTAGCATCAACCTTGTTTAGCATTAATTCATGTATTCAAATATGTTTGGAAAGATTATGAAGGATTGAAGCCCCAGGGTAGCTATCCAGAGATGAGTTGACACAATCTCATTAGCCATAATGAGTTTCAAATAACAGAGCAGGTTTCCTTTCTATGGTTTCTAGCAGATAAAATGATAGATAACTTAATCAGGAGACCTCATGGAAAGGAGGGTCTTCCAGTTCTCTAAAGTTGCCATTGTGTAAAATACCGGAAAGGAATTGGCTTTTGTAAAAGAGATTTATTTGTTTGCACATTTACAGTTCTACGGTAATAAAAGCATCCAACAACATGCCTTTTGGGCTGACAGAGGTGTTCTGGACACCACTGGCCTTTCTTCAGTTGGCATCTGCTGGTCTTTTTCTCACAGGTTGCACTTCAAAATGGCTTTCTTCAAAATGTCTCTGGGCTTCTGTCTCTGTTACCTTCTCGCAGCTCCCTGCCTGGTTTTCCTGGGGCATTTGTCTCTAAACATCTGGGAGTCTTAGCTTCTCCAGGGCAAAGTGTGGGCTTCATCTCTTAGCTTAGCATCTCCAAACATCCTTCTGTCTGCATCTCCCAGCATTTTCCAGCATCTCTGTCAACTAGATTCCATCTCTCTTCCTCAGTCTCTTAAAGGACTCCAGTGATCTAATTAAGACCCACCTTGAATGGACAAGACCACACCCCCATGGAAATAGTCTAATAATAAAGTCTCACCTACAGTTCAGTGGGTCACATTTCCATGGAAATAATCTAATCAAAAAGTTCCACCCTATTCAAAAGACTAGTAAGTCTTATTAACACACATTAACAAATCAAAGGTGAAAATACACATGCTTATATCAACACAGAAAAAGCAGTTGACAAAATCCAGCATCCTTAAAAATAACACATCCAAATATAGGAATAGAAAGAAACATCCTCAAAATGATAAAACAGATATATAAGCCTGTGACTAACATCATACACTGGCAAAAGACTGAAAGCTTTCCCTATAAGATTTGGAACAAGGCAAGGATAGCCACATTCACCACTGTTATTCATCATCATGCCAGAAGTTCTACTTAGAAGAATTAGGAAATAAAAGGCATCCAAATTGGAAGAGGAGAAGTCAAATGTTCACTATTTTCAGATGACATGATCCTATATATAGAACTTTCCCAAAAATCAACAAAGCTAATAGAGCTAATAAACAAGTTCAGCAATATGGGGGGATACAAGATCACCACACAAAAATCAGTAGTGTTTCTATGCAGTAGTAATGAGCAATCTGAGGGGGAATACAAGAAAAACGTATTCACTATGGCAACTGAAAAAATCAAATATCAAGGAATAAATTTAACCAAATATATGAAGGACCTGTATTCAGAAAACTACAAAACATTATTTTATTTATTTATTTTTAAATCTTCATTTTATTGAGACATATTCACATACCATGCAGTCATACAAAACAAATCGTACATTCGATTGTTCACAGTACCATTACATAGTTGTACATTCATCACCTAAATCAATCTCTGACACCTTCCTTAGCACACACACAAAAATAACAAGAATAATAATTAAAGTGAAAAAGAGCAATTGAAGTAAAAAAGAACACTGGGTACCTTTGTCTGTTTGTTTGTTTGTTTGTTTCCTTCCCCCACCTTTCCACTCATCCATCCACAAACTAGACAAAGTGGAGTGTGGTCCTTATGGCTTTCCCAATCCCATTGTCACCCCTCATAAGCTACATTTTTATACAATTGTCTTCGAGATTCATGGGTTCTGGGTTGTAGTTTGATAGTTTCAGGTATCCACCACATGCTACCCCAATTCTTTACACAACCTAAAAAGGGTTGTCTAAATTGTGCATAAGAGTGCCCACCAGAGTGACCTCTCGGCTCCTTTTGGAATCTCTCTGCCACTGAAGCTCATTTCATTTCCTTTCACATCCCCCTTTTGGTCAAGAAGATGTTCTCCATCCCACCATGCCAGGTCTACATCCTTCCCCGGGAGTCATATTCCACGTTGCCAGGGAGATTCACTCCCCTGGGTGTCTGATCCCACGTAAGGGGGAGGGCAGTGATTTCACCTTTCAAGTTGGCTTAGCTAGAGAGACAGGGCCACATCTGAGCAACAAAGAGGCATTCGGGAGGAGGTTCTTAGGCACAACCATAGGGAGGCCTAGCCTCTCCTTTGCAGCAACTGTCTTCCCAAGGGTAAATCCTATGGTAGAGGGCTTAACCCATCAAACCACCAGTCCCCTATATCTGTGGTCATGTTAGCAACCATTGAGGTGGGGTAGGCCAACACCCCTGCATTCTCCACAGGCTCCTCAAGGGGGCACTACATATTTTTTTCCTTGTTTTTTTTTTTTTAACTTTTTTTTTAAATCAACTGTATGAAAAATAAAGAAATTAAAAAAAAATTAAAAAAAAAAAAAACCATACAATAAAAGAACATTTCAAAGAGACCATAGCAAGGGAGTAAGAAAAAGACAACTAACCTAAGATAACTGCTTTACTTCCAACATGTTCCTACTTTACCCCAAGAAAGTTACCTAATATAGCAACATTTCTGTGAACTTGTTCCTACTATATCCATCAGAAATTAACAGACCATAGTCATTCCTGGGCATCCCCAGAACATTAAATAGCTTATCTGTTCTTCTTGGATTATTGCTCCCCCTTCCTTAACTGCTCCCTATTGCTAGTTCCCCCACATTCTACATTATAAACCATTTGTTTTACATTTTTCAAAGTTCACATTAGGGGTAGCATATAATATTTCTCTTTTTGTGCCTGGCTTATTTTGCTCAGCATTATGTCTTCAAGGTTCATCCATGTTGTCATATGTTTCATGAGATCATTCCTTCTTACTGCTGTGTAGTATTCCATCATGTGTATATACCACATTTTATTTATCCACTCATCTGTTGAAGGACATTTGGGTTGTTTCCATCTCTTGGCAATTGTGAATAATGCTGCTATGAACATTGGCATGCAGATATCTGTTTATGTCACTGCTTTCTGATCTTCTGGGTATATACTGAGAAGGGCAATCACTGGATCAAATGGTAACTCTATATCCAGTTTTCTAAGTAACTGCCAGACTGACTTCCAGAGTGGCCGAACCATTATACAGTCCCACGAACAATGAATAAGAGTTCCAATTTCTCCACATCTCCTCAGCATTTGTAGTTTCCTGTTTGTTTAATGGCAGCCATTCTAATCAGTGTGAGATGGTATCTCATTGTGGTCTTAATTTGCATCTCTCTAATAGCTAGTGAAGCTGAACATTTTTTCATGTGTTTCTTGGCTATTTGTATTTCCTCTTCAGAGAACTGTCTTTTCATATCTTTTGCCCATTTTATAATTGGGCTGTCTGTACTATTGTAATTGAGTTGAAAACATTATTAAAAGAAATCAATGAAGAGCCAAATAAATTGAAGGAAATTCCATGTTTATGGATAGTAAGACTAAATATCATCAAGATGTCACTTCTACCCAAATTGATTTACACAATCAATGCAATCACAATCAAAATACAGCTTACTTTGAAGAAATGGAAAAGGAAATTATCAAAATTATTTGAAGGGTATGAGACCCCAAATAGCCAAAAATATCTTGAAAAAGGAGAAAGAATTTGTAGTAATCACACTTCCTGACTTTACAACACATTACAAAGCTACAGTGTCAAAACAGCCTGGCACTGACATAAAGATAGACATACTGATCAATGGTAACCACAAATAAAATATCTAAAAAATCTACAAAAGAAACGAGAATTGATTCTAACTGGTCCACTAAAAATGATCAACTGAATACAAAAGGAGGCAGTAATGAAAGAATTGATTATCAAAAATATATAAAACTTACAAAAACCAAATAACAAAATGGCAGAAATCCTGAATTATCAGGAGCTAATTTAAAGGTAAGTATCTTAAACTTCCCAAACAGCATAAATTTGCAGAATGTATAAAAAAGCATGACCCAGTTATATAATTATCCCTTCCATATCATGAGTTTCCCTAATGCAGTTTCAGGACATCACAGTTCAGCATAAGAAATTAAATTGGAATTCTGGGATAGTTTTGTGGAAGCTACAGATGAAACATGAAGGCCACCAGAAAACAAACACAATGCTTAGAAACTCAGAAATGCATAAGATATTGTATAGAGTTATATAATATCAATATGTTTTATCTTTTAATACCAACAAGTTTTTCTAAACATAAGAGAAAAAATTCAGACTTCTTCTCTAGTATGAAGGGAGGGCCAAAAAATTTAATGTGGGTTTTCCAGATTGTGGGGACACCACACCCCCAACCCTGTGATATGGAAGGAATAACTGTATACTGCTTACAAGAGACACATGTTAAATTCAAAGACACAAGTAGGTTACAAGTGGAAGGATGATGGAGATGGAAGAAGATGGTGGCATAGAAAGGAGTGGAAGTTAGTCTCCCTGGAGCAACTAATAAACAACCAGGAACAACCAGTGAGTGATCTGGAATAACGGCCTGGGGAAAACTGTGACTGTCCACACATTGTGCACCAACCTGGGTTGGGAGGAATTCCTGAGATCATAGCGTGAATTCTGTGAGTAGAAACTGTGAACACAAGCTGGAAGCCCCCTCACTCATGGCAGCCCAAACTGCAAAGCCTTGCTGTGATAGTGAGCAGCACTGTCTGAACAAGGGAATATACCTCAGTTCAGCTCCAACTGGGGTTTTAATTGGCAAAGGTTGACTGTTCAATGCAAGCTGCAAATCCCAAAAAGCAGACAGAGGCTTTTAGTGATGACTGACCTTGAAGAGTCAGGGGACCTCTCTTTCCTAGAAGGTAGAGCCTGGAGGACCAGGTGCTATCTCTGGCTGATGGGTAAAACTGGGGGCCATGGACTGACCCTGAAATGGGGCTTTCTGTCCCCTTTTCTCTCTCTCAACCTGAGTGGCTCAGTGGAGAAAGCCTCAGCCATTTTCAGTTCCCAGCACTCAGACCCAGATAAAGGTGGAGGCAGGAGACTCAGAGAGACAAATAACCTATTTAAATGCAAATGAAAATTCCCTGGGGGTGTATCTCCCTAAAAGGATAGCGGTGGTACCCAGCTCTACTACCAGCCTTCCATTCAGAACCAGACCCCAGGGCCTGGGGGAAAACAATCAAACAAGAAACAACCAAAGCTGAGAAATAAAGAGACCACTCCTCCTTATACCAGTTGAGAGTGACAGGCTGATAGGTGTTAGCTGCTAGGCAGGTTAGGAAAAGCACAGCAACTTGAGGCATCGCAAGGTGTATCAACCCTCTAAGACACAGATCATGGAAATCTGGTGCTGAATACTTCCTCCTTCAGGACCTGAGCCAGTTCTGGTCTGGGAAAACCTGATTAGGGTAACCAAGGAAACAGATGCTAGACAACAGAAAACTGCAACCTATACTAAGAAAAATGAGGTTATGGCTCAGTCAAAGGAACAAACTTACACTTCAACTGAGATACAGGAATTGAAATAACTAATGCTAGATCAAAAAGTTTATGGAAGATATGGCAAAAGAGATGAAGCATGTAATGAAAACACTGGGCATACATAAGGTAGAAATCAAAAGTTCAAAAAAACAAATGGCAGAATCTATGGAAATGAAAAGCACAACACAAGAAATGAAAGACACAATGGAGATGTACAACATCAGACCTAAAGAGGCTGAAGAAAACACTCAGGAAGTGGAGAACAAGACACCTGAAATCCTACACAGAAAAGAGAAGATAGGGAAAAGAATGGAAAAATAAGAGCAATGTCTCAAGGAATTGAATGACAAAATGAAAAGTTTGAATGTACTTGTCATGGGTGTCCCAGAAGGAGAAGAGAGGGAAAAGGGGCAGAAGTAATAACAGAGGGAATAATCAAAGAAAATTTCTCATCTCTTATGAAAGACATAAAATTATAGATCCAAGAAGTGCAGTGTACCCCAAACAGAAGAGATCTGAATAAGCCTACACCAAGACACTTAATAATCAGATTATCAAATGTCAAAGATAAAGAGAGAATCCTGAAAGCAGAAAAAAAAAAAAAGTGATCCATCACATACAAAGAAGCTTGATAAGACTATGTGCAGATTTCTCAGCAGAAACCATGGAGGCAAGAAGGAAGTGATGTGATGTATTTATGATACTGAAAGAGAAAAACTGTCAACCAAGAATCCTATATCTGGAAAAACTGTCCTTCAATTATGATGGAGAGTTTTAAACATTCTCTGACAAACACAATGACAGAGTTTGTGAACAAGATACTTGCTCTACAGGAAATACTAAAGGGAACACTACAGACAGGAAAATTCAGGAGTACAAGTTTGGAATGCAAATTTGGGTGACTGTAGTACAGCAATGTAAGTACACTGAACAAAGATGACTGTGGGTATGGTTGAAAGAGGAAGGTTAGGAGCATGTGGGACACGAGAAGAAAAGAGGAAAGATAAAGACTTAGACTGTATAACTCAGTGAAAACTAGAGAGCTCAACAATTGTGATAAAATGTACAAATATATATTTTTTTCATGAGGGAGAACAAATGAATTTTAACCTTGCAAGGTATTACAAATAGGGAGGTACTGGGGGAAATACAATGAATGCAAAATAGAGACTATAATTAACTAAAACAGTGTATTATGCTTCCTTTAATGTAACAAAGGCAATGTACCAAAGATAAATGCATATAAGAGAGAGACATAAGGCAGGGGTATACTACTCTTGGCATTGGTAATGTCTCTTCTACTTTAGTTTAATGCTATCTTTCCTTTTGTTGCTTCCCAGCTGTCATTTTTTTCTTTCTTTTTTCTTTTTCTTTTCTCTCTACCTTCTTTGACTCTTCCTGCAGCTTTGTGGAAGAAATCAAGATGTCTTTATATAGATAGTGGTGATGGTGGTGAATACATAAATATGTGACTATAGAGGGAACCATCAATTGTTTACTTAGGGATGTATGGTATGTGAACAAAACTGTCTTAAAAATGGGTTGAAGAAACCTCAAAGGCACTATATCAAGTGAAATGTCAGACACATAAGGACAAATACTATACGGTCCCACTGATATGAACTAATTATAATATGTAAACTCATAGACATGAAATATAAGTCACCAAGCTAAAGAATGGGGAGCTGTTGCTTATTATGAGCAGAATGTTCAACTAGGTTAAAGTTAAATGTTTAGAAATGGGAAGATATGATGGTAGCACATTGTTAGAATAAGAGTGCTGAATGGTGTGCAAATGTGTTGGGAAGGGTATGCTAGAGTCACATATGTCACCAGAAAGAAAGTTGGAGGTTTAAAGATGGGAATGTATAAAACAGTGAACCTTGTGGTGGCCAATGCCCATTTAACTGCACAGATACTAGAAGTCTCTTTCATGAACCAAACAAATATATAACACTATAACTAGAAGTTAATAACAGAGGTGCATATAGGGAAAAATATACCTATTGCAAACCATATGCTACAGAATTTTAATGTTCTTTCATCAACAGTAACAAATGTACCATACCAATACTATGAGTCAACAATGGAGAGGGGATGGTTAGGGGTATGGGAGGATTTGAGATTCCTTTTGTTGTCTTTATTTCTTTTCTGGAGTGATGAAAATGTTCTAAAAATGGGAAAAAAATTTTGGTGGTGGATGTATAGCTGTATGATGGTACCATGGGCATCTGATTGTACACTTTGGATCTTTGGATAATTGTATGGCATATGAAAAACCTCCATAAAAAATAATAAATAAAAAGTGGAAAAATGGAAAAATATTCCATGAATGCAGTAAGCAAAAGAGTGGTGATGGCTAAATTATCAGCAGACAAAAGAGACTTAAAGTAAAATATCCCTAGGCATAAAGGAGCAATTGCAAAAACTAACTAGAATAGTAAACTCAGTCTTAAAATGTGTAATAGAGAGTACCTATAGATAGAGAGAAGCTACAGAAGGGGAAGCAGTACCTAATATGTAAAGAATTTTTAACGAGCTTGAACTTAAATGTTTGGAAATAGAGGTGAGGGTAGCTTGTTACTGGGATTATAAATAGTGCTGTATTTTAGGTCAGTTTGGTCGAAAGGGTTTGTTTAGAGTTACATAAGTCACCGATTAACACTACAAATATAAATAAGTTGTTGCATGAACTAGTACAAATGTATGACATACACAGAGTAAATAACAGACTGGCTTATGGGGAAAAATTACTGATTGCAAGCCACAGACTATAGTTAACAGTAATACCTTAATATACCTTCATCAACAGTAACAGGTATACCAAAGCAATACTGGGGGTCAATAATGGGGGGGGGTGAGTATAAGGGATATGGGATATTTGAGGTTTTCTTTCTTTAACATCTATCTGATATTTTTCTTTTGGAGCATTGAAAATGGTCTAAAATTGACTGTGATGATGATTGCACAACTAGGTGATGATATTGTAACATTCACAGATTTTTGGGAGAAATAACTGGTTCTATATTAGAAGACTTCAGTATAGCACTTTCAATAATGGCTAGCACATTCACACTGAAGGCCAATAAGAAAGAGAGGGTGTGAATAATACTATGTACCAACTAGATGTAGAAGACGTATATAGATGTATATAACATATATAGAGAGAGCATGAGAAATCTGTTTGAAAATGACAGAAAATACACTTCTCAAGTGCACAAGGATCATTCCCCAGGATAGACTATATGTTATATCATGAAACAAATCTCAATAAATTTTAAAAGACTGAAATCATATAAAGTATTTTAACTGACCACAATGAAATAATACTAAAAGTCAAAAAGAGAGAACTTGAAATTTCACAAATATGTGACATTAAACAATATACTCTTAAGGAACCAATGGGTCAAAAAAGAAATCACCAGAACGTTTAGAAATATCTGGAGATGAATGAAATGAAAATACAAAATATCAAACTAATTACAAAGAAACAAAAAGAGAGGATACAAATAACAAAAATTTTTTGTACCTAAAGGGGAAATATTACTGGTGACTTTACAAAAATAAAATGGATTGTAAGAGAATATTAAAAACTACTGTACACTAAAAAATTAGATAACTTAGATGAAATGGACAAACTTCCATAAACACACAATTTGAGTAAACTGACTCAAGAAGAAATAGATGATCTCAAAAGACCAAGAAAAATTAAGTATTGTATCAGTTATCAAAAATTTCCTGATGCAGCAAAGTCTAGGACAATATGGCTTCACAGGTGATTTAAGTAGAATTTCTCCAAAGAAGATACAAATAGTCAAGAGCACATGAAAAAATATTCAACATTATTGGTTTTCAGAGAAATGCAAATCAAAACCACAATAAAATACCACTCACATCCACTAGATGGCTATTACTAACCAAGTGAAAAAGAGTAAGTGATGAAGATACAGAGAAAAAGGAATTCTGATATTATTGCTAGTGGCATTGTAAAATGGTACAGACACTGTGGAAACCAGCTTGGCAGTTACACAGAAAGTTGAAAATAGAATTCCCATATGACCCAGCAATTCTACTTCTTGATATATACTCAAAAGAACTGAAAGCAGGGACTCAGATAAATGTTTTACACCAATGTTTACAGCAGCATTATTCAAAGTAGACAAAAAGTGGAAGCAACACAAGTGTCCACTGTTATGGTTTGCTAATGCTGCCATTGTGCAAAATACCAGAAATGGACTGGCTTTTATAAAGGAGGTTCATTTGGTTACAAATTTACAGCCTGAAGGCCATGAAAATTTCCAAATCAAGGCATCAACATGAGTATACCTTCACCAAAGGAAGGCCAATGACATCTGGAAAACCTCTTATAGCTGGCAAGGCACATGGCTAGCATCTGCTGATCTGGGTTGTGTTCCAGCTCCTGTCTCAGCTCCTGTGCATTCTTCAAAATGTTGCTCTTGGGGCATTTTGTTCTCTCAGCTTCTCTGGAGCAAACACTGTGCTAGTGTCTCCAAAGTGTCAGCAAAATTCTGCTTCCAGTGGCCATCTCCAAAATGCCTCTCTCAGCTGGTTTAAGGTCCTTCTGTTTGTGGGCTCTTTTATAGGGCTCCAGTGACTCAATCAAGACCCATCCTGAATGGATGGGGCCCATTTCTCCATGGAAATAATTTAACCAAATATTTCACCTACAGTTGAAAAACTCAATTGGAGGATTCCAACCTAACAACAATAAGTTTGCCCCACAAGATTGCATTAAAGAACATGGCCTTTTCTGGGGAATATAATATATCCAAACTGACACATCCATTAACAGATGAATGAGTAAGCAACTGGTAGACACACAATGGAATATTATTCATCGAAAAAGTGAATGAAGTTCTGAGACATACTACAATATGTATGAACCATGAAGAAAACATGTAATGTAAAATAAGCTGGAAGTTTAAATTCTTTCATTGTAAATAATTTTATCCATTATGCCAAGCTCTCCTCTAATTATTTATTGTAATACTTTTTCATTTAAAGTAATTATTTAATTAGAACAGAGCTTCACATATTGGATAAAAGATGATGCCACATTTATTACCCATAAGAGACCCACTTCAGATTCAAAGGCCCAGAAAAATTGAATGTGAAAGAATGGAAAACAACACTGAGATACTACATGAAAATCATAACCAAAAAATAAGTTAGGCTTGCTGGAGTAACAGAATTAAAACAGTCATAGTTACAAAAGATAAAGATCTATGTTATATATCTATGAAAGGATCAATCTACCGAGAACAAATAAAAATTATAAACATATGTAAAGAACAACAAAGCACCAAAATATATGGAGGGAAAAAAATGACAGATTTGAAGGGAGAAATAGCTCTACCATAATATTTGGAGTGTTCAATTTACCACTTTCACACATGAATAGAAAAACTAGAACTATTATCAATAAGGGAATAAACGACCTGAACAACACTATAAACCTACTAGTTCCAGTAGAATATTCATTCTTCTCAAGTGCATGTGGAACATTCCCAGAATAGACCATATGTTACCCACATATAAAAACATTGAATTCATATGTATCTTTTTTGACCAAAGTAGAATAAAACTAGAAATTAATAACAGAAGGAAATTGGAAAGTTCCACAAATATGTGGAAATTGAACTATACACTCAGTCAACCAATGGGTCACAGATGAAATCATGAGGGAAATTAGAAAACACTTTGAGATATACAGAAATGAAAACATAACATAACTTATAGGATTCACTGAAAACATTGCTTACAGCCAGAATCACCTAATTAAAAAAAGAATATCCATTCCAAATCAATAACAGCACTTTATATCTTAAGGAAATACAAAAAGAAGACCAAAATAAACCCAAAGCTGGTAAAAGAAAGTAAATAAAGTTTAGAGCAAAGATGAATTAGAGAATAGAAAAACAACAGAATCAATACAACTAAAAGTTGGTCTTTTGAAAAGAGCTACAAAATTAAGCTAGACTGTTTAAGAATAAAGAAAAGAAAAATCAATTCACTAAAGTTAGTAATGGAAATGGTGACATTTCTAACAACTTTACAAAGACAAAATGTGTTTTAAGAGAACACTATAAGCAATTGTGCCCCAATAGATTTGATATCTTTGACAAGATGGACAAATTCTTACAAACACACCTTGCCTTTTTATAAACTTTACTCTTAAAAATTCACTGTTCTGAAAAAAGTACCTTTCAGTGAACATTTTTTAAAAGCAGGTATTTTAGGTAATCATGTATTCTATTTTTTAGGTTACTCATACTTTAATGTTACTCTTTATCTTTCTAGTCTAGCCATTATGCAACATTCTGAAGAGAAGTCATGATCTAAGTCAAGGCTATGTTAGGGAGCATAATTACATATGCAACATTCTTAAGAGAAGTCATGATCTCAGTCAAGGCTATGTTAGGGAGCATAAATACATATGCAAACAAAACAATCTTCTGCCCTGTGGTTTTACATTTAGATTAGAAGAGATAATTTAAAGTAAAATGACAATGTTAACTTGTCTACATAGTATCAAAGGACTTCATTTGCTGAGGTAGGAAAAACCTCTTGGAAAGAAAGTGTATCTTAGCTAAAACCTTAATGATCTAGCTAGGGAAAGTCTTAGAAAATATGCTTGGGAAACAAATTGGTTTAATGGAAAAATGTACAAAATCCCAACAACAACTGACTGCTTTTTGCAGAACTGAGAGAGGAGTGGGCTGCAGGCAATTGGGTTGAACTGAACTGCAGAGAGTGGCAGAAAGAAGCATTCAGGGCCTGAAGACAATTGTAAGCCCTACAGTTCTTGTTCTAAAGACAGTTTGAACCTATCAGCAAGGTTAAAGGAAAATGTCACAAAGAGATATCTGTGTCCAAGAGAGCCCTTTAGGTTGTGGATGAATTGATGTAAGGACTAGAAAGTTACATCAAGAAAAAGTTTAGGAAGGTATTGTTGAATTTTAAATAGTCAAAGATGGTTACCCACAAGAGTTGATGAAAGAAATGAGACCTATGACATAGTATGTAATTAGAAAATGAAGTCAGGAATAATCTAATCCTTTCTCCTTAAATCTCACCTAGATCAGGTACAGATGACTTACTTGGTGCTGGAATTGAATCATGTTGCAGGTGATCCCACCAGTGCAATCTGGAAAAAACAGACCATGAAAATAAAGAATAACAGATGAAAATACATTGAATAAAATTAATACATGCTATAACATAAACAGGGAGCAAGCAAGCCCTTTGAAAGGCAGAAAGCCAAATAAAATACAGGAGCAGTGTTGGAAATGGAAAAAATAACCATTTGGCAATGATTAGGGTGTTGCATGATTCAGGAGATAGGATGGTGGGTGGAGGATGGATGGAGACAATCATATTGACATATTCTCAGATTGTCTTCATAAAATGTCATTCATTACAAATTGAAAGCATATTTTTGCATGTGGAGTGACTGGATAGAAATGTCTTCAGTTTAACAACTTCACATCACCAGTGAGTGAGGGAAGTGGATCTCCTATCCCTCCTAATGTGCTGCACTGAGAAAAGCATAGCTTCAAGCTGGGTTCCTACTGGGAAAGTAGGGACTAAATCTCAAAAGGACACACTGGGCACACCAGGGGTCATTTATGCTCTTAAATTTGTCAAAGATATGAAAATGAAAGAACCTCTCAGGAGGAGCACCATATTGAAGTTAACTCAAAAAATGGTATTTTTGAGACAGTCTGTTAAGGGTGGAACAAGGGAAAAAGGTGAAGGGGTCTGTGAGTGGGATTACAGCATTGAAGCAAAGTTGACTTTCTGATTTGTAGTTTTCTAGGAAAGTCTTCTTGTTCTATAGATAAATTCACTGCAGTATTTTTATGAAATGTTTGTTAGTGGCCAAGTGTGGTAAAATTAACAATTGGAGAATTTTAGTGAAGGGATCAAGAATTCTTTGTACCAACTCTTGTAATTTTTATAGGTTTGGTATTATTTCAAAATAAATAAGTTTTAAAAATGCCCATGTTACTACCATGGCACTAAAGTATTCAGAGGCCAAATCAACCTAAATGCAATTCCACCAAAATTTTGTAAGCAATTGACCTTTTAAGTGTCTGGATGTTATTAAGGAGGAAATGTGTCATTATTCTATTAATAATACTAGGTCTTTGGTGGCCAGAATGATTTGGGCTGTTTTTGGAAAGAGTGAGGTGTTTGTATTCCAGTTTTTCACAGACACTCCTTCCTCTGATGCATGTTTTGTATACTGACTGCCCTTTACTGCAGGTTGAGAGCAATGGAGAATGGCATGTATTATATAACTCCCTTCTCCAAGCCAGGGGCATATACTCCAGAATTTCTTGTGCTTAATATGGCTTCAAGAGGTGGCTCAGACCTTAGTACAGATTTTTTGCACTTGGCTTCCTTTTGTCTGTCTGTGCATGTGTGTTTCAGGGATCATCTATCATTCCCCTTCTGGAATCTATTGGGAGATATTAGTGAATATTAGAAATTAGCAAATATTAGAAATTAATATTATAAATATTAGTAATTAGTGATATTATTGAATATCAAGTTTCCTGCTTAAAATAGATTACATTATAAACATTATGTGACTTATTAGTGAGATGATATACCAAACCAAGGGAAAGTAGTTAATAAATATCAACAAAAAAATCCTCACAGTCTATAAAGGTGGATGGTTATTAGGTCTTGCTCCCCCTTCAGTGTATTTTGTTAATGTAAAATTTAACTAGACATATGAATACATTTTCAAATTAGAAAAGAAAGACAAAAGCAAAGAAAGTGAAAATGGTTCACCATTTGAAATATTACAGGAAATAGGCATATACAAAATGATGAGATTGTAGACCTACTTATTTCACCTTTGCATGGAAATATACAAAATTAAACAAGGTGCTGTCAGAGTTTGAATATTCATGGGATAAATTTACTTTCAATGAATACATCTGATTTACAGAAAACAGCCTCTATGTAGTTCTTCAATAAACTGATAATTTAAGTCCTGCACAAATTTCCTCTTAAGTAGTTTTAAGCAGTATGCAATACTAGTTATTGTAAATCACAATCCTGATTTGAACATCAAAAACTGATTTCTGTCCATGCATGGATCTTACTTGGTGCAAACTTAACTTGGAGGCAGCATATCTTGTAAAATTCACATAGCAAACAACTAATCAATTTAAAGTGTACAATTAAGGGGTATATAGGACATTCTCATGCTGTGCAAGTTTTACCTCTTTTGATCAATCTATCTATATAAATAATATAGTATCAGCCACACTGAAACAAAAGACATTTCAGCAGCTAAACTTAAAAGTAATTTAAGATTCTCACTTGGTCATGAGAAACTGCACATGACAATTTTTTCATTTCAAAACAAGAAAAATTTATAAGCATATTTGAGAAACTACTCAAAAGTTTGCTTTTATTAAAATCAGGAAAAGTAAGATTACTATAAATGTTGGAATTTGGGGTAAATAACATTTAAAACTAATGTTGGGAGTTGTATTACCCGTACTTGTAAACTTCAACATTTTTTTCAACTATGTAAGCAGTCCTGAAAAAATGAACCAATAAAATGCATAATAAAGACATATACTTAGGAGCACCATTTACCCTTTCACCTCAGGCTCTGATATGGCTTAGCCAGGACTGACCCGCCCCCCCAACTGCTCCACTGGAAGTTTGAAATATTTTGCATAACCCTTTCAGTATTGTAGATGCTTTCCCTCTCTCTCCGAATCTCTATCCAGATTGTCTCCAATGAGAAGTTTGATTCTTTAAAAAATAGCACAGCATGCCAGATTTTGACTTAGCAAAGCCCTCAACGAGCAGATACTTTGGTAAAACACCTATCACTAAAATATTTCCTGAAAAACTAGAGAATGAACTACATGGAAAAGGGCAGAAAATGAAGGTTCCATGCTCGCTATTTAGGAAAAAAAAAAACTACAAACACTTGGAAGAACTGCAACAAAGTTCCCTCCTCAGCATCAGGGCTGGATACGGAGCTACTTACTTACGTGCAGGTGGCCCGAGTACACCAGAGCCCTGGGAACCTCCTCCGTGGGTTCCGCGCGAGTGAAGCGCTTGTCCTGCCTGCAGAGGCGGCCACATGGAAATGAACAGGGAGGCGTTTCCGGGCCACAATAGTCAGCAAATGCAGTTTCGCGCGCCCTCTGCCGGCAGGCGGTCCACAGCTCAGGAAGCTTCTGGCCCTGCGTGGTGGTAAAAATGTGCCCCCTCCCCCAATGTCTGAATCACTGAGATTGTGTTCAGATTGTTCAATGCCAGTACACTGAGCATGGTATTTGCTTGAGGAGTGAAAGAAATCAAAATGCTCCTCAAGTAATATAATTGAAACATTTTGATGATTAATTCTATGCTTTCTTGTCTCTGCATTCCATCACTGTACTATGATCTGACCAATTTCTCAGATTTATGACATTTCTATCATTTCTGTCTGTATGACAGTGGACATAACTATCATCTGGATTTTATTTCTGAGATTTTACATCTATATACTTTTGTGTTATGTAAGGATGAATACAAATTGTAAAATGAGGAAGACTTTCTGTTGAATGTAAGGGAAGAAACTGCCTTCTCCCACTCATCTCTCTGAGAATTTGTTAGAAAATTGATAGTTCTAAGTAATACCACTTTCTTTGTCCTTTTGAAATGCATGTACTTTTGAGATGTGTGTAAAAGTTTAAATAAGCCTCTTGAAAATTTTTCCACACAAGTTCTACACAAAAAAGGAAGCCATTTTTTTTTGAAATATAATTAAAGAAAATTTCTCCTAATTTCTGATAAGAGATGAGCATAACATCTGGGATTGAGGGGTGGGGTTGGGGGTTGGGGTTCTGGCTCCAAATTGTAAACCTACCTCTGGTTCTGAAGATATGAGAAATAAGTTGAGAATATGTATGAAATGAGTTGTATCTGCTTTGTCTCATAAAAAGCATCTGATATCTTTCTGTCTTTGAATCTCTTTGTGGATTGCCTGTGATGTATCGCAATCTACTTTAATGCTTATTCAATAATAAGACTGTATTTCTTTCTCTTTTCTCTTTGAAGAGAGGTTTTGGGTGTTGGGAAATGATTTTGTTTTTATTTATCTTTCCCCAACTGTTATCTTTCCCCCTAAATTAAAATATATCTCAAATTCAAGACATTACCCTCCATTAAATAAGTGAATGTCTCCTCTCATTCCAAATCTTAGTTAATGGCTCCATTAGGCATCCAGGAATTAATTCCTGAAAACCCCTTTCAGCAACACAGAAAGACAATAGAAAACTTATTTTCTCTGCACTGAGCACTTAGTCATCCTTTGTCCCCTTCCAGTCCAAAACACATATGCCTTCTCCTTATTCATTTTCTGTCATTGTCAGTTTAAATGTTAATCCCTCTGAATTCCTCCTTTTTCTGAACACTTACCCACGTTAGCCTTTCCCTCCTCTTGCCAAGTTCTCTTGAAGAGAACACTACTTCATCTTCAAGCAAAGCCTGTATTTTGTCATTATATGATTATTTACTTGTTCATTTCTTTGTCTCACATCAACTTCATGGGACTTATTGCAAAAAAATAGACCCAGAATCTTAAAATAAGGCATGTTCCTCTCTGACCATTATTTATTAATTACATCCCAGAGGAATTCCTTCTTGACAGTAACCAAACTTAACCTCAGATAACATGCCACCAAATGTCTGTAGTTAAGATCACACAATTATCTTCATTATTACAATTCATTTACAAAATAAAGAAGGCCCATTTCTCCTGGGGAAAATTCTCTCCAGTACTCACCTGAACTGAAAGATATGGAAAATCCAGGGGATACTGGCCATTACTGAGTATGCTGTCACCACATTCCAGAGCTCAATGCTTCTTTTTCTTGCTCTAGAAAAATCAGTTTGATGGTGCCTGTTTATGTTGTTAATAACTTCATAAGCTGTGTATGAAAGGATACACCCTGTTTAACTTGAAAGCCAAGGAAGAGAAATCTAATCAAAGTATGATAAAGAAAATCTTTCACTCCAATTGTATAAATCATATATATACTGATAATGAAAATAGATTATATATTTTCATTCTGCAATTCTTCTAAAATATACAAAAGCAAATTTCATGCTTTTCCCCAGAGGACTCATTCTTTTGTGGGTTCTGGTTTTGGGGAGCAGTACTGTAGAGGACTTTCAGAAAGAGGATCAGTCCTGCTGAAGTCTGTAAAACTATCAACATTCTGTGAGGTTGGGAGTGTCAGACCCCAGAAAAAGGGTCTAACATATAGAAGGAATGTCTGATCCAGGGGCCCTGCTGCTTATCTCATAGATACCAGGTGCACCATAAACTAAGGGTTGAAGGCTGTTTTAGAAATCCCAGTCACAGTGGTGCCTAGACTTCAGGGGGCGGACGAGGCAAGATCAGATATGCCCATTAGATGAATGACCACAAAGAAGCCAAAAGGCCTGGTTCCTCCACATAGATAATACAGTGCACATCAAAGAGAGTAGTATGTTAGAACCCTAGTAACCAGTCAGCTCAGAAATTGATAAGCACTCACCGAATCAAGGCATAGAACACACTCAGCAGAACCCTTCCCCAACACCCAACATGGGTTATTTCTTTAAAAAATGCTGCTCTCAGATAGAGGGCCAGAGCCATTTCTCCTTTCTTTCTTTTCTGCTGGCTCCCACCTGCTTTCTTCTGCTTTCTTCCTCTAATAAACCTTAAACTCTCTACTTAAACCATGACACACTGCATTGTGTCAATTCTTGAATGATTCCACCCTAACATTTGGTGCTGAAACCCAGGACAGAGGTTTGACTGAAGCTTAAGTCTCCAACCCCTTGGGGCAATGGGGCAGCCTTCCAGTTGACTCCATTCCCAAAACTACACAGCCATTCAGGTTTCCATGCATTCAGCAGCTTGAGTCCATCAACTCAGACCACCTTGACACAATGCTGGCTTACTCCCACAGCTCTCAAACATCTACAACTAATTTGGCCCTAGGTAGGTAAGTGACATCTTTCTGCCAAGATCCCCCCTTGGGAATTTTGTTTGGTGTCCCATGGACCTCCCAGACCACCTGAGTATGATGCCTTGGGCCACTTTAATGCAGTGCCCAGCTTTGTAAGCCTAGGAAAACCTGAGCACTCAGTCAAAACTCTCCAATGCTCCATGAGCATCTTTCCCCATTGCAGCAGTCAAAGTAACCCAGGGGACGTCTTGGGCAAAAGACTGCACCACATTTCCTGACCCCCCAATTGCAAACTGTGGATGCCTGCTTTGTTGTGGTGGTGGTTGTATGGGTCTGGGCCATTAGTCTCACTTAAGCAACATTTTGAGTGGCCTCTGTAAGCCTCTAAAGAAGCAGGGAACCATGGGCCTCCCCACTGGCAATCTCCATAAGCCTCTGATGAGCAAAAGTTCCATGATAAACCACAAGCCTGTCAAATTTCCTAAATAATCATGGGTAATATACAGTCACTTTTCAATAGCTCCAAAACTGAATTTCCTCCAAAATCTACCCCCCTCATATTTTTAAACTCCAATTAAAAGAGGAAATAGAACCAATACAATTTGGCCACAGTATCCTTTAGAACAACAAAAAAACAGCCGGAAAATGGTACTTTCAATTAGCAAATTCTCACTGAACTTAATAATTTTACTCGGCACAATGACAAGTGGTCTGTAGCTTCTGATCTCAGGCTAGAAATGTTCAGTCCTGGTTATCTTTGTGCCACTCTGTTGTCTCCTACCAAATCCTCCTCCTTCACAAAAAATAAGTCTTCTGCTTTCCTCTCTACAAAAGTTAACCCTGAAAAGCCTTTAAGCAGCCTCTTCTTCTTTAACCCTGCAAACCACTCTCCTTGTAACTCCTCTCTACCCCTTCTGCTCCCCTCCCCTCACTGTTAAACCATTCCCCTTTCTTGTCCAGTTGCTGCTGCCCCCTCCTCACCTCACCCCACCCACATGCAGCCTGCTTTCTGCCCATGCACCCCTCCCCCCATCTCCCACTCCAGCCTACCTCTCCCAGGCAGGGGGGTGCAGCACAAACCTGGAGTGTTCATGCCTGTTGTAACCAGAGGATAAATGAATAAGGTGAGAGCTCCTCAGTTACTGTGTCCTGCTATTTTACTATCAACAAACCTACCCCATCCCTAACAACATTTAGCCTCTGATTTACATCCCAGTGAGCAGCTTCAATGTGTAGACAACCTCCTACTGTGCAGCTGCCCTAAAGCCTTATTGCAGAAACAGTCACTCCCCTTAACTACCTCCAACAGAAAAGATATAAAGTTTCCAAAGATAAAAAACAATTTTCTAAGTCACAAGCCACTTACTTAGAAATTTTTCTCTCCCCTAACAAGAAGAAAACTTATTTCTCTATTTAATGAAAGAACAGGTGAGCCTAACTATTTAAAACCATGTTTTCAAATGCCCTAATCCATGTGTCATGGGCTGTGGAGCTCCCCTCAGCTGTCCAGAATTTTTTCCTAGAGTACCAGGACTGGGAAGTTCAGGTGGAAAGGCCCACTGCAGACAAACACCAAATGCATCTAAGTTAAGGTAGCTTTGCCATTAAGACTTTCCCTGTGCTGGCTAAGTGTGTAATCTTTTGTTTATTATGCTCACTTTGCTTTCTTTTGTCTCAATTTATCTATTGTGTAGTAATGCTAATTAACTTAATCCAAGGGTCCTACATGCAAACTCAGTGGGCTTAAGCCCCACTAACTGTAACACCAGATTTGTAGTTCTCCTTTTAAATTTTGTGCAGTTTGCACAATTTGCATTTGTATGAAAAACCAGTTAGATTTAAACAGCTCCTACTCCTATGTTTTGTCTTTATAATTTATTTTGCTATTGCTCAGACACAGAAAACTCTTAAAATATGCCAGCTACATCTTCCTTAAAAACAATTCTTAATAATTAGTCTGAATTTAGAAAGTATCATTAAAATTGTTAATCTATAGCTGCAGCCAGCTAGCCTTTATGTGTGGTATGGTTAGCTATAGCAAACTGTCTCAAGAAAGACAAAGAAATCTGTAAGTTAAGAGAAGTTACAGTTTAAAAAAAAAAATGTGAACTTCCACCTCTGCTTTAATATCAAAACTTCCAAAGCAATTAAATAAAAGAAATAATAATGTAAAACAGTTTTTAAAATTAAGAAGTCAAAAAGACCTAGTCAAAAGGGTCCTTACAAAAACCTGAAATTGCTGAAAGAACATCAAAAGTAACTAATGCGATTTAAAAAAATCAGCAAAAGTGCAAATTGTCAAACCAGTGTCATAAAATAGTAGCTCTACTAAGGAATCTGATAACAAGAGCTTTAACTCATTCTCTATATAAAGATCAGGCAGCCAAGGAGCCTTGTTATTCTCATATGCCAACTGATGATTTGTGTTCTAATGGTTAAAAAAAAACAGTTATACCTTCTAATATAAAAGCATATTTAACAGAATTTCACCCTAGAACACTAAAATACAATTTCAAAATAATGAAAAGTAAAAGTCTTAGTATAATAACTAAAACAACTGATTCATATCCTCCAAGTCCTATATTAGAAGTTTGTACTTCAAGACAAGCTAAGCAGTTAAAAGTCATAAATATTTTCAAAAAAGCCAAAAGACTGTTTATTACTGTTTCAAAATGTATTGGCTAAAATGTTTTAAAATATTTAGTATCCTTGTAACAAGTTTGATTTTGGTGGTAATAGCATGTTGTATAAAAGTTATAAAGAATGTTTTTCTAATTAAGAGGAAAAGGAAAGTAGCTTTGTCCTAAATGACTGATTGTTTAGGAATGTGAAATAAAGCCTGGATGGAAAGGAATGTGGGATAAAGCCTAGATGGATACAGAAAGTTACAGAAGGTTTGTAGAGTGGAAAATTTATTTCTGTAGTCAAGTTTGAAAGATAGGTACAGAAAGCTGTACAAAGTTTGTGAAACAATTATTTCTGTGGTCAAAGTTAAAAAATGGTAAAAAACTAGTAATAATACTACTTAACAATAGAACCTAAAAACTTAAAGAAAAAAGTGGTTTTATAAAACAAAATGGCATTAAATATTTTAACCATCATCCAAAGCAGTAATTAACATTCAATGTTGTGTATATATGCCTAATAATTCATAAAATATAAAACATTCTTCACTGTACTGCAAGCTCCTCACATTAAGGTCTCCTGCTATTTTTATTAAAAAACTTTCCTTAAATTATTGAGGTGTTGTTTCTTAATAAAATGTTGTGGAAGTGTTTTTCTGAGTAATCAGTGTAGGATGTAAAAAGTCTCTTTTATCAAAATAACTTCTAGCACTTTATATTAACATTATTATGTCCTTGATTGTCCATTTAAATTCTTGTACTAAGCACTTTTTACTTTTATTTTTTTTTTTTTTTTTAGAAATCATAGGTTTAAAGTGGAACAAACAAGCCCATAACACTAACACAAAGTCTCTTTAACAGCCTTATTTAGCCAGTAAATAAAACTATGTTTACTCTAATGCTTTCCTAAAAGTGCTTGCAGTTAGCCACAAGTCAAAACTTCATCTTCAACAACAGCAAAGAAACACTTTGAAATGGAAGCAAGGCAAGTATGTAAATTATGTTCTACCCATTACCTAACATAACCCTAGTAAAAATGTAAAGAAAAATTAAACCTCTAGTTTAATTGAAATGCTTTCTTGTTTAAATCAAGCTCCTAGTACTGTGCATGCATGCTCTCTCCCCATCAGAGTTATTGGTAAGACCCATTCTGTGGTCCCTAAAGCTATAAGTGTGTCAACCACATCACGTGGATATGCTCCAGAAGTAGATGGGAACATGCTGTTACTGCAAACACCTTTTACTACAGACACCTTTGCCTCTGCCTACCACAAAAGACTTGATCACTTTAGCTTTTCAGTGGACACTGACTCCAGACTGGCTCTGCTGCATAGCATCAGAAGGCACTGTAAAACAGCCCAATGGAACCCTGGAGCCCACCATTCTGTTTCCCAGAGCACCAACAGTGCTGTGCTACAACGGCACAAAGAATATACCTCCCAGAGCTGTAATTGTCAGTGTGATGTGGTTGAAACCTAAAAACATAATTAACATTAAGTCCTGCTCCTATGAGGGGACAGCATGTATGGTATTGTAAACACAGTGCAGTGCAGGAAAACTTGAACATTCATTAGCATTCAGTGCTACACATATATACCAAATAAATATAACAATATGTCTTTGATACTAAATCATATGCAAAATAATAATAATGTTAAAATTATAGTAAACAAAATGCATTTTCTAATTGGTTAATAAATTTACCATAAAATAGAAAATAGCCCTTATTACCATAGTTTTTATTCTGCTTGCCACTTGTTTGTCTTAATTATTACCTGTATTGTATCTTTAAGTTTATGTCCAGAGCATCTTCCAAATTAATATAAAAACTTATTAACCTTTGCTCAGCAAAAAGCAATTGCAAGAAAACACCTCTGCCCACTTTCCCTTTTATAAAAGATAATCCACAAAATGCTATTTCTTAAAAATAAGAAAATGTCTCATAAAAAATAGGATTTAATTTCTCAGTAAGTCTGAATAAGTAAGAAATATTCAATGAAACTTTCAAATTTGGACTCTTTTCTATGCAATATTCAATAAAACTTTCTCTAAATTTTTCTTTCATTCTTTTCTATGCCTCTACAAGCTATTCTACTCCCTCTTATGGGACCAGTAATTTTCCTTATATTAATTTTCCTTTTTGCTCCTTATCTCTTACAGTCTAATTAAATTTATCAATAGGTCAATAGCAGCCATAACCAACCAGCAAAATGCCAAAAACATACTACTGCAGCAATGAGAATTTGAAAATCTGCTCCTGCCACAAAAAAGCCTCACTACCAGCCAGTTCCAGCAGAAGATATCCAAACATCAATCTAATAATGCTAGAACTTAGTTCAAAGCAACTCTTCCCCAACTCTATCCATGTCCAGCTGGAAGTAGCTAGGAAACAATTGCAACATCTCTTTTCCCTGCAAAGTTTCCTTTGGGCTAAGTTAAAGCATTAACCCCAAATTCAACCCAAACCCATACCATTTTTTTATTAAAAATAAAAGGCAGGAATGTCAGACACCAGAAGAAAAAGAGTCTAACATATAGAAGGAATGTCTGATCCATGGGCACTGCTGCTTATCTCATAGATACCAGGTGCATCATAAACTAAGGATTGAAGGCTGTTTTAGAAATCCCAGTCACAGTGGTGCCTAGACTCCAGGGGGTGGACAAGTCAAGATCAGATATGCCCATAAGATGAATGACCACAAACAAGCCAAATGGCCTGCTTCCTCCACATAGGTAATACAGAGCACATCAAAGAAGAGTAGTGGTTAGAAACCCAGTAACCATTGAGCTCAGAAATTGATAAGCACTCACCCAATCAAGGCATAGAACACACTCAGCAGGACCCTTCCCCTCAACACCCAACATGGGTTTTTCCTTTAAAAAATGCTGCTCTCACATAGAGGGCCAGAGCCATTTTTCCTCTTTCTTTTCTGCTGGCTCCCATTTGCTTTCTTCTGCTTTCTTCCTCTAATAAACCTTAAACTCTCTACTTAAATCATGACTCACTGCATTGTGTGAATTTTTGAATGGCTCTGCTCTAACAGGGAGCATTAATGTTGCTCCATACAAGTACAAAGAGGCTGCAAATATGTATTTAATGGAGCTATTTTTATGCATCAAGTATGCACATATTTTATACCAAGGAAGAAAAATACCATAGAACATAGGTCTCTTCAATTCAGACTTGTCTGATGTTAAATCCTAGAAGCCTCAGATATTAGGCATTCAAAGGAATGTGTTGTCCCATTTCATTACTGATCTGATTTTAAATGTGATGTGTTTCATTGCATGGAAATTTGAATAGGAAGTGAGATACAGTAGGTTAGTATAGGCTGGAGTGAAATAGTGACACATCCCAGAGTAATTTGGGCAGATAATAAAAAATATATTTACAGCCTCCACCTCCCCAGCCCTGAGGATCCAGGGGAAGGTGCGGATGTGTTGGACTTTCTCACCTGGACTGGTGTTGATGTCACAAACATTGGGACTGGCGGTTTGATGTGCTGAGCCCTCGGTCATCGGACATGCCCTTATGAAGCTCGTTACTGCAAAGGAGAGGCTAAACTTGTATGTAACTGTGCCTAAGGGTCTCCCCCTAAGTACCTCTTTGTTGTTCAGATGTGGCCCTCTCTCTCTCTAACTGAGCCATCTTGACAGGTGAACTCGCTGCCCTCCCCCCTACATTAGACCCGACTCCCAGGGTTGTAAATCTCCCTGGAAATGCAGAATATGACTCCCGGGGATGAATGTAGACCCGGCATCGTGGGACTGAGAGTATCTTCTTGACCAAAAGGGGGATGCAAAATGAGATGAAACAGTTTCAGTGGTTGAGAGATTTCAAGTGGAGTCAAGAGGTCACTCTGGTGGACATTCTTATGTACTATATAGATAACATGTCTTAGGTTTTAATGTATTGGAATAGCTAGAAGTAAATACCTGAAACTACCAAACTCCAACCCAGCAGTCTGGACTCCTGAAGACAATTATATAATAATGTAGATTACAAGGGGTGACAGTGTGATTGTGAAGTCCTTGTGGATCACACCCCGTTTATCTAGTGTATGGATGAGTAGAAAAATGGGGATAAAAACTAAAGGACAAATGGGGTGGGATTGGGGGATGATTTGGGTGTTCTTTTTTCACTTTTATTTTTTATTCTTGTTCTGGTTCTTTCTGATGTAATGAAAATGTTCAGATACAGATTGTGGTGATGAATGCATAACTATGTTATCATACTGTGGACAGTGGATTGTATACCATGAATGATTGTATGGTGTGTGAATATATTTCAATAAAACTGAATTTAATAAAAAAAAACTAAAAAAATGGGATGTGTTTCAACTATTTTTAAAATAAAATTAAAAATTTAAAAGTCCTAGGACATCTGAGAGAAGTCAAAATAAATTTGTAAAGAGAAACCAAGTGATATATTTAAATTTTGGGTAGGGACATTTGTTTCCAAAGGAAATATTTTGTCTTTTAATTTTTTAAAAGTTTTCTGAATTTTAAAAAATTGTATTCTGTATTATTTTGTCAGCATTTTCAGTAATGAACCTTGATTTTAACATTCTCTTGTTTTCTTATATCTTCATATATAAAAGTAAATATGTCTTTATATACAATTGTAATGTTTAAAATTTATTTCTCAGATGCTATTGAACAGTGAAGGACTGAGAGGCATTTTCCTAGTGGCTGGGTATGTGATTGTGAGAAAAATACATGTGCTTCCCTTCCTGACTTTAATATCAAAATAGCCAAACAATTGTTTAATTACACAGTGTGTTAGCATTTGGAAATATAGTGTAGGATGTTACCAGAGAGCTAAACTTTGGCAAAGGAACTGTGGTCTCATCTGAAGGCTTGGCTTAGGGAGGATCCACTTCCAAGCTCATTCACCTGATGTTTGGCAGCATTTACTTCCCCTTAAACTAAATGTTGGTCTGAGGACCTTAGTCCATGGATGGTGGCTGGAAATTGTTCTCATTTCCTTTCCACCTTGGCACTCTACATGGAACTTTGCTTCATCCAAGCTTACAAATTGAGAAGGCACTAGAGCCTGGTAACAAATTGGAATTCATAGTCTTTGGAATCCCAGTTTAGGAAGTGATTGTCCATTCCTTTTGCAGTATTCTCTTCTATTCACCTAGGTCCAGCTCTCAATCAAGGGAAAGTGATTACATTAAGTATGAATTCCAGATGGCAGACACCACTGGGGGGGGGGTCCTACAATAGGTCTGCTTACCTTCCTGTCACAATCTCTGTTTCACATGGGATCAACCAGCAACCAGATTTCCTGTATACCTTTTGCTGAATCAAATATCAGTTTTTGGCTCTTGTCTGTCTTGTCTTTAGATTCATAGTCCTTTAACTTATCCAAAATTTCAATCTTTCCATAAGTATTTATTGGGAGCATAATGAGTGTCTTGCATTGAGCTAAGGGCAAAATATCAAGCAGTAATCAGTATGTGGTCCCAGTTTCTTTGGTCTTTTGAGGTGGAGTATGGTTCTCCTACCCACAACAAGTGACTCCCTGGTGTCCCTGACAGCTTTTGGATTCTCAAAAATGTTCCATATAAGAGTGTAAGAAAAATTAAATTTTCATTATCCCAAACATCTCTTTGTCAAATTTTAACTTATGCTGTTTGGAAGACAAAACTTTAACCTATGTTGTTCCTCCAGTTTAGTTTCTTTTTTATTTGTTACTCAGGGACTGTATAAATCCTCCCTCTGGTATGTTTGGGGAGTGGTAAGAAGATTGAACAATACCTCCTCTGAGAACTCTATTTTGATGTTTTAGTTTTGCTCATTGCAAGATGGAAAGGGAAATAACTGATGAGAACACCTTCAGCTAAATGCTTATGTGACCTCAATCCCTTTTTTTAACCCCAGGAAATCACTACAGTCTGCTGTCCTAACTCTGCAAGCATCCTTATTACCTGTTTCCCTCTAAAAGTGTTGCTTGGTTAAAAATATGCATAAGGTGGGGAAAATGTAGGGCTAGAGAAGAACAGAGGAAAATTAGAATGTGACTGACAGAGTAAGGAACACACAGATAAATGAAAAGAGAAATGAAGATTTCTGAGAAAAGATCCAAGTCCAAGACCATTGAGCAGATATGTCTGTCCTTCTCATTCAGCCCATCTGCCACTTTCCCCTTTGGTACAGCCTGGATGACCCTGCTTTGTCCAGGAATTGGTGCTGGGTCATCAGCTCAATATGGTGAGAATACCACAGCTCTCCTTCCCTTAATCCCTCCCATTCTCTTGGCCCCATCATAATCCTTTGCCAAGCACTCAAAGGCTCTTGCTGTTTGCCCAGCCCCTATGCATGTAACTTGGTCAGAATGATGGATTTGGGAAGGACACCCCAATGCCTAACTACAGGTGTTACCCAGGGTCCATGAGATGTCAGTATGAAAGTCTGGGTAGGGGAAGAGGGGAAAGAGAGTCTGTTGGATATTTCACATCCCAAACATCTCAATCTGCATGAGGAAGAATGCTCTGTCTCTTCAATCTATTCCTTAGATGGAGGCATCCCACCTCCCAACCAGCAATCAATCCTGCTAGAAACCTAGATGGGGAAGATCCAGGCCTGCATCCTGGTAGCTCCCAATATCAGCCAATAAACTATACAAGGGGATTTGGAACTGATTAACATTCAAACAACCTCCAATCCCTTCCTATCAGATTCTCCAATATTTCTAAGGTGAAACATACTTTACTTCAACTAAGACACTGATCAGGGGAGAATGTTTAGACTCTTAAATATTACAACCAAGAACTGGCTTCTAGAAAGCATTCATGATGATCACTATGTCCAGGTCCCCCATAAACACACAATCTGAGTAAGAGCAGTTTGCCTCTTCTGGAAACATAGCTTCATAACTGACAAACTCACTGCATCCTCCAAGGAATACTGCCACAATGTGGCCCCTTCTCCTTCACAAACATCTCCCCTTTCATGGTTCACTAAGGAGCTACTGCTAGGGTATACGGGGCATCAAGGATCAGAGGAAACCCATTTTCCCTTCAGGAAATGATCTGACATCAAGCCCTTTTCTTTCTTAACTTACTTTTCAGATTTCATGGGAACAGGAACTCAAAAGGAGCTCAGCATCTGGGTGGGAAAAGGGACTGAGGTGAGCTGACCTGGTAAGAACACAAATTGAGGACCAGTTCCTGCTTGCAGATATGATTTCTCAGGATATCCTTCTATGTATGAGGAGCTGGAATCAGACCTCTGCATGAAGTAGTCCCATTTGTTTCCTTAGGACTTGTCTCTGTATCATTGTATCTGTGAAGTAGTAGGACCCATTGCTAAGGCCCTCAAATATGCTTCCTCTTTCCTTATACCTGGCCACAGTGGCTGAAGGCAGAGTCTCAATACCTATGAACTGAGCATTGGGTTTAATTGGTTCACTGGATTTCCCCTCAGACAATTGGTTGCATTTGCTTGGGAATTCTGAATTGTGGGGAGGTGTTGAAGCCAAATAATTTGTACAAGTTCTCCTGTCTAGTGAGATACAGCTATAGGATGTGGATCCAGATTCTGATTCCAGAGTTGGAACCCTTAAAGGCTCTGGAGTGTGTGTCACTCAGGATGAACCACAAAATGGAGATGATGGGAGTTACTGACTTAGAGGATGTTGTCTGGCAATTAAAATGTGATGATAATTCCATGATACAACATGTGAGATGCAATTAAAACTAAGGAAGCCACAACACAATGGAGAGATTGATCCATTAGTATCACCCAACCTCTGTGGCTTCTAACACCAGCCACAATTCTCACATTTTAGGAATCACCTAGAGAATGCTGAAATGAGAGTACTCACCAAGTGATACCTTCTTTCTGCTTCGGTTAGGTACTAGAAGTCTGCATTTGTGTCAAGTACTTCAGAGATCCTGATGTGGGGCAGAAATGAACTTTGTAAAAGAGTGGTTTGCAAGATAAAGACCAACTCTTATAATGGTCTCCCATCTCCATCAGAAAAGGCAGAATGGTCACTCCAGTAATACTCCTACCTTCTTTTATTCCCAAACTATGAGTTCTGAGTCATCCAATATGGTTGCCATGCTCTTAATAGGAAGGTATTGTCCTTGTCCATTTATTAACATAATTGAGGAGGGAGAATCAAGAGGTGTCCAAATAAATCATGTGGTTGCCAACATACTCATCTTACCCTCTATTATTTAAAAACACCCTTCCTCCTGATCCTGATGATCAGGGTTGATTAATCTACCCAAATTCTGCCTCCACTTCTTGCCTGCCAGATCCTGAACACAAGGATCCAAAGTGCACCAGAGGGAAAAAAGTTCCCATTTGGCAGCCAGAGTTTATATTTCATTTCTGCTAGTTTTGGGCTTTTGTCTTGAAAATAAATTTTAGAATCAGTTTTTTTATTTCTCAGAAAAGCCATTGGGAATTTTGAGATGATTTAACTGTATCATTTTTAATTGAAATGTTAACAATGTTGAATCATATTATCTGTGAACATGGGTCTACATGAATTGATAAAATTATTTTTCCTTTATATGATATGAGGGGAACAATTAATGACGTATCTCTATACCACATTGGGGGCAGTAAAATGATGAAAAATTAAGAAAGCAAGATGATCAGCATCTCTGGTTCTCAATGATAAAAGGCATGAGGAAGAAGGGGTTTGGGTATTCTTCATGTCAAAGCAGTCACCTCTCCCCCCAAATCTAAGGTCAGAGGGAACAACAGAGATCCTCCATCCCATTCAGCTATCCTCTCAAGGTTTACCTGGTTCTGCACTTAGGTATGTTAATGAGCAAGGGATTGCAGCCTGAAACAAACAGAAGTCAATGTCAGGACATTGGGATTTTGAGAAAACAGCTTTAGTGAGGTCAAGCAGCATGGAGACAGGAGACACACACTCAAATCTGCCTTCCTGAGTCTAAAGATCTTAGGCTTTACTTGGAATTCAAATAAAGGAAGGTGAATATAGTGACATTATTTAAGATGGCATATATTGATCAGTATGCAAGTGTGGGCCCAGGAAGCCCTTGAAAATCAGCAAAAGCCAGCTGGAGTAAGCAGAAAGTGGCTATAAAGAAAGGACTGTACATGAGGGCATCTGGTTACAACAGTGTTTCAGGTCACTTAGTTAAGATAACACAACAAGTAAAGGAATGCTAATAAGCTAAAATAACATTTACAATTACAAGTAAAACCACTGTATTCAGCAGATACAGATTTGCCCAACTGCGTCCCTCCCCCTTATCATACACAGGCTGTCCATTCTTGGCCAGGCTGTCATCTGCTCTGTTTAAACCAGGAAAATGAGGTGTCAGGTGGTGTTAATTATCCTCTGAGGTTATTTATATGTGTGGGTTACTGTGTGTGTGGAGAGGGGTAAGTGACAATAAGCAGTTTAGAGTTTGTTCACTAACATGAGCAGAAACACTCCATTTTCTGATTGCTGCACAGGTGTACAAAGATTTGGGGAGTGCTGGACCTGGTGATGGTCCAGATGATATGAACTTCTCTGCTTTTCTTTCCTCAATATTTCTGTGCTAAAATTTCAGGAAGCACAAAGAATCTGGATGGGAGCAGAGAGGAACCAGGTAGAGGAGGATCCTGGAAATGGACCCTAATCATTCAAATTCTGTTTATAAGTAACTCACCCCTTTCTCTGGAGGTCAGAAGACTCAGGCACTTTGTTTGAATTTGAACTTCTGTCTGCTGTACTAAAATTCAGCTCAGAGAGTGAGTGGATCAAGAGTCCAGTCAATGAGCACTTCTGTTTGCCCATGAAGTGGTCCTGGATTATGTAAATTAACAATGAGCCTCCTCACTGGATTAGGACATTCTTGTCTCCATGGCAATATGCTCTGTTATGTAGTCTTTGCTTCTGTGGAGTAAGGTCCTTGGACTGAATTCCCAGCTAAGGGAAATTAAGCTGGGTATTCCTGAAAGGGGACAGGGTGAGATGGACACTTGAGGCATGTCCAGAAATTTTCTGCCACAGGGGCTAGAGCCCAGCAGGGAGGGCCTGTCTCAGCAATGCCTTGTAGTCAGAACCACCTGTTTTACATGGAGCTTTGGCAACCTCTACACCTCTCTGGTTCTTCAAACTCTATTACTTGATCTGCCTCTCCTCTGCCCCTTTCCCTTGTCTGCTATGTCTACCCTCCCTTCTTACTGGATCTGCCTTAACCACTAGTGAATAAATGGATTGGAAATCATCATTAACATGTCTCCTATCTAGCTTATGTGGATGAAGCATGAGCTGATATAGACCCTGAGCCCCTGGAGCCCCACGACAGTGACCTGTCAGAGAAAGCAAGAAATACTTTTGAGATGTATGAAAATGAAGGCACATAGTGATGGTCAGGTTCATGTGTCAACTTGGCCAGGTGATAGTACCCAGCTATCTGGTCAAGCAAACACTGGCCTAACAATTGCTGCAAGGATATTTATTGCTGGTCAATAAACCAACAGGCTCGTTTATTAAATCATCAGTCAATTGACTGCAGCTGAGACTGATGACTCACCAAAGGGTGTGTCTTCCACAATGAGAGAATGTAATTGGCTGGATTTAATCCAATTAATCAGTTAAAGACTCATAAGCAAGACAGATAGAGGACCTTAACTTCTTCTTTGGCTGCCCAGTGAAGCATTTCCTGAGGAGTTCATCAAAGTTGCCAGTTCGTTTCTTGAGGAGTTCTTCAAACACGTTCATCAACAATCCCAGTTCATTTCCTGAGGAATTCATTGAAGTTGCCAGTTCATTTCCTAAGGAGTTAATCAGACATCTTCCTTGGAGTTGACAGTTTGCTGACTGCTCTATGGAATTTGGACCCATGCATACCCACAGTTGTGTGAATAACTTTTATAAATTTATAGTCATAGACACCTCTCATTGATTCTGTTTCCCTAGAGAACCCTAATACACACATACTACAAAATGTGTTGGATGCATCTGAAGCAGTCCTTAGAGGGACAATTATAACTGCATTTGCCCATGTAAGGATAGAATAATGTTCTCAAGTAAATAGCCAAACCTTCTACCTTAAGATGCTGGAATGGTAGAGCAAACCTAACACAAGCAGAAAGAAGGAGTTGATAATAGTTTGAGCAAAAATTAATTAAATATATAATAGAAAATTAATTTAGAAAATCAATGAAATTGAAAGGTGATTATTTGAAAGGATCAAGAAAACCAACAAAACTTTTAGCTAGACTGACCATTAATAAAAGATAGAACACTTAATTAGAAATGAAAAAGTAACATTAGTCTTTAGAGAAATAAAAAGTTTATTATAGAATTTTAAAACATTATTGCAAAACAATTGAATAACATAGCTGAAATGGACAAATTTGCATAAAAGCAGAGGCTACCAAAACTAATTGAAGAGGAAATGGTCTGAATGAATTTATAAGTGAAAAGATTGATTTAGTAGTCATTAACTACCCTATAAAAATAGCCCAGTGTCAAATGGCTTCATCAAGGAATTCTGTAAAATTTTTAAAGAATAATTAATATGAAATCCTCACAACTCTTCCAAAAAATAGAAGAAGGGGGAACATTTCTCAACTCATTTCATGAGGTCAATAACACCTGATAACAAAATGAGACAAAACCACCAAGTGGAAAAGAAAATTACAGACCAGTAGTTCTTATGCCTATGGATGCCAAAATTTACAATAAAATACCAGAAAGCTGAATCTAGCAACATATAAATTTAAATTTATCCCATAAATACAAGGTTGGTTAAACATGGATGAAAAACTGGATGCTTTCCCTCTAAGATTATGTGCAAGAGAAAAAATATCCCTTGTTGCCATTTCTGTTAAGCTTTGTACTGGAGGTTCTCCCCATGCAATTAGGCAAGAAAAAGAAATGAAAGCCATTCTTCTTTCTTTGATATTTTTTCCAATTTTGAAGCATTTATTGATATATTCAATATGGAAATAATGTTTTAAATATTTTTCAATTAATAAAAGGTTTTAATGAATAGAATAATAACATTTACTTTGAAGACATCTCTTATTTGGCATATTTCTGCTATTGATTCCTAAATATTTGTGAGTCATATTTTCCCTGAAGTATCAGGTATGGACCCTTCACTACTTATGCAAATATGCAAGCAAAAGCAGTTGTGTTACAACAAACCTCAGTTGCTTTATTTCCCCCTTGAGTTCCATACCTCAACCTATTATCACTGCTTGGACTTCAGGTTTATAATGAGTTTTGGGGACAGGAAAGGAAAATCAATTGTTCTGGGGAGGGGCAAGAACTCATCTGGCATCTCCCACCCTTTCACTAGCCAGCCCTCAAGAAAGTTTAATTTCTGAGGTGAACATTCTCCCTAGGGAATGATTTCTTTCTCCCAAGCTTTTGTATATTAGTACCATTTAATCCAAAGAGTGAGGATTTGGAGGGAACTCATACAAAATAGAGCACCAAAGATCAGTGGCATGTGAATACATGAATTAATGTACACACACCCTGTCTAAGGCACATTGAAAATGGGATTCTTCTCACATCTGCAATGATCTTCCACCTCTTATTCCATTGAGATATCAGGGTGACAAAAGCCATGTGGCAATACATTTTTTAATGTAGGAAATGATCCACTGCCTGATTTAGGATTGTGGGGTTTTTTCTTCCCCAGTTATCCTCAATAATCCAAGATTGACTGACTTCTTTTTCTTTTAAGATTTAAATTAATTTAAATCCCATTTCAAGTTAAGAGAAGATTGACATTTTAAGTGGGAATTTTATGAACCAGCTGAAATTACTCCCATGATATCTGTTTGTCTATCTTCTATTCATCATCACTATGTTCATATATTTTAACAGTATATGACAATAATGGCACTCATCTTGTGTGGTACAGTTTTCAGATATTCTACTTCAGACAGGATCATTCTTACAAATTACCAGGTTATGATAATTGAGAGGAAAATTTAGGAAGGTAGGAGCTTTTTATATTGGAAGCTCAAACTCTGTTTTGATTTCCAGTCAGATCATTCTCAGTGATCATATTTCATTCCTCTTTCAAATACATTTACAGAGACATGCACACTCAGCATACTTAAAAATCCATTATAAGGCAATAACTCATGAGTTGTGGTGTAATATGACCTGGAAATTTCCCAACAAACTGATAGTTATGACTTACAGATGGTGATTATAAAATTTGCCCTGAGTATTCTTAGCTAAAACTCTTTTCTCCACCAATTCCAAGTAAATCTACAGATTCAAAAGACAAAAAATAATCCATGACCTGCCACTTTAAAACCATGACTATGGTTCAATTATTCCCTTCAACTCCTTCTGTTTCCACATCTATGAAATGGTTTAAAAAACATGGTTTTAAAATATCCAGTGAGCTAATGGATAAAGTGCTTTTTATCTAACCAACAAATATTAAGTATAAGTGCTAGGTCTACTATACATAAAAATGGAAGAAAAAAAATTGAAGCAATGAACAGCCTCCTACATAACTGAACAGGCTTCATAGACAACTTGGAATCAATAGATTATTCATTTCTCAACTTTATAAAACTCTGGTATACATAAGAAGATAAGAGTGTAGACAGTTCAATAGCACAAGCCAGAGGCCCCTGAGACTTCTATAGTGATGTGAGGTCTTGAGTTTATTCTTTCTATGATAGGAGGCCTCCTATACTCAATTTTCACCTGGAATCCCATTCCCAGTTTTCATTCTCTCTTATATCTTCAGCTTGATTCCCTGTTAAGGAATAAAATTGATTCTTTGTTGGTTCTGGTCTCTTCAGCTCTTCAAAAATTTTCAGAGGTCCTAAAATTTTACTCCAATTACTATATTCCTTTTACTCCATTCATAGCCTAAATCAAGGAAAAACTTTCTGCTCATTTCTTCTTTCATCAAATTTGAACAAAGTTCATTTACAAACAGATCAGTGTTTGTTGGTGTCAAGGAAGTATTGAGAATTTCAAGCATCTTTTCAAAATATACTAATATATTCTGTCAAGCCATTAAGAAGTTGCCTATTGAAGAAAATAAATGATTTAATTTTCATTGTCTTTCATGGCCTCTTTCTTGTATTCTCCTGAAGAGTGTAAGCCTCACATTGGGTAATTCTACTCTCCTGATGAACTGTCAGTGTCACTACTTGATTTTTTTTTGCCTACTCATCTCTACCACAAGTTATTCATCCTAATCCCAAAAATATTACAATGAAAAATATGGGAAATGAATGGATTACTTCACCAACTGAGGCCATGGCCTGCATGGGGAAAATAAAACCTCACATCTTATATAGCATTAATGGAGGCTGGAATTAATTAGCATAAGTGGTAAAAAGGAGATTGTTCCTTAGTCCTAAAGCACCATAATTATCAAGAGCTAAGTAGAAACTACTTAAGTGAATCTCAGATCCCTGAATGTCTCCTGAATGCACTTAGAATAACAAGGACAATAGAAGAAAGTTGAATATTCTAGAAATGGGGGTGTAAATTCAGTAGAAACACACATTCACTGCTCACCAGTGGTTGTGCTATTAATATCTTGGCCATGAACTCTCTTCTGTGGCTTTTCACTCACAGACTGTCCAAGCACTAAGCAGGCAATGATGAGGATGGAGAAAGAATCCAGATTCAAGTCTTGTTCACTATTTACAGACCCAACTGTCATGTATACTGAAAACTTCAGTTGGAAGCAACCCCACAGCCCAACCGACAGAAACGTGTAGTATGCAATCAGAGAAACAGAGGGAGGACGGTCATCTCCCAGACTCAAATGTAAGAAAGTAATGGCTATTGTTCCTAGTAATGAAAATATGAATACAGATATCTTACAGATAACATGAAAACCATGGAGTTTCACATCTTAATTATGCTATGGTGTACAGTGTTTTTCAATCCCCTACTTGATATAATTCATACCACATGTAGATCTTGGTCTCTGCATCTGAGTATTGTGGAATTTCTCAGATTTAAGTATTCTTGGTTTATACACTGGCTCTCCAACATCCATCCCATCCCTCTGGTCCTTCACTCCCTTCCAGGTCTAACTTGCCCCTGCCCTCCTGTATGCACTTGCCCTAAATCATCTTGATTCAACCCCATGTGATTTCTATAAAGATCACTCTCTCAACACTGACTTCTAAGAACTTTTCCCAGTAGATTTGGATATCATTCAGGCAACTTAAAAATTATTTCTTGAGGGGATTGATCAATTCAAAGCTAATTCATTTTGAGGGTTCAGTGATTCCCATCCTCCAAATCAAGACTTGTAATCCCTGCATAAGAAAGTTACAGGAGAGCCCTCTACCATGGGACTTGCACTTGGGAAGACTGATGCTGCAAAGGAGAGGCAAGGTCTGCCTATAATTGTGACTAAGGGTCTCCTCCTAAATGCCTCTTTGTTGCTCAGATGTGGCCACCTCCTTCTACTTAAGCCAACTTGGCAGGTGAAATCACTGCCCTCCCTCTTATGTGGGATATAACACCCAGGGGAGTAAATCTCCCCAGCAATGTGGAATATGACTTCCAGGGATAAATCTAGACCTGGCATCATCAGATGGAGAACATCTTCTTGACCCAAAGGGGATGTGCAAGGAAATGAAATAAACTTCAGTGGCAGAGAGATTCCAAAAGGAGCTGAGAGGTCACTCTGGTGGGCACTCTTACACACAGTATAGACAACCACTTTTAGGTCCTAATGAATTGAAATAGCTAGCAGTAAATACCTGAAACTATCAAACTACTACCCAGAACCCTTGAATCTTGAAGACAATTGCATAAAATGTGGCTTATGAGGAGTGACAATGTGATTAGGAAAGCCATATGGACCACACTCCTGTTTGTCCAGTGTAGGTATGGATGAGTAGAAAAATGGCAGCAAAAAGAAAGGCACTCAGTATTCTTTTTCACTTTAATTGTTCTTTTACACTTTAATTTTTATTCTTATTATTTGTGTGTGCGTGGTAATGAAAATGTTCAAAAATTAATTTTGGTGATGAATGCACAAATATATAGTGGTTCTGTGAGCAATTGAATGTATGCTTTGTATGACTGCATGGCATGTGAATATATCTAAATAGAATTGAATTAAAAAAAGAAAGTAGGAATACATACGTCATAAATTTTCTGTCATATACTGTGGTCTTCATAAGGCAAGGAGACTCAGGAAATACTGAATGAAATGGTTTAGGATGATATCTAGCTGTTCCATCAGCTTATTTAGTAAAGTGATTGCAAAAATCCTGTCCTATAATATTCATTAGTGGGAATATTCCTGCATTTCATTTTCTCTCTCCCTGTATATGTGTGTGTTGTTTGTGTGCAAGCATTAATCATTTGTGTCATGTAAATTATCCCCTAAAACAGTATTAATAATTAAATTAATTTCATGGACAAATGATGTTAATTCATCTTAACTAGAAGTGGATTAACTCACCAATTTATACCTCAGGTCCAGATAGAAGAAAAATAAATTATGTTAAGTATGACTGTATGCTTCATGATTGACTTATATTTGGTTATTTAATCCTCACAATAATCCTACCATCTATTGCTTATTTACCAATTTAACAATGACATGATCACAGGTTCAGAAGTCTTTAGTAATATGACAACATTACATGGATGGACAATGACATAGCTAAATTTTGCTTTGCCTTCTGCCAAGTTCAAGTTCTTTGAAAGTTACATATCTCTCCTCCATTTTACTTGCAATGTCCCTTTGATGTCAATCATCAGAGGTTCTACCCTGTGACCACAATTTCCTGTCCTTCAGTTTGTTCACACAAATGCTCCCCATTCCCAGATTACCATACAAAATGGGGAGCCTCTTGTCAAACATCAGCCTTTCTAGGTCCTCATTATACTTCCCATGTTAGTCCACATTTACTTATTTCAGTATATACCAAGACAAACAGTATGTTCCTCTGACTATTTACCATATCTACTAATCAAAATACCAATAGTCAGTCACTCCAAATACCTACATTTACCCATATAGGTTGTATCTGTATCTGACAAAACAGATGACTAGTCCATGAACACTGGTCATAAGACAGTCACATCTCCTACTTATTTTCAAATATATCTGATGACCCTACTATGCCTTGATAATTAAATCATTACTGCATACTCCAGAAATACTCCAAATTATCTCCAAACTGTTTGAATCTCATGCATTTCCCCTCATTTGAACAGATGGAATTATTCCTGATGAAGCACATGGAATATATAACTTGCCATATTACACCATAATACCATAATATCTTCAAATGTTCCATTCATACATAAATTACACCTCTCCTATTAAATTGAAAAGTCATGTTATCTCTCCTAAGTCTAATTCCTCCAACTGAACTCTATTTCATGATTTGTTGTGAATTCTAGAATTGATTATAATTTAAACATCCTTTACCAGAAACCTCTCCCTCTCTTTACAATACATGTCATCATTTAAGCTCATTTTGTCTCTACTATCTTGAAAAGAAATTTCCTCTGAATATATTTTCCCTCAAGTTCCTGCTGTTCAGATCTTCCCAACAACAAAATTGAATGTGCTGTTACCATTTCATCACACCCATTTCACCTTTTGACTCACAAAGTTCAACACTGTTTACCTCATAAATAAAACTTGTTAGCATCATCAATGATATCCCCATAAATAAATCTTTACTTGTATCCAAAGAATTGAACTGTAACCTCCTTTTAGGAACTCTCTTTTTCCTTGTTTCCCTGACATCTCAGTCTCCTGATGGTCTTCAAACCACTCTCATCAACCCTTCCCCATGTCCTCCACAAAGAAGTCTTCAAACAATACTACTGGAACATCTTGAAACTAAATCAGAGCCCCTCTTCTCTTCTTCTGTTACATGCTGTCTTCATCTGTTCACACATTTATTTAATTGCTTTAATTTCTTTCATTACTGTCTCCAAATGGAAAAAGACAAAACATTTCCCTGCATTCCTTTTCTAGGCTATCTTAGTTACATTTTAATTATAAGCACATGGAATGAAATACATCTCAGGATATTACATTTCCTTGATCCACAATATAAACATTACTCCTCCTCCAGTCTCCAACCATAGTTAATGGCTCCACCAGTCATCTGTGATCTTTTACATGCTTATTTGGAAACTTTAAGCACAAATAAACACTGTTATTATCACTACACTGAGCCTTATTTTCATTATCCCTTTACACCCCAATCTACTAAGACAAGTCCCTAACCCATACTCATTTTCTATCAGTCTCAGTCTGTATGCCAATTCCTCATAGATCCCTTCATTGATCTCCAATCAAAGTTAACCTTTCCATTGCTTTCCCCTTGACATAATTGCTATCCTTTTACTCCTTCATTTAATTTGTCATTATAAACATAGTATCTGTCTCCCTTTCATATATCCATCTATTTTTGGTTTGTCTCCCATAGGGTTTAAATGCAGAAAAAGCAACTTCTTAATGCTAAGATCAGGAATGTTTTCCTTTGACTATAAATTCTGCATTTTAAATCCAGAGAAAAATCATATTTGCAACCTAACCCACCCAAAACATCTGTCCCCAAGTGCCCACATTTAGACTAAACAATTATCTTCTGATTAAAAATAAGTTTCTATAAAAAGGAGCTCTGTCCCTTCTGGAGAAAATTCTCTCCAACATATGTTAGAACCCAAATACACAGATTGAAAAAGACAGTGGAGGCAATTCTTTATTGAGGATGCTTTTACCATACTTTGGAACTCAGAGTTTCTCTTGCAGCAACAAACAGTGTTTAGAAGGTGAACTCTCTTTTTTATGCCATCAATAACATCAGGAGACATGTAATTTGAGGAAGGCACCTTGATTAACTTGAAGGCCAAGCAACATAAGTCTAATCAAGTTATGCCTCTTTTACAAAATATTTATCCTCTTATTAAATGAATCATGTAAATGCAATCAAGGAAGACAGATTATGTTCTTTAATACTGCCATCCTTCTTAAAGTGCTTAAACAAACTTCTGACTCTCTCAAGGTTTCTGGCAGATTTGGTTTGATCTGGGCAGTAAAGTGGACAATCTGGAGAGGATCCTTAATGCTCTATTTCCTAAAGGACCTGTGATCTGACAACATTTTCTCAGGATGTTGTCATCAATGTGACTTTATATAAAAAGAACTTTTTGTGGTGGAAATTTATATTCAAGGAAAATTATGATTCATAGTTTTAAATGTTTATATTCTATTACTATGAAAGAGAAACATTATCCTTTTTAGGTCTCTTCAAATCAGATTTAGCTGATATCCTAAGGACTGCAAATCCCTATAAGCTTCAAAATATTTCGGATTCATGGTATAAAGGATGAAGTTTCATTGATGTTTTTCCTATAAATAAGGAAACTTTTAACACATTTTAAAAGAAAATTAAATAATTAAAAAGATTAGGGAATCTACATATGATAAATTTCTTAAGAAAATTCAAGCAATATGTTTTCATTTTTGCCACAGGCACTTGATCCCACAAGCTGTAAGGTTACATTGCAGCTCAAGTTCTCCCTTTGCTCATATTGCTCCCTCCCCCTCTCCACATACAATGATCCAAAGGACATTCCATAAAAAATGGACTGCTCTCTAAACTCCATCTCAGGGTCTCCTTTCTGGAGAAATTAATTGGTGATTATAGTTAAATGAGTCTAGGGAAAAGAAGGCTTATAAGCAAACAATAAAAACACTCTGCTGAGTTTGAAAATATGTTGAAAATTTATAACAACTCATAGGGATATTTTATTTACTGGACTGCTGATATTGTCAGCAAGAATGATGTCTGTGGATTAATGGGAGTAAAACCAGTCTGGAGTGGAGTGAGGATGGAGAGGAACAAGGGGAAATGTGTTAATGAAATTGACTCTACCCTAAACCTGAACTGTAAAGAAGTTGAGATGGTAATGGCTGAAAATGAAAGAAGAAAAATGTTTTTACATAAATTTCAGAATGACAGATATTGGAACATTTCTAAATGCTAAGAGGATGGACATATTGAGAAGGTGTAACTTAAGATTAGTTATGTACCTTGAAAGATAGTACCCAATAAAGACTATGGCTGAGAATAAATATAATTCACTACCCATTATGGGAGTGATAAAATAACCAACTGATGCTAGCTCAAGAATATTTTAAATTTACTGGAGGAAAGTACCTTCAAATGTTTCTGTTTTACTTGGGGAACAGGTTTAAAGATGTCAGTTATGAAAGGAAAGACAGGACTGTGTGAATTTCAAAGGTCGTGACAAAGATTTGAAATATTATTTATCAAGCTGAGAAATGGAATTGACCTGTAAAACATAAAAAGACAGTCCAGAATTTTTTAGAAATGTCCCAAATGGTGTGATGTTATATAATTTTAGGTGCAGTGAAATCTGTATTACGTCCATTGGCAGAAGAATCTCTTCCTTGGGAACAAGAGTTATAGTCCCAAATGACTATCATTGCAGGCACAAAAAGCATGCATTTTCCTGGTATCTGTTTATACAGGCCTTATCCTGGATATTTCCAGCTTGGAAGACTTCTATGCCACATGGGAAGCCTCATCAATAGGGGTCTGAAGACTAGGTGCAATGTAGCAGTTGCAGGGAAGAGAAGAACACCTAGTACTAAGATGTACCAGAAATAGGCACATTTCAGGTGACCAAATGGATTACAAACTGAGTGTGCCTGGAGGCAGGGATTGAACTTAAAGACCTATCTGTCCAAATGCATCTGATATTCCTAGATTTCCAGGATAAATCCAAACACTATCAAATATTATCTATGTAAACAAAGATGGGTTGTCTATCTTCTCTGTCTAAATATCTACATCCATAATATGTGGGTGGTATTTAACTAACTCATACTTTCTGAGTGAAAAAAATGGATATATGTAGGTGTGTTTTGAACTCAGCCTGACACATTGAATTAAGACTAAGACAATTAATGTTGATTATGGATGTTATTATTATTTTTAGACCAAAAAGCTAAAAGTATGGCAATGTAAATGGCTATAGAAAACTCCTCTCCAGAGATTCAATGAAGAAAAGAACAATTCTGAATTTTTTGAATCTCTGGAGGAAGATATAGAATGGAGAAGTGTCCTGCAGTTACTGAAGTGAAGAAAGAGAAGAGACATCAATAGAAATCTTCCATCCCAGGCCAGCCAGTCCTCTACTATACCCCTCAGTTGGTCTCTATTTGGAAAAGGCACAGAATCAACAGATGGAAACCTTCCCACCAGGGATGCAGATTTCAAAATCTCTTACAGCAGTGAGACATACTCCCACTATTTGAAGATCCAGAAGGCAGAGGAGGACATTTCAAGGCCCATGTCAGTGAGGGACAAAGAGACAGAGAAAACAAGGACAGAGACTGCATTCCCAGCCCTGGGTCTTAAAACTCTCCCCCACCCTTGAGGGAAGAAGCAGCTGACAGCCATTTCCTTGCCTTGGGGATGGCTAGAGTACTGGGTCAGCTGAGGAAGTACTCTGTCATAGATGTAGCCCCACATTGAGCTAGATTGTGGCTGACAAAGTGAGGACATAGGAATCCTGCAGTTTCAGCTCACCTGTATGCACCCTGTTCTTGGAAGCAAAGCAGCCTCTGAAGATGATTAAGTTATGGAACATTGCCATATTCTAGACAGCCTGGAAATTGCAAAGGAAACAGCACCACTAGAAGCCAGCAGATCTCTACTACCACACACAGTGAACTTATTGGAGTGCCCAGTGCCTGCCTCCCAACCCTGTGACAGACCATGGTGGGTACCTGATTTGGGGGAAGGAAACAATCTGACAACTGGCCAATGAGAGAAACAAAAAAATAAAGAGATCAAAGAAACCAACAGGAAAGCCCAAGGCAAAAGAGGAAAAACAACCTCCAAAATAAACTAAATGAGAAAATGAGATGACTAGACAGCAAAAAATCATGAGCCACACTAGGAAACATGAAGCTATGGCCCAGTCAAAGGAACAAACTAATCTCTTGAGATTAAAGAGGTGAAACAGCTAATTAAAGATGGTCACACAAATCTTCTAAATCAAATCAATGAGTTGAAAGCAAATGTGACAAAAGAGATTAATGATATAAAGAAGACACTGGGTGATCAAAAGGAAGAATGTGTAAGTTCAAGAAAACAAATGGAAGAATTTATGGTAATAAAAGGCACAATAGTAAAGATGAAAAACACAATGGAGACATACAACAGCAGAGCTGGAGAGACAGAAGAAAGGATTTCTGAACTAGAGGACATGAATCTGAAATCCTATACACAAAAGAGCAGATAGGGAAAACAATGGAAAAATATGAGCCAGGGCTCAAGGAACTGAAGGAAAATATAAAGCACATGGATATACATATTATAGGTGTCCCAGAAGGAGAAGAAAAGGGAAAGGGAGCAGAAACAATAATAGAGGAAACAATGGAAATTTCCCAACATCTATGAAAGAAGGTTGAAGAAGCAAAGCAGGCCCCAAACAGAATTGATCCAAATAGACCCACTCCAAGACACTTGGTAATTAGTTTCAAATGTCAAAGACAATTTTGAAAGCAGCAAGAGAAAAGCAATCTATCACATACAAGATATAAATTTTCAAGGTCAGTTTCCAACCTTATGCTTGCCTCTGAGTCCACATCACCCCAGAACTAGAACTGGGTGGTACTCAGGGGACTCATGGGTGTTTACCTACTCCCTAAGAGGAGACAGACTATTTAAGGAGACTTTGAGGGAGACATTTGGCCTAGTCCCATGACTGGACACTTTTAACAACTCTTAGAGATGAACTGCATCATGACCTAGTCTCCATAGGCATAACCTGCTTCATGACAGACTCTAGAGGGTCTCAGATTACCCTACATATACTTGGAGCCTATAATATTGGGCATTCATTTATTCATAATAGTTTGTTCATGAATTCTTTAATGCTTAATGAGAGTCTCCTCAGTTTCATGTCCTGGGCTGCTTCTTGAGAGTAAAACAGTAATTGAAACATATCCATGCTCTGCCCTAAGGGAGGGATGGGTTAATGGAGGAAGCAGAAAATTAAAGAAGAAAATGCAGCACCTGGGTGTGTGCCATGATGCAGCAGGCCCAGAGGAGGGGCATTCACCTATCTTTGGGGCAGGGAGATTCCCTGATGAACTGATCACAGAGTTGAGACCTTGGAGTCAAGAAGTTGTCAGCTATATGCTTACAGGAAGTGGGAAGAGCACATGCAAATTACCAGAGGCAAGAACAAGTACGACCTCCTTAGAGAATGACTGAGGTTCACTGTGCATCCCAAGGAAAATGTACATGGAGGGAGCTCTGAAGGATGAGGCAGCTAATGTGAGCAAGGGTGATGACAGAATGTATTGTAGGACACAAGAATGCTCAAATGGCCTCTCAGTATATGACTGTGGAATTAGAAATCAGATGAATATGGCCAAGCAGAAGTTGTTGTTTTTTTTTTTTTCAGACTGGTATGACAGGGTGTCTCAATTTCCCTCTTTATCCACTCTAGAGTTCAGAATTGTTCTCATCTTTCCTTCCATTTCTAAGATAGCCTTTTAAAGGTCTTTTAGTCTGTAACATGAAAATTTTGTAAATGCATTAATTTTTAGTTACCTTTGTACTCCCTGCACAATTTATTTGATCAAGGTTATAGGCTTTCATAGAAGTCATGTATAAAAGGAAGTTTCCATTGCATTTTGACATTTTTATGACTCATTTTACCCTGGCCTGTTTTTATTGTTTGTGTTATTTATCCACTTTTTCCGAACACTTAATCTTCAGGTATCTCTGAGTGCCTTACAATATTTTCCTCATTCTTGATAAGAAGAGAAATTTAAGAATTAGACAGATGTACTTCATTTTCCAGCTTATTTGCTCATGGTTGTTGGTGGTCATTAGATAAGGAGTTGTTGCCAGCTCTGCCCTGTGAGGACATGAGTCATCCATCAGAGGAATATTCTTGGATTTTCTCAGAACAGTGGGAGTACAACCAAGATTAGAGCTGAAGAAATAAGGTTTGATTGTTTATAGTCACTCTGATATGAGCAAGTGTCTAATTCAAAAAAGGCCACCCATCTTAGGAACTACCAGTAGGTACAGTAATTTCCACCCTTGGCAAGACATTGTGGTTTTCAGTTTAAGTACCAGGCTTATGCACAGGAGCATAGATGATGCCACATAAGTTCACATATCATAAGTACCACTGACTGTGCCCTCAAATAGGATCTCAGCATTGCCCTTAGAAAAGTCAGACTTCTGAAAAAAATTTATTTTCCTGCATTCAATACATTCTATTGGGATTCAAATTATCCTCATGATAAATTCATTCTTTTCTCTTCAGTATGAACCCCAGCCCATTTATATTCAGAAGCCTTCATCTTTGCAAGGTCATCATCCTAATGTTTGATCCCCTTTGGTTACATCAGACTTTTGCACAGGGAGGAGGAGTTACTCTTTTTAAATGAAAGGTCCTAAGTGGTATCTTACTTTAAATTTTTCTCCTTGTCATTTCTGTTTCTTCTCATTTCCAGAAAGGCTTCAATGATATTCACTCTGGTACAAATCACTCCTTATTCTGATTTGGGAATCTATTTTAAACTCCATGACACAAGCAACCAAAAGTAACTGAAAAGCCAAGATGGGTTGTAATTTTTCTCTAACCATCCACTATTCAGGATTTCAGCCCTTATTTCCTGGGCCACCTCATTCACCCTTCCATAATGAATTTACTCCTTGCTAACTAAAAGGCCTACCATGCAGGACTTGAAGCTATGGTCAAATAAGAAAATCAGGAAATATTCTCTCCAAAATATGACTATTAACTGTACAGATTTGACCAAAGTGACTAATTCAGCACTCATCAAAGAGTTCAAAGGCATATATCAGTTTTCATAGCATTTGTGCATGTCAGAAGATGGGAATCTGTGGCATGTGATCTGGGGTTTCTCCCTTTCCTGTCCCCACACAATCTTGGTCAATGTGGAGGTTCTTCCAGGGTAGGGCAGGCCATGATGACCAGGAGCACCTCTCCTACAGTGCAAGAGGGCTCAATAAATACGGGGTGGAGTGCACATCCATTCCTAGCAGCATAATCAATGGAAGTAACCATTTCAGAGACTGGAATTTGGGGAGGGTCATGGACTCTACGAGACTGGGGATGTGTTGTAGGGCAAGCACATGCCCAGCTGGTGCTGCATGCAGGAGCAGTGAAGGCCAGGTTGGGCCTGTGCCAGTTTGGATGTACTATGTCACCCCAAACACCATTATATTTGATGTAATCTTGTGGGGCAGGCACACTGGTGTTGATGGGGTTGAAACCTACTTGTTTAGTGGTTCCATGGAGATGGATTCAATCAGCTGTGGGTGAGAACTTTCATTGGATTATTTCCATGGTGGTGTTGCTCCACCCATTAAGGGTAGGTCTTTATTGCATCACTTGAGTACATTAAAAGGGCCACACAGGCCAAGATGCAGTGCAATTAAGAGTGATATTTTGGAGAGCAACTGAGAGTGACATTATGAAGAGGAGCTGCAGGTAAGAGAGGAAAAAATGTCCCAAGGACAACATTTTGAAGAACACACAGGAGCTGAGAGAGGAGCTAGAACAGAACCTGGGATCAGCATTTGCCAGCCACATGTCTTCCCAGCTAACAGAAGTTTTCTGGACTCCACTGGCCTTCCTCCAGTGATGGTATACTCATGTTGATGCCTTAATTTGGACATGTTCATGGTCTTCAGACTGTAAATTTGTAACCAAATTAACCCCTTTATAAAAGCCAATCCAGGGAGAACTTTGGATGGTGGCTAGGTGAGACAGGGCAAAAAAGCACCTCCATGAAAAATACTAGATAAAAATGACAAAGTGAACCAGAACACCAGTTCCAGTGATGTGCCAGCTGGACAAGGTCTGTTAAATCCACAGGAACTGTGTACTTGGTGAAACCATGGGTCTGCATTCTGAAATGAGTGAGTAAGCCAGCCAAAAGTCCCCCAGCCATGCTGCAGTATGGGGAAAATGGGGTTGGCATTTGAAGATGGACTAGCTCTTTAAAAAAATCTCCAGGAGTGGCTGAAGTTATGATGTTGAGAACTGTTCAGTGAAGCATGGCAGGAGTGGGCTGTGCCAACCTCTCAGTGTCTGGCATGGAGGATAGACTGCTGCTGATTCCCTCAGGGCCAGGGGGGCAGAAGGAAGAGCCAAAAGGAGAAAGAAACTATGTCACTTGCAGCTGGCTTCTGCTGGGCTGGGGACACTCCTGCCCGGGGCCAGAACCACAGCCCAGAGCCATGCCAGGAAACCCAGTCTGATGGGGAGTGTATCCCACAGCACTGTGCACATGCCACAATATCAGCCATGGACAGTGGCCTTGGGTGCACACACAGCTAGTTGTCTCAGAGCTGAGAAGGTGGAGCTGTGTGAAAAGGGGGGAGCTGAGATGTCCCATTCAGCCATATATGCATCAGGCTGGGAGCACCCCTGCATGGCCCAGTGGCCCAGGGCTTCCCTTGAGGGATGGTGTACACTTGTGATGTAGCACAGGCTTCCCTCAGCAGAGGTCCTGGAAGATAACAGCTAAGAAGGGGGGCCTGCTCAGAAAACCCAGGGACCCTACATCAATGGCAGGGACTTGTGAGTCAGCAGCAGAGACAATCTGTGGCAAAACTGAAATGAAGGCTTAGACTCTTGCAACAGCCTTGAATCTCAGGGAACACCTGAGAGGTTTGATTATTAAAGCTGCCCTATCTCCTTAACCACTCAGAAACATGCCCCACATTCAGGGAAGACAGCACCAGCAACACACCCAAACAGAGTGCCCAAATTGAACCCCACAAGAATAATTTCTCCAGACACCACAAAGACAAAGTTGAGGAGAATTGACTTGAGTGGAATAGGTGACTCACAGATGCCATCTGCTGGTTAGTTAGAAAAAGTGTACATCATCAAGATGTAGATCTGAAAAATTAGATTTGTATTTTTTATAACTTGAAAGAACCCTATCAAGCAGAGCAAATGCCAAGAGGCTGAAAACAACAGAAAGCCTTAAAGCATATGATAAAAACAGACAATATGGGGAATCCAATCCCAAACACCCAAATCAAAAGTTCAGAAGAAACACAGTACTTGGTGAAATTAATCAAAGAACTACATTCAAAGAATGAAAGCATGGCACAGGATATAAAGGACATGAAGAAGAACATGGCACAGAATATAAAGGACATAAAGAAGACCCTGGAAGAGCATAAAGAAGAAATTGAAAGAGTAAATTAAAAAATGGAGACTCATGGGTACAAAAGAAACTGTTGGCCAAATTAAAAAGACTCTGGGTACTCATAATACAAGATTAGAGGAAGTTGAACAATAACTCAGTGTCCTTGATGACCACAGAATTGAAAATGAAAGAACTAAAGAAAGAATGGAGAAAAAAATCAAAAAAATCAAAATGGATCTCAGGGATATGATAGATAAAATAAAATGTCCAAATCTAAGACTCATTGGTGCCCCAGAAGGGGAAGAGAAGGGTTAAGTTCTAGAAAGAGTATTCAAAGAAATTGTTGGGGAAAACTTCCCAAACCTTCTACACAGTATAAATACACAAAGCATAAATGCCCAGCAAACTCCAAATAGAATAAATCCAAATAAACCCACTCTGAGACATATTCTGATCAGACTGTCAAGTACTGAAGAGAAGGAGCAAGTTCTGAAAGCAGCAAGAGAAAAGCAATTCACCACAAAGGAAACAACATAAGACTAAGTAGTGACTACTCAGCAGCCACCATGGAGGTGAGAAGGCAGTGGCATGACATATTTAAAATTCTGAGAGAGAAAAATTTCCAACCAAGAATACTTTATCCAGCAAAACTCTCCTTCAAATTTGAGGGAGAGCTTAAATTTTTCACAGACAAACAAATGCTGAGAGATTTTGCTGATAAAAGACCTGCCATACTTCAGATAGTAAAGAGAGCTGTACCAATAGAGAAAAAAAGAAAGAAGAGAGAGATAGAGATAATTTTAATAGACATATACAGAAGCTTACATTCCAAATCACCAGGACACACATTTTTCTCTAGTGATCATGGCTCTTTCTCCAGAATAGACCATATGCTGTGACATAAAACAAGCCTCAATAAATTAAAAAAATTGAGTATATTCAAAACACATTCTCTGATCACAATGGAATACAAATAGAAGTCAATAATTTTTGAATTGTAACTCCAGTATTTACTTCCTAAGGGATATAAAATACATAAACTCTAATGACAATTCAGTGGTTTTGGACTCAATGTAAAATATGTAATTTTTGACAAGAACTATATAAAGGTGGGGGAATGGAGGAGTATATGAACATAGTTTATGTGTCCTATTGAAGTTAAGTTGGTATCAAAGAAAACAAGATTGTTATGGATTTAAGAGGTTAAATTTAAGCCCCACAGTAAACCCAAAGAATTTATCAGAGAATATGACAATAGAGATGAAAAGTAGAGTATGGATTATGATAAGTGGGGGAAGGGGCAATGGGGAGTTAAAAAATGAGTGTAAGGTTGCTGTTTGAGGTGAAGGGAAATTTCTATTAATGGATGATGGGACAGTGATAGCATTACAATATTCTAAATGTGATTAATCCCACTAATGGAATGCTAGGGAGGGATGGAATGGGAAGATTTAGGCTGTATATATATTTCCACAATTGGGAAAAAAAAGACAGTATAAAAAAAGACAGTATAAAAGGTTGACAATTGAATGCCAAGGATGATCCTGGATCTGAGGATGGAGGACATGAGGCTCAAAGGGGCACAATTGGGGCATAAGAAAAAAAAAAGAAAATATAGAATGTAAGCTTTGTATCAATGTTGAGTTTCTTGAACTTCTTATCTGTGCTTAATGGGATTGCATGAAAGAATGTTCTTGTTCATGGGAACTGTATTTGTGAATTATAGTGTTTGTTCAAGGATGTGTGCAGCTTGCTCTCATATGTTCAGAAGACAGAGCAATAAATGATGGATGATAGGGAGGGAGGGAGGAAGGGAGGGAAAGAAAGAAATGGTTGTGTGACAGCATGTTAAAGTTGGTGGATTGGGGTATTTGGGGAGGCATGTCAGGGTATGCTGGAGTTCTGTGTATGGGGTTTGTATTGTTTTTGCAACTTTTCCTATAACTTTGAATTTATTTCAAAATAAAATTAAAAAAAAAAACAATCCATTTCTGATAGTTTGCATAATGGTAGGAATACCAAAGTGGAACAGATTTTGGCACCAGAGAAGTTTTCAAATACAGAACATGTTGAAATGGTTTTTAAATGCATAAGGGGAATATTCTGGAAGAAGTGTGAAGAGGTGATAGAAAAGGCCTAGACTACTTTGAAGATACTGTTGGTAGAAATATAGACTCTAAAGATATTTCTGAGGAGGCCTTGAGCAGAAATGATGAAGTGTCATTGCCAACCAGAAGAAAGGTGATCCCTGTTTTAAAGTGGCAGAGAATTTGGGATAATTATGTCCTGGTGTCAGATGGAAGACAGAATTTGAAAGTGATGAGCTGAGATACTTAGCTGAGGAGATTTCATAACTAAATATCAAAATTGCAGCCTGGCTTCTCCTTGAAGCTTACAGGAGAATGCAAGCAGAGAAAGATAAGCTAAGAACTGAATGATTGGGTTCAAAGAAACCAGAAACCAATGATTTGGAAAATTCTGGGCTTCCAGAAAGTGAGACCTCAGAGGCTACAGCCCCACATGAGGATTTAACCAAACATGGAACCCAACTGGCATTTCAGTACAAGCCAGGATTGGAGATGGAGTTATCCAGAAAGGATTTGTGGAGAGTTTTATTATCTGATGGTTTTTACCACTGTGTGCTTCACACCAAGCCAATGACATTTTTGAGAGAACTGTATATCTGGAGTCATGGCCAGTCTGGACTGGAAGGGACAAAGGAACAAATTGAAGGAAAAATTTCTTCAAAACAGAGCCATGGAGATTGAAGTCTGCTGTCAAGAAATCCCAGGCTGGGAGAGTGGAGCAGCCCATGCATGTGGAAAGGGTGAGTTTGCCCCAGAGGCAGAGCATGGGCCTTCTGCCTTAATGCTCAGGAAGAGTGCTGCCAACACAGGCCCTAGAGAGGGTGGAGCCCACTCCCCAGGATTTGCATAGAGTGTGGTCACCACCCCATTTTTCACAGAGGGGCAGTCTGGGTGGCACCCTGATATTTGAGGAGGGTGGGTCTCAGAAGAAGGTGCTCTCTGTAATGTGTGGATATGTTGAAGCATTCACCCCAGCATTTGGAGAGAAAAGGACTGTCATGTAAGCCGTTAGAAAGTGTTGAAGTCCTGTTCTCCCAAGCTCCAAGGATAAAACATTGTTCTATAAATGACTATCAGACTTTGAATTTTGGTGGAATTTGCCCTGCAGGTTTTAGGAATTTTTTTGGTCCCTTCAACCCTGTTTTCCTTTCAATTTCTCCTTATGGCAATGTGAATGTTTATCCTATGACTGTCCTTCCTTTGTATATTGGAAGCAGATAACTTGTTCTAAGTTTCATAGGTCCAGAACCAGAGGGGAATTTTGCTTTTGGACAGACCATGTTTGTAACTGCTTTTGAAGAGATCTTGTACTTTCTTATTGTTACTGAAATGATTTAAGTTTTTGTGATATTGTCATGGGAGGAATATATCTTGTACATGGAGAGATCATGTCATTTTGTGGCCCAGGGTGTGCAGACTGTCAGTTTGGATGTACTGTGTTGCCCAAAATGCCATTATCTTTGATAAAGTCTTATGGAGCAGGCTTATTAGTGTTGATTAGGTTGAAACTTCTTGGTTCATTGTTTCCATGGAGATGTGACTCAATCAACCGCAGGTGTGATCTTTCATTGGATTATTTCCATGGAGATGTTGCCCCACCAATTCAAGGTTGGTCTTTCATGGATCACTTGAGTACTTTAAAAAGAGTCCTACCGGCCCAGATTCAGAACAGCTAAGAGTGACATTTTGGAGAGCAACTGAGAGTGAGATTTTGAAGAGGAACTGCAGGTAAGAGGAGACAAAATGTCCCAAGAGAAACATTTTCAAGAATGCCATTTTGAAATGCAACCTGGGAGCAAGTGGACACCAGTCATGCACCTTCCCATCTTACAGAGGTTTTCTGGATGCCAATGGCCTTTCTTCAGTGAAGGTACCCCATTGTTGATGCCTTACCTTGGGCCCTTTATGGACTTAAGACTGTAGATTTGTAGTCAAATAAACCCCCTGTATAAAAGCCAATCCATTTCTGGTATTTTGCATGATGGCAGCATTAGCAATCCAAAGCAAGGCCCCAGTCATCCACAGCCTCCTAGCTGATACTGAGGCTGCAGACCTGCATGTATGAGATCTGCAAGGGCCCCAGAGAAAGTAAAACTCATCTACTGTTTCCACTACAGCTGCCCTTTCCAGCCAACTCATCTTGCTGCTCTGCCCTGCTCTCACCCCATCACAATATTATTACCCTACCCTTTCCATAGAGAGATTCTGTTAATAAAATCCCAACTTATTGGGTCCTCCCCAAGGCCCCACATGAAGTGCCTTCTGTTTAACTCTCTAATTGAATCCCCAACCACTCTACCCCACTCTGTCTTCTATTTCTTGAACTGGCAAATTTCTTCACCCTCCGGGTCATTTGCCTTCCTGTGACTGTTGCCAAGAATGTTGTTTGCTTAGCACTTTGCATGACTCCCTCCTAATTCTTCAGTTCTCAGCCTGTCAGTCACTTCAGCTCCTCACTTGAAAGGAGATCTGCGTAATGTAAATACCCCATCATTTATCAGTGATCATAATACTCTTTTTAATTCCTTCTAATCCCTAAAAAAAACATGGATACCTTTTCTTGCTTTAAATTAGGCCTGCTGGGGATAAAGTACCTACAAAATGTCCATGACTTACCAGAATGCCAGTTTTTCAGTGTTCCTAATTTTACAGCATTCCAGATTGTGAAGCAAGTAAGAGCAAAGAAGATGAGATTTATTGTCATGATTATTCAGGGATAGTGTTGAATAGGGCAAAGACATATTCACACAAGGTTAAATTCAGATACAGCAGACATTATGTCCAAGCAAGTCTGTATATTTCTAAATTGTATGTATTATAAGATCATTTAAAAAGTGTAATAAGACCTTAAAATATGCCATGCTAACCTGCTTTTGACAGTTTTTATTTGTTAAGTTAAACAGGTCCTCCCTTTCCCCAGTGCAGTTCCACCAACAGCAAGGATCAGGGAGCAAAAGAGTTATTTGGAGGGAAGGGACTTGCAAAGCAGGCATTTCAGAGCCAGCTCCCAGGTCTTGGTGATTCTGTTCATGTTCTCTGCAAAGACAGAGAGACTCCACTGGGGTCTGAGTTCAGCAATCACTAAACAGACCTGACACCAGGCTGCCAAGATTTTACAGAACCACAGGCAGAATGGAGTGGATCCTGGAAGGGGTGCAGATCCCAGGAAGGAGAGTCTGGAAAACAAGGACTCTCTCATGAGAGGTGGGGTGTTGGGTCCTGAGGAAGGTCAGAGCTGGAAAGGTGACCATGGACAACACATCTGTGCAGGGCAGTGTGGGCTGGTGGCTTCCCAGCTGCCTACCTCAGGCCTTCCAGCAACTTGAGGGCTCTGTGGGAAGGGCTGTGTGTGCATACAGTTTTCATTTCCTTTTCCTCCTTTTGTATGCTGCATCCTAAAAAAACAGAAGATGCAGAGGCAGAGAAACCTAAAAGACACCCACTCTGCTGGCAGCAAGTGTAGGGCCACTGGGGAACCCATTATACCATGGGCCTCCCATTAAAGTAATCACAATGTATGCCTATGTGGACATATCTCAAAAACATATACTGTTACCATTTATGTTTTCAATGTTGGTACTTTGGGGAGAGAATAAATACTCCAATGGACAGAGAGAATTGCAGTGGGGGTGTCACAGTTCTTACTGTAGAATCACTTTAGAATCACCGTAGAATTTTCCTCAATTCCCCTGGTCCAGAATTTGACACTTCATTCCTCAGATTAGCCTGCCCTGAGCTCTGGATGCCTGCATGGAACAACTTCAATTCTGATCCAGTTTCCCCCACAATAAGCACCCTCCATCCTAATTTTTGGGTCTTACATACACATCTCTTACTGCATCTGCTGCTATGCATAGTCCAGCTGCTCAATGCAGCCTGTATACAGCCAGTGTGAAGAGGCTATTCTCCTTTATAAAGTGTGGGAGGTGCTTTACCAGGTTGGAGGGCTTAAGAGAATTTGGTGTTCATGTTTCTTTAGCTACCTCATCTGCCCCCAAATCCCCAACCCAGGGTATTCTCCTAACATGAGAGAGCTGTCAAGGCTGTGCAGTCTCTTCTCAGTGCTGCCATTTTTATGAGATTCTAAATATGATTTTCAGCTTAGGCAGTAGGAGATGGTCATCTCTTTAAAAGCTGCCATCAAGACATTCTGAATTCTATAGAATGCTTTAAGTCCAGGCCCATGATCTGTCATTTTTTCTTTGAAAGACTTCCAGTGCTACTAATAGAATGTACTCAGTTCCACTCTTAAAATTATTATTGCCCCCATACTTACCAGTGCCACAGATAAAAGGAATTTCCTAATGCTGTCTTGCTTTCCACTTGCACTTCATTACAATTAAACACAGAGGAAAGCCTTAGTAATTGTGATTTCACTGTTTGCCAGGGTTATTAGCATCTCTCTTCACACCAGCTCTGGTATTGCTATTGACATCAGACCCGGAAATGAATCAGTTCCAAAATCTTCTGGGAGTATATTTTCAGGAGCCACTCCTGATATCAACTCTTTTAGTCTGGTTTCTCAAGACAGAAAAGCATAAGACAAAACTTTTTGAGCTACTAATCTATTAAAGAGTGCAATCCCAGCAAATAGAAGAAGTGGCCAAGACAAGGGTGCTTTGCTGTATCAGCCACTACTTAGGATCAAGCACACCTAATAATTCAGTCTCTTGGGACAATCTCCCAAGAGACTATTTAGAGTAATGTATCTCAGGACAATCTATTCAGGGGAGGATGGGAGACAGACAGATGTTCTGATTGCTTCTCCTATTAGTCAGACATTTGCCACATAAGGCATTAACTCCCACTTGCTTTTGGGTTTCACATGCATGGATATGCAGTGAATCTAAAGTGTTTCAGGTCTCAATGGCAACAGGGAATTCCTCAAATAGGGAGCAAGAGGCATGTGATGTGGATATGACACAAAATGGTATTAGATTTTGCCTTCCTAAAGTTGATAGATGCCTGTGCCAAGGTGACTGCCACAGTGGTGGTAGCTTGGGAGAAAAGAAGCATCAAGGAACCTGAAGACAGGTGAGGCTGAAAAGAGCTGAAGTGGCATAAAAGAGTTTCCTGCTACAACTAGGGTAAACAACTCACAGATCAGTATAAAGTAGTTAAAAACTAAAATGTATATATGCTAACAAATTTCACCTTTTTATTACTCTAGGCACACAATTTGATGACAAGTTATTATAGCCAAAGAACTCTCAAATCCTCTTTGTACAAAAATAAAAATTTAATATTATGTTATCTGTTTCCTTTCATTTAATTTGAGAATTAGGTATTTGATTACTTCTTTTATTTTTTTCATTTCATTTTTTATTATTAATGCTGATAACACCTTTTGTTGACGGTTGACAAAGAGCTTCCTCAGAATTGGAGATTTTTAAAAATATATATTCAGTTTTATAGAAATATATACACATACCATGCAATCATCCATGGTACAATCAACTGTTCACAGTACCATCATATAGTCATGCATTCATCACCCCAATCTATTTTTGAACATTTTCCTTACATCAGAAAGAATCAGAATAAGAATAAAAAATAAAAGTAAAAAAGAACACCCAAATCATCCCACATCCCACCATTTTTCACTCAGTTTTGTCCCCATTTTTCTATTCATCCATACATACACTGGATAAAGAGAGTGCGATTGACAAAGTTTTCACAATCACACTGTCACCCATTGTAAGCTACAGTGTTACACAATCATCTTCAAGAGTCCAGACTACTGGGTTGGAGTTTGGTAGTTTCAGGTGTTCACATCTAGCTATTCCAATACATTAACACCAAAGAGGTGTTATCTATATAGTGCATAAATATGTCCACCAGAGTGACCTCTTGACTTCATTTGAAATCTCTCAGCCACTGAAGATTTATTTTGTTTCATTTTGCATCACCCATTTGGTTAAAAAGATATTCTCAACCCCATGATGCCAGGTCCAGATTCATCCCTGGAAGTCATATCCTGTGTTGCCATGGAGATTTACACCCCTGGGGGTCAGCTTCCATGTAGGGGGCAAGGCAGTGAGTCCACCTGCTGAGGTAGCTTAGAGAGAGAGGGCCACATCTAAGCAACAAAGAGGTACTTAGGGGTAGAATATTAGGCACAATTATATGCAAGTCTAGCCTGTCCCTTGCATTAATGAGCCTCATAATGGCAAGTCCAATGACAGAGGGCTCAGTATATCAAACTGCTAGTACTCAATGTCTTTGACAACATCAACAACAGTTCAGGTGAGGAAGTCCAACTCTTCTACATTTTCCTCCAGCTCCTCGGGGTGGGGGGGGGATGGGTGGCAAATATATTTTTATTCTCTGCCCAAAATACTTTGGGATGTGTCACTGTTTCACCCTAACCTATACAAACCTACCATATCTTACTTCCTATTCAAAGTTCCATGTAATTGTCGTGTTTGAACAAACTGATAGAGTTATATTGTTTAGAAGATATAGATCCTGCACCAAATAGACATCTCTTCCCTTGATCTCACATGGAAGTTGAAGTTTTAAAACACAGTCAGTTTCTACCTTTACTCTTTGACCTGGTTTGCCCTAGTCTTACCCAGATCTGCTTCATTCATATCACTAACTGAAGTCTGGGCTCTTTTTCAGCTTTTTTTTAAACAGTTGGTATATGTGTTAATACTGACATTCATAGATGCCAAGCTCTAGCTCTGAGTTTCCGGTGTCACAGAGATACCAAATATTCCAGAGACCAATCAGGTTATACACTAGGGGATCAGCTTCTCAAAGTTTGTGGATAGCCATTACAATTCAGGAATAGATTTGACTGATGAAAGAGCTTACAATCTAGGGACTATTACAATAATCATTCCCCTGTTAGGCTGTGTTCTAAGATTCAATTCTGAGTTTACACATTGTAGTTAGTCCACACTGGTGAGGAATTACAGGGTTTGCCTTTGTCTTTCACATACTTCACTCAAAATGCTGTGTACAGCATCCATTCACTTCATTGAATATCTCACAGCTTCACTCCTTCTTGTAGTTGCTCAATATTCCTTTGTATGCATACACCACAGTTCACCATTCTGTTCCTCAGTCTATGTACCCTTAGGCCACCTCTACCCATTGCAAATCATGAATACTCCCTCCATGAACACCAGTGTCCAAATGTCCATTCATATCTCTGCTCTCAGATCTTCCAATTACATACCCCATAATGAGGTTGCAGGATTTTATGGCCCCCTCATACTTAGCTTTTTGTGGAACCACAACACTGACCTCCAGAATGTCTATACCATTCTGCCTGCTCATCAACAGTAAATAGGTACATCACTTTCTCCATGTTTTCTCCAGCTCTTTTACTCCTATTTATATTTTTTTCCTACAATTTTATAGTTATATTCACATATCTTATATTTATCCACATTTTGCATTCAGTTGTTCACAGTATGATCATAAATTTATACATTTATCACCACAATCAGCACTTGAACATACTGATTACTAAAAAAAAAAAAAAAAAAAAAAAAAAAATAGTGTGATTCCTTCTTAAGTGGTCAAAATTTTAAAATATTTTGGTGGCACTCATATTGCAACTATTGATTGCATTTCATTTATTAGAAAATTTTCAGTTTGCTTGGTGTGAATCTATACTTATGGTATTATCCATTTGTTTTGAGTATACCCTGACCTTCTATATGTATAAGTTCAATTTCAGAGTAGCCACTCTTGATCTTTTCCTCCATAAGCTGAAGAATGAACATTTTGATATAAGAAGTTCTGTCCATTGTCAGCAAAGAGTATGCTGCCCTCACAGTTATCATTGCTAGTGCCACTACTTCAAAATTTTACTGTTTAATAAGGGAACAGATAAATGAAGTGTACATATATTGATACAACTGAGGGAAGGCATATTTCACAATCTCTGTTGAGGCAATGATGAAATTCATTGGGCACACAGAAACCAGCAAATAATATCCTTTAATTGGATGTTTCTTCAAATGTACAGTGGTTGACTATTACCTCAAATATGAAAGAAAAGAATAAAATTTAAATAATATTTGGAATGCTGAAATATGTCTTTGAAGTCTTTTCCAAAGATGAGGTGTACATAGAATGTTTTACTATTTTCTAGATTTCTTCTATTTGATCACCCTTAAGGAGTTTGTCCTCATTTGACCCGTCTGAAGAAGATTACTTAAGCTCTGAAAGCATAATGGAAGAATCAGAATCTGAGCAATTACAATATGAGTTTGGAATCAATGAAGAGAAGCCTCTGTATGTTGAAGCTACAGATGTCAGCAGCTGTGATTAACAAAGATCAGATGAAGCATTACCCATGTGAATATTTTACTATAAATTAGTCTAATAGCAACACCACTTGAGAGTAAAGAATGTTGACATATAATCTTTTGGCATTGAAATGACCTATTTGATTTTATTGCCTCTAACAGTTGTTTCATAACATAAAATATTTTTAATTTATAATTTTTTTATATTTTTTAGTTTTCAAATAAATTGAACTAAAATTATATCACACAGGATAATTTAAGAAAATCTCTGGGTGTCACAAAATCTCATCTGGGAAACACTGATGCATTGGGCTGGAATGCAGTCATTCTTGGCCATTCCCTTTTGAACAAGTAAAGTTAGGCAATATGTGTAATTTTGTTCTTTTTAAGGGAAATGGCTTCTCATAACATTAATGGTAATAAGGTAATTTTGATGTCAGATAAAACTCCTTTACCTAAGAGAAATAAAATTGAGATCTATGGAAACTGTTATTCCTGAGATAAATCTGGTCCTGAAACAAGGTGTCTTGACATTCAGGTAATGCTCTAGGTTGCTTCATGATGGGAAGTATGCCAAATAGTGTGGTACATTAAATTTTTCAAGATTTTTAATGCATTATAATTTTTTTCTTAACTAGATTATTAGTTTTCTTTTTTAAGACAGTTACTTAAATTATATGTTCAACTCAGTGTGATAAACAATCTTTTCCTAATATATATTTTCTAAAACATTAATTGGACTTCATTGGTCAAACTGTAATAAGTCACAAATGTTTTCTATAGCCAGTTCTTTCCCTCATTAAGTAAGAAAGAATATCATATCTCATATTTAGCTGTGTCTTTTGGATGCCGAATTATTTGCAGTAAAATTGAAAAAATAACTTCACCTGGAATTTAAAAATATGTTATTTCAGATTTTAGACCCTTGATCTCTAAAGTTTATTAGGCACCAGTTAGTAACATAATCTTCAGCATTATGTATGAGTGTGTGTGCATGCAACATTCAAAAATTAAACTTTTTAAAAATGACAGAAATTAAAAGTAAATAGATATTCCAGAATATTCCAGATTTCAGCATTTTTCCAGGACATGAATGGATTCTTTTATGCAGCCCCTCTGGTGAATGTACCCCATTATTGAGGACTTGTACCTAAAGGATTAGATTTACACTGTATATACAAAGATGATTTTAGGTATGTTGAGACACTCAGTTATCACACACAACAACTGGTCCGTAGAATTTAATTAAAAAGATACAAAATATTATGTGGGTGAACCCTCCTGCATACTGAACATGTGGTGGTCAGTGCTCCATGGATGGAAGGCAATGTTTTGTGTATGGTCAGTGGACCAGCTATATCAGATCACTTTAGATATTGTGCTCTCTCTTTCTGAACAATATTGATGCTGTTTCATTTTCCTGGGCTGCTCAAAGCAAATATCATGAAATGGGTCAGTTTAAACAATGGGAATTTATCTGCTCATGGTTTTGAGGATGGTAAGATGTCCAAATCAAGATTTCATCAAGGTGATGCTTTCTTCCCAAAGACTGGCTGCCATAGATCCTCAGCAACTCTGCCACATTGCAAGGCACATGGCTATGTCCACTGGTCTCTCCCTTTTTTTTCTGGGTTTCAATGCTTTCAGCTTTTGCTTCTGTGGCTTTCTTTTTCTCTCTGAATTTTATTCTCTCATAAAGGGCTCCAGTAATAGGATCAAGACCATCCCTGACCAAGGTGGGCCACAATTTAGCAACTGAATTAGCCTCATGAAAATGCCCTACTGACAATGGGTTTACAACCACAGGAATGGATTAAATTTAAGAACATGTTTTTCTGGGATACATACAGCTTCAAACCACCACAGATACCTTCAGCTATTATTTCCCTTCAGTGTTAGAAAAGATTTTGTTGTTGTTCTTTGGTTGAACACATGATAGAATAGTTGACTTTTGTTGGAATCTATGTCATTTAAAAAAGGTAGATTTGTCATCTAGTTGAATTTCTTTAATTTAAATATAGGTGTATTACAATGTACTCTAAAATAGATTCCTGTACTTTGCATCACACCTAGTTAACAGAAAATCACTGGGGGAAGTTTCTCACATGATTACTATTATTTAAGAGCAAGTCCAAATGACTCTGCTTGACACAAAATTCAATAGATGCAAAAAAACAGTTAATGAATTTCACAGTCTTTCATGATAAAAATATTTCACAAAATAAGGAAAGAAAGGAATTTCCTAAACCTGGTAAAAGTAGCCTGATAAAATTCTACACAAACCTCAAAATGATGACAAATATTTTATCTGTGTTCCCATTATACTGAGGAACAAGAAAGGATATTTGCTATCATCACTAATATTCAATATTTTATTGCAAGTTCAGTAAGCTTTGTTTAAAAGGAAAACTGAATAAAAGTTGTGAGGATAGGGAAGGAAGAGAAACAAAATAATTGTTACAATATTCTATGCAGAACAACCAAGAGAATCTACACACAGTGGGGAAATGAGAGAAAAATTCTTGACAAAAGATCAAAACATTTAAAAAAATCAATACTGATTCCAGGCACCAGAAAAGACTAATTAGAATGATTATTAAGGGACACCATCAGCAACACAAACTAAAATATTCTCAGAAATAAATATATAGAAAGCTTAAGGATAAAATAATTATGAAACTTTCCAGAAGAACTGAAATGTACTGAATAAAAGTAGAGATATACTATGTTAATGCATGTATGATCACTCAACAACCTAAAAATATGAATCCTATCTCAATTAAACTTTAAATTCAACTCACATTCAATCTGAGTCCACTTTTTTTATCATATGTCTACCAAAAAATAAAACCATACAACAAACTATTTTATGGATCTTGTAGTAGGGCTAGACATCTTAAAGAAGATGAAAGAAAAATATCATTTGGAGATCTCTGTTTTAATTGTAGCAAATACTAAATAAAATATTTCTAAAGAAAATGAATATCTACATCCACATTTACATGTGTCATTTGGGGAATAAATCATGAAATAGTTTTTAATATAAGGAACCATGTATTCTCTATAAGTCTTGTGCCTTTATGGTCCTGTATGGGGAAACCATAATATATAAATATTTTTAAACTACATCTAACATCTCACAATTATGCATAAGCTCAATCTATTTGAAGAAGGAGAAATTATTTGAGGATTCAATTACTATCAGTCATGACAATTGAAGAGACCACTCATGGTGCAAAACAAATTCCCCAAAATCTGTGTATAATTTTAATATTCTGGTTTTAGGTTTTCACAGAAGCTTGTTTTCCTGAGGCTTCTCAAGTTGAATGAATGACCTTTCCTTTCAAAGCCTATTTTTTGGTAGCACACATTCAGCATAAAACTTGAATATTATAAAAAATTTTCAGGAGAAATTTATTTCTATTAGATCAATAATTTTGTATATAGAAATAAGCTGATGAATTTCAGAATTTATCATTTCACAGTTTTTCTTTCCTTTAGTGGGATAACTTTTGAAAATAAACACTATATTTATATTTTATATATAAACATCACATAGATACATATTGGAAGTGGCAAATTTTCACACTTCTCTATATTTTTCTTTGTGTATTTGTAATGATGTTTGCATATCATTATGATTCATTTGCCCTGAGAATTTATGATTTTAGAGCTCATGAAAAACTCAGTTTCAAAATTATAAGATTTGCTTACTTTGAGTACAATTATTCTTTACATTAAATGTGTGTGCATGTTCTCATTTTTAACCTATCTCTTAATCTTATTATATACCTGTTGACTCTTTCAGCAATGTGTATGCAGTCTTGTATAAAATACAAGTAGACTCAAAGTTAGCAATGGAAATTATCTTAAAATTAATGTAAAATTGAATATGAAGCAACCTCTTATCTATTTTTAAAGGATTACTTCAATGTAAGGAAATTCTGAGGAAGCTCTCATCATTGATTTATAAACCCATGTCAAAATCTAAGTACTGGACAAATTACTCAAAGTAATATATCATTTCACCTCCATAGCATACTTTTTGGTTGTTTTCTTTCTAAGAAGAATTTTGTAGCAACTGCCAATGTGAGAACAGTTTCATATTTTATGAAAATTTATAAATCTTTTCTTTCTTGGGAAGTGTTAGGTTTACAGCTTTCATTACGCAGCAAAGTATAAAGATACTGAAGAATTTGAAGAAAAGTAAAAATGAAGGAAAAATTCAACTTTCTTTCAATATTGCACAAGACCAAAGTAACAATTTAATTAGCATTATATTGCAGTAAACACAACCATAGTTGAAGATAAATCAAGTTCTGTCATTACTAAGAAGTGCATAAACAATTTCAAAATATTATGCAAATTTCATGAAATTGTCTATGATATGTTTTGGCTGACATCAATATATTTTTATGTAATTTCTGCTAGAAAGAATGCACTGAACCCGTATACTAAATAATTCTCTGCACACTTATTTTTATGTACTTGTTAATATATTAGGTACTGGGGATACAGTAATAAAGTAAACATTGTTCCTGCCATTGGTGGTTTATTGAACCTGAGCTCATTGTATTTACCTACACATTCCATTTTTTCTAAATTAATATCAATAGTTATAATATAATACCAATTTTATAAAATTACAAAAGAAAACAAAAACATCCAAAACATTTGTAATTAGCATAACTTTAAAAAAGTACATATTAAGATCTAGGCATAATTCAGTTCTACCTACTTTGCAGATATTTTTCCCTTTATCCCTCACAATAACCATATGAATGAAGAACTGCTTTGCACCATTTTACAAGTCAAGAAACTGTAACCAAAGACAGAGAAGCAATTTATCTTAAGTTACAGAGCTTGTAAGTGATAAATACAGGTTCTAACCCAGGCATTCTGACTCTGGAGAATTCACTTTAATCTACTACATTATTCATTAGAATATACTACGAGTAGGGCCTGAAGGAATACACAGCAGATTTAACATACATCCTAACAATGTTTTATTTTTTAAAGTAGCATGTATTACTTCCCTACATCCTACCAAAAACAAAAAGCAAAAGAAGAAACAAAACACCAAAACCAAAAAATGTAAATTTAGAAAAAATATGTAGTTCATGTTTATAGAACACAAGTGTTGAAAATGGTGCAGATGAACTGGATTTCTGATATCTGCTTGTGCAAGAATAAATTGAATCAATAACTTTGAAAAACAACTTAGTATTAACCTCATATTCTACAAATTCCACTTGTATGAATACATTTAAGTGTTTCACATCACCTTAGAAAACATCCCCAAGAATGGTCATTACAGCATAGTTTGTAATAGACAAAAAAGAAAGAAAAAGCAAATAATTCAATTGCACACTGACAAGAGAGGAATAAAGATAAATGGTAATGTAGACATATAATTGAATATTGTACAGCAGTAAAGTTATTGAAGTATAGCTTCCAGCAATTGTATGCAATGATTTTAGTAATAATTAGTAATTAATTTTAAAAAGTAAATCCCAGAGAACACATATGGTACAATATCCCTTTAATACAGATTCAAAACAAGTCATACATGTATGTTATAACAACTTAAAAAATAAAGAAAATTATGACACAAATTCAAAGCAGTGGTTACCTCTGAGGGGAGAAAAAGGAAGACAAGTTTGTGGAAAGGACTTGCAGTGTAGATAAAATTATGGAAAATTTTTATTTCTTGCATTAGGCAATGTGCTCACAGATATTCCTTACATAGTAGTTTTTAAAGTAACATGTGCTTAAAAGTGGAAACATACATTTTACTAAAATAAAAAAAATTAAAAACAACACAGAACTCTATAACACAAATGGTGATCCCAATGTAAATTATGAACATTAGTTAATAGCATAATTATAATGTTTCATTCATTGTAACAAGTGTAATGTTCTAATGCAAAATGTTAATAGAAGTAAAAACTGGTGTGAGGGTGGTATGTGGGAACTTGTGTGATTTATGCATGATTTTTCTGTAACTTACAAACTCTCTAACAAAAAAGTAAAATGAGATAATTGTATATATGACATTGGCCAAGAATAATGACTTTTTCACTTCCAAAACTGAGTAAAAACACAATGCCTTGAATAATTTAAATATATTTAGAAACTTACTTTTTGTATGAATTTATATTTACACTAATATATTTCACTTTCATTTTAGGATCAGCCAGACTTTCAATTGATTGATTCTATTATCAGAGTAATGGGGAATGCTAGAAAATTGTTAAAACAGAAATTTGCCATTTGTTTCCCATTATATGTCATTCTTGAATTAGAATAAAATTTGAGTGACTATTTGAACTACAGACTTTTCTCTTAAGCTGCCATTATGGTTATGCACTTTGCATTGTATATTTATTTTATTCAGTGTCATAAGATTACTTAAAGACTTTGTTAAATCTGAATTTTTTTTTTGATTGATGGAGATTCATTATTCATCCCTTGTGTTCTCAATGCGAACTTAAAGAATGGCCAAACTCTTCACTTCTTCTATATTGTGGAATGATTTCTGCATGATTTCACTGATAATGAAGCTAAGTTTCTAATTGTATTTTTTAATGTAAGGAAAAGATAAAATTCCCGAATTTCACTTTAGAAAGTCTAAAAATAAAGTTCAACAAGTTTTAAATTTGATCAATTATTACTTCATCTGTTCGATATTTTGCTTCTCCATATAGTAAAGCCTCAGCAAATAAGAAGATATCAAGTATTATCTTTAGAAAAATAGATAGTAAGTCTATCTTTAGCTGACCTTTCTTTGGGGTGCAGGAAAATGTATTATAATCATCTTAATACAACTTGTCCCCAATACTAATCCTTAGAAAGTTGGCTGGTGGCTATTTTTATCTTTAATATTAACACCAGTTTCCTTTATCTACAGGGTGTGGAAAATCTGTATTTTAATTGTCCTGAACTTCTTGTGCTTCCTACCATGTGGATTCAACATCTAGAAAACAATACTTATGTTACTATTCATACAGAATTTTCCAATTTGTCTGTCTTCAGAATGGGAGATACTTCTGAAAGAATGTTGTCCATATTTCCTAATTGTGTCACATACAGGAATAACAACCCATCAGAGAGAATTTTAAACATTTTTGTCATTCATACTCTTCAGAAGAAAATCAATATTGTATTTCCTTTGGGAATAGATTCTGATATCCTCAGAATATATGAATACTATGTCCCAAGTCACTATTTATACATACTTTTTTTTAATGGTAAGCTTTGTTAAATTGCTCAGAAGAAATAAAAAATACAACTGGAAATTTAATCAGAGCACCAACAGCATAAAACTTTCTTCAAAAATTCTGGGCATGAGAAGGTTCTGAAGGGATATTCTAATTTGGGGAAAGAGAACAGAAATTTTTAAATGACTTTATCTAGAGAAGTCAGTTGAAGTTTGTTAGTTTGAAAATAGTTCATAAAGAGATGTAGATGAGGGAGGAATGTTCTTGTGGATTAAGGACTTGTTTGAGGACTTTTGAGAAGTGGGAAGATTGGCACTAGGTTTAGTGGAAAAGGCAATGGAGTGGAACAGTTTGGAGAGGCCAAGGACATGCAAAAACTATAGTGGGAAATCACAGTCAATGTTTCCTGTATGAATTACATGGATGTGTACCCCCACACACACTTATCTATATTTTCATATAAATGCATTATATATAAGTACATGTATGTGTGTGTGCAATCTAATATTAGTTTTCTATTTTCACAGCTTTAAAATTAAGATACATAAAATAAATAGTCAGAGGAGGCAAGGCAATATAGAAATAATTCTAATACAAGTGAGAACACTACTTTTCTTTTTAGTGGTTTGTTTGATTTGAATTTAATACTTTTTTTTCCAATAACCTCAGTCAGCAATGGGTGGTTCAAATCAAAAGAATAGGAGTCTATTTTTCAATTGAATTAGCTGATAATTTTGTTTGGTTTTCTGTAATCAAATGATCATGAATATAACTTAAACTAGAGATTTTGCAATGTGTATTTTTCTTTGAACTGGAAGATTTACTCACATGTCTTCTTGCTTAGCATGAGAAAATCTGCAACATGCCTTACATGCATACATAGTAGACCATTTTTTAAAAGGCACAAGAAATAGGAGTATTTTTGCATGGTCATTTAAAACTAAACTTGGGAGACATGCAGAAAGAGAAACAACACATTTATCTGGAAACTTTAATGAAGTTCAGCATCAAAGAAATACACTTTTAATGTTCTTTTGCTCTAGAAACAGACATTTTCTTTATCAGCATCCATGTCATTATTGCTTATATAGGCTAGCATTTTTGGGATGTGTTTTTTCAATTTGCATAATATTGCAGCAGAAAGAGCTATGATAAATTTATTGATTTAGAAAACCCTTGTCATTTTCTACAACACACTTAGTATAAAAGATAAAATAAAACTTGAGGTGGAGACATTCACACTCATACTGAAATATCAAAATTTTGTTCTTGAGATGTTTGGGTTGACACTGAAGAATCCTATTCTTCGAGGACAGGAATTTTTCAGCACCTTGGATAGGAAAGAATTTTTCAGCACCTTGGATAGGAAAGCTAGCTATGTAGTTAGCAAATGACAATTGAGCAATTGATCCTTTGGAAATATTTTCTGAGGAAGGTGGTAAGAGTCAACAGTGTTTCACCTTTCTGACTTTTCCAGTTACAGCATCTGACATTGTTTACCTTTTAATAAACCCTCACTTTTAGTAGACCAAGTAAGGTGTGATCAGGGTCACATGACTCAGGAGTCAATATGCTAACTAGAAAGTTACTCGACATCCCTTAATCTCATGTTTCTCATTAGCAAACTAAAATTTCTCACCTAATTGGGTTACTCTAATCATTCTTCTTTCATTCATTCATTTACTCAGGAACAATATTTATTGAATAACTACTATATTCATAGTGACTATATTTGTTGAGTGACCACATAGTAGCCATTATGCATAATATTATGTATCTATTATGCATAGTAGATGTTAGATGCTGGACTTATAATGGAGAATAAAAACAGAAAAGTGTCTCATTATAATCTAGATGGACACATAGATATTAACCGTATGTAATCATAACCAATGATAACCAGATATAAAATTGCAATGGAAGCAAATATTGCCAAAATGAATGTACAGGTTCCATGAGAACCAATAGAGGAAGCTGACCTAGTCATGTGGTTCTGGGAAATAAGAATCATGAATACAGTGCATAATAAGCTTTCACAAAATGTAAGACTTATTTTTATTTTCACAGTCTTTATTCTTATTCTCACTCTCATTCTTATTTTAAACCAGTGGTTGTTTTTCAGCTATCATTTGTGCTTAGAATCCTCTGTTAAAATATTTACACATAGTCCTTTTTCCCAAATGTGTAGTACCTGTGGGGGATCCTTGGACTGCCAAGGATAAAAAAGGGCTGTCTAGTTAATCCTATTCTAACATTGATTTCAAATGAAAATCTCTATGTGCTGATATCAGACTCTCAGACTGCCTCTCAAGTTCTGACCTCTATTTATTCCAGTCATATATCCAGCTACCTATTAGGCATAGAATTGTAATAGGCATCATAAGCTTGACATGACTAGACAGACTTTACTCCAAATCCATTCCATTGCACTCTTCCTTATCTCAGTTAGTGGTGTCTCTATTCCTGTAGTTCAAGACAAAATTCTTGGAGGCATACTTGATTTTACTCTTTCTCTGAGACCCCATACCCCATCCATCAGTAAATCCTGTCACTATTTATCTAGAATCTGCCTATTTTTCATAATCTTCACTGCTATGACATTAGTCTGAAGGTCTCTCAAATCTTTCTTGGTTAAATGCAGTAGACTGGACTAACACATTAACCTACTCATCAGTCTACTGCTCTTGGTCTCCTGTGATTTCCTTTCTATTATGGTAATCTCTTAAAAACATAAATCTGATTGTTATATTACTTTGCTCAAAACTCTGCATATGTGTATCATCAAATTTGAAATAAAATCCTTGCAAGACCCTACACAATATGTAGACAGCAAACAAAAATTTTTAAATGAATGAATGAAGTTAAGTGATTTGGCAAATTAAGATAGGTTTTTAGGAGAAGACAAGATTGTTAAAAACCTGCCACATATAGAGAGCAATGTCTAAAGTCTGGAGAGCTACCTTTGGCACTTATGTAGTTCTCTTGAACTTTTTCACTTCTTGCTCCTTTCTTAATTTTCTCCAAAGTTCAGAAGTCATAGTGATAATGGATTTTGCAGCAGTAGAGTATGCAAAACAAATTATGGGAAGCTAGGTGTTGAACATCAGGGAAATACATCATAATTCTCTCTGTTGCATCAGTGATCACTGAAAAATGTCCTGAGAACACTGAAGAATTTATAATTCATTATTCATAAGCTTGCAAACTATGTCATGGTTTTCCAGATATTTTAGAAAGTAAAAATCAGTATGAGAAGTAATCACTAATATAAAAACTGCATTTAAATTAAGATCCAGTCTCATTCTCACTTTCCATTAAACATTTCTCAACTGTTTGTTTCCAATTGTTCATTTATTCATTAAGTGTTTTTAATATTTTCTTAATATTTTGAAAATGAAATCCAAGTTGTAATAGTATTAAAGGGAAAATGCAGTTTTTTCTGGGCTTGAATATCATGTAACTTTTGATTTTGTTTCTTGTCATCACTGGCTCTCTTAAAAATATTTTATTTCAGAGGCAGGGCAAGATGGTGGATTGGTGAGTTGTATGTTTTAGTTATTCCTCCAGGGAAATAGGTAGAAAGCCAGGAACTGTGTGGACTGGACACCGCAGAGCAATCTGACTTTGGGCATATTTCATACAACACTCATGAAAACATGGAACTGCTGAGAACAGTGAAATCCGTAAGTTTTTGAAGCCAGGGGACCCAAGCCCCTCCCTGCCAGGCTAAGTCTGATGGGAGGAGGGGCTGTCAATGTGGGGAAGGAGAAGGGAGAACTGCACTGGCAGCTCTTATCAGAAACTCATTCTACTGATCCAAACTCCAACCATAGATAGACTGAGACCAGACACCAGAGAATCTGAGAGCAACCAGCCCAGCAGAGAGGAGATAGGCATAGCACAAAAACAGCAAGACAAACTCAAAAATAATAGCAGATGCTTTTTGGAGTTCTGATGAACATAGAAATGGGAAGGGCAGGGCTCAGGCCCTGCAGGCTCATTTGCAAAACCCAAAGAAAAACTGATCTCTCTGCCCCCAGAATCTTTCCTTAATAGCCCTAATTGCTTTGTCTCTTAGCATTTCAATAACCCATTAGATCTGCCAGGAGGGCCCTTTTATTTTTCTTTTTTTTTTCTTTTTTTCATTTTCTAAAACAATTACTCTAAGAAGCCCAATACAGAAAGCCTCAAAGACTTGCAATTTGGGCAGGTCAAGACAAGAACAGAACTGAGAGCTCTGAGACAGAAGGCAATAACTAGTGGCTGAGAAAATTCACTAAACACCACAACTTCCCAAGAAAAGGGGGGCATCCTGCCACAGCCATCATCCTGGTGGACAGGAAACACTCCTGCCCATCACAAGCCCCATAGCACAGAGCTGCCGCAGACAACCCAGTGTGATGGAAGTGCTTCAAATAACATGCATACATCACAAAATTGGGCATGGACATTAGCCTTCCCTGCACCCTCAGCTGGTTGTCCCAGACTTGGGAAGGTGGAGAAGTGGGAATTAACAAGCCCCATTCAGACATCATTTCAGCAGACTGGGAGCCTCCCTACACAGACCGGCAGCCCAGAACCACCCTGGGGGATGGCACTCACCTGTGACACAGCACAGTCATCCCTCAACAGAGGACCAGGGGGTGCAAGGCCTGGAAGAGGGACCCATTCACAAGTCTCAGGGGCCACACGCCAATACCAAGGACATGTGGGTCAGTGGCAGAGACAAACTGTCACAGGACTGAACTGAAGAATTAGACTATTGCAGCAGCTTTAAAACTCCAGGATCACCAGGGAGATTTGGTTGTTAGAGCTGCCCTCCTCCCTGAACACCCAGACACACACCCCTTATAAAGGGCAGGCAACACCAACTGCACATGCAAGCTTGGTACACCAATGGGACTCCACAAGACTTACTCCCCCACTCACCACAGAGGCAAAGTGGGGGAGAACTGGCTTGAGGGGAACAGGTGGCTCACGGATACCACTCACTGGTTAATCACAGAAAGTGTACTCCACGAAGCTGTAGACCTGACAAATTAGAGATAAGGATTTCAATTGGTCTACAAATCCTAAAAGAACTCTACCAAGTTAAGCAAATGCCAAGAGGCCAAAAACAACAGAAAAATTTAAAGCATATGGAAAAACCAGATGATATGGATAACCCAAGCCCAAGCACCTAAATCAAAAGATCAGAAGAAATACAGTACTTGGAGCAATTAATTAAAGTACTAAAGATGAACAATGAGAACATGGCATGGGATATAAAGGACATCAAGAAGAGCATGGAACACAATATAAAGGACATCAAGAAGACCCTAGAAGAGCATAAAGAAGACATTGCAAGAATAAATAAAAAAATAGATGATCTTATGGAAATTAAAGGAACTGTTGACCAAATTAAAAAGATTCTGGATACTCATAGCAGAAGACTAGAGGAAGATGAACAATGAATCAGTGACCTGGAAGATGACAGAATGGAAAATGAAAGCACAAAAGAAAGAATGGGGGAAAAAATTTGAAAAAATCAAATAGGACCTCAGAGATTTGATAGATAATATAAAATGTCCAAATATAAGACTCATTGGTGTTCCAGAAGGAAAAGAAAAGTGTAAATGTATAGGAAGAGTATTCAAAGAAATTGTTGGGGAAAACTTCCCAAATATTCCAAACACCATAAATACACAAATCATAAATCCCCAGCAAACTCCAAATAGAATAAATCCAAATAAACCCACTCTGAGACATATTCTGATTACACTGTCAAATACAGAAGAGAAGAAGCAAGTCCTGAAAGCAGCAAGAGAAAAGCAATTCACCACATATAAAGGAAACAACATAAGACTAAGTAGTGACTACTCAGCAGCCACCATGGAGGCGAGAAGGCAGTGGCACAACATATTTAAAATTCTGAGTGAGAAAAATGTCCAACCAAGAAAACTTTATCCAGCAAAGCTCTCCTTCAAATTTGAGGGAGAGCTTAAAATTTTCACAGACAAACAAATGCTGAGAGAATTTGCTAAGAAGAGGCCTGCCCTACTGGAGATACTAAAGGGAACCCTACAGACAGAGAAACAAAGAAAGGAGAGAGAGACATGGAGAAAGGTTCAGTACTAAAGAGATTCAGTATGGGTACATTAAAGGATATTAATAGAGGGGGGAAAATATATATGACAAACATAAACCAAAGGATAAGATGGCTGATTCAAGAAATGCCTTCATGGCTATAACGTTGAATGTAAATGGATTAAACTCACCAAATAAAAGGTATAGATTTGCAGAATGGATCAAAAAACATGAACCATCAATATGCTGCATACAAGAGACTCATCTTAGACACAGGGACACAAAGAAACTGAAAGTGAAAGGATGGAAAAAATATTTCATGCCAGCTACAGCCAAAAGAAAGCAGGTGTAGCAATATTAATCTCAGATAAAACAGACATTAAGTACAGGAATGCCTTGAGAGACAAAGAAGGTCACTACATACTAATAAAAGGGTCAATACAACAAGAAGAAATAACAATCATAAATGTTTATGAACCCAATCAAATACATGAGAGAAACACTGGCAAAACTAAAGGAAGCAATTGATGTTTCCACAATAATTGTGGGAGACTTCAACACATCACTCTCTCCTATAGATAGATCAACCAGACAGAAGACCAATAAGGAAATTGAAAACCTAAACAATCTGAGAAATGAATTGGATTTAACAGACATATACAGAACATTACATCCTAAATCACCAGGATACACATACTTCTCTAGTGCTCATGGGACTTTCTCCAGAATAGATCATATGCTGGGACATAAAACAAGGCTCAATAAATTTAAAAAGATTGAAATTATTCAAAGCACATTCTCTGACCACAATGCAATACAATTAGAAGTCAATAACCATCAGAGACTTAGAAAATTCACAAATACCTGGAGGTTTAACAACACACTCCTAAACAATCAGTGGGTTAAAGAAGAAATAGCAAGAGAAATTGCTAAATATATAGAGATGAATGAAAATGAGAACACAACATACCAAAACATATCAGATGCATCAAAAGTGGTACTGAGGGGGAAATATATAGCACTAAATGCATATATTAAAAAGGAAGAAAGAGCCAAAATCAACAGACTAATGGATCAACTGAAAAAGCAAGAAAATGAACAGCAAACCAATCCTAAACCAAGTACAAGAAAAGAAATAACAAGGATTAAAGCTGAAATAAATGACATAGAGAAAAAAAAACAATAGAGAGGATAAATAACACCAAAAGTTGGTTTTTGAGAAGATCAACAAGATAGACAAGCCCCTAGGTAGAGTAACAAAATAAAAAAGAGAGAAGACCCATATAAACAAAATAATGAATGAGAAAGGTGACATTACTGCAGATCCTGAGGAAATTAAAAAAATTATGAGGGTACTATGAACAACTGTATGGCAACAAACTGGATAATGTAGAGGAAATGGATAATTTCCTGGAAACATATGAACAACCTAGACTGACCAGAGAAGAAACAGAAGACCTCAACCAATTAATCACAAGCAAACAGATCCAATCAGTCATCAAAAAGCTTCCCACAAATAAATGCCCAGGGTCAGATGGCTTCACAGCCATCTGTTTGTTTACAAGGAGAATTCTACCAAACTTTGCAGAAAGAACTGACACCAATCTTACTTAAACTCTTTCAAAACACTGAAGAAAATGGAACACTACCTAACTCATTTTATGAAGCTAACATCAATCTAATACCAAAACCAGGCAAAGATGCTACAAAAAAGGAAAACTACTGGCCAACCTCCCTAATGAATATAGATGCAAAAATCCTCAACTAAATGCTTGGAAATCGAATCCAAAGACACATTAAAAAAATCATACACCACGACAAAGTGGGGTTCATTCCAGGCATGCATAAGAAAATCAATCAATGTATTACAACACATTAACAAATCAAAAGGGAAAAATCAAATGATTATCTCAACAGATGCTGAAAAAGCATTTCACAAAATCCAACATCCTTTTTTGATAAAAACACTTCAAAAGGTAGGAATCGAAGGAAACTTCCTCAGTACGATAAAGAGCATAAATGAAAAACCCACAGCCAGCATAGTACTCAATGGTGAGAGACTGAAAGCCTTCCCCCTAAGATCGGGAACAAGACAAGGATGCCTGCTATCACCACTGTTATTCAACATTGTGCTGGAAGTGCTAGCCAGGGCAATCTGGCAAGACAAAGAAATAAAAGGCATCCAAATTGGAAAGGAAGAAGTAAGACTGTCATTGTTTACAGAAGATATGATCTTATATCTGGAAAACCCTTAGAAATCAATGATACAGCTACTAGAGCTAATAAACAAATTTAGCAAAGTAGAAGGATACAAGGTTAATGCCCACAAGTCAGTAATGTTTCTATATGCTAGAAATGAACAATCTGAAGAGACACTCAAGAAAAAGAAACCATTTTCAATAGCAACTAAAAAAATAAAGTACCTAGGAATAAACTTAACCAAAGATGTAAAAGACCTATACAAAGAAAACTACATAACTCTATTAAAAGAAATAGAAGGGGACTTTAAAAGATGGAAAAATATTCCATGTTCATGGATAGGAAGGCAAAATGTCATTAAGATGTCAATTCTACTCAAACTCATCTACAGATTCAATGCAATCCCAATCAAAATTCCAACAACCTACTTTGCAGACTTGGAAAAGCTAGTTATCAAATTTATTTGGAAAGGGAAGATGCCTTGAATTGCTAAAGACACTCTAAAAAAGAAAACCAAGTGGGAGGACTTACACTCCCTGACTTTGAAGCTTATTATTATGCCACAGTTGTCAAAACATCGTGGTACTGGCACAAAGATAAACATATAGATCAATGGAATCGAAATGAGAATTCAGAGATAGACCCCCAGATCTATGGCCAACTGATCTTTGATAAGGCCCCCAAAGACACTGAAATGGGTCATAAAGTCTTTTCAACAAATGGGGCTGGGAGAGTTGGATATCCATATCCAAAAGAATGAAAGAGGACCCCTACCTCAAACCCTACACAGAAATTAACTCAAAATGGACCAAAGATCTCAATATAAAAGAAAGCACCATAAAACTCCTAGAAGATAATATTGGAAAACATCTTCAAGACCTTGTATTAGGTGGCCACTTCCTAGACTTTACACCCAAAGCACAAGCAACAAAAGAAAAAATAGATAAATGGGAACTCCTCAAGCTTAAAAGTTTCTGTACCTCAAAGGAATTTCTCAGAAAGGTAAAGAGGCAGCCAACTCAATGGGAAAACATTTTTGGAAGCCATGTATCTGACAAAAGAATGATATCTTGCATATATAAAGAAATCCTACAACTCAATGACGATAGTACAGACAGCCCAATTATAAAATGGGCAAAAGATGTGAAAAGACAGTTCTCTGAAGAGGAAATACAAATGGCCAAGAAACACATGAAAAAATGTTCAGCTTCACTAGCTATTAGAGAGATGCAAATTAAGACCACAATGAGAAACCATTTCACACCAATTAGAATGGCTGCCATTAAACAAACAGGAAACTACAAATGCTGAGGGGATGTGGAGAAATTGGAGCTCTTATTCATTGTTGGTGGGACTGTGTGATTGTTCAGCCACTCTGTAAGTCAGTCTTGCAGTTCCTTAGAAAACTAGATACAGAGATACCCTTTGATCCAGTGATTCCACTTCTCGGTATATACCCAGAAGTTTGGAAAGCAGTGACATGAACAGATATCTGCACACCAATGTTCATGGCAGCATTATTCACAATTGCCAAGAGATGTAAACAACCCAAATGTCCTTCAACAGATGAGTGGATAAATAAAATGTGGTATATACACATGATGGCATACTACACGGCAGTAAGAAGGAACGATCTTCTGAAGCATATGACAAAGTGGATGAACCTTGAAGACATATTGCTGAGCGAAATAAGCCAGGCACAAAAAGACAAATATTATATGCTACCACTAATGTGAACTTTGAAAAATGTAAAATGAATGGCTTATAATGAAGAATGTAGGGGAACTAGTGATAGAGAACAATTAAGGAAGGGGGAACAATAATGCAAGAACAGATAAGCTATCATGGGTAAATTTAATGCTCTGGGAATGCCCAGGAATGACTATGGTCTGTTAATTTCTGATGGGTATAGTAGGAACAAGTTCACAGAAATGTTGCTATATTAGGTTATTTTCTTGTGGTAGAGTAAGAAAATGTTGGAAGTAAAGTAGTTATCTTAGGTTAGTTGTCTTTCTCTTACTCCCTTGTTATGGTCTCTTTGAAATGTTCTTTTACTGTATGTTTCTATTTTATTTTATTTTTTTAGATTTTTTTTATTTTTCATACAGTTGATTTAGAAAAAAAAGTTTTAAAAAAAAGCAAGGAAAAAAATATGCAGGGCCCCCTTGAGGAGCTGGTGGAGAATGCAGGGGTATTGGCCTGCCCTACCTTGATGGTTGCTAACATGCCCACAGACATAGGGGATTGGTGGTTTGATGGGTTGAGCCCTCTACCATGGAATTTGCCCTTGGGAAGACTGTTGCTGCAAAGGAGAGGCTAGGCCTCCCTATAATTGTGCCTAAGAACCTCCTCCTGAATGCCTCTTTGTTGCTCAGATGTGGCCCTCTCTGTCTAGCTAAGCCAACTTGAAAGGTGAAATCACTGCCCTCCCCCCTACATGGGATCAGACACCCAGGGGAGTGAATCTCCCTGGCAAAGTGGAATATGACTCCCAGGGAGGAATGTAGACCTGGCATCGTGGGATGGATAACATTTTCTTGACCAAAAGGGGGATGTGAAAGGAAATGAAATAAGCTTCAGTGGCAGAGAGATTCCAAAAGGAGCCGAGAGGTCACTCTGGTGGGCACTCTTATGCACAATATAGACAACCCTTTTAGGTTGTAATGAATTGGGGTAGCTGGTGGTGGATACCTGAAACTATCAAACTACAACCCAGAACCCATGAATCTTGATGATAATTGTATAAATATGTGGCTTATGAGGGGGGACAGTGGGATTGGGGGGGTCATAGGGATCACACTCCCGTTTGTCTAGTTTGTGGATGGATGAGTGGAAAGCTGGGGGAAAGAAACAAACAGACAAGGGTGCCCAGTGTTCTTTTTTACTTTAGTTGCTCCTTTTCACTTTAATTATCATTCTGGTTATTTTTGTGTGTGTGGTAATGAGGGTGTCGGGGATTAATTTTGATAATGAATGTACAACTATGTAATGGTACTGTGAACAATCAAATGCATGATTTGTTTTGTAAAAAAAAAATAATAATAATAAAGGCTACCATCTGTTATCTAAAAAAAAAAAAAAGAAAGCTTAAAACAAAAATTTTATTTCAGACACGTCAAACCTTGCCCCTGATACAGAATTTGCGGCCAGAAGGAGCTATTATCAGAAGTGTTGCCTGTTCATTTTCATGTTCAGTGACACTAAACTATAAAATATTGTTACATGATGTACAAACCTATGAGAACTTATACATCATGTAACATGACTGAACATACTTTTATTCCAACTCCATGCCATTGTACTCTTCCTCATCTCAGAAAATAAAATACAGGTGAGATTCTTTAAATAAAATGAATTTAGTTATTTAATGTCATTTATAAAGATGTGGCAGTGTTTATGAGTAGAGGCTATATGTGTAACCTCATTATCAAAACAAAATGTAGTGCTTGCTTTGGAATACACATTGAGATAAATATATTGATCATATTTTTATGATAGCATACAGAGAACTTTATAAAACAAGTTATGATGGATTTTTTGAGCTTGCCACCTAATTGCAACCAATGCTACTCCTTTTGTGAATTGAGAGACTTTTCTCCCTTTCTGTTTCTTCTCTTATTTCTGCATAATTCACACATCATTTTATTATCCTAACAGCATGCTAGCTTTGAATATCTGTTTCTTATTTTGTTATTTCTCCATACTTTTCTCAATGGTGTATTTTTATGTTTTAATTGTAAAATAGTTTAAACTGTAAGAAAAACATTAATGATTCAATGTATATTATTTTTATGTGAAATGTTAGAAACTGTAGGTGTTATCTGGGACTAGCACTATTCACAAGGCTTGCCTAATTTTTACTTCCTGTTAAAAGACATGAAGTAAGTATGGAAAATTTTAAGATTTACTAATAATGTCTGGGATCCATTATATTATCTTTTTATAGTACTGTATGCTTAAGATATCACACAAATCCCTTAAAATTTTTGGTACTGGATAGTTGACTATATGGTTAATACCATTTATTCTTCTTTGAAAAGGCACAAAAAGTTCTGAAAAAAAAATTCAAGCCAACTTTCACAAGTAACTCTGAGCAGTTCACATTCAAGATTCAATCCATCAGATTTTGAAAGGCCAGAAATCTGTTTTTTTAGTATAAACTTTTGATCACACAGATTTAACTCAAAATTATAATTATCATTTTCATTTCTAGGTCATATATAAATTATAAAAGTGTAAGCTGCATGCATTTGTGTTGTGCAAGAAAGTGCTGAGGTTTGTGGGTTCCAATGAATAATTTCCATCTTTCTACACTCATTTGGAATCAAATGAAAAACAAGATTCAAGGATCAGACAGATGGAAATCAAAATATCATTTATGAAGCCGAAAGGAAGACATGCCTTTGGATCTATAGCAAATAAATGGCTTGCTTGCACTTCACTTCTGAGATAGAAAAACACTCAGCCCCATCATAGACAACTCTGGCTAATTGTAATCTTTCTCATTTTTACAGTTGAGAATACATACACCCTGTGGAAAGGCTTGGCCTGAAAGGGAGACCACTCTGAAGGAGCTGACAGACATTCAGGGTTTCTCTCAGACTCATTGACTTTATAAATGTCTCTTACAGCCCCACTCACCAACTTCCTATCACTCTCTCTCACCTGGGAGAAATGAGTGATAGGAAAGTTGGTGGCCTGTGAGGGAATCTTGAAACATTCCTCCTGTATTTTTCCCTCTTAGTGAGTGAATTGGAAATTAGTTTCATTTTCAGGAAACTGGAAGAGAGAGAATAAATATTTTCCCAAAAGGAGTTTATGTTGGAAAACAACTGCACCAAGAAAAGAGCCCCAGAACCAGACATTTCCTATCAGAAATCCATGAATTTTAAAGAAAGGGTTTAGTGACACCATTTTTTTTAGAAGCTGATGGTTTATTTCTTTACATTGATTCTTTTATTTGACAATCAGTTTTTTAGTGACTGATACATATTATGGAAACTATACTATCCATTAGGGATACAACACTGAATCAGACACACCCCTTGCCCTTCATAATTTTTTGTTTAGTGGGGAAGACAATAATACCAATATTTACAGTTTGGAATAAGGCTGTAATAGACATAAGTTTACTTGTACAGAGTGATGATATATGAAAAAGAAAGGTGTTTGAGCAAATCTATTGGAGAAGAGAGACTTTAGAAGTAATTTGGAGAGCTACAAATATTTCAGGACAAACTGAGATAGTTTTGTGCCATTGACTAAGAGTGGTGAAAGATAAGGCTGGAGAGGTAGCAAAGGAGATTCTGCAGGGTTTTTTGAGCTAAGCTGCTTTGTGAGGTAGGCTAAGCACTTTGATATTAATCCTAAATATTTTGAGCAAATATGGAGAGGGTTATAAGTTATAGTATAACTTATAAGTGTAAGTATGCTAGATCACTGAGTAGAAGCAGGGATGAAACTTGAAGAGACACTGCTGGAACAGAGAGGAAAAGATGGATTAACAGATATTATAGATGTAGAACCTGCAGGGCTTACTGACTGGATGGGGAATTATGAGAAAAAAGAAATTGAGATAACTATGCTACCTAATATTAATTTAGTGTGACATGCTAAACACTGTTCTTCACACTTTTACATGTGCTACCTGATTTAATACTGAAAACAATTTGATCACTTTGACATTACTATGGTTCCCATTTTAGAGAGGAGGAAACCATACTATAAAAACCTGAAAAACTGTAAATGTTCATGTATTATAAGTGGCAGAGTTGGGTATCAAACTGAGGCATTTTTACTCCATGACACCTACTCTCCAAATAAATGTTACTGGTCTCACTATTATGGTACCCTGATTTAGGTTTTAAATTGGGATATCTCAGTGAATGAACTAGAAATGACACTGAAGGAATAAATTGAAGGGAAATTTTAAGGACAGAATCAAGGAAATTGAGGTTTGGAGTTGAAATCTCAGGCAAGAACAGAGTAAACCAGGCACATGGAAAGGGTGAGTTTGCCCTGGAGGGTAAGGGTGGGCCTTCCACCTTGAAGTTCAGGAAGAGTACTGCTACCCCAGGCCACAGAGAATGTGGAGCACAATCCCAGTGTATAGAGGAAAGCCTGGGTACCACCCCAATATTTGGAGAGGGGGGAGCCTTTGCCCCAGAGAAGCTGAGTCCAGGTGGCATCCTTATGTTTGAGGAGGGTGGGGCCAAGAAGAAGGTGGTCTCCCTAATGTGTGTATATGTTGAAGCACTCACCCTAGCATTTCAAGAGAAATGGGCTGCCTTACCTTGGACACTTTATGACCTTAAGACTGTAATTTTGTGACCAAATAAACTCCCTTCATAAAAGCCAATCCTTTTCTGCTGTTTTGCAAAGTGGCAACATTAGCAAACCAGAAGAGATTTTGGTAGCAGAATTGGGGTTCTGACATTCAGATAAGGGAGAAGAGAATTTTGGTGTCTAGGTCACTGCAAAGATGATTAAGCTTTAGAACTTGCATGAGACATCTAAGGTTGTGTCTTGTGTAGGTAGTTGTGCATGTGGAACTGAAGTTGAGCAAAAAGAACAGATCTGAAGTTACATATGGCATTTGAAATCGTGCATTGGAATTTTTTTTCTTTAACCCATCAGGTACTTGGAACTATGTTATTTAATTTCAAATATTTTCTGATTTCCAGATATTTTTATTATTATTTCCAGATATCTTTATTATTGATTTCTAGTTTAACTTCACTGTGGTCAGTTACTTTGTATCTCTTGAATCCTTTTAAACTTGCCAAGACTTGTTTTATGGCCCAGGACATAGTCATTCTTGATGTTTTGTGTGTACTTGAAAGGAATGTGTGTTCTGCTGTTGTTGAGTTCATTGATCTACAAATATCATTTAGAGAAAGCTGGTGGATGGTGTTGTTCAATTTTCTATATATCTTCCCATTTTGATTTCCTCTTTCCTATTGTCTTATCTCCTTTAGGTATGCTCTTTCTTCTCTGACCATAGGGCAAATATCTCTTATTTAATACTTTTTCTCAGCTAATCATCATTGCTGCTAATATTTTTGTAGGCAAGATACAGGCAGTGACATCCCTCAGGATATTCAACCTTTGTGAAAGCTGATAGGGAATGGTGGCAGTGATTAAAGCTGTGCTCAGTCTGAAACTGGAAAACTAGGCACTAATCTGTGGCTTGGAACTCATGTTTCTTGTCAATAATACTAACAGTGATGGTGGTGTTACTTTTAATAATAGCAGCAGCCAGTGATATATTAGTGGTATACTGTGCCAGTGCAGGGTGAGTTATACATATATTTTGAATCCTTACCTACCTTCTGCAGGTTAGATGTTCTTATTATTCTACTTTACAGATGAATAAGAGTCAAATAGTCCATTGGTGGGAGTGCTGGGATACAAACTCAGGTCTGCCTTTTCCTGCTAGACCACACTGTCTTGATATGTAGATCACACACAATGATCAGCCCTGGTCTCCCACATAGGACAATGAGATTTACCAACATCCTTGCATTGCTGCTGTTGATAACAGTAAATAAATACTAGATTTTCCTCCAAACCAGAGACCAACTTCCAACATTTTATATAACGACTGCATTAAATATAGTGAATGCAGGGATTCTATTATGAAAAGCTTTCACTCCTAGGCAAAATAACTACTTGTACTATTAAGAAAAATAAATGATGGCTTATTAACTTTTTTCTTTAAATGAAATCACTGTGAGAGGAAATTAATCTATCATGGAAAAATTATGGGTAGAATTTTTTTTTGTCTTTCTACATTATTTTATTTTATTTTGAAATAAATTCAAACTTACAGGAACAGTTGCAAAAACAATACAAAACCCATACACAGAACTCTGGCATACCCTGGCCCCCCCCTACCTCAATGCCCCAATCCACCAACTTTAACATCCTGTCACACCAGCATTTCTTTCTTTCCCTCTCTCCCTATCTATCATCCATCATCTATTGCTCTGTCTTCTGAACATGTGAGAGCAAGCTGCACACATCCTTGAACAAATAATATAATTCACTTATACAATTCTCATGAACAAGAACATTCTTTTATGCAATCCCATTAAGTGCAGCTAAGAAGTTCATGAAATTCAACATTGATACAAAGCTTATATTCTATATTACTTTTTTTCCTCTTATGCCCCCACTGTGTCCCTTTGAATCGCCTCTCCTCCATCCTCAGATCCCATCCAGGCTCATCCTTGGCATTTAATTGTCATTGCCTATTTAGACTTTTTCTTTTTCTTCTTTTTTTGCAATTGTGGAAGCATCCATATGGCCTAAATCTTCCCATTCCAACCCCTCCCTAGTATTCTATTAGTGGGATTAATCACATTTAGAATGTTGTACTGCTATCACCTTCCCACCATCCATTACTAGAAATTTCCCTTCATCCCAAACAGCAACCCTACATTCATTTCTTAACTTCCAATTGCCCCTTCCCCCACTTATTCTAACCCATACTCTACTTTTCATGTCTATTGTCATATTCTCTGATAATTTCTTTGGGTTTACTGTGGGGCTTAAATTTAACCTCTTAAATCCATAACAATCTTGTTTTTCTTTGATATCAACTTAACTTCAATAGGACACATAAACTATGTTCCTATACTCCTCCATTCTCTCACCTTTATATAGTTCTTGTCAAAAATTACATATTTTACATTGAGTCCAAAACCACTGATTTGTCATTAGAGTTTATGTATTTTATATCCTGTAGGAAGTAAATAGAGGAGTTACAATTAAAAAATTATTGACTTCTATTTGTATTCCACTGTGGTCAGAGAATGTGCTTTGAATATATTCAGTTGTTTTTATTTTTTTTTTAATTTATTGAGCCTCATTTTATGTCCCAGCATGTGGTCTATTCTGGAGAAAGATCCATGATCACTAGAGAAAAATGTGTGTCCTGGTGATTTGGGATGTAAGGTTCTATATATGTCTGTTAAAATTCTCTATACCTCTTTCTCTTTTCTTTGTTTCTCTGTTGGTACAGCTCCCCTTACTATCTGAAGTAGGGCATGTCTTTTATTAGCAAAATCTCTCAGCATTTGTTTGTCTGTGAAAAATTTAAGCTCTCCCTCAAATTTGAAGGAGAGTTTTGCTGGATAAAGAATTCTTGGTTGGAAATTTTTCTCTCTCAGAATTTTAAATATGTCATGCCGCTGCCTTCTCACCTCCATGGTGGCTGCTGAGTAGCCACTACTTAGTCTTACATTGTTTCCTTTGTATGTGGTGAATTGCTTTTCTCTTTCTGCTTTCAGAACTTGCTTCTTCTCTTCAGTATTTGACAGTCTGATCAGAATATGTCTTGGAGTGGGTTTATTTGGATATATTCTATTTGGAGTTTGCTGGGCATTTATGCTTTATGTATTTATATTGTGTAGAAGGTTTGGGAAGTTTTCCCCAACAATTTCTTTGAATACTCTTTCTAGACCTTTACCCTTCTCTTCCCCTTCTGGGACACCAGTGAGTCTCAAGTTTGGATGTTTTATTTTATCTATCATATCCCTGAGATCCATTTTGATTTTTTTGATTTTTTTCTCCATTCTTTCTTTTGTTCTTTCATTTTCCATTCTGTGGTCATTGAGGACACTGAGTCATTGTTCAACTTCCTCTAATCTTGTAATATGAGTATCCAGAGTCTTTTTAATTTGGCCAAAAGTTTCTTTTACTTCTATAAGATCTTCTATTTTTTTATTTACTCTTGCAATTTCTTCTATATGTTCTTCTAGGGTCTTCTTTATGTCCTTTATATCCTGTGCCATGTTCTTCTTCATGTCCTTTATGTTCTGTGAGATGCTCTCATTTTGTGATTTTATGTCTTTGATTAATTGCACCCAGTACTGTGTCTCTTCTGATATTTTGATTTGGGTATTTGGGTTTGGGTTCTCTATATCATCTGGTTTTATCATATGCTTTAAGATTTTCTGTTGTTTTTTGCCTACAGGCATTTGCTTTACTTGATAGGGTTCTTTCTGGATATAAAAAAATCTCTAAATTTTCTCTAGCTAGCCAGCAGATGGCATCCATGAGTCACCTATTCCCCTCAAGTCAGTTCTCCCTGACTTTGTCTTTGTGGTATGTGGGGATCTGTTTCTTGTGGGGTTCAATTGGTGCAATAAGCTTGTGTGTGTTGTTGGTGCTGTCTGCCCTGAATGTGGGACATGTGTCTGGGTAGTTAGGGAGGCAGGGCAGCTTTAATAATCAAACCTCCCAGGTGTTCCCAGAGATTTAAGGCTGTTACAAGAGTCTAAGCCTTCATTTCAGTCTTGCGATAGATTGTCTCTGCTGCTGACCCACAAATCCTTGGTATTGGCATAGGGTCCCTGGGTTTTCTGAGCAGGTCCCCTATCCCTGCCATGCTTTTTCAGAACCTCTGCTGAGGGAAGGCTGTGCCACGTCACAAGTGTGTACATGCCTCCAGGGAAGCCCTGGGCTGCTGGGCCATGCAGGGGTGTTCCCAGCCTGCTTTAAAGATTGTTGAATGGAGTGTGTTAATTTCCCCCTTTTTGCACAGCTCCACCTTCCCAGCTGTGGGACAATTAGCTGTGGGTGTACTAAAGGTGTCCATGGCCAATATTGTGGCATGTCTGTGGTGCTATGGGAAAGATTCCCCATCACACTGGGTTTCTTGGCATGGCTCTGGGTTGTGGGTCTGGCCCCAGTTGGGAATGTCCCTCGGCTACCAGGGAGATGTCTGCAAGGGGTGCAGTTTCTTTCTCCTTTTGGCTCCCCTCTGTCCCACTGTCTCTGAGACAATCAGCAATGAGTGTGGGGAGGGCTATCCTCCACATGAGACACCCTGAGGCATTGGTTACAGCCCACTCCTGCACTGCTTCACTGCACGGTTCTCACTGCCATATCTGCAGCCACTTCTGGGTTTTTTTTAAAGAGCTAGTCCATCTCCAAATGCCAACCCATGGTTTCCCCACACCACAGCATGGCCTGGGACTTTCAGCTGGCTTACTCACTTGTTTCAGAATGCAGACTCCCAGTTTCACCAAATTCACACTCCCTGTGGATTTACCAGACCTTGTCTGGCTACTGCATCCCTGGAACTTGTGTTCTGGGTCACTTTCTGGCTTTTATCTAGTAATTTTCATAGAGGTGTTTTTTTTGCCCTGTCTCACCTAGCCACCATCTTAGGTTCCTCCTGGGTAGAATATTTTAAGATTCTATTACTGCATATTTGGATTTGTACATTGCCAATATGCAGATTGATACTTTTTAATTCATGTTTTTCCAGGACTTAGAGAAAGTACCAGCACTGGATGAAGCAGTAGAACTTTGAAGAAATCAATGCCTTAGTGTGACTTTTCTTCAACATTTACCCCTCTTTCAAATAGTTAAGAGTCAAATCATTGCTTATATTTGGGACAGAATAATTTCACTGTTTCTAGGAATGGTGGGCCAACTATATGGAAATTCATAAGCATTTTAAATTCAACAAGGTAAAAGATAGAAGGCATAAAAATTTGTCTTTACCAATATTGCTTTTTTACTGTGTTCATCATAAAAATTGCTACCAGTAAACAATATATGTTTCTGTGAAAAATCATCAGGTCATATATAAAAGAATTCAACACTAAAGAATATTTTAGCTACATATTAAATTATACATGCACTGAAGCATTATAAAAGATCTTGCAATTTCTTTGAGGAACAAACAATACCTACTATTGGTATGTACATGCTCAAGTAATGAATAAATAATTTTCATAAGTTACATGTTTATGCTTTGTTACTAATTGAAACAGAATAAAGGAATGTGAAAGTCATTTGTCAGCTTATGTGCAACTTTAAAAATCTTAGTTTCCACTGTACTTCCAGCTTGATGTTTATATATAGACCATTAAAATCTCACATTTAGTTACACACTTTAGCTCACAAAGAACATCAGGAAAAAAAGTTGGATTCTTTAAATAAAGAGACTATTATATAATCACTTTTATTAAATTTAAGCCTGCTCAGAGTAGAATTATTCCAATTTTCCTTAGCACAATATGGAATAAAAGGATTGTAAGTTACATAAAGATATAGCAATGCCTGTATAAGGTATTGAAAGACCCATATAATACAATTAACTAAAGTATACCTAGGTAGTTGTGAAACTGCACTATTGATTTCATTATTTAGGCATTGTCAGCTCAATGAATTTATGCATGCAGGTAACATTTTCATTGTATATTTAAGAAATCCCTTCTGATATGTGATCCTGTTTTACTTAGGCACTTACTATTGAAATACCACCATATGTACCTTTAATTGAAACTGTAGCAATAGCAACTAAATACTTACTAGTTTTAGGTATTGATTTTATTTTTCACATCAGTGAAGGAAAATTTATTGCATTCATGTTTATGACAAGTTCAAAGGAATCATTTAGTCTAAGAGATGAAAGTTACTTGGAAGTCATAGATTAACTATCATTTTACAGCTGGAGGAAATGGAATGTGCATATGTTCATATATTTTGTTAATGGTGGGGGGGACAATGACATTAAGCTCTTGTCATTTACAGTAGATTCTTTTCCTAAATTTAAGGCACAGATTCTGTTGAGGACAACTTAAATCAATCTTTAATATTTGGGGAAGATTTTATGTCTTTAAGAAGAATCCCTAAATTTTTTTACTTTTATTTTATTTTCTTCCAGCTGAAGATCTGTAAATTTTTTATCCTGAAACAATTAAAGGCTAGTAACAATTGGAATGTGGATCTCACTGTCTTAACTGATAATATTTGTGGAAAAATATTGCTTATTATTATGAAATTAAAAACTGTGAAGCTATGTTTTAAATAATTGTACAGCAAAATACTTTATTCATTTTTCACTGATATTTTCCATGGAAAGTCTGCATTTTCATAAGATGCATGAGGTTCTATGGATGGCCTTTGTAAGAGTTCTTTTTTTCCAAGACTATATATGGGATAACTTATCAGCTATTGAGGAGGCAGAGAGTGGAAGGAAATGATAGAATCTACACCCTCAAACACTATAATAAGAGTTAAAATTTATCAGAGTATCATTAATCATTTTGTATATGGTATAAAGTGATAGCATAGCTTTGCTGCTGGTTGTTTTGGACAAGGTGTTGTTCCTGTGAAACTGAGAAGAAACATCAGGGTGGAGCATGTTCTGAAGAAGGAAGATGCACAGCACAGGAGCCCTTCCTGTGATTTTCACTGGTGCCCTTCCCCAACATGACTTTCAGAACCCCTGACTATTGACTTTTTGACTCCTTCAGGCTACCATATTTTGACCAAAGGCTGATTTCTCATTGACCCATCTGGTTTTGTTTTCCTGGTGATATGAAAATATAGTGACACTAATAGCTAAGTTCAAAGATAGTTTTATTTTGTCATAACCTTAGCTACAATATGAAAATGTGCCAGAAATTGATCTGTCTTGTTTTAAGCATCCAAGTTCAGAAACTCACAGACATAAACTTAAGAATACACTCTTCAAACATGAAATATGACTGTCACTGAGGTTTTAATTGTTAGTTTGAATATTTTACCTCCTTCTAGAAAGCACTAAATTTGGAATTGAGCAACACTTTGATGGAGGGATATCATAAGTTGTGGAATACAGACTTAACATTATCAGAGGGTTGTGATTCTGGAGGACCCATGCCTGTTAGGAGAACTTCCAGACCATTTCTTATACAGAAAGAAGCATCACCTAGAGGTGCTGAAAATTTTTTAGGAGTTGATTCCATCTGGGACAAAAAGAGATTATCAAGCCAATCTGTGTGAAGAAAATAAATCTTGTCTTTATAAATTTTGTCTTCCAAGGAGTTAGTCCTGCTCATTAGCTTACATACCCACATGGCCTACTTCAATTTAAGTAGATTTCAGTGTGTAGTGATTAACAGATTAGATCTGGCTATATATGTGGAAAATTTTCATTTGAGACTTAAATAAAATATATAAAAATCCTTTTGAGTCTCAACCACCCAATGCAGAAGTATATGAATTTATTTTATTAATACTGATATTTAAGTTTAAATTTGGAAAAATTTTGTAAATATTACAGTTTTTTTTTCTTTTCTTTGGTCTATAGAAAAATAGGCCTATTTCTCTTGTGGGTCAAAATAAACAGTTATCTTTTTCTGATTACATAAATTACTTCTTTACTCATTTTCTCAAATGCATTCAACCTAAGTTGGGATGAAATTCTACTTTAGTAATTTATATACAGGTTTCACATTTGTGACAATGTGTGAAATATAAATTTGATTTAAACATCCTGATTTGCAACAATTTTATTGATTTACTATTTATTTTGCAATAAATGATTAAAATGTTTAATTTGTTGTTCCAGAAACACTTGTATGATTATGGTAAATTATGAATAGATGTTGGTGTTTAAATATTGTATTTCTGAATTCTACCAAGGATCAAATCGAGAAATACACAAATAAGTGCTCATCTCTGTGAAATCTGAGGTTATAGAAGATTATGAAGGAGATACATGGGAAGAACTACCTTTTATAAAGCAGGTATTTATAGAAAAACTTTGCCTGTTTGTGATATTTATATATCTATATCTATAAATAACTGAGTATATCTGACTGGATTTATTGTGTATATTAAACATATATGATTACCAAAGCTCATGTTGGAAGATAAATTTTAATGTGAATTTTAGTCTATTTACTCTATTCATATTTGATTAACATAATTTTAAAAACTCTTACATATCCTCTTTAAACACCTTTCCTTCACTCCTCCCATGTAGATATGTCTTTTTTATCTTTCTATAATTGGTGTGACACAATTTACAGTATAATTAATAGACTAGAGGGCTGAAGTGTGGTGGTAGCCAAAGTATAGAAAATTAAAGACTGCATATGAGATGAATCAACTTTGTAGATCTTGAAATCACTAAACATTATGAGAAAAACAGTAATAAGGATAAAGTGAGCAAGTCGTAGTAACTCAGTGAAAGAGTAACAAGGTGTGTGACTACAAGAAGGAAAACTTGTTGTGGTTGACACAGAAATAAGGCTTATGAAGCATATTTATACCAAAACTTACCCATTCTTTATCTGAAATTCAAATTTGCCTGTCTATCCTGTATTTTTGTTTGCTAAATCTAACCATCCTACACTGAATACATTTGTTTCATTGGAGCAGAAATGGGAAGTGGTCTTGAAGCTTCAAGGAAGAGCTACGAGGGTATTAACTGACTCAGTCCAACAGTATGAGAGTAATTACAAGAAAAATTAACCACTACTTGAGGAGGAAGCAAAAGAAGCAGACAAGGTCCTCAAGGGAGGGTCAAGTGGTAGAGAAAGTTGGTGAAGGTAATATTCAGAGGAAATTATGGGTAAAAGGAATTGCTGATGGTAGCCCATGAGTCCCAGAAGACATAGTGAAAGGGTTTAGTGCTGTCATACAGGTTGACTCATATGATAACGACGGGTGGTGACATTAGAACTGTATTGTTTAGCTGAAGAAAGAGATAAACAGAGATGTCTGGCCTGATGCAACTAGTTCTTAGGGCTATTTTGTAATCCAAATATTAACCTTAATTCTTGAGTTTACTCTTTTAGGCAGTTAATGGTAAGGAGATAGAGATTCTGGTATGTGTATGGTGGTGTGAGGTGTGGACATTGGTGGTCTCACAAGATGCTCTAATGCCTTTAATCTATTTTTCTAAGGCCACGAGAAGGGGAACTGGGGCAGTCTTACCAGAAGCAAGATATCCTATGGGCTCCACTTTCAGTCTTTGCCTAAGGCAGTTGGAAGAGAGTAAAGATGATCTTATTAATTGCATACTTGGCAGAGATGGCAGAACAAATCACTGCAAAAAATAACAAGTCACCTTGCAATGGAATTTATTTTAAATATATCTGTGTTTTTAAAAATGAATGCCTAGCTCCTTGTTACACCATAGAACAAAATTAATACTAAGTGGATAAAAATCTAAATTTTAAAAACAAAAGTCATACTTGTAAAAGAAAATATAAGAAAATATCCCTATGTTTGCAAAAAAGAGAATGAGGATTTAAGTAAATGCACAAAACCTTAATCTGATAAGAAAAAATTGCTCCATCTGACATTAAAATTAATAACTATAGCACAAAAAGATTAGAAGATATTTAAAATGTATGTAACCAGTGAATGATAAATATAAGGAATTCAATATAAAAAACTCCGACAACTCATAAGAAAAACATGAAAGAGAGAGTAGAAAAAGAGGCAAAGAATATGAGCAGTTAAGAGAAGATAAGATATAGGATTCCCCCCCCCCAAAAACACTATGAAAAGATATTTAACTTCACATTTAATCAAGGAAATGAAAATTGAATAATTAGATATTATCCAACACCCTTCATTTTGATAAAATTTACAAGAATGAGTGATGCCAAAGAATTGCCAAAGATGTGAGGTAATGGAAACCTTCATACTGTGCTGGTGGGAATATAAGCTGGTAAAATCGAGTGACATTCAAGATGTGTGTTCCTTATCATCTGTAATTCAACTGGAGAAAAATTGTGGAACATTCACACAATGAAATACTCTAAAGCAATTAAAAACTGAACAGTGAGTATATATATATATGTGTGTATATATATATATGTAGGTATTTTAACATGTATGAATCTCAAAAACAAATTGTTAATGCAACAAAATATGTTAGAGGATGACACATCTGTCTTGATGTCATATATGTAAAGTTTTTGCAGTAAAGATATCCATTGATTTCAAATATGTCTGCAATGCTTAATTTCTTTAAAATAAATTAAATCTAAAGCAAGTCTGGGAAAATTATTAACATTTTATCATTTGAGAGATCATTCCCCTGATCAGTCAATGATTTTAAATATCAACATTTTCCTACCAAAACTCAAATTTATATCTCTGCTATATATATATTTTTTGCTATATATTAAAAAAATTGTATTTAGATCACTCCTCTGAGATCCTAACTCTAATCAAATGTCTTATAGACATTGTCCTACACATCCTGTACAATCTACCATCATCTTTCCATTACTGAAGTTGCCCACTAACTGGCCTCCCTGCTTCTGCCCTTTATGCTGTCAGTCTGCTCTGAACGCCACAGCCTGAGTGAGGCTATGGGGGTGGGGGATTAGATTATTGTTCTCTTCTGCTCAAAACCTTCCAAGGGGTTTCAATCCACTCAGGCTGAAAGACTACAGGGCTCTACTGCTCTCTGTCCTCCTACACATTCTGTCTTTCCTTTTTGGCCTCATTTCCTACATTCTACCCCTTGCTCATTTGCTCTGTCGATAAAGTCACTCTCCCACTTCACGGCCTTTCCACTTGCTCTTTTATTTGCTCAGAGTGTTCTCATTCAAATATCCCTTACCCTATTGTATGAATATTGTCTTCTTAACATGGTCCTCCATGACTACCCTATTTAAAACTGCACTACCTCCTCCTCCCAGCATTCTTTATCCAATTTTTCTGCTTTATTTTTCTTCATCATGCTTTCCACCACCTGATATTCTATATATTTTATCTTTACCAATTATTTTTTTTAATCATCATTTTATTGAGATATAGTCACATACCACGCAGTCATACAAAACAAATTGTACTTTCGATTGTTTACAGTACCATTACATAGTTGTACATTCATCACCTAAATCAATCCCTGACACCTTCATTAGCACACACACAAAAATAACAAGATTAATAATTAGAGTGAAAAAGAGCAATTGAAGTAAAAAAGAACACTGGGTACCTTTGTCTGTTTGTTTCCTTCCCCTACTTTTCTACACATCCATCCATAAACTAGACAAAGTGGAGTTTGGTCCTTATGGCATTCCCAATCCCACTGTCACCCCTCATAAGCTACATTTTTATACAACTGTCTTCGAGATTCATGGGTTCTGGGTTGTAGTTTAATAGTTTCAGGTATCCACCACCAGCTACCCCAATTCTTTAGAACCTAAAAAAGGTTGTCTAAAGTGTGCGTAAGAGTGCCCACCAGAGTGATCTCTCGGCTCGTTTTGGAATCTCTCTGCCACTGAAGCTTATTTCATTTCCTTTCACATCCCCCTTTTGGTCAAGAAGATGTTCTCCATCCCACGATGCCGGGTCTACATTCCTCCCCGGGAGTCATATTCCACGTTGCCAGGGAGATTCACTTCCCTGGGTGTCTGATCCCACGTAGGGGGGAGGGCAGTGATTTCACCTCTCAAGTTGGCTTAGCCAGAGAGAGAGGGCCACATCTGAGCAACAAAGAGGCACTCAGGAGGAGACTCTTAGGCACAAATACAGGGAGGCCTAGCCTCTCCTTTGCAGCAACCGTCTTCCCAAGGGTAAAACTTAAGGTAGAGGGCTCAACCCATCAAACCACCAGTCCCCTATGTCTGTGGTCATGTTAGCAACCATGGAGGTGGGGTAGGCGAATACCCCTGCATTCTCCACAGGCTCCTCAAGGGGGCACTACATCTTTTTTTTTTTTTCCTTGTTTGTCATTTTTCTTTTTTTTTTTTTAACTTTCCCTTCTTTTTTAAATCAACTGTATGTAAAAAAAAGTTAAAAAGAAAACAAACATACAATAAAAGAACATTTCAAAGAGACCATAACAAGGGAGTAAGAAAAAGACAACTAACCTAAGATAACTGCTTAACTTCCAACATGTTCCTACTTTACCCCAAGAAAGTTACATAATATAGCAACATTTCAGTGAACTTGTTCCTACTACATCCATCAGAAATTAACAGACCATAGTCATTTCTGGGCATCCCCAGAACGTTAAATAGCTTATCTGTTCTTGTTGGATTATTGTTCCCCCTTCCTTAATTGCTCTCTACTGCTAGTTCCCCTACATTCTACATTATAAACCATTTGTTTTACATTTTTCAAAGTTCACATTAGTGGTAGCATATAATATTTCTCTTTTTGTGCCTGGCTTATTTCGCACAGCATTATGTCTTCAAGGTTCATCCATGTTGTCATATGTTTCACGAGATCGTTCCTTCTTACTGCCGCGTAGTATTCCATCGTGTGTATATACCACATTTTATTTATCCACTCATCTGTTGAAGGACATTTGGGTTGTTTCCATCTCTTGGCAATTGTGAATAATGCTGCTATGAACATTGGCGTGCAGATATCTGTTCGTGTCACTGCTTTCCGATCTTCCGGGTATATACCGAGAAGTGCAATCGCTGGATCGAATGGTAGCTCTATATCTAGTTTTCTAAGGAACTGCCAGACTGACTTCCAGAGTGGCTGAACCATTATACAGTCCCACCAACAATGAATAAGAGTTCCAATTTCTCCACATCCCCTCCAGCATTTGTAGTTTCCTGTTTGTTTAATGGCAGCCATTCTAACCGGTGTTAGATGGTATCTCATTGTGGTCTTAATTTGCATCTCTCTAATAGCTAGTGAAGCTGAACATTTTTTCATGTGTTTCTTGGCCATTTGTATTTCCTCTTCAGAGAACTGTCTTTTCATATCTTTTGCCCATTTTATAATTGGGCTGTCTGTACTATTGTCATTGAGTTGTAGGATTTCTTTGTATATGCAAGATATCAGTCTTTTGTCAGATACATGGTTTCCAAAAATTTTTTCCCATTGAGTTGGCTGCCTCTTTACCTTTTTGAGAAATTCCTTTGAGGTGCAGAAACTTCTAAGCTTGTGGAGTTCCCATTTATCTATTTTCTCTTTTGTTGCTTGTGCTTTGGGTGTAAAGTCTAGGAAGTGGCCGCCTAATACAAGGTCTTGAAGATGTTTTCCTACATTATCTTCTAGGAGTTTAATGGTACTTTCTTTTATATTGAGATCTTTGGTCCATTTTGAGTTAATTTTTGTGTAGGGGGTGAGGTAGGGGTCCTCTTTCATTCTTTTGGATATGGATATCCAACTCTCCCAGCCCCATTTGTTGAAAAGACCATTATGGCTCAGTTCGGTGACTTTGGGGGCCTTATCAAAGATCAATCGGCCATAGATCTGAGGGTCTATCTCTGAATTCTCAATTCGATTCCATTGATCTATATGTCTATCTTTGTGCCAGTACCATGCTGTTTTGGCAACTGTGGCTTTATAGTAAGCTTCAAAGTCAGGGAGTGTAAGTCCTCCCACTTCGTTTTTCTTTTTTAGAGTGTCTTTAGCAATTCGAGGCATCTTCCCTTTCCAAATAAATTTGATAACTAGCTTTTCCAAGTCTGCAAAGTAGGTTGTTGGAATTTTGATTGGGATTGCATTGAATCTGTAGATGAGTTTGGGTAGAATTGACATCTTAATGACATTTAGCCTTCCTATCCATGAACATGGAATATTTTTCCATCTTTTAAGGTCCCCTTCTATTTCTTTTAGTAGAGTTATGTAGTTTTCTTTGTATAGGTCTTTTACATCTTTGGTTAAGTTTATTCCTAGGTACTTGATTTTTTTAGTTGCTATTGAAAATGGTATCTTTTTCTTGAGTGTCTCTTCAGTTTGTTCATTTCTAGCATATAGAAACATTACTGACTTATGTGCATTAATCTTGTATCCCGCTACTTTGCTAAATTTGTTTATTAGCTCTAGTAGGTGTATCGTTGATTTCTCAGGGTTTTCTAGATATAAGATCATATCATCTGCAAACAATGACAGTTTTATTTCTTCTTTTCCAATTTGGATGCCTTTTATTTCTTTGTCTTGCCGGATTGCCCTGGCTAGCACTTCCAGCACAATGTTGAATAACAGTGGTGACAGCGGGCATCCTTGTCTTGTTCCTGATCTTAGAGGGAAGGCTTTCAGTCTCTCACCATTGAGTACTATGCTGGCTGTGGGTTTTTCATATATGCTCTTTATCATGTTGAGGAAGTTTCCTTCAATTCCTACCTTTTGAAGTGTTTTTATCAAGAAGGGATGTTGGATTTTGTCAAATGCTTTTTCAGCATCTATTGAGATGATCAATTGATTTTTCCCTTTCGAGTTTTTAATGTGTTGTAAAACATTGATTGTTTTTCTTATGTTGAACCATCCTTGCATGCCTGGAATGAACCCCACTTGGTCATGGTGTATGATTTTTTTAATGTGCCTTTGGATTCGATTTGCAAGTATTTTGTTGAGGATTTTTTCATCTATATTCATTAGGGAGATTGGCCGGTAGTTTTCCTTTTTTGTAGCATCTTTGCCTGGTTTTGGTATTAGATTGATGTTAGCTTCATAAAATGAGTTAGGTAGTGTTCCATTTTTTTCAATGTTTTGAAAGAGTTTGAGTAAGATTGGTGTCAGTTCTTTCTGGAAAGTTTGGTAGAATTCCCCTGTGAAGCCATCTGGCCCTGGGCATTTATTTGTGGGAAGATTTTTGATGACTGATTGGATCTCTTTGCTTGTGATGGGTTGGTTGAGGTCTTCTATTTCTTCTCTGGTCAGTCTAGGTTGTTCATATGTTTCCAGGAAATTGTCCATTTCTTCTACATTATCCAGTTTGTTGCCATACAGTTGTTCATAATATCCTCTTATAATTTTTTTAATTTCTTCAGGATCTGCAGTTATGTCACCTTTTTCATTCATTATTTTGTTTATATGGGTCTTCTCTCTTTTTGATTTTGTCAGTCTAGCTAGGGGCTTGTCAATCTTGTTGATCTTCTCAAAGAACCAACTTTTGGTGATATTTATCCTCTCTATTGTTTTTTTTGTTCTCTATGTCATTTATTTCTGCTTTAATCCTTGTTATTTCTTTTCTTCTACTTGGTTTAGGATTGGTTTGCTGTTCATTTTCTAGCTTCTTCAGTTGATCCATTAGTTCTTTGATTTTGGCTCTTTCTTCCTTTTTAATATATGCGTTTAGTGCTATAAATTTCCCCCTTAGCACTGCTTTTGCTGCGTCCCATAGGTTTTGGTATGTTGTGTTCTCATTTTCATTCATCTCTATATATTTAGCAATTTCTCTTGCTATTTCTTCTTTAACCCACTGATTGTTTAGGAGTGTGTTGTTTAACCTCCAGGTATTTGTGAATTTTCTAAGTCTCTGATGGTTATTGACTTCTAATTGTATTCCATTGTGGTCAGAGAATGTGCTTTGAATAATTTCAATCTTTTTAAATTTATTGAGGCTTGTTTTATGTCCCAGCATATGATCTATTCTGGAGAAAGTTCCGTGAGCACTAGAAAAGTATGTGTATCCTGGTGATTTGGGATGTAATGTCCTGTATATGTCTGTTAAATCTAATTCATTTATCAGATTGTTTAGGTTTTCAATTTCCTTATTGGTCTTCTGTCTGGTTGATCTATCTATAGGAGAGAGTGATGTGTTGAAGTCTCCCACAATTATTGTGGAAACATCAATTGCTTCCTTTAGTTTTGCCAGTGTTTCTCTCATGTGTTTTGTGGCACCTTGATTGCGTGCATAGACATTTACGATTGTTATTTCTTCTTGCTGAATTGCCCCTTTTATTAGTATGTAGTGGCCTTCTTTGTCTCTCAAAACATCCGTGCATTTGAAGTGTATTTTATCTGAGATTAATATTGCTACACCTGCTTTCTTTTGGCTGTAGCTTGCATGAAATACTTTTTTCCATCCTTTCACTTTCAGTTTTTTGTGTCCCTGTGTCTAAGATGAGTCTCTTGTATGCAACATATTGATGGTTCATTTTTTTTGATCCATTCTGCGAATCTACATCTTTTAATTGGGGAGTTTAATCCATTTACATTCAACGTTAAAACCGTGAAGGCATTTCTTGAATCGGCCATCTTATCCTTTGGATTATGTTTGCCATATTTTTCCCTCTCTCTATTAATATCCTTTATTGTACCCATACCGAATCTCTTTAGTACTGAACCTTTCTCCAAGTCTCTCTGTCCTGTCTTTGTTTCTCTGTCTGTAGGGCTCCCTTTAGTATCTCCAGTAGGGCAGGTCTCTTGTTAGCAAATTCTCTCAGCATTTGTTTGTCTGTGAAAAATTTAAGCTCTCCCTCAAATTTGAAGGAGAGCTTTGGTGGATAAAGTATTCTTGGCTGGAAATTCCTCTCACTCAGAATTTTAAATATATCGTGCCACTGCCTTCTTGCCTCCATGGTGGCTGCTGAGTAGTCACTACTTAGTCTTATGCTGTTTCCGTTGTATGTGGTGAATTGCTTTTCTCTTGCTGCTTTCAGAACTTGCTCCTTCTCTTCTATGTTTGACAGTGTGATCAGTATATGTCTCGGAGTGGGTTTTTTTGGATTTATTCTATTTGGAGTTCGCTGAGCATTTATGATTTGTGTATTTATGTTGTTTAGAAGATTTGGGAAGTTTTCCCCAACAATTTCTTTGAATACTCTTCCTAGACCTTTACCCTTTTCTTCCCCTTCTGGGACACCAATGAGTCTTATATTCGGACGTTTCATATTATCTATCATATCCCTGAGGTCCATTTCGAGTTTTTCAATTTTTTTCCCCATTCTTTCTTTTATGCTTTCATTTTCCATTCTGTCATCTTCCAGGTCACTGATTCGTTGTTCAACTTCCTCTAGTCTTGTACTATGAGTGTCCAGAATGTTTTTAATTTGGTCAACAGTTTCTTTAATTTCCATAAGATCATCCATTTTTTTATTTAGTCTTGCAATGTCTTCTTTATGCTCTTCTAGGGTCTTCTTGATTTCCTTCATATCCCGTACTATGGTCTCATTGTTCATCTTTAGTTCTTTGAGTAGCTGCTCTAGGTGCTGTGTCTCTTCTGGTCTTTTGATTTGGGTGCTTGGGCTTGGGTTATCCATATCATCTGGTTTTTTCATATGCTTTATAATTTTCTGTTGTTTTCGGCCTCGTGGCATTTGCTGAACTTGATAGGGTTCTTTTAGGGTTTGTAGACCTATTGAAGTCCTTATCTCTAATTTATCAGATCTACAGCTTCGTGGAGTACACTTTCTCTAACTAACCAGCAGGTGGCGTCCACGAGCCACCTGTTCTCCACAAGCCAGATCTCCCCTGCTTAGCCTTTTTGGTGAGTGGGGGAGTGAGTCTTGTGGGGCCCAATTGGTGTACCAAGCTTGCGTGTGTAGTTGGTGTTGCCTGCCCTGTATGTGGGGCGTGTTTCTGGGCAGTCGGGGAGGGGGTTGGCCCTAACAATCAAATCTCCCTGATGATCCTAGAGTTTTAAAGCTGCTGCAATAGTCTAATCCTTCAGTTCAGTCCTGCCACAGTTTGTCTCTGCCACTGACCCACAAGTCTTTGGTATTGGTGTATGGCTCCTGAGACTTGCAAGTGGGCCCCTCTTCCAGGCTGTGCACCCCGGGTCCTCTGTTGAGGGATGACTGTGCTATGTCACAGGTGAGTGCCATCCCCCCAGGGCAGTTCTGGGCTGCTGGGCTGTGTAGGGAGGCTCCCAGTCTGCTCAAATGATGGCTGAATGGGGCTTTGTTAATTCACACTGCTCCACCTTCCCAGCTCTGGGACATTCAGCTGAGGTTGCAGGGAAGGCTAATGTCCACGCCCAGTTTTGTGGTGTGTGCCTGTTATTTGAAGCACTTCCGTCACACTGGGTTGTCTGGGGCAGCTCTGGGCTATGGGGCTGGCGATGGGCAGGAGTGTTTCCTGTCCACCAGGATGGTGGCTGTGAGCGGACACCCCCCTTTTCTTGGGAAGTTGTGTTGTTTATTGAATTTTCTCAGCCACTGGATTATTGCCTTTTGTCTCAGAGCTCTCTTAGTTCTGCTCTTGACTTGATGTGCCCAAATTGCAATTCTTTGAAGCTTTCTGTATTGAGCTTCTTAGAGTAATTGTTTTAGAAAAAGCTAAAAGGATTAAAAAAAAAAAAAAAACGGCCCTCCTCAGAGATCTAATGGGTTATTGAAATGCTAATAGACAAAGCAACCAGGGTCATTAAGGAAAGGTGCACAGGGCAGAGAGATCAGTTTTGCTTCAGGATTTGCATATGCGCCTCAAGGCCTGAGCTCCGCCCTTCCCCTTTCTGTGTTCACCAGAACTCCAAAAATCCTCCGTTTTTATTTTGGAGTTTTTCGTGTTGTTTTTTTTCTATGCCTGTCTCCTCTCTGCTGGGCTGGCTGCTCTCAGAGTCTCTGGTGTCTGGTCTCAGTCTATCTATGGTTGGAGTTTGAATCAGTAGAATGAGTTTTCGATAAGAGCAGCCACTGCAGTTCTCCCTTCTCCTTCCCGGAGCTGACAGCCCCTCCTCCCCCGGGACTGAGCCTGGCAGGGAGGGGCGCGGGTCCCCTGGCCGCAAAAACTTACAGATTTCGCTGATCTCAGCAGTTCCACGTTTTTATGAGTGTTGTATGAAGTATGCCCAAAGACAGATTGCTCTGTGGTGTCCAGTCCATGCAGTTCCTGGCTTTTTACCTACTTTCCTGGAGGAGTAACTAAAACTTACAGCTCACCAGTCTGCCATCTTGCCCCGCCTCCTGTGTGGTTTTTTTTTACCAATTATTTTTTGTTGTCTGTAATCTTTTGTCAGTATATGAACTCCACAGTGACAATGCTCTTCATCTGTCTTGTTCTTTAGTGTAGCCTCAGCATCTAGAAGAGTAAAGAGCACATGGTAGGCATAGAATGTGTAACTCTGAAATAAATAATTAGTGGTTTTGTGGGTGTCACATCATTCTCTAATATTTTCTGTATACATGGAGTATTTCACACACACACACACACAAGCTAAAATAATTCAGAAGGGTTTCTCAACCTCAGAATTCCCATCCTAAATATGTGAAGTCATGTACCCTTAGCTGTTATTTATACCTAATTCAATAGCATCTAGAAATAAATTCTTAATATGAACATTTATTTTGGTGTAGGTGATGATGCTGCAGATATTCTTGCCTAACTTTTGACCATTTCTTCATGAGATCCATTAAGTTTTCAAAACCAAGTTTTGTGCATTTGTATTTATAAACATGAATGGCAGAGATCCTTTGAATAATTTCATGGTTTAGAGTAGGAGCTTAAAAAGAAATCATATATATTTGATAATGTATGCTTTTTTTCCCCAGTGAGGACCCTGTTGTTACATCCCTCTCTAAGAGGAAAAATATGATGAACTCACACACTGGCATTCTTCTGGACCTCTCAGTGATGATTTTCAAAGAACTAGGTGCAACAGTGATGGTAAATATAACATCTATTAAATATTTTCAGCAGTGTTTATTAAATAATTGCATCATTTGTATAAGAAAAGGAATGACTCATCTGATAAGGGTAATGAAATCTAATTTAGACTCTCCCCTTCCTGCTAACTTGCAAATTTCCATCACCTTTCAGAAGAGGATGGGGAAAAGTTAGTTTCTATAGTATGAAAAATTGTACTTCAATTAAACTATTGGAGGAAAAAATACCCATTTCTTCCAGACAGGATCTTGAGCTTTTATTTTTCTTAGATGGCTACAACAAAATGCAGGTTATTATTAAACTTCCTTTAGCTTTTTGGTTAAAAGTTCCTGTTATGTACTGTTATAGGACTCAATGCCCCTGATAATCATATTGTATTGTAATTGTTCAAATTAGTAACTATATTAATAATTCCCTATAAAATAATGCTTGCTAACTATACTTATGCAAAATAAATATAACATTTAAATATTCAAATAGTTATTTTGTCACTGAGAGATTGTCTAATATGTCTTTGAATCTTGTCATCTTCTTTGATTTCAAACTTGTACAGTAATATTGGTATAGAAAACCTGAAGACAGTTGTAGACCATTAGGATTGCTTATGGCTTGGGATATGGAAGCCTAATTGTTACTGCAGATCTCTGGTACACTTATATTAAGCATCTGTCCTATTAATTGAGACCCACTATGTGCCCTGAAGTGTACTAGGCTCTGGGAATACAGAAGGCAAAACAAACTATATGGTTTCTGCTCTTGTAATTCTCACAGTCAGAGCAGAAAAAGCAGGTGTTTTTTTTTAACACTGGTTAACATCACAGAGACACTTATGTAAAATCATGATGAGTGCTACAATCAGAGGATCAAAGGGTGTGATTAGAATCTCCAGGAAGGACTGAGGAATTTTCAAGCCAAGACCTGAAGAATAAGAAAAGTTACTTGAGTAAAGGTCATGTGGTATTATAATGGTGGGGACAAGCAGGACGACATCATGCCTGAAGTGACAAGGACCATGACTGGAAGAGGCCAGAGATCTTCAAGTATAGAGAGTGATGTGAGATGACTCTGGATCACGCAAGCCTCCATATCCATTAGTGAGGATTTTTGAGTTATAGGAGAGTAATATGAAGTTACTGAAATATTTGAAGTGTGAGACTGACAAGACAAAGTTTACATATTAGAAAGATAATTTGGCAACAGCAAGGAGAAAGGAAGGTGTGGGGAGAACACAGTTAAGATGCAGGGAAACCAGGATATTGAAGTTTGGTCTTGGGGGCACTAGTAGCAGAGAGCAGTATCTTTGCTTCTAATTTGTCGTCAGAGTTGTGACCCACTTGTTTAAGAGCAAGTTGTGGTGACTGGCCCCTAGTTTGTGGTCAGTCCTTACTTTAGAAATTGTAATTAGGTTGTACTCTGGCTACAGAGAGTTTGGCTGGTGGGAGAGACAGTTTCTGGTGCATGTAGCTGTGGCATTGGGAAGGATCTTGCTCAGCCATTTTAGTGCATTTGGTGGTGGACTGGCCATTTGGTGATTTGGGCATGCTAAATTGTTTTCCAAGCTTCTGGTATTTTCTGATCTCATTGCTGAGTTGGTAAATAAACAATCCCCAGAAATGGTCCCAAAAGTGGTTAGAGAAATTAGTAAAAGAGTAAGTGAATAGCATCTTGTCTGACTTTTGCTTTGTTGTTGTTTTTAGGACATGGATATAAGTGTGGAACTGTTGGATAGATAGATAATTTACAGAAGCTCACATTGAATACTTTGTCCCTGTAGTGATGTCTTCCTCTAAATTGGGTCCAGTACTGCTTCAGACTAGGAATACTCTGCAAATTGTTAGTATCTTGTTTCCAGACCCATTTTATGATATTACCAGGTATTTGACTAAGTTGTTGTAGCCAAGTTTTTGTGACCTACTTTTTGGAGAGTTCTTAGAGCTTCTGTTGCCAATTCTGTGCTGGTGAAGAGTCTTCATGTGCTTTGTTTTTGACCCTGTGCCTGGCGCAATCCACAGTGTCAAAGAGCTGGTGTTTACTTTTGTGGTTTTGAAACAGTGAAGGAAAAGAAGGTCATAACTCACTCATTGGCCATTGGGCATACCCATGTGCCTAGCAGACATTGATTTAGGTCCTCCTATGATATTTAAATATGGCTTAAATAATTTAAATATGTTAAATGAGTTTGCTTTGTGTTTCTCCATCTCAGTTTCTAACATTTTTATAATTGGATTCATGTCCATTTTTAAGGTTATTAGTCAAATTCTTTAACATGAATGCTCTAAGAATGGAATTCTTATCTGTAGATGATAAAGTTAGCATATTTTACTAATTTATTTACTAATTTATTTCCTACAGTTAAGTTCAAAGATGCCAAAGGAAGAAGGTATATACAGAAATTACATCATTTTAATCACTTCATTGGAAAATCTTTTGAAAGGAAGTAACAGATTATTAAGGATTATTAGAGAAAGAGCTCTGCCACCTCCAACAAAGTCTTCTGTGTCAAAGAGAAGCAAATTCCAGGTACATTCTTGATCCAGTAGTAATGAAGAAAACAAAGTCCTAACAGGACTTTCACACAGAGTTAAACACCATTAGCATATTGAAGCATTTTTATAGAAATTGTTCCTTCCATATTATTAAAAATTTTTTGAAACCCAATTTCTTGGATGTATAATCTTCCATAAGATGGCCATAGTGTTATTTATTTAGTATTTCTTTGTTGGAATATAAAAAAATTGTTAGAAACTAAAAGGGAGAAGGAGAAAAGGAAAGAACAAAATCCATATTCTCATATTTTTGCAGGTAACAACTATTAATATTTTGGTATACATCCTTTCAGTCTATTTTATTCATATAGTTTTTAAGTGACTCTTTATATTTTATTTTCCCCACATACTAATATATAATGGATTTCTTTCTGTGTCATTAAATACACTTCCATAATAACACATTGTTTCTCAAATTTTAAACATTTTAAAATGGTTTATAAAGGTCAAACACATACAGAAATTTTAGGTTATCAAGAAAAATATTTTACAAAGTGAAAAATCATTAAAACTTCAAACCCTCCCACAAGTTACCTCCATTAATTGGTGAAAAACCTAAAAAATATTTCAATATACACACATTTATACAACCACACAGTTTTCAAAATTACATATGATTTTATCATTTTTTTTCCTCACTAAATAATCTGGTTTGGAGAACTTTCTATTTAAACAAATTAGGTATGTACTTTTCCTTTTATTATATGCATAATATTCCATAATATATGGTTTATTTTTCCATCTTTTATTGTTGAATATTTAATTTGTTTCCATTATTGAAATAGTAAAATTTGTGCTGTATGAACATCATTTTATCAGAACATTTCCACTGTCTTCTAATTACTTAGAAAAGTAATTGCTGGACCAAAAAGTGTGAAAGACATCAGGATTTTTGATATATACTCATTTAAGAAGTTTATATCAATATCCATTCTTATTATAATATTAATACAAATTAAATATATGTTATTTATTGTGCATTGTGCTCTTAGGTGACAAACACTGTGCTAAGTGATGTAGTCATTGGGTGGCAGAGTCAGGAGCAACACTGGAGCCTTCCCTTTTGATCACTTAGCTATAATGGTTACCATCACCATGTATGATATGCCTGGTTTTTGGTGTTTTTGTTTATTTGCATTCCTACCAACAAAGGTTTTAATCTCAATTTATTTGACCACTATGGATATGAGAATTTTTACAAAATTTAAAGTTCATTTGTGTTTCTTGTCTTGTGAATTTACCTTTCATTTATTTATTATTTGCTGCAATATTTTCTTTTTGCTTATTGATTATTATGAGTCTTTTATATTTAAAGCATAATATTCTTTGTCCCATACACTGAAGATATTTTCCTAGTCTTTATTCTCTTTATTTGTGCTTAAGGAAGTTTATATTTCCGGATGTTATCCCTAAAAAGCACATCTTTGGTTTGGCTGAGCTAACTCCATGAGGCTCTAGCACCACTTAATTGGTGCTCAGGAGTTCTCAAGATAGTCCAGTGTTCCCATATTGAGAAGGTGGAGGAAAGCTAAATAAAGACATGTCCTGAATTCTGGACAAGAAATTTCTCACAGAGATTGGCTAAACCAAATATGGCAGCATTCTCCATTTCATGAAATAATAAAGGTCTCACACTATATTAGATCTGATTTTGCACATATTTATAATTCTATCCATTGTACTCCATTCAGGCTTGTTAGAATTCTTCTGGAAATCACTGGGCAAAATTGTATTTATTTGCCTATGTAGTAAGCCATGCCTCAGGGCAATTTTTGTGATTACTTCACAGTTGGTCTGATCTTAGAAAGTGTATTTCTCTCAGTCAGACATTAGTTTTAAATGGCTTTACTTAGGTGCAATACACAGACTTGGATTTCCAGAACAATGGCTTCTGGCATAATGGGTTAAAGGAAATATTTAGTAAGGAAACTGAGAAAGGGAATTGCAAATTATCATGCTTGTATAAAGAATGAAGTTTGCATTTATTTATCTGTGATCCCTAAAGTCTTATTTGACATGCTATTTCAGTGCCCTGGATTGTAAACTTATGGCCTGAGATACTATTTCCTTCAAAAATTTCAACTGTACTATTTGGAAACATTTACTTTATCAGTTAATTTTTTCTATTTCTGTGTTCTTTAGAAGAAGAAGGAAGAGAAATTTATTAAAGAAAATCAAGAGACAATTAGCTAAATTAGAAAAAAAAAGAAGGAAGAAAGATGGAATAATTTATCCTTATCAATTAACAACAATCCTAATTCTGGAATAAAAAGACTAGAAGATCTTCTCCAAATATACACTGCTAGATCTGTAAAATTTACTGCAGAAATGGTAGGATTGGATGTGTTTTTGAAACAATGAATGGAACATTGTCTAAAACTACATATATAAATATATGAGTTTTATAAATTTCTGGAAATAACAATTGGTAAGGACAGAGCAAAATAATTTCAATTGGCCACATATTCTGGATCTCCTGTCATGTAATGTCTTAAGGATCCCTTTCTGATGTCTAAGAGGATTTCCTTTTGTTTGATCCAGTAATAATGTCAAAGTTGCTTTGAATGTTACATATTGGTGGAAAGATTCTGTCTGAAATTCAATTCAGCAAACAGTTCTTCATATCTAGGCATGAGATGAGTTAGCTGTCAATGAGAATTCTGAACAGAAGTGCCTGATCTCTACTCTTAAGAGTCTTTCATGGGTCTTGGGCACATGCTCAGGTAACTGCAAAATAAAATAACCACAACTAATGCAACAACAACAAATAATATTTAATGACCATTTGCTATATTCTAGAAAAATAGAATAGTGTGTTGTGTATGCTTATAGTCTCATTCAATTCTCTCAATCTTTTGAGGTCGCTTCCATTACCTTGATATTATACATAAAAATAGAGGTTCCATGATAATCAATAATGTGCACAAATGTCAGTGCCAGGGCAAGATTTTAATATACCACTCTACTCCAGAGTATATGCACAAATTAAATTGCAAAACAAGCTCAGTATTATGGATAAAAGCAAAAGAATGAATGTTTTTGATTGGAGGGAAGATAAAAGACATTTTTCTCTTAATTGTAGTCAGAGGAATGTAAATAGTAAATGAGTAAACAAGGAATGGCCATCTTTTTTAAGAAACTCAATTTAGCCCAGACTTCATGTTAATTCTTATGATTAATTATTGTCATTATTGTACCACTTTTAAATGAGTTGTTTACCCATTGGGTAGAATTATTTAAGTAAAATAATTAGATTTGTTAAGATAATACACCATAATTAAATTATATAGATCCATATAAGAATATTTCCTTTACTGAAGACACCCTTAAAAGTTGAGTATGAGTTCCTTAAATGACAATAAATTTTTCATTTGGGATAATGCTCATAGTTAACCATTATCAAACAATATACTAATTTTTGGTTTAAAATCTAATTTGTTTAATCTTCATTTTATTGAGATATATTCATATACCACGCAGTCATACAAAACAAATCGTACTTTCGATTGTTCACAGTACCATTACATAGTTGTACATTCATCATCCAAATCAATCCCTGACACCTTCATTAGCACACACACAAGAATAACAAGAATAATAATTAGAGTGAAAAAGAGCAATTGAAGTAAAAAAGAACACTGGGTACCTTTGTCTGTTTGTTTCCTTCCCCTATTTTTCTACTCATCCATCCATAAACTAGACAAAGTGGAATGTGGTCCTTATGGCTTTCCCAATCCCATTGTCACCCCTCATAAGCTACATTTTTATACAACTGTCTTCGAGATTCATGGGTTCTGGGTTGTAGTTTGATAGTTTCAGGTATCTACCACCAGCTACCCCAATTCTTTAGAACCTAAAAAGGGTTGTCTAAAGTGTGCGTAAGAGTGCCCACCAGAGTGACCTCTCGGCTGCTTTTGGATTCTCTCTGCCACTGAAGCTTATTTCATTTCCTTTCACATCCCCCTTTTGGTCAAGAAGATGTTCTCCGTCCCACGATGCCGGGTCTACATTCCTCCCCGGGAGTCATATTCCACGTTGCCAGGGAGATTCACTCCCCTGGGTGTCTGATCCCACGTAGGGGGGAGGGCAGTGATTTCATGTTTCAAGTTGGCTTAGCTAGAGAGACAGGGCCACATCTGAGCAACAAAGAGGCATTCGGGAGGAGGCTCTTAGGCACAACCATAGGGAGGCCTAGCCTCTCCTTTGCAGCAAACGTCTTCCCAAGGGTAAAACCTGTGGTAGAGGGTTCAATCCATCAAACCACCAGACCCCTATGTCTGTGGTCATGTTAGCAACCATCGAGGTGGGGTAGGCGAATACCCCTGCATTCTCCACAGGCTCCTCAAGGGGGCACTGCATCTTTTTTTTTTTTTCCTTGTTTTATTTTATTATTTTTTTTAACTTTCCCTTCTTTTTTAAATCAACTGTATGAAAAAAAAGTTAAAAAGAAAACAAACATACAATAAAAGAACATTTCAAAGAGACCATAACAAGGGAGTAAGAAAAAGACAACTAACCTAAGATAACTGCTTAACTTCCAACATGTTCCTACTTTACCCCAAGAAAGTTACCAAATATAGCAACATTTCTGTGAACTTGCTCCTACTATATCCATCAGAAATTAACAGACCATAGTCATTCCTGGGCATCCCCAGGACGTTAAATAGCTTATCTGTTCTTGGATTATTGTTCCCCCTTCCTTAATTGCTCTCTATTGCTAGTTCCCCTACATTCTACATTATAAGCCACTTGTTTTACATTTTTCAAAGTTCACATTAGTGGTAGCATATAATATTTCTCTTTTTGTGCCTGGCTTATTTCGCTTAGCATTATGTCTTCAAGGTTCATCCATGTTGTCATATGTTTCACGAGATCGTTCCTTCTTACTGCTGCGTAGTATTCCATCGTGTGTATATGCCACATTTTATTTATCCACTCATCTGTTGAAGGACATTTGGGTTGTTTCCATCTCTTGGCAATTGTGAATGATGCTGCGATGAACATTGGCGTGCAGATATCTGTTCGTGTCACTGCTTTCCGATCTTCCGGGTATATACTGAGAAGAGCAATCGCTGGATCGAATGGTAACTCTATATCTAGTTTTCTAAGGAACTGCCAGACTGACTTCCAGAGTGGCTGAACCATTATACAGTCTCACCAACAGTGAATAAGAGTTCCAATTTCTCCACATCCCCTCCAGCATTTGTAGTTTCCTGTTTGTTTAATGGCAGCCATTCTAACCGGTGTTAGATGGTATCTCATTGTGGTCTTAATTTGCATCTCTCTAATAGCTAGTGAAGCTGAACATTTTTTCATGTGTTTCTTGGCCATTTGTATTTCCTCTTCAGAGAACTGTCTTTTCATATCTTTTGCCCATTTTATAATTGGGCCGACTGTACTATTGTCATTGAGTTGTAGGATTTCTTTATATATGCAAGATATCAGTCTTTTGTCAGATACATGGTTTCCAAAAATTTTGTCCCATTGAGTTGGCTGCCTCTTTACCTTTTTGAGAAATTCCTTTGAGGTGCAGAAACTTCTAAGCTTGAGGAGTTCCCATTTATCTATTTTCTCTTTTGTTGCTTGTGCTTTGGGTGTAAAGTCTAGGAAGTGGCCGCCTAGTAGAAGGTCTTGAAGATGTTTTCCTACATTATCTTCTAGGAGTTTTATGGTACTTTCTTTTATATTGAGATCTTTGGTCCATTTTGAGTTAATTTTTGTGTAGGGGGTGAGGTAGGGGTCCTCTTTCATTCTTTTGGATATGGATATCCAACTCTCCCAGCCCCATTTGTTGAAAAGACCATTATGACTCAGTTCAGTGACTTTGGGGGCCTTATCAAAGATCAGTCGGCCATAGATCTGAGGGTCTATCTCCGAATTCTCAATTCCATTCCATTGATCTATATGTCTATCTTTGTGCCAGTACCATGCTGTTTTGGCAACTGTGGCTTTATAATAAGATTCAAAGTCAGGGAGTGTAAGTCCTCCCACTTTGTTTTTCTTTTTTAGAGTGTCTTTAGCAATTCGAGGCATCTTCCCTTTCCAAATAAATTTGATAACTAGCTTTTCCAAGTCTGCAAAGTAGGTTGTTGGAATTTTGATTGGGATTGCATTGAATCTGTAGATGAGTTTGGGTAGAATTGACATCTTAATGACATTTAGTCTTCCTATCCATGAACATGGAATATTTTTCCATCTTTTAAGGTCCCCTTCTATTTCTTTGAGTAGAGTTATGTAGTTTTCTTTGTATAGGTCTTTTACATCTTTGGTTAAGTTTATTCCTAGGTACTTGATTTTTTTAGTTGCTATTGAAAATGGTATCTTTTTCTTGAGTGTCTCTTCAGTTTGTTCATTTCTAGCATATAGAAACATTACTGACTTATGTGCATTAACCTTGTATCCCGCTACTTTGCTAAGTTTGTTTATTAGCTCTAGTAGCTGCATCGTCGATTTCTCAGGGTTTTCTAGATATAAGATCATATCATCTGCAAACAATGACAGTTTTACTTCTTCTTTTCCAATTTGGATGCTTTTATTTCTTTGTCTTGCCGGATTGCCCTGGCTAGCACTTCCAGCACAATGTTGAATAACAGTGGTGACAGCGGGCATCCTTGTCTTGTTCCTGATCTTAGAGGGAAGGCTTTCAATCTCTCACCATTGAGTACTATGCTGGCTGTGGGTTTTTCATATATGCTCTTTATCATATTGAGGAAGATACCTTCAATTCCTACCTTTTGAAGTGTTTTTATCAAAAAGGGATGTTGGATTTTGTCAAATGCTTTTTCAGCATCTATTGACATGATCAATTGATTTTTCCCTTTTGACTTGTTAATGTGTTGTAATACATTGATTGATTTTCTTATGTTGAACCATCCTTGCATGCCTGGAATAAACCCCACTTGGTCATGGTGTATGATTTTTTAATGTGTCTTTGGATTCAATTTGCAAATATTTTGTTGAGGATTTTTGCATCTATATTCATTAGGGAGATTGGCCGGTAGTTTTCCTTTTTTGTAGCATCTTTGCCTGGTTTTGGTATTAGATTGATATTAGCTTCATAAAATGAGTTAGGTAGTGTTCCATTTTCTTCAATGTTTTGAAAGAGTTTGAGTAAGATTGGTGTCAGTTCTTTCTGGAAAGTTTGGTAGAATTCCCCTGTGAAGCCATCTGGCCCTGGGCATTTATTTGTGGGAAGATTTTTGATGACTGATTGGATCTCTTTGCTTGTGATGGGTTGGTTGAGGTCTTCTATTTCTTCTCTGGTCAGTCTAGGTTGTTCATATGTTTCCAGGAAATTGTCCATTTCCTCTACATTATCCAGTTTGTTGCCATACAGTTGTTCATAGTATCCTCTTATAATTTTTTTAATTTCTTCAGGATCTGCAGTTATGTCACCTTTTTCATTCATTATTTTGTTTATATGGGTCTTCTCTCTTTTTGATTTTGTCAGTCCAGCTAGGGGCTTCTCAATCTTGTTGATCTTCTCAAAGAACCAACTTTTGGTGATATTTATCCTCTCTATTGTTTTTTTGTTCTCTATGTCATTTATTTCTGCTTTAATCCTTGTTATTTCTTTTCTTCTACCTGGTTTAGGATTGGTTTGCTGTTCATTTTCTAGCTTCTTCAGTTGATCCATTAGTTCTTTGATTTTGGCTCTTTCTTCCTTTTTAATATATGCGTTTAGTGCTATAAATTTCCCCCTTAGCACTGCTTTTGCTGCATCCCATAGGTTTTGGTATGTTGTGTTCTCATTTTCATTCGTCTCTATATATTTAGCAATTTCTCTTGCTATTTCTTCTTTAACCCACTGATTGTTTAGGAGTGTGTTGTTTAACCTCCAGGTATTTGTGAATTTTCTAAGTCTCTGATGGTTATTGACTTCTAATTGTATTCCATTGTGGTCAGAGAATGTGCTTTGAATAATTTCAACCTTTTTAAATTTATTGAGGCTTGTTTTATGTCCCAGCATATGATCTATTCTGGAGAAAGTTCCATGAGCACTAGAAAAGTATGTGTATCCTGGTGATTTGGGATGTAATGTCCTGTATATGTCTGTTAAATCTAATTCATTTATCAGATTGTTTAGGTTTTCAATTTCCTTATTGGTCTTCTGTCTGGTTGATCTATCTATAGGAGAGAGGGATGTGTTGAAGTCTCCCACAATTATTGTGGAAACATCAATTGCTTCCTTTAGTTTTGCCAGTGTTTCTCTCATGTATTTTGTGGCACCTTGGTTGGGTGCATGCATAGACATTTACGATTGTTATTTCTTCTTGCCGAATTGCCCCTTTTATTAGTATGTAGTGGCCTTCTTTGTCTCTCAAAACATCCCTGCATTTGAAGTCTATTTTATCTGAGATTAATATTGCTACACCTGCTTTCTTTTGGCTGTAGCTTGCATGAAATATTTTTTTCCATCCTTTCACTTTCAGTTTCTTTGTGTCCCTGTGTCTAAGATGAGTCTGTTGTATGCAACATATTGATGGTTGATTTTTTTTGATCCATTCTGTGAATCTACATCTTTTAATTGGGCAGTTTAATCCATTTACATTCAATGTTATAACCGTGAAGGCATTTCTTGAATCAGCCATCTTATACTTTGGTTTATGTTTGTCATATTTTCCCCCTTGTCTATTAATATCCTTTATTGTACCCATACTGAATCTCTTTAGTACTGAACCTTTCTCCAAGTCTCTCTGTCCTTTCTTTGTTTCTCTGTCTGTAGGACTCCCTTGAGTATCTCCAGTAGGGCTGGTCTCTTGTTAGCAAATTCCCTCAGCATTTGTTTGTCTGTGAAAAATTTAAGCTCTCCCTCAAATTTGAAGGAGAGCTTTGCTGGATAAAGTATTCTTGGCTGGAAATTTTTCTCACTCAGAATTTTAAATATATCATGCCACTGCCTTCTTGCCTCCATGGTGGCTGCTCAGTAGTCACTACTTAGTCTTATGCTGTTTCCTTTGTATGTGGTGAATTGCTTTTCTCTTGCTGCTTTCAGAACTTGCTCCTTCTCTTCTGTGTTTGACAGTGTGATCAGTATATGTCTCGGAGTGGGTTTATTTGGATTTATTCTATTTGGAGTTCGCTGAGCATTTATGATTTGTGTATTTATGTTGTTTAGAAGATTTGGGAAGTTTTCCCCAACAATTTCTTTGAATAATTTTCCTAGACTTTTACCCTTTTCTTCCCCTTCTGAGACACCAATGAGTCTTATATTTGGACGTTTCGTATTATCTATCATATCCCTGAGGTCCATTTCAATTTTTTCAATTTTTTTCCCCATTCTTTCTTTTATGCTTTCATTTTCCATTCTGTCATCTTCGAGGTCACTGATTCGTTGTTCAACTTCCTCTAGTCTTGTACTATGAGTGTCCAGAATCTTTTTAATTTGGTCAACAGTTTCTTTAATTTCCATAAGATCATCCATTTTTTTATTTAGTCTTGCAATGTCTTCTTTATGCTCTTCTAGGGTCTTCTTGATTTCCTTTATCTCCCGTATTATGGTCTCATTGTTCATCTTTAGTTCTTTGAGTAGCTGCTCTAGGTGCTGTGTCTCTTCTGGTCTTTTGATTTGGGTGCTTGGGCTTGGGTTATCCATATCGTCTGTTTTTTTCATATGCTTTATAATTTTCTGTTGTTTTTGGCCTCGTGGCATTTGCTGAACTTGATAGGGTTCTTTTAGGATTTGTAGACCAATTGAAGTCCTTATCTCTAATTTATCAGATCTACAGCTTCGTGGAGTACACTTTCTCTATCTAACCAGCAGGTGGTGTCCACGAGCCACCTGTTCTCCTCAAGCCAGTTCTCCCCTGCTTAGCCTTTTTGGTGAGTGGGGGAGTGAGTCTTGTGGGGTCCAATTGGTGTACCAAGCTTGTGTGTGTATTTGGTGTTGCCTGCCCTGTATATGGGGCATGTTTCTGGGCAGTGAGGGAGGGGGGTGGTGGCTCTAACAATCAAATCTCCCTGGTGATCCTAGAGTTTTAAAGCTGCTGCAATAGTCTAATCCTTCAGTTCAGTCCTGCCACAGTTTGTCTCTGCCACTGACCCACAAGTCCTTGGTATTGGCGTATGGCTCCTGAGACTTGCAAGTGGGCCCCTCTTCCAGGCCGTGCACCCCGGGTCCTCTGTTGAGGGATGACTGTGCTATGTCACAGGTGAGTGCCGTCCCCCCAGGGCAGTTCTGGGCTGCTGGGCTGTGTAGGGAGGCTCCCAGTCTGCTGAAATGATGGCTGAATGGGGCTTTGTTAATTCACACTGCTCTACCTTCCCAACTCTGGGACAATCAGCTGAGGTTCCAGGGAAGGCTAATGTCCACGCCCAGTTTTGTGGTGTGTGCCTGTTATTTGAAGCACTTACGTCACACTGGGTTGTCTGAGGCAGTTCTGGGCTACAGGGCTGGCGATGGGCAGGAGTGTTTCCTGTCCACCAGGATGATGGCTGTGAGCAGACACCCCCCTTTTCTTGGGAAGTTGTGGTGTTTAGTGAATTTTCTCAGCCACTGGATTATTGCGTTTTGTCTCAGAGCTCTCCTAGTTCTGCTCTTGACTTGACCTGCCCAAATAGCAAGTCTTTGAAGCTTTCTGTATGGGCTTCTTAGAGTAATTGTTTTAGAAAAAGAAAAAAGGATAAAAAAAAAACAAAAAAACAAAAAAACGGTCCCTCTTCAGAGATCTAATGGGTTATTGAAATTCTAAGAGACAAAGCAACCAGGGCCATTAAGGAAAGGTCCACAGGGCAGAGAGATCAGCTTTTCTTCGGGATTTGCATATGCGCCTCAGGGCCCTTCTCTTTTCTATGTTCACCAGAACTCCAAAAATTCTCCGCTTTTATTTTGGAGTTTTTCGTGTTGTTTTTTTTCTATGCCTGTCTCCTCTCTGCTGGGCTGGCTGCTCTCAGATTCTCTGGTGTCTGGTCTCAGTCTATCTATGGTTGGAGTTTGGATCAGTAGAATGAGTTTCCGATAAGGGCTGCCACTGCAGTTCTCCCTTCTCCTTCCCGGAGCTGACAGCCCCTCCTCCCCCGGGACTGAGCCTGGCAGGGAGGCGTGCGGGTCCCCTGGCTGCAAAAAGTTACAGATTTCGCTGATCTCAGCAGTTCCACGTTTTCATGAGTGTTGTATGAAGTATGCCCAAAGTCAGATTGCTCTGTGGTGTCCAGTCCACGCAGTTCCTGGCTTTCTACCTACTTTCCTGGAGGAGTAACTAAAACATACAGCTCACCAGTCTGCCATCTTGCCCTGCCTCCTAAAATCTAATTTAATATTGCATTTTACCTATATTCTTATGGAGAATGGCACTGCCATATTAAACATTTTTCTAAATATTATAGTGATGATATACCATCTATTATATTCCTTTTATCATAATCATGAATATGTTAAATAGAGTAGAAATTTCACCCTTCCTTGGTTTACTCTGGAATAGGGTTATGTAGTTTTAAAACTTATAAGATATTAAAAGATAATGAAATAATGATCCTTATGAAGCAAAGCAAGCAGCAATATGGCTGACAGAAAATATTTCCATGAACAGAATAAATATTGTAAAATAGCCTGAAAATCTGATATGTAATACTTATTTTAGGTGGAGGAATCAGGTACTGTGAAGTGTTTTTGTGTATATTCAGTTCACATGGGAGCAACTCACTTTCAGTTAACACACATGGGTCCTTACTTATTTCAAGAAGAAAGAAGTGATTCAGATCCCAGGGTGCTACTTTTATACCAGATACATGAAAGGTATTTATCTAAACATCTGTGGCATGGAAAAGCCAAGAAACTCTATGGAAGTAGTTAGTTGGGGCCTCATTATGTGAAACCAATTTTCACCATATAAGTCATTATAGAATGCAACATCACATCAATGAGAGTAAACCATGCCTTGAACTACAGTTAAAGAAACAGAGGAAAAGTCAGCTGCAATTAAAAAATAGTGGTCCTGATAAATGGTAGACCATGGATGAAAAACTAGACAAATTCTAGTTAGACTGCTCTTAACTATTTATTTAATTAATGAACATATCCACCTAATTTCACATCTAAAGTATAGTTCCTGATGTTTAATTGTATTGGGCAATATTTTACTGTTTTTTTAAAAGTAGTAGTGTTTTAAGATTGTCCAAATGTTTAACAGTCAAGTCATTCTAGCATATCATAATATATTGAAAGTATATGGCATATATATATATATATATATATATATATATATATATATATATGCAATTGAAAAAAAACAACTGTACTTTTCTACATCTTGATCATTCACTGAACATTAATATATGAAAAGAGAAATGGAAAGACAAAGAATAGCAGATTGTGGTAATTCTGAGTTCTGCTTGAGGTTCCCCAATTTGAAGAGCTGGCCACAGGGCATCCTGGGCAGGCCTGTTGCAATGATATCTGCTTTACTTGAGTATTTTTATCCAGATTTAAATGAGTGGTTTTGTAGGAGAAGGTGAGATATGAATTGAGTTAACTATAAATGACAGAAAATCATGATTCCCATAATTTACTCTTATTTTGAACTGTGAATACAAATTAGCCTTAGACATATATAGTTGAAGTTAAATTAAAATTTGAAAATAAGTATTTTTGTTAAATATGAAATCTTGATGTGGTAGACATTAATGAGTCTGGTGTGATTGTTGGTCTGACTTCATCAGGGAAAACATGCTTCTTACTACTGCATGGAGAAACTCCTGAGAGAGAGCAATGAACGGAAAGCTGTATATGTTGTTCCAACAAAGGTGTCTTGTCCATACAACACTATGTATCTTACAGTACTTTCTGTCAACTTTAATCCTGTGCCCTTAATCATAGGGAGGCACCACAGTGTATGAGCTCCACAGTTACACAGTGGTGGGTTTGAGGTTTTATGTACTGTGAGAACTTGGGCTAGTTTCTTACCTTAGCTTCTCCACTTGCAATAAGAGGATAAGAGTGCTCACTTCATCATATTGTTCTGAGTATTAAATGAGATGATGCATGCAAACTTCTAATATATGGTTTGGGTGTAGAAGATGATCAATAAATGATACCAATCAACATCATTTATTTATTCTAAGGCTTAAACCTCCTTAGAAATTTAGGTCCAGCACTCATTACTCAAAAGTGTAATAAGAGAATATTGCTAAAAGAAAGTACTTGAAATCTGTATCCAGGGCTACACGTTTTAAGGCAGTATAGACATGTTTGTGAAAGGGAGCGAGGCGGAGAAGTAACTCTCTCCAGTTTTGCCAGTTCTGTGGATGGATAAATGTTCTGTGAAAGACCTCCTGCAATAGGTTTCTTCCTTTACAGAAACTTGTGTAAAATGGGGTCAAGTGGCTTTGGGATAAACCAAAACATCTCTCTGCTTCTAGAAAAGGATTCAGAGTATTCCTCTTGCTTTTCCTAGGAGAACAGTCAATTGCTAGCCTTGAAGATGCACTAAGTGAAGAGATTCAGAGTGCTGGTATTAGGAGGGAAATTCTCTATATTATGACCCAGTCCTCTCAGTTAACACATGAGGAAATTGAGGCTTAGGAAAGTTAAATGGTATGCCCATAATGTAGTCAATTAGATATTTTAAAATATTTTGTGATAATCATAAAATGCCATCTAATTTTAACCTATCTGAATATATATCACATTGATGTGGCATAGTAATTTTGTTTGTATTTTCAACAGAAGTATACCTTCATCAAAGGAAGGCCATTGGTGTCCAGAAATTCTCTGTTAGTTGGAAAGGGATGTGGCTAGCATCTGCTGATCCTGAGTTGTGTTCCAGCTCCTCTCTCAGCTTCTGTGCAGTCTTCAAAATATTGCCCTTGGGGTGTTTTGTACTCTCTTATCTTCTCTGGAGCAAACACTAGGCTAGTGTCAGCAAAAGTCTGCTTTCCCCTGCCATCTCCAAAATGTCCTGCTCAGCTACTCTCCAAAATGTCACTCTTAGCTTCTCCAAAGTCCTTCTGTTTCCTGAGCTCACTTATAAGATGCCAGTGATTACATCAAGACACACCCTGAATGGATGGGGTCCATATCACCATGGAAACAATTCAATCAAACATTTTGCCCACAGTTGATTGAGTCACACCACTATGGAAACAATCAATGGATTCCAATCCAATCATCACTAATATGTATACCCCCACAAGATTGCATCAAAGAACATGGTGTTTGGGGGGACATAATACATCCAAACCATCCCAACTGATGATAGCACATTTTTACAACTGTACTATTAAGTATATTCCATGGTTTAATGTAGACTTCACTATTCATGAAGTATAGTTCTATTAGTTTTTTAAAAAATGTATTTTGTTCCATATATTTGATTTAACATTTCCCCTTTTAATCACATTCAGATATATACTTCAGTACAATTAATTATGTTCACAAAGTTGTGTTACCATCACCACCATCCAAAATCAAATTATTTTCAATCTTTCCAAACAGGAACCTTGCAAATTTTAAGCCTTAACTTTCCATTGTCTATCCATATCCATAGGTTCCCTGTAACCTATATTATAGATTCTGACATTATAAGTTTGCTTTTTCTAATTATTTCAAATTACTGAGATGATATCGCATATACCCTTTTGTGTCTGGCTTATTTCACTCAATATGATGTTTTCAAGGTCCATCCATGTTGTCACATGTATCAGGACTTTGTTACGGTGCCTGTGAGTTAAAGTTCAAGACAGCCAATTAGAATTTTAAAAAAGCCTTTATTAGCCGGCCGGCGACTGCTCAGCTTGACTCCCTCTGCACAGGGAATTCAGTGAGTAGCCCCAACCTGTGTACACTGGTGCTTTATATAGACGGAAACCGTAGTTTCACTTGGAACTGGTGCAGCTATTGATTGTTAAAGGGTTATGCTTGGCTGATGCGTGCAACCACAATTTCGCTTCCTTTAACTGGTACAGTCTCACTCCCCCCTCCTCATGGCCTAATGCCATTTATAGGATTAAGGGGAAAGGGGACCCCACTTCAGACTTCACTCTTTTTTACAACTGAATAATATTCCATTGCATGTATATAACACATTTATTTATCCATTTGTTTTTTGATGGACACTTGGGTTTTTACCCTTTTTTGGCAATAGTGAATAAGGCTACTATTAACATCAATGTGAAAATATCAGTTCAGGTTCCTGCTTCTGATTCTTTTTTGTATATACCATCAGTGGGATTGCCAGGTCATCTAGTATTTCAATACTTAACTTTCTGAGGATGTGAAAAATTGTCTTTCGCAGTAGCTGCACCATTCTACATTGCCACCAGCAGTGAATGAGTGTTCCTATTTCTCTGCATCCTCTCCAACATTTGTTATTTTTCAATTTTTTAATAGTAGCCATTCTAAGGTGTGTGATTTGGTATCATATTCTGGTTGTGATTTGCACTTCCTTGATGGCTAATGAGTTTGAACATCTTTTTAAGTGTTTTCTGATCATTTGTACACCTTTCTTGGAGAGATTCTAGTCATGTCTTCTGCCCATTTTTAAAATGGTTGTTTGACATTTTAAGTTGAAGGATTTCTTTATATATTCTGGCTATTAAACTTTTACTGGATATATGGCTTCCAAATATTCTCTCCCATTGAGTAGGCTGATGTTTTGCTTTCATGAGAAAATCCTCTGAAACACATTTTTTTTTTTTAATTTTGATGAGGTCATTTATCTATTTTTTGTTTTATTGCATGTGCTTTGGGTATAAAGTCTGTGCTGGTTTGAATGTACTATGTCCCCCAGAAAAAGCCATATGTTTTGATGCAATCTTGTGGGGCAGACATATTAGTGGGGATTAAGTTGGAATATTTGGATTAGGTTGTTTGCATGGAAATGTGCCCCACCCAACTGTAGGTGATAACTCTGATGAGATATTTCCATGGAGGCATGGCCCCACCCACTCAGGGTGGGCCTTGATCAGTGGAGCTATATAAATGAGCTGACAGGCAGAGGGAACTCAGCGCAGTTGTGAGTGACATTTTGGAGCTACAGCCAAGAGGGACACTTTGAAGAAAGCACAAGAGCTGCAGATGAGAGACAGTTTGAAAATGGCCGTTGAAAGCAGACTCTTGCTCTGGAGAAGCTAAGAGAGGACAAATATCCCAAATGCAACTAAGAGTGACATTTTTGAGGAACTGCTGCCTAGAGAGGAATGCCCTGGGAGAAAGCCATTTTGAAAACAGAACTTTGTAGCAGATGCCAGCCATGTGCCTTCCCAGCTATCCAGACACCATTGGCCATCCTCCAGTGAAGTTACCTGATTGCTGATGTGTTACCTTGGACACTTTATGGCCTTAAGACTGTAACAGTGTAATCAAATAAACCCCCTTTTATAAAAGTCAATCCATCTCTGGTGTTTTGCATTCCAGCAGCATTAGCAAACTAGAACAAAATCTAAGAACCATTACCTAAAACAGTGTCTTGAAGATGCTCCCCTATATTTGTTTCTAGGAGTTTGATAGTTCTTGCTCTTATATTTAGGTCTTTGATCCTACTTTGAGTTGATTTTTGTATATGGTTTGAGATGTCCTCCTTTTTTGGAAAATGGAGATCTAGTTTTTCAAACAATATTTGTTGAAGAGACAAGTCTTTCCCAGTTGAATAGTCTCTGTCACATTTTCAAAAACTGGTTGGCCATAAAAGTGAGGGTTGATTTCTGAGCTCTCATTTCTATTCCATTGATCTTTATAAGTGTCCTTGTGCCAGTACCATTCATTTTGATTACCATGACTTTGTAATAAGTCTTAAGATAGGTACATGTGAGTCCACCACCTCAATTCTTTTTCAAGATAGCTTTCATTATTCAGGGTTCCTTACACAAATATATAAATTTGGTGGTTGGCTTTTCCATTTCTGCAAAGAAGATTGTTTGAATTTTGATTGGGATTGCATTGACTATAAATTTCTTTGGGTAGGATTGATATCTTAATTATATTTAGTCTTCCAGTCCATGGACACAATATCCTTCCATTTACTTAAGTCTTCCTTAATTTCTTTTAGCATTGTTTTGTTGTTTTCTGTGTATATGTACTTTACGTTCTTGGTTAGATTTATTCTTAGATAGTTGATTCTTTTTGTTGCTATTGTAAGTGGAATTTTTTCTTAATTTCTTCTTCCTATTGTTCATTACTTGTGTATAGAAGCACTACAAATTTTGGGGTATTGAGCTTTTGCCCCACCACATTGCTCAGTTCATTTATTAGCATTAGAAGCTTTGTTGTGGATTTTTCTGAATTTTCTGTATATAGGATCATGTTATCTGGAAATAAGGAAAAATTTACTTCTACCTTTCAAATTGGATGCCTTTCATTCTTGCCTAATTATTCTGGTTAGAAATTCCAGTACAATGTTGAATAACAGTGGTGACAGGGGGCATCCTTGTCTTGTGATGATCTTGGAGATTCAGTCTTTCACCATTAAGTATGATATTAGCTGCATGCTTTTCATATATGCCCTATATCATGTTGAGGAAGTTTCCTTCTATTCCTAGTGTTCTAAGTGTTTTTATCAAAATCCAGGGGTGCTGGATTTTGTCAAATGGTTTTATCCATCAACTGAGTTGATAATGTGATTTTGTTCCATCATTCTATTAATGTGGTATTTTACATGACTTGATTTTCTTATGTTGAACCAACTTTCATAGCCGGGAGAAATTCCAGTGGGTCATGGTGTGTAATTAAAATGTTATTTGATTTGGTTTGCTAGTATTTTGTGAATTTTTCCACAGTCCCTCCTGGCCTGCCCAATAAATGCATCCCTTCAACTGTTGTCCCCCACATCCCTGAGGAAGTGTAGCACTTTTTAAATGTAATTTTAATGAAATATATTCACATACCATACAACCATACAAAGTATACAACAATTGTTCGCAGTTTCATCATATATTTGTGAATTCAATACCATAATCAATTTTTGAACATTGTCATCACTTCAAAAAATAAAAATGAAAATAAGAATAAAATATAAAAGTAGAAGAGAACACTCAAAGCCTCCAATACCTCTCCTCACCCTTCATCCTCTTTTTTTAATTAAAATATATTCACATACCATAGAATCATCCAAAGGATAACACTGTGCAACATATCATCATATAGTTGTTTTTTCATCACCACAATTTTTGAATATTTTCATTATTCCAAAAAATAAAAGAATAAAAATAAAAGTAAAGAGAACACTGAAAATATCCCATATCCCCCTCCTCCCTAATATTTATTTACTCTGTCCCCATTTTTTCTACTCATTTGTCTATATACTGGGTAAAAAGATTGTGAGCCATAACATTTTCACAATCACATGTTAACATCATATAAGCTATATAATTATACAACCACCTTCAAGAATCAAGGATACTGATGCCAAAAACTAAAAAGGGATATCTATATAACACATGAGTTACCTCCAGAATGACCTCTCAACTCCATTTGAAATCTCTCAGCCCTTGAAAGTTTATTTTGTTTCAATTCTCCTACCACTTTTGGGCCAAAAGGCTTTTGTAATCACATGATGCAGGTTCCAGGCCCATCCCTGGGAGTCACATTGCATATTGACAAGGAGATTTTTACCACAGGGAGTCATGTCCAATGTAGGGGGGAGGGCAGTGAGTTTACCTGCTGATTGGGCTTAGAGAGGGAGGCCACATCTGAGCCACAAAGGAGGCCCCCTGGTAGTGACTTCTAGGCAAACTTATGAGTATGATTAGCCTTTCTTTGCAGTATCAAGCTTTGTAAGAGCAAGACCCAAAATTGAGGGGTCAGTCTACCAAGTTGATAGTCCCCAATACTTGTGAGAATATCAGGAATTCCCCACCTGCGGAAGTTTAATATTTCCATATTTTTCCACAATCCCTCAAGGGGGCTTTGTAAATACTTTTTATTCTGTTCCCAAATTATTCTGGGTTGTATTGGGCTTCATGCTAACCTCTAAAATCAACAAGTTCTCACTTCCCATCCAAGGTTCCTTGTAATTATAGCATTTGAGAAAACTGACCAAACAAGTTAAATTACATAGTGTGCTACAGAAAATATAGATCTTGCACCATATAACCATCTCTTCCTTTGGTCCCACACAGAAGTCAGTTTTAAAGCATGGTTAGTAACATCCTGTACCCTTTAGTCAGATCTACTCCAATCTCAGGTCAATTTCATTTATATCTCCATACAAAGTCTGATCTCTTTCAGTCTCTTTAGCAATTGATTCATGGGGTAATGCTGACACTTCCAGAAGCCAAACTCTGACTCTGAGTCCCAAGCGCCACACAAACACCCGAAATTCCAGGGACTGACCATGTAACACACAAATTGCTCAGAATGTCAAAAATTTAGAAGTAACTGTTACCCCTTATTAATAAATGTGACTGCTGTAGGAACTTACAATCTAAGAACCTATACACAAACCTTCCCCTTGTAACCCATGCTCCCAGACTCAATTCTCAGAGTTTACAGATATTGGTCTATATTAGTGAGGCATATTATGTTTGTCCTTAACTTCTGATATATTTCACCCAAACTCATGTCCTCACGGTCCATTCACTTCATTGCATACCTCATAACTTCATTCTTTCTTGCTGCTCCCTCATGCAAAACATTCTTATATTTGTACATTTAATCACATACATCGACTGCTCTAAGTTTCACTAAGTTATACAGTCCCAGTCTTGATCTTCTGTCTTCCCTTCTGGTGTCATCCATACCCATAACCTTTCTCTTTCAAACTTGTTCAAAATCATCTTTTTTCAGTGTACTTAAAATGTTGTGTTACCATCATGTTGTATTGTGCTCTCCATTTCTATATCTACACAGTCAATCCTCTAGAACATTCTATACTTTTTCAGCATCAAATGTGATTCCCCACCCTCTTTCTAACTCCTGATATCTTCATTTCTATACTATTTTCCAAACCTCTCCTGTCTTTTCTGATCTGTAGCACTTCCTTTAGTATTTCCTGAAGAGGAGGTCTCCTGTCCATGAACTCTCTCAGTGACTGTTTATCTGTAACTGTTTAAATGTCTCCATTTTTTATGAGCCCAGTTTTTTTTCTTGAAACATTCCATATCAATTTTATTTTGTAAACAGTATGGCAACTTAAGAGGTCATATTTTTTTAAACACACTTTTTATGCATGTAATAAATACTTAAAAATCTTTGGCAGTTCTTTTTTTTAATCCATTTTTATTGAGATACATTCACATACCATGCAGTCATAGAAAGCATACAATCAGTTGTTCACAGTACCATTATATACTTGTGCATTCATCACCAAAATTAATTTTTTGAACATTTTCATAACCACACACACAAAAATAATGAGAATAGAAAATTAAAGTGAAAAAGAACACTGGGTGCCTTTTTTTTTTCTTTGCCCCCATTTTTCTACTCATCCATCCATACACTGGACAATAGGGATTGTGGTCCACATGGCTTTCCCAAGCACATTGTCACCCCTCATAAGCTAATTTTTATACAATTGTCTTCAAGATTCATGAGTTCTGGGTTGTAGTTTGATAGTTTCAGGTATTTACTGCTACCTATTCCATTTCATTAGAACCTAAAAAGGGTTGTCCATATTGTGCATAAAAGTGCCCACAAGAGTGACCTCTCAGCTCCTTTTGGAATCTCTCTGCCATTGAAGCTTATGTCGTTTCCTTTCACATCCCCCTTTTGGTCAAGAAGATGTTCTCAATCATGATGCCAGGTCTAGATTCCTCCTCAGGAGTCATATTTCATATTGCCAGGGAGATTAACTCCCCCGAGTGTCAGTTCCCACATAGGGGGGAGGGCCGTGATTTCACCTGCCAAGTTGGCTTAGCTGGAGAGAGAGAGGGACACATCTGAGCAACAAAGAGGCATTCGGGAGGAGGCTCTTAGGCACAATTGTAGACATACCTAGCCTCTCTTTTGCAGCCATTTTGCCAAGGGCAAGTCCCGTGGTAGAGGGCTCTGTCCATAAAACCACCAGTAACCTATGTCTGTGAGCACATCAGTAACCATCAAGGTGGGGAAGACCAACACCCCTGCATTCTCCACCAGCTCCACAAGGGGGCTCTGCTTATTTCTTTCATTGTTTTTTTAAATTAACTCTTTTTAAAAAAATTAACTATATCAAAAAAAATTAAGAAAAACATACAATGAAAAAACATTTCAAACAAACAATAACAAGGGAGTAAGAAAAAGACAACTAACCTAAAATAACTATTTTACTTCCCACAGGTTCCTACTCTACCCTAAGAAAATAACCTAATATGGCAACATTTCTTTGAACTTGTTCCTACCATACCCATCAGAAATTAAAAAAGCATGGTCATTCCAGTGCATTCCCAGAATATTAAATTTACCCATAATAGCATATCTGTTCTTATTGGGTTATCATTCCCCCTTCCTTAATTGTCTCTATCATTAGGTCCCCTACATTCTACATTATAAACATTTGTTTTACATATTTCAATGTTCACATCAGTGGTAGCATATAATATTTCTCATTTTGTGCCTGGCTTATTTTGCTCAGCATTATGTCTTCAAGGTTCATCCATGTTGTCACATGTTTCACATCATTCTTTCTCACTGCCATGTAGTATTCCATCATGTGCATATAACACATTTTATTCATCCAGTCATCTGTTGAAGGACATTTGGGTTGTTTCTATCTCTTGGCAATTGTGAGTAATGCTGCTATGAACACTGACATGCAGATATCTGTCCATTTCATTGCTTTCAGATCTTCCAGGTATATATGGAGAAGTGCAATTGCTGGATTGAAGGGTAACACTATATCTAGTTTTCAAAGGAACTGCCAGACTGACTTCCAGTGTGGCTGAACCATTATACAGTCCCACCAACAATGAATAAGAGTTCCAATTTTTCCAGATACTCTCCAGCATTTGTAGTTTCCCATTTGTTTAATAGCAGCCATTCTAATTGGTGTGAGATGGTATCTCATTGTGGTCTTAATTTGCATCTCTCTAATAGCTAGTGAAGCTGAACATTTTTTTTTCATGTGTTTCTTGGACATTTGTATTTCCTCTTCAGAGAACTGTCTTTTCATATCTTTTGCCCACTTTATAATTGGGTTGTCTGTACTATTTTCATTGAGTTGTAGGATTTCTTTACATATGCAACATATCAGTCTTTTGTCAGATACTTGGTTTCCAAAATTTTTTTCCCATTGAGTTGTCTGCCTCTGCAGCTTTTTAACAAATTATTTTGAGGGACATAAACTTCTAAGCTTGAGGCATTCCCATTTCTTTATTTATTCTATTGTTGCTTGTGCTTTGGATGTAAGGTCTAGGAAGTGCCCACCTAATACAAGGTCTTAAAGATGTTTCCTTACATTATCTTCTAGGAGTTTTATGGTACTTTCTTTTATATTGAGATCTTTGATCCATTTTGAGTTAATTTTTGTGTAGGGTATGAGGTAGGTGTCCTTTTTCATTCTTTTGGATATGGATATACAACTCTCCCAGACCCATTTGTTGAAAAGACTGTTATGACCCAGTTCAGTGGCTTTGGGGGCCTTATCCAAGATCAATGGGGCATAGATCTAGGAGTCTATCTCTGAATTCTGAATTCAATTCCATTGATCAATATGTCTATCTCTGTGCCAGTACCATGCTGTTTTGACAACTGTGGCTTTATAATAATCTTCAAAGTCAGGGAGTGTAAGTCCTCTCACTTAGTTTTTTTTTTTTAAGAGTGGTTTTAGCAATTTGAGGCCTCTTCCCTTTCCAAATAAATTTGATTACTAGCTTTTCCAAGTCTGAAAAGTAGGTTGTTGGAATTTTGATTGGGATTGCATTGAATCTGTAGATGATTTTGGGTAGAATTGACATCTCAATGACATTTAGTCTTCCTATCCATGAACATGGAATATTTTTCCATATTTTAAGGCCCCCTTCTATTTCTTTTAGTAGAGTTATGTAGTTTTCTTTGTATATGTCCTTTGCATCTTTGGTTAAGTTTATTCCTAGGTACTTGATTTTTTTCAGTTGCTATTGAAAATGGTTTCTTTTTCTTGAATGTCTCTTCACTTTGGTCATTTCTAGCATATAGAAATGTTACTGACTTATGAGCATTAATTTTTTATCCCACTACTTTGCTAAATTTTTTTTAGCTCTATCAGCTGTACCATTGATTTCTCAGGATTTTCCAGATATAAGATCACATCAAATGAAAATAATGACAGTTTTACTTCTTCCATTCCAATTTGGATGCCTTTTATTTCTTTGTCTTGCCAGATTGCCATGGCTAGCACTTTTAGCACAATGTTGAATAATGGTGGTGACATTGGGCATCTTTTTCTTGATCTGATCTTAGACAGAAGGCTTTCAGTCTCTCACCATTGAGCATTATGCTGGCTGTGCATTTTTCATAGATTCTCTTTATCATATTGAGGAATTTTCTTTCAATTGCTACCTTTTAAAGTGTGTTTATTAAAAAGGATGTTGGATTTTGTCAAATGCTTTTTCAGCATCTATTGAGATGATCATTTGATTTTTCTCTTTTGATTTGTTAATGTGCTGTAATACATTGATTGATTTTCTTATGTTGAACCATCCTTGCATGCCTGGAATGAACCCCACTTTGTCATGGTGTATGATTTTTTTAATGTGTCTTTGGATTCGATTTGCATGCATTTAGTTGAGGATTTTTGCATCTATATTCATTAGGAAGATTGGCCAGTAGTTTTCCTTTTTTGTAGCATCTTTGCCTGGTTTTGGTATTAGATTGATGTTAGCTTCATAAAATGAGTTAGGTAGTGTTCCATTTTCTTCAATGTTTTGAAAGAGTTTAAGTAAGATTGGTGTCAGTTCTTTCTGGAAAGTTTGGTAGATTTCTCCTGTGAAGCCATCTGGCCCTGGGCATTTATTTGTGGGAAGCTTTTTGATGACTGATTGGATCTGTTTGCTTGTGATTGGTTGGTTGAGGTCTTCTGTTTCTTCTCTGGTTAGTCTAGGTTTTTCATATGTTTCCAGGAAATTGTCCATTTCCTCTACATTATCCAGTTTGTTGCCATACATTTGTTCATAGTATCCTCTTATAATTTTGTTAATTTCTTCAAGATCTGCAGTAACGTCACCTTTCTCATTATTTTGCTTATATGGGTCGTCTCTCTTTTTGATTTTGTCAGTCTAGCTAGGGGCTTGTCAATCTTGTTGATCTCAAAGAATCAACTTTTGGTGTTATTTATTCTCTCTATTGTTTCTTTGTTCTCTAAGTCATTTATTTCTGCTTTAATCCTTGTTACTTCTTTTCTTCTTCTTGGTTTAGGATTTGATTGCTCTTCCTATCATTTTCTAGCTTCTTCAATTGATCCATTAGTTCTTTGATTTTAGCTCTTTCTTCCTTTTTAATGTATACATGTAGTGTTAAAAATTTCCCCCTCAGTATCACTTTTGCTGCATCCCATGGGTTTTGATATGTTTGATCATTTTCATTTGTCTTTATATATTTAACCATTTCTCTTGCTGTTTCTTTTTTAATGCACTGACTGTTTAGGGGTGTGTTGTTTAACCTCCAGGTATTTGCGAATTTTCTAAGTCTCTGATGATTATTGGCTTCTAATTGTATTCCATTGTGGTCAGAGAATGTGCTTTGAATAATTTCAATTTATTTAAATTTTTGACGCTTCTTTTATGTCCCAGCATGTGATCTATTCTGGAGAAATTTCCATGAGCACTAGAGAAGAATGTGTATCCTGGTGATTTGGGATGTAATATTCTACTACATATGTCTGTTAAATCCAATTCATTTTTCAGAATGTTTAGGTTTTCAATTGCCTTGTTGGTCTTCTGTCTGGTTGATCTATCTATAGGAGAGAGTGATGTGTTGAAGTCTCTAAAAATTATTATGGAAACATCAACTCCTTCCTTTAATTTTGCCAGTCTTTCTCTCATATATTTTGTGGCAACTTGATTGGGTGCATAAACATTTATGATTATTTCTTCTTGTTGCCCATTTTATTATTATGTAGTGGCCTTATTTCTTTCTCATAATATCCTTGCATTTAAAGTCTATTTTATCTGAGATTAATATTGCTACTCCTGCTTTCTTTTGGCTGTAGTTTGCATGAAATATTTTTCCATCCTTTCACTTCCAATTTCTTTGTGTCCCTGTGTCTAAGATGAGTCTCTTGTATGTGACATATTGATGGTTCATGTTTTTTTTTAATCATTCTGCCAATCTATATCTTTTAATTGGGGAGTTTAATCCATTTACATCCAATGTTATTATTGTGAAGGCATTTCTTGAATCAGCCATCCTATCCTTTGGTTTATGCTTGTCAGATATACTTTTTCCCTCTCTGTCTTAATGTCCTTTAATGTACTCATACTAAACCTCTTTAGTACCAAATATTTTCTCCATATCTCTCTCTCCTTTCTTTGTTCCTCTGCTGGTAGGGCTCCCTTTATTATCTCAAGTAGGGCAGTCTCTTTTTAGCAAATTATCTCAGCATTTGTTTGTCTGTGAAGAATTTGAGCTCTCCCTCAAATTTGAAGGACAGCTTTGCTGGATAAAGAATTCTTGGTTGGAAATTTTTCTCTCTCAGAAATTTAAATATGTCATGTCACTGCCTTCTCACCTCCATGGTGGCTGCTGAGTAGTTGTGCCGGTTTGAATGTGTTGTGTCCCCCAGAAAAAGCCATGTTCTTTGATACAGTCTTGTGGGGCAGACATAATAGTGGGGATTAAGTTGGAACGTTTGGATTGGGTTGCTTGCATGGACATGCTCCCCACCCAGCTGTGGGCGATAGCTGATGAGATGTTCCAATGGGGCATGGCCCTGCCCATTCGGGGTGGGCCTTGATCAGTGGAGCCATATAAATGAGCTGACTCAGAGAGAGGGAACTCACAGAGTGCAGCTGGGAGTGATGTTTTGAAGAGGAGCAAGCTTGCTGGAGAGGAACGTCCTGGGAGAAAGCTGTTTTAAGGCCAGAGTTTTGGAGCAGACACCAGCTGCCTTCCTAGCTAGCAGAGGTTTAGCAGACGCCATTGGCCATCCTCCAGTGAAGGTACCCAATTGCTGAGGTGTTACCTTGTATGCTTTGTGGCCTTAAGACTGTAACTGTGTAGTGAAATAAACCCCTGTTTTATAAAAGCCTATCCATCTCTGGTGTTTTGCATTCCGCAGCATTAGCAAACTAGGACAGTAATCACTATTTACACTTATCCTGTTTCCTTTGTAAGTGGTGAGTTGCTTTTCTCTCACTGCTTTCAGAACTTGCTCCTTCTCTTCAGTATTTGACAATCTGATCAGAATATGTCTCAGAGTGTGTTTATTTGGATTTCTTCTATTTGGAGTTCACTGGGCATTTGTGATATGTGTATTTATGGTGTTTAGAATATTTGAGAAGTTTTTCCCAACAATTTCTTGGAATATTCTTCCTAGAACTTTATCCTTCTCTTCCCCTTCTGGAACACCAATGAGTCTTATATTTGGATGTTTTATATTGTCTATCATATCCCTGAGATCCATTTGGATTTTTTCAAATTTTTGTTGATTCTTTCTTTGTTCTTTCATTTTCTGTTCTGTCATCCTCAAGGTCACTGATTTACTGTTCAGCTTCCTCTAGTCTTTTACTGTGAGTATCCAGAATCTTTTTAATTTGGTCAACAGTTTCTTTTATTTCTGTAAGATGATATACATTTTTATTTACTGTTGATATTTCTTCTTTATGGTCTGCTAGGGTCTTCTACATGTCCTTTATATCCTGTATCATACTCTCATTGTTTATCTTTAGTTCTTTGATTAATTGCTCCAAGTACTGTGTCTCCTCTGATCTTTTGATTTGGGTGTTTGGGTTATCCATATCATCTGTTTTTCATAGGCTTTAAAATTTCACTCTTTTTGGCCTCTTGGCATTTGCATAATCTGATATGGTTCTTTTAGGATATGTAGATTGATTCAAACACTTATCTGTAATTTGTCAGTTCTATAGCTTCATGGAGTACACTTTATCTAACTAATCAGCAGATGGTGTGTCTGATTGGTTAGGGATGGAGGCTGGCATTAATAATCCAATCTCCCAGGTGTTCCTGAAGGTTTAAAGCTGTTGCAATAGTCTAATCCTTCAGTTCATTCAGACCACAGTTTGTCTCTGCTGCTGACCCACAAGTCCTTGGTATTGGTGTATGGTCCCTGGGACTTGCAAGTGGGTTCCTCTTACAAGCCATGCCCTCCTAGGTCCTTTCCTGGGGGAAGACTGTGCTATGTCACAGGTGAGCACTGTCCCCCAAGGGTATTTCAGGTCCACAGGCTGTGTAGGGGCATTCCAGTCTGCTGAAAGGAGACTGAATGGGGCATGCTAATCTCCCTCTTTTCACACAGCTGCACCTCCCCAGCTCTGGGACAATTATCTGTGGCTGTGGGAAAGGCTATTTTCCATGCCTGATGTTGTGGTGTGTGTGCATGTTATTGGAAACACTTCCCATCACACTGGGTTGATTAGGGCAGCTCTGGGTTGTGGCACTGGCACCAGGCAGGAGCATTTCCTGCCTTCTGGGAAGATGGCTATAAGGGGATATCCCCATTTTCTTGAGAAGTTAAGGTGTTGAGCAAATTTTCTCAGTCACTAGACTTATTGCTTTGTTTCTCAGAGCTATCTTAGCTCTGCTCTTGCCTCAGCCCAAATTGCAAGTCTGTGAGGCATTCTGTAATGGGCTTCTTAGAGTAATTGCTTTGGAAAAAGAGAAAAAGGTAAACAAAAAAAAAAAGAAAAAAAATAAGAGCTCTCCTTGAAGATCTAATCGGCTATTGAAATGCTAAGAGACAAGGAGTTTAGGGTCATTAGGGAACAATCAAGAAAGCAAAGAAGCTGATTCTTCAGACAAGGGACCTCATACTCTGGATTTGTATATAAGCCTGGTTCTGTTTGAGCCCTGCCCTTCTCCATTTTATGTTCACCAGAACTCCAAAAAAAGTCTGTTTTTATTTTATTTTACTTTTTTTTAATTTTTGCTGTTTTTGCTGGCCCTATCTCCTCTCTGCTGGGCTGACTGCTCCCAGTTTCTCTGGTATCTGGTCTCAGTCTATCAATGTTTGGGGTTTCAATTAGCAGTGTGAATTTTCAATCAGAGCTGCAACTGCAGTTCTCCCTCCTCATTCCCAGCACAGACGGCTCCTATGGGACTGAGCCTGGCAGGAAGGGGCATGGTTCCCCTGGCTGTGAGAACTTACAGATTTTGCTGATCTCAGCTGTTCCACACATTCATGTGTGTTGTATGAAGTATGCCCAAAGTCAAATTACTCTGCATTGCCTGGTCCATGCCATCCCTGGCTTTCTACCTACTGCCCTGGAGTAGTAACTATAACCTACACCTTATCACTCTGCCATCTTTCCCTGCCTCCCTCTCCCTCATTTTTGGACAGTTTTGCCAGATGTAGGATTCCTGGTTTGCAGTTGCTCTCTTTCAGTATCTTGAATATGTCATACAACTGCCTTCTGGCTTCCATGGTTTCTGCTGAGAGATTCACACTTAGACTTACTGAGCTTCCCTTGCATGTGATGGATTCCTTTTCTCTTGTTCCTTTCAGAATTCTTTGTCTTTTACATTGGAAAGTCTGATTAGTAAGTGTCCTGGAGTAGATCTGTTTGGATCAATTCTGTTTGGGGTCTGCTCTGCCTCTTGGACCTGTAATCTTCTGTGTTTCATAAGAGTAGGAAAATTTTCATTATTTCCTATTATTCTTTCTGCTGTTTCTACATTTTCTCCTGGGACACACATAACATGTATATTTATGCACTTCATGTTGTCCTTTGGTTCTCTGAGATTGTGCTCATAGTTTTCCATTCTTTTCCCTATTTGTTCCCTGGTGTGGAGGATTTCAGATGTCCTGTCCTCCATCTCACTGATTCTTTCTTCTGCCTGAGTCTGCTGTTGTATGTCACCATTGTTTCTCATCTCTTCTTTTGTGCCTTTCATAACCATAAGTTCTGCCATTGTTTCTTTCTTCAAGCTTACAAATTCTTCCTTATGTTCACTCAGTGTCTTCCTTATATCCTTTATCTCTTTTGTCATATTATCTTTCACCTCATTGATTTGGTTTAAAAGATTCATTTGAACATCTATAATTAGTTGTTTCAACTCCTGAATCTGTTTGAAATGTTAGTTTCCTCCTTTGACCAGGCCATATCTTCCTATTTCCTGATGTGGTTTGTGATTTTCTGCTAGTGTCTAGGCATTGATCTTCTTGATTGGTTTATTCTGTAAGTTGTTTTCTCTCTATTGCCTAAGGTTTTCTTGTTCATTGAAATTGATCTCTATCTTCCCATTTCTGCTTCCAGGCCCATTGCCTGATTGGCTCTGCCTCCCAGTCTTCTCTTCAAGTCAGACACCCAACATGGCCTGCCACAGGAATGGGAGGTAGGCACTGGGCACCACAGAAAGTTCACTGTATGTGGTAATACAAATCTTATGGCTTCCAGTGGTGCTCTATTTTCCACTAGCTGGCAAGACCTGAGTTTGATTTTGGTCCCTGACTTAAAAGTTGGGTCTTCTCTATTTCTCAGCCAAAACAGGGTCTGGCTTCCATACAGGGAGTGTAGAGGGTCCAGCAGATTGTGCTGTTTGGTAAATTACACATTGTGCCAGATTGAATGTATTATATCACCAAAAATGCCATTATCTTTGATGTAATCTTGCATGGACAGATGTATCAGTGTTGATTAGATTGTAATTCTTTGAGGGTTTCCATGGAGATGTGCCCCACTCAACTGTGGGTGATGACTCTGATTGGATAATTTCCATGGAGGTGTTTCCCCACCCTTTCAGGGTGGGTCTCAATTAAATCACTGGAGCCATATAAATGAGCTGACAAACAGAAAGAACTCAGGGCAGCTGTGAGTGACATTCTGAAGAGCAATTGATAGTGACATTTTGAAAAGGAGCTACAGCCAAGAGGGACACTGAAGAATGCACAGGAGCTGAGAGAGTAGCTGCAGATGAGAGACAATTTCAAGATGGCTGTTGAAATCAGACTCTTGAGCTGGAGAAGCTAAGAAAGGGCAAATACCCCAAGAGGAACAAAGAGTGACATTTCTGAGGAACTGCAGCCTAGAGAGGAATGTCCCAGGAGAAAGCCATTTTTAAACCAGAACTTTGGAGCAGATGCCAGTCATGTGACTTCCCAGCTAACAGAGGTTTTCCAGATGCCACTGGCCATTCTTCAGTGAAGGTACATGATTGTTGATGACTTATCTTGGACACTTTATGGCCTTAAGACTGTAACTTTGTAATCAAATAAACCCTCTTTACAAAAGCCAATCCATTTCTGGTGTTTAGCTTTCTGGAAGCATTTGCAAACTAGAACAGATTCTGGTACCAGTAGAGGGGTGTTTTTGCTGCTGAGTTTGCAAATACCAAACATGTTGGAATGGCTTTTTAAATGGATAAGGGAAAGATTCTGGAAGAAATGTGAGGAGCTTGATAGAAAAGGCCTAAGCTGCTTTGAAGAGACTGTGGAAATATGGACTCTAAAGATAACTTCTGATGAGGCCTTGAGCAGAAATGATGAATGTGTTGTTGGAAATTGGAAGGAAAGTGATTCTTGTTTTAAAGTGGCCAAGAATTTGGCAAAATTGAGTCCTGGTGTTGGATGGAAGGCCAAATTTGAAAGTGATGACCTGGAATATTTAGGTGATGAGATTTCAAAGCAAAGTATAGAAGAAGTAGCCTGGCTTCTACTTGCAGCTTATAGTAAAATGTGACAGGACAGAGATAAACTTAGAACAGAACTCCTGGGTTCAAAGAAACTAGAAACTGATGGTTTGGAAAATTCCAGGTTTCCAGGGAGTATAACTCCAGAAGCTATAGCCCAACATGAAGATTTAACCAAACTTGGATCCCAACCACTATTTCAGTACAAGCCAAGATTGGAGACAGAGTTATCCAGAAAGGATTTGTGAAAAGTCCTATTGTCTGATGGCTTTAACCCCTGTGTGCTTTATGCAAAACCAACAGAATTTTTGTGAGATCTTTATAAACAGAGAAGCTGCCAGTCTGGACTGGAGGAGACAGACAGGGAACAAATTGAAGGAAAAATTTCTTCAAAGACAGAGCCATGGAGATTGAGGTCTGGAGTCAAGAGATCTTGGGCTGGGAGAGCAGAAAAGCCCACATGCATGGAAAGGTTGAGTTTGCTCTGGAGGTTGAGGGTGAGCCTTCCACATTGATGCTCAGGAAATGTTCTGCCACCCCAAACACCAAAGAGGGTGGAGCACAGTACCAGGAAATGGGGAAAGCCTGGCTGCCACCCCACTGTTCTGAAGGGGTTGAGCATGTGTCCCAGAGATGGAAGGGAATCTGGGTGCTGCCCCAATGTTTGAGGAGCATGGGGCAGAGAAGGTGGTCTCCCCAATGTGTGGATATGTTGAAGAACTCATCCCAGCATTTGGAGAGGAAAAGGCTGCTGAAAAGGCCCTTACAAAGGTTTAGACTCTCACTCTCTCAAGCCCCAAGGATGCAACATCATTCTGTAAATGACTCTCAGATTTTGAAATTTAATGGAGTTTGTCCTGCAGGTTTTGGGAACTGTTTTTGTTTGTGAACCCAGTTTTCCTTACTGTTTCTCCTTATGGCAGTGGGAATGTTTATCCTATGAATGTCCCTCCTTTTTGTATTGGAAGCAGATAACTTGTTCTAAGTTTCACAGGTCCACAGCCAGAGGGGAATTTTGTTTTTTACACACCACACCTGTAAATGATTTTGATGATATCTTGTACTTAACTATTGTTACTGAAATGATTAAGTGTCTGTGATATTGTGATGTGATGAATGCATTTTGTATATGGAAGATCATGTCATTTTGGGGTCCAGGGAGTGGAATGTGCCAGTTTGAATATATTATGTCCCCTAAAATGCCATTGTCTTTGATGTAATCTTGCATGGACAGATGTATCAGTGTTGATTAGATTGTAATCCTTTGTTTCCATGGAAATGTGCCCCACCCAACTGTGGGTGGGGACTCTGGATAATTTCCATGGAGGTGTTACCCCACCCATTCAGGGTGGGTCTAAATTAAATCACTGGAGCCATATAAATGAGCTGACAAACAGAACTCAGTGCAGCTGTGAGTGACATTTTGAAGAGCAACTGAGTGACATTTTGAAGAGGAGCTACAGCCAAGAGGGACACTTTGAAGAATGCACAGGAGCTGAGAACATAGCTACAGATGAGAGACAATTTGAAGATGGCTGTTGAAAGCAGACTTTTGCTCTGGAGAAGCTAAGAGAGGACAAATACCCCAAGAGGAACTAAGAGTGACATTTTCTAGGAACTGCAGCCTAGAGAGGAACATCCTGGGGGAAAGTCATTTTGAAAACAGAACTTTGTAGCAGATGCAAGTCACATGTCTTCCCAGCTAATAGAGATTTTCTGGACACCAGTGGCCATCCTCCAGTGAAGGTACATGATTGCTAATGACTTGCCTTGGACACTTTATGGCCTTAAGACCATAACTTTGTAATCAAATAAACCCTCTTTATAAAAGCCAATCCAACCCCCAGATCTATGGCTGACTGATCTTTGATAAGGCCCCCAAAGTCACTGAATTGGATCATAATGGTCTTTTCAACAAATGGGGCTGGGATATCCATATCCAAAAGAATGAAAGAAGACCCCTACCTCACACCCTACACAAAAATTAACTCAAAATGGATCAAAGAACTCAATATTAAAGAAAGTACTATAAAACTCCTAGAAGATAATGTAGGGAAACATCTTCAAGACCTTGTATTAGGTGGCCACTCTGTAAACTTTACACACAAAGCACAAGCAACAAAAGAAAAAATAGAGAAATGAGAACTCCTCAAGCTTAGAAGTTTCTGTACCTCAAAGGAATTTCTCAAAAAGGTAATGAGACAACCAACTCAATGGGAAAAACTTTTGGAAACCATGTATCTGACAAAAGACTGATATGTTGCATATATAAAGAAATCCTACAACTCAATGATGATAGTTCAGACAGCCCAATTATAAAATGGGCAAAAGATATGAAAAGACAGTTCTCTGAAGAGGAAATACAAATGGCCAAGAAACACATGAAAAAATGTTCAGCTTCACTAGCTATTAGACATGCAACTTAAGACCACAATGAGATACCATCTCACATCAATTAGAATGGCTGTCAGTAAACAAACAGGAAACTACAAATGCTGGAGGTGATGTGGAGAAATTGGAACTCTTATTCATTGTTGGGACTGTATAATGGTTCAGCCACTCTGGAAGTCAGTCTGGCAGTTCCTAAGAAAACTAGATATAGAGTTAACCTTTGATCTAGCAATTGCACTTCTCAGTATATACCCAGAAGATCTGAAAGCAGTGATATGAACAGATATCTGCATGCCAATGTTCATAGCAGCATTATTCACAATTGCCAAGAGATGGAAACAACCCAAATGTCCTTCAACAGATGAGTGGATAAATAAAATGTGGTATATACACATGATGGAATACTATGCAGCAGTAAGAAGGAACGATGTCAACATGGATGAACCTTGAAGACATAATGCTGAGAGAAATAAGCCAGGCACAAAAAGAGAAATACTCTATGCTACTACTAATGTGAACTTTGAAAAATATAAAACAAATGGTTTGTAATGTAGAATGTAGGGGAACTAGCAATAGAGAACAATTAAGGAAGGGGGAGAGAGAATCCAGTAAGAACAGATAAGCTATTGTGAGTAAATTTAATGTTCTGGGAATGCCCAGGAATGACTATGGTCTGTTAATTTCTGATGGGTATAGTAGGAACAAGTTCACAGAAATGTTGCTATATTAAGTTACTTTCTTTGGGTAGAGTAGGAACATGTTGGAACTAAAGTAGTTATCTTAGGTTAGTTGTCTTTTTCTTACTCCCTTGTTATGATCTGTTTGAAATGTTCTTTTATTTTATGTTTTTTTAAATTTTAAATTTTTTTTTTATTTTTTATACAGTTGATTTTAAAGAAAGAGTTAATTGAGAAAAATAAACAAGGAAAAAAATATGCAGAGCCCCCTTGAGGAGCTGGTGGAGAATGCAGGATTATTGGCCTGCCCCACCTCGATGGTTGCTAATGTGCTCACAGACATAGGGGACTGATGGTTTGATAGGTTGAGCCCTGTACCACAGGACTTGCCCCTGGGAAGATTTGCTGCAAAGGAGAGGCTAGGCCTCCCTATAATTGTGCCTAAGAGCCTCTTCCCAAATGCCTCTTGCTCAAATGTGGCCCTCTCTTTCTAGCTAAGCCAACTTGAAAGGTGAAATCACTGCCCTCCCCCTTACATGGGATCAGACACCCAGGGGAAAGAATCTCCCTGGCAACATGGAATATGACTCCCAGGGAGGAATGCAGAGCCAGTATCATGGGATGGAGAACATCTTCTTGAACAAAAGCAGGAAGTGAAAGGAAATGAAATAAGCTTCAGTGACAGAGAGATTCCAAAAGGAGCTGAGAGGTCACTCTGGTGGGAACTCTTACACAAAATATAGACAACCCTTTTTAGGTTCTAATGAATTGGGGCAGCTGGTGGTAGATATCTGAAACTATCAAACTACAACCCAGAACCCATGAATCTTGAAGATGATTGTATAAAATTGAAGCTTATGAGGGGTGACAGTGGATTGGGAAAGCCATAAGGACCACACTCCCCTTCGTCTAGTTTATGGATGGATGAGTAGAAAAATGGGGGAAGGAAACAAACAAACAGACAAAGTCATCCAGTGTTCTTTTTTACTTTGATTGCTCTTTTTCACTTTAATTATTATTCTTGTTATTTGTGTGTGTGTGTTAATGAAGGTGTCAGGGATTGATTTTGGAGATGATTGCAAAACTATGTAATTTTGCTGTAAACAGTCAAATGTATGATTTGTTTTATATGACTGCATTGTATGTGAATATATCTCAATAAAATGAATATTAATAAATAAATAAATAAATAAATAAATAAATAAATAAATAATAAATAAATAAATTGCCTTACCCACCTGAAAAAAAAGCCAATCCATTTCTGGTGTTTTGCATTCTGGTAGCATTGGCAGACTGGAAAAATCATCATCTGAGGCTGGTCTGCTCTTCTTTCAAGAGTCAGGAAAAGACCCAGGCCTGGAAATGCAGCCTTATGTTTTCTCAGTCTCTTTGTCACTGATCTGGGCCCTGAAATGTCCTCCCCTGTCCACCTGGTCTTCAGTGAGGGTATTTTTCATCACTGTGGGATTTTAAAATCAGTGTCATTGGTGGGAGGAGTCCCAGCTGCCATTTCTCTGCCTTTCCTGCATGGAGATCAAGTGAGGTGGAGGGGAGATGCCTGGCTTGTCTAGGTCAGAGAATTCCTACCTGATATTTCTTCTCTTTCTTCAATTTGGCATTTGCAGGGTCTTAATCCAGTCTATATCCTCCTCTAGAGTTTAAACAATTCAGAATCATCCTTTTTTGTTGAAACTTTGGAAAGATTTCAGTAGATGTCTATATCACCATGTTTACATCACTCTGGAAGTGTAGCATCTTTAAATCTCCTCTTCCCTAGCCCTATGCCATGATGGATTGAAACACTGGCCACCACTGCCTTTATTCAGGGCAGGTTGAAAGAATATCTGCCCTCAGGACTGGGCCAGAAGTCATCCAAATAATTGGCAGTGGCACCCCTGGTCTTGGGTAAGAGGATTTTTATATCCCTTTCTGTAACCAGCACACTAGCCAGGGGCTGTTCCCAACCCTGCAACAAGAATGCAGGCTTAGTACCATATGAAGAGAGCAATTTACTGACCTTTATATTAGTTTATCAGCCTCTTCCTCCTGCTCTTTCCTGTAGTGTTCTTCTGGCCTCTGGAGTATCACAATAGGTGATTCAGAGAGTTTCTACCTGTTTAATCATTGTTTTGGTGGAAGGCCTGAGTCCTGGAACTCCCTTCTCCACCTCTTCCCACAATCTTCTCCCTATATTCAGTTAATCCTTTTTTTTTATTGGGGGGGGGGGGACAACCTCTTGGACTTCATTTTTTTTTTCAGTTTTATTGAAATACATTCACACACCATACAATCATCCATGATATATAATCCACTGTCCACAGTATGATAACATAGTTATGCGTTCATCACCACAATCTATCTCTGAACATTTTCCTTACATCAGAAAGAACCAGAACAAGAATAAAAAATAAAAGTGAAAAAAGAACACCCAAATCATTCCCCCATCCCACCCTGTTTGTCCTTTAGTTTTTATCCCCATTCCTCCACTCATCCATACACTAGATAAAGGGGGTGTGATCCACAAGGTCTTCACAATCACACTGTCACCCCTTGTAATCTACATTATTATATAATTGTCTTCAGGAGTCCAGACTGCTGGCTTGGAGTTTGGTAGTTTCAGGTATTTACTTCTAACTATTCCAATACATTAAAGCTTAAGAGGTGTTATCTATATAGTGCATAAGAATGTCCACCAGAGTGACCTCTCGACTCCATTTGGAATCTCTCAGCCACTGAAACTATTTTGTCTCATTTTGCATCCCCCTTTTGGTCAAGAAGATACTCTCAGTCCCACGATGCCAGGTCCACATTCATCCCCGGGAGTCATACTCTGCATTGCCAGGGAGATTTACACCCCTAGGAGTCGGGTCCCACGTAGGGGGGAGGGCAGCGAGTTCACTTGTCGAGATGGCTCAGTTAGAGAGAGAGAGGGCCACATCTGAGCAACAAAGAGGTACTCAAGGGGAGACTCTTAGGCACCATTACATACAACTTTAGACTCTCCTTTGTGGTAATGATCTTAATAAGTGCACTAAACATTAATCTTAAAGTGTTGCTTTAGCAACACTCGGTAAGTTTCAATTTCTTTATCATTCAATTAAAATATCCTTTTTTAAATATCAGTTTTATTGAGATATATTCACATATCATACAATCATCCATGGTGTACAATCAACTGTTCACAGTACCATCATATATTTGTGCATTCACCACCCCAGTCTATTTTTGAACATTTTCCTTATACCAGAAAGTATGAGAATAAGAATAAAAAGTTAAATAAAAAAATGAAAACCACCAAATGATCCCCCATTATGCCTTATTTTCTATTTAGTTTTTGTTCAGATTTTTCTACTCATCCATCCATACACTGAATAAAGGGATTGCAACCCACAAGGTTTTCACAATCACACTGTAATCCATTGTAATCTACACTGTTATACAATCATCTTCAAGAGTCAAGGCTACTGGGTTGGAGTTTGGTAATTTCAGGTATTTCCTTCTAGCTTTTCCAATACATTAAAACCTAAAATGTGTTATCTATATAGTGCATAAGAGTGTCCACAAGAGTGACCTCTTGACTCCATTTGAAATCTCTCAGCTTTATTTCATTTCATTTCACATCCCCCTTTTGGTCAATAAGATATTCTCAATCCCATGATGCCAGGTCCAGATTCATCCCTGGGAGTCATATCCTGCATTGCCAGGGAGATTTACATCCCTGGGAGTCAGTTCCCATGTAGAGGGGAGGGCAGTGAAATCACATGCCAAAGTGGCTTACTTAGAGAGAAAGGGCCATATCTGAGCAACAAAGAGGCACTCAGGGGGAGACTCTTGGGCACAACTATAAGCAGATTTAACCTTTCCTTTGCAGTAACAAGCTTCATAGGGTCAAGCCCCAGGACAGAGGGCTCAGCATGTCAAACCATCAGTCCCCAATGTTTTTGAGAACATCAGCAACAATCCAGGTGAGGAAGTCCAACACCTCTGCATCCTCCCCCTTCTCCTCAGTGGGGCCCTAAATATATATTTTTATTCCCTGCCCAAATTACTTTGGGATGTTTCTATTTCACTTGAGCATACATAGACCTACCATAACTCATGTCCTATTCAAAGTTACATGTAATTGTGGTGTTTGAACAAACTGACTGTAGAAGTTATATTGCTTAGAAAATATAGATCCTACACCAAATATACATTTCTTCCCTTGGTCTCACATGGAAGTTGAAGTTTTAACACACAGTTTCAACCTTTCTTCTTTGGCCCAATTTGCCCTAGCCTTAACCAGATCTGTTTCATTCATATCTCTAACTGAAGTCTGGGCCATTTTTCAGCTTTTTTGTAACAGTTGTGTGTGTTAATACTGACATTCATATCTGCCAAGCTCTAGTTGTGAGTTTCATGTGTCCCACAGATACCCAATATTCCAGAGACCAATCAGGTTATGCACCATGGGATCATCATCTCAGATTTTGGAGATGAATCCTTTTTGATTAATGTGCTATTTAGAAATACACTGCATAATTTTCTAACTTACATTTTTAAAAAATTTCCTTTTTGTTTTTGTGTTTTTGCATAATTGCACTTGGCTCAAGATAATATCTTTATATTTTAAATGTTTCAAATTCAAATTAAGAAATAATTTTAATGTCCACACACACAAGTTGAAACAATGAAATAGTTTTTAAAATAGTGTTTACAATAGCATAAAATATATGAACTGTTTTGGAATAAATTTTTAATAAGGTGCACAAGATTTTAATAAATAAATCTTGGAATGTTACTGAGTGATATTTTAAAATAATTAAAAAAAATACACACAAGATATATATTCCAGGTTCTTGGATTGGAAAACTTTTTGTTATGATTATGATCCCTGTAAACTTGTAGATCAATTTGGACACAAATTGTTAGTTTCCAAGAGTCTTCTGTAGATTTAGTGCAATTACAACCCACAGATTTGTTTTTTTCTCTCCTTCTGTGGTATGTGTGTGTGCATGTGTGCATGTGCTTGAATGGGGAGGGGTTTTTCTGACTTTGAGATAAATTCCAAGACAGATTTGAGAAAGAAGATTAAGTTGGATAAATTTGCTCTGTCAGATATCAAGATTTATTTTATTCCTAATAAGATCAAATCAACATGTATTGAAACAGAAATAAACACAAATCAATGGATCTGAGAATTTGGAAACAGAACCACATATGTGTAGACATTTTACTTAAGAAAATGGTGGCACTGCAAACATTCCTGTGACAATTGGGAATCCATATGGAATCAATTTTAATGAGATCACTTCCTCATATCATACACAAAAATCAATTCCTGATGGATTAAAAGCATACATGTAACAAGCAGTACATTGAAACTTTTAGAAAATAATAAGAAAATATGTTCATGACTTTGAAGTAGAGAAAGGCTTCATATGTAAGACATAAAAAGCACTACCTGGAAAGTATAAATGAACAAATTTAATTATTTTAAAATTAAGATCTCTCAGTCATCAAAAGATATTAAATGAAGAAGAAGACAAACCCCTTATTTGGAAGTATTCACAATTTTATAACTGATAAAGAATGCCCATATAAAAAAAAAACAAAGCTTTACTTTAAATTGATAAGAAAAATCCACTCACAAAGTGGATATCCAAATGCCTAATATACCACCAAAAATTACAATTAAAATTACAGAGAGACACACTCAACTAGATCAGTAAAAATTAGAATCTGACAATACAAAGTGTTGCAGAGGAGATGGAGCAACAGGTGGGCTCATACTCTGCTGATGGGTACTGCTTTGGAAATACTTTGGGAAAAATATAAGGAAGATGACAATATTTCATGAACAATGAATTTCACTCCTGGTGATACATCCTGGGATGAGAAAAATAATAGATAAGTTTTTAAAAATAAGACTGAATTTTAAAAAAATCTCTTACATATGTGAACCTCAAGACATGTAAAAATGTTCACAGCAGAAATATTAAGGGAAGCACCAAATTAGAAACAACTCAAATGCCCACTGCAGTGTTATAACCAAAATATGTAATTTCACACAGTAGAATACCTAGAGCAACGGAAATGAATGCAATCAAGAGTAATCTTAAAACCATAATGTTGAGAAAGTTAGCTAGGCACATAACAACACATGAAATATTATTTCATTTGTAAAACATTGAAAGACTAGAAAAATCAATTTATATGTAATGGAAAGCATACTGAACAAATCATAATAAAAATAGTTGCATAATAACCTCCAGAGGATGGCACTACTATAATCTGAACTGTTACTTGGATTTCTGAAGTGCATGCAACATTATTTATCTTAACTTATGGGGATGGTTACACAGATGTGTGCTTTATCATACTTTATTTATCTGAAAATTTGCTTTATATAATTTATTGATGGATATGTTTCACAATAAAATGAAGGTAGAAAAAATGCAAAGATTGATTTAGATATAAATCATCATATTACACATATTGCTATATAGAGAATGAAAATAGCTAACATTATTTTAATGTTTACTACGGACATTTGTATAATTTCCTGCTCTAAGGTCATGTACTTTTCAGAGAAATCCTATGAAGTAGATGCTATTTTTATGGCTTCTAAATTTCGCAAGTTCATAGTAGTTTAAGTGGCAGAGCAAGATTAAGATGCAGGGAGTCTACTTCCATTTCCTGTACTTTTAATGGTTAAATCACATTCAGCACAGAATTATCTCCATGTGTAAAATGGGAAGATTTGATGTTCTCAAACATAACATTTAATTTAAAAGTTGTAAGACATCTATGTCAAAGTATTTTGATTCTTGTCTTTTGATTCTGATTGAAATACAAATAAGAGTAATTTCTATCAAGTTCTTCTGTCATCATTATAAATTCCATGCCTGTCTCTGATTTACTGACTATACTTTGACATGTCAAAAACACACTCATAAATGTTGCAGTTTATTAAAATGACTTTGTTACCAACACATTTCTGGTATTTCTGTGTGTTTCCCTTTTTTTCCCATTTTGACTAAAACCTCTTTCAAATCTTCTGTTTACCACTCCAGGACACCTGCATCAAATCAGTAAAGGATAACTGCCATAATAAAATCAGAAATGAAGCAGAAACATAGGGCTTTTGAAACATGGTTATTTGTTGTTTTAGTCTCTCTTTTTCTTGTTCTATTAAAGTTAAGGTGTAATATACATAAGGACCTAATTTTAGTAAATATAAACTTATTAATTGAGAATTTTACAGAAATTATTCAAAATCAAGTCTAAAGAAGTTGTTCTTGCTTTCATGTATTCTTACTAATCAAACATATCACTTTGACAAATGAATAATAAATGGGCTAATCACTGCACTCATCTTGCCTCCAGTAGCAGTTGGGGGACTCTTGGGCTTTCTCTTGATTTCTCACTATTATAGAGTAGGTGCTCCATATAACACTTGTAGATAAAAGCCTGAAGAAGTTATTTCAAATTAATTTATTTCATCAACTTATTTAACTGTATTTCAGTGATGGAAGTAGCAAACACATGAATAAATATTTTATTTTTACAGAGATTTTTCTTCATCTTACTATCTTTTTATGAAATCTCTATAATTCAACCAATATTTAATTTGTAAATAAGACTTATAAAGCCTCTTCTTTCATACATCTTTCTATGTTTTATGAGTTTTATTGCCATGACAATAAAATATATATTGTTCAGCTATATTAATGCAACATGGAGCAAGCCTTCTCTTGATATATTATCAGTAAAAGTCTCAAATCCATGGGTTTAAAGGAACATTACAGGGGATCCAAGGTTGCAGATTAGGAGAGACAGAGCAAAATTCTTCTTCATGAAAAACACTAGAGGACAGAAAGTGCTTCAGAAAAGCAGCTCCAGGACTCCACTGGCTGGGCAGGGATTTCTACAATCATAATAACTGTCTACTTGGAGAATCTGAGAGGCTGCTTTCAGAGACAGGTGAGCATTTCACTCAGAAAGCCACCGAGGAACCAGAGACACAGTACAGTGTGGTGGGGAGTACCCATCAACATCCCAGGCACCCTCCTCAGTACCCAGTGTGATGACAACCCTTTGCAGATTTGCAGCCAAGGGCCCCATACCAGGGACTGGCTTTTGGATCAGTCATACAATCACAGAAGGGTGTAGTTTCTCATGCCCTGAGCAGCCATCTTTGAAGCTGGCTGGGATACACCCCTTCACAACACCATGTTTGAGAGCTTCCTTGAGGGAATTCAGGATTCAGTGGGCTTATGAGGGAGACCAATCTTCCTCCATGAAAGACCATGGCATGCACAGCATAGACACAGAGGTGCTGCACAGTAGTGCCAGGAGCCCTCCCCCAATCTCAGAGACTCATGGGCCCACAGCAGAGAGGGACTGTGGGGAATATGAGCTGCAGGTTGAGACATGCAGGTCTGCAGCACCAGGTACTCCACCTGCAGCCCTGGAATGGATTGGACCACTGTGTTCTGGAGTGGAGACTCCCTGCCAAACTGCAGAGGGCATGACCCTCAAGCACAGGAATGGCAGTCCCCACTGCACACAGGAAATTTTTGCACTGATTAACCTTCACATTGTTTGGGCCACCACTCAGTGAACAGATGAAGTTGGGGAGAACTGGCTGGAGGTAAACAGGAGGTTCAGGGGTGCCATCTGCTGGTACGTCAGGGAAAGTACACTCTACCAAGCTGTCAAATAATAAATAAATGTTCAAATAAGCCTGCATATCCTAAAAGAACCACATCAACATAAGCAAATCAAGAGGCCAAAGACAACAGAAAATTATAAAGCATATGAAGAAACAAGAAGATATAGATAATCCAAATGCCCAAATTAAAAAAAAAAAGAAAAACCAAGGAGACACAGAACTTGGAGGAATTAATCAAATAAGTACTCACAAACACCATCATCATAGCTCAGGATATAAAGAAGACAAAGGCACTAGAAAAGCATAAAGAAGAATTTGCAAGAATAAATAAAAAATAGTGGAGCTTATGGAAAGAAAAGATATTGTTGATCAAATTAAAAAGATTCTTGAGACACATAACAACAGATTTGAAGTAGAGGAACAAATCTGTGAACTCAAAGATAGTGTGATGGAAAGTGAAAGCACAAAAGAAAGAATGGTGAAAAAACTTGAAAAATTTGAAATGGGTCTCAGGGAAATGATGGACATGTAGCAGACAAACATAAGAATCATTGGTGTTTCAGAAGAGGAACAGAGGGGTAAAGGACTAGGAAGGATATTCAAATAAATTGCTGGGGAAAACTTCCCCACCCTAAGTGACATAGATATGCAAATCAAAGGTGCCAAATGAGCTCCAAATAGAATAAATCCAAATAAACCTACTCTGAGACATATTCTAATCCAATTGTCAAATGCTGAAAAGGACAAAGTTCTGAAAGAAGCAAGAGAAAAACAATTCACCACATGCAAGGGAAACAACAAGACTAAGTAGTGACTACTCAGTGGGCACCATGGAGGCAAGAAGGCAGGGGTATGACATATATAAAATTCTGAAAGAGAAGTATTGCCAGCCAGGAGTTCTTTATCCAGAAAAGCTCTCCTTCAAAATTAGGAGAGCTTAAAACTTTAGCAAACAAATGCTGAGAGAACTTGCTAACAAGAGACCTGCCCTACAAACAATACTAAAAGGAACACTACCAGCTGAGAAACAAGGAAAGGAAAGAGAGGTGTGGAGAAGGTCATAGAACTGAAGTTTTAGTAATGGTACTCTAAATGAAATAAGGAGAGGGGAAAAATACATCTGATAAATAAAAAACAAAGAATAAAACAGCTGATTCAAGACCTGCCTTCACAGTAATAACATTGAATGTGAATGGATTAAGCTCCCCAATTAAAAGACATAGATTGGCAGAATGGATTAAAAAATATGAACTATCAATATATTGCTTATCAGAGACTCATCTTAGACTCAGTGACAAAAGAAATTGAAAGTGAAAGGATGGAAAAAATATTCCAGTCAAGCTACAGCCAACAGAAAGCAGGGATAGCCATATTAATTTAATAAAAAATAGAATTTAACTGCTATAATGTCATAAAAGACAAAGAATGACATTATATACTAATAAAAGTGACAATTCACCAAGAAGAAACAATCATAAATCACCCAATAAAGGTGCTCCAAAGTACATGAGACAAACATTGGCAAAACTGAAGGAAGCAATATATATTTCCACAATAATTGGGGAAGATTCAGTACATTACTCTCTCCTATAGACAGATCAACCAGACAAAGGACAAATAAGGAATCAGAGAACCTAAACAATGTGATAAATGAACTAGATTTAACAGAAATATGTCAAGCATTTCATCCCAAATCACCAGAATATATATTCTTCTCTAGTGCTTATGGAACATTGTCCATGATAGACTACATGCTGGGGCAAAAAACCAGCCTCAATAAATTTAAAAAGCTTGAAATTTTTCAAGGTACATTCTCTCATCACAATGGAATACAACTAGTAGTCAATAACCATCAAAAATGTAGAACACAAATATCTGGAGGTTAAAGAATGCACTTCTAAACTGTGAGTTAAAGAAGAAATTACAAGAGAATTGCTAAACATCTAGAGACAAATGAAAATGAGAACACAACATAGCAAAACTTATGGGATGCAGTGAAAGCAGTATTGAGGAGGAAATTTATAGCTCTAAATACATACATTAAAAAGGAAGAAAGAGCTAAAACCAAAGAACTAATGGAACAACTGAAGAAGCTAGAATATGTACAGCAAACTAATCCCAAAGCAAGTGGAACAAAAGAAATAACAATTATTAAAACAGAAACAAATGATATGGAGAACAAAAATACAATAGAGAGAATAAATAAAACCAGAATTTGGTTCTTTGAGAAGATCAACAAGATTGAGAGACCATTAACTAGACTGGCAAAGTCAAAAGGAAAGAAGATCCAAATAAACAAAATAATATATTAGAGAGGGAACATTACTGTGGACACCAAAGAAATTTTAAAAAATCCTAAGAGGATACAATGAACAGCTGTATGCCAACAAACTAGATAACTTAGAGGAAATGGATAATTTCCTGAAAACAATTTAACAACTTAGACCACCCAGAGAAGATGGAGAAGACCTCAATAAACCAATCACAAGCAAAGAAATCCAATCAGTCATCAAAAAACTTTCTACAATTAAAAGCCCATGGCAAGATGGCTTCATAGGGGAATTCTGCCAAACTTTCCAAAAAGAACTGACACCAATCCTACTTAAACCCTTTCAAAAAACTGAAGAAAATCAAACACTACCTAATTCATTTTATGAAGCGAATGTCACTCAAATACCAAAACCAGGTAAAAGTGCTACAAGAAAGGAAAACTACAGGCCAAACTTCCTAAAAGAATGTAGATGCAAAAATTCTCAAAAAAAAAAAAAAAAATACTTGCAAATCAAACCCAAAGTCACATTAAAAAAATCATACATTGTGAACAAATGGGGCTCATTCCAGGTATGCAAGGATTGTTCAACATAAGAAAATCAGTCGATATATTACAACACAATAACAAATCAAAAGGGGAAAATCAAATGACCATTTCAATAGATGGTGTAAAAGCATTCAACAAAATTCAGCATCCTTTTTTGATAAAAACACTTCAAATAGGTAGGAATTGAAGGTAAGTTCCTCAATATAATAAAGAGCATATATGAAAAACCCACAGCTAGCTTAATACTCAATGGTGAGAGACTGAAATCCTTCCCTTTAAGATCAGGAAAGAGACAAGGATGCCCACTGTCACCATTATTATTCAATACTGTGCTAGATATGCTAGCCAGAGGAATCCAGCAAGACAAATAAAAGGCATCCAAATTGTAAAGGAAGAAGTAAAACTGTCATTTGCAGATGATATGATCTTATATTTGGAAAACCAAGAGAAATTGATGACACAGCTACTTAAGCTAATAAACAAATTCAGCAAAGTGGTGAGATGTAAGATTAATGCACAAAGTCAGCAACATTCCTATACACTAGAAATGAACTAACTAGAGTCACTCAAGAAAAAGATTCCATTCTCAATAGCAACTAAAAATCAAGTACCTATGAATAAACTTAACCAAGGAGGTTGTGCCAGTTTCAGTGTATTATGTCCCCCAAAACACCATTATCTTTGATGGACTTTTGTGGAGGCAGATGTATTAGTGTTGATTAGGTTGGAACCGATTTGTTCAGTGTTTCCATGGAGATGTGACTCAATCAATTTTGGAGAGACCATTCAATGGATTATTTCTATGGAGATGTTGCCCCACCCATTCAATGTGGGTCTCTATTGGATCATCAGAGTACTTTAAAAAGAGTCACACAGGCCCAGCTGCAGAGCAGCTGTGAGTGAAATTTTGAAGAGCAACTGAGTGACATTTTGAAGAGCAGCTGAGCTAAGAGAGGACAAAATTTCCCAAGTGCAACATTGTGGAGAATGCCATTATGAAACACCACTTGGGAGCAAGCAGACACCAGCCACGTGCCTTCCAAGCTAACAGAGGTTTTCCAGATGCCAGTGGCCATTCTTCCATAAAGGTACCCAACTGTTCATACCTTACCTTGGATACTTTATGGCCTTCAGACTGCAACTTTGTAACCAAATGAGCCCCCTTTATAAAAACCATCTCTGGTAATATGCTTAATGGCAGCATCAGCAAACAAGAACAGAGGTAAAAGACCTCTACACAGAAAATTACATAATTTTACTAAAAGAAATAGAAGAGGAGATAAAGAGATGGGAAAATATTCCATATTCATGGATAGACTAAACATCATGAAGACATCAAACCTAACCAAATTGATCTACAGATTCAAAGCAATTCCAATCAAAATTCCCACAGCCTACATTGCAGAATTGGAAAAGCTATTTATCAAACTTACTTGGAAGGGAAAGATCCTCTGAATTGCTAAAAACATTACAAAAATGAAAAATAAAGAGGGAAGACTTACACTCCTGACTTTGAAGTTTAATATAAAACCACAGTAATCAAAGCAGCATGATATTGGGACAAAGATAGATATCTTGATTGATGGAATTAAATTAAGAATTTGGAAATAGAACCCCAGATGTATGGTCTACCAATTTTTGATATGGCCCCCAAATCCAGTGATCTGGGACATAAAAATCTCTTCAACAAATGGAGCTAAGAGAACTGGATATCCCTATCCAAAAGAAGGAAAGAGGACCCATGCCACACACAATACACAAAAATTAACTAAAAGTGTTTCAAAGACTTCAATATAAGAGACAGTACCATAAAATTCTAGAAGAAAATGTAGGGAAACATCTTCAAGACATGGTATTAGGAAGTTGCTTCTTAGACCTTATACCCAAAGCATAAGCAATGAAAGAAAAAATAAATAAAGGGGAACTCCTCAAAATTAAAAGCTTCTGTACCTGAAAGGAATTTGTCAAAAAGGTAAAGAGGCAGCCAACACAATGGAAAAAAATGTTTGGAAACCATATATCTGATTAGAGACTGATATCTGGCATATATAAAGGAATCTACTGCTCAACAATAGTACAAACAGCCCATTTATAAAATGGGCAAAAGATATGAAAATACATTTTTTTGAAGAGGAAATACAAATGGCTAAAAAACACATGGAAAAATGTTCATCTTCACTAGCTGTTAGGGAAATGCAAATCAAAACCACAATGGGATATCTCACACCAATTAGAATAGCTGCCATTAAACAGGAAATTGCAAGTGTTGGAGAGGATGTGGAAAAATTGGAACTCTTATTCATTGCAGGTGAGACAGTATAATGGTACAGCCACTCTGGAGGACAGTTTGGCAGTCCCTCAGAAACTAGATACCAAGTTATCCTATGATCTAGAAATTTCACTTCTTTGTGTATACCTAGAAAATCTGAAAGTGACATGAATGGATATTTGCACACCAATGTTCATAGCCACATTGTTCACAACTGCCAAGAGATGGAGGCAATCCAAATGTCCTTCAGCAGATGAGTGGATGAGCAACATATACACACACATGATGGACTACTATGTAGCAGTAAGAAGTAACAAGGTCATGAAACATGTGACAACATGGATGAACCTTGAAGACAAAATGCTGAGTGAAATAAGCCAGACACAAATGGAGAGATATTATATGTTACCATTAATGTGAACTCTGTGAAAAATGTAAAATAATATCTTAAAATGTAGAATATAGAGGACCTAGAGATAGTCAGAACTTAGTGAAGAGGTTATAATAATCTAATATGTACAGATGTGATAATGAGGGTGATCTTAGTCATATGGGAATGGTCAGGAGTGTCTATGGTTTGTTAATGGATTGTAAGTATCAGTCATGCATTGAGGGTGAACATGTTTGTAAATGGTTGTTTAAAGGCAAGTAACCCACAGAGTAGTGGCACAAATCTAGATAAATGTTATCAAGATATACTTATAAGATATGATACTGCTGTAGATGGTTAACAACAGAGTGGTATGGAAAAAGTACCCATTATGTATTAATGACTATATTTAACAGGAACATCTTCCCAACACTACACTAATACTAAAGATGAATGATTAGTGAAGATAAGAGCTCTGGGATGTATAATGGTATGATAATAGTTTAAAGTTGAGAGTGATGAGGATTGTACAACTAAGTGAAGATGTTGTAAGAAACTGACCATATATCTTGAGATAGAATATATATTAAGTCAAGTTAGGAACTCACTACTTAATAAATCAAGTCCTTGATGAGACTTGCTCTTGTGAAATTTAGGCTTGCAAATAGGAGGCTGGGCCTTCCTGTAGTTATGCTTTAGAGATGCCTCCAGGCAACCTCTTTGTTGATCAGATGTGACTTTTCTCTCTCTAAGCCCAACTTGGCAAATAAATTAATTACTCCCCCAACAAGGGACATGACTCACAGGGGAATGAATATCACTGGTGATGTATGATGTGATTCCCAGGAATGAGTCTGTCTCTGGCAGTGAGGGATTGAAAATGCCTACTTGACCAAAGGGAGGGTGTTAAGAAGCTGAGGTCACAGTGGCTGAGAGATCCCAAATAGAGTTGAGAGGCTACCCTGGAAGTTTCTCTTATTCTAGCTGCAGCTAGACATTCCAATTGGCAAAAGCACGTCATGCCCTTACCAAAAGTAGTCCCTAAATACCTAGGTCCTTCCTTGATATTCTATAAAAGATGCACTGTTTTATCCTTCATAAACTTAAATCCACAAGAGTGTTCCTATACTAGACAAATCCTAAAACCCAGAGGCAACTGCCTCTTTGAGATCAACTATCAGATGCAGCCCCCTTCCCCATACTGTCAACATACCCTTTTAATATGAACAAGTTAGGTGCTCACTGCCTAGGAACCCCTGAAGATGAAGAAAGAGATTAAGTGGGAGGATAGAGTAGCAACAAAGAAGATACGATTGAAGAAAGGTCTATGTATACTAAATGTCCTAGTTTGCTAATGCTGCAGAATGCAAAACACCAGAGATGGATTGGCTTTTATAAAAAGGGGGTTTATTTGGCTATACAGTTACAGTCTTAAGGCCATAAAGTATCCAAAGTAACACATCAGTAATCGGGTACCTTCACTGGAGGATGGCAAATAGCGTCCGGAAAACCTCTGTTAGCTGGGAAGGCACATGGCTGGTGTCTGCTCCAAAGTTCTGGTTTCAAAATGGCTTCTCCCAGGACATTCCTCTCTAGCAAGCTTGCTCCTCTTCAAATAACATCACTCACAGCTGCACTGCGTTCAGTCTCTCTGAGTCAGCACGTTTATATGGCTCCCCTGATCAAGGTCCGCCCTGAATGGGCAGGGCCACGCCTCCATGGGACTATCCCACCAGAGTCACCACCCACAGCTGGGTGGGGCATATTCCAAGCAAATCTAATCAGCACCAAAAGTCTGTCCCACAAGACTACATCAAAGATAATGGCATTTGGGGGACACAATACATTCAAACCGGCACATTCCACCCCCTGGACCCCAAAATGACATTATCTTTCCAAATACAAAATACATTCATTTCATCACAGTATCACAAAAACTTGAATCATTTCAATAACAAAAGTTAAGTACAAAATCCCATCAAAATCAAATATAGGCATGGTCAGTCCTAAGGCATACTTTTCCTTTAGCTTTGGATCTGTGGAATTAGAACAAGTTATATGCTTCCAATATACAAAGGAGGGACATTCATAGGATAAACATTCCCATTGCCATAAGGAGAAAGAGTAAGAAAAACAGGGTTAACAGGACCAAAACAGTTCCTAAAACCTGCAGGACAAACTCCATTAGATTTCAAAGTCTGAGAGTCATTAACAGAATAACGTTGCATCCTTGGGGCTTGAGAGAGCTGGAGCCTAACCCTTCCCAAGGGCCTTTTCGGCAGCCCTTTCCTCTCCAAACGCTTAGGTGAGTGCTCCAACATACCCACACATTGGGGAGACCACCTTCTCGGCCCCACCCTCCGCAAACCTCGGGGCAGCTCCCGGATTTCCTTCCATCTCCGGGGCACACACTCAACCCCTTCAGAACAATGGGGTGGCCCTGGGAATGTGCTCCACCCTCTTTGGGACCTGAGGTGGCAAAACTCTTCCAGAGCATCGAGGTGGAAGGCCCACTCTTGACCTCCAGGGCACACTCACCCTTTCCATGCATGTGGGCTGCTCCACTCTCCCAGCCTGAGACCTCTTGACTCCAGACCTCAACCTCCATGGCTCTGTCTTTGAAGAAACTTTTCCTTTAATTTTTTCCTTGTCTGTCTCCTCCAGTCCAGACCGGCAATGGCTCTGCCTATAAAGATCTCGAAAAAATTCTGTTGGCTTTGCATGAAGCACACAGGGATCAAAGCCATTAGACAATAGGACTTTCCACAAATCCTTTCTGGATAATTCCATCTCCAATCTTGGCTTGTACTGAAATGGCGGCTGGGTTCCATGTTTGGTTACATCCTCATGTTGGGCTATAGCTTCTGGGATTCCACACCCTGGAAGCTTGTAATTTTCCAAGCCATCAGCTTCTGGTTTCTTTGAACCCAAGAGTTCAGTTCTAAGTTTATCTCTCTCTGCTCTCATTTTACTATAAGCTGTAAGGAGAAGCCAGGGTATATCTTCCACACATAGTCTGGAGATCTCCTCAGCTAAGTATTCCAGGTTGCCACTTTTAAATTCTTCCTTCCATCTGACACCAGGACTCAATTTTGCCAAATTCTGTGCCACTTTAAAACAAGGATCGCCTTTCTTCCAGTTTACAACAACACATTGAGCATTTCTGTTCAAGGCCTCATCAGAAGTATCTTTAGAGTCCATATTTCCACAAACAGTCTCTTTAAAGCAGTTTTGGCCTTTTCTATCAAGCTCCTCACAATTCTTCCAGAATCTTCCCCTTATCCACTTAAAAAGCCTTTCCAACATGTTTGGTATTTGCAGACTCAGCAGCAAAAGCACCCCACTCCTCTGGTACCAAAATCTGTCCTAGTTTGCTAATGCTGCGGAATGCAAAACACCAGAGATGGATTGGCTTTTATGAAAAGGGGGTTTATTTGGCTATACAGTTACAGTCTTAAGGCCATAAAGTATCCAAAGTAACACATCAGTAATCGGGTACCTTCACTGGAGGATGGCAAATAGCGTCCGGAAAACCTCTGTTAGCTGGGAAGGCACATGGCTGGTGTCTGCTCCAAAGTTCTGGTTTCAAAATGGCTTCTCCCAGGACATTCCTCTCTAGCAAGCTTGCTCCTCTTCAAATAACATCACTCACAGCCGCACTGCGTTCAGTCTCTCTGAGTCAGCACGTTTATATGGCTCCCCTGATCAAGGCCCGCCCTGAATGGGCAGGGCCACACCTCCATGGGACTATCCCACCAGAGTCACCACCCACAGCTGGGTGGGGCATATTCCAAGCAAATCTAATCAGCACCAAAATTCTGTCCCACAAGACTACATCAAAGATAATGGCATTTGGGGGACACAATACATTCAAACCGGCACACTAAATATATATATATATTTGGATGCTGGGGTGTTGGAATGGCTGGAAGGTGGTAAATGACATGGTGGAACTGTAGCCTATAGCATATCTTGGGCTTTGCTCTATAATAGTTGCTTGTTGAATTGTGCCTTGAAGGTCTTCACCTTTCTGTATATACCTTGTATTACATAATAAGGAAAGAACTGGATTTTTTGGAACTGTAACCCATAACAATTTTTGAAATTACCTATATGACTGCTTGCCAAGCTGTACATTGAGAGATGACACCTCTCTGTATGTATGTTATATTTTACAATAATGGAAATGGCTGAAGTTGTGGAACTTTGATCCATGACATACTTTCAGATTTGCTCTCTAACTACTTGTGAAATTGTACATAGACAGTTATCACTGTTATGTATATATGTTAAAGTTCACAATAAAAAATGGAAAAAAAAGAATGTTAGAATCATTGACCAATTTTCTCACTGGGAAAATGAACAATACTGATTGGGCAAAAGGGACTGATAGATTTTGTGGCATAATCTATTAAAATTTTGGAAAAATATTAACTGATTTTATTTTGAGACTATTTTTATATTGAAAGGTGCACTGTCTTGGGGGATAAACTGGAGGAGAAGTTTAGGAGCACCTACTTGTTATGATCCAGCATCACATTTTGGCACTACTATCAGTAATCCTGAAGATCTCACTGAGTAAGCATGAATTTTGCATTATTGTTGCTTTTAATGGAAAAATAATTTTTTCTTGTCTTGGACTAATTCAGATATCTCTAAAACAAAACAAAATAAAACCTCCTCAAGTAGGATTTATTTTCTTTGAGTTTGGTTATATTTACCCAGATACCATCTCCTCTCATCACTTGACCTGATATAATTATACATCCTTACTTGATCCTTAATAAATTTTGTGATCAAGTGATTTAATTTTTATGTTTATTGTTGGATATTTAGATTCTGAGAGAGAAGTGACAGACTCTTTAGAACTATCCTTCAGATGTACTATGCAAATTATCTTCTCTGTGCAAAAATACCATGAAAGTTTTCAAAATGGGTGAACACTTTAAACTGAAATAGATATAATCATTATATTTAGTCAATGCAATTCAAAGTGTCAGCCTTTGGTGATTGTTCAAAATTAATGACAGATTCTTTTAATATACATACAGTTTTAATATATTCAAGATTTAGGGAATATTTTTTATTCTCTTAAAATGGCTTTTAGCTTTTTTTTTCTTTAAAAGCAAATGATGTCAATTTGTTTTCTGTGACATAATATTTTATTTCTTTCTAGATAGTGGGTGTTAATTAAAAGATACAGGCAGCAAATTGAGAGCAAAATGGAAAATTCTGATCCATCATAAAACATCTTTAAATGTTGAAAAAACAGCAACCAAGCAAAAGGACAGAAAAACCATCATACAGAGTTAGATTTGGTATGGATATCTTAATATGGGAGAATTATTTTATTATTATGTTGATTATTATAACACTCTATGTGCTTGCATCATATTTTGGCAACTTCTATATGCAAAACAATTTAGTCCTTAATAAAGCCTTGAAAGGTGGTTGATTTTACTTTTATTTACAGAATAGATTACTAGTCTTTAAGGGTTTAGAAAACCTGCTTTTGTCCACAAAGCTAAATGCTGGTGGATCTACAATAGTTGAAAATCAGGCTTTTTCTCAGGTTTATTTCAGTCTAATCTGAATTCCCTACATAATTTCAGTGTGATTAAGGAAGGACTAATAGCAATGTTGTATTTTATTTCATTTTAGGAGGCAATTAACTTTTAAACTCAAGTTGCAACCTCTGCTTTCTGACTGATGGATAAAATCTTCATTTATCCACAGTTGGGCTGGGTTGCATAGGTTTTGCCCTGCTCAGGTGTTGTTCAGGAGTTAGTCATACTTGGGAATGGCTTAAATACAGATTTTAGAGACTCCCTTTAAGCTCTCTCCTTTCTGGGATTCCCCTCTCTTTCTAATAAATATGGTGGTTCTGACTCAGTCTTCTGTCTCTTCATCCAAAAACATTGTAGAATTGTTTGTGGAAGGGAAGATAATCAACATTTTAGCCTCTACATGTCTCTAGGCTAAAATCCCAGAAACTGGACACTTCACTCATACTGTATTTTTTTCTTGAAAACTTTACTCAAGAATCTTTCTACTTTTGTCCAGTCTTCAATGACTTGAGGTTACAGTTTTTGGCTACAGCTTGTAGTTGTTAACTACAGGAGGGTCGAGTTCCATAAGAAATCATTGAGCCATGAGAGAAGCAAAAGTCCTGATCCTCAATTATTATTCTCAGAGAAATCCTCTCACATTCTTGATGACCAATATACACACTTAGGAGTATAGCCATAGCTTTCAGGAAATTTTTATTGGCATTTTTCTTACATAATAACTTATATTTCTTTCTTCAGCATTTTGTCTATAGACTGTCAACTGATGGAAGTGTAATATTTTTTCTAAAAATATTGTATAATATTACCATAAACAACCCTCCTTATCTAATGGTGGAGCTTCCTTAACCTCATTAATGTTCTTTAACATCCTGTCTTATCTACTAAAGCTAGAAATATTGAGGCCATCCAGGCCAGGTTGAATCACCAACTCTTGGGGATGGATTGACATCTACCTCCTAAGAGTCACACAGGTCTCTGAGAGATGCTTCTTTAGCCTGAGTCTGGGTGTGGAGTGGAGGCTCTGAGCTGATGGGGGAGAGCTTGTCTGAATTTTGTATAATGTGTTTATTATGTATAACTTGAGTTATTAAACATAAACCGAAGATCAAGAAAATATGGTATTGTAATGACAGAACAGCTCCCCTAATGTCTTATTCCTCCTTGATCTCATGTTGAAAGGTATACTGCTCTAATCCCCACATTTTTAGATGATCAGAATTGATGGTTAGGTGGTTATAATTTTCAGTGATGGATTTCTAGCCACTTAGGAACTTAGAGGAATTCAAGTTTTCTGAGATTCTAGTCTTATTTTAAAAACATTTAGTGTGGGATTTAGGTTTAATTCCCAACTTCCTCCATAAATTATATACTATATATCCATATGTTGTAAATGCACTAAGCCATGTCAGTTTGATTTTCAGTCTTATCAGCTGACTTTAATACCTTCCCTATACTATCACAAAGATTTTATGGTCCACATTTTATTTACGATAATTTCATTCAGTTGAATCAGTTACTGAAGGACTTAAAGCTTCTGAGACTCCTTGGACTGGTCGCCCCAAGAGTTTCCCATAAAAGCAACAGGATGGGCAAAATGGAAGCTCTGCCTCCAGGCTAGACACCAGGACTCTGATCTTGTCTTTGACTCAAATAGCACACATATGATTTGGTTATCAAGAGTAACTGAGGGTGACTATTAACCCACCATATGTACATGTCAGCATCCTAATCACAGCACAGCAAAGCTCTACCTGCTAGAACACTCCAGGATTTAATTATTCAAGGAGAGCATTTTTCCACCTGAAAAAGAGGTGGGCAGAGGCTTGGGAATGAGAAACATAAAATTTAACAGTATGGGTTATATATTACACCACCCATTCCACATCTTCTTAAAACACAAACTCAACTTTCACTACCTCTTCCAAATGGAGCCACACATTGCAATGAAAATGGGGTGTAAACTGCTGGCATCAGTGAATCTGACAGTGTGTTCAACAGATGAGCTTCATATGGTCATGCACTGGCCCTGGGGTCTACAAGCACCTCCAGAGCTCCAAGTCTCACATGAGTGAAAACACATGTGTATACACACACTCAATACACTCAGATGCCCAAATATACATGCACAAGCATGCACATTCAAATGCACCCTCACACTTATGGACATGCACACCCTCACACACTCACCCACACCCTCAAACTCACACATGAACACACCTTCAAAAATACACACACTGCACCTGCACTCACACCCTTACACTCATAGGCATAAACACACTGTCATGCATGCACACACTCACAAATGCATGCCTGTTCTCACAATCACAAATGTGTGCACACTCACACACATTTGTGTATACACCTCTACATGTATATGAGCACACCCTTACATGTGTACTCCCATGTGGGTGCACATCCTCATACTCCATGTGTGCACACCTTCACACATGTTAATGTACACTGGTGTGCATAAACTCACATGCATGAATGTACACCCTCATATACACCAGTCCATCCTCACACATGTGCACACACTCACATACATGCATGCATACCCCAATATACATGAGCACACCCTCATGTGTATACTTCATACACACAGGCATGCTCACACCCACATGTAACACACAAGTGTACAAATGCACACTTACACACTCACATGCTCACACATTCACACACATGCACACATTCACAGCAGGCCTTTTGTAGACATCTCTAGGAAACCCAGACTTGCTTAGTGGAATCTTCTGGACACTTTGTCCAGAATGGAGCAGCTCCTCTGACCTCACAGAAGACACAGTTTTCCAGAGATGACTTCTGAAGTCAGCACCATCCTGAAAGCCTCAGAGCTCCAGAAGGCTGGGTTAGAGACAGCCAGAATTTCACTGTGTATTCAAACCCATGGTCATCAATTTGTATGGGGTTATGTGTGTGCACACATATGCACATGTGTGTGTGTGCCTCCCACAAGGAAGGAGACTTCACTGGGGCATAAGAAGAGCAGAAAACAACAGTGTATTATGCTCTAGTAATAACTAATATATGCCTTCACCACATACTGTGTATATCATTCCTAAATTATATGTATAGCTATATGATTAAATATTTCTACTGATAGGACTTTAAAAAACTTTAGAGATGATTAAAACCTTTAAGTTAAAATGATTTACATATATATGCAGGCAAACAGAAGTCATATTATTAAATCAAATTTTAAAGTGCTTAGCTCATGGAGAACTCAATTTATAACATGAATTACTTCCATATTTTTCTCAATTTTCTATATGGTTCATATCCCAATCCATTTTGTGAAAAGATGCTTCCACCATGTTTTCAATTATAAAGTATTTTATAAACACTGGCATCCTGTAAAAAGGACTAATGAAATTCCTTTCTTACTCAACATACATACAATCAACTTTTAATCCAAAGATTTAATAAGTAAGCCTGCAAATTCTCTAATATATATGTATATATATAATATTAGGTATATATGAAGATTTAATGAAAAAAATCCCCAAATAATCACATGACAATGACAATGAATTAATTTCACAATAAGGACATAACTGAAACTATGGTACTGTAATGCATAACAACTTTGGAAATGTCCTATATAATTGCATGTTTGACCATGCTTTGAAAGATATTACCTTTTTGTATATATGTTATGCTTCACATTAAGGTAATGGTTGAAAATGTGGAACTGTAACCTATAATATTCTTTGAAATTTGCTCTCTAGCTACGTGTTTAATCATACTTGGAAAGCTGTCAGTTTTATGTGTATATGTTATTGTCTACAATAAAGAAATAAAAAAAGAAAACAAATTAACTCGATTTCCTTTTTAAAAACATTTACATTCAGTTTTGCTTTTACTGTGACCTCTTCAAGAAAAACTGTTTTTAAATATTTTAAGAAAAAATATTTCAAAGTAACTAAGTAGTTCCCATTCTAGAACTGCTGATATGCAAAATACCAGAAATCAATTGGCTTTTATAAAAGGGATTTATTATTACAAATTTAGAGTTCTAAAGACATACAAAGTGTCCAAACAAAGGCATCAAGAAGATACCTTCACTGAAAAATGGCCAGTGGTGTTCAGAAAAGCTCTGTCACCTGGGAAGGCACATGGCTGGCATCTGATTGTCCTGGGTTGTGTTCAGTTCCTGCATTTCAAAATGGTGTCCTACAAAATGTCTCTGGGCTTGTCTCTTTTAGCTTCTCTAAAACAAACTCTGGCTAGCATCTCTTAGTGTTTCTAAGATTCAGTGTTTGTTCTCAAACATCTCTCCAAAAGTCTCTCTCACCTGGAACACCGAGTTCCTTCTGTCTGAGAGCCCTTACAGGACTTCAGTGATTTAATTATGACCCACACTGAATAAGCAGGTTAACTCCTCTCTGGAAATAAACTAATCCAACATACTACCTACAGTTGGGTGAGTCACATCTCCATGAAACACTCAATAAAAGTTTCTACCAAACAAGATTGGGTTAAAAGATAGTGGCTTTTTGAGGGCATAATATATCCAAACTAGCCCAGTAGTCAAAATCAAATATGGAAAAATTTGCATCTACTGAATGGTGATTTGAAGTCCTCAGGGCAACTTTAATGGTGCAAATGATATCTCCAAGTAAACAGCACTTAGGCTGCAGTTTCTTGCCCAAATTTTATGGGATCTATAGCCAAGAAGAAATGTTTTCAAAGGGAAAAATACAAATGAATGGGTAAATAAAATGAAAGAGAGAAAAGAACATTTAAATCTGCAAGATGTGAATTCCACAAGCACCTTTTTTCACATCTCCTGGCTCCCCAAAATGTACAGAAACAAATGAACTGCAGAACATGAACATTCAACACAGATTCCCAAGTGTGTAGCACATAAACTATGTTTTGACAAACAAGTATGACATAAGCAAAAAAGTGAAGTGTCACAGAACAAAACCTCTGAAGCTCCAATGTCAAAAGAGAGATTATGAAGAGGAAAAAGGAGAGAAAATCTAACAGACACTGGATTTAAAAATGCCAATATGAATTTAAAATAGCCATATTCCCCCTTTGATAAAGCAACATTTTCTTCTCCATCCATTTCAGTCTGTAAAATGGCAGATTGTCTCTCTGTTTTTGTGAAAAAACACTGAAAATTCCAGCATTTCCTTTCAAAGAAATGGAATTATAAAAATTTAGGAGATATAGGGAGGTAGAAAGTCATGCTGACATTTTACATTTTGGGGGAAAGAGAATATATAGCAACTTAAAGCAAATAAATACTAAACCTATTTAAACTTTAAATGAGGTTTGAGCAGGGAACACCTCTCTAGTATCTAAGAATATGATGCAAAATATCACAAGACACAAACACTGATAACTAAATTCCAGTTATGTATTTTCAGTTAATACAGGCACTAGGATAAATGTTTCACTCAAAAATAATTTTTCAGAAATAAAGTGCAACATCAGTATTTTATACTGCAGCTATTAACATTTAATTATGGAACTAAATCTTCTTACTATTCCATATGAATTTAAATACTTCAATAACTAAGATTAGTTTTCAAAATGCAATCAAGAAATAAAATACACCTGCTACTAGCTTATTTATTTCAGATTATTTGTGCCACTTCAATCTGGATTCCCAGTTCTCAAAATCTCCTATATCACCACTGCCTTATATAGACACTTGCTGGGAAGTGCTGGAATTGTCTATTTCTCATTTCATTATATGTAGAGTTGTTATTTTTGCATATGTGAAAAGAATATGTGGAAGAGAACATTTCAATTACAAATCATGCAAATGTCAACTTTCTAAAAGAGGAAAAAGTAACATTTATTCTAAATATTTAAACATTTATTTTGATGGGTTCATTAGGAAATTACAAACCTCAGGATGTCTGCCCAAAGAGTACTTCAGACAACAGTTAACTAGTGAGTTTGGTAACATAATTTCTGCTTATTTGGGGGTATAATTAAGGAAACAATTAAGCAAATTCCTCTACACTGGGCTTTTACTTCTCACCTCAGACTCAATACCTGGGTGGCTGGGCTTGAGATAAAAATCTGAATTTGTAGAAAAAAGATGCTTTATATATTCATAGTGTACTTAAAAATATTTTTAAATGATTACTGAATGAGTTTTCATCTCTATTAACAACACTGCCTTTTCATTAAAAAAAATGTTTTACCAGAATGATTTGTTTTTTCAAATGGACCAAAAAAACCAACACATTGAAATAATTCCATTTATGAATTTTTACAAATGGATCAATTATTAAAGTAGATTACATTTTAATTAAAATCTTGTGCAAATGAAAACTCTTCTAAGTATTCCTGCAAAGAATGCCTCACTACCTTAATCTGCCTTCTAAAACTTCTCAAAAGAAAAGTTTCCAGATAGAAACACTTAATTGACCAAACTGTAAGAAATAACAATATAATATCATCAACTTAATAGAATGTTCCTCCCCAGTCTGCTGCCATGTAAGCACATTTTAAGTGCTTGGTCATGTCACATTTTACATCACCAGAAAAATAATATTACCTGGCAGAGTCATTCCCATTATAAATGAGTCTAGGAAGCTAACAAAACACCAGGGTTCCTTCCTGGTCATATAAAGAAAATGGCACTAAGAATATGATACAAAAGAAGAATTGGCACTGGGGAGCTGTATAAGTTGCTTTAATGTTCCTCATATAATTCCTTCCTCCCTTTTATATCAAATCCTTTCCAAGTTTTGAAAAGAGTAATGTCACAGTACAATCATAGTTTAAATAAAACAAAATTATGAACAAAACTATAATAGCTAACTTTTTAAAGGTGCAGAGGTTGATTCAATTGTCCATGGTTTGGATGATGTGGTGTCTGAAATTTGCCCCTGTTAAACATGTTGCCTTCTGGAAGTCTACTGAATTGATGTGTTCTAATGAAATTAAGTTCTTCAAGTTTATAACATGGAAACAGAGGATGTTTTATGATAATGAGAGTAAGATTGGTAGCTTCAAAAATGTGCTTTAATATTTTTAATGAAAAAAATGACCTTACAAAATGATGGGCAGCTATTAAGTAATCTATTGAAAGATTAAACTCCTCTTTCAAATTTACTGATATTTGCATAAGATTAATGTAGCATTCTCTATGGAGAGGCTGGAAAAAAACCAAAGGTAACAGGTCTTGATGGATGAGTGGCTCACATGTTTTTCTCCCAACAGTTCACTGGCTCATCTTCAAAGGCAAGGTTTTGTCCATTGCAAAATAAAATATGCATTAAAGCAGTACTTATTGCAGACTCTTAAGTCAAATTGAAACAAGCAATACCCTGTAACAGACTTTACAGTTACTGGCAAAGGCAATATTTCTCTAAGAACTAAGTAAGAGTAGTTTTCAGAGGCTGAAAAACAGGAGCTTTGCAATATCCCTAAGTTCCCAGCTCTCAACCAGTTACATTACAGAGCTTCTGATACTGAGGAAAAGAGACTGCCATCCTCTGCAGAAAAAGCAACAAAACCACAACTTTCTGCAGAGACATCTGCACCACAGCCATCATCTTAAGTTTACCACACTTCTGGGGACACCTCAGGATTTGCATTATCAAAGAAGAGACAGGATCATTTCCTCATGGTAACTGGACCATAATCTATCCATTTCCAGGGATGCATTTGAAAGATACAGGGGTTCAGGGTCTAGGGTAAAGGAGGCTGGTATTTCTCCAACTTCTTCCCAATTAGTAAACATCAACAACAAAACTAAAAAACAGATACAACACAGCACAGAAAGCTCCCAGCAGATGCCCCCAGCCAGACCTTGCTCAGCCAGGAAGGGAGAGGACATGAACAAGCTGTTCAGCAATTGAATGCTGTCTGCCTGTTTCTGGGGAGGAGCATGCATGGCAGCCAAAAATGGTAGGAAGTGAAACATTACAGCTGCAGCTTCAAAGCAGACATCCCCTGGAAACCCAAACCCAGTGTGTCTGTGCAGTGCCAGCCTCATAGCAATTTATATGAAGGGATGGAGAGGCAGTGGCTTGCTATCTTGATGAGGAGGATGCATTCACTCCTGGCTGCCTGCAGCTCTGACAGGACTCAGAGGATGCATGGAGAATGGACCCTGTCTGTGATCAGTCTCAAGAGGAGCAGGAGGAGATCTTTCTCCAATGATATCAGACTAGACATTAAGTACCAATAAATCACAGCCAGGCAGCTCTGAGAGCCAGACCATCTGAAATGATGCAGCATAATGCAATACAGCACACCTGTGGGGTATGCAGATTTACCCACAATACCCTATAAATAGGGTCAGATCTAACCCAGGGTTCTTGTGCCTACCCAGGAGGGAAGCTGTTAGGACCATAGTTGGTGAGTACCCAGCTCACTGAAAAGCAAACTTAATAATAACATCTGTAAGTGATGAAAAAGCATCCCAAAATGCCATAATCCCTTCTGGACAGCATCTCCCTGATCTCCTTTTATTTGCATAAAGCTACTTTAATTTTATGGTAAGATGTAGAAGACCCTGATGGTATCATGTAAGGATGAGCACATATTGGGATGCTTTCAGTTTTTGATACAGGATGGAGCACTCTCATGGAAGGCAGCTGTGCCAGGCATTGTGAGGGCTTCAATCCCCATTTCATAGCTGAACAAAAGAACTCAGAATGGTTAGATGGCTGAGTTAAGGTGCAAAACCAGAAATAGAGGTCAGAGTCCCCTCACCAGCATCCTGCTGGAGCTCTGGGTTGGGCTTCATTCCCCCATCCCACATATATCATGGCTGAACTTCATTATGAGACATTGCTCAGAATGCATCTTATTCCAGGAGTTGTAATTTATGTGTATTGGGTGAGACATTCAAGGCCCCAAACCCACATAACTGCACCTCAGAGGGATTTTACATTGTTTGCTTCTCTTCTTTTACTTCACCTGTGCCCTCAGTCCTTCATTTCAGCAGGATTTAAAGTGCTGTGTTAGGTCCTGGAATAGCGTTCCTCAAGCAGCAACCTCAGAACTTGTTTATCTTTTTCCCTGCAGGTCTCTACTGAGAATCTATACTGCCTCCCTCAGGTCAGGCTAACAAAATCAAAATAAATACATAAGCCAAAAGCAAGTGAGGGAGTCAACTGGTGAAGTCACTAAAATAGGAAATTACCAGGCAAATATATAGGGAAGAGCAAAGATTAGTGACTGTGTGGGGCTTGGATGGCTGGGGGATACTAGGTTTACATTGGGGTGATGGAAACTCTCTAAAATTGGTGGTGGCTAGGGTTACACTGTTCTTGTGAATATAGAAAACCACTATGTTGTCCACTCTAAATGGGCAAGTTATATGCTATGTGAATTATATCAAATAAACTGTTATGAAATATGAAGCTATAATTCTAGTTCATCTTCCTGAACCAGCAGGTGTTTCTCATGACAAGGCACTTTGTCACCCAAACCTGGTGCTCACAGAGCTGGGTGGGGGTCATCTAAAACAATCCACAGCTTCTAGAGAATGAAAAATGGGCAAAAAGGGAAGGAAGGAGATGAAAATATAATAACCTTCAACTGCTAATTGTTAGAGAATAAAAACAGCCACCTGTTGTCATTGAGCCCAGAAGAGCAGCAGGGCAGCTGCAGGGGGTTTGGCTCAGAAAAGAACCTGAGCATCTTAATTAAGCAGTGCCACTGAAATGTAAAGCTGAAGCTAAGAAATATAACTAAAATAACAGAGTCCTAGAATGTGGTCATGACTCTCAAGAATAAATGCATCTGCATTAGGAGAGAAACAGATTGGGAAGTCAATCTTTAGTTTTCATTGAAACACACAAAAAGTCCTTTACCTGTGGCTGAGTTCTCTCCTCTGAACAAGTGTCTGTCCCAGCATGGGTGTGATGGAGAGGACAACCCATCATGCTTCATGGATGCCCCCTGCACTGAAAGTCTCTTCCATATTTTCCTCCAGCTGTGGCTCTAAGGTTGCTGGGAGCCCCCTTGCCTCCTCCCCTTCCCTTGCTGCCTCCATGTACTATCAACTTACCAGGTCCAGCACTCCTGCCACTTCCTTGCTTCTGGCTGTCACAACCATGGCCTAGACAGCCATGAGCACATCCCAGCAGGGGCTCAGTGGGAAGACTTGCCCAGCTCCCCTCAATTCCCTATAATGCCATTATAGTAGAAATCTCAGTGTGTCTTACTGAGCTCTCCCCCACAGCCACCAGGACATATAGCAAGCAAGACTTGCCACAATCTGAGGGCCCTGCTCCTCAGAACCTTCTCTCCCCTTCTGATCACCAAAGGATTAGGTTTCCTTTGTCAGGGGGCATCTGCTGGGGATGAAGTCCCTGTGCCTTGCAACAGGACAATGGAAGGCAAAGGCGCATGCCCAGAAGATGGCCCTTCCAGGATGAAATGGCAGGGGTCCTCTGCCATGGTGTTTCCAAAGGAGGTTTCAACATATTCATCTTTGTGAAGTCCTACTGTGCCCTTGACTAGGCTATCACAGTCACAAGGACACATGCCCAGAATGAGTGGGTAAGCAGCCCCACCTGCCTCTGTGCAAGAGGTCCTCCTTCCACTTTGGGAGCCTCCTCAACAATGGCCCCACTGCTGTCACCTCACTGCTGCTGAGAACAGATTCTGCAATTTCAGGGGCCTCTTCAGATTAATTTTCCTCCAACAGATGTCTTTCTGGGGTTTCCATTTAAATATCTACTTATTTGCAGAACAGGAGAACAATCCACACAGCAGCCCAAAGGAAAACTAAAATTCCCATGCCTCAGAGATTCTCAGCTAAAGGAACCACATCCCTCACAATCACAAACCTATAAGGCACCCACAGGAAATCATGGAGTTACTTTCTAATAAAATGGACATTTTAAAATAAAGAGCATTTAGAAAAGTAGGAGGTGGGTGGGAAGCAATGAAATTACTCTAACCTACTGGGAAATATACTAAATGGAAACAAATAAGTGTGTTTATCCTTAAACAAGGAGATTTTAATAAACTCTTAATAAATGCCCTCTTTATTGCTTCCTCTGAGACAAAACAGGCTAGTTTAGCCACACTAAGTTATTTCTGAGAAACAATTATTCTAAATGTTTCAATGTATTTTTGTATTTTCTTCATTACCTTTTTGCCTTCATGCCATTTTCCATAAGAAGTCATCCTATGCTTAATTAATTTTTATTTAGAAATGTTCTAAATGTTTCTATTTACATATATTTCTTCCAAAGTTTGAATATTCATTAAATATTGAGAAGCATTTTGGCTATGGCAAGAACATAACAAAGACATGACATGTGCAAGGGAGCCCCTAAACTCTATGATAGGTGTGGGTCTTCCTGCTCTTTGTCTATAAGCAGCCCCCACTCAAGTGCATAGCCTGGAGGCCTGTGAGTTTAATACTATTACATAAATCAACCAGAATAAGCACTGATAGGTCAGTCTTATACTTGTTGAAATCACAAAGAACAAGATGTTCTAGGACCTACACACCTGTAGAGCCCTCTAGAACCCGTTAAGCCATGTACTCTCCAAGGGTAGAAAGTTTATGTTTTTTGGGGGGAGGCCCTTTGTGGTTCCAGAGCAGGGAGGCAAAGAGCAGATTTCACCCTACACGTGCTGTGTCACCCTCATCACCATGTCACAAATGGGTTGTGCAAACAGTAGGAAGTCAGAAGCATCACTGTGATCAGTAACAGCAACACATGTGGGTGAGGATTTTCATCTAATTATGCTTGAGAATACAACAGAAAAACTCCATAACCATCCTTACATGGGGAACAAGTTAGAAATAAATCTAATCAAAAAAGTTACCTTCAAGCCCTATTTTTGTATTGTTTTAATGAAAAGAACATTAGAGAAATTTGTAAGCACAAGAGCTGTTTGAAGAAATTCTCCCTACCCCTGATCCAGATCTGCATATTGGGAACATTTTACGGAAAGGTCCTAAGAAAGGTTCAGAGAGGGTCATCAGGCCACATTCCACAATGGTAGCATCAGGGTGGCTGGTGGTGTGTTTTCAGGACTGCACCCAGGGCATTGTGCAAGCAAGAGCTGAAGTCAGATCTGCTGCCCTTGGAGAACTGTGTGATCACCAGAAGAGGGAATGAGGGAATGCCCACTCATAGCCTACAGGAAGGTCACTTTCAAATCATGTGAGACTGACATGGCCTAACAAGCAAGCAGTGGTACAGCCATGGCAGGCATGGAGACTTCTCCACCAAGAAAGGCCTTGAGCCCAGTCTACATGACTGTAAGAGCAGCTCATTCTTCACAGAGAAAGGGGCTCCAAGGGCACTTAGGGGCAGAGGGAAGCTTCCAGCATGCTTCATAAGGGTCCTCATAAATTCTTTTAGAGAAAAGATTTTGTGTATCACAGTTCATGTAGAAGAAAATTTTGACCCTCAGAACGTATAATCAGTTATCAAGCTAAAGACAAAAAAAATGAATATGTTCAAACCTATATCCTTAGTTATAAACCAAGCCACAGAGTCTTTGCAGTTTTTATGCTAGGTATTTATGATAAAATAGGAAGAAACAACTTCAAGTTAAGTAAAAATGCCCTTATTATTTAAGATTCAAAAGGCTGATTTGTAATAGGGCTGAAAATGACAGAAAACAGTATAGCCATAAGCCCTTAAGTATAAATCAACAACTATTACTTCTATAAAGCAAGGCATTTTGCCTCTATTACTACATAAAATAATTTTGTAGATCTTACTAGAAACATAGTAGTCCCCAGGAAGCATAGATTCTGCAACAGAGCCAGGTGACAACTGCAGCTTCTATTTTAACAGCCACTAGTCTGCAGGTGGATGGGTCTGGGTGCGGCTCAGATGAAGGTGTTTCTTGTGCTCCCCCCACTCACCTGCACCTGCTGCCTAAGCTTCCTGGCCTGGGGGCCCTCTTTGAATGTGTCCTACCACTGAAAGGCCTCTGCTAGCGTGTTCAGAATGGTTTCTGCTCTCTGGATTCACTTGAGGAAGTTCTCCAGGTCCCAGTGAGAGGCCTATGCTACCCTCATCTAAGCATCCAAGGCCCTCTGCCTTTCAGCAATGCTGAAAGAACAAGCAACAGGTGTTCTTGTTAGCTCCGGGCCTGGACTGCACCCACACCGTCACCAAGGGCATCGGCTGCAAGGACCATCATTGATGACCATCACGCCTGCAAGTGGAAGGTTCATTGATACTGCATCCCAAGTACACCTTCATGGAGAAGACACATTAATTGTGAAATGAGGGAGAGAGATAGGTAAACATGAACAAAATCACAGCCATCCATATTACAAAATCATTATGATTATATTTTACAAATCATAACTGCAGGTGATGTCATTCCTCTGAACATTTTAGTCAAGTTCCTTAGTGGTTAGAATGCTTAGTGCTCAAAATACTGTATCAATAATTATTTATAAGGAGCACCGAAATGAATTCTAGATAGAAGAAAATCTGAAGAAATATTTAAGGTAAAATAAAAACTTCAGGGGCAACTGAGTTGTATACAGATAAATACAAATCAGTTTCTTATGCTGATTCAGTAATGTTATATTTGGAGGAAATTAGACAATCAAGTTTTTACAAACCCTTCCTTAAGACTTTATCAAAATTGGGTACTTTGAAGAGAGAACTATCTTGGAGATAACTGATTTTAAAGATACACCTACCTGTTAATTCAACATTTAAAACTTCATATACCTCAGAATTCCAGAAGAAAAAAAAACAATTAAGACAATGGGCATCAGCAATGCCACCCTGAGTTATTTAAAGCCAAGAAAATTGAAAAATCCATCCACACAAAATGTGCACACAATGTTCTTAGCAGCATTACTTATAATGGCCAAAAAGTGGAAGCAACCCAAATATCTGTCAACTAATGAATAGATTTAAAAAAATATGGTATATCCATACAATGGAATATTTTCCAGGTAGAAAAAAGGAATGAAATTCTGGTACATGTTACAACATGGATGAATCTTGAAAGTGTGATGCTGAGTGAAAGAAGCCAGAGTCAAAAGACCAAATTATATGATTCCCCACATATGAAATGTACAGAAAAGATAAATCCATAGAGACAGAAAGTAAATTAGTGGTTGTCAGGGTCCAAGGGGGTGAGGAGGGGTATGGGTTTGTTTTGGGGGTGTGATGAAAAATGTTCTAAAATTAAGAGGGGTGATTTTTGCACAGCCTTGTGAATATATAAAAAACTGCTGAATTCTATGGTTGAAAAGGTTCAATTTCATGGTATATACATATTTCAACAAATCAGCCTGTATCTTATGATCCCACTTATTTATATGTATTTTTCTCTCTGTCCAACTACTCATTCATCCATTTATCTGCTCTTCTATCTTTATATTCCAGAAATGTCTGGAACATTGTTAACTTAATATTAAAATAGTTATTTTTGTGGCAGTAATGAGAAATATGGTTGTTTATTTAGATATTTGTAATTTTTGGTATTTACTGAATTTATAATGAGCATGTGTCTATTTAACAAATCAAGAATCACATTCTTTACAAAATAAGTAAGAGATTTAAACAACTCTTCACTATAGAAGTTACATGGATGAGCAAGAAGCACATGAGTAGATCTAAGCATCATTAGTCACCGGAGGAATGCAAATTACAACCCCAATGAGATGCCACTGCATATTAAAATGGCTTAAAAAGCTGACAATTCTAAGGGTCCCAAGGATGTGAAGCAGCTGGAATGTTTGTTCACTACAGGCAGGAATGTAAAATGGAACAAACCATTGAAAAGAGTTTGGCAGACTGTTATAAACTTAAACATGCACTTATGATACAACCCAGCAATGCCACTCCCATTTACATTAAAAACTGGAATTTGTTCACATCAAACCTGTATATATATGTTTATAGAGGATTTATTCATGATGGCCCCAAACTGGAGACAAGCCAAATGCCAACAACTGGTATACAGATAAATTGTGGTGCATCCATGCATTCGGCACCATTCGGTAATAAAAATAAACAGACTATTGACACACTCAACAACCTGGATGAGTCTCAAATGCACTCTGCTAGGTGAGAGAAGCCAGACAAAAAATAATACATATTATGATTCTGTTTATATAGCATTCTGGAATAGCATCAGCCTTTTCCTAGTATTTATTATTTAAAAACCTCCAATTGTTTCTGATTGTTCACAGATTAAATTCAAACTGCTCAGCCTGGAATGCAGCATCCTCCATAACTGACTCCCAATTTACTTTCCAACTTTATCCCTACTTATCTCCAATGCCCTGTCCAGTCAAAGCAGCATACTCCTTTTCTTTCAAACATACTTAATGTTTGCTTATAGCCAAGTAAAAAAAGTTCTTCCAACCATCTCTATGTATCAAAATCCTGTCCATCCTTTAAAAGCTAAGAACCACTTCCTCCAGACAATCCCAGTCCAACTGGGTTCCTGCTCTGGGTTCATAAAAGCTCTGTACTCCATTTATACAGACATTAAACACACAAAAACTGGAAAAACCCATGGAGTGTGATCTTATTTCACTCTTAGGTTTCACTTTAACTATATCACATAAAGATTTCTGGTCTGTCCACCTATTCTATGAACTCCTCATGGGCAGAAATAATCTTCATATCTTCATATTCCTTAGTCCTTTTTAAAGTATGGCAATGAGTATTTACAGAATAATGACAATCAATTCATAATATGCTTTTAAAATTACATCCCACACACAGTTTTCAAGAAGCTGCTGGAAGTTGTCCTCCACAAAATTCAATGCATAAGTCAAGAAAGAGGAAGGCACAAGAAGCATGACTATACCAGCCCCAACACAAGGGGAAGTAGGCAGCTCTTGGGGGAAAGGCAATCTCAGAGAAGAGGCAGGGGATCAAATTGGAGCAGCTTAGTTGGTCCCACCATGTCGGTCTCTACCTTCTCCTTTTAATTCAAAATAACTGAATCTGAAGGATGCACTTAGACACAATGAGGAAATAAACCAAAACCACAACAAAATTGAAAACCTCAAAATATTATATCTAGGAATTTGGGAATCCAAATGAGTAGAAAGACACACAGAACACACAGCTGTGCAACAGGTCTAGAAAGCACATCCTCAAGAAAAAAATATGAGCAGTGATGTATGACTTACTATGCCATACTTGATGGAAAATCATACTTTTGGGCCACTGGAAAGGTAAGAACAATTAGCAATAGGTGTAAAGAAAAACCAAGCATATAAAAATATTCCATTGTTATTCTCAGGTCAAAGAAAAGAGGGAACAAAATTATAGTGAACCTTATTGCTTGGCATTTAATGATGTTTGAGCAAGAATAGTTACAGAAACACTTAACATCTATTTATCTAAAAATATAATCCTGAGAAACGAGAAGAAGGGAGGGTGGTAAAGGAAAGCTCTATCCTCATTTACCAAAATGACTTCAACAGACAATGTTGAATAATGATGAACTTTTTTCACTTAATTTGGAATATGGAAATTTAAAAATGATATAAGAGAGGGTCCCAGCTGTCCAAAGAAGGGGAATTGTGGCCAGTGGAGAGAAAGCCACTATATTTTCCCCCATTATTCACTCTTTTATTTGAGAAATATTTTTATTAATTACTTTTTGTACAATGATAGCATTGTGCTTAATTTGCCAACATTAGCAGGGAATTAAAAATAACAGCTGTATGAAGCAGGGGGAACTGAATTAGTAATTATCTTTAAAGGGTTTTTAATACTTCAATTCAAATATACTATACTTTCTTCTTATATTATGACATGGCACAATTTAGAATCATAACTTTTACATACTGGAGGGAAACATGCAGAGCATCAAGGTTCTCCTTCAACATTATTTTATAAACAAGAAAATCCAAGCCACAAGTGAGACTACCCTGGATCATACAGTTTATTAATGCCATTCATTCATTCAATCTATTTAATCACATAGTCATGTCCTTATGCAAGGATTTGGAGTACCTAAAGGTGATAAAGGCCTTGTCCGCCCCTATAAGGATTTACACACTAAGAGTGGAGATTTGAAGTCTGCCCACATAACTATAATACTAATTATTATAATGTAAGATCAACTAGAAAGTATATGATATCTTAAATGATCTTAAGAGCTATGGAAAATCAGAGACAGGAGTTAAAACTTCAGAAATGACAAATTTAGAATTGAGTAGTAGAGGCTGAGGAGACTGGGAGAGAGTCAAAAAGGCTTGTGAGCAGGAGGTGGAACTGGCTTCGTTTGCTGTGTCAACAAGGTAAATAATAGAGGTGGAGAGTTAGGCTGGGGTCATGTTGTGGGACGTCTAGAGCACCCTACAAGAAAAGCTTGACTTCATCACATAAAGAAAAAAAATTGAGGATGCACGGCATCTTTACCAGTCCCGTCCAGGCAGTCCTGAGGTTCCTGGCAGACCAGGCAGTCCGGAAGCTCCCGGCAGCACACTGAGGCCGTGGCCTTCACCAGGTGAAGCCCGCAGCAATGATGCCTCCTCACACCTTGCTGCCCTGGATGCCTCTGCATGCATACCCACTGTGCCTTCTGATTGGCTGCCAGGTCCCAGTGTGGAGGTTGGGTGCAGGTCTGGCGCATGCACACATACTCTGGCGTCCCTGGCAGCGACCTGGTGCCACAGATGCGAGGCTGGATGGTGAAGGTGAACATATCTGGAGACACTGCTCTGGGCCCACCATGCTCCCTATCCCGGCTCAGCATCCCTTCCGGCCGCCCATCCCAAGCCCTCCTCCACCTGCGCCCTGCAGCTGGTCAGGTGTTCTGAGTTTTCCAGCTCAGGTAAGACTCTGGAGAAGAGATTTGTTGGTAAGGTAGCAAACAAAATGAGCAGAGAACATTCTGGAGAGAAAAGAATCAGAGGGAGGGGCCACAATTTCCTGAGTGAGTAAATGGGGTAAAGAACAGCAGGCGTCCAGGCCAGCTGAGGGTGGGCATCCCCTCTGGAGGAGGGAAAGAGGCTGAGATTTACCCTTGCCTTTTGCTGGTGAACTCAGCACACTTGCACAGACCAGGCTCTGAGCCTCAAAACCGAAGGAGGAAAGTGGACATCAGAAGAGTAGGCTGTAGAGGCGAGCCCTGGTCTCCCCACTCCCCATCCCAGAGCCCTGAAATTTGATGGGTGTGGTCACTGGGGAGCAGCCTGCCACCCAACTCCAAGCCCCCACACTTTCTCAACCCTCAGGCTAGTCCCAGTCCCCTCCCCCACCCCACTCCCATTTACTCCCCCACCTCTGGAATTCCCCAGTCCCCTCTCCACCCAGGACCAGTCAGTTCCCTCTCTCCCCCCCAAAGCCCAGCTCCTCCCCACACCTAAGGAGCAGCCTAGTTCTCTCTCCCCACCAGAAGCCCAGTTCCCTCCCCCTGCCTTAGAACCATCCCATTCCCCTCCCTCACCACAGTTCTCCTCCTCAGGGCCAGCCCAGTCCCCTTTCTTCACTCCAAACCCAGTTCCTCTTCCACCCTGTGACCAGCTTCTTAAAAGGCCCCATGCCAGAGCTCAATCCTGCCCTACCACCTTCACCCCATTTTATCAACCCTTTCTCACCCCACACCCTCCCCTTTGGTCAAACAATGCCAACACTGGTAAGAATTCTTCTGATGAGCTCCAGGGATATTACAGAGTAAGTGCCCTCCTTCTTTTCACCCAGCTGCTGGGGTTGTGTGGTTTGGATGAAAATCAGGTAAATTCAAACCCCCATTACTCCATTTTCATGCAGAGTGACTCTGGGGTACCCACCAATTACCCTCTAGGGCTTCTGTTTCCCTTCTGTAAAATGTGGATAACAACACAGGGTTCATAAGAAGGCAAAATGAAGTCATGTGTTCCACTCAGGTCAGCCTGGGACTTCTGCTTGGTAAAAGTATGACAAGGAGAGAACAATGGGACAGAAATGTGGGTAGAAGCACAGTATTCAATTTGTTGGAGAATAGGGTATGTCATTGAAATTGTCCCTTGGTTCAGTCAAGAAGGAACTGGAGATCAAATTGGAAGATAAAGAGGAAAGACACACTGAAAAGGCAGGACTGGCTCTCTAGTTTTCAATTTCCTCAGCCCCATTGGTAAAGGATTTCAAGAGAGAACATTGCTTTATAAATGGATGTGGTAAAAACAGCCTCTTGGATTGTAGAGCATCATGGTAACTGCACTATGACTTGGGTGGAAACAGGCCACTGAGACAATAGGAGACCCAAGAAACAAACTCTTCCAAGACATGAGACCAGTCTGAGTTGGAACAGAATGGGCAGAAGAAGTCTTCAGGTAAGATGGCCCCATAAACTATCAATCCCTCTGTCTTTATCATTGAGAAGCTAGAATGTGACTGTCTGCTGAGGCCTCTGGCAGGGAAAAGAAGAAGCAGGTGCATTTTTCCTGCTACATCTTTATCAGAAACAGCCACAGTGTATTAGAGTGCCTTTTCCAAAGCCAATATCATGTTCAGAACTACTGCTTATGGTAAAGGAGCAGAGCAAGGGTCAGACAACAAGATTCAAACTTCTGTTGGGTTGTCAAGCAGGGGATAATGCCTGAGCTCAGACAGGGTTTGGGCCCATGTTCCCCTGGGCTTTGAGGTCAGTGGTAGGGGACCTGTTTGCAAATGAGCAGTGAGAAAGCAATCTTGTCCAGCAGCTGCATCACAGGGTGGCCAGGGATGCCAGGTGGCCCAGGGATGCCAGGTGACCCAATTTGGAGGAGGAGAATCTAGTTGGGAATCCTAGGTCGAAGAGTGACCCTGTGAATTAGGACTTTGGGGACAGTTCATGGGTGCTTGTTTTACAAGGGCACCTGTTTATAGCTGCCATTTTTACTGCTGCTTCCAACACAGCAGATGGTGACTGTTTGTCCCAGAGCCCCATATGCTGAGGGAGTTTGATTCAGGGCAGACTGAGGCTAGGACCCTGAGAGGAAGATTACAAGCAGAAAGGAATAAGGTCAGGGCCATGACCTCAGGGAGCCTGGACAGGAGGAAAGAGAGGATCAGCTCTGGGTGCACAGAAGATCCCCTCCTTAGCATCTCTCACCTACACAGAGAGGGAGGAGGGTGAGCAGAACGGGACCAAGGCCATGGTCAAGACACTATGGAGCTCTGCCACCTGTAGCCCCAGCCATGGTCTCTAACCCCCTCTTGCCATCTCATATTTTGGAGCAGACTCCATCCCCATCTGCTCCCACTGGGTCCAGGCCCTGAGGGTGAAGTCTGCTCATGGTACTCTCCTTACTTATTCCTGGTTAGGATTTGGAGGCAGGAAGGTGTTTCTGCTGAGCCTTGCCTACTGGGAAGACAACTGCTGAGCTGAGGTCCCTTGCATCAGGGAGGACCAGCCCATCCTGATTGCTCTCTGAGTATTTAAATCTCATCCTCCTGCAGCCACCTCTGCTAAACACAGACCTTTGTGAATCCCTGCACTGTGGGATTGATGCCACCCACTTGCATGCTGCCTGCTGTCATTGTTGACTTTGGTCACAAGGCCACACAGAGTTAGTGGAATGTACCCATTCTAGTACAACTTCTCAAGGCACAGCCACCTCAGTTGAGACATGTGCAAGGTTGAGAGGGAACCCTGGGTGAGGACCCAGAGTTCTGGACAAGGCCCAGGATCCCTATTCCCATCTCATCCTCCATTAGTGACTTGGCGTACATTGACTCCCCATGCACAGCCTCAGTTACTACTGTACCCGGAAGGGAAAGGTCCATGTAAGCCTACTGTCAGCTATCCATGACTTTGGGGAGGAAAGTGAAACATTTTTGTAATTTTTATATTCTACCAAATGTGAGGAATTCTTTTTCTCCATTATCATAGTACAGGGTCCCACCCATTACATCTCAGGCTTACGTTCCCCATCTCCCAGAGACACAAATGATTCTTGATAATAATTGTAGATATATATTGCTTTTATCATGTGACCCCCTGATTGAGAAAACTGTGTGACTGACACTCCCTTTATGCAGATAGATGAGTAATAAGATAAAATATAAAGGAGATGTGTGTATATATATATATAATATATATATATATAATAAAGGGGATGAACAGTATGGGATGGTTTGGTTTTCTTTTTTCTTTTTGTTTTTTTCATTATTTTGGAGTAATTAAAATGTTCTATGATTGTTGAGATGAATGCAGAACTATCTATTGATAGTGTGGGCCACTGTATACTTTGGATGGAGTTTATGGTGTGTGAATATATCTCAATAAAATTAATTTAAAAAATCAGTTGACCATGCTTCTGAGGTTCTAGTTCTGAACTGTCAACTTGATTCCATTGATCAATATGTCTATCTTACTGCAAGTACCATGCTTTATTTGTGTTTTTTTAACAATTATGTTTTGTTGAAATTTATCCACGTACCATACAATCATCCAAAGTGTAAAACACTATGGTCTTATAGTTGTGCATTCATCACCACAATCATTTTTGAACATTTTCATTACTCAAAAAATTACCATGATGTTTTGACCACTGTGGCTTTATTATATGCTTTACAATCAGGAAGGGTGATACCTCCCACTTCATTCTTCTTTTTCAAGATGGTTTTAGCTATTTGATGCACCTTACCCTTCCAAATAAAATTTTTCATTTGTTTCTCCATTTCTGAAAAGCAGTCTGTTGGAATTTTGATTGGTATTGAATCCATAGATCAATCTGGGTAAAATTCACCCCTTAATGACATTAAGCCTTCTAATACTCTAACAGCTAAGGAAAATAAAATTATATAGAGATTCAGTATTCATAATACTTTGTTAAATTTGCTCTTATATGTTGCTACCCCTTCCTCTAGTATAACACTTTCCTGATCTTCAGGGGTGTCTATAGAGTGACCACCCTAACTTGTTCATCTTGAAAAGGGATGTTGACATTATAGGAAAAGAGGCTGCAACTCATTGATTTTCTTTTGTTGAACCACAATTGCATGAAGGAATGAACCCCACTTTGTAATGGCATATAATTCTTTTAATGTGTCTGGATTTCATTTGCAAATCTTTTGTTGAGAATTTTTACATCTATATTCATTACAAAGATTGGCCTATAGTTTTCCTTTTTTGTAGAATCTTCATCTGGTTTTGGTATTAGAGTGATGTTAGCTTCATAAAATGAGTTAGTCAGTGTTCAAGTTTTTGAAAGAGTTTGAGCAGGAATAGTGTTAATTCTTTTTGGAAAGTTTGGTAAAATTCTCCTGTGAAGTCATCTGGCCCTGAGATTTTATTTGTAGGTAGATTTTTTTAAGTTCAGTTTTATTGAGACATATTCACATATCATACAATCATATGTGGTGTACACAGTACCATCATACAGTTGTGCATTCATCACCCCAATCTAATTTTTGAACATTTTCCTTATACCATATTTTACATTTAGTTTTTGTCCCCATTTTTCTACTCATCCATCCATACACTAGATAAAGGGAGTGTGATCTACAAGGCTTTCACAATCACACTGTCATGCCTTGTAAGCTACATTGTTATACAATCATCTTCAAGAGTCAAGGCTACTGGGTTACAGTTTGACAGTTTCAGGTATTTACTTCTAGCTATTCAAATACCTTAAAACCTAAAAAGGAGTTAGGTAGGTAGGTGTGTGAGGCCATGCCACCTCCAGTCCCATGGTTTTGCCTCTTCTACCCCCTCCCTTTCCACCCCAAGCCCATGGTCTTATAGTACCAAACCTTGGAAGAGCAGCCATGTGACTGAGAAGCTCTACCTAGCCAACTCTATGAAGGCACATGTGGTTCTCACCTATAGGCATTCTGATGGAAGTCTGTGTATTAAAGTACACATGATGATTTAGTTTGTTTGGTGTGTAGCACAGAACAAGTTCAAGATGTAAAGAAGATTAAGAAATTCCATTGTCAACTAATGTGACTTATGGTAGCCAAGGAATCCCACAGATTTGCCATGGAAACTGTCTGAATGGTTTGAAATGAAGAGGGTTTCTCATATTCTTAGGAAGTAAATAGATATCTTTTGAATTTAAGGAAGTGTTGGGACAGAAAATACTTTATGTAACTAAGTGAGATATTCAAAAGCCAAGAGATCATTTTTCATACTTTGTTTTTTAATGTTTACTTTAGAGAGCTAGGAATGTAAATGCTTTCAGTTAGCCTCTATTTATTTTTGGAAATTGAATATGAAATACATCTGTCTTAGAAACTTTATGCAGATAATTTGATGTTAGGCAAAATATACAATTATTTCTTTGGTAAATTTGTGTCAGTAATTTGACAAAGATATTGAGAACCCAATCTTCCTTTAGTTTAATTCATCTGTCTTAAAAATGTAGCCATTTTACTGGATCAAAAATTCTTTTGGAGCATAAAAATTTGTGCCACTGATGACCAGTAAATATATAATATGGTAACTTGGATTAACTATGCAAGTATTCCTTTACCTTAAGCTTTCCAGATTTAAACTATATTTTTCAATGTAAGGTATTTGTAGTATCCTTAGCACAATGAGCTTTAATTTATTTGAAACTAGTTTTCAGTGATCAAAAATAACTGCAATTACTTTGAATGCATGAACTGAATGATGGTCACTGATAACTGAAATCACCATATTACAGAGATATTTACTACATATATCCTATATATAATTTTTCAGAAAAGCTAAGGATTATTTGAACTGTTAAAACTTTGCATATCTCTGTGACACCCATGTCCATTTTCTTTTTATTTAGCCAAGGTGTTAAGCAAGACTCAAGACTTATGTTTTCCAGTAAACCAGAAATATGATATTTGTTGATATTTATCTGGTATTTGTAACCTGAGTTTTACCACCTAAATGTAATCTTCACATGTTTATTCCTCAAGAGTAAAATTAAAGCACTATACATACACATTAAAATATTTTTTTTTTTTAGAAATTTGTCATGTTGAGCAACATATGAGCATTGACAGTTCCATTGGCCATTATGAATTTTGGAATATTTCAGAGAGGTCAGCAAATAAAATAGTAAATGAATAAAAAAACCTAAAAAGGATTATCCATATAGTTCATAAGAGTGCCCACCAGAGTGGCCTCTCAACTCCAATTGAAATCTCTCAGGCACTGAAACTTTATTCTGTTTCATTTCACATCCCCCTTTTGGTCAAAAGTGTTCTCAATCCCAAGACGTTGTGTCCAGATTCATCCTCAGGAGTCATATCCTGCATTTCCAGGGAGATTTACACCCCTAGGAGTTAGGTCCCACATAGGAGGGAGGACAGTGAGTTCACCTGCCATGTTACATTAGCTAGACAGAGAGGGTCACATCTGAGCAGCAAAGAGGTATTCAGGGGGAGACTCTTAGGCACAATTATAAGCAGGTTTATCCTCTCCTTTTTAGTAATGAGCTTCATAAGGGCAAGTCCCAAGAAAGAGGGCTCAGCACACCAAACCACCAATCCTCAATGTTTATGAGAATGTCAGCAACAATCCAGGTGAGGAAGACCAACACCTCCACATTTTCCCCCAGCTCCACAGGGGGTCCTGCATATATATTTTTATTCTCTGCCCAAATTACTTTGGGATGTGCCACTATGAAACACTAATGTATACAAACATACCAGGTCTCACTTCCTATTCAAAGTTCCACGTAATTATCATATTTGAACAACTGTATTAGTTAAATTGTTTAGGAAATATAGATCCTGCACCAACTAAACATCTCTTCCCTTGGTCTCACAAACACAGTCAGTATCATCCTTTACTCTTTGGCTCAATTGCCCTAGTCCTAACCATATCTCCTTCATTCATACCTCTAGTTGAAGTCTGGACTCTTTTTCACCTTTTTAACAGTTGCTATGTGTGCTGATATTGACACTCATATCTGCTGTGTTAGGTGTCACACAGATACCCAAAGTTCCAGGGATCAGCATCTCTTAGAATCTGAAGATAGCCATTACAATTCAGGAATAGATGTGACTGCTCTAAGAACTTGCAATCTAGGGACCATTGCAATAAGCATTCCCCTGATAAGCTGGGCTCTAATTATTCAATTATGAGTTGACACATTGTAGTTAGTCCATATTGGTAAGGCATTGCCCTGTTTGCCTTTGTTTCTGGCATAGTTCACTCAAATTGTCATCCACAGTATCCATTCACCTTACTGATTTTCTTGCAGCTTCACTCCTTCTCACAGTTCTCAATATTCCATTGTATGTACACACCACAGTTCTCCATTCTATTCCTTAATGGATGTACCCCTAGGCAACCATTGCAAATCATGTATACTGTCTTCATAAACACCAGTGTGATAACATCCATTCGTGTCCCTGCTTTCAGATCCTCCAAGTTTATGCCCCCTAATGAGGATGTCAAATATTTTTAATTTTTTTTTGACTGATGGGAATTGTGATTTAAAATGGGACTGTGAGTGATGACTATAGAACTATTCTTTAGAGCAGAGTGGTGAAATGTGCCTTTGTAGTTTACTGTGGTAAATTTAATTTCTGTTTCTTATTCTTCACTCTGTCCCTTTTTTTTTATTTGTACATCAATGTCCTTTACCCTGAGACTTTTTGGCCTTCTTTTCAGTATTTTTCCCTGAATTTAGCCATGATACTTGATTTGGTCAGTGGAAACTTACTGGTTTTGATATGGGTTATTGCTCTGTGTGTGTATGTATGTGTGTATTTTGTTCAAGCTTCTACAGGTCAGAGGTTGGGTTAAATGACTTGCCTTGGACTCTTGCAATTTTCCATCTGTTATGGGAAAATAGTCACAAATGAGAAATGCTCCAAAATAAGAGAAAGCTGTAGCAGTCATGAAACTTGAAGCAGATCTCCCTAGCCAATGAAAAGCCTCATGAGTGAGAAACTAAATGTTTACTCAACTATGCTAGAAACATTTTAAATCATATTTTTATTTTAGAATATAACATATATGTATAGTAGTGATAACTTTCCAAGTGTAATTTAACAAGTAGTTAAAGAGTAAATTTCAGAGTATTATAGGTAACAGTTTCACAGTTTTCCTTAATGTGAAATATAGAATATATACAAAAAGGTAACAACTTTCAAAGTATGATTTATCAAGTAGATATTTAGGAAATTTCCAAAGTTGTGATGAATTATACTAACATTGTTTCACTTATTTTCTCATTGTGAAATATAACATATGTACAGAAAGGTGTTAGCTTTCAAATTACAATTTAACAAGTAGCTATAGAACAAATTTCAAAGGATGCTATGAGTTACAGTTCTACCATCAATCCTTTCCTTCTAGTTGTTTTAATACCCTAGCAACTAAGACAAAGAAAATTATATAAAGATTCGGTGTTCATAATCCTTTGTTAAATTCCATCTTGTCTGTTGCTGCTCTTTGCTCTAGTTTAACCAACTTCCCAATCTTTAGGGATGTCTAGGCAGTGGCCACTCTAACTTGTTTATGTTGAAAATGTCTGTCAACTTTATGAGCAAAAGGGGCACATCTATTTGATGTTCTTGAAGAGGATATTGCCTCTGGGTTTGGGGACTTAGCTGGCATAGGAGCTCTCTGAAGGATTTAAGTTTCTGAAGAATAAAATTAGTGAGTGAAATTTTATAGAGTCTCAGATAGGGATCCAGGTATTCTTTAAGGTTTTTGGGACTACTGTTGACTTTTGCTTAATATATGGTAATAAATTTGCATATGTAGATGAAGCTTTCATAAGAGTAACCTCCAGGGCAGCCTCTTGACTCTATTTGAATTCTCTTAGCCACTAAAACCTTATTGCCCTTCTTTTCCCCCTTTTGGTCAAAAAGACATTCTCAATCCCTCAATGCCAGGGTCAGGTTCATTCCCAGAATACGTATCACCAGGAAGGCTCATTCATCTTGTAGGTCCTGTCCCACATCAAGGGGAGGGTAATGGATTTATTTGCAGGGTTAGGCTCAAAGGGAGAAAGTCCATATTTGAGCAAGAGGTTCTCTGGAGGTTACTTCTCGGCATAATTGTAGGTGGGCTTAGCCTCCCCTTTAAACTGTAAGTACTACCTGAGCAAGCCTCAATATTGAGGGCTTGACTTGTAAAGTAGGGGGTTCCTAAGTTCACATAGCATATGTTATGTCCACAATAATTCACCCATATCTCACATTATCATCACTTACTTGTTCAATCCTCATTCTCCATTTTAAACATTTCTCATGACCCAAAACATCTCACAGTTCTTGTTAGTCCTTATCCTACTTTGCAAATGCTGCAGAATGCAAAACACCAGAGATGGATTGGCTTTTATAAAAAGGGGGTTTATTTGGCTACACAGTTACAGTCTTAAGGCCATAAAGTATCCAAGGTAACACATCAGTAATTGAGTACCTTCACTGGAGGATGGCCGATGACATCTGGAAAACCTCTGTTAGCTGGGAAGGCATGTGGCTGGCATCTGCTCCAAAGTTATGGTTTCAAAATGGCTTTCTCCCAGGATGTTCCTCTCTAGGCTGCAGTTCCTCAAAAATGTCACTCTTAGTTGTACTTGGGGTATTTGTCTTCTCTTAGCTTCTCCGGAGCAAGAATCTGCTTTCAATGGCTTTCTTCAAACTGCCTCTCATCTGGAGCTCCTGTGCCTTCTTCAAAGTGTCCCTCTTGGCTGTAGCTCCTCTTCAAAACATCACTCACAGCTGCACTGAGTTCCTTCTCTTTGAGTCAGCTCATTTATATGGCTCCACTGATCAAGGCCCACCCTCAATGGGTGGGGCCATGTCTCCATGGGACTATCTCATCAGAGTCATCACCCACAGCTGGGTGGGGCACATTCCAAGCAAATCTAATCAGCACCAAAACATCTGCCCCACAAGACTACATCAAAGATAATGGTATTTGGGGGACACAATACATTCAAACTGGCACAGTCCTTAATTATTTTTCTCTAGTATTTGTGTAATACTAGTGGTATATTCCTAATTATTTATACTCTCTGGTATTCAATATGTAGATTTTTCCCATACACCCTTCTGTTGTCAACTCTGTGTTAGAGTCATATCTTAGAAGTATATCATGTAGACACCTATCTATATTTATGGTGCTTGTCTGTGGGAAATATGCCTTAAAACAACCCCTTTCAATCCTATTCACCTTTAATATAGCCCTGATACTTATCCCAGTAAGAAACAATTTCACCCCTATCCATTACCATACCTTTCAATTCACCAACATTAACATATCTGAACATACTATATTATCATTCCCCCTCACTAGCTACTGTCTATCTCTAGGTCCCCAGTATTCTATATTATAAGACATTGATTTAGCATTGTTGAGAGAGTTCATAGAGGTGTTAACATACAATATCTCTCCTTTTGTGTTTGACTTATTTCACTTAGCATTATATCTTCAATTTTCATCCATCTTGCCATGTTTCAGTACTTTGTTTCTTACTGCTCTACAGTATTCCATCATATATATATACCACATTTTGTTTGTCCTTCTGTTGAAGGACACTTGGATTGTTTCCATCTCTTGGCAATTGTGAACAATGCCCCTATGAACATTTGTGTAAAAATATCTATTCATGTCACTGCTTTAAAATCTTCTGGGTATATACCGAGACATGAAATTGCTTGATCATAGGGTAATTCAATGTCCATTTTCTGAACAACCACCAGATTGCCTTCCACAGAGGCTGTACCATTATATATTCCTACCAACAATGAATAAGAGTTCCATTTCTCCACATCCTTTCCAGCACTTATTGTTTCCTGTTTGTTTAATGGCAGCCATTCTCATTGGTGTGAGATTGTATCTCATTGTGGTTTTGATTTGCGTTTCCCTAATAGCTAGTGAAGATGAACATTTTTTTCATGTATTTTTTAGCCATTTGTATTTCCTCTTCAGAAAAACACCTTTTCATATCTTTTGCCCATTTTATAATTGGGCTTTTTTTACTATTGTCATTGAGTTGTAGGATTTCTTTATATATGCTGAATAGCATGCTCTTATCAGATATGTGGTTTCCAAATATTTACTCCCACTGAGTTGGCTGTCTCTTCACCTTTGGACAGTTTTTTGAGTCACAGAAGCTTTTGATTTGAGGAGTTCCCATTTATTCTATTTTTTCTTTCATTGCTTGTGCTTTGGATGTAAGATCTAAGAACATTCCTCCTAATCGTAGGTTTTTATTTAATTCAGTTTTTTTTAGATATATTCACATATCATACAATCATCCATGGCATAAACAGTACCATAATATAGTTGTGCATTCATCATCCCAATCTATTTTTTGAACATTTTCCTTATGCCAGAAAAAGTGGAAATAAGAATAAAAAAATAAAAATAAAACAACACCAAAATCATCCCCCCACCACCACCCTATTTTTCATTTAGTTTTCGTCCCTATTTTTCTACTCATCTGTCCACATACTGGATAAAAGGAGTGTGATCCACAAGGCTTTCACAATCACACTGTCACCCTTGTAAGCTACATTGTTATACAATCATCTTCAAGAGTCAAGTCTACTGGGTTGCAGTTTGATAGTTTCAGGTGTTTACTTCCAATACTAGGTTTTGAAGATGTTTCCCTATGTTCTAGTTTGCTAATGCTGCAGAATGCAAAACACCAGAGATGGATTGGCTTTTATAAAAAGGGGGTTTATTTGGCTACATAGTTACAGTCTTAAGGCTGTAAAGTGTCCAAGGTAACACATCAGTAATTGGGTACCTTCACTGGAGGATGGCCAATGGCATCCAGAAAACCTCTGTTAGCTGGGAAGGCACGTGGCTGGTGTCTGCTCCAAATTTCTGGTTTCAAAATGGCTTTCTCCCAGGACGTTCCTCTCTAGCAAGCTTGCTCCTCTTCAAAACATCACTCACAGCTGCACTGTGTTCCTTCTCTTTGAGTCAGCTCATTTATATGGCTCCACTGATCAAGTCCCACCCTGAATGGGTGGGGCCCTGCCTCCATGGGAATATCTCATCAGAGTCATCACCCACAGCTGGGTGGGGCAAATTCCAAGCAAATCTAATCAGCACCAAAACGTCTGCCCCACAAGACTACATCAAAGAATATGGCTTTTTTCTGGGGGACATAATACATTCAATCCGTCACACCCTACATTACCTTCTAGGAGTTTTGTGGTAATATGTCTTATACTGAGGTCTTTGACTTACTTTGAGTTAATTTTTGTATAGGGTATAAGTAGGCATTCTCTTTCATTCTTTTGTTATAGCTATCAAGTTCTTCCAGCCCCATTTGTTGAACAGACTGTTCTGTCCCAGTTTAGTGGATTTGGTGGCATTATCAAAAATCAGTTAACTGTATAGCTGGGGGTCTATTTCCAAACTTTCAATACAATTCTATTGATCAATATGTCGATGTTTATGCCAATACCATGCTGTTTTGATCACTTTAGCTTACTAGTAGTCTTCGATATCTGGAAGTGCAAGTCCTCCCACTTTGTCCTTTTTTTTTTTTTTTTGGATGTTTTTGGCAATTCAGGGCCCTTTTTCCTTCCAAATAAATTTGATAGCTAGCTCTTCCAAGTCTGCAAAGTAAGTTGTTGGAATTTTGATTGGAATTGCATTGAATCTGTAAATCAATTTGGGTAGAACTGACATCTTAACAATGTTTAGTCTTTCTGTCCATTAGTATGTAGTGTTTTCCACTGATAGGTTGCTTTGAATTTCTTTTAGTAAAATTTTGTAGTTTTCTGTGTAGAGGTCTTTTGCATCTTTGGTTAAGTTCATTCCTAGGTACTTGATTTTTTTAGTTTCTATTGTGAATGGAAGTTTTTAGTTTGATGGCCTTTTCAGTTAGGTCATTACTAGTGTATAGGACCATCACTGACTTATATGCATTAATTGTATATCCCAACATTCTGCTGAATTTGTTTATTAGCTTAAGTAGCTTTATGATTGAATTCTCAGGATTTGTCAAATATAAGATCATATGTGCAACTAATGAGAGTTTTGCTTCTTCCTTTCCAAATTGAATATCTCATATATCTTTGTACTGGCAAATTTCTTTGGCTAGAAATTCTAGCACAATGTTGAATAATAGAGGTGATATTGGGCATCCTTGTCTCTTTCCTAATTTTAGGGGGAAGGCTTTCAGCTTTTCACTGTTGAGTACTATGCTGGCTGTGGCTTTCTCATATATGTTCTGTATCATAGGAAGTTTCCTTAAATTCCTACATTTTGTAGTGTTTTTATCAAAAAGCGATGTTGAATTTTGTCAAATGCTTTTTCAGCATCTTTCTAGATGATCAATTATCTTTTTCCCCTTCAATTTGTTAATGTGTTGAATTACATGAATTGATATCCTTATGTTGATCCACCCTTGCATGCCAGGAATGAACCCCACTTGTTTGTGGTGTACAAGTCTTTTAATGTGGATTTGGATTCAATTTGCTAGTATATTGTTTAGGATGTTTGCATCTATATTCATTAGGGAGATTGGCCTATAGTTTTCCCTTTTTATAGTGTCTTCATCTAGTTTTGGTATCAGAGTGATTTTAGCTTAATATAATGAATTAGGTAATATTACTTTTTCTTTAATTTTTTGAAAGATTTTGAACAGGAATAGTGTAAATTCTTATTAGAAGTTTGGTAATATTCCCCTGTGTAGCCATCTGGCACTGGGCTTTTATCTGTATGTAGATTTTTGATGATTGATTTTATCACTTTGCTTATGATTGGCTTGTTGAGGTCTTCTATTTCTTCTCTGGTCAGTCTGTGTTGTTCATATGTTTCCAGGAAATTGCCCATTTCCTCTAAGTTGTCTAGCTTGTTGGCATACAATTGTTCATAGTATCTTATGATTTTTTTATTTCTTAAGGATATGTTTTAATTATGCCCTTTTCATTTCTCATTCTGTTTATTTGGATCTTACTTGTTTTTGACTTTGAGTGTCTAGCAAAGGATCTGTCAATCTTGTTGATCTCAAAGAACCAACTTTTGGTTTTGTGTTTTCTCTCTATTGCTCTTTTGTTCTACAGCTCATTTATTTCTTCTTTAATTTCATTATTTCTTTTCATCTACATCATTTAGGATTACATTGCTGATCATTCTCTAGCCTCTTCAGCTGTTCAGTTAGGTCTTTAATTTTTGCTCTTTCTTGTTTTTTTCTTATTTTTTAATGAGATTGTTCAGATACCATACAACTATCCAAAGATTCACAGTGTACAATCAGTTGCCCATGGCACCACTATAAAGCTGTGCATCCATCAGCACAATTAATTTTTTTGATTTTTAGAACATTTTCACTACTCCAGAAAAGAAATAAAGACAAAAAGAAGGAAATGCAGATCCTCCATACCCCTAACCATGCATCCTCCATTATTGATTCATAGTTTTGGTCTAGTACATTTGTAACTGTTGATAAAAGAATGTTAAAATACTACTAACTATAGTATATAGTTTGCCATAGGTATATATTTTTCCCTATGTGCCTCTCTATTATTAGCTTCTAGTTACGGTGACATTTGTTCTAGTTCATGAGAGAGATTTCTAATATTTTTAGAGTTAATCACAGACATTGTCTACCACAAGACAATGTTTTATATATTCCCATCTTTTAACCTCCAGTTTTTCTTCTGGTGAGATGCATGACTCTGAGCTTACACTTTCCACCATCTTCACACACCTTTCAGCACTGTTAGTTATTCTTATAACATGCTACCATCACTCCTGTCCATTTCCAAACATTTAAGTTCACCCTAGTGGAACATTCTGTTCATAATAAGCAAACACTCCCCATTCTTTAGCCTCATTTCAATATCCTGGTAACTTATATTTCATGTCTATGAGTTTATATATTATAATTAGTTCATATCAGTGAGACCCTGCAATATTTGCCTTTATGTGTCTGTCTTATTTCTCTCAATATAGTGCTCTCAAGGTTTCTTCATCAACCCATTTTTTAAGACAGTTTTATTCACACAGCATACATTCCATCCTAAGTAAACAATAATTTCCCTGTGTAGTCATGTATTTATGTATTGAGCACTATTGCCACTCTCTATTTAAGAACATCTACATTTCCTCCACAAAGGCAGAAGAAGAGTCAAAGAAGGCAGAGAGGCAAAAGAAAAAGAAAAAAAGAAAGAGAAAAAAAAACAAAAAACTCCCACAAATCTTGATAGCTAGAAAGCAACAAAAGGAAAGATAGCATAAACCTAAAGTAGAATAAAGTCAGACAACATCACCAATGCCAGGAGTCCCATACCTTTCCCCTGTTCCCCACCACCATATGAATTTAGCTTTGGTATACTGCCTTTGTTAGATTAAAGGAAGCATAATACAATGTTTCCATTAATTACAGCCTCTAGTTTGCACTGATTGTATTTTCCCCCATCCCACCCTATTTTTAACAGCTTGCAATGCTGACATTCATTTGTTCTACCTCACAGAAAAACATATTTGTACCTTATTGAGCACTCCAGGTTTCCCTGAGTTGCACAGTCCCAGTCTTTATTGTTTGCCTTTTGTTCTGGTGTCCCACATGGTCCCAGCCTTCCTCTTTCAACCATATTCACAGTCACCTTTGTTCAGTGTACGTACATTGCTGTGCTACTGTCTCCCAAAATTGTTTTCCAATCCTCTCACTCTTGTCTTTTCCTTTCTGTCTGCAGTGCTTCCTTCAGTGTTTCCTGTAGAGCAGGTATGTTGTTCACAAACTCTGTCATTGTCTGTTTGTCAGAGAATATTTTAAGCTCTCCCTCATATTTGAAGGATAGTTTTGCCAGATATAGGATTCTTGGTTGGTAGTTTTTCTATCTCAGTATCTTAAATATATCATCCCACTTTCTTCTTGCCTCCATGATTTCTATTGAAAAATCTGCACTTATTCTTATCAAGCTTCCTTTGTATGTGATGCATCACTTTTGTCCTGCTGATTTCAGGATTCTCTCTTTATCTTTGATGTTTGGTAATCTGATTATTAAGTGTCTTGTTTTAGGTCTATTCAGATGTATTATGTTTTAGGTATGCTGCACAACTTGGATCCATAATTTTTAAGTCTTTCAAAAAAGATGGGAAATTTTCATTGATCATTTTCTCTATTGTTGCTTCTGTCCCTTTTTCCCTTCTCTTCTTCTTCTGGGACACCAATGACATGTACATTCCTGCTTTTCATTTTGTTCTTAAGTTCCTGGAGATGTTGCTCATATTTTTCAATTCTTTTCTCTATCTGTTCTTTTGTGTGTAGGCTTTCAGGTGCCTTATTCTCCAGTTCCTGAGTGTTTTCTTCTGCCTCTTGAGATCTTCTGTTGTATGTTTCCATTGTGTCTTTCATCTCTTGTGTTGTGCCTTCCATTTCCATAGATTCTGCCCATTGGTTTTTTGAACTTTCAATTTCTACCTTATGTAACCCAGTGTTTTCATAATATGGTTCAGTTCTTTCACCATATCTTCCCTAAACTTTTTTTAATCTTCATTTTATTGAGATATATTCACATACCACGCAGTCATACAAAACAAATCGTACATTTGATTGTACACAGTACCATTACATAGCTGTACATTCATCACCTAAATCAATCCCTGACACCTTCATTAGCACACACACAAAAATAACAAGAATAATAATTAAAGTGAAAAAGAGCAATTGAAGTAAAAAAGAACACTGGGTACCTTTGTCTGTTTGTTTGTTTGTTTCCTTCCCCTATTTTTCTACTCATCCATCCATAAACTAGACAAAGTGGAGTGTGGTCCTTATGGCTTTCCCAATCCCATTGTCACCCCTCATAAGCTACATTTATATACAATTGTCTTCGAGATTCATGGGTACTGGGTTGTAGTTTGATAGTTTCAGGTATCCACTACCAGCTACCTCAATTCTTTGGAGCCTAAAAAGGGTTGTCTAAATTGTGTGTAAGAGTGCCCACCAGAGTGACCTCTCAGCTCCTTTTGGAATCTCTCTGCCACTGAAGCTTATTTCATTTCCTTTCACATCCCCCTTTTGGTCAAGAAGATGTTCTCCATCCCATGAAGCCAGGTCTACATTCCTCCCCGGGAGTCATATTCCACGTTGCCAGGGAGAATCACTCCCCTGGGTGTCTGATCCCATGTAGGGGGGAGGGCAGTGATTTCAGCTTTCAAGTTGGCTTAGCTAGAGAGAGAGGGCCACATCTGAGCAACAAAGAGGCATTCAGGAGGAGGCTCTTAGGCACAACCATAGGGAGGCCTAGCCTCTCCTTTTCAGCAACCGTCTTCCCAAGGGTAAAACCTATGGTAGAGGGCTCAACCCATCAAACCACCAGTCCCCTATGTCTGTGGTCATGTTAGCAACCATCGAGGTGGGGTAGGCCAATACCCCTGCATTCTCCAGAGGCTCCTCAAGGGGGCTCTACATTTTTTTCCTTGTTTTTTTTTTTAAATCAACTGTATGAAAACAAAATTAAAACAAAAACAAAAACAAAAACAAAAAAACATGCAATAAAAGAACATTTCAAAGAGACCATAACAAGGGAGTAAGAAAAAGACAATTAACCTAAGATAATTGCTTTACTTCCAACATGATCCTACTTTACCCCAAGAAAGTTACCTAATATAGCAACATTTCTGTGAACTTGTTTCTACTATATCCATCAGAAATTAACAGACCATAGTCATTCCTGGGCATCCCCAGAACGTTAAATAGCTTATCTGTTCTTCTTGGATTATTGTTCCCCCTTCCTTAATTGCTCTCTATTGCTAGTTCCCCTACATTCTACATTATAAACCATTTGTTTTACCTTTTTCAAAGTTCACATTAGTAGTAGCGTATAATATTTCTCTTTTTGTGCCTGGCTTATTTCGCTCAGCATTATGTCTGCAAGGTTCATCCATGTTGTCATATGTTTCATGAGATTGTTCCTTCTTACTGCCTTGTAGTATGCCATCGTGTGTATATACCACATTTTATTTATCCACTCATCTGTTGAAGGACATTTGGGTTGTTTCCATCTCTTGGCAATTGTGAATAATGCTGCTATGAACATTGGCATGCAGATATCTGTTCGTGTCACTGCTTTCCGATCTTCCAGGTATATACCGAGAAGTGCAATCACTGGATCGAATGGTCACTCTATATCTAGTTTTCTAAGGAACTGCCAGACTGACTTCCAGAGTGGCTGAACCATTATACAGGCCCACCAACAATGAATAAGAGTTCTAATTTCTGCACATCCCCTCCAGCATTTGTAGTTTACTGTTTGTTTAATGACAGCCATTCTAATCGGTGTGAGATGGTATCTCATTGTGGTCTTAATTTCCATCTCTCTAATAGCTAGTGAAGCTGAACATTTTTTCATGTTTCTTGGCCATTTGTATTTCCTCTTCAGAGAACTGTCTTTTCATATCTTTTGCCCATTTTATAATTGGGCTGTATGTACAATTGTCATTGAGTTGTAGGATTTCTTTATATATGCAAGATATCAGTCCTTTGTCAGATACATGGTTTCCAAAAATTTTTTCCCATTAAGTTGGCTGCCTCTTTACCTTTTTGAGAAATTCCTTTGAGGTGCAGAAGCTTCTAAGCTTGAGGAGTTCCCATTTATCTATTTTTTCTTTTGTTGCTTGTGCTTTGGGTGTAAAGTCTAGGAAGTGGCCGCCTAATACAAGGTCTTGAAGATGTTTTCCTACATTATCTTCTAGGAGTTTTATGGCACTATCTTTTATATTGAGATCTTTTGTCCATTTTGAGTTAATTTTTGTGTAGGGTGTGAGGTAGGGGTTCTCTTTCATTCTTTTGGATATGGATATCCAACTCTCCCAGCCCCATTTGTTGAAAAGACCACTATGACTCAGTTCAGTGACTTTGGGGGCCTTATCAAAGATCAGTCGGCCATAGATCTGAGGGTCTATCTCTGAATTCTCAATTGAATTCCATTGATCTATATGTCTATGTTTGTGCCAGTACCATGCTGTTTTGACAACTGTGGCTTTATAATAAGCTTCAAAGTCAGGGAGTGTAAGTCCTCCCACTTCATTTTTCTGTTTTAGAGTCTCTTTAGCAATTCAAGGCATCTTCCCTTTCCAAATAAATTTGATAACTAGCTTTTCCAAGTCTGCAAAGTAGGTTGTTGGAATTTTGATTGGGTTTGCATTGAATCTGTAGATGAGTTTGGGTAGAATTGACATCTTAATGACATTTATCCTTCCTATCCATGAACAAGGAATATTTTTCCATCTTTTAAGGTCCCCTTCTATTTCTTTTAGTAGAGTTATGTAGTTTTCTTTGTATAGGTCTTTTACATCTTTGATTAAGTTTATTCCTAGGTAGTTGATTTTTTTAGTTGCTATTGAAAATGGTATCTTTTTCTTGAGTGTCTCTTCACTTTGTTCACTTCTAGCATATAGAAACATTACTGACTTATGTGCATTAATCTTAAGTCCTGCTACTTTGCTAAATTTGTTTATTAGTTCTAGTAGGGGTATTGTCGATTTCTCAGGGTTTTCCAGATATAAGATCATATCATCTGCAAACAATGACAGTTTTACTTCTTCTTTTCCAATTTGGATGCCTCTAATTTCTTTGTCTTGCTGGATTGTCCTGGCTAGGACTTCAAGCACAATGTTGAATAACATTGGTGACAGCGGGCATCCTTGTCTTGTTCCTGATCTTAGAGGGAAGGCTTTCAGTCTCTCACCATTGAGTACTATGCTGGCTGTGGGTTTTTCATATATGCTCTTTATCATATTGAGGAAGTTTCCTTCAATTCCTACCTTTTGAAGTGTTTTTATCAGAAACGGATGTTGGATTTTATCAAATGCTTTTTCAGCATCTATTGAGATGATCATTTGATTTTTCCCTTTTGAATTTTTAATGTGTTGTAATACATTGATTGATTTTCTTATATTGAACCATATTTGCATACCTGGAATGAACCCCACTTTGTCATGGTGTATGATTTTTTTAATGTCTTTGGATTTGATTTGCAAGTATTTTGTTGAGGATTTTTGCATCTATATTCATTAGGGAGATTGGCCGGTAGTTTTCCTTTTTTGTAGCATCTTTGCCTGGTTTTGGTATTAGATTGATGTTAGCTTCGTAAAAAGAGTTATGTAGTGTTCCATTTTCTTCAATGTTTGGAAAGAGTTTGAGTAAGATTGGAGTCAGTTCTTTCTGGAAAGTTTGGTAGAATTCCCCTGTGAAGCCATCTGGCCCTGGGCATTTATTTGTGGGAAGATTTTTGATGACTGATTGGATCTCTTTGCTTGTGATGGGTTGATTGAGTTCTTCTCTTTCTTCTCCGGTCAGTCTAGGTTGTTCATATGTTTCCAGGAAATTGTCCATTTCCTCTACATTATCCAGTTTGTTGCCATACAGTTGTTCATAGTATCCTCTTATAATTTTTTTAATTTCTTCAGGATCTGTGGTTATGTCACCTTCTTCATTCATTTTTTTGTTTATATGGGTCTTCTCTCATTTTGATTTTGTCAGTCTAGCTAGGGGCTTGTCAATCTTGTTGATCTTCTCAAAGAACCAACTTTTGGTGATATTTATCCTCTCTATTATTTTTTTGTTCTCTGTGTCATTTATTTCTGTTTTAATCCTTGTTATTTCTTTTCTTCTACTTGGTTTAGGATTGGTTTGCTGTTCATTTTCTAGCTTCTTCAGTTCATCCATTAGTTCTTTGATTTTGGCTCTTTCTTCTTTTTTAATATATGCATTTAGTGCTATAAATTTCCCCCTCAGTACTGCTTTTGCTGCATCCCATAAGTTTTGGTATGTTGTGTTCTCATTTTCATTTGTCTCTATACATTTAGCAATTTCTCTTGCTATTTCTTCTTTAACCCACTGATTGTTTAGGAGTGTGTTATTTAACCTCCAGTTATTTGTGAACTTTCTAAGTCCCTGATGGTTATTGACTTCTAATTGTATTCCATTGTGGTCAGAGAATGTGCTTTGAATAATTTCAATCTTTTTAAATTTATTGAGGCTTGTTTTATGTCCCAGCATATGATCTATTCTGGAGAAAGTTCCGTGAGCACTAGAAAAGTATGTGTATCCTGGTGATTTGGGATGTAATGTTCTGTATATGTCTGTTAAATCTAATTCATTCATCAGATTGTTTAGGTTTTCAATTTCCTTATTGGTCTTCTGTCTGGGTGATATATCTATATGAGAGAGTGATGCGTTGAAGTCTCCCACAATTATTGTGGAAACATCAATTGCTTCCTTTAGTTTTGCCAGGGTTTCTCTCATATATTTTGTGGCAACTTGATTGAGTGCATAGACATTTATGATTGTTATTTCTTCTTGCTGAATTGCCCCTTTTATTAGTACGTAGTGGCCTTCTTTGTCTCTCAAAACATCCATGCATTTAAAGTCTATTTTATCTGAGATTAATATTGCTACACCTGCTTTCTTGTGGCTGTAGCTTGCATGAAATATTTTTTCCATCCTTTCACTTTCAATTTCTTTGTGTCCCTGTGTCTAAGATGAGTCTCTTGTATGCAACATATTGATGGTTCGTTTTTTTTTTGATCCATTCTGTGAATCTATATCTTTTAATTGGGGAGTTTAATCCATTTACATTCAACGTTATGACCGTGAAGGCATTTCTTGAATCAGCCATCTTATTCTTTGGTTTATGTTTGTCATATATATTTTCCCCTCTCTCTATTAATATCCTTTATTGTACCCATACCGAATTTCTTTAGCACTGAACCTTTCTCCAAGTCTCTCTGTCCTTTCTTTGTTTCTCTGTCTGTAGGGCTCCCTTTAGTATCTCCAGTAGGGCAGGTCTCTTGTTAGCAAATTCTCCCAGCCTTTGTTTGTCTGTGAAAAATTTAAGCTCTCCCTCAAATTTGAAGGAGAGTTTTGCTGGATAAAGTATTCTTGGTTGGACATTTTTCTCAGTCAGAATTTTAAATATATCGTGCCACTGCCTTCTTGCCTCCATGGTGGCTGCTGAGTAGTCACTACTTAGTCTTATGCTGTTTCCTTTGTACGTGGTGAATTGCTTTTCTCTTGCTGCTTTCAGAACTTGCTCCTTCTCTTCCGTGTTTGACAGTGTGATCAGAATATGTCTCGGAGTGTGTTTATTTGGATTTATTCTATTGGGAGTTTGCTGAGCATTTATGATTTGTGTATTTGTGTTGTTTAGAAGATTTGGGAAGTTTTCCCCACAATTTCTTTGAATACTCTTCCTAGACCGTTACCCTTTTCTTCCCCTTCTGTAACACTGATGAGTCTTTTATTCGGACGTTTTATATTATCCATCATATCCCCGAGGTCCGCTTCAATTTTTTCAATATTTTCACCATTCTTTCTTTTATGCTTTCATTTTCCATTCTGTCATCTTCCAGGTCACTGATTCATTGTTCAACTTCCTCTAGTCTTGTACTGTGAGTGTCCAGAATATTTTTAATTTGGTCAACAGTTTCTTTAATTTCCATAAGATCATCTATTTTTTAATTTATTCTTGCAGTGTCTTCTTTATGCTCTTCTAGGGACTTCTTGATATCCTTTGTATCCCGTACTATCATCTCATTGTTCATCTTTAGTTCTTTGAGTAGCTGGTGTATGTGCTGTGTCTCTTCTGATCTTTTGATTTGGGTGCTTGGGCTTGGGTTATCCATATCATCTGTTTTTTTCATATGCTTTATAATTTTCTGTTGTTTTTGGCCTCGTGGCATTTGCTGAACTTGTTAGGGTTCTTTTAGGATTTGTAGACCAATTGAAGTCCTTATCTCTAATTTATCAGATCTACAGCTTCGTGGAGTACACTTTCTCTAATTAACCAGCAGGTGGTGTCCACGAGCCACCTGTTCTCCACAAGCCAGTTCTCCCCTGCTTTGCCTTTGTGGTGAGTGGGGGAGTGGGTCTTGTGGGGTCCAATTGGTGTACCAAGCTTGCGTGTGTAGTTGGTGTTGCCCGCCCTGTATATGGGGTGTGTTTCTGGGCAGTCAGGGAGGGGTGTGGCTCTAACAATCAAATCTCCTTGGTGATCCTGGAGTTTTAAAGCTGCTGCAATAGTCTAACACTTCAGTTCAGTCCTGCCACAGTTTGTCTCTGCCACTGACCCACAAGTCCTTGGTATTGGCTTATGGCTCCTGAGACTTGCAAGTGGGTCCCTCTTCCAGGCCGTGCACCCCCTGGTCCTCTGTTGAGGGATGACTGTGCTATGTCACTGGTGAGTGCCATCCCCCCAGTGCAGTTCTGGACTGCTGGGCTGTGTAGGGAGGCTCCCAGTCTGCTGAAATGATGGCTGAATGGGGCTTTGCTAATTCACACTGCTCCACCTTCCCAACTCTGGGACAATCAGCTGAAGTTGCAGGGAAGGCTAATGTCCACACCCAGTTTTGTGGTGTGTGCCTGTTATTTGAAGCACTTCCATCACACTGGGTTGTCTGGGGCAGCTCTGGGCTATGGGACTGGCAATGGACAGGAGTGTTTCCTGCCCACCAGGATGATGGCTTTGAGCAGACACCCCCCTTTTCTTGGTAAGTTGTGGTGTTTAGTGAATTTTCTCAGCCACTGGATTATTGCCTTTTGTCTCAGAGCCCTCTTAATTCTGCTCTTGACTTGACCTGCCCAAATTGCAAGTCTTTGAAGCTTTCTTTATTGGGCTTCTTAGAGTAATTGTTTTAGAAAAAGAAAAAAGGATTAAAAAAAAAAAAGGGCCCTCCTCACAGATCTAATGGGTTATTGAAATGCTAAGAGACAAAGCAATTAGGGCCATTAAGGAAAGGTCCACAGGGCAGAGAGATCAGCTTTTCTTCGGGATTTGCAAATGAGCCTCAGGGCCTGAGCTCTGCCCTTCCCCTTTCTGTGTTCACCAGAACTCCAAAAATCCTCCACTTTTATTTTGGAGTTTTTCGTGCTGTTTTTTTCTATGCCTGTCTCCTCTCTGCTGGGCTGGCTGCTCTCAGATTCTCTGGTGTCAGGTCTCAGTCTATCTATGGTTGGAGTTTGGATCAGTAGAATGAGTTTCCGATAAGGGCTGCCACTGCAGTTCTCCCTTCTCCTTCCCGGAGCTGACAGCCCCCCCCACACGGGACTGAGCCTGGCAGAGAGGGGTGCGGGTCCCCTGGCCACAAAAACTTACAGATTTCATTGATCTCAGCAGTTCGGCATTTTCATGACTGTTGTATGAAGTATGCCAAAAGTCAGACTGCTCTGTGGTGTCCAGTCCACAGAGTTCCTGGCTTTCTACCTACTTTCCTGTAGGAATAACTTCTCTGATGACCGGTTACCAGTGAGCTTGGGCTCCTCTGACAGCTAGCAAGACACGTGGTCCTTCTCTCCCAAGTTTCATTGCTTCAGCTTCTGGCTTCTCTATCTGTGGCTTTTTCTCTAAACATCTCTGGGTGTTTCTCACAACTTCTCTGGGGCTTTTTCCATCCCTAAACTTTTTGAATTGACTTATTATTAGTTGTTTCAATTCCTGTATCTCAGTTGAAGTGTAAGTTTGTTCCTTTGTCTAGGCCATAACTTCATTTTTCTTAGTGTAGGTTGTAGTTTTCTGTCATCTGGCATGGTTTCCTTGGTTACCGCAAGCAGGTTTTCCCAGACCAGAATAGGCTCAAGTCCCAGAAGGAAGAAATATTCAGTATCCAATTTCCCTGTGGATGTGTCTTAAAAATTTGGTACACCCTGTGATGCCTCACATCACTGTGCTTTTCTGCCTAGCAGGTGTATCGTGTCATCCTTCAATTCCAGACTGTTGTAAGGAGGTGTGGCCCATAGCTCTTTTCCTCCAGGCTGTAGGGTCTGGTTCTGAATGGAAGGCAGGTAGTAGATCTAGGCCCCACTCCTTTCCTCTTAGAGATATAGATACCCTAAGGAGGTGTCATTAGCATTTCAATGGTCTCTCTCTGCATGTGCTATCTCCACCCTTGTCTGGGTCAGAGCACTGGGAACTGAAAATGGCTGAGGTAGCTTTCTTCACTCAGCCAAAACAAGGACAGAAAGTCCCTTCAGGGCTAGTATGCAGCAACCATCCAGCTCTCCAAGGTCTGTTGTCACCCAAAGCCTCTGTCTGCTTTTTGGGGATTCCTAGCTTGTAGTAAGCAGTTCACATTTGCTAATTAAAACCTCAGTTGGAGCTCAGTTGAGCTATATTCACTTGCTGGAGAGACCTTCTCTCTAGCACCATGAGGCTTTGCAGCTTGGGCTATGTGGGAAGGGGTCTCCCAGCTTGGAATTGCAGTTTTTACTTACAGATTTTATGCTGTGATCTCAGGCAGTCCTCTCAATTCAGGTTGGTGTATGATGAGTGGACAGTCACATTTCCCCCCCTGCAGTTATTCTGGATTGTTTACTAATTGTTCCTAGCTTTTTTATTAGTTGTTCCAGGGGGACTAACTAGCTTCCACTCCTCTCTATGCTGCATCTTAGATCCTCCTTATTTTAATTTTTATTCTTATTTTTTTTTGTGTGTGTGTGGTAATGAATGTTCAAAAATTGGTTGTAGTGATGAATGCACAACTTTATAATGGTACTGTGAACAATTGTATGCTGTGGATGATTTGATGGTATGTGAATATATCTCAGTAAAATTGAATTAAAAACAACTCATTCACACTTATAGAACACTTTAGCCATACACATTAACTTATTTTGTGGCATAAGTTCTCTTCTTTTACCTATTCTATTGTTCTATTTTTATCAACCAGTTCAAAGTGAAAATATTTATCATTTCAATTTCACAAAGCAATTAACTGAATTTCATTTTTAAAACACAATTAAATCTGAAATTAATTAAAGATGTCTAACATGATGAAAATGCATTATATTTAATTATTTTAAGATTTATTTGAAATACAAAGAAATAAAATTGTGTGCATGCACAGTAAAATGGTAACAATGTTTATCTCTGTGGATTAGGATTACATGACTTACAAAGATCTACACATGATAGACTATTTTTAAGTAAAGCATATAATATTAGATAATCCTTTGTCATAATTTAAAATACACTCTTGTTATTGTTTGCTCACAATTTATACATCTAACCATTTACACACTGATCAATTGTTTTGCAGTGTATGTTTTGGTTGGGCACATGATTTAATTTTTTTTCCAAAGAACTAATCAGTTATCCCAGCAATGTTTATTGAATAATTCTCTCTTTATTCACTTGCCCATGTTGCTGCCTATGTTACACACAGCTTTCCCTTGCATATTGCAATGTAATATTAGCTTTTTTAAGCCAGAGCTGAGATACATATATGCTCTTGATATGGATTTAGGGATATAAATGAGCACCCTTTCTTTGCTTGATACAGAAGAAATTCTATGTATCTTTCAATCAAGGACACAAAACACACAGACACCAATTTCTCCCTGATTTCCATTAGGTCAGGAATCACATGGCAATGAAAATAGAAGATGATAGTGCTATTCTTAATAGAGAATTGGGCTATTTGCTCTGATCCATCCAAGCTGTACAAAGTATTACATTTTTAAATTCTATTGAAGACATCAGAATTACAGCCAAGGTATAAAAGAAAATAAGCCTGGCATAATGGCCACATTTCCCTTGGACTGAGTCTGTACACTTTGGTAGGAAAAGGTAGCCAAGAGGCTGAGGTTATGATAAGAAAGACTGGGGGAAATTTTGGAGTACCAGGCCTATAAGTGGGTAATTTTGAACTTAAAATAGAGTCCTGTTTTAAGAACTGAAACCCAACTTCAGAGTATTCTGGTCCTTGTGCAAGTGAAAAAGTTATCTAGAACCTTTAAAATCCATTATTGTCTGCTGGAAATAGACATAAATCCTACTTGAAGAAAATATTGTAATAATAGGTTTTAAAATATTTCTACAACATTTTATATATGATGTCTAGCATTCAATGACTTGTAGTCCTGTGAGAAAATAAGACAGCAACACTAAAAATGTCCTAAGTAGACAACAGGTTGAAATTCTGGGCAGACAACTGGAAAATTCTAGAAACAGTAATATAACTAATTAAAAGCTCAGCAAATAGATTTAATTGCAGATTCATTACAGTGAAAGAGAGAATGAATGAAATGAAGCATAAACTAGAAGAAATTATTTAGCATTAATCATAGGATATAAAAACACAAAATAGAGTGTAAGAAACAGTAAGAAGGTCTAGTTTGAATGTATGTGATTTTAATCTAACAAAGAAAGAAGATAGGCAGAAGCAGCATTTAAAAATAAAATGACTGAGGCATTTCTGTAACTTAGCATATTGCTCATGGCCCAACAAGACAGGTGATCAATTTTAAGAGATTTATTACAAGGAATTGTCTTATTCAGTTCTGGGGACTGTCTAGGTGAGTTGGTAGTTACCTAGATAGAAGGCCATCAGGAAAAACAGTCTAGAACTCTTGAGACTTAGTTGAAGCTGCAGTTCAGAGGCAGAATTTCTTCTTCAGGGAAGCCTCAGGTCTACTTTTAAGGCTTTTCCATGGATTGAATCAGGCCTGTCACATCATCTAAGTTCAACTCCCTTACTTAAGTTCAAGTAGCTGTGCACATTAATCACATCTACATTTACCTTCATTTGAAGGCAACAGTTAGATTAGGGTTTGATTGAACAACTGAGAACGTAGACAATTTGGCAAAATACCATCAAACTTCTAAAGCCATGGTTTCAAGAAGCTCTACAAAGAAAACCACACCTGGGAACATCACCATAAACATCACTGTTAAAATTAAAGGAAAAAATGTAGAACCCTGAAAACAGAAGTGAAAAACAAAAGATTTCACTTTGAAAGAAGCTGAAAAAAATCTGACTTCTCACCAGGAATAATAGAAATGAGTGAATAAATAAATAGGTAAGTAAATGCATCAAAACAAAACAATGGAAAGATTTCATCAATATGCTAAAAGGAAATACCTGTCAACCTAGAATTCTACACATAGGAAAAATGCTTCAGTTTGGCTAGGCTTGGGTGTCTACCTGTTTGGTCAAACATTGGCCTAGATGTTGCTGTGCCAATTTTAGTAGATGGCATTAGCAGCTAAAATTAGTTGACTTTAAGTAGTGATTATTCTCCATAATGTGGGTGGGTCTCATCCAATTAGTTGGAGGTTTTAAATGCAAAGAGCTGAAGGTTCCGTTTCTTCCAGAGTGGTCTTTCAAAAGCACAGATGTTATCTAAAATTTCTACAGATGTAGTTAATCTATGTGATTTTTCCTACTGTTTTCTTTCTAGAACCCATTACTGCATGGCATTATTTTCCTGTTTTCTTTGATATTGTCCTCTCCTTCCCCTAGAATATAATATGAGAATGAAATGAAAGAGCAGGGAACTCATCCTCATTTTCTGCTCTCTCTCTATATATTTTTGTGGAATGAATGAGTAAATATCTCTTCCTGCCCTAAAATTCTTTGAAACCTCTCCCACTGGCATTTAGAGGAAACAGAAATAACTTTTCAAGGCAGTGGGCAAAGCCTTCCCTCTTCCGTATCTGAACTGACCCCTGCTAACAAATTATCTCTGTCCTGTGATAACATCAACCATCTTTCTGAGCAGAAATTGCTTATGGAAAATAACCCCTGAGAGTGGAATTGCATGTGATCTGAGAGAAGCTGTATATGAACTACAACACCTGAAGCATGCTTGGGACTCCTGAGCATGGCTTGTCATGGTCATCTCCCTCATGGGAACCTGAAATTATATAAAAGTTAGATTGCTGTAAATGTTGTTGATGCCTTATGGGAATGAGGCTTTGTGGCATGTGGGTCTTGTTTGTCTCTCTTTCTCCACCTGGGAAAATTTAGACCCTGCATGTCTGTGTGAAATGAGGTAATAACTTTTACAACTATACCCACTGGTACTGGGTGTGCCATATGAAAATCTTGTGAATCTTAGTGTTTAATTAAAACAAGGAAAAAATGAAGAATAGTCAGAGTAGGGAGTATACATGCAGAAAATGCTACCTTGTCCATAACATCATAAGATAAGAAGGATGGAGCCTTGAAGAGACTTAAGATATATTGTCTTGCTGGGATGGAAAATTCACCCATGGTCTAATGGCCAAACTTTGCAGCACCTGACATGTTTAACCTGGAACTAGAATATGGATGTGTCTGCTGCTGACATCTAGCAGTGCCATGTGAAAATATGAGCTCAAAAACTTGTCATAGGATGAGAGGTTTTCCTGAAAAATGTAAAAATATATGTTTATAGGTGTGCCAGTTTGAAACTTTTATAGACATGGAAGAGCCATGATCATTTTGTCCAGTGTTTTTGGGTGGAAACTTTTGTTTGAGCATTTCCATGGAGAAGTGACTCACTCAACTCTGGGTGAAACAGTTGATTATATTATTTCCATGGAGGTGTAGACCCTGCCCATTCAGGATGGGTCTTGAGTGGTTAACTGGATTATTTAGGGGAATGCAAGGGTCAACACAGATGCCTGCTGATACTTAGAGATGCTTGGAGATGTGGACAGAGGGATATTTGGTGATGCTAAGCTAAGAGTTAAAGCCCAGAGTTTGCCTAGGAGAAGCTAAGAGAGGACCTCCCACTCCAATGTTTAGAGAGAAACATCTTGGGAAAAGAAGCAATGATGAACAGGAGATGAGAGAGAAGAGCTAAGAGAAGCCAGAGATACTTTGGAGAAGGCTGTTTTGAAGCTAGAACCTGGGATCAAAGGACAAGCAGATGCCAGCCATGTGCCTCTCCAGCTGATAGAGGTGTTCCAGATGTCATTGGCTATTATACAGCGAAGGCATCGTCTTGTTGATGCCTTGATTTGGATACTTTTATGGACTTAGGACTATAAATTTGTAACCAAATAAGCCCCTTTTTAAAAAGCTGATCCATTTCTGGTATTTTGCATAAAGGCAACTCTAGCAAACCAGAACAGCAAACAACATTGTTGCCTATTCAAGCATCAGGGTGATGGTCAAACACTAGGTCCCACCCTCCTCAAGCATCAGGGTGGGAACTGGACACTTTGCCATCTCTGGGGCATCAGCTCAAACCCTCAGAGCCATGGAGTGGTGGCTAGACTCTCCCCAAGCTCCAGGGCACAGGCTCAACCTTCTCAAAACAGTGCAGTTGTAGCCAGACTCTCCCAAATTCCCAGAGAATATGCTCCATCCTCTCTGAACCCTGGAGAAACATCACTCTTCCTGAACAATGGGGCAGAAGTCCCACTCTCTTCAAACACAGTGCACACTCACACTCTCCAGGTATACTTGTGAGTCTGCTCTCCTGGCCTGAGGTGTCTTTGTCCAGACCTCATCTTTCATGTTTATCCTTGAAGTCATTTTCCTTCAATCTGTCCCTTTTCTGTCCCATTTAGCCCAGGCTGGCAGTGTCTCTGTTCATGATGGGCTCACAACAAACTTTTCTGTTTCACATGCAGGACACAGGTGTCTCAACCATCAGGAAATAGGACTTTTCACAAATCCTTTCTGGATAACTCCAACTCCAAAACTGAGTCACACTGAAATGGCTGACTCATTCCATGTTCAGCTAAATCCTCACATGAAATTCTATTCTCTGGGAGCTTGCTTTGTAGAAACTCAGAATTTTCCATAAAAACAATTTCTGGTTTCTTTGTACCCAAGGGTTCAGTTCTTAGCTTATCCCTTTCATCTCACATTTTATTATAAGCTGTAAGAAGTCAGGCTGCATTTTTCACATTTAATTTGGAAATCTCCTCAGCTAAATATCCAATTTTGTCACTTTCAACTTCTGCCTTCCATTCAACAACACTACTCATTTTTGCCAAATTCTCTGCCACTTTAAAACAAAGGTAGCCTCTCTTCAAATTTGCATGACACATTCATCATTTCTGTCTAAGTCCTCATTGTAGGTAAGTTTAGCATCCATATTTCTACCAACAGTATTGTCAAAGCAATCTATGCCTTTTCTATCAAGCTTCTCACAATTCTTCCATTATACATCTATAAAGACATTCCAGCAATTTTTGGTATTTGCATCTTGCAGCACTCAACTTCCAGTATCAAAATACATTTTGGTTTGCTAAAGCTGCCAGAATGCAATATACCAGAAATGGGTTGGCCTTTACAATTGGATTCATTAGCTTACAAGTTTAAAGCTTTAAGATGATGAAAGTTTCCAAATTAAGGCATCAACAGGATGATATACCATCTCTACAGAAAGGCTGACAGCAGCTGAGACACTGCTGTGATATGGAAAGTCTCATGGCAGGTGTCTGCTTGTCCTGTTTTCAGCTTCTAGCTTCAGTGGTTTCCTCTCTCAACTTCTGTGGGTGTGTCCTTGTCTCTCAACTTCTCTGAGATCTCTGGGTTTCTCTTACTTTTATCCTCTTGTAAAGGACTACAGTAAAAGGATTAAGACCCAATTGGAATGAGGTGGGTCACATCTCAATCAAAAAGACCTAACATGAAGACCCCACCCACAATAGATCTGCACCTGAAGAAATGGGATAAAAGAACATGGCATTGTCTGGGAGTACATACAACCTCCAAACAAACACATTCAGGATAGAATATCCAAAAACTGTGGGATGTCAGCAAAAGTTGTTAATATACATGTGATTGGATTACCAGAAAGAGAAGATAGAAAGAATGGAAAAGATATATTTGAAGCAATAATTGCTGAGGACTTTCTAAACTAATTCAGACACATATCCACAGGTCCGGGATTATCATATAGGATGCAGTAGAATAAATTCCAAAAATTTACATATAGGCAAAATGCAGGAAACAAACACAAACAAAAAATCTACAAGTTATTCCAGGGGCTGGGAGGTGGGGAGAATGCACCTTATCTATGGAAGAACAAAATTTTAAAAGCAAAATAATAAAAAGAGATGAAGAATATAAAGAAACCACTAGATGACCATAAAGAAGAATTCAAAAGCTTGGAAAAACAAATGGAAGAACTTATGGGAATGAAAGGCACAAAAGAGGAGATGAAAAATATAACAGAGACATACAACAGTAGATTTGAACAGGCATAAGAAAGGACCAGTGAACTGGGAGACAGGACATTTGAAATCATACACACGAAAGAATAGATAGGGAAAGAATGGAAAAATATGACCAGGGTCTTAGGGAGCTGAATGAAAACATGAAGTGTATGGATATACTCTTATGAGTGTCCCAGAAGGAAAAGAGAAGGAAAAAGGGGCAGAAATAATAATAGAATAAATAATCACAGAAATTTCCCAACTCTTATGAAAGACATAAAATTAAAGACTCAAGAAGTACAGTGTACCCTAGACAGAATATATCCCAATAGACATACTCCAAGACACTGATCAGATTGTTCAAAGTCAAAACAAAGATAAAGTGCTGAAAGCAGTAAGAGAAAAGTGATCCATCACATACAAGAGAAGCTCAACAAGAATATGAACAGATTTCTCCACAGAAACCATGGAAGAGAGAAGGCAGTGGTATGATATATTTAAAATACTGAAAAAGAAAGACTGACAAACAAGAGTTCTTTATCTGGCAAAACAGCCCTTCAAAAATGAGGGAGAGATTGAAATATTTTCAGACAAATACTGAGAGAGTTTATGAATAACAGACTGACACTACCATAAATACTAAAGAGAGTGCTACAGGCAGATAGGAAAAGACAATAGAGAATGTTTGGAGAAGAGTGTAGAAATGAAGACAATTAGGAAGGGTAGAGGAGAGAGAAAAAAATAAGATATGACACATAAAATCCAAAAGACAAAATGGTAGAAGAAAGTACTGCCATTAAAGTAATAACACTAAATATTAATGCATTAAATTCCCCAATGAAAAGACATAGATTAGCAGAATGGATTAAAAAACAAGACCTATCTATATGCTGTCTACAAGAAACTCACTTGAGACACAAGGAAAAAATAGGCTGAAAGTTAAAGGTTGGAATCATGCAAACAGAAAGTAGAAAAAAGTGGGAGTAGCTATATTAATATCAGAAAAATTAGACTTCAAATGTAAAACAATTAAAAGAGGCAAAGAAAGACACCATATATTATAAAAGATTCTATTAATCAAGAAAACATTACAATCTTAAATATTTATGCACTAAGCAAGAGTGCCCAAAAATACATGAGTCAAATGCTGAGAACACTAGAGAAGTAGATACCTCTATTATAATAGTCGGAGACTTCAATACATGGCTTTCATCAATGGATAGAACATTTATAAAGAAGATAAATAGGGAAACAGAGATGTTGACTTGTATAACAAAGAAATAGACTTGACAGATATTTATGGAACACTGTACCTCACAACAGTGGGATACACATTTTTCTCAAAGTGCTCACGGAACATTCTTTAGGTTAGACCACATGTTTGGTCAAAAAGCCAGTGTCAACAAATGTAAGAATATTGATATTATAAAAAACACTTTCTCAGATAATAATAGAATGAAGTTGGAAATAAATAATAGGTTGTAAAATTCACAAATATACAGAGGCTAAACAAAACACTCTTAGAAAACCAGTGGGTAAAGGAAGACGTTACAAGAGAAATTAGTAAATATCTCACAGCAAATGGCAATGGAAACACAACATATCAAAACTTACGAGATACAGCAAAAGTGGTGCTGAGAGGGAAATTTATTGCCCTAAATTCCTATATTAAAAGAGAAGTGAGATCAAAAATCAAGGAATTAACTGTTCACCCAGAGGAGCTAGACAAAGAACAACAAACTAATCCCAAAGAAAACAGAAGGAAAGAAATAAAGATTAGAGCAGAAATCAATGAAATTGAGAACAGGAAAGCAATAGAGAGAATCAATAGAAACACAAGTTAGTTCTTTGAAAAAATCAATAAAGTTGATGGACCCTTAGCTAGGCTACCAAATAAAAGGAGAGTAGATGCAAATAATTTCTAACAGAAATGGGAAAGTGGACATAATGAATAACCCTGCAGAAATAAAGGAGATAATGAGAAGATACTATGGGCAACCATATGCTAATGAACTAGATAACTTAGAAAAAAAGTGGACAAATACCTAAAAGAATATAAACAGCCAACAAGAAGAAATAGACAGCCTCAAAAAACCAATCAAAAGACGAGATTAAGTCATCAAAATCTGCCAAATCTCCCAAAAAGGAAAACCCCAGAATCAGAAGGATTCACATGTGAATTCTGCCAAGCATTCAAGAAAGAATTAGAGCCAACCATGCTCAAACTCCAAAAACATTGAAGAGGAGGGAAAGCTACCTAATTCATTCTATGAAGCCAACATCACTCTAATACCAAAGTCAGACAGATATACCAAAGAAAAGAGAAAATTATAGACCAATCTCTTTAATGAATATAGATGCAAAAACCATCAAGAAAATACTCAAAAATTGCATCCAGCAGCACATTGAAATATACAACATGACCCAGTGTGATTTATTCCAGGTATACATGGGTGGTTCAACACAAGAAAATCAATTAATGTAATATGCTACATCAATAAATCAAAATGAAAGAATCACATGATCATCTCAGTCAATGCAGAAAAGACATTTGACAAAATTCAAAATATTTTCTTGATTAAAACAATTCAAAGAGTAAGAATAGAAGGGAACATTCTCAATATGATAAAAGCAATATATGAAAAACTCACAGCTAACATCATACTTCATGGGAAAAAGTGAAAGCTATTCTTTAGGGAAACAGAATCAATGAGAGATATCTATGAACATAAGATTTATAAAGGTGACTCATGCAACTGTGGGTATGCACAAGTCCAAATTCAGCAATCTGGCAACTCCAATGAAGATGTTCAGTGAACTCCTCAGGAAACCAACTGGCAACTTTGATGAACTCCTCAGGGAATGCTTCACTGGTCAGCCAAAGAAGAGTTTGTCCTCTGTCTGTCTCACTTAAAAGTCCCCAACTGATTTATTTGATTAAATCCAGCCAACTGCGTTCTCTCATTGTGGAAGACACACCCTTCATTTACATCATCAGCCACAGCTGCAGCCAATTGACTGATGATGTAATAAACCAGCCTGTTGGTTTATTAACCAGCCACAAACATCCTCACAGCAATGGTTAGTCCAGTGCTTGCTTGACCAGAGAGCTGGGTACCATCACCTGGCCAAGTTGACACATGAAACTAACCATCACGGAGAGGAAGAAGTAAAACTTTCACTGTTTGTAGATGACATGATCCCATATGTGGAAAACTCATAAAAACTTTATAGCATATGTACTAGAGCTAATCAATGAATGTAGCAAAGTGACAGGCTACAAGATCAACATGCAAAAATCTATAGTGTTCCTATACCCAAGTAGTGAGCAACAGGAGGAGGAAATCAAGAAAAATCCAATTACAATAGCAACCAAAAGAATCAATTATTTTGGAATAAATGCAACCAAGGCCACAAAAGACTTACACACAGGAAAACTACAAGAAACTGCTAAAAGAAATCAGAAGACCTAGAAAATGGAAGAACACACCATGTTCGTGGATTGGGAGAGTAAATATAGTTAAGATATCAATTCAACCTAAACTGATTGATATGTTCAATGCAATACCTATTAAAATTCCAACACCTTAATTTGCAGAAATAGAAAAAGCAGTAAACAAATTTATTTGGAAATACAGGATAACCCTAATAGCACAAAATAACTTGAGATTGAGGAATGAAGTGGGAGGTCACACACTCCCTAATCTTAAAGCATACTACAAGGATACAGTGGTCAAAACAGCATGGTATTGACAAAAAGATAGATATACCAACCAAAGGAAGTGAGTGTTCAGAAATAGACTTACTCATCTACAGAAAATTGATCTTTAATTAGGTGGTCAAGCCAATGCAAATGGGTCAGAGCAGCCATTTTAATAAATGGTCTTTGGAGAACTGGATATCCATACCCATATGTTACATTTTATACAATAATTAACTTGAAATGGATCAAAGACCTAAACACTGGCCCTAAGACCATAAGACTTTAGAAGAAAATGCAGAGAAATACCTTAAAAATCTTGTGATACAAGGCAGTTTCCTAGACCTTACACTCAAAGTGAGAGCAATGAAACAAGGAGTACATAAATGGGATCACCTAAAAATTAATAACTTTTGTACATCAAAGGACTTTGTCAGAAATATAAAAAGGCAGCCTATGCAATGGGAGACAATATTTGGAGACCACATATCCAATAAAGTTTTAATATCCCAAATATATAGAGATCCTTCAACTCAACAGCAGAAAGACAATAAAAACCCAATTTTAAAAAGGTAAAAACTGTAGTGTGATTCTAGATAAATCATCATTAGCAATTCATTCAGATGGTCAATAACTTGAAATTTGTAGCTGTGATAGAAGTCAGAAATTGGCACATCCCTTTAAAATAACAACAACAAAAAATACAACTCCTGGGAAAAAAATGTGCTGACTCTATAATATTATTTATATATGTAAGTATTTAAAAAGATTATTTTCCAGAAAGTTTGTGCAGGGTTTAAGTTGCTACTACTTGGCTACACTATATATAAATCAAATATACAATATATACATTTGTTTTCACTGTATCACATTAAGGTACTTGGGGTTCAAATCAAGAGCCAAACAACTGAAAACAGGAGATGGATATATATTAATAGAATGAGGCACAATTGTTAGTTTTCTGTGTAAGTGATTCTCAGAGTTACAAAGGAACAAGTATCTCACAAATAGGAAACAAAACTAAAATGTAGACCTAAAAGAATTGCATGGGCTTTACGGTTAATGCTCATCTTAAACCTCACATGAGGTAAGTTTTTTCAAGTTTCAAGCAAGACCATCTACTTAATGTGACAGTTTGGAAAGTTATAAAAGTGTATGTTTCAGCCATATGATTTTAATTTTTATTTTACTTCTTTTAGGTTTGTTCTTATTTAAAGCAATATGATTGTGTGACTCCCTGTGGTTACATTTGTGTTTCAATCAGATCAGATTGTTGTATTTATTCCACTATTTTGCATTTAAATGATAACATAAAAGATATAAAAAAATTAAAACTGCTATTTTTCTTACAGAAGAGAAAATGGGTGTTGGTGATTGTATTTTAATTATTTAAGCATCTCTGTTTACCTGCCTAGGAAAACATTTTATGGCAGTCTTCTGTGCAAAGATTGTAAAAGGACAAAAAATTTAAACTGCTTATAATAATCCAGCAGTTGCATTATAGCCAGTAGTAAAAATAAAAATAATAATAATAAAACCATATCTATAGCTGTAGATGGGCTTCACATCTGTAAAGCAATCAATTATAGATTTTTGTGATGTGTACCATACTGTGTGCTCCAGCAAATGTCCATTTGTGTAAATGTATTTATTTTATATTATATATATTGTTAAATGCTAAAAGGAGATATGATTCTGTAACTTTAATCAGTTCAGATGTGTAACAAATTATTATGCCTTTCAGGATGATGGTCGAGCAATATTAAACATGCTTCCACTTTTGATTGCAAAAAAAAAGGTCAAAAGACAGACACTTTTCTGAAGAGGAAGTACAAATGGCTCAAAAACATATAAAAAAATGCTCAACTTCACTGGTTATTAGGGAGATGCAGATCAAAACCACAATGTGATATCAACTCACACCCACCTGAATGGCTATTGTCCAAAAACCCTAGAAAATTACAAATACTGGTGAGAATGTGGAGAAAGAGGCAAACTTATTCACTGTTGGTAGGAATGTAGAATGGTGCAGCCACTCTGGAAGGCAATGTGGCTTTTCCTCAGGAAGCTAATTATGGAATTGCCATATGACCCAGCACTTCCATTACTGGGTATATAATCAGGTGAAGTGAAAGCTAAGACATGAATGGGCATTTGTAAACTCATGTTTATAACAGCATTATTCACAGTTGTTAAGAGATGGAAACAGCCCAAATATTCATCAAAGGTTGAGTAGATAAATTGTGATGTATACACGTGATGAAATATTACACATTTGTAAGACAGAAAAATGTCATAGAACATATAACAACATGGATGAACCCTGAGGGTGTTATGGTGAGTGACATTAGCCAGAAACAAAAGGACAATACTGTATGGTCTCCCTAATATGAACTAACATTAATGAGCAAACTTTGATAATTAAAGATGAAACTACAGGTTATCAGGAGATTGAAAGAGGGCAGAAACCAGGCATTTGATGTTCAAGGAGTATAGAAAGTTCAACAGGATTGATTGTATAGATCCAGAAATGGACAGAAAAATACTCTGTGATGGTAACACAATATAGTTCATACACTGAGCAAAGATGTCTTTGAATAAAGTTGAAGTAGGAGGGCCAGAGGCATGTATGATACCTGAAGGAAAAATAGACAATGAAGACAGGGAATGGGAGCCAGGGCAAGGTGGTGACATAGAGAGGTGTGGAATTTAGTTAGTCCTCTAGAGCAATAGGTAAATATCCAGGAGCAACCAGTCAATAGGATAAGCTGTTGGGGGACATCCATGATTAGATACACATTGTACACAAGCCAAGAATGGGTGGAATGGCTGAGATTTCAGCATAGTACTGTAATAAATCTCCCCAAAGTGTGGAGTTGGTGCTCCTCCCCTACAAGGATGGCAGGCTGAGTTGGAAATCTTCACTGTGGAAAAAAGAAGCAGGCTGCCTGATGTGAGGGCCAGTGTTCTAGTTTGCTAATGCTGCCAGAATGCAAAACACCAGAAATGGATTGGCTTTTATAAAGGGGGTTTATTTGGTTACAAAGTTACAGTCTTAAGGCCATAAAGTATCCAAGGTAACACATCAACAATTGGATAACTTCACTGGAGGATGGCCAATGGTGTCTGGAAAACCTCTGTTAGCTGGGAAGGCATGTGGCTGGCATCTGCTCCAAAGATCTGGTTTCAAAATGGCTTTCTCCCAGGACATTCCTCTCTAGGCTGCAGTTCCTCAAAAAATCCACTCTTAATTGCTCTTGGGGTGTTTGTCCTCTCAGCTTCTGTGCATTCTTCAGTGTCCCTCTTGGCTGTAGCAAACTTGCTTCTTTTGTCTGAGCTTATATATTGCTCCAGTAAACTAATCAAGGCCCATGTGGAATGGGCAGAGCAACACCTCCATGGAAATTATCCAATCAGAGTCATCACCCACAGTTGGGTGGGGCACATCTCCATGGAAACACTCAAAGAATTACAATCTAAACACTGATTACATCAAAGATAATGTCATTTTGGAGGATGTAATACATTCAAACTGGCACAGCCAGTAGTAACCAAGCTCCAATTGTAACTTTAATTAACAAATTTGAACTACTGAATACAATCTACATGCACAGATAAACCTGGAGCAAGTGGGAAAGTATGCTGAGGTTGCTCCAGCAAAGGAAGTGGGGCTGAGAGAAAAATAAGAATAAATACATAAATAATGAGGCTTTTGTAGACAGCTGAGCTCAGAATACTGGAAAACAGCTGTTTTGAAAAAATGGGGCACAGAGAACTGGGTACCAACAGTGGTCAATAGGTGCAACTGTGGGGCTGGAGACTGGCTCTGAAAAGGGACTTTCTCTCTTTTTCCTTTTTTTTTAACTTCCAATCCAAGCAGCCCAGGCATTTTCAATTATCAGCACTGACCCAGGCAAGGGTGGAGTTAAGAGAGTCAGAGAGTCATAAAGGAATTTAAACATACCAGACAAATCCCTAAAGGGTGTATCTTCTCAAAGAATTTGGGATGGGGCCCAGCTCAGGTGGCTGCCATCCCTCAGATAATTCAGACCCTGGGGCCTGGGGGAAACAAGAAACAACTTAGGCTTGGCTTCTAACATACTCAGCCCCAGGTCAGGACAGGGCCCGCTGAGAATTAAAGAGACCACAACTCTTTGCATCACTGTAGAGCTGTGGACTGATAGGCACCATCTTCTGGGAAGGATAGTAAAAGCACTAAATCTAGGGACCTCATAGAAAAGTCTGACAACCTGCTGGATATCACCCTCAAGGAAAGTTGATACTGCATAACAACTTCCTCTTGAGACTTGGGCCCATGTGGTCTAGGAAAATCTGGTTGGAGAATTCAAGGAAACCAGATGGATAGACAACAAAAATTACAAAACACATTACAAAAAATAGAGATATGACCTAGTCAAAGGAACAAATTTACACTTCAACTGAAATACAGGAATTAAAACAAATCTAACAAATCTCTTAATTCAAAAGTCAAATCAGTGAGATGAGGAAAGATACTGCAAAAGAGATGAAGTATGTAAAGAAGACATTGGGTGAACATAAGGAAGAACATGAAAGGCTGAAAAACAATTGTCAGAACTTATGGGAATAAAAGGCACAACAGGGGAGATGAAAAACACAACAGAGGCATACAGCATGAGGTTTGAAGTGGCAGAAGAAAAGATTCATGAACTGGAGGACAGAACAGCTGAAATCCTACACACAAAAGAACAGATAGGAAAAGAATGGAAAAATATGAGCAGGGTCTCAAGGATCTGAATGACAACATGAAGTTCAAGAATATACATGTCAGGGTGTTTCAGATGGAGAAGAGAATGAAAAGGGCAGAAAGAATGGAGGAAATAAAAACTGAAAATTTCCCATCTGTTATGAAATACATAAAATTACAGAACCAAGAAGTGTGTCATACCCCAAACAGAATAAATCCAAGAAGACTGACACCAAGAAAATTAATAATCAGATTTTCAAATATCAAAGACAAAGAGAATTCTGAAAGCAGCAAGAGAAAAGTGACACATTACATACAAAGGAAGATTGATAAGTCTATGTGCAGATTTCTCAGTAGAAACCATCAATGCAAGAAAGCATTTGGTATGATATATTTAAGACACTGAAAGAGAAAAGCTTCCAACCAAAAATTATATATCTGGCAAACGTGTCCTTCAAAAATAAGGGAGAGTTTAAAGTATTTTCAGATAAGCAGGCACAGAGAGTTTGTGAACAAGATATCTGCTCTACAAGTAATATTAAAGGGGGCACTACAGGAAGATAGGAAAAGACAGGAGAGAGATGTTTGGGGAAGACTGTAAAAGACTATCAGTAAGGGGGAAAAGAGAGAGGAGGGAAATAAAAATTAAAATAAGATATAACATAAAATCCAAAGGACAAAATGGTAGACAGAAGACATTATGTTGAGTGAAATTAGCCAGAAAAAAAAAGACAGATTCTGTATATTCTTACTCATATGGACTAACACTGATGAGCAAAATTTGAGAGTTGAGAACACAGGTTATCAGGAGACAGAAAGAAGTTAGAGATCAGGCATTTGATGATGAAGAGGACTGAATATATGGGCCCAGATATGCAATGGATAGCATAATAGTGTTGTAAGTACTCTGAACATAGATGAATGGGAGTGTGGTTGAAAGAGAAAGGCTGGGGAAAGTTAGGACACCAGAGAGAAAGATAGAAGATAAAGACTGGTGCTGTACAACTTAGCAAAACCTAGAGTGGACAATGATGCTGATCGAAAGTACAAATAAAAGAATGTTTTTAAATGAGGGAGAACAAATTAATGCCAACATTGCAAGGTGCTGAAAGTTGGATGGTCTTCTAGTTTGCTAATGCTGCCAGAATGCAAAACACCAGAGATGGATTGGCTTTTATCAAAGGGGGTTTATTTAGTTACACAGTTACAGTCTTAAGGCCATAAATTGTCCAAGGTAACACATCAGCAATCAGGTACCATCACTGGAGGATGACCAATGGTGTCTGGAAAACCTCTGTTAGCTGGGAAAGCATGTGGCTGATGTCTGCTCCAAAGTTCTGGTTACAAAATGGCTTTCTCCCAGGATGTTCCTCTCTAGGCTGCAGTTCCTCAAGAATGTCATTCGTAGTTGCACTTGGGGTATTTGTCCTCTCTTAGCTTCTGTGGAGCAAGAGTCTGCTTCCAACAGCCATATTCAAAATGTCTTTCATCTGCAGCTCCTGTGCTTTCTTCAAAATATCCCTCTTGGCTGTAGCTCCTCTTCAAAATGTCACTCACACTTGTACTGAGATCCTTCTGTTTGTCAGCCCATTTGTATGGTTCCACTGATCAAGGCCCACCTTGAATGGTTGGGCCAACACGTCCATGGAAATTATCCAGAGTCATCACCCACAGTTGGGTGAGGCACATTCCATGAAAACACTCAAAGAATTACAATCTACCCCTGATAGATCTGCCCACACAAGATTACATCAAAGATAATGGCATTTGGGGAGACATAATACATTAAAACTGGCACATTCCAGCCCCTGGACACCAAAATGACATTATCTTTCCATATGAAAAATATATTCAGCCCACAAACAATATCACAGAAACTTAAATCATTTCAGTAACAATAGTTAAGTACAAGATCCCATCAAAATCAAATATAAACATGGTCAGTCCTAAGGCATAATTCTCCTTTAGCTGTGGATCTGTGACCTTAGAACAAGTTATGTGCTTCCAATATACAAAGGAGGGACATTCATAGGACAAATATTCCCATTGCCATAAGGAGAAACAGTAAGGAAAACAGGGTTAAAGGACCAAAACAGTTCCTAAAACCTGCAGGACAAACTCCATTGGATTTCAGTCTTTGAGTCATTTACAGAAAGATGTTGCATTCTTGGGGCTTGAGAGAGTGGGAGTCTAACCCTTCCTGAGGGCCTTTGTGGAAGCCCTTTCCTCTCCAAATGCTGAGGTGAGTTCTCCAACATATCCACACACTGGGGAGACCACTTTCTTAGCCCCACTCTCCTCAAACATCAGGGCAGCACCCGGATTCCCTTCCATCTTTGGGGCACATGCTCAACTCCTTCAGAACAGTGTGGTGGCAGCCAGGGTCTCCCCAATTCCCTGGGAATGTGCTCCACCCTCCTTGGGACTTTGGTGGCAAAACTCTTCCAGAGCATCATGGAAGAATGTCCACCCTAGGCCTCTGGGACAAACTCACCCTTTCCATGCATGTGGGTCACTCCAGTCTCCCAGCCCAAGGCCTCTTGACTCCAGACCTCAATCTCCATGGCTCTGTCTTTGAAAAAATTTTTCCTTCAATTTGTTCCTTGTCTGTCTCCTCCAGTCCAAACTGGCAATGGTTCTGTCTATAAAGATCTCACAAAAATTCTGTTGGCTTCACATGAAGCACACAGGGGTCAAAGCTGTCAGACAATAGGACTTTCCACAAATCCTTTCTGCTTAACTCCTTTTCCAATCTTGACTTGTACTGAAATGGCTGGGTTCCATGTTTGGTTACATCCTCATGTTGGGCTGTAGCTTCTGGGATTCCACCCCCTGGAAGCCCATAATTTTCCAAGCCATCAGCTTCTTGTTTCTTTGCACCCAAAAGTTCAGTTCTAAGTTTCTGTCTCTCTGCTTGCATTTTACTGTAAGCTGCATGGAGAAGCCAGGCTACTTCTTCTATATTTTGCTTGGAGATCTCATCAGCTATATATTCCAGGTTGTCACTTTCAAATTTTGCCTTCCATGCAACACTAGGACTCAATTTTGCCAATTCTCTGCCACTTTAACACAAGGTTCACCTTCCTTCCAGTTCACAACAACACATTCATTGTTTCTGCTCAAGGCCTCATCAGAAGTACCTTTAGAGTCCATATTTCCACAGTCTCTTCAAAGCAGTTTAGGCCTTTTCTATCAAGCTCCTCACAGTTCTTCCAGAATCTTCCCCTTATCCATTTAAAAAGCCATTCCAACATGTTTGGTATTTGCAAACTCAGCAGCACAAGCACCCCACTTCTGATACCAAAATCTGTTCTAGTTTGCTAATGCTGCCAGAATGCAAAATACCAGAGACAGATTGGCTTTTATAAAATGGGGGTTATTTGGTTACACAGTTACAGTCTTGGGGCCATAAAGTGTCCAAGGTAGCATATCAGCAATCAGGTAACTTCACTGGAGGATGGCCAATGATGTCTGGAAAACTTGTGTTAGCTGGGAAGGCACGTGGCTGGTGGTGGCTCCAAATTTCTGGTTTCAAAATGACTTTCTCTGAGGATGTTCCTCTCTAGGCTGCAGTTTCTCAAGGATGTCACTCTTAGTTGCACTCGGGGTATTTTTCCTCTCTTCACTTCTCTGGAGCAAGAGTCTGCTTTCAACAGCTGTCTTCAAAATATCTTTCATCTGCAGCTCCTGTGCTTCTTCAAAATGTCTCTCTTAGCTGTAGCTCCTCTTCAAAATGTTGCTCACACCTGCACTGAGTTCCTTCTGTTTGTCAGCTCATTTATATGGCTCCACTGATCAAGGCCTACCCTGAATTGGTGGGCCAACACCTCCATGGAAATTATCCAGAGTCATCACCCACAGTTGGATAAGGCACATTCCATGGAAGAACTCAAAGAATTACAATCTAATTAACACTGATAGATCTGCCCACACAAGATTACATCAATGATAATGGTGCTTGTAGGGACATAATACATTCAAGCTGGCACAGATGGTATAGGGGAAATGTGCAGTCAATGCAAACTAGAGTCTATAGTTAATGGTAACATTTTTAGATGCTTCCATTAATTGTAAAAAAGGCAATATACCAAAGCTAAATGTCTATAAGATGGGGATATTAGGGAGTGATATAGGATTCTTGGAATTGGTGATGTCTGACTTTTCATTGTTTTTAATTTTTATTTTTCTTCTATCTTTTTATGGGTTTCTCTTTTAAATTCATTTTTATTCAGATATATTCACATACCATGCAGTCATACAACGCATACATTCTATTGTTCACAGTACCATTGTATAGTTGTGTATCATCACCAAGATTAATATTTGACATTTTCATTACCACACACACAAAAATAATAAGAATAAAAATTAAAGTGAAAAAGAACAATTAAAATGAAGAACACTGGGTATCTTTCTTCTCCCAGTTTTCTACTCATCCATCCATACACTGGACAAAGTGGAGTGTGGTCCATACGGTTTCCTGATCACATTGTCACCCCTCATAATCTACATTTTTATACAGTCATCTTCAAGATTCATGGGTACTGGGTTGTAGTTTGATAGTTTCAGGTATTTACTGCTAGGTTTTCCAATTCAGTAGAACCTAAAAAGGGTTGTCTATATTGTGTGTAAGAGTGCCCATCAGATTGACTTCTCAGCTCCTTTTGGAATCTCTCTGCCACTGAAGCTTATATCACTACCTTTCACATCCCCCATTTGGTCAAGATGTTCTCCATCCCATGATGCTGGGTCTAAATTCCTCCCCAGGAGTCATATTCCATGTTGCCAGGGAAATTTACTCCTCTGGGTGTCAGATCCCACATAGGGGGAAGGTCAGTGATTTTACCTGTCATGTTGGCTTAGCTAGAGAGAGAAGGCCACATCTGAGCAACAAAGAGACATTTGGGAGGAGGCTCTTAGGAACAATTATAGGCAGGCCTAACCTCTCCTTTTCAGCAACAATCTCATCAAACCACCAGTCCCCTGTCTGCGAGCGCATCAGAAACCATCAAGGTGGGGCAGCACAATATCCCTGCATTCTCTGTCAACCCCTTAGAGGGTCTCTGCATATTTTTTCATTGTTTTTTCTTTTAAAATTAACTCTTTTTTTAAATAAACTGTATAAATTTAAAAAAAAAACATATAATAAAAAAACATTTCAAGTAAACCATAATAATAGAGTAAGAAAAAGACATCTAGCCTAAAATAACTACTTCAATTCCCAATTTGTTCCTACTCTACCACAAGAAAATACATAATATAGCAACATTTCTGTGAACTTTTTACAGCCATACCCATCAGAAACTCACAAAGCCTAGTCATTCCTGGCCATTCCCAGAGTGTTAAATTTACCAATGATAGCTTATCTGTTCTTACTGGGTTATGGTTCCCCCTTCCTTAATTGCTTTCTATTGCTTGTTCCCCTACATTCTACATTATAAATCATTTATTTTACATTTTTAAGTGTTCACATTAGTGGTAGCATTTAATATTTCTCTTTTTGTGCCCAGCTTATTTTGCTCAGCATTGTCTTCAAGGTTCATCCAAGTTGTCATATGTTTCAAGACATTGTTCCCTCTTACTATGGTGCATTATTCCATTGTGTGTATATACCACATTTTATTTATCCACTCATCTGTTGAAGGACATTTGGGTTGTTTCCATCTCTTGGCATTTGTGAATAAAGTTTCTGTGAGCATTGGCATGCGGGTATCTGTTCGTATCACTGCTTTCATATCTTCCAGGTATACACCAAGGAGTGCTATTGCTGGATCAAAGTGTACCTCTATATATAGTTTCCTAGGGAGCTACCAGACTGCTTTCCAGACTGGCTGAACAATTATAAAGTCCCACCAACAATGAATAAGAGTTCCAATTTCTCGACATCCCCTCCAGCATTTGTAGTTTCCTGTTTGTTTAATGGCAGCCATTCTAATTGGTGTGAGATGGTATCTCGTGAGCTAAATTTGCATCTCTCTAATAACTAGTGAAGCTGAACATCTTTTCATGTGTTTCTTGGCCATTTGTATTTCCTCTTTAGAGAACTGTCTTTTCATAACTTTTGGCCATTTTACAATTGGGCTCTCTGTACTATTATCATTGAGTTGTAGGATTTCTTTATATATGCAAGATATCAGTCTCTTGTCATACACACAGTTTCCAAACATTTTTTCCGTTGAGTTGGCTGCCTCTTCAACTTTTTGACAAATTCCTTTGAGGTACAAAAAATTCTAGGCTTGAGGGGTTCCCATTTATGAAAATTTTCTTTGGTGCTTGTATTTTGGGTGTAAAGTCTAGGAAGTGGCTGCCTAATACAAGGTCTTGAAGAAGTTCAAGACATTATCTTCTAGGAGTTTTATGGTACTGTCTTTTATATTGAGATGTTTGATCCACTTTGAGTTAATTTTTATGTAGAGTGTGAGGTAGGGGTCATCTTTCATTCTTTTGGATACGGATATCCAACTCTCCCGGCCCCATTTGTTGAAGACTGTTATGTCCCAGTTCAGTGGCTTTGGGGGCCTTATCAAAGATCATTCAGCTGTAGATCTGAGGGTGTATCTCCAAATTTTAAATTGGGTTCCATTGATGAACATGTCTATCTTTGTGCCAGTACCATGCTGTTTTGACAACTGTGGGTTTATAATAAGCTATAAAATCAGGGAGTATAAGTCTTCCCACTTTATTTTTCTTGTTTAGAGTGTTTTCAGCCAATTGAGGCATCTTCCCTTTCCAAATAAATTTGATAACTAGCTTTTCCTAGTCTGCAAAGTACATTGTTGGAAGTTTGATTGGTGTTGCATTGAAGCTGTAGATGAGTTTGGATAGAACTGACATCTTAATGACATTTAGCCTTCCTATCCATGAACATGGAATATTTTTCCATCTTTTAAGGTCCCCTTCTATTTCCTTTAGTAGAGTTATGTGGTTTTCTTTGTATAGGTCTTTTACATCTTTTGTTAAGTTTATTTCTAGGTCCTTGATTTTTAGTTGCTATTGAAAATGGTATCTTTTTACTGAGTGTCTCTTCAATACATTCTTTTCTAGCATATAGATACATTACTGACTTATGTGCATTAATCTTGTATCCTCCTACATTTCTAAATTTGTTTATTAGCTTTAGTAGCTATATCATCAATTTCTCAAGGTTTTCCAGATGTAAGATCATATTATCTGCAAATAATGACAGTTTTACTTGTTCCTTTGAATTTGGATGCCTTTTATGTCTTTGTATTGCTGGATTGTTCTGGCTAGCACTTTTAGCACAAAGTTGAATAACAGTGGTGACAGAGGTAATCCTTGTCTTGTTCCTGATCTTAAAGGGAAGACATTCAGTCTCTCACCATTGAGTGCTATGCTGGCTGTGGGTTTTTCATATATGCCCTTTATTTTATTGAGAAAGCTTCCTTCAATTACTACCTTTTGAATTGTTTGTATCAAAAAGGATGTTTGATTTTTTTAATGCTTTTTCAGCATCTACTGAGATGATCATTTGATTTTTCTCTTTTGATTTGTTAATGTGTTGTAATACACTGATTCATTTTCTTATGTTGAACCATCCTTGAATGCCTGGAATGAACCCCATTTGGTCATGGTGTATGATTTTTTTAATGTGTCTTTGGATTCAATTTGCAAGTATTTTGTTGAGAATTTTTGCAACTGTATTCATTAGGGAGACTGGCCTGTAGTTTTCCTTTTTTGTAGCATCTTTGCCTGGTTTTGGTATTAGATTGATGTTAGCTTCATAAAATGAGTTAGGTAGTGTTCCATTTTCTTCAATGTTTTGAAAGAGTTTTAGTAAGATTTGTGTCAGTTCTTTTCTGAAAGTTTTGTAGAATTCTTCTGTGAAGCCATTTTGCCCTGGGCATTTATTTGTGGGAAGTTTTTGATGACTGATTGGATCTCTTTCCTTGTGATTGGTTGATTGAGGTCTTCTATTTCTTCTCTGGTCAGTCTAGGGTGTTCATATGTTTCCAGGAAATTGTCCACTTCCTCTATATTATCCAGTTTGTTGGCATAACATTGTTCATAGTATCCTCTTATAATTTTTTTTTTTAATTTCTTCAGGGTCTACAGTAATGTCTCCTTTCTCATTCATTATTTTTTTATAAGGGTCTTCTCTCTTTTTCGTTTTGTCAGTCAAGCTAGGGGCTTGTCAATCTTTTTTATCTTCTCAAAGAGCCAACTTTTGGTGTTTTTTATTCTCACTATTGTTTTTTGTTGTTCTCTATGTCATTAATTTCTGCTTTATTCCTTGTTATTTATTGTCTTCTACTTGGTTTAGGATTGGTTTGCTCTGCATTTTCTAGCTTATTCAGTTTCCTCATTATTTCTTTGATTTTAGCTCTTTCTTCCTTTCTAATGTATGCATTTAGTGCTATAAATTTCCCCCTCAGTACCACTTTTGCTGCATCCCATAGGTTTTGATATGTTGTGTGCTCATTTTCACTCATCTCTATATATTTAGCAATTTCTCTTACTATTTCTAGTTTAACCCACTGACTGTTTAGGAGCATGTTGTTTAGCCTTCTGGCATTTGTGAATTTTCTAAATCTCTCATGGTTATTGACTTCTGATTGTATTCCATTGTGGTCAGATAATGTGCTTTGAATAATTTCAATTTTTTTAATTTATTAAGGCTTGTTTTATGTCCCAACCTATGATCTACTCTGGAGAAAGTTCCATGAGCAATAGAGAAGAATGTGTATCCTGGTGATTTGGGATGTAAGGTTCTATATGTGTCTGTTAAATCCAATTCATTTATCAGATTGTTTAGGTTTTCAGTTTCCTTATTTGTCTTCTCTCTGGTTGATCTATCTATAGGAGAGAGTGATGTGTTGAAGTCTCCCGCAATTATTGTGGAGACATCAATTGCTTCCTTTAGTTTTGTCAGTGTTTTTCTCACGTATTTATTGGCACCTTGGTTGGCTGCATAAATATTTCTGATTGTTTTTTCTTCTTGTTGAATTGCCCCTTTTATTAATATGTAGTGTCCTTCTTTGTCTCTCATAATATCCTTGCTTTTAAAGTCTATTTTATCTGAGATTAATATTGCTACTACTGCTTTCTTTTGGCTGTAGCTTGCATAAATTATTTTTTTCCATCCTTTCACTTTGAATTTCTTCATGTCCCTGTGTCTAAGATGAGCCTCTTTTTTGCAACATATTGATGGTTCATTTTTTAGGATCCATTCTGTCAACCTATATTTTTTTAATTGGGGAGTTTAATCCATTTACATTGTTTTATTACTGTGAATGCATTTCTTGAGTCAGCCATCTTATCCTTTGGTTTAGTTTTGTCAGATATATTTTTCTCCCCTCTCTTCATTTCCTTTAATGTACCCATACTGAATATCTTTAGTACTCCACCTCTCTCCATATCTCTGTCTCCTTTCTTTGTTTTTCTGTCAGTAAGGCTCCCTTTAGTATCTCAAGTATGGCAGGTCTCTTGTTAGCAAATTCTCTCAGCATTTGTTTGTGAAAAATTTAAGCTCTCCCCCAAATTTAAAGGAGAGCTTTTCTGGATAAAGAATTCTTTATTGGCAATTTTTTTCACAGAATTTTAAATATGTCATGCACTGCCTTCTCACCTCCATGGTGGCTGCTTGGTAGTCACTGCTTAGTCTTGTGTTGTTTCCCTTGTAAGTGGTAAATTGTTTCTCTCTTGCTGCTTTCAGAACTTGCTACTTTTCTTCAGTATTTGATAATCTGATAAGAATATGTCTCAGAGTAGGTTTATCTGATTTTTTCTGTTTGCAGTTCTCTGAGAATTTATTATTTTGTATTTATGGTGTTTAGAAGATTTGGGAAGTTTTCCCCAACAATTTCACTCTTCCTAAAACTTTACCCTTCTCTTCCAATTCTGGAACACCAATGATTCTTATATTTGGACATTTTATATTATCTATCATATCCCTGAGGTCCATTTTGATTTTTCCATTTTTTTCTGCATTCTTTCTTTTCTTTTCATTTTCCATTCTGTTGTCCTTCAGGTCATTAATTCACTGTTTTGCTTTCTCTAGTTTTGTACTATGAGTATCCAGAATCTTTTTAATTTGATCAACATTTTCTTTTATTTCGATAAGATCATCTATTTTTTTTTATTTACTCTTACAATTTGTTCTTTATGCTCATCTAGGTTCTTCTTCATGTCCTTTTTATCCTGTGCCATGCTCTCATTGTCTTTAGTTCTTTGATTAATTGCTCCAAGTACTGTGTCTCCTCTGATCTTTTGATTTGGGTGTTTGGGTTTGTGTTATCCATATCATCTGGTTTTATCATATGCTTTAAAATTTTCTGTTGCTTTTGGCCTTTTGGCATTTGCTTTACTTGATAGGATTCTTTTAGAATATGTAGGATTATTCAAAGATAAATCTCTAATTTGTCAGATCTACAGCTTTGTGGAGCACACTTTACCTAACCAGCAGGTGGCCTCCATGAAGCACCTATTCCCAACAAGCCAGTTCTCCCAAACTTTATCTTTGTGGTGAGTGTGGTTTTAATTCTTCTGGGGTCCAATTTTGGCACCAAGTTTACATGCACAGTTGGTGTAGCCCACCCTGAATATGGGGCATTTGAGTGGTTACGGAGGGAGGGCAGCTTTAATAATCAAATCTCCCAGGTGTTCCTGTAGATTTAAAGCTCTTGCAATAGTCTCATCCTTCAGTTCATTCTCACCAGAGTTTGTCTATGCCACTGACCCACAAGTTCTAGGTATTGGCATATGGTCCCTAGGACTTGTGAGTGGGTCCCTCTTCCAAGCTGTGCCCTCCAAGTACTCTGCTGAGGGAAGACTGTGCTACATCATAAGTGAGCATAATCCCCCAAGGGAAGTTCTGGGCCACAGGGCTGTGTAGGGGTGTTCCCAGTCTGATGAATGGATGGCTGAATAAAGCATGTTAATTTCCCCTTTTCACAGAGCTCTGCCTTCCCAGCTCTGGGAAAATTATCTGTGGTTGCATGAAAGGCTATTGTCCATGCCTGATGTTGTAGTGTGTATGCATGTTGTTGGAAACACTTCCCATCACACTGGTTGTTTGGGGCAGCTCTGGGCTGTGGCATTGGCACTGGGCAGGAGAGTTCCCCACCCTCCAGGAAGATGGGCTTAAGGGAATACCCTCCTTTTCTTGGGAAGTTGTGTTTAGCAAATTTTCACAGCCAGTGGACTTTTGCTTTGGCTCTCAGAGCTATCTTGTCTCTGCTCTTGCCTGGGCCCTAATTGCAAGTCTTTGAGGCTTTCTGTAATGGGCTTCTTAGAGTAATTGTTTTAGAAAAAGAGAAAAAGAAAAAAAAGGGAAAAGGACCCTCCTTGCAGATCTAATGGGCTATTGAAATGCTAAGTAGCAAGGAGATTAGGGTCATTAAGGAACAATCAAGAAAGCAGAGAAACAGCTCTTCAGACAAGGAAACTTGCCCTCTGGATTTGCATGTGAGCCTGATTCTGTTTGAGCCCTGCTCTTCTCCATTTTTTGTTCACCTGTACTCCAAAAAGCCTCTGTTTTTATTTATTTATTTATTTATTTATTTATTTATTTATTTATTTATTTATTTATTTATTTTGCTGTTTTTGCTAGCCCTATCTCCTCTCTGTAGGCTGACTGCTCCCAGATTCTCTGGTGTCTTGTCTCAGTCTATCTGCTTGGAGTTTGGATCAGCAGTCTGAGTTTTCAATAAGAGCCACAACTGCAGTTCTCCCTCCTCATTCCCAGCACTGATGACCCTTCCTCCCATGGGACTGAGCCTGGCAGGGAGGGGCATGGGTCCCCTGACTACAAGAACTTACAGATTTCACTGATCTCAGCTGTTCCTTGCATTCATGAGTATTGTATGAAGTATGCCCAAAGTGAAATTGCTCTGCAGTGTCCAGTCCACACAGTTCATGGCTTTCTATCTTCTGCCCTGGAGGAGTAACTAAAACCTACACTTCACCACTCTGCCATCTTCTCTTCTATCTTTTGTAATTTTATTCTTCATATTTTATCTCCTTTCCCTGTTTCCTTGAGGAAGAGATGGAAATATCCTCATATATATTGTGGTGGTGAATGCATAATATATTGAGGTTGTGAAAGCATAATGCACTGGGAATCATTGATTATTTATGAAGGATTGTATGGTATGTGAATAAAAATTAAAAATAAACAGAGTGATGCAAGTGCTGGAGAAAATCTGGAGAGAGGGATGTAACTTTTCCCTGTTTGTGGGGAGGTAGAAACGCACAGCTGAAATGGAGGGCAGTGTAAAGTTTCAACAGGTAGCTTAACCATAGTGTTGCCATATGTTCTTGCAACCCCATTATTGGGTATATACTTGGAAGAACCAAGAACAGGGATATGAGTGGACATTGACACTCATGTATATGACAGTAATATTCATGATTTGCAATTGATGGATATGGCCTAAGGGTACACTGACTGATTAATGGAATGGTGAACTGTGGTGTATACTTACAAAGGAATACAGAGTGGTGGCAAGAATAAATGAAGTTGTGAGGTGTACACCTAGGTGAATGGAAATTTATGACTGTATGTTGAGTGAAGTAAGCCAGAATCAAAAAGACAAACATTATAATTCCTCACTAATATGGACAAACTATAGTGTGCAAACTCAGAGAATTGAATCTGAAAGCATAGGTTATCCCCTGATAGGCTTTTGGTAAAAATGTTCCTGAATTGTAAGCTCTTACAGCAGTCACATATACTCATGAGTTGTAATGGTTATCTCTAAATTCTGAGATGCTGAGTTGATTGGTGGAGAAATACAACATTTCTGCATTTTTCCCCAGTTCCTCAGGGGGACCCTGCAAATACATTTTTTTCTTGGCCAAATTACTTTGGGATGTAGCAGGATTTCACACTAACCTGTACAACACCAACCTATTCAAAATTCCCTGTAATTATAGTGCTTGAATAAACTGTACAAGTTAAGTTATTTACTGTGCTATAGAAAAATATAAATATTCTGCACAAAATAAACATCTCTTCCCTTTGTCTCATACAGAAGTTGAGGTTTTAAACACAGTCAAAGTTGTTCTTTGCACTTTGGCCTGATTTGCTTTAGTCATAACAAGATCCACATCATTCATATTTCTAATTGAAATCTGAGTTCTTTTTCAGCTTTTCTAAACAGTTACTATATGAGGTAACACTGACATTCATAGCTGCCAAGCTGTAGCTCTGAGTTTCAGGTGTCAAATTCAGGTACTCAAATTCCAGAGACTGACCAGGTTATACTCAAAGAGCTCAGCACCTTAGAATTTGGAAATAAGCATTACAGCTCAGGAATAAATGTGACTGCTGTAAGAGCTTACAATCTAGGGACTATTGCAATAATTGTTCCCCTGATAAGCTGTGTTCTAAGATTCAATTCTTAGAGTTCACACATTACACTTACTCCATATTAGTGAGGTGTTATAATGCTTGTTTTCATTTCTGGCATACTTCACTCAAAATGCTGTCCTGAATATTTATTCACCTATTTATGTGTTTCACAGCCTCATTCCTTCTTGCAGTTCCTCAATATTCTCTTGGGTTTATACACCAGAATTCACCATTCTGTTCATCAATGTACTCTTAGACCACCTCCATCCATTGCAAATGCATACTGCCACTATAGCTACCAGTTTGCTAATGTCTGTTCATGTCTCTGCTCTCAGATCTTCCAGGTATATACCCCATAATGAGGTTACATAACCTTATGTCATCCACATACTTAGATTCTTGTGGATCTACCACACTGTCCTCCATATAGGCTACACCATTCTACTTGCCCATCAACAGCAAATAGGTACAACACTCTCTCCATCTTTTCTCCAGCACTTCTAGCCTTCAGTTTATAGTTTTCCCTGCTATTATATAGAGATATATTCACATACCATAAACCATCCGCAGTGTATAATTCTTCACAGTATCATCATATAGTGGTGCCTTCATCACCACAATCAGCATATGAAAATATTCATAATTTAAATACATATAAAAATGAATAGTAAAAGAGATAAAAAATACAATACAATGCAATAAACTAATAAGGTCAGACAACAACACCACTACCAAGAATCCTATAACCTCTTCATATCCCCCTCTCAAACTCATTTAGCTTTGGTATATTGCCTTTGTTACATTTAATGGAAGCATATTACATTGTTACTGTTAACCACAGGCTCCAGTTTGCATTGATTATACTTTTTCCCCAATACCATCCCTTTTTTAAGACCTAATAATTTTGACATTCATTTGTTCTCCCACATGTAAAAAGGGCTACCTAGTTAGTAGGCCATGCCCCCAGTCTTGGAGTTTGCCCTTATGAAGCTTGTTACTGCAAAGGAGAGGCTTAGCCTATTTATAATTTTGCCTAAATTTCTCCCCCAGAAAACCTCTTTGTTGCTTTGTGGCCTCTCTCTTTCTAAGCCTAATCAGTAGGTGAACTCACTGCCCTCCTCCCTATGTGGGACATGACTCCCAGAGATGCAAATCTCCCTGGCAATGTGGGACATAACATGATTCCTGGGGATGAGCCTGGACCTGGCATTGTGGGATTGAGAATATATTTTTGAACAAAAAGACACATCAAAATGAAACAAAATAAAATTTTAGTGGCTCATAGATTTCAAATGGAATCAGGAGGTCACTCTAGGGGGCATTCCTATGCACTATATAGATAACTCTTTTTAGCTTTTAGTGTATTGGAATAGCTAGAAGGAAATACCTGAAACTGTTGAACTGCAACCCAGAAGCCTTGATTCTTGAAGATAATTGCATAACTATGTAGTTTACATGGTGTGACTGTGTGGTTGTGAAAACTTTGTGCTTACCTTTCATTTTTCCAGTGTATGGACAGATGAATAGAAAAATAAGAACACAAAATAAATGAAAAATAGGTTGGGATCAGGAGGTGGAATGCTTTCAGTGTTCCTTTTTACTTTTAGTTTTATTCTTATTTTTATATTTTTGGAGTAAGAAAATGTTCAAAACTTGATTGTGGTGAAGAATGCACAACTTTATGATGGTGCTGTGAACAGTTGATTGCACGTTGTGGATGGTTGTATGGTGTGTGAATATATCTCAAAAAAACTGAATTTTAAAAAATGAGCAAGAGATTAAATTATTCAAAAATAAACAAACTATGATAGTTCATCAACAATAGAACTGCTCTACAGTAAATAGTAAAGGAGTTATGTATGTTGAAATGAAAATAGAGGAGAGAGTTATTTAGTGTATTATATAGAAATGGAGATTCCCAGCAAGGGTACTTAAAAGAGTTTTAAAAAAACAAAACCATATGTGACATATAAAAACCAAAGGATTAAAAGGCTGTAATAAGTACTTCTTTTATGACAGCAACACTGAATGTTAACAGATTAAATTCCTCATCCAAAGACAAAGATTGGCAGAATGGATGAAAAAGCATTAAAAATGTTATGTGGTTTACAAGAGATGCTTTAAGTCTAAGAACTTAAATACACAAATAGTTTGAAAGTGAAATGTTGGAAAAAAGTATTCCATGCAAGCAATAATAAAAGAAAACCTAGGGTAGTTATACTAATTTTGGGCAAAATAGACCTTACATTCAAAGCTGTTTGAAGAGGCAAATAAGGAGACTATGTATAAAGGAAAGAGGCAATCCACCAAGAAAAATAACAATCATAAACAATTAGGCCCCTAACCATGGTGACCCATAATACATGAGGCAAACACTGGCAAAACTGAAGGGAGAAATAGATAACTCTATAATAACATTTGGTGACTTTGATATACAACTCTCATCATTAGATAGAACATCTAGACAGTGGAAAAATAAGGAAACAGAGAACTTGAAAAAAATGATAAATGAACTAGACCTAACAGATATATACACAATATTGCATCTCCAAACAGCAGGTTATAAATTTGTTTCAGTTGCTCATGGATCATTCTCCAAGAGAGATCACAGTTTGGATCACAAAAAAGGCTCAATATATTTTAAAAGTTGAAATAATACAGTGATATTTTTTTCTTACCATAATGGAATTAAGCTGGAAATCAGTAACAGTCAGGAAAATGGAAAACATGCAAATATATGGAAGTTAATCAATGTGATTAAGAAATTGCAATAGAAATCAGAAAATATCTCAAGATGAATGAAAATGAGAAAACAACAGATCAAAACTTATGGGATACAGTGAAGGCAATGTTGAGAGAGAAATTTATATCCCTAAATGTCTATATTTAAAAAGAAGAAAGAGCTAAAATTAAAGACCTAACAGTGTAGCTGAAGGAACTAGAAAAAAGAACAGCAAACTAATCCCATGCAAGTAGAAGGAAAGAAATAAAGATTAAAGCAGAATAAATTAAACTGAGAATTTTAAAAAAAGAGAAAATAACAAAACCAAAAGTTGGTTCTTTGAGGATCAGTAACATAGTCAAACCCCTAGCTAGACTGACAAGGAAAGAAAGAAGACAAGCAAATAAAATTATAAATAAAAGGGTCACATTACTACTGACCCCACAGAAATAAAAAGGATCATAAGGAAGGTACCATGAACAACTGTATTCCAACAATTAGACAAGTTAGATGAAATGACTAAATTCCTAGAAACACTAAAAGAGCCTACACTGACTCTAGAAGAAATAGAATGCATCAACAGACCAATCACAAGAAAAGAGTTTGAATCAGTCATAAAAAACCTCCCAATAAAAAGAAATCCCAGGACCAGATGTCTTTACAGATGAATTCTGCCAATCATTACAAGATTGATGCAAATCCTGCTCAAACTCTTCCAAAATATTGAAGAGGAGGGAACACTACATAACTCACTTATGAGGCCAACCTCACTGCAATACCAAAGCCAAAAAAAAAAAAAAAAAACACTTCAAGAAAAGAAAATTGCAGACCAATTTATCAAATGAATATTGATGCAAAATTCCTCAGCAAAATACTTCAAATCAAATCCAACAGAACATTAAAAAGCATTATACACCATGATCAAGTGATTTCTATCCCAGGTATGCAAGGGTGGTTCAAAACAAGAAAACCAATCAATGTAATACATTGCATTAGCAAATTGAATGGGAAAAACATGAACATCTCAGAAGATGCCAAAAAGACATTTGACAAAATCCAGCATGTTTTCTTTATGAAAACAACTTGAAAGATATGAATAAAAGGAAATAAATGTTTCTTTGTTCCCTTCCTCAACTCTGGTAAAGGGAATATCTTAAAAATCCACAGTTAACATTATACTTCATGTTGAAAGTCTGAAAACTTACCCTCTAAGATCTGGAAAAACACAAAGATGCCCTCTCAGTACTATTATTCAACATTGTGCTGAAGCTTTAGATAGAGCAATTAGGTAAGAAAAAGAAAGGTATACAAATTGGAAATGAAGTACATATTTATTTGCAGATGACATGATCCTATATATAGACCATCCCAAAAAACCTACAGCAAGCTACTAGGGCTAGGAAACAAGTTCAGAATAGTATCAGGGTACAAGACCTACATGTTTCTATACATTAGTAAGGAGCAATTTGAGGAGGAAATCAAGGGAAAATTTCCATTTACAATAGCAATTAAATAAATATATAGGAATAAATTTAACTGAGGATGTAAAGGATTTGTACACAGAGAACTACAAAATATTGCTAAAATAAACCAAAGAAGACTTGTATAAATAGAACAGTCTGTGTTCATGGACTGGAAGACTAAATATCATTAAAAGCCAATTGTACCCAAATTTATTTACAGATTCAATGCAATCTTAATGAAAATTCCAACAGCCTACTTGGCAGAATTGGATAATTACATTAGAATAATGAGTGTCACTCTGGGTCAAGAAGTGGGATGTGACTATAAAGTAGAATGCCATGGTTTCCTGAGTGTTAATTATTTCCTATGTCTTTAACTAGCATTCTGGTTTGAAATTGTGTACCCCATAAAAAGCCATGTTCTTAATGCAGTCTTATGGGGGCAGACTTATTGTGGGTGGGACCTTTGGATTAAGTTGTTTCTATGGAGATGTGACCCACCAATTTGTGAGTGGGATCTTATGATTAAATTATTTCCATGGAGGTGTGACTGCATGAACTCAAGTTTGCTCTTGGTTAGTTTACTGGGGTCCTTAAGAGAGCTTAGACCTGACACAGACCAGATGCTTGGAGATGCAAAAAGAAACATGTTTGGAGATGCAAAGCTAAGAGATGAGGCCCAGAGTTTTCCCCAGAGAAGCTAAATGAGAACCCACAGATGATTATAGATAAGGCCTCTGGAATCAAAAGCTGAAAGCAATGCAACCCAGGAGCAAAGGACCAGCAGATGTCAGCCACGTGCCTTCTCAGCTGACAGGGATATTCTGGATGCCATTGGCCTTTGCTCGGTGAAGATATCCTATTATTGATGCCTTAGTTTGGAAACTATTACGGCCTAGAACTGTCAATTTGTAATCTAATAAATCACCTTTTTAAAAGCCAATCCATTTCTGATATTTTGCATTCCAGCAGCTTTAGCAAACCAGAACACTCAGGTTGCACTAACATAAGTGATTAATTTCACAATTCATTATACTGTACACTTATTCACTTTTTGTATATTAATTATATTTCACTTCCAATAGGGAATCAGAATATTCCTGTAACAATCAGTAAGTCAAATTACTATAGAATAATATTTCTACAAAGAAAATCTTAACCTTTACAGGAATGTGTGGCAGACTATTCAAGAAAATAGTAATTAAAATATTAACAAAAGTTCATGCTGAGAATAAAAAAGAATGATTTACTTAAATCATTTTAAAAATTTTTATGGTTTTATTGAAGTAGAATTGACATACAATAAATTGCAAATATATAAAATGCACAATATAACTTTTAATGTGCATATAAACCCACAAGACCATCAACAAAATCAAGATACTGAACATATTCATCACCCCAAAAGTTTATTTATGCCCTTTTGTATTTCTTCCCTTTCAACACTTCCCACTCTGTTTCCTTTACCCAGTCATATAGTGATCTTCTTTCTGTCACTATAAATTAGTGTACATTTTCCAGATTCTTCAATGTGCAATTATGCAGTATGAACTATTTTTGTCTACCTGTTTTCATTCAATAATTATTTTGAGATTCATCCATGTTCTTATGTTTAAATAGTTCATGCATTTTCCTTGTTAATTAGAAATGCAATTTAAGAGCATACAAAAAGAAAAAAACCTGATAATTTGCATTGTTCCCAGTGTTTGGTTACTACAAATGAATCTGCTATAAACCCTCAACCCATTTTAAGGGGCAAACATAAATAATTTTAACTACCATATTCCAATATTGGGAAAAAGAAAGACTCTTGGTCTGAGATGTGATGGGAATGAGAAGCATGAAGCAATGAGGAGTCTTGACATTTCAGATTCCTTGGTTATATGATAAATAATTGTTGACATAAAGCTAAGGTCTGGCACAAAATCTTTTTTTATACTATATCAACACATGAAATCTGAGTGAACCCAAATTTCAAAGTTAAAAGTACCCATGATAAATTTGACATTCTGGGAATGCCCAGGAATGACTATGGTCTGTTAATTTCTGATGGATATAGTAGGAAAAAGTTCACAGAAATGTTGCTATATTAGGTTACTTTCTTGCGGTAGAGTAGGAACATGTTGGAAGTAAAGTTGTTAGCTTAGGTTAGTTGTCTTTCTTACTCCCTTGTTATGGTCTCTTTGAAATGTCCTTTTATTGCATGTTTTTTAAATTTTTTTTATTTTTTAATTTTTCATACAGTTGATTAAAAAAAGTTAAAAAAAAAAAAGAAAAAATATGCAGAGCCCCCTTGTGGAGCTGGTGGAGAATGCAGGGGTATTGGTCTGCCCCACCACGATGGTTGCTAACATGCCCACAGACATCGGGGACTGGTGGTTTGATGGGTTGAGTCCTCTACCACAGGATTTGCCCTTGGGAAGACTGTTGCTGCAAAGGAGAGGCTAGGCCTCCCTATAATTGTGCCTAAGGGCCTCCTCCCATGTGCTCTTTGTTGCTCAGATGTGGCTCTCTCTCTCTAGCTAAGCCAACTTGGCAGGTGAAATCACTGCCCGCCCCCCTCCATGTGGGATCAGACACCCAGGGAAGTGAATCTTCCTGGCAATGTGGAATATGACTCCCAGGGAGGAATGTAGACCCAGCATCATGGGATGGAGAACATCTTCTTGACCAAAAGGGGGATGTGAATGGAAATGAAATAAACTTCAGTGACAGATAGATTCCAAAAGGAGTCAAGAGGTCACTCTGGTGGGCACTCTTATGTGCAATATAGACAACACTTTTTAGGCTCTAATGAATTGGGGTAGCTCGTGGTGGATACCTGAAACTATCAAACTACAACCCAGAACCCATGAATCTTGGACAATTGTATAAAAATGTAGCTTATGAGGGGTGACAATGGGATTGGGAAAGCCATAAGGACCACCCTGCCGTTTTTCTAGTTTATGGATGGATGGTAGAAAAATAGGGGAAGGAAACAAAGGCACACAGTGTTCTTTTTTACTTTAATTGCTCTTTTCACTTTAATTATTATTCTTGTTATTTTTGTGTGTGTGGTAATGAAGGTGTCAGGGATTGATTTTGGTGATGAATGTACAACTATGTAATGGTACTGTGAACAATCAAATGTACAATTTGTTTTGTATGACTGCATGGTATGTGAATATATCTCAATAAAATGAAGATTAAAAAAATAAAAATAAATAAATAAAAGTACCAATGAACTTATACTCATGTACACAGAAATACTAATATATGGCCTTGCATTTGTCCTGCAGCTTCTTTTGTAATGCAGTTTTAATGAAATATACTCATATACCAGATAACCATCCAAAGTGTATAATCAGTGGTTCATGGTATCATTATGTAGTTGTGCATTCATCACAACTATCAATTTTTGAATATTTCACTATTCCCAAAAACATTAAAATTAAAATTAAAAAGAAAATCCAAACATTCCATACCCCTTATCCCCCTGATTATTTTTTATTACTTTATTTGTCCATACACTGGATAAAGGGAGTATCAGTTGCAAGGTTTTCAAAATTACAGTCACACCATTAAACTACATAGATATACAATTATCTCCAAGAATCAAGGCTACTGGATTACAGTTCAACATTAAAAACTAAAAAGAGATATCTCTATAATGCATAAGAATAACTTCCAGAATAACTTCTCAACTCTATTTGAAATCTCCTAGACTCTGAAACTTATTGTTTCATTTCTCTTTCCCCTTTTGGTCCAAGAAGTCTTTTTCAATCCTGTGGTGCCAGGGACAGTCTCATCTCTGAAAGTCATGTCTAACATTGCCAGGGATATTTACACCCCTTGTAGTCATGTATCATGTAGGGAGGAGGGAAGTGAGTTTGCCTGCAGAATTGACTTAGAGAAAGAGGGCACATCTGAGCATAAAAAGAGGTTCTATTAGGTGACTCAGACACAATTATAAGTAGGCTTAGCTTCTCTTTTACAGGAATAAATTTCATAAGAACAAGCCCCAAATTAGAGGGCTTGGCTTATTAATTTGGTAGTCCCCAATAGTTGCAAGAATATCAGGAAATCCACAGGTGGGGAAGTTTAATATTTCTACATTATTCCCCGCCCCCTCAAGAAGGCTTTGCAAATACAATTTTATTCTCTGCCCAAATTACTCTGGGATGTATCAGGGCATCACACCAACTTGTATAAACCAACAATATCTCATTCTCTATTCAAGGTTCCATGTCATTATAATGTACAAATAGACTGACCATGCAAGTTAAACTACATAGTGTGCTAGAAAAAATATAGATTTTGCACTAAATAAATATATCTTCCTTTGGTCTCACAAAGAAGTTGAAATTGTAAAACACAGTCAATAACATCCTTTACCCTTTAGTCTGATTGGCCTTAGTCTAAACAGATCAACTTCATCCATATCTCTAATAGAAGTCTGATATTTTTTTAGCTTTTAAGAGTTCTGGCATGGGGTAATGCTGACTTTCATAGCTGCAGAATTCTAGCTCTGAATCTCAAGTGTCAGACAGATATTTGAAGTTTCAGGGAATGATCAGGTTATACACAGAGAACTCAGCATCTCAGAACTTATAACTTTAACAACCCAGGAATAGATGTGATTGCTGTAAGAGCTTAAAATCTAGGAATCTTTACAATAAGCCTTCCCCTGAAAACCTATGCTCTTGAATTCAGTTCTCAGAGTTTGTACATTATATTTAGTCTATACATGTACATTGTATTAGTCTTTTCATTTCTGTCTTATTTCACTCAACATACTGCCCTCAATGTTCATTCACCTAGTTGCATGTCTCACAACTTCATTCCTTCTTGAGGCACTCAGTATTCCATTGTATGTATACACCACAGTTCACCTTCCATACATCAATGTACCCTTAGGCCATCTCCATTCATTGTAAACCATGACTGCTGCCATCATAAGCACTAATGTGCAAATGTCCATTAGTGTTCCTGCTTTCAGTTCTTCCAAGAATATGCCTAATAATGTGGTGGTAGGATCATAGGGCAATCCTATACTTAGCCTCCTGTTCAATAACCATACTGCCTTCCAGAGCACCTGCACAATTCTACTTCCCTTCCAACAGTGAATAGGTACATCCCTCAATCCACGTTTCCTCCAGAACTTGTATTTTTCTGTTTGTTTTAAACAGTTTTATTCACACCCAGTACAATCTATCCTAAGTAAACATTCAATGTTTTGTGTTATAATCACATAGTTATGCATTCACCACCACAATCTATCTGAGGATATTTCCATTTCTTCCACAAAGAAAAAAAATTAAGGCTAAAAATTAAAAAAAAAAGGAAATACAATGACAACAAGAATCCTATACCCCTCACTTCTAGCACCCTCTTATTGATACTTAGCTTCTTCATATTGCATTTCTTACATTTCATGGAATTATAATACAGTGTTACTGTTTAACCATATACTGTAATTTACAGTGATTGTATCTTTCCGTACACCACCTCATTATCAGCACCTTGCAATGTTGACATTCTGTTGCTCCCCATCATCTAAGAACTTTTTTCTATTTCCACATTTAATCACCATCATTGTCCACTTTAGGTTTTGCTAAGTTATACAGTCCCAGTCTTTAGTCTTTCCTTCTGGTGTCATACATGCCCCTAAACTTCTTTCAACCATACTCACACTCAGCTTTGTTCAGTGTACCTACACTATTCTGCTTACATCAGGTGGTACTGTGCTATGCATTTCTGTATGTTTACAATCAATCCTGCTGAACATTCTGTACTCCTTCAGCATCAAGTGCCCAATCTCTACCCTCTTTCTATCTCCTGTTAACCTGTGTTCTCAATTTTTACTCTTGAAATTCTCTTTCTTTTTACCCTCAATGATAGTCTTCATTTCTACACTATTCTCCAGACTTCTCTCTCCTGTCTTTTCCTGGCTGCCTGTAGTGGTCCCTTTACTATTTTTTGTAGATCAGGACTCTTGTTTAAAAAATTCTCTCAATTTTCGTTTCTCTGAAAATATTTTAATCACTCCCTTATTTTGGAAGATCAGTTTTGCTGGATATAGAATTCTTGATTGGCAGTTTTTCTCTTTTAGTATCTTAAATATATCCTTACACTACCTACTTGCCTTCTTGGTTTCAGCTGAGAACACCACACATACTCTTACTGAGCTTCCCCTTATGTGATGGATTGCATTTCTCTTGCTGGTTTTAGAATTCTCTCCTTGTCTATGACATTTGATAATATGATTAGTAAGTGTCTTGGAGTAGGTCTATTTGGATATATTCTGTTTGGGGTACACAGTGCTTCTTGGATCTGTAATTTTGTGTCTTTCATAAGAGATGGGAAATTTTCTGTGATTATTTCCTCCATTTTCCCTTCTTCCCTTTTCCCCTTCTCTTCTCCTTCTAGAACACCCATGACATGTATATTTCTGTGCTTAGTGCTGTCAATCATTTCCCTGAGAACTTGCTCAAATTTTTCCACTCTTTTTCCTCTCTGTTCTTTTTGGGTATAGGATTTCAGATGTTCTATCCTCTAGTTCACTAGTCCTTTCTTCTGCCTCTTCAGATCTCCTGGTGTAAGTCTTCATAGTGTTTTTCATCTCCTCTATTGTGCCTTTCATTCCCATATTTTCTGCCATTTGTTTTTTCACATTTTCTAGTTCTTCCTTATATTTGCCCAGTGATCTTCTTCATACCCTTCATCTCTTTTGCTATGGCTTCCCTCAACTTATTGATTAGATTTTTAATTGGCCTAGAATTTTTGAACATCTTTATTTGTTGTTTCAACTCCTGTATCTTATTTGAAGTGTTAATTTGTCCTTTGGCTGGGCCATATCTTCATTTTTCCTAGTGTGATATAATGTTGTTGGTGTCTAAGCCTCTGGTTTCCTTGATAAGTTTATTCCAGAGGTTGATTTCACTCTTTTACTTAGGGTTTTCTTGTTGGTTGGCCTTGTTCCCTATCTGTTCTTTGGCATTAACTTCAGCTTATTCTAGACCTCTAGCATGGCTTCTGTTTAACTGATCAGAATTTTTCAGCTCTTGTTATTCCTGATCTTTCCCTGCCTATCTGGAATATTTCTTTTTTGAGGAGGAGGGTCTACACAAATATCATCAACCCCAAATGGATTTTATGAGATCAGAGAGGCCCAGGTCTCAGGAGGAAGTTGTAATCAGTATCAAGTTTCCATGAGGATGAGAAACAACAGGTTGTCAGACTTTCCTGTGAGGAATCTAGAATCTGTGTTCTTCCTTTCCTGCCCAGCTGGTGGTGCTTGCCAGCCCACACCTCCCCAGCAACATAAAGAGTTGTACCTTTAATTATCTGCAGACCTTCTCCCTGCCAGGGGCATAGTTTGGACAGAAGTTTCAGCAAAAGGATATCTTAAAATGATATGCCCTACAGCCACTGGGGTTGAATTCTCTGAAGGAGGGTTGCCACTTAAGCTTGGCCCTGTGACCCTTTTTCTAGGAGAAGATATGCCCTTTCAGGAATTATCTCTTTCACTTGGGTCTTTACTTTGTCCCTCAGACTTATCTTACCTCCACCTTTGCCTGGGTCTGCACTGACAATTTAAAATCCATGAGGCTTTCTTTATTGAGCTACTTAGAATCTTTTATACAAAGAAAAAAGTCATAAATCCCATTTTCAGAGCCAGTACACTGCCACCAATGTTTGCCAATCAGTACCCAGAGTTGGTATCTGATTTACATGCCCCTTTTGTTGGGGTACAGCCCTTTACTAGTATTCTGAGCTCAGCCAATTCCAAAAGTCTCTGCATTTATTTATTTTTTATTATTTCCTGTTAGCCCTGCCTCATCTCTGCAGGAGAGACCTCAGGGTTCTTTTCCTGCTTGCTCTGTGATTGTCTGTGCTCATAGCTTGTATTCATAGCCCCAATTTTTTAGTTAAAAACCACAATAGGAGCATAGTTGACCTACCTTCCCTTGCCCCTAGTAGAGACTGCTTCTTTTTCCCACAGGTAAGAGTGTCAACTCAGTCTGCCATGCCAGTGTGGGAGAGGCACCAGCTCTTCAGTTTGGGGCTTGGTTACAGTTCTATGCTCTGGCCTTGACCCTTCTACCCACTCCAGACTGGTGTAGGATGTGTTTCTAGTCACAGATGCCTCCAAGATAGTTGTCCCAGGGAGTTCCTGGCTATTTACTAGCTGCAAACTGAACTCCACACCTCTCTATGACTCAACTTGCCCCACCTCACTATCCTCTAGCTTCCTGTTTTAGACATTGTTTATTGAAAAATTAAAAAAAACAACAAAAACACATTTCAAACAAAACAAAGGGTTAATAGAAACAAATAACTTAAAATAACTAATTTGCCTCCAACATGTTCCTAACACACCCCAAGACAATTAAGAAATCATAACGAGTGAATAAAAAACAACTAAATTAAATAATTAAATGATATTAATCCCCTACTTTAATGAGTTAAAAGAAATACAATGAAACATCATTTGACAAAAGAAACAAAAGAATTAATAGAGAAAGCAGAAAGTAAATCATTCATAAATAGAAGAAATATCTAAGATCCAGATCAGTGTGTCTAATAATACTTTTGGCAGTGAAGATAATGTTCTATATCTGCAGGGTCCATTACAGAAGCCACTAACCACACGCAGCTAGTAGATATTTGAAATTTGGTGGGTGGTACTGAAGAACACAATATTTTAGCTTTAATTAAATTTAATTAATTTAAATTTTTTAAATTTTGTTTTAAAATTGTATTTATCAAAAAACCAAAACAATGAACAATAAAAAACATTTCAAACAAAACAAAGCAAAGGATTAAGAAAAACAAATAACCTAAAATAACTACTTTTCTTCCAACATTTTCCTAACACACTCCAAGAAAATGAACAAACCATAACCAAAAAAAAGAATAAGAAAAACAAATAATCTAAAATAACTACATTGCTTCAAACATGTTCCTACCGTACTCCAAGGAAATTAAGAAGCCATAATCAAAGAAAGACATGAGAAACACCAAATAACTTAAAATAACTCCATTGAACATAATTTTAATGCAATAGATTTTTTTACTTTATCAAAAAATTGGAAAACAAAACTTCAAACAAACAAAACAAAGGAATAAGAAAAAAAAATAACCTAAAATAACTGTATTGCCTCCAGTATGTCTCTACCATACCCAAAGAAAATTAACAAACCCTAACCAAAAAAGGAATAAGAAAAACAAATAACTTAAAATAACTATATTGCTTCCAAAATGTTCCTACCATACCCAAGAAAATTTGCAAACCATAATCATTCCTGAGTATTCCCATAACTTTGAGATTGCCCTCAATAGCTTAACTGTTCACATTAGATTATCATTCCCCCTTCACTAGTTGCTATCTCTAGGTCCCCAAAATTCTATGATATAAAACATTTATTTGACATTTTTCACAGAATTCACATAAGGGGTAACATACACTCTCTTTTTGTGCCTTGTTTATTTCAGTCAGCATTATGTCTCTAAGGTTCATCCTTGTCATATACTTCATGACCTTGTTCCTTCTTACTGCCATGTAGTATTCCATCACGTATATATCACATTTTTTTTACCCACTCATCTGTTGAAGGACATTTGGATTGTTTCCATTTCTTGGCAATTGTGAATAATGCTGCGATGAACATTGTTGTGCAAATATCTGCTCATGTCACTGCTTTCAGATCTTCTGGGTATGCACTGAGAAGTGAAATTGCTGGATCAAAAGGTAATCAATATCATTAACTACTCGCTTTCACTAAGTTCTACAGCCCCTGTCTTTTTCTTGTATCTTTTATCCTGGTGACATACATGTCCCTAACCTTCCTCTTTCATCCTTACTCACAGTCATTTTGTTCAGTGTGCTTAAAATATTGTGCTACCATCACACAGTATTGTGCTTTCCATTTATGCATCTATACAACCAATCCTGTTGAATGTTCTGGACTCCTTCAGCATCACATGCTCAAGCTCTACATTGTTTCTATCTCCTGATAACCTGTGTCCTCACATTTAACTTTCAACATTTGCTCACTAATGTTAGTTCATATTTGTGAGACCATATAGTATTTATCATTTCATTTCTGGCTAACTTTTCTCAACATAATGTACTCAAAGTTTATTCATGTTGTTATATGCTACATGAATTTAATCTTAGAACTGTATAATATTCCATTGTATGTATATACCACAGTTTTTTATTCACTTGACCATTGATGTACATTTGGGCCCTTTCTGTCTTTTGGCAATCATGAAGAATATCAGCATACACATCAGTTTAAAAATATCTATTCATGCCTTGGCTTTCAGATCTTCTGAGTACATACCTAGTAATGGAAGTGCTGGATCATACAGCAATTCTTAGCTCCCTGTGAAACCAACACAGTCTTCCAGAGTGGCTGTACCACTCTACATTACCAACAACAGTCTGCCTCTTTCTCCATGTCCTCTCCAGTACTGGTAATTTTCTTTCTTTCTTTTTTTTTTTTTTTTTTTTTTTTTGATACTGGCCATTCTAGGTTGTGTGAGATGATATCACATTGTAGTTTGATTTTCATTTCCCTAATAGCCAGTGAGTTGAGCTTCTTTTCAGAAGTTGCTGAACCATTTGTATTTCCTCTTCAGAAAAGAATCTCTCCATGGCTTTTGCCCATTTTTAATTGGGTTGTCTTTTTTTGTTGAATTGTAGAAGCTCCTAATATACCCTGCATATTAAACCCTTATCTGATATGTGGTTTCCAAATATTGTCTCCCATTGTGTAGGCTGCCTTTTTACTTTTTTCACAAAGTCCTTTGATGTACTGAAGTGTTTAATTTTAAGATATCCCATTTATCTATATCTTCTTCATTGCTTGTAATTTGTGCACAAGGTCTAGGAAACCCTCTCCTATCACAGGATCTTTAAGATATTTTCCTACATTTTACTCAAAAAATTTTATGCTCTTTTCTCTAATGATTAGGTCTTTGATCAATTTCAAGTAAATTTTTGTATAAGGTGTGAGATAGGAGTCCTCTTTCATTCTTTTGGCTATGGATAATCAGTTCTTCAAACATCTTTTTCAGTTTTATTGAGATATATTAATATACCATACAGTCATCCATGGTATACAATCAACTGTTCACAATACAATCATATAGTTGTGCATTCATCACCCCAATCTACTTTTTTTTCATTTTTATTGAGATTGTTCAGATACCATATAATTATCCAAAGATCCAAAGTGTACAATCACTTGCCCCTGGGTACCCTCATACAGCTGTGCATCCATCACACTTAATTTTTGTTCAATTTTTAGAAACCCTTCATTACTCCAGACAAGAAATAAAGTGAAAGATGAAAAAAGAAAAAAAGAAAAGGAAACTCTAATCCTCCCCTATCCCTAACCAACCCCCCTCAGTTGTTGACTCATAGTATCAATATGGTACATTTGTTACTGTTTATGGAAAAATGTTGAAATACTACTAACTGTAGTATATAGTTTGTAAAAGGTATATAGTTCTTCCCTATATGCCCCTCTATTATTAACTTCTAATTGTATTGTCATACATTTGTTCTGGTTCATGGAAGTGATTTTTAGTATTTGTACAGTTGATCATGGACATTGCCCACCATAGGATTCAGTTTTATACATTCCCATCTTTTGACCTCCACCTTTCCTTCTGGTGACATATATGACTCTGAGCTTCCCCTTTCCACCTCATCCACACACCATTTGGCACTGTTAGTTATTCTCACATCTTGCTACCAACACCCCTGTTCATTTCCAAACATTTAAGTTCATCCTAATTGAACATTCTGCTCATACTAAGCAACCACTCCCCATTCTTAAGCCTCATCCTATATCTTGGTACCTTATATTTCATGTCTATGAGTTTACATGTTGTAATTAGTTCCTATCAGTGAGACCCTGTCATAATTGTCCTTATGTGTCTGGTTTATTTCACTCAGTATATTGCCCTCGAGGTTTTGTCATCAACCCATTTTTTTTTAATATGGTTTTGTTCACTCACCATACATTCCATCCCAAGAAAATAGTCAATGGTTTTCTGCATGGTCATACATTTATGTGTTCACCACCTTCACCACTATCTATATAAGAGCATCTACATTTCTTCCACAAGGCAGGAGGGAGAGTCAAAGAAGGTAGAGAGGCAAAAGAAAGAGGAAAAAAAATGACAGCTAGGAAGCAGCAAAAGGAAAAATAACCTTAAATCAAAGTAGAGTAAAGAATCAGACAATACCACCAATGTCAATTGTCTGACATGCCTCCCCTATCCCCCTCTCTTATCTGCATGCACCTTGGTATATCACCTTTGTTACATTAAAGGAAGCATAATACAATGATTCTATTAGTTACAGTCTCTAGTTTATGCTGATTGCATCCCTCCCCCAGTGCTTCCCCATTTTTAACACCTTGCAAGGTAGACATTTGCTTGTTCTGCCTCGTAAAAGAACATATTTGTACATTTTATCATGATTGTTGAATACTCTAGATTTCACCAAGTTACACAGTCCCAGTCTTTATCTTTCCTCCTTTCTTGTGGTGTCTCACATGCTCCCCACCTTCCTCTCTCAACCGTATTCATAGTTACCTTTGTTCAGTGTACTTACATTGTTGTGCTACCATCTCCCAAAATTGTGTTCCAAACCACACACTCCTGTCTTCTATCACCCTGTAGTGCTCCCTTTAGTATTTCCTGTAGGACAGGTGTCTTGTTCACAAAGTCTCTCATTGTCTGTTTGTCAGAAAATATTTTGAGCTCTCCCTCATATTTGAAGGACAGCTTTGCTGGATACAGGATTCTTGGTTGGCGGTTTTTCTCTTTCAGTATCTTAAATATATCACACCGCTTCCTTCTTGCCTCCATGGTTTCTGCTGAGAGATCCGCACATAGTCTTATTAAGCTTCCTTTGTATGTAATGGATCGCTTTTCTCTTGCTGCTTTCAGGATTCTCTCTTTGTCTTTGACATTTGATAATCTGATTATTAAGTGTCTTGGCATAGGCCTATTCATATCTCTTCTGTTTGGAGTACGCTGTGCTTCTTGGATCTGTAATTTTATGTCTTTCATAAGAGATGGGAAATTTTCATCAATTATTTCCTCTATTATTGCTTCTGCCCCCTTTCCCTTCTCTTCTCCTTCTGGGACACCAATGACACGTACATTATTGTACTTTGTTTGATCCTTGAGTTCCTGGAGATGTTGCTCATATTTTTTCATTCTTTTCTTCATCTGTTCTTTGCGTGTAGGCTTTCAGGTGTTTTGTTCCCCAGTTCCTGAGTGTTTTCTTCTGCCTCTTGAGATCTGCTGTTGTATGTTTCCATTGTGTCTTTCATCTCTTGTGTTGTGCCTTTCATTTCCATAGATTCTACTAGTTGTTTTTTTGAACTTTTGATTTCTGCCATATACATGCTCAGTGCTTCCTTTACAGCCTCTATTTCTTTTGCAATATCTTCTCTGAACTTTTTGAATTGATTTAGCATTAGTTGTTTAAATTCCTGTATCTCAGTTGAAGTGTACGTTTGCTCCTTTGACTGGCCATAACTTTGTTTTTCTTAGTGTTGGTTGTAATTTTCTGTTGTCTAGGCATGGTTTCCTTGGTTATCCAAATCAGGTTTTCCCAGACCAGAAAAGGCTCAGGTCCCAGAGGGAAGAAATATTCAGTATCTGGTTTCCCTGTGGGTGTGTCTTAGAAAATTGCTCCACGCTTTGATGCCTCAGGTCACTGTGCTTTTCTGCCCAGCAGGAGATGCCTGTTAGCCTATAATTCTTGACTGGTGTGAGGAGGTATGGCCATGTTCCCCCAGGCTCTGGGGTCTGTTTCTGAATGGAAAGGGCCCCACCCCTTTCCTCCTAGAGAAGACAGACCCCTCACGTGGAGGTCATTAGCATTTCAGTGGTCTCTCTCTCTGCTTGTGCTGTCTCCACCCTTCCCAGAATCACAGCCCTGGAAACTGAAAATGACTGGGGCTTTCTCCACTGAGCCAAAAAAGAAACAGATAGTCCCCTTCAGACCCAGTCCAAGGGGACCCTCCGGCTCTCCCAGGTCAGTCATCACCCAAAGCCTCTGTCTGTTTTTTGGGGATGTGTACCTGTAGTGAGCAGTTCACACTTGCTACTTAAAACCCCAGTTGGAGCTCAGCTGAGCTGTATTCGCTTGCTGGGAGAGAGCTTCTCTCTGGCACCATGAGGCTTTGCAGCTCGGGCTATGGGGGAGGGGGTCTCATGACTTCGTTCCACAGGTTTTACTTACAGATTTTATGCTGTGTTCTCGGGCATTCCTCCCAATTCAGGTTGGTGTATGATGAGTGGATGGTCTCATTTGTCTCCCCGCAGTTATTCTGGATTATTTGCTAGTTGTTTCTGTTTTTTTGTAGTTGTTCCAGGGAGACTACTTAGCTTCCACTCCTCTCTATGCCACCATCTTGTCCGCAGCCCCCAATCTATTTTTGAACATTTTTCTTACACCAGAAAGAATCATAATAAGAATAAAAATAAAAAAGAACACCCAAATCATCCCCCATCCCCCCATGTTGTTCATTTAGTTTTTGTCCCCATTTATCTACTCATCACTCATACACTGGATAAAGGGAGTGTGATCCACAAGGTTTTCGTAATCACATTGTCACCCCTTGTACTCTACCTTGTACAATTGTCTTCAAGACTCAAGGCTACTGGGTTGGAGTTTGGTTGTTTCAGGTATTTACTTGTAGCTGTTCCAATACATTAAAACCTAAAAGGTGTTATCTATATAGTACATAAGAATGTCCACAAGAGTGACCTCTTGACTCCATTTGAAATCTCTCAGACACTGAAGCTTTATGTCATTTCATTTCAAATCCTCTTTTTGGTCATGATGTTATCAATCCCATGATGCCAGGTCCAGATTCATTCCCAGAGGTCATATCCTGTGCTGCCAGGGAGATTTACACCCCTGGGAATCAGGACCCACATAGGGGGAAGGGCAGTGAGATCATCTGCCAAGGTGGCTTAGTTAAAGACAGAGGGCCACATCTGAGCAACAAAGAGGCAGTTAGGGGGAGACCCTTAGGTGCAATTATAAGCATGTTTAGCCTCTCCTTTGCAGTAACAAGCTTCATAGGGGCAAGTCCCATGACAGAGGGCTCAGCATGTCAAATTGTTAGTCTCCAGTATTTGTGAGAATATCAGCAACAATCCAGGTGAGGAAGTCCAACACTTCTGCATCCTCCCCCAGCTCCTCAGGGGTCCCTGAACATATATTTTTATTCTCCATCCAAATTACTTAGGGATTTGTTGCTATTTCATGCTAACCTATACAGACCTACCATATCTCACTTCCTATTCAAAGTTCCATGTAATTGTGATGTTTGAACCAACTGAATGTAGAGGTTACACTGTTTAGAAAATATAGGTCCTACACCAAATAAACATTTCTTCCATTGGTCTCACATGGAAGTTGATGTTTTAACACACAGTCAGTTTCAACCTTTACCCTTTGGTCTGATTTGCCCTAGTCTTAGCCAGATATGCTTCATTCATATCTCTAACTGAAGTCTATGCTCTTTTTCAGCTTTTTGTTTTTAACAGTTGCTGTATGCATTAATACAGATATTCATATCTGCTGAGTTCTAGCTCTGAGTTTCAGGTGTTGTACAGATACCTAATGTTCCAGACACCAATCAGGTTATACACCAAGGGATCAACATCTCAGAGTTTGGATATCGCCACTACAAATCAGGAATAGATTTGACTTGTGTAAGAGCTTGCAATCTAGGGACAATTACATTAATCATTGCTACATGAGGCTGTACTCTAAGATTCAGTTCTGAGTTTACACATTGTAGTTAGTCCACATAAATGAGGCATTATAGTGTTTGCCTTTGTTTATGGTGTACTTCCCTCAAAATGCTATCTACAGGATCCATTCACTTCCTTGCATGTCTCACAACTTCTTTCCTTCTTGTAGTTGCTCAATATTCCACTACATGCATACACCACAGTTCATCATTCTGTTCCTCAGTGTACCCTTAGGCCACCTCGACCCACTGCAAATCATGCATACTGCCTCCATAAACACCAAAGTGCAAATGTCCATTCACATCTCAGCTTTCAGATCTTCCAAGTGCATACCCCATAATGAGGTTGCAGGACCTTGTGGCACCCACATACTTAACTTCTTGTGAAACCACCTCAGTGACCTACAGAAAGGCTGCACCATTCTGCCTCCTCATCACCAGTAAATAGGTTCATCCGTCTCTCCATGTTTTCTCCAACACTTTTACCCCATATATATTTTTCCTATAATTTTATAGAGATATACTCACATAACATACAATTATACACACTGTAAAATCAGTTATTCACAGTATCATCCTATAGTTGTGTATTTATCACTACAGTCAGCACCTGAATGTATTGATTCCTATGAAAAAGTTTTTCTTTTTTTGGTGAATAATGAAAAAGATAATAATAAAAAGAAAAATAAAGTGTCATACAATACATTGGATTAGTAAGGACAGAGAACAACACTATTACCAAGAATCCCATATCCCTTCCTTATATCCCCCTCTCATACACATTTAACTTTGGTACATTGCCTTTGTTACATTTAATGGAAGTACATTACAATGATACTGTTGACCATAGAATCATTTGCTTTGATTCTGTTTTCCCAAATACCATCCCCTTTTCAACACTTTGCATGGCTGACATTCATTTGTTCTCCCACGTGTAAGAACATTTTTATATTTGTACATTTAGTAGCAGTCATTGGCCACTGAAGGTTTTGCCAAGTTATACAGTCCCAGTCTTCATCATCTATCTTTACCTCTGGTGTCAGACATTCCCCTATCCCACATCTTTCAGTCTTACTCACAGACATCTTTGTTCAGTGTACTTACAATATGGTGCTACCACCACACAGTATTATGCTATTTCTGGATCTATAGAGCAGGATTTGATCTATAAAATCAATCCTGCTGAACATTCTGTAGTCCTTTAGCATGAAATGCCTGATCTCTACCCTCTTTCTATCTCCAATACTGTATGGTCTCTCTAATATGAACTAACATTACTGAGCAAACTTTGAGAGTCAAACATCATTTTTTGAAGAGGCTGCTGTGTCCCAGTTGCATTGGCTTAGCTGCCTTATCAATGATCAATTGTCCATACATGAGAGGGTCTATTTCTAAACATTCAGTTTGATTCCACTTGTCAGAATATCTATTTTTATTCCAGTACCATGCTGTTTTGACCACTGTAGCTTTGTAAATTCCTGTAAAGTCACGTAGTGCGAGACCTCCAACTTCACTCCCCTTTCTCAAGACATTTCTGGCTATTTGAGGTACCTGCCCTTTCAAATAATTTTTGTTATTGGTTTTTCTATTTCTGCAAAGTAAGTTGTTGGCATTTTAATTCATATTCTATTGAATCTATAAATAAATGTTGGTATAATTCACATGTTATCTATATTTAGTCTTCCAATCCATGAATGCAATGTTTTTCCTCTTTTTTTTTTTTAAGGTCATTTGATTTATTTTTTTTAGCAATTTCTTGTAGTTTTTTCTGTATAGGTTAAGTTTATTCCTAAATACTTGGCTCTTTTGGTTGCTATTGTAAATAGAATATTTTTTTCTTGATTTCTTCCTCATGTTGCTCATTACTCCTGTTAGGAACACTACTGATTCTCCTGTTGATCCTTTACCCTCTCACTTTGCTATATTCATTTCTTAGCTCTAGTAGCTTTGCTGTAGACTTTTCCATATTTTCTACATATAGGATCCTAGCATCTTCAAGCAGTGAAAGTGTTACTACTTCCTTTCCAATTTTGATACCTTTTATTTATTTTTCTTGCCTGATTGTGCTAGCTACATATTCTAGCACAATGCTGAAAATGTGACAGTGGGCCTCCTTGTTTTTTTTTGTGTGTGTGAGACAAAGTCCTTTATTAGAAATATATCAAAATTCTTGCTCCCTGAGCCAGGTCCAGGAGAGGCAGTTACTCCAGCACTGGCAGAAAGTGTCCAGGGAGGTGCTTCCTTCACCAAACACACTTCCTGGGAACCATAAATAGATTAAATATTCACAGCAGGCCCCAGAGAAGCTAGATCACTCTGCTCTCCATGAAAGAGGAAGGGGCTTGGGATCCAGCCCTGCTCCTACCCCAGGGGTGGGGGCTTCCAGGAGTCAACACATAAAATCATGACATTGAGGATTAACAATCATAAGCCCTGGCAGGTGGCCCTAGAAAGAAGGACCTCCAGGTCTAGAGGATCCCAGCTCCTGTCCAACAGTGAGAGGTGTCCCCCAACATAGCTCTAGAGTTCAGGTCCCACATAATCCTCTAAAAGAGCATGAGGGGCTGAGGATGGGGATAATACAACAACTTTGATTCAGTTTCATGATTAATGTGGGCAGGAAGGAGTCAGTGTGAACTATGAGGGGCTATGTGATTGGCAGTAGGTGGAGGGCCAGGACTGACTGGGGGCTGGCACTGCAGCATCTCTTGACAGAAGGCTGGGAGAAACCAGGTGGCTGATGGGGACCAGAAGGGGCCCATGGATCATGAAAGTCAGTCCCAATATCTGCTGTGATGTTGGTATATAGAGGGCCTATTTCTTGAGCCAGCAATCGGTATTTCAGTGAGTTCATTCCATCTTGCATCCAGAAATTCTGGGGTATGGACCAGCAGGTCAAATCTGTGGGGATTTTCCTCTTTGCCCTTGTCTCCTCAATGTTTTACCATCTTATAGTGTCCCACAAATGTGGGAAGTCAAGAGATCTTCATCCCAGCCAGACATACATTGGTAGCAATGTCATCATCCTCACTGCTCCAGCCACTGTATTCATTGGGAAAGCTGTTCATCTTCAGGTAGTTAACTGGAGTGAGTGCTGAGACTCCCCCAAAGTACTGGGGGTATGGGAGGCTGTATCCAAACTTGTTCATGGTGACAGCAATGTGCCTGGGCCCCCACAGATCACACACATACAGTTTGTCATCATTCTCTGGCAGCAGGTCCACATCATGCAGGAACAGACAGTCCCACTCCTCATCACACAGGGCCTCCCACACTCCAACATTCAGCAGCTTTGCCCTGCTAATTGTTCAATTTCCAGCCTGTGGATAACATAAATGCCATAAGCAAGCTGCTGGTGCTGCAGGAAGGGGTGCAGGTGGTAAAGCAGCAGGTAAAGGTGGTTGTTCTGGGCATGGTGGGACACAATGATGGCTGTTTTAGAGCAGGCCTCACACCCTGCCTGGTGGTACCAGCCCCTGGTTCCACCCAGGGATTCCTCTCCACAATCTCTGCCATCAATGGCACTGGGCTAAAGGACACTGTCACAGGACAAAGAGGGGATCATTCTGGATAGTAGGGCAGATGTTGAGGAGCTGGATGGCCCCCTGGGGGCAAAAGGGACCCAAGACAAGTAACTGAGGTTACTGTAGACATCATGAAGGTGAGAATACTCAAATGTAAGCCCCTGCTCTAGGCCAAATAGAGCACTGAAGCTTCAGAAGTCCCCCAGAGACAGATAATCATGACAGCCAGTTGGCAGCCAACAAGCAAGGCCAGCATGTGGGACCACTCCAGCAGCCTCAGCAACATCCTGGGATGGGTTGGGGGAGGGGTCGAAGTTCTAGATTCAAGCTCTTTTTATGGGTCCTGGGGGCTCTAGGGGGTTCTAGGGAAGCAAAGATATGAGGCATTATTTAAAATTGGAAAGGGCACAGAGGAAAGAGAAAGGATCCCTCCATCCAGCACTACAATGGTGATCCTGGAACCAGCTGGGCTTCTGGCCCCCGGTGTCACTGCCACCCCAACAGTCAGGCAGGAATCACTGCCACCATCTTGGAATTGGGCACTGGAGGACCTTGTCTTGTTTTTGATCTTATAGGTAAAGCTTTCAGTTTTTCTCCATTAAATATGTTAGCTGGGATTTTCCATTTATTGCCTTTATCATATTGAGAAAGATCCCTTCTATTCCTATCCTTTTGAATGTTTTCATCAAGGAAGGATGTTGAATTTTGTCAAATGCATTTTCTGCATCAATTGAAATAATCATGTGGTTTTTCAACTCATTTGTTGATGTGGTGTATTACATAAATTCATTTTCTTGTGTTGGATCAGCTGTGCATATCTGGAATAAATCCCACTTGGTCATGGTGTATAATTATTTTAATGTGCTGCTGGATTTGATTTGTGATTATTTTGAGGATTTTTGTAACTATATTCATTAAAGAGATTGTTCTATAATTTTCTTTTCTTTCTTTTTTTTTTTTTTTTTGTAGTGTCTTTGACTTGGGTATTTGGGTGATGCTGGCTTCCTAGAATGAGTTTGGTAGCTTTCCATTCCTTCATTTTTTTTTTTTTTTGAAGAGTTTGAGGAGGATTTGGTGCTGATTCTTGAATGTTTGGTTGAATTCAAATTTTAAGCCATCTGTTCCCAGACTTTTCTTTTTGGGGGTCTTTTTATTACTGATTCAGTCTCTTCACTTGTGATTGGTTTGTAGAGATTGTCTATTTCTTCTTGAGTCAGTGTTGGTTGTTCATGCTTTTCTAGTGTGCTATCCATTTTGCCTAAGTTGTCTAGTTTATTGGCAGTTTTTCATGGTATATTCTCATCTCCTTTATTTCTGTGTGTCAGTAGTTCTTTCCCATTTCTGATTTTATTTATTTGCATATACTTTATTTTTTTTTTAGCCTAGCTAAGAGTTCATAGATTTTATTGATTTTCTCAAAGAACCGCCTTATGGTTTTGTTGATTCTCTCTATTGATTTCATGTTCTCTGTTTCATTTATTTCTGCTCTAGTCTGTTATTTCTTTCCTTCTGTTTGTGTTGGGCTTTGATTGCTGTTCATTTTGTATTTCTTCCATGTGAACAGTTAATTCCTGAAATTTTCTCTTCTCCTTTTCTCTTTCTTCTCTTTTAATATAGGCATTTAGGGCAATAAATTTCCCTCTCACCACTGCTCTTGCTACATTCCATATATTTTGATATGTTCTGTTTTCATTTTCATTTGACTCAAGATAATTATTAGTTTCTCTTATAATTTCTTCCTTTAGCCACTGGTTGTTTAAGAGTGTGTTCCTTAGCTGCCATATGTTTGTGAATTTTCCAACCTTCTGCCTGTTTTTGATTTCCAACTACATTCAATTTTGTTCTGAGGAAGTGCTTTGTACAATATCAACATACTAAAATTTCTTGAGAGTTTGTGAACCAAGATGTGTTCTGTCCTTGAGAATGATCCATAAGCACTTGAGAAAAATGTGTTTCCTGCTGTTGAGGGGTATAGTGTTCTATAAATATCTGAGAAGTCTAGTTCATTTTATCATATAATTCAACATCCCTTTCTTTAATGGTCCTCTGTCCAGATATTCTATCCATTGATGATAATGGTGTATTGAAGTCTCTATTTTGTAGTTGTATCTACTTCCCCTTCATGTCATCAGTGTTTGCCTCATGTATTTTGGGCCACTCTGGTTTGGTGCATAGATATTTATGTTTGTTATATATTCTTGATTAATTGTCCCTTTTATTAATACACACTGTCCTTCTTTGTCTCTTAGGGGTTTACATTTGAAGTCTAAATTTTCTGATATTAATATAACTATCCCTGCTCTTTGCTGGTTGTTTGCATGAAATGTCTTTTTTCAGCCTTTCACTTTCAGTCCAATTTTGTCTTTGTGTCTAAACTATCTTGTAGATAGCATATAGATGGGTCTTGTTTTGTAAACCTTTCTAACAGTCTCTGTCTTTTTAATGGGGAGTTTAAACCATCAACATTTAGTGTTATTACTTTCAGGGCAGTTGTTCTGGTGTGCTAATGCTACTGTTATGCAAAATGCCACAAATGGATTAGCTTTTATGAAGAGAGTTCATTATGTTACAAATTTATAGGTCAAAGGCCATAAATGTGTCCAAACTAAGGTATCAATAAGAGTATACCTTCACTGAGGGAAGGCCAATGGCACCCAGAACACCTCTGTTAGCTGGGAAGGCACATGTCTGGCATCTGCTTGTTCTTTGCTCCTGGGCTGCATTTCAAAATTGCATTCTCCAAATGCCTTTGGGTTTCTCTTAGCTCCTCTCCCTTAGCTTCTGTGCATCTTTACTTCTTTCTCCCAGGATGTTTCTCTCTGAAGGTCTGGGACTCCTCTCTTAGCTTCCCTGGGGCAAATACTGGGCTTCATCTCTTAGCATCTCCGAATATTCTTCTGTCTGCAACTTCAGGCATCTCCTAGCATCCATAAGCATCTTGGTGCATGTCAACTCCTATCTTCCCTCTTAAATACTCCAATGAGCTAATCAAAACAAAACTTAAATGGATGGGGTCTACACCTCTGTGAAAATAATTTAATCAGAGGTCTGGCAACAGTTGAGTCACATCTCCATGTAAGCACATAGTTAAAATTTTCCACCAAAAAAGATTGGATTAAATTTTCATGGCTCTTCTGGGATTCATAACAGTTTCAAACCATCACAACTGTACTTTTTCTACATTTTTGCTTTTGGATTATATGTCTTATATTACTTTTTTTTCTCTTTAATTTTACCTTTCCTGATACTCTTCATTTCTACACTCTTCTCCAAATCTCTCTCTCCTGTCTTTTCCTATAAGCCTGTAGCACTACCTTCAATATTTCTTCTACAGCAGGTCTCATATGCAAACTATCAATGTCTGCTTATCTGGAAATATTTTAATCTATCCTTCATATTTGATGGACAGTTTTGCTGGATATACAATTCTTGGTTGGCAATTTTTGTCTTTCAGTGTCTTAAATATATCATACCACTGTCTTCTGGCCTGCATGGTTTCTACAGAGAAAGGCATACAGTCATATCAAGATTCCCTTGTATGTGATGGTTCACTTTTCTATTGCTGCTTTCAGAATTCTTTGTCTTTGACATTGCACAATCTGGTAAATAACTATCTTTGAGTAAATCTAATCAGATCTATTCTGTTTGAGGTATGCCATGGTTCTTGAATCTGTAATTTTATGTCTTTCTTAAATATAAGGAAATTTTCAGTAATTATTTCTTCTATTATTCTTTCTGCCCCTTTTCCCTTGTCTTCTCCTTCTGGGACACCCATAACATATATATTCATGTGCTTCATATTGTCATTCAGTTCCCTAATACCCTGCTTGTATTTTTTTCATTCTTTTCTCTATCTGTTCTTTTATTTGTATTATTTCAGTTGTCCTGTCTTCTAGTTCACTGATCCTGTCTTCTGCCTTTTCAAATCTACTGTTGTATGTCTCCACTGTGTTTTTCATCTCTATTGTGACTTTCTTTCCCATATGTTCTGCCATTTGTTTTTTCAAGCTTACTTATTCTTCTTTACGGTCATCCAGTGTCTTTTTACATCCTTCATCTCTTTTGCCACATTTTCCTTCAGCTTGTTTATTTGTTTGAACATCTTTAATTTGTTGTTTTAACTCTTGGATCTCAGTTGAAGTGTTAGTTTCTTCCTTTGGCTTGTTCATATTTTCATGTTTCCTAGTATGGCTCATGATTTTTAGCTATCTAGGCCTCTGATTTTCTTCATTACTTTATTCTGGAAATCTTTTACATTTTTTTCCAGGGTTTTCTTGTTGGTTGTCTTTGTTCTCTATCTGTTCCTTGGCATTCAGTTCAACTTACTCTAGATCTCTAACATAGCTCTGTTTTGTTAATTAGAATTTTTCATTTCTTGTTTTTCTGTTTTTTCCCTGCCTCTATGTAAACATTTTGTGAGGGTGTCTCCCCAGACATGATTGACCCAAATCAGATGTCCCTAGTCCAGATAGGCCCAGGTTTCAGGATGAGAGTGCATTCTGTTTCAAGTTTCCCTGAAAATAAGAGTCTGCAGGTTGTTAGACCCTCCTATGAAGACTGTAGGTGCTGTGCTTTTCCTATCCTGTCCAGCAGGTGGTGCTTGTCAGCTTGCACCTCAACACTGCTGTAAAGAGATGCAGTGTCTCTAATTGTCAGTTGTCCCTGCCTCTGCCAGGAGCGTGGCTGACTCAAGTTGTTTTCAGTTATACATCTCCTGTGGTCTGAGTTCTCTGAATTAGGGGCACCTGTTGAACTGGGCACAACCCCCATCCCTTTTCTTTGGCTAATTATGCCCCTTAGGGATTTATCTACCCCAGAAGACTCATTGCTTGGTTTCTCTGACCTATCTTGGCTCCACCACTGCCTGGGTCCAGCTACCAATTGAAAATATCTGCTGCTTTCTCTATGGAACTACTTAGAATAGCTTTTAAAAAAGGAAAAAAAAGAAATCCCTTTTCAGAGCCTTTCCTCATCCCCAAATTTCACCAGTCAAGTGCCAGAATTGGCATCTGGCTCTGTGTGCCTGCCTTTTGGGACACAGCCCCATTCCAGCATTATAAGTTTGGCCAACTCCAAAAGCCTCTGTCTTTTTCTTTTTAACCTTATTTTATTTTATTTTATTTTTTTTAGTAAGTCCCATGTTCTCTCTCCCAGGATTAAAACCACAGTTTCATCTTTACTAACTATTTTCCCTTGATCCCAGTAGAGACTATTTAAAGATGTGCCCTATAGGGAATTATCTCCTTTACCTGATTTGTTCCTCTCAGACAACTTTAATACTGCCCTTAGGAGAGTGCTGAAACCTGAGAGTTCCAGCACCTCTAATGGCCTACTGAGAAGCTTAAAAATAAGGAATTGGAGAGAAAGAAAAGAAAAAAAAAAACCTTTTCAGTGCCAGCCCCAGCTTCCTGTATTTGACAATCAAGAGCTGGAGTTGGTACCTATTTCCACATTCCTTTTTCTTAGGGCCCAGCCCTTTTCCAGTATTTTGAGCTCCTCCAACTTGAAAAATCTCTTTTGTTATTTTGGTTGTTAACCCCAACTCTTCTCTGCTGGTTCAAAACATCCTGGCTTCTTTCGTTTGTCCATGATTTATCTGTGTTCAGAGCTTTTAATCAGCTGTTTGAATTTTTTAATTAATTCTGCAATTTGTGCCTGTTTGAGCCTACTCCTTGCTTCCAGCAGGGACTGTTTCTTTTTCCCTTGGGGAACTATCTCCAAGACACTCCTCCATGTCTTTGGGGAGGAGCATCATCAACCCATTCAGGGAAATTTATAGTTCTTTGCTGTGATCTCTGCTGTCCCACCCCTTCCAGACTGTTATACAGTGTGTTTCTTGTCACAGAAGTCCCCCAAACTGTTGTCCCAGATGGTTCCTTGCTACTTCCAGCTGCCCTAGAGGAGTAACCAAATTCCACACCTCACCACTCCACCATCTTGCCCAATCCCATCAGTTGACTTTTTTGGCCAATTGATTTTTAATGCATTTTTTATTGTGAACTTTAACATATATACATAGCAGTGATAAATTTCAAAGTATGATTTAACAAGTAGAAAATTTTAAAGGATGTTATGGGCTATAGTTCCAAAATTTTAGTTATTTCTGGTATTGTAAAATATAACATATACAGAAAGGTGTTAACTTTTGATGTACAGCTCAGTAAGCCATTATATATGTAATTTCAAAAATTCCTATAGGTTACAGTTCCACAGTTTCAGTTCTAATCATGAAGTATAGGGTATATACAGAAAGGTAAAGACTTTCAAAGTAGAATTCAGTGAGTAGCTATAGAACAAATTTCAAGGAATTTTATAGGCTACAGTTCCACTATGTCATTTACTTCCTTCTAGCTATTCCAACACCCTAGCATTTAAAAACATGCCTGTATATTTATATAAAGTTTCAGTATTCATAGAACTTTGTTAAATCCTGTCTTGTTTGTTGCTACCCCTTCCTCTCACTTAATCTCTTCCTCCATCTTCAGGGTGTCTAGGCAGTGACCACCCTAATTTTTTCATATTGAAAGGGGGTGTCAACTGTATGGGGAAGGGGGCTTCATCTGATTGTTGTTCTTAAAGAGGCTGTTGTCTCTAGGTTTTATGACTTGTCTTGAATAGGAACACTATGGTGGATTTAAATTTCTGATAGATAAACTTAGTGAGTGAAACTTTTACAGAATCTCAGATTGCAAAATGCCAAAGAGAAGGTGAAAGTTCTGAAAGCAGCAAGAGAGAAGCAATTCACCACATATAAGGGAAACAATGTAAGACTAAGTGCTGACTACTAAGCCAGCACCATCTAGGTGAGAAGTCAGTGGCATAACATTTTTAAAATTCTGAAAGAGAAAAATTGTCAGACAAGAGTTCTTTATCCAGCAAAGCTCTCCTTCAAAATTGAAGAACAGATTAAAATTTTTGCAAACACATGCTGAAAAAACTTGTTGACAAGATTCCTGCATTGGAAGAATTACTAAAGGGGGGTCTACCAGCTGAGAAAAAAAGACAGGAGAAAGAGGTTTGGAGGAGGGCACAGAACTGAAGAGTATTAGTCAGGACAAATTAAAGGAAATAGAGAGGGAAAACATAGCTCTGCCAACTAAAAACCAAAGGATAATATGAATGATTCAAGAACTGCCTTCACAGTAATAGCATTGAAAGTGAATGGATTAAACTCCCCAACTGAAAGATAATAGATTGGCAAATGCATGAAAAAATGTGAACCATCAATATGGTGTTTACAAGAGACTCATCTTGGAGTCAGCAACACAAAGAAATCAATTGACTTTTGCATATTAGAGCTTGTATTTTATATTATTTCCTTGCATCTTCATCATGGCTGCTGTTAGCTCCATTTCCTTTAACCTGCAATTGATGACACTGAATAACAGGAATACATAATTTCAAAGTCCCTGCCTGGAAGGGACAAATATCTACAGCTAACCTGTGTGCACCAAGCTTCCTGTGCTGCACCCCAAACCCAGGAGAGGGCCCCATGTGGTATTTTTGGACTCAACTCAGCCTGAGAGAGAGCAGCAAAAGCCTCCTTATTTGTCCTCATAGACTACAGTGCCATGTCTCCTGGAAGACAAGAGCTTCTTCCAGGCATGGCAGATGGGGGAGGCAGATATGGCAATGGGACAATTTGGGTGACCTCAGTGAGTAAAAAACTTGTTCTTGTGTTTCCTGAAGAGGGGAGTTTGCCTTGTGTCTCCAAGATGATTGTTCTTTACAGTGAGCATAGAATGTTTCATTTTCTGTTCTGTTCCTGTGTGGTTTATTCTTTATTTTCTCAAGGAGTACTTTAGCAAATCTTATGCAAATTTCTAATCAAGGCATGCTACAGTATTATTTTGGTTTGCTAATGTTGCTGTTATGTAAAATACTAGAAATGGATTGGCTTTTATAAAGGGAGTTTATTTGGTTACAAGTTTACAGTGTGAAGGCCATGAAAATGTCCAAATTAAGCATCAGCACTTCACCAAAGGAAGACCAGTGGCATCTGGAAAAGCTCTGTTAGTTGGGAAGGCATGTGACTGGCATCTGATGATCCCAGATTGTGTTCCACCTCCTCTCTCAGCTCTTGTGCTTTCTTCAAAAATGTTGCTTTTAGGGTGATTTGTCCTCTCTTAGCTTCTCCAGAACAAACACTGGGCTAGCATCTCCAAAGTTTCATCAAAAGTCTGCTTTCAGTGGCTGTCTCCAAAATGTCTCTCTCAGCTCTCCAAAATTTCACTCTTACTTGCTCTGAGGTCCTTCTGTTTGTGAGCTTTTTAAATGGGTCTCCAGTGATTAAATCAAGACTGATACTGAGTGAGAAGGGTCCACATATCTATGGAAATAATCCAATCAACCATTCATTCACAGCTGATTGAGTCACATTTCCATGGAAACACTCAATCTATGGATTCCAACCTAATCAACACTAATACATCTGCCCCCACAAGATTGCATTAGAAAACATGGCATTTTGGGGAACATAATACATCCAAACTGGCACAGGTATCATTTACAAATTTAGGATAGTTTTCCTGTAAAACTCTGATAGATTTTGAAAGAGTGAGAAAGCATATATAAACATTACATGACTACACAAAACTTTGGGACCTTCTAGTTGTGTAAGTTGGTCAGTCTGGTGCAAGATTTGCCTTACTGAATCATGAAGAGAAAGAGAACATGGGTGTCTCAATTTACATGCTTTTAAAAACTTTAATGTGCAGTGATTCCTGAAACTTAACATTTGTGAAAGCTATTTAAACTTGGGAAATAGATTTAATTTAAACTAAAAAATATTTTAAGTTAAAATTTTATATATAACAAATTAGTATCTGTTTTAATAATGTCTTGAATTTAGTGAAAATGAGCATTTCAATATGTTTTTTTTTAAATTTTACTGTGTTACTCATCTCATTTTCAGTTGGCATAATAGCAGTGTTTAACAATTTCTCTTGAACCAGGAATGGTAATAATGAAGTTTTCTTTAATGGTAGCTTCCTAAAAGGTTTTTCCAAGTCACCCCTCATTTAATGTATTTCAGCAATGTTTTGTAGTTTTCAGGTTATAAATCATGCACCTCCTTGGTAAAATTACTTCCTAAATATTTTATTATTTTGATGCTGCTGTAAAATAAATTGTTTTATTAATTTCCTGTTCAGTTTGTTTGTTCTCATGGTATAAAAATACAACAGATTTCTGCGCAAGTTTGCTGACATTATTTATTCAGTTTAACAGGATTTTTATGAAATCTAGATAACTTTTCTATGTATAAATCATATCATTTGCAAACAGAATTTTTACTTCTTCCTTTCCAAGTTGAATGCCTCTTTCTTTTTCTTGCCTATTTGTTCTAGCTGATATATCCAAGACCATGTTAAATAGCAGTGGTGAAAGAAGTAATCTTTGATTTGTTCCTCATCCTACTCAGAAAGCATTCAGTCTTTCATCACTGAGTATGAAGATAGATATGTATTCCTAGTTTTGTTTGCTTATTTGTTTCTTTGTAATTATCAGCATGTATTGGATTTTGTCAACTAGTTTTTCTGTGGCAGTAGACATGATCACAGATATTTTTCTTTACTGAATTAATGTTGCATGTTATTTTACATTTTTATTAAACTTTATTTTAATTTTTTATTAAAGTTACAGGTTTACAGAAAAATCATTTATAAAGTACAGAATTACCATATATCCCTCTCATACTCCCAGTTCTCTCTATTATTAACATTTTGCATTAATATGGTAATTTTGTTAAAATTGTGTAACAATATTATTTGAATTATATGGTTATTGGTAGTCAATTGTTTACATTAAGGTTCACTATTTTTGTTGAACTGTTCTATGATTTAAAAAAATATTTTGGCAACATATATACAACTTAAAGTGTACCATTTTAACCACTTTGAAACATACAATAAAATAGTGCAGACTACATTCACAATAATGTCACTACCATTCACCACCCTAAATTTTCCATAATTTCTAATAGAAACTTTGTACCAATTTAGCACTAATTCCACACTCCATACACCTACCCTCTACCCTGGTAACCTGTATTCTAATTTCCTGAAAGAGACTTTTTTAGAACACTTTTAGGTCTAGGAAAAGTTGTGCAGAAAGAACAGTTACTTCCAATATCCTGTCTATACCGTCTGCATACAGTTCTCTTTAATTAACATCTTGCATTAATGTGCTACATTTTCTACAGTTGATGAACCAATATGTTTTCAATTAAAGTCCATAGTTTACATTAGAATTTACTTTTTGTTTTATATAGTTCTATGGGTTTTGTTAAATATGCAAGGCATGTGTCCATTATAGAATCATGCAGAATAGATTCACTCCCCTAAAAATACCAGTGTTCAACCAATGTATCCTAACATCCCTTTCCTTGAAACCCTGGCAGCCACTGAACTTTTTATGGTGCTGTAGTATTGCCTTTTACAGAATGTCTTATGGTTGGAATTAGTATGTTGGCTTTTCTATATTTGCTTCTTTCACTTAGAAATACGCATTTAAATTTCCTCCATGTCTTTTATGTCTTGGTAGCTCATTTCTTTTGATCCCTGAATAACATGCATTGTGTGGATGTGCAACAGATTGTTTATCCATTCACCTGTTGAAATACATATCAATTATTCCCAATTCTTGGCAATTATGAATATGCTGCTATAAAGATTCTTGTGGAGGTTTTTCTGTGGGCATACATTTTCAACTCATTTGGATAAATACTTAGTATCACAAGTGCTAGATTTTGTGGAGAGCCTATGTTTTGCTCTATAAAAACTGTCAGATGGTCTTTTGAAGAGGCTGTACCATTTCACTTTACCACCTGCAATGAATGAGACTCCCTGTTATTACACATCCTTGCCAGCATTTGGACTTGTCAGCTCTTGGAGTATTCACTAATCAAACGTGTGTGTAGTAGTATCTCATTTTTAAAAACTTACCTTTCCCAAATTACAAATAATGTTGGGAATTGTTTCATATATTTGTCATCTGTATGTGCTCTCCTTGAGGTGTCTGTTCTCATCTTTGTCCATTTGTTGAGTAGATTGTTTTTTTATTGTTGAAATTCAACTTTTCCTTGTATATTTTGTGTATAAATCCTTTTTCAGATATGTGTTTTGCATATATTTCCTCCCAGTCTGTAGCTTATCTTTACATTTACTTAATAGTGTCTTTTGAAGAACATATTTTAAACATTTTAATGAAATCCAACTTATTAGTTTTTTTCTTTCAAAAACAATCCTTTTGCTGTTGTGTATAAAAATCATTGCTGGGAGATTGAGGAAGATGACAGATTATGAAAGACAGGGCAAAAATCCATCTCCATGAAAAAATATTAGATAAAAGACAGAAAGTGCTCCAGAATACCAGTTCCAGCAGTGCACCAGCTGGTCAAGTTCTGCAAAATCCACAGGGACTATGCACTTGGTGAAATCAAGAATCTGCATTCTGAAATGAGTGAGTGAGCCTCCTGGGGAACTGGCAGCCATGCTGCATTGGGAGAAATCAGTAGTTGGCATTCGGAGAAGGATTAGTCTAAAAACCTAAAAGTGGCTGCAGATCCAGAAGTAAGAACTGCACAACCCATTGTGGTGGGAAGTCTTTCCCACAAAACATGCACATGACATAGTAGCTGATGTGGATGATAGTCTTTTGCACACCTGGCAGTAATTTTCCCAGAGCTAGGGAAGCAGAGGTCTGTGAAAAGGGGAAAATTACCACACCACATACAGCCATTTTTTCAGTGGGCTGGTAATGCCCTGAGTGAGGCAGTGGCCCAGTGCTTCCCTTGTGTATTGTGCTCACCTGTGATGTGCTGTCTTCCCCCATGGAGGCACCTGGAGGCAAGACTGCATGGAAGAACTAGAGACCATACACCAATACTGGGGATTTGTGGGTCTGTGGCAGAGACAGCCTTGGGGAGTCTGAACCAAAAGTTTGGACTCCTACAACAGGTGTAAGTCTCCAGGGACACCTGGGAGATTTGATTATTAAAGCCACCTTCCATTCCTAAGTGCTCAGACACACCCCCTCATTCAGGGTGGGCAGCACCAACTACACACACAAACTTGGTGCACCAATTGTACTTCCACAAGATTCAGACCCTCACTGGCAACAAAGAAAAAGTTGGGGAGAACTGAATTGAGGGGAATAGGTGGCTTGTGGATGCAGATTGGTCAGAGAAAGTGTACTCCACCAAGCTGTAGCTCTAACAAATTAGACATAAGTCTTTGAATTAGCTTACATATCCTAAAGAACCCTATCAAGATAATCAAGTGTAAAGAGCCCAAAAGCAACAGAAAATACTAAAGCATATGAAGAAACCAGAAGATATGGATAACCCAAATCCAAACACCCATGTCAAAAGATCAGAGGAGACACAGTACTTGGAGTAATTAATCAAAGATCTAATGACAAACAAACAGATCATGGCACAGAATATAATTCACATGAAGAAGACCCTATAAGAGCATAAAGAATTTGCAAGAGTAAATTAAAAAATAGATCTTATGGATATAAAAGAAATTTTCAATAAATAAAAAAGATCCTGGATACTCAAAGTGCTAGATTGTAGGAGGCTGAACAGTGAATCAGTGAGTTTGAAAAGGACAGAATGGAGAGTGAAAGAGCAAAAGAAAGAATGGGGAAAAAATGAAATGGATCTCAGGGATATGATGGACAACATAAAATGCATAAATATAAGAATCATTGGTGTTCCAGAAGGGGAAGAAGAGGCTAAAGATCTAGGAAGAGTACTCAAAGAAATTGTTGCAGAAAACTTCCAAAACCTTCTAAACAGCAGAAATACACAAATCATAGATGCCCAATGAACACCAAACAGAACAAATCCAAATTAACCCACTCTGAGACATATTCAGTTCAGATTGTCAAATGCTGAAGAGAAAGCATGTTCCAAAAGCAGCAAGAGAGAAGCAGTTCACTACTTACAAGGGAAACAGCACAAGAATAAGTGGTGGCTACTCAGCAGCCACCATGGAGGTGAGAAGGCAGTGGCATGACATATTTAAAATTCTGAAAGAGAAAAATTGACAACCAATAGTTCTTTATCCAGTAAAGCCCTCCTTCAAATTTGAGGGAGAGCTTAAATTTTTCACAGAAAAACAAATGCTGAAAGAATCTGCTAACAAGAGGTTTGCCCTTCTTGAGACAGTCAAGGGAGCCCTGCTGACAGAGAAACAAAGAAAGGAGAGAGATGTGTGGAAAAATGTTCAGAACCAGAAAGATTCAGTATGGATATGATAAAGGACATTAAAAGAGAGAGGGGAAAATTATATCTGACAAACATAAGCCAGAGGATATGATGGCTGATTCAAGAAATGCCTTCACAGTAATAAAATTGAATGTAAATGGATTAAATTCCCCAATTTAAATACATAGATGGCAGAATATATTTTAAAATATAAAGCATCAAAATGTTGCATACAAGAGACTCATCTTAGACACAGAGACACAAAGAAGTTGAAAGAAAACGGATGGTAAAAAGATTTCATGCAAGCTATAATCAAAAGAATGCAGGAGTAGCAATATTAATCTCTGATAAAATAGACTTTAAATGTGAAGAGGGTGTGAAAGACAAAGAAGGCCACTACATACAAATAAAAGGGACAATTCAACAAGAAGAAATAGCAGTCATAAATGGTTATACACACAATCTAGTTGCCCCAAAATACATGAGACAAATATTGGCAAAACTAGAGAAAGCAATAGATGTTTCCATAATAATTGTGGAAGATTTCAAAACATAACTGTCTCCTATTGATAGATCAACCAGACAGAAGACCAATAAGGAAATTGAAAACCTAAACAATCTGATGAATGAATTTGAATTAACAGACATATTTACACATTACATCCCAAATCACCAGGATACACATTCTTCTCTAGTGCTCATGGAACTTTCTGCAGAATAGATCATATGCTGAGCCATAACACAAGCCTCAACAAATTAAAAAGAATTGAAATCATTCCAAGCATATTCTTTGATCACAATGGAATACAATTAGAAGTCAATAATCATCAGAGACCTAGAAAGTTAAAAATTACTTGGAGATTAAACACACTCCTAAACAATCAGTGGGTTAAATAAATAGCAAGAGAAATTGCTAAATATATATAGATGAATGAAAATGAGAACACAACATATCAAAATATGAAAAATATTCCATGTTCATGGATTGGAAGACTGTGTCATTCAGATGTCAATTCTACCTAAACTCATCTACAGATTCAATGCAATCTGTATGAAAATTCCAACAACCTTTGCAGACTTGGAAAAGCTAATTGTCAACTTTATCTGGAATGGGAAGATGCCTCAAGTTGCTAAAAACATTCTAAAAGAGAAAAATGAAGTGGGAGGACTTACACTCCCTGACTTTGAATTTTATTATAAACCCACAGTAGTCAAAACAACATGGTACTGGCACAAAGATAGATATATTGATCAATGGAATCAAATTGAGAATTTGGAGATAAACCCCCAGATCTGCAGTAAACTGATCTTTGATAAGGCCCCCAAAACCCCTGAACAAGGATATAACAGTCTTTTCAACAAATGGTGCTTGGAGAGCTGGATATCCATATACAAAAGAATGAAAGAGGACCCCTACCTCACACCCTACACAAAAGTTATCTCAAATTGGATTAAAGACCTCAACATAAGAGACAGTACCATAAAACTCCTAGAAGATAATGTAAGGAAACATCTTCAGGACCTTGTATTAGGAGGTCACTTCCTGAACCTCACATACAAAGCACAAGCAACAAAAGAAAAATAGATAAATGTGAACTTCTCAAACTTAAAATCTTCTGTACCTCAAAGGAATTTGTTAAAAAGGTGAAGAAGCAGCAAACTCAATGAGAAAAAATATTTTGAAACCATGCATTTGACCAAAAATTGATGTCTTGCATATATAAAGAAATCCTACAACTCAATGACAATAAAGACAGTCCAGTTATAAAATGGGCAAAATATATGAAAAGACAGTTCTCTGAAGCAGAAATAAAAATGGACAAAAAACACATGAAAAAATGTTCAGCTTCCCTAGCTATTAGAAAGATGCAAATTAAGACCACAATGAGATACCATCTCACAACAATTAGAATGGCTGCCATTAAACAAACAGGTTACTACAAATGCTGGAGAGGATCTGGAGAAACTGGAACTCTTATCCATTTTTGATCAGACTGTATACTAGTAGAATCACTCTGAAATACAGACTGATGGTTCCTGAGATAAATATAGAGTTACTCTTTGATCCAGAAATTGCACTTCTTTGTATGTACCTGGAAGATTTGAAAGCAGTGATATGAAAAGATATCTTCTCACCAACATTCATAGCACAAGTGCCAAGAGGTGGAAACAACACAAATGTCCTTCCACAAATGAGTAGATAAATTAAATGTGGCAAATTCACACAATGGAACACTATGCAGCTGTAAGAAGGAATGATGTCATGAAACATATGACAACATCAATGAAACCTGAAGACATAATGCTGAGTGAAGTAAGCCAGGCACAAAAAGAGAAGTACTATATGTTACCAGTAATGTGAACCCTGAAAAATATAAAATAAATGGTTTATAATGTAGAATGTAGTTGACCTAGTGATGGATAGCAATTAGTGAAGGGGGAATGATAATCTAATAAGAACAGATAAGTTGTGGGTAAATTTAATTTTCTCGGAATGCTCAGGAATGACTATGGTTTGTTAATTTCTGGTGGGTATGGTAGGAACAAGTTCACAGAAATGTAGTTATCTTAGATTATCTGTTTTTCTTATTCCTTTCTTGGGTTATAGTCTGTATATTTTCTTGGGTTAGAATAGGATCATGTTGAAAGTAATGTATTTATTCTAGGATATTTGTTTTTTCCTTATTCCTTTGTTTTGGTTTTGTTTGAAATAGTTTTTTATTGTCTTTTTCTTTTAGTTTTTTTGAGAAATATAATTTAAAGAAAGAAACAATAAGAAAAACATGCAGAGTTCCCTTGAGGAGGTGGGGAAAATGCAGAGGTGTTGGGCTTCCTCACCTGGATGGTTGCTGATGTTCTCACAAATATTGAAGACTGGCAAGTTGATGTGCTGAACCTTCAATCATGGGAGTTGCCGTCACAAAGAAGCCTGTAACTGCAAAGGGAAGCTAGGCCTGCTTATAATTGTGCCTGAGTCTCCCTCTGAATCACTCTTTGTAGCTCAGATGTGGGCCTTTCTCTCTAACTAAGCCACCCCAGAGGTTATCTCACTGCCCTTCCCCCTTTGTGGGAACTAACTCCCAGGGGTGTAAATTTCCCTGGCAATGCAGGATATGACTCCTGGGAATGAATTTGGGCCAAGCATCATGAGATTGAGAACATCTCCTTGACAAAAGGGAGACATGAAGTGAAACAAAATAAAGCTTTAGTGGCTGAGAGAATTCAAATGGAGTTGAGAGGTCACTCTGGGGGATGTTCTTATGCACTACACAGATAACACTTTTTAGGTTTTAATGTATTGGGATAGCTAGAAGTAAATACCTGAAACTATCAAACCCCAACCCAGTGGCCTTGATTCTTGAAGAGGATTGTATGACAGTGTAGCTTACAATGGGTGACAGTGTGATTTTTAAAAACCTTGTGGATTGCACTCCCTTTAGTGTATGGATGAATGGGTAGAAAAATGGAGGTAAAAAACTAAAGGGAAAATAGGATGGGAGGGGGGCTACAATATGGGTGTTCTTTTTTCACTATTATTTTTTATTCTTATCATTTTTTCTGGTACAAGGAAAATGTTTAAAAATAGATCGGGGTGATCAATGAACAACTACATGATGATTATGTGATCAATTAATTGTATATTTTGGATGGTTGTATGGTGTATGAATAAATCTTAATAAAGAAAAATCATTGCTGATCCTGACCCTCAGCCCACAGCCTGCAGCTCTCACCCTCCTGGCCTCATAGGAAGTGGCAAACACAGAGCAAGCACCAGAGGCTTGGCAGAGTGGTGGCTGGGCACAACCCAGGTGGTGGAATATGTGGGGACCCCAGCCTTACTGGGCATCTTCCACCCCTCCTTTGGTGCCCAATAACTCCAGGAAATGGAATAGGTTAGAGGAGTCACCCATGGAGGCTGTGCAAACCCCCAGCCCATAGTAGTGACTGGGGACCCTGGACATATAAAGTGGATGCCCCCCAGGAGTATTCAGATACAGAAGCATGAGCAAATCTCTTCAGCCAGAGCACCAGCCTCAGGGACTCTGGACTATTATCATGGAGACAGAGAGTCAGCCCAACTCTAACTCCACTCCATCTCCAACTTGGGGTCAGCTCTCAGTGCCAGATAGTTGAATGTCCCTATATGAATGGCAGGCACTACAGGTTCTGTGAGCACTGCAGAGACAGCTTCATGTGGCTTAGTATTTTCACCAGTTCGTACTTGTGATGGTTAGGTTCATGTGTCAACTGGCCAGGTGATGGTGCCTAGTTGTCTGATCAAGCAAGCACTGGCCTAACCAACATTGCAAAGACATTTGTGGCTGGTTAATACAACAGAGGGTGAGATTACTAAATCATCAGTCAATTGATTGCATCTGTGACTGCACCAAAAAAGGGACTGTCTTCCACAATGAGGGAATTCAGTCAGCTGGATTTAATCCAATCATTTGAAGACTTTTATGGGACAAGAGAGAGAGCTTAATATTTCTTCAGCCAGCCACTCTGTCCTGGGGAATTCATGGAAGACCTCCATAGGAGTTGCCAATTCACACCTTTCCTACAGAATTTGGACTCATGCATCCTTCCCTGCAAATCTGGACTTGTGTATCCCTATAGTTGCATGAAATACTTTTATAAATCTCATATTTACAGATATCTCTTGTGTTCTATTTCCCTAGAGAACTGTGACTAATATAACTTGGTACCACAAGTGGGGTGCTGCTGAGTTTGCAAATACCAAATATGTTGGAATGACTGTTTAAATGGATAAGGGGAAGAATCTGGAAGAATTGTGAGCAGTTTGGGCTAGATTGCTTTGAAGAGACTGTTGTAGAAATATGAACTGTAAAGATACTTCTCATGAGATCTCAGAGAGAAATTATGAATGTGTCATTGCACACTGAAAGAAAGGTGATCCTTGTTTTTCAAGTAGCAGAGAATTCTTCAAAATTGAGTTCTGGTGTCTGATGGAAGTCATTAATTTCAAAAAAAAAAACAGCTGGAATACTTAGCTGAAGAGATTGCCAAATGTGGAAAATTCTGCCTGTTTTCTCCTTGCAGTTTAGAGTAAAATGCAAGAAGAAAGAGATAAGCTTAGAACTGAACTCTTGGGTACAAAGAAATAAGAAATTGATGGCCTAGAGTATTATGGGCTTCTGCAGAGTGAGACACAACAATTTGTACCTCTTGTAAATTTCTAATGAAAACTGGAACCTGTCAGCCATTTCAGTACAATCCAGGATTGGAGATGGAATTATCCAGAAAGGATTTGTGGAAAGTCCTATTGTTTGATCATTTTGGCCCCAGCATGCTGCATGCCAAGCTAACAAAACTTTTGTAAGATCTGTATAAATGGAACCATTTCAAGTCTGGACTAAAAGGGACAGAAAAGGGACAAATTAAAAGAAAAATTTTTTCAAAGGTGGAACATGAACACCAGGGTCTTGAGCCAGTAAATCTCAGGCCAGGAGAATGGACATATCCAAGCACATGGAAAGGGTGTCTGCCCTTGATGCAGAGAGCAAGCTTTTGGCCTCAATGCTCAGGAGGAATATGGCCACCCCAGGTCACAAAGAGGTGGAGTACATTCCCCAAAGATGGGGGAGAGCCTGGCCACCACTGCAGTGTTCTGAAGGGGTTGAGCATGAATCCTGGAGATGGAAGAGGGTCTCGGTGCTGCCCTAATGGTTGAGGAGAGTGGGGCTGAGAAGAAGGTGGTCTCCTCAAGGTTTGGATATGTTGGAGCAATCACCCCAGCATTTGGAGAGAGTAAGGCCTCTGCATAAGCCTTTGGAAAGGGTGTGACTGCCACTCCCTCAAGCCCCAAGGATAAAATGTCATTCTACAATTGACTCTTAGACTTTAAAACTAATGGACTTTTCCCAGCATGTTTTTGAAACTGTTTTGGTGCTGTGATAATTGTTTTCCTTTCAAATTTCTCCCTATGACAATAGGATAATTTATCCTATGACTGTCCCTCCTTTGTATATTGGCAGCAGAAAGCATGTTCTGAGTCTCACAGACAGCAAAGAATTTTGCCTAAGGACAAACCACACCTGTAGCTGATTTTTGTAAGACTTTGTACTTACCTATATTGTGATGGAATGAATGTAGTTTTGTAATTGGGAAGAACATGTCTTTCTGGGTTCAAGGAGGTGGAATGTGCCAATTTGGATATATTATGTTCCCCCAAAAGCCACATATTTTAATGCAATCTTGTGGGGGAAGACTTAATAGTCTTGGGATCAATGTAGAAACTTTTGATTGTTTCACTGGAGGTGTGACACACCTAACTGTGGGTGAGACCCTTGATTATATTATTTCCATTGAGGTGTGACCATGCCCATTCAGGGTGGGTCTTAATTAGATATCTGGAGTCCTTTAAGACAGTTTACAGAATGAAGAATTTGGGAGAAGCTAAAAGAGATATTTTGGAGAGAAGCTAAATTCAATAATCCAGCATTTGTTCCTGGAATAAACTAAGAACTGACAAAAAACCAGATACTTGGAGATGCTGGGAGATGCAGGCAGAAGGATATTTGGGGATGTTATGCTAAGAGATGAAGCCCAGAGTTTGCTCCAAAAATGCTAAGAGAGGACTCCCAGAAGACAAATGCCCCAGGAGAATCAAAGAGCTGAGAGAAGCTAAGAGAGAAAGTAGTCCAAAGACATTTTGGAGAAAATCATTTTGAAATGCAACCTGGGAGCAAAGGACCAGCAGATAGTAGCCACATGACTTCTCAGCTGACAGAAGTATTCTGAATCCATTAGACTTTCTTCAGTGAAGGTATCTTCTTGTTTATATCTTAATTTGGACATTTTTATGGCCTTAGAGCTATAAAGTTGTAACCTATTAACTCCCCTTTATAAAAGCCAATCCATTTCTCATATTTTGCATAAAGGCAGGTTTAGCAAACTGGAGTTTATTTTGTTGCCAGGAGTGGTTCTAGAAAAACAGAATGTGAAGATGGTCTTTTGCAATTGGTTTTCTACTCTGATTAGATTCAAAGGCACTAATGACTCTTATCTCCAATAATCAAGATGGTAATGGTCTTCCATGGTATGAGTTGGCAATGAAGGTACCAAATATCACCATTTGATTCTCCTAATCATACTCTTGTAGGAGGCAAGGGTCTGGGGGATGGTGTTTTTGACACCTTAACAGAGTTTTCTGGAGTTAAGAGGTATAATGATGTTGGCTGGCTTTTCTTAGATATGCTGGATAGTGTTACAAGACAAAGTGATGGAGCTGAACTCTTAAAATTTGAAATTGCAACACTGTATGAAAGACGTAAAAGTTTCTATGTGTGCCCTGAAAGAAAATCTTATTTCCTGTGACTTCAGACTTGAGATGTCTGAGAAACACATCCAGACTCTCATTGTGCAAGTAGCAGATTTACAACATAAACTAAATCTCAACCTCACAATGTGTCTACTGTTAAAGTAAAGTCACTGATTGGAAAAGATAGGATCCTGAAAATTAGGATAGGGATATATGGCAGTATGAATGTTGGAACCCTGGATTCTGCTGAGTCTTTGCTAGATATTTACCTGTGATGGTCTGCCCTGAGCAAACAACCCTTCCACCTGAATCTGCCTGAAGAAAGAGACACCCAATCTCCAGCTTGCCCTGAGGAGACAGCTACCCAAGTTCCAGCTTGCCTTGGGGAAACAGATTCCTGAACTCATAGATGCCATCTGCAGGTTAGTTAGAGAAAGTATGTCACCAAGCTGCAATTCTAACAAATTAAAGACTCACAGATGCCATCTGCTGGTTAGTAAGAGAAAGTGTACGTCACCAAACTGTGTCTCTGGAAAATTAGATCAATATCCCCCTTTTTTTTTTTTTTGATACAACTTGAAAGAACCCTATCAAGCAAAACAAATGCCAAGAGGCCAAAAAACAACAGAAAATCTTAACGCATATGATAAAACTAGATGATATGGAGAATCCAGCTCCAAACACACAAATCAAGATTTCTGAAGAAACTCTATACCTCACAAAATTAATTAAAGAACTACAATCAAAGAATGAAAACATGGCAAAGGATTTAAAGGACATCACGAGGAACATGGCCCAGGATATAAGTGCCATAAAGAAGATCCTAGAAGAGCATAAAGAAGACATTGCAAGAGTAAATAAAAAAATAAAAGATCTTATGAAAATAAAAGAAACAGTTGGCCAAATTAAAAAGACTCTGGATAGTCACAATCCAAGACTAGAGGAAGCTGAACAACATCTCAGTGTCCTAGAAATCCACAGAACAGAAAATTAAAGAACAAAAGAAAGAATGGAGAAAAAAATAGAAAAAAATCTTAATGGATCTCAGAGATATGATAGATAAAATAAAACATCCAAACTTAAGACTCATTGGTGTCCCAGAAGGGGAAGAGAAGGGTAAAGGTCTAGAAAGAGTATTTAAAGAAATTGTTGGGGAAAACTTCCCCAACCTTCTACACAATATAAATACACAAAGCATAAATGCCCAGTGAACTCCAAAGAGAATAAATCCAAATAAACCCACTCCAAGACCTGCCCTACTTCAGATTCTAAAGGAAGCCCTACCAACAGAGAGACAAAGAAAGGAGAAAGAGATATAGAGAATTTTAACAGACATATAGAGTACCTTACATCCCAAATCACCAGGACACTCATTTTTCTCTAGTGATCACAGATCTTTCTCCAGAAGGGACCATAAACTGGGACATAAAACAAGCCTCAAGAAATTAAAAAAAAAATTGAATATACTCAAAGGACATTCTCCAAGCACAATGGAATACAAATAGAAGTCAATAATTTTTGAACTATACCTCCACTCTTTACTTCCTACATGATAAAAAATACACAAACCCTAAGGACAAATCAGTGGTTTTGAACTCAATGTAAAATATGTAATTTTAGACAACTATATAAAGGTGGGAGAATTAAGGAGTATAGGAACATAGTTTATGTGCCCTATTGAAATGAAGGTGGTATCAAAGAAAAACAAGGTTGATAGGGATTTAAGAGGTTAATTTTAAGCCCCACAGTAAACACAAAGAAATTATCAGAGAATATAACCATAGAGATGAAAAGTAGAGTCTGGGTTAAAAGAAATGGGGGAAGGGGCAATGGGGAGTTAAGAAAGGAGTGTAGGGTTGCTGTTTGAGGTGAAGGGAAATTTCTAGTAATGGATGGTGGGAAAGAGCATAACATCATTCTAAATGTGATTAATCCCACTAATGGAAGTCTAGGGAGGGGTGGAATGGGAAGATTTAGGCTGTATATATGTTTCCACAATTGAAAAAAGAAAAAAAAAAGTCTAACTAGATGACAATTGAATGCCAAGGATGAACTTGGATGGGATTGGAGGGTGGAGGACAGGTGGCTCGAAGGGACACAGTTGAGACATAAGAAAAAGGAAATATAGAATGTAAGCATTGTATCATTGTTGAATCTCTTATACTTAGCTGTGCTTAATGGAATTACATAAAAAATGTTCTTGTTCATGGGAAGTACATATGTGAATTATAGTGTATGTTCAAGGATGTGTGCAGCTAACTCTCATATGTTCAGAAGACAGAGAAATATATGATGGATGATAGATAGGGAGGGAGGGAGGGAAGGAAAGAAATAGTGATGTGACAGCATGTTGAAGTTGGTGGATTGAGCTATTGGGGGAGGAGGGTCAGGGTATGATGGAATTCTGTGTATGGGGCTAGTATTGTTTTTGCAACTATTCATGTAACTTTGAATTTATCTCAAAATAAAAAAAAATTAAAAAATTCTCTGAGGACATCACAGAAGGATGTCACTATAACTCCATTTTAAATACTTATTTTCTCATGTTTGTAAGATAGCTGCCACAGCTCCGTATCTGGTCCATGTTCAAAGAAACATGGAAAAAATCTTTTAGCTTCTATCAAATCCCTTAATATCATCTTGTTAATTCTGTTTATTCATATAATATAAAAAATTATGAGAATTGATCAAATCAGAAAAGAAGAAAATGATTGGAAAATCATTAAACCACATTAGGCATTTCTGCAGCAGCCTTGTACAGAATCTGCAGTGCATGTCCCAGTCTTGGAGTTTGTGGGGGCTCAAGGTTCTGAGCTGAGAACAGTCTGAGTCCTGAGCAGTGAGTCTGTCTACTTTTGGAGCTTCTGGCTATAAACCATTTTCCTCATATTTTATTTGGTAATTTTTTTCTTATACTTTTTTCTTTCCATATATGGCTGGTAGAAAAAAATAAATTATTCTTCAAATTAGTTATTTGTTTTATATTACCTATTCTGCACTTTACTGTTTTTATGAATATTACTGTTTTTCAATGTGTGTTTAAAATCCAAAAATTATTTATTTTTCACATTTTTCCATTTTCATGTCAGACTCAATTTATTTAACTGTTAAAATGGAAACAGAATTCTCAGAGTTTTAAAGCATTGTTTCATTTGTTTTGGATATGTTTATTTTTTGGTTTGGTTATTTGTAAAGTCTTCTCTTTCTGATAGAAACTGCAATAACCTGCAGCCATAACAGCATAGATAGTAGCAGCTCATGCATAAAGGCAAACAATTGTCCACCAATACTGCCCTAGTAATCTGAAGTTACCTAGGTTAGGTACAACCATACCCTCCCTTTCAACTAGACACTCATGCTGTGAACTCATCTACAACACCTACCTTTCTCCATACATTCCCTCCTAAGAGTGACTAGAGGGAAAAAGAGTTAGCAGCTAGGCTGTGGCAAATATTTTGTATTATAGAACCAAAGGCAGGAGAAATAATCAGATTATTTTTCTACTTATTCTAATGATATATTTTGCTGGAAGATCTAGGGGAAAGACAACTGAAGGTCATAGGTATGAAATGTGTCCAGGAGGATATATCTGTCTTTTTTGGATTGTTTATGGTGAGCAAGTAAGGAGTCAGTGTATACATGTGTATACAATTATTGCAGAATAAAATGGAGGTATTTTCTAACTGAAATAACTTCCTTTATTTTAGGCAATCCCCTTGTGTATGATTTGGAGAACTTGCTTTAAAAATCTTGGTTGTGGTACATATTAAGGTAGTTAAGAAGGTCTGGGGGAGCTGCACCAATATTCACAGTTTCATGTTTTGCTTCCGTATCTAGTCAGTTGTGTCCTTTTAACTGATAATGGAATTTGATACTTCCTAAGGTCTTTGTAGTATTTTTCCTTAAATGAATTTGAATTTCACTATACTAATCACTACCTGCTTCCCATTGAGAAGGTGTGTTGTGTCTGTGTGTGTGTATGTGTATTTATGAGTAACATATGTTCACATGTTCATTCAAGAATTTATGAACACCAGCTCCCAGAACTTAGACTTTAAGACTTTGAAAGAACAGATATAAATAGCCCTAAATCACTGCAAACATGGTGTTTTATAAAGAAACTGGAATGTTTTGAACACACAACCATGATGTATTGGAATGGCAGCATCCTATATCGACTATGCTAGACTGAATAACTGCAAATATAAACATTTTGGCATGTTGAAAATTGAATTCCTTTGGAGGCAATACATGAAATAAAACCCATTCATTTGGAGGTTAGGCTTTTTCCTGAAGAATTTAAAGTTTTATTAGGACTGAAGGCACTTATTTGACTGAAATGGAAAAAAAAAAAACACTCTTCAATTTCTGAAAATGTACTGAGAATTTGATCTCTCCCTCAAATATGAAATTCATTCAGAATTCTCATAAAACTGGGAGATCACTGACCTCTGCCCTCTGGATGTATCTGGGAAAGATATTCTGAGACTATGTGCTACTCTTTGCTAGATATCATTTAAGAACAATTTTGAGAAATACTTGGGTCAAGAGAAGGGAATTATGGGCTAAGTTTGAAGAAGGAACGATGTGAAACATATGACAACATGGATGAACCTTGAAGACATAGTGCTGAACGAAACAAGCCAGGCACAAAAAGACAAATATATGCTACCACTAATGTGAACTTTGAAAAATGTAAAACAAATGGTTAATAATGTAGAATGTAGGGGAACTAGCAATAGAGAGCAATTAAGGAAGGGGGAACAATAATCCAAGAAGAACAGATAAGTTATTTAATGATCTGGGGATGCCCAGGAATGACTATGGTCTGTTAATTTCTGATGGATATAGTAGGAACAAGTTCACAGAAATTTTGCTATATTATGTAACTTTCTTGGGGTAAAGTAGGAACATGTTGGAAGTTAAGCAGTTATCTTAGGTTAGTTGTCTTTTTCTTACTCCCTTGTTATGGTCTCTGAAATGTTCTTTTATTGTATGTTTGTTTTCTTTTTAACTTTTTTTTTCATACAGTTGATTTAAAAAAGAAGGGAAAGTTAAAAAAAAAAAAAAGAAAAAAGACAAACAAGGAAAAAAAAAGAAAAGATGTAGTGCCCCCTTGAGGAGCCTGTGGAGAATGCAGAGGTATTCGCCTACACCACCTCCATGGTTGCTAACATGACCACAGACATAGGGGACTGGTGGTTTGATGGGTTGAGCCCTCTACCATAGGTTTTACCCTTGGGAAGATGGTTGCTGCAAAGGAGAGGCTAGGCCTCCCTATGGTTGTGCCTAAGAGCCTCCTCCCAAATGCCTCTTTGTTGCTCAGATGTGGCCCTCTCTCTCTGGCTAAGCCAACTTGAAAGGTGAAATCACTGCCCTCCCCCCTACGTGGGATCAGACACCCAGGGGAGTGAATCTCCCTGGCAACGTGGAATATGACTCCCGGGGAGGAATGTAGACCTGGCATCGTGGGACAGAGAACATCTTCTTGACTAAAAGGGGGATGTGAAAGGAAATGAAATAAGCTTCAGTGGCAGAGAGATTCCAAAAGGAGCCAAGAGGTCACTCTGGTGGGCACTCTTATGCACACTTTAGACAACCCTTTTTAGGTTCTAAAGAATTGGGGTAGCTAGTGGTGGATACCTGAAACTATCAAACTACAACCCAGAACCCATGAATCTCAAAGACAGTTGTATAAAAATGTAGCTTATGAGGGGTGACAATGGGATTGGGAAAGCCATAAGGACCACACTCCACTTTGTCTAGTTTATGGATGGATGAGTAGAAAAATAGGGGAAGGAAACAAACAGACAAAGGTACCCAGTGTTCTTTTTTACTTCAATTGCTCTTTTTCACTCTAATTATTATTCTTGTTATTTTTGTGTGTGTGCTAATGAAGGTGTCAGGGATTGATTTAGGTGATGAATGTACAACTATGTGATGGTACTGTAAACAATTGAAAGTATAATTTGTTTTGTATGACTGCGTGGTATGTGAATATATCTCAATAAAATGAAGATTTAAAAAAAAGTGAGGAAGTTCCTTATTCCACTATTTTGTGGAGATAATTTTTGAATCCATTTTTATTTAATTGAAAATCTGGTCATATAAATATTAATTTAAAGATTTATCTTAATTTACTCTAATTTAGAATGTTTGGTAACTTTGTTACAGAGAATCACATCTCATCACTAAAGTGCATGGTATGGAATCAAGGAACCTTCCTTTACCTATATGCTTGGACTTAAGCATGTTATGATATAGATTCCCTTTATTTACCTGAAAAAATGGGTTTTATAATTTTATCTCATATATTTATTCAAATGGCTTATATGAAAATCAATATAAAGCATATAATACATTTTGAAACATACAGGGAACATTTATTAAAACAATAAATTTATCTTATTATTATTATCATTGCCATCTAGGGATTCACTTTCTTTTATGGCCAAAGTAGTATTATTAATTCAGTTATTGTTGTCTTTAATTCTGATAAAGGTTTGCACCTTTACAAATAATTTTCATGAGTGCTGTCTTCATATCCCTATTCCTTAGACTATAGATGAAAGAATTCAACATTGGAGTCACCACATTATACATGACAGATGACAGTGCATCTCTCACAGGGGTATGAGGAGGAAGGGCTGAAGTAGACAACAATGGCTGTTCCATAAAACAACACCATCACTGACAAATGGCTGCCACAGGTGGTAAAGGTGCTCTGTTTCCCCTGAGTTGAAGTGACCTTGAGAACTGTGGAGAAGATATGCAAATAGGATATGAGGATGCAGACAAAAGGTGTGAGAGCCAAGAAAGCTCTTATTGTATAATTGACCATTATGTTGAAAGACACATCAGAGCAGGAGAGCTGCAGGAGTGGGTTGAGATCCAAGAGGAAATGATGGATGATGTTGGAGACACAGAAGGAGAGATGTGCCATTAGGACGGTGTGTAGGAGGGCATGGACGTAGGTCAAAACCCAGAGCCCTGCCACCAGCTGGATGCAAAGGTGACGATCCATTATGGAGGTGTAATGTAATGGGTGGTAGATGGCCACATACCTATCATAAGCCATCACACAGAGAAGGAAGCTATCCAAATTCACAAAAGAGATGAAGAAGAAGAGCTGGGTGAGGCAGCCTGAAAAAGAAATAGTCTTGGTATCTGTCAAGGTGTTCATTACATTGAGGGACTGTATGGGAAGTATAACAGATATCCACTAAGGCCAAGTTGCTAAAGAAGAAACACATGGGGGAATGGAGGTGAGAGTCACAGCCATTTGCCAAGATGATGAGCATGTTCCCTGATATGGTGACCAAGTACACAGAGAGGAAGAGCACAGAGAAGAATGGTTGCTGCTCTGCTGAGCTGGAAAGTCCAGAAGAACAAATTCACTGACTGTAAGATTTCTTCTTTCCATCTTTCCAAAAGATCTAGAAGGACAAAAATACTAAATCTGTAGATCAATAATTTCAAACCTCTCATTTACAATGATGTGGGTATGCATATGTATGTGTGTCATAAAACACCATCCAGAACTTGATTGCTTGGATACTTGCCTATTACGTCTTGTGGTTATGATAATCATATTTTGTATTTATGAATATTCACATAGACAACCTGATTGTGCCAATTTCAATTTATTTGAAGAATCACCATTTTTTCTTCCAAATGAAAATGCAAATTAATTGAATGACTATTTTTATTGTTGCAATTATATTTATTTTCCACCACACTTACAAAAACATGCATTTTACCTTATAAATTTAATTTGTTTATTAATTTCAAAGTCATACTATTAATCTGTATGCTAGAAATATTTACTTTTAATGCGTAATTATCCTCACAATTATAATTGTATATCCACGCAGCATGCAGTCACATCTCCTTATTCAGATTTCTATCCACTTAGAATAAATTTGGTCACTGATAATCACAATTCTGTTTTTATTCATCAGATTGAATATTGCTTTTTTTTGCTGATAAATTGATATAGGATCTGGCTAACATGGTAAGTCATCTGGATTCCAGTGATTGTGGATTGGATTTGAGGCCCCTTCCTCAAAGCAGCTCATATACACTGCATTCTCTGAAGGAGATACCAGTATTTTCCACACCTCCCAAAAAACTTCATGGAATGTCTTGCTCTTCACAGCCCTTGACTGAATTCCCAAAGAAAGGTGTCTGGGAAAGATATTGTGAGGCAGGAAATTCCATGTTTTCTGATTCCTGTTGATTCCTCCTTAGTTGCTTGGCATCTACAAACTTAAACATTAGTTTCTCCCCTGATGCAATAATAATATTTCCAACTATTACAAATATGCATATATTTTCCTATTTCTGATTTACATCACCCATTTTTATTTATTTTCATTATGTCATGCAGATGCATTACCCACTTGATAACAATTTTGACAAAATAATGTCTCAGAAATATTATCTGCATTTTTTGTATGTATTGATATTATTCATTACTAAATGTTAACACTAACAATAATGCAATGCTATTTTTGTCTTTGGACTATGGATGAAGGGGTGAAGGTATGGAATGTTTTCCCATGGAATTTTTCTGCCTATGATGACTTACTTTCTTGAAATGTGTTCTTTTCTTGTTCATGAATTCCTATTCTTTTCTACCAATAACTTTTGTGAAATCTGTGATTTATGAACATCCAAGGAACTTTTCACAGTTATTAAATATGTGGTTAACTGGCTTACATTTTTCCTCCCTGTCACCAATGGATGAACTCAAAGTTCATCCAAAAACCCTGACTTACAGGATGATGACTGAACTTTTTAACACCTGTGATCTATATGTAAGTTCCATTTCAGAAATGCTTTCCAAAAGATGTTTAATCTTTTCATAATTCATAATTCCTTGTTTTAAAGTTAGCATGTCTCTTACTCTTGTATACCTACCCTAGCTCTTATTTTCTCATTTACCTTTACTTATACTTCAGCTTCATCATGAGATACACTCCAAAATCTCTTTTTTATCAAAATGTATCTGTGTGTCCAGCATCATTTACTTCCTATTTCAGACTTTTTGATAAATTTCTCAAATGTCCCATCACTTTTTTCCCCTCCAAATTCTCATCTCTGCCTAAACCCAATATTCACAATCCTGTTTCCATACTGAATCATCTTAACATTGCTGGTGAACTCAATACAGTGCATTTGGTTCTTCTACAATATTTTGAAAACTTTATTTTGTTCCTCTTTAACCCTATGAGATGCATGTCCTTCTAATTCCCATCAACTTTAAATACTCTTCATGCATCCCATTACACCCAATCCAAACATCACAGGGTGAAGTTTGCACTGAGAAAATATGTACCTTGCATACACTCCTATATACAGCATTTTGAGGAAGGTGCAACCTTTCAAGTTGGTTTCCCTCAGCTGCAGGCAGCATTCTTTATGCCATTTTTCTCACTCCCACAATTAAAGTACAATATTATTTTCATAGCAAGCATCACAATTTCTTTTTATTGTCTGATTCATGTGAATGGTAATATCTTGAGGGTAGAATTTTGATGTATTATGTTGCATCTTTGGTACATATGAAGCACATAGTGCAAAATGCAGCAAATGAACTAAAAAAAAAATAAATGAATGAGAAATTCCAGGGAAATCATTTGATTTTCCTTATCTCTCATTTTCTGCAATGAGATTAAATAAAACTGGAAGAGAGTTCCTATGATATCTTCTCATTTATAGCACACCATATTAATTTCAGTATTTTATTTATCAAACAGGAATTTTTATGTTTCATGATTCTGTTAAAATATTTAATATATTAATTACTATAAAGCAACATTCAGGTAATTAATTGTTACCTATAACAGCTGTAAAATAGATAACAATATTTATGACAACATACCATCTTCTTCGAAATCTTTTGTCACCTAAAATTTTCCTTCCCTTCCCATAATATACTATCACAGGATGTTTGAATTGATTCAGATTACTGGTCAAAAGGAAAAAGGGTAGAAAATGAGGTACAGATAAACTTGTTCCTCTCTTTAGAGAATGATAGTATGTCACAGTGGGAGTATTTACACTTCTTTGTTTTTAGAAATACAAAGTTAAAGGACTTGAACCAGGGTACGGTTTTCTCTATTGAGCTCAGCACCCCAAAGGGCTGAGTTCTGAAGTCATCTTTTAAGGATGTTTATCTTGTTTGTGAATTAGTTCCTCCCTCATTTTGAAGGTAATCCTCAGAGCTATGTAACTTAGTGTGAAACCTACACTTAAATCAACCAATATTAATGCAAAATATTATAAACACATATCCACTTACATGAATTCAAAGACTAATTTATACCTCTATATTGAAGTATGGAATTTAGTAAACATATTATATAATATTTCTTTAATTTGCATAAAGATAGGAAAGGTCTTTAATAACATTCATTGAAATCACTTTGATACATACAAGAGTTACATTACTTCATCAATTAAATATATATATACACATACATACCTATATACATATTTATACATGCATACATATACATAAGTTTTTCTAATGTAGGAAAAAACCTTTATACACAAATTTAGAAAGAAAAATAGAGTGGGGACTCTAAGAGGTTATATAATGTGGTCAATCAACAGCTTTTATGACATACTTTTAGAACTTCAGGAAACAACCATTCTTGCAGGAGGTCCATGACATTCAGGTGTGTGGAATGCAAACCTGTATTCAAAAAGTGAAAAGAAAAAGGGAGAAATCAAATTCTATTAAGTAGTCATCATGTATGCTCCATCTCATCTTCATGTTATGGTAACAACTTTGAGCCATGAAACCCTATTTTAGAAAGAAAACTATACTTGAAGAGGTTAAGCACATCAGAATAGGAGAAACCCTGAATATAGTCTTTGGTTTCTTTCAATGTCCATTTGAACTTTTTGAAGCTTGTTAAAAATACTGCAGAAAGAAATGATTATCTCCAAGAAGCAAAAATTTCTTTGTGTCTTAGATAACCCCTCAAATTTGATTTATCTTAACATATACTATGAGGTATGATCATATGCCTAGGAAGTATGAATGATGAGCTTCATATTAATAATTTTTTTATTCAGGGAAGACTCCAGTTTGTACTCATTTATAGTCAGTTGTTGCTATCTGTGTGTGTTTGTGTGTGTGTGTGTGATTGGCAGAGGTGTGATATTTGGAATAGCCTGTGCTGAGAGTCTGATAGTAGAAAACCAGACTTATAAAGTGTGTAGTGTCAGAAACATGCCTCCAGAGCCAAACCTGAGTTTGTGGGGATTTCCACCAATGACATTTATCTAGGTGCTGCCACAAGGATGTGAGATTTTACCATCAGACTCCCTTCATTTCACAGACCATTCTTCTCCCTTCTTTTACAACATTCTTCTAGTCTAGTCTCTACCACTCACTTGTGCTCTGCCCTAGGGAAAATAATTCATTTTCCATTCTTGTTCTTAAATTTCCATCTGTAAAATTATTGTATCTTTATGTATGTTTATTTTATGTGAACAAGGACATGGTTAGTTTAGGTGAAATAATTATTTCTTTATTCAACACAAAACAGTGAATTGCATATATTTTCAAAACCCTGTGCTCTGAGAAATGCTATTGGATTGGAATACATATTAAAGAATGGTGTTTTTAATACTTCTGTCTTAAAGAGATCTTGAAATTTGTTTGTTCAGGATATTTAGATTTTTTCACAAACTTAGCATTTGTTTGTGTGTCTCATCTGAAGTTGTATGTCAGTTAATTATAACAGATTTCTGTCAAATAAATATGTAATTTGTGTTTATTTGTGTTTATCTGAAAAAGTTAGTTAAAACATACAGAAACAGAAGAATGTTGGGAGTAGAGAAAAAGAGGATCTTACTTTTCACTCAATTTACTTTCATCCTTTCTCAAATTTTACTTTATTTTTTCAGTATTATCATTTTTATGAGTTTTGTGAAGATGGACCTAGCCATTGTATACAGGAGAAGGGAAGTGGGGAGAAGGACATGACCTTAGAAGGAATGAAGTAATCCAAGGTTGTCAGCAGTGGTTAACCAAGGGAAGATGAACACTGGAGACAAAGAATGGAAAATTTTTATGGCAACATGAGCAAAATAATTTTTAAAATATTCATATAATAACATAAAATTAACCATTTTAAAGTGAACAATTTAGTGTCATTTTTAATACAGTCACAATTATGTGCAACCACTACTTCTATCCAGTTCCAAAATACTACCATCACTCCAGAACTTACCAATTAAGCATTTTTCCCTATTCTTCCCATGCCTCAACAATAAGCATGCAATAATCTACTATCTTTCTTTATAATTTTCTGTATCCTGTAACTTTCATATAAATGAAATCATATCAAATATAGCCTTTGTTTCTGGCTTCTCTCACATAGCATTTTATTTTGAAGCTTCATCCACATTGTGTCATGTGTCAGTACTTCATTATTTTTATGACTGAATACTTGATGTACTGTATACTCCACAATTTATTTATTTATCCATTGACAGACATTAGGGTTCATCTAACTTTTGACTATTGCCAATAATGCTACTATGAGCATGCATAAATATGCACTTTTATTAGTGCCTATTTTCAATTATTTGTAATTGTGGGTTCATATTATGTGTTTAACTTTTATGAGGAACCAACAAATTCTTTTTAATTGTTTTTCAACTATTTTTTATTATAGCCTGTTTAGTAGGCTTGACATGGTACCCCTATTGACATTTTGTTTTGCATTTCTTGAATGATTAATGATAATTAGCCTTTTTCCATGTGTTTGTTAGCCATTTATATGCCTTCTTGGTAGAAATGTCTGTACAAGCCCTTTGCCCATTTTATATTTAGACTGATGTTTTGATGTGGTGTTGATGCATTGTTTAAGAGTGTGTTTTTAATTTTCATATATTTGTATATTTTCCAGTTTTCTTGCTATTACCAATTTCTAGATTCACACCATTGTGGTCAGAGAAGAAACACTTTATTATTTTGATCTTTATAATATTTATTGAAGCTTGTTTTGCAGCCCAATATTCCATGTGCACTTGAGAAGAATGTATTCTATTAGCTTTGGCATTTTGCCTTTGTTATATTAAAGGAAGCCTGATACAATGTTTCTGTTAATTAGTCTCTAATTTGCATTGACTGTATTTTCCACCCTATCCCACCCAATTTTTAACACCTTGCAATATTGACATTCATTTTTTCTACCTCATGTAAAAACATATTTGTACCTTTTATCACAATGTTGAGCACCCTAAGTTTCACTGAGTTATACAGTTATACAGTCCCAGTCTCTATCATTCCTCTTTCCTTCTGGTATTCTACATGCTCCTAACCTTCCTACTTCAACCATATTCACAGTCATCTTTGTTCAGTGTACCCAAATTACTGTGCTATCTCCCAAAATTGTGTTCCAAGCCTCTCACTCCTGTCTTTTCCTTTCAGTCTGTAGTGCTCCCTTTAGTGTTTCCTGTAGAGCAGGTATCTTGTTCACAATCTCTCTCTTTATCTGTTTGTCAGAGAATATTTTGAACTCTCACTCACATATGAGGGACACTTTTGCCAGATATAGGATTCTTGGTGGTTTTCTCCTTCAGTATCTTAAATATATCACTCCACTTCCTTCTTGCCTCCATGGTTTCTTTTGAGAAAGCCACACATAGTCTTATCAAGCTTCCTTTGTATGTGACGGATGGCTTTTCTCTTGCTGCTTTCAGGATTCTCTCTTTATCTTTGATGTTTGATAATCTGATTATTATGTGTCTTGTCATAGGCCTATTCAAATCTATTCTGTTTGGGGTATGCTGCACTCCTTGGATCTGTAATTTTATGTCTTTCATAAGAGATATGAAATTTTCATTGTTTATTTCCTCTATTGTTGCTTCTTCCCCTTTTTCCCTTCTCTTCTCCTTCTGGGACACCAATGACATGTACATTCCTGCATTTCATGTAGTCATTCATTTCCTGGAGACATTGCTCATATTTTTTCTACTTTTCTCTGTCTGTCCTTTTGTGTGTAGGCCTTCAGGTGTCTTGTTCTCCAGTTTCTGAGTGTTTCCTTCTGCCTCTTGAGATCTGCTCTGGTACGTCTCCATTGTGTCTTTTATCTCTTGTGTTGTGCCTTTCATTTCCATAAATTCTTCCAATTGTTTTCAAACTTTCAATTTCTACCTTATGTATGCCCAGTGTTTGCATTATATGCTTCATCTGTTTTGCCATATCTTCCCCAAACTTTTGGAATTGATTTAGCATTAGTTGTTTAAATTCATGTATCTCAGTTGAAGTGTAAGTTTTTTCCTTTGATTGGACCATAACTTTGTTTTTCTTTGTGTACATTGTAGTTTTCTGTTGTCTCAGCATCTGGTTTCCTTGGTTACCCCAATCAGGTTTTCCCAGACCAGAACATGCTCAGGTCTAGAAGGGGACAATAGCATCCTTTTCCCTGAGGGTTTCTTAGATTGATACACACTGTGAGGCATCAAGTCACTGGGCTTTTCTGCCCAGAAGGTGGTCCCTGTTGGCCTGTAGCTCCAGATTTCTGTAAGAAGGTGTGGCCTGTGGCTGTATTTCCCTAGGCTCTGTGGTCTGATTCTCAATGGATTGTGGGTAGTAGAGCTTGGCACCAATTCTTTTCTCTTAGGGAAGATAAACCCCCTAGGGAGAGGTCATTAGCATTTGAAAAGTCTCTCTGCCTGTGCTCTCAACCCTTCTCTGTGTCTGAATGCTGGGAACTGAAAATGACTGAGGCTTTCTCCACTGAGCTGAAAAAGGGACAGAAATCCCCCCTTCAGGGCCAATTCATGGCCACCTTCAGTTTTAGCCAAAGAGGCAACATCCAGTCCTCTGACCTCCCCCACCCTCACAGAGGGGTCCTCCAGCTCTCAAGGTAAATCATCACTGAAAGTCTCTGTCTGCTTATTGGGGATTCATAGTTTGTATTGCACGGTCTATGCTTGTTAATTAAAACCCCAGCTGAAGCTCAGTAGAGATATATTAACTTGCATGGAGAGTGCTGCTCTCTATCAAAGTGAGGCTTTGCAGTTTGGGCTGTGGGAGGAGGGGACTCTTGGCTGAGGTCTGCAGTTTTTACTTACAGATTTTATGTTGCAATCTCAGGTATTCCTCACAGTTAAATTTGGTGTATGATGAGTGGGCAGTAATGTTTTTCCCCCCACTGTTATTCCAGATTATTTACTAGTTGTTCCTGGTTGTTTATTAGTTGTTCCAGGGGGACTAACTAGCTTCCATTCCTCTCTATGCCACCATCCTCAGGAACTCCCCCAGTCTTTCATTTTTAATACATATGTGCACTGGATTCTAAAGGGTGTCTATTTTAAACAGCAAATAGATTGTGTGCTTCAATGTGATCTATTCTGCAAAATTCCCAGTGCTGGTTTGAATCTATTATGTCCCCCATAAAAACCATGTTTTTAATCCAATCTTGTGGGGGCAGACTTAGTCTTTTGATTAGGGTGAAGCCTTCTAATAAGGTTGTTTCTCCCCCTTTAATTTGAAGAGTTTAATCCATTTATCTTTGAAAGTATTTTTGTTTTCTCTATGTGCTATACTTTTGTCTCTTAATTCCTTCATTGTAGACTTCTTTCTAAATTACTTTTTAAATATTAAGCCATTTGAAAACCTTCTATTTCCTTTTGCATATATATTTTATATTCTCTGTATAATTATAATGGGAATGAAAATTGACATCCTAAATTTTAGTAATCTAGTGTGGTTTAATACCATCATAACTTAACAAGCCTATGAAGACTCAAATACTACACAGCTCTCCTATTATGCTGTTCTCATGGAAACCTGCTGTTCTTTAATCATATAGGAAATAAATGGAGGATGTACAAGTAAAAATGTTATAATTCTGGCTTTTATATTTGACACTGTAGCTAACTTTACCAGAGGTCTTTACATCTTTGTTTCTATGTTCAGCTTTATGTTAAAGTTTAACGTCCATTCATTTAACCTGAAGGACTCCCTTCAGTATTTCTTACAGAACGTATCTTCAGGTAATGAAATCTTTCATCTCTTTTTTATGGAATTGTCTTAGTTTTTCTCACACTATTGACAGATTATTTTGACAGATATAGAATTATCTGCCATTTTTGTTTGTATTTATCAGCATTTTAAATAGGTCACTTTGCTGCCTTCTGGCCTCCAATGTTTCTGAAGAGTTATAAGCTACTCTTTTTATTAAGTATCTCTATAGGTGATGAGTTGCTTCATTCTTGCTTCTTTTACAATTCACTGGCATTGTCTTTCAACTGTTTTATTAAAGTATGTCTTGGAATTAACCTCTTTGAATTTCTCCTACATAGAATTTGTTGAGATTCATGGATGAGTACATTTGTTTCTTTCATCCAATTTGGAAAGTTTTGACCATTTTTTATTCCAAAATCCTTTATACCTATTTCTGCCTATTGTCTCCTTTTTGAAATACTGTAATAAATAGGTTGATCCAATTGATTCTTTCCCAAAGTTCCTTTATGTTCTATTCAATTTTTTCACCACTTTTACTTTGCAGCTAAGCTTGAATAATTTCTATTCTCCTATCTTCAAGTTCACTAATTAATTTTTCTGACAGCTCACATTGGCCATTGAGTATCATCTCTAGCAAATATTTCACTTAGCTATTGTAGTGCTCTGTTTGAAAATTTTAATTTTGTTCCTTTATATAATTTTTGATTCTTTTATAGTCTCACTTTGTTCATGTATCATTTTCTTGGTTTCCTTTCTTTGTTTTTGATTTCTTTCAAATCTTTGAACATAATGTAGACAGTGGATTGAAAGTCTTTTCCTAGTAATTCTAAAACCAGTGCTTCCTCAGGGATCATTTATGTCAGTATATTTTTCCCTTCAAATGAGCAAGCCTTTCCTGTTTCCTTGTGATTTTTTTATTAACAACTTGACATTTTAATGTAATAATGTGGTAACTCTGGAAATGAGACTCTTCTCTTTCCCCAGGATTTATTAGCCATGATAGTGAAAGTCTCCAATAATGTTTTGTTTAGTGAATTTTCCAAACTACATTTGGAAGATCATATTGGCTGCTGTGTGTGGTCCCTGAATTCTCTGTCCTAAAGCTGTGTTTATAAAAGAAGGAAATAGCAGTAAGAAAGGATAAGGAAAAAAGTAGAAATATCACCTCTTATTGACTTTACAGAATGGTGCTATGCTGTAGCATGCTATTAAAAGATAATCATGCCATTCCCATCTCTGGTTTAGTCTCAACTTCCTGCTTGCCATGACCCTAGAAATCAGACTCTAAAAGCAAGGGGTGTTTTCAGGTCTTTTCTGAGCACACAACCTGTCTTGGTCATACACATATGTCTGTAATGGGTTCTGAGGAGAAAGAGAAATTCTTGTTTAATTGATATTTACATTCTCAATATTCCTCATATATGTCATAAATGGGAAATGAATAATTTCATCAACTATTTTACTTTAGACTATATCTTTGTATGGTCCTGTTATGTTATATATTCATGATAGTTAGGGAAGTTTCCAGATTCCATTTTACAGGAAATTCTTAGGCACAGGCTAAGAAAATCTATATAACATGACCAAAAATTGACAGAATAAATAATGAAATCTTGGTCTATCTGGCATGATGGCTCCTTTGTCATTAGCATGACAATCTGGCTTTGACATACACTCCTTTTTTTTCTGCCATGTTGAAGATCAACATTCCACATCATAACTGTCTAATTATCTGGATCCCTGAGTGATTAGGATGATATGAACCACCCCCAATTGCCCCATTGTAAATACAGACTGAGCCAAAATAGAACTGAGTTGCATGAACTCATGTTTGTGAGTACCAACCTAGGCCATCATATGAATTAGCGCCCTCATATGGCACTAAATGATATGATACAGGATAGTACTTGGGACATTGCATCCTGGTTGTAATAAAAATAAAAATAAATAAATAAATAAAAATCTGTCATTTCTATTCCCAAACTTTTCAAACTTACCAGAGATCTCCTTATCCAAATTTTATCTCTTTGCTCAAAATCAATTAGTCAAACTGGCTTCACTTGATTTTGAGTGCAGACAATTTTCATTAAATTTCCAAATTTCCCATTTATTTCTTCTCCCTCCAAATTCTAACATATGCTTCAACCAAATAAATATTTATTATTTTTCTGCTAAGTCAATGGAGCAATGAAGATAATAGAACAATGTGCATTTATTTCCACTATAACAATTTCAATTTTAACATTATGTTGAACTTCATTAACCTTATGAAATTTATCTCTTTGATTTCTCTCAACTTTAATTAATCACCTGGTCTCCCCCTTTTTCCAGCATAAGACATATCTGTGTAAAGCCTGTACTGAGAAGAAACACTACATATGCTCTTCTCTACATCCTTTAATTAAAGAGGATCCTTTTGACTTCCCTTGGTTACAGGCAGCATCAGTTGTGCTGTTTTTTTATTACCATAATTATTCTATAATATTCCTTTCATGGCAAGCATCTTAATCTATAATTTATTGTCTGATATATGTGATCAGTGATATCTTGAGGGCAGGGTTTTGATTTGTGTTTCTGCATCCTTTGTACTTATTCATGTATGGTATATAGAGGGTCCAAAACTGCAATCATTTGATTGTGCTTACTTTTCATTTTAAACAGCTGTGTGATTTATGAAAGAGATTTCCTGTTATATGTTCTCATTTACAGCAGATAATTATTGCTGGACTTTATTTCTCAACAAGGATTTTTAATTCATTCTACTCTTAAAATATTTAACAGCTTCATTAGTAAAATATTTTATTACTACACTGCATAGAATTACACATTAGATATCTCTTCTCAAAAAAAAGTTAGCAATATATATCCTCTTCATTGTGACAATTCAAGACCTGCAGTGCTCCTCACCTCTGAATATTTGATCACAAGAATATAGGAAGACTTGGTCATTGACTCAGATTCCTAAGCAAGTGCAAGAAATATGAGGTATAATGAAACATGGGCAATTAGGTTCCTCTCTACAGAAAATAATAGTGCATGGAAGTAGTTACTTTTTCTTAATACCATTAAAAATGTCCAGGTGTTGAAGAATGGCATTTTTTTCTCTTGAGCTCAGCACCTCAGAGAAGGCATATAGTGTTCTGAATTTATTTTCCAATGATTTTTATCTTGTTTATGAGTTTGTTTCTTTCCTATTTTGAGGAGAAGACAAACATAGGCATATTTTAAATAAAGACAAAACATGAAAACCTAGACAAGTTCTTTTCCATTTTAATTTAATTGCATTGAGATATATTCACACACCATACAATCCATCCAAGTACACAATCAGTGTTTCACAGTAGCATTACATAGTTGTGAATTCAACATTTTCAGTTTTAGATCATTTGCCTTACTCCAGGAAAGAAATAAAAAGAAACAAGAAAATGCCAAACATCCCATACTCCTTACCCTCCCCCCTCTTTTTACTACTAGTATTGTATTCTATCCAATTTTAAGATTAACAATAGAAGTAGGTTAACTAAGAGAGCATAGTACTTCTTTTTCTTATTAAGAGAATTATAGCTTGGGAGAATGAGCAATAGTATAAGGTGGAAAATGGAAACCAAAAACCTATAAACTTGTCTGTTTCATATCTATAATTCTTAACATCATCACTTCTTCCAATGATACTAAAAGGAGATTCAGTGATGTAAATGACACACTTCAGATTAAGACAACTTTGTGTACAAACTTGCATTTGTAAATTGATAATTACTTGACTAGTATAAGGAATTTTACATTTATAAACTTTATCTTTCTCATTTATACAAATACTACTTACTTCATTTATTTGTACAATAATATGCAATTGATGTAAAATCTGAATGTTGTGTCCATCCACAGATTGCATCCTGAGGCTGCTCGTTAACTAACAGATGGTGGCATGATAAAGACAGGGCAACACAAATGAAAACCAAAACAGAGTACTTTCTGAAATGAGATATTTTACTGAACACTGGGTAAAGATTATCTCTTTTTATCAAGTCTATCTATCTGTTTATCACATATGTTAATATAATATTAATGCAAAATATTTTAACATATGCCACTTCCATGAATCATACAACCAATTTATTCTTCTATTTTGAAGTGTGCATTTCATTAAATATTTGTTTTCAATTATTATATTTTAGTAAATATGAAATAGTATTTAATATCATAAACTCAGATTATCTTGATGAATGCAAGTCCTAGATTCTAAATTAAGTTAAAGGCATGTAATTAAATATATATATGTACATTCATGTATATATGTATATTTCCCAGTGTGTGTGTATGTGTATATATTCTCAATATAGGGAAACACCTATGTATTATCAATTGGAAGGGAGAAATATAGTAAAGATTAATTTACATAAAGTTATTGATAATGTATGTCACAGGGTTCATAGTATGTGGCTGATTAAGCAGCTGTGGTGAAATCCTTTTAAACATCAATAATTAAATTTTCTTTTTGGATGTTCTTGGGATAATGAAAAACACACCAGAAATAGAAAGTTTGAAAAGCAAGTCAGGAATCAACTTTTCATCTATATTCACCATATATTGTGTGCTATGAAATGGCTTTCCATGCTCCATATCATGTAATATTTACAATTATAAGCGACTGTCTCTCTATTTTAGAGAGAAGGTAAGGACCACTCATTGTAGTTCAGTGTGTCAGAATGAGTGAACTTCTGAATATGGTCTATGTGCATGTAGTCTATGCTCTATGGTCCATTTGCATGTATTAAATCTTGTAAAGAAAAGATTTTATCTACAATATGCATTTTAAAGAAATATTTTGTTTAAACTACTTGAATCAGTGTTTATGAGAGAGATTGTTCTGTACTTTTCTTTTTCTCTTTTCTTCTTTTCTTTTGCAAGGTTTTGACTATGTTTAGTATCAGGGCAGTACTGATATCATGGAATTCATTGGAAATTATCACCTTCTGCTCATTTCTGGGAAGATTTTTTGTTGTTGTTGTTAAATTGGTATTATTTAGGAAAGAACCTAAGATGGTGTCTAGGAGAGACAGGGGAAAAAAAAAAACACCTCCCTGAAAAATACTAGATAAAAACCAGACAGTGACCCAGAACACCAGTGCCAGTGATGCACCAGCTGAAAAAGGTCTGCTAAATCCACAGGGACTGTGCACTTGTTGAAACTAGGAGTCTGCATCCTGAAATGAGTGAGGAAGCCTGTGAATGTCTGCAGCCATGCTGCAGTGTGGGGAAACCATAGGTTTGTGTTTGGAAGTGGACTAGTTCTTTTTCAAAAAACACAAAAGCAGCAGCAGATACAGCAGTGAGAACTGCACAGTGAAGCACAGCAGGAACAGGCTGTATGAACACCTCAACATTTGACATAGAAGATCGCCTTTTGCACACCCACTGCTAATTGTCTCAGAGCAAGGAAGGTAGAGGTGAGCCAAAAGGGGAAAATAATCATGCCCCTTGCAGCCATCTTCCTGGTGGGCTGGGAATGCTCCTGCCCAATGCCAGAGCCACATCCCAGAGCCACACCAAAAAACCCAGTGTGACAGGAAGTGTTTCCAGCAACACACACATGCCACAATATCAGACATGGACAATAGCCTTTTGTGCACCCACAGCTAATTGTCCTGGAGCTGGAAATGCAGTGCTATGTGAAAAGGGGGAAATTAACATGTCCCATTCAGCCATCTTATAGCAGGCTAGGAATGCCCCTAAATGGCCCAGTGGCCCAGAACTTCCCTTGAGGGAGGGCACACATATGTGACATAGCAGAGCCTTCCCTCAGCAGAGACCCTAGAAGGGAACTGCTTGGAAGAGGGACCCACTTGGAAATCCCAGGGGCCACATGCCAATACAAAGGTCTTGTGGGTCAGCAGCAGAGACAATCTGTGGCAATACTGAAATGAAGGTTTAGACTCTTGCAACAGCCTTAAATCTCCAGGAACACCTTGGAGGTTTGAATATTAAAGCTTCCCTCCCTCCCTAACTACTCAGAAATATACTCCACATTCAGGGCAGACAGCACCAAAAACACACCCAAACTTGGTGCACAAATTGGACCCCACAAGAATCAGACTGCCACACACCACAAAGACAAAGTTGAGAAGAACTGACATGGGGGAATAGGTAACTCACTGATGTCATCTGCTGGTTAGTTAAAGTGTACAGCACCAAGCTTTAGATCTGATAAATTAGAGATAAGTCTGTGAATAGTCCTACGTATCCTAAAAGAACCCTATCAAGTAAGGCAAATGCCAAGAGGACAAAAACAACAGAAAGTTTTAAAACATATGAAAAACCAGAAAATATGGATAACCCAAACCCAAACACAAAATCAAAAAATCAGAGGAGACACAGTACTTGGAGAATTAATCAAAGAACTAAAGACAAACAATGAGAGCATGGCACAGGATATAAAGGACATGAAGAAGACTCTAGAAGAGCATAAAGAAGAAATTTCAAGAGTAAATAAAAAAAAATAGATGACCTTATGGAAATAAAATAAACTGTTGACCAAATTAAAAAGATTCTGGATACTCATAGTACAAGACTAGAGGAAGCTGAACAACAAATCATTGACCTTGAGGACCACAGAATGGAAAATGAAAGATAAAAGAAATAATGGGGAAAAATAAAAAAAAAATAATTGAATTGGATCTCTGGGATATGATAGATAAGATAAAACATCCAAATATATGACTCATTTGTGTCTCAGAAGGGGAAGAGAATGGTAAAGGTCTAGAAAGAGTATTCAAAGAAATTGTTGGGGAAAACTTCCCAAAACTTCTACACAATATAAATACACAAAGCATAAATGCCCAGTGAACTCCAAATAGTATAAATCCAAATAAACCCCCTCAAAGACATATTCTAATCAGACTGACAAACACTGAAGAGAAGGAGCAAGTTTTGAAAGCAGCAAAAGAAAAGCAATTCACCACATTCAAAGGAAACAAAACACTAAGTAGTGACTATTCAGTGGCCACCATGTAGGTGAAAAGGCAGTGGCATGACATATTTAAAATTCTGAGAGAGAAAAATTTCCAACCAAAATACTTCGTCCAGCAAAACTCTTCTTCAAATTTGAGGGAAAGCTTAAATTTTTCACAGGCAAACAGATGCTGAGAGATTTTGCTAATAAAAGACCTGCCCTACTTCAGATACTAAAGAGAGCCCTATCAACAGAGAAACAAAGGAGAGATAGATATAGAGAAAGATTCAGTACTAAAGGGATTCAATATTGGTCGATTAAAGGACAATAAGAGAGAGAGGGGAAAAATATATATGACAAACATAAACCAGAGGATAGGATGGCTGATACAAGAAATGCCTTCACAGTAATAACATTGAATGTAAATGGATTAACTCCCCAATAAAAAAGATATAGATTGGCAGAATGTATCAAAAAATATGAACTATCAGTATGTTGCATGCAAGAGACTCATTGTAGACACAGGGACACAAAGAAATTGAAAGTGAAAGGATGGAAAAATATTTCATGCAAGCTACAGCCAAAAGAAAGCAGGAGTAGGAACATTAATCTCAGATAAAATAGACTTAAGATGCAAGGATGTTGTGAGAGACAAAGAAGGCCACTACATACTAATAAAAGGAGCAATTCAACAAGAAGAAATAACAATCATAAATGTTTATGCACCCAATCATGGTGCATACACTGGTAAAACTAAAGGAAGCAATTGATGTTTCCACAACAATTGTGGGAGACTTCAACACATCACTCTCTCCTATAGATAGACCAACAAGACAGACCAATAAAGAAATTAAAACCTGAACAATCTGATAAGTGAATTTTATTTAACAGACATATATAGAACATTACATACCAAATCACCAGGATACAATTCTTCTGTAGTGATCACAGAACTTCCTCCAGAATAGACCATATACTGGAATATGAAACAAGCCTCAATAAATTTTGAAAAAATGAAATTATTCAAAGCACTTTCTCTGACCACAATGGAATACAATTAGAAGTCAATAACCATCAGAGACTACGAAAATTCACAACATCTGGAGGTTAAAAATGAGGGGAAGATGAAAACATTCACATATAATCAAAAGCTGTGTGACTTCATCACCAGTAAATCAGTCCTATAAGAATGCTAAAGGGAATTGTGTAGGTTGAAAGGAAGGGACACTAAACAATTGACTGAAGCCATATGAAGAAATAAAGACTTCCAGTAAAGATCACATGGTAAATATAAATACCAATACTACTGTATTTTTGATCTGTAACTCCACTATTTACTTCTTACAGGATGTAAAATACATAAAGTATAATGATAAATCAGTGGTTTTGGACTCAATGTAAAATATGTGATTTTTGAAAAATCTACATAAAGGTGGGGAAATGGAGCAATATAGTAACATACTTTATGTGTCCTATTGAAGTTAAGCTGATATTAAAGAAAACAAGATTGTTATAGATTTAGGATGTTAAATTTAAGCCCCATGGTAAACACAACGAATGCATTAGAGAATATGATCATAGAGATGAAGAGTATGGGTTACAAGAAGTGGGGGAAGGGGCAATGGGGAATTAATAAGGAATGAGTGTAGGGTTTCTGTTTGCAGTGTAGGGAAATTTCTAGTAATGGATGGTGGGAAGGTTATGGCATTGCAACATTTTGAATGTGATTAATCCCATTAAATGGAATGCTTGGAAGGGGTTGGAATGGGGAGATTTATGCTGTATATATGTTTCCACAATTGGAAAAAAAAAAGACAGTCTAAATAGATAATGACAATTAAATGCCATAGATGATCCTGGATGAGATCTAAGAATAGAGAAGAAAAGTCTCAAAAAGACACAAGCAGGACATAAGAAAAAAATGAATTATAGAATGTAAGCCTTATATCAATGTTAAATTTCTTGAACTTCTTAACTGCACTTAATATGATTACATAAATGAATATTCTTGTTCATAATAAATGTATATGTGAATTACATTATATGTTCAAGCATGTGTGCAACTTGCTCTCATATGTTCAGAAGACAGAGCAATACATGATGGATGATAGGGAGGGAGGGAGAGAAAGAAATAGTAAAGTGACAAAATATTAAAGTTGGTAGATCTGGGTATCAGTGGAGGGAGGTTGGGATATGCTGGAATTTTGTGTATGGGCTTTGATTATTTTTGCAACTGTTGTGTAAGTTTGAATTTATTTCAAAATAAAAAGTAAGAAAAAATATTGGTTTTATTTATTCCTTAGGTGTTTTGTAGAATTACAAATGAAGGAATACATTTCTTATTTTTGTCAGTGCAAAGGACTTAATATAAAATTTAATTTTAATAGAAGTAGGGCTATTCAAGTTATCTATTTTGTCTTGCATGAATTTTGGTAGCTTGCTTATTTCAAGAAATTTGTACACTGCATTAAGTTTTTCATATCAGTGGCAAACATTTTTCATAGGATCCTATTCCTATACTTTAAATAAATGTAGGATGACAGTTTTTTTCTTTGCAAATATTGGTAATTTGTGTCTTGTCTCTTTTTTCTTAAGTCTGCATGCAAATTTATCTATTTTATTATCTTAGAGAGCTAGCTTTTCATTACCGTGGTTTTATATGATATTTAATGTTTTTTTTTACTCCAGTATATTTTTGTTTTCCTTTTTCTGCTGCTTTTCTCTTTTAAATTTTCTGACATTTTTCTGGTTCCTATGGTTGAAGGTTTTTTTAACTTATTTTATACTTTTCTTTTTGTCTAATATATTTGTTCAGTGTTATAAATTTTCTCTTAATTCTTGTTTAGAACTTAGCTCTACAAATTTTGCTTTCATTTTCATTAAGTCCAAGTCAAATTCAGTTTCCATACTTATTTCCTATTTGATCTGTGTGTTATATATTAGTGAGCAATTTAATTTCCTAGTACTTAAGAGATTTTCTGATATTTTCCAGAATGGCTTTCTAATTTTAGTCTATTGTCATCAGAAACCATACTTCATATTATTTGAATTATATTGAATTTTGTTTAAAATTATGGTTTATAATTGTATATTTTTTATCATTGTATATTTTTCATGTGCACTTGAAAAAGAAATATGTGATTTTCTGTTGTGTGGAGTGTTCATGTTAACATCCTTTATGGCTATTATGGATTTATGTATTTCTTCTTGTAGTTCTATCAATTTTAGGTTTACATATATTTAAGTTCTGTTTTTAAATGCAAACATTTTAGAATTGTTGTCATCCTGAAGAATTGTCACTTTTACAATAATGAAATGTCCTTTATAGTTTTTAAATATTCTTTTGATTGAAATCTACTTTGTTGTTATTTATGTACTTTATCCAGTTCATTTGTTTTGTGATAGAAAAAAAAATATATATATTATGTGCTCATTCTATTAGGTTTGATTCTATTAGGTATCCCAGAAAAGAATATGTTCTTTAATGCAATCCTATGGGAGGAGACCTTTTGTGAGTGGGACTTTTTTGATTAGGTTTCCATGGAGACATGACCCCACCCATACAAGGTTGGTCTTAATCCCCTTGCTGAAATCCTCTCTGAGAGGATAAAAGGCAGAGACATTTTGAAGACAGCTCAGTGATCCTTAGAAAGAAAAACAAGCTGGGAGAAGCAAGAAGGATCCACAAGAGAAGTGAAAACAGAATCCTGGAGACATTTTTTAGGCAACCACAGAAACCAGAAGCTAAACCCAGAAGAGTACAGCAGACTCTGGTGATGCACCTTCCCATGTGACAGAGGAACCCCAGATGCCATCAGCTTTTTCTCAGAGAAGGTGTTGTCCTGTTGATGCCTTAATTTGAACATTTTCATGACCTTACACCTGTACATTTTCAACCTAATAAATCACCATCAAAAAAGCCAACTCATTTTCTAGTATATTGCATTCTGACAGCTTTAGAAAGCAAAAATACTCATCCTTTGACTTTAATGGTTACTTTAGGGTTTCTATTATGCATTTTAACTTAATAATTTCTACTCTATAGTGATGATCTTCCCCTTTTTAAAGACTCACAGAACCTTACAATTGTATTTTTTTCATTTCTTTGCTCCAGATTTTTCTGTTATTTCATTATATATTTTGTTATCCCATTTGTTAATAGCTTGAAATGTGCTGTTATCTGTATTTAAACACTTATATATTTAAAAGATTTAATAATAAATACTTTTTTTGCATTTACCCAAATAGTTACCATTTCTTATATTATTTACTCCTTTATGTCTATTTACATTTCCCTCTACTATAATTTTCCTACAACTTGTAGAATTTACTTTACTATTATTTCTGGTCTTGGGCTGCTATTGATAATCTTTTTTATGGCCATATTTTTTGTATCCCTTTATCTTTTCTTAGAGGGCTCAAATTGCTGGTATATCAGCCACCTGGAGGTGTCCTACCGCCTATTTATACTCTACTTATTTATTCTCTTTTATCACTGTTTCATTTTGCATATGTTCTATTACTATTTCAAAACCATTCATGTTTTATTCTTTAATGTCTAATCTGTCTTTAATCCCATTGGGTGTATTCATCTCCACATCATATTTTTAATCAACTAGAAACTTGATTTTGGTCTTTTCTATATATTCCATGATTCAAATAACATTTTTGTAATATTTATTACACTTATATTTAACTCTGGTGCAGACAGTTTAATAGGGAAAACATGATATATTCATTAAATGGCACAGGGAACTGGATATCCAAATACAAAAGAATGAAGTTGGAATCATGCCTGATACCATATACAAAAATTGATTAAAAATGTATCATAACCCTAAATCTAAGAGATAAATTATAAATCAATCAGAAGATAATATGAGTAAATATTTGTGATAATGAGTTAGACAATTGTTTCATAAATATGACAGTTAAAACACAAGTGGGAATAGAACACAAATTGAACTCCATCAAATTTAATTATTTATGTTGCAACAGACATCATCAAAAATGTGAAAACAAAACTCACAGGCATAGAGAATCATAGAAGTGAAAAAAATATTTGGGATGAGAATGCAACAAAATAAGTACAAATAACTTATCTGATAATTGAATTGCATTCATCATATGAAATAACCCTTATAAATTATCAATAAAAGCAGACATAATATTAAAAATGTGTAAATTATTTGAATAGATGTTTCCTCACAGAAGATATACACATGAAAAGATATGCACATAAAAGCATTCCAAAAATAATTAGTTATTAGGGAAATACAAACAAGACCATAATGAAATACCACTTACCACTCACTAGAATAGCTAGATTTAAAAAGAAAGAAAACAAAATGTGTTGACAAAAATATGAAGCAACTGGAAGATCCATATAATCCTGAGGGAAAGATGCAGGTACTGTGGAAAATAGTTTGGCAAGTATGTAAATAGGTACTGCATTAGTGTAAAATAGTTGGGAAAAATCCACAGAAATTTAAATGCTTAATTACCATATTGGCCATCAATCCATCTCATAAAAAAGTATGTCCACACAAACCTTATACACAAAATTTTGTAACAATATTATTCAAAAAGCCAGCAAAAGGGAAAGAACCTAGATATCCACCAACTAATGAGTAGATAAACGAAATCTGGAATGAAGTACAGATTTCATGCAATAAAATGGATGAGTTTTGAAAACGTTCTGGTAAATGAAAGAAGACAATCAACCAAGGCCACAAACTTTTGATTCCATGTATATTTGTAATAGGTCAATCCACTGAGCAAGGAAGGAAATTATTGAATAGAAGTGGCTGAGGAAAGGGGATTTATAATGGACTTGGTGAACATATTTTGGAATTAACGCTGATGGTTGCATGATCTTGTAAATCTATTTAAAAAAAATTGTATGCTGGAAAAGGGTGAAGTTTATGATATCTGAATTACATTTCAGTAAAACTTATAATCAATATATCCTATTGATGTATTGGCAATACAGTTGTTCAATGGTAAAGATGATGATGGAAGAATATACCATGGATCACAGTTTATCACTATAAAATCCTATAGCCAATTATCCAGCAATGCACTTCTGATTAAATAAATTATATCAAAACATGGAAAAATTTAAGATGTTTAAAGGGCCATGAAATAGTTTTATGTGTGCTCTATGGAATAAAAAGAATATAGCATAAACATGATAAGATTTAACAAAGGTCTATGATTACTGAAATTTTATATAAATATACCTATTAAATGCTGGGTTGCTGGAATACCTGGAAGGAAGTAAATGACATGGTGGAACTATAACCTATAATATTCTTTGAAATTTACTCTATAACTACTAATTGAATTGTGTTTTGAAATTCTTCACCTTTTTGTATATACCCTATATTTCATAGTAAGGAAAGAACTGAAACTGTGGAAATGTAACCCATAAAATTTTGAAATTACTGATATAACTGCTTGTTGAGCTGTACATCAAAACTTAACACCCTTCTATATGTACATTATATTTTACAATAATAGAAAAGCTGAAGTTGTAGGAATGTGAAAAAAATCAAGCTGGTGAAAAAGGCTGTTGTTTTTTAAAAAAAGATACACTATGGGCAGTCAAAAAATTCCCTTTATAAACCTTTGTCCAAACTGAAATTGATAATTTTCATCTTCCCATTCACTTCCTAAAGTCAGCAAAAAGATTTTATCTAGATAGAATAGAAGTAGCTTTTTCTAAGTTACTTTCCTATTTTTAATGGAGATCCTTGCTCTATAGCAAATATTTATTTTTTTCTCTTTATCTGTGTGGGCAGAGAAACATATGGACCTGAAGCATGGCAGAAAACTGTCTTCAGGCTTGAGGACCATGTTTGGTCCAGAGGAGGAAATCCTGGCCAGGGTATTGGTCTCATATAAAAAAGAATATAATCATAAATGTTTTAATGCCCTTTTTGCTCATTGTATCATCTACATCCATTCTAAATTGAATTTGATTGATTTGTTATTTTTCCATTATGGGTCATATTTTCCTAATTCTGTTCATGCTGGTTGGTTTTTATTGGAAAGCAAATTTTACCATTTGGGAGTCAGAATATTGTTATGTTCCTATATAAACTCTTGTCCTTTATTATGGGACTCAGTTCAGTTATTTGGAAACAGTTTGTTATTTGGGAACTTTTAAAAGACTTTTTAAGGTGGAATTGGAGGAGTGCTCATCAGGCTAGAGCTAATTTCTCCCCACTACCAAGGCAAGGCACTCCACTGCACTGTTACTAAGGGCCTTGACATTTTCCAGTCTGACTCTTGCTAACAGGAGCCCATTCCTAGATCTTTGTGATTCTCAGCCATTTTTACTTCTAAAATTTTGGAGTTTCTCTCCCCACCCTTATGTAGTTTCCTTATACTCATGTACTTGTCCGTAATCAGATGAGTACTTGAGGGGATCTCTCTAAAGAATTCTAGGACTTTTATATCTGCACAGCAGAATACTCTCTGGCACTCTGTCTTGTTGAGTTCTTAATTCTTTGAGCTTTCCACTCATTACTTTATTTCCTCATCTTGGTGAGTCATAAAGCCACTGCTGGGGAAACCCAACTCTGAGTCTTGGCTTGGATATTCTATCAAAGCAGTAAGCTAGAGCAAACACAAGGCTCACCTCCTTTACTTCTCTTCTATCAGGGGTAACTGTCTTAAATTGTTTCTTTTCAGTGTCATAATGTTTCATATATTTTATCCATATTGTTTCAGGTGGTAGTATAAATTTGGCCCTTCTTATTCCATCTTATGTATCTTGTGAAATACATTCTATTTCAAATTCAACAACTATGCAACAATGTGCTCTGTTTAATTGGTATGATACTTTTGTAATTTTATCTTAAGGAAGATCATTTGTGGATATTTACAGCATATTCTATGTATTCAACAATGATTATCTTAAAATATTTGCTACTTTTAAATCAGTAATTGTAAAATATATAACATTAAGAAATATCTTACTAGTTAGATGTGTTATTAAATGTTTTAGACTTAGAAGAAAGAGGCAATAGAGAATTCTTGGGGTTTCCTCCCAATTCATGTTGATGTATGATGAGTGGATGGTCATGTTTGTCCCCCCAGAGTTATTCTGTATTATTTACTAGTTGTTCCTGGTTGTTTATTAGTTTTTCCAGGGAGGACTAACTAGCTTCCATTACTCTCTATTCTACCATCTTAGACCCACCCTTCTATAGAAGTTTTAATCTTCACCCTTTAAGTAAAATTTGGTCCTAAATTTCCATCTTGTTAACTTGCTTTAAGGACTTATGATTCTTGGGTAAATTTTACACTCCACTGGTTAGTTTTTATTTGGATAAAATAGTTGTTAAGGTGCTGTACTTATTAATTCACTTTATTTAGTGTAAATCTGTTCAGAATTTCAATGTCTTCCTAAGCCAATTTTGTATGTTTGTGTATGTAATTATTAGGTTCATATATTAATGTAGCAAGGTTATGGGGCCCAGTTGTTTGGTCAGTCAAGCAATAGCCTGTTGTTACTATGAAGACATTTCCTGAATTTAATCTTTGGTAGGTTGATTGCATCCATGGCTTATTAAACCTACAATCAGCTGAGGAGACTGCCTTCAACAATGATTGCTGCATTAAGTCAGTTGAAGTCTTTAAAAGAAGTGATTTCAGCAGTCAGAAGAGAGAACTTCCACCTCTACTTCAGCTAGCTAGCTTCTTCCAGGGAATTAATTGAAAACCTTCAGCTTGCAGCCTGTTCTACAGAATTTGGAATTGTGCATTCACATAGTTGGATGAGATACGTTTCATAAAATCTCATAATATTTACATATATCACCTGTTGGTTCTGTTTCCCGAAAGAACTCAGACTAATACAGTGTGACTTTAGGAATTCCTACACTTCATCTAATTTAGTAATATTTTGACATGCAATTGTTCACTTTATTCTAATATAATACTTTCATTTCTGTAGCAAGAAATGTAATTTCTCCATGTTCATTTCTGAGCTTATATATTAATATGAATAATCTCTTTTTGTAGCAAGTCTAGCTAAAATTTTATCAATTTTGTTGCCAAAAGTTTGTCTCTCAAGACAACTATTTGTTTCATTAATTTTCACTATTAGTAATTTCTATTTCATTTTTCTTCACGCTACTTATTTTCTCTCTCCTGCTCGATTTGCATTTAATTTGCTCTTTAATTCTAGTGTCTTGGTTATTGTTTTGGGGTTTTATTTTTTTATTTCTTGGATAATTTGGGAAATTACAGAAAAATCATGCATAAAATACAGGATTCCCATATCCATCCAATTATTAAGAGGTTGACACCTTACTTTGGTGTGGAACATTTGTTAAAATCGATGACAGAACATTTTTATAATTGTATATTAACTAGAGTTCATGTTTTAACTTAGGGTTTACTGTTTGTTTAATGTATTTACAGTCCCCATTTTAATCACATTCAGATATGTGTTTCTGTGCTATTATGTTCACAATTTTTACTGCCATTGCCAGCATCCATTACCAAAATATTTGTAACATTCTCTATAGGAAACTTGTATATTGAAAACTTAACTTCCCCTTCCCTATACCCTCACCATTCCCTGGTAACCTCTATTCTGGATTTTAACTCTATGAGTCTGATAAATATGTCCCTTAGAATAGCAGGGCTATGGGCAATGCCAATGTGCATTGTAATTCTGTCCTCTTTGTGGGAGAACTGGGTTCCCCTACACTGTTTTGCTTTTATTATTTTATTTTTTTGCTATAGCTGTCTCCATGATTTCTTCCTGAAATCTTTGTCACTAAATGATTTCAACAAAAATAAAAATCAATGCAACCAGACACCTTAATATAACTAAAATATTTCTATGGACATCATTCCACACATCATCATTCCTGGAGTCTGCCCTAGCATGAAGTGCTTGGTTTTGCTTCTCATCTCCCTCCTTAACCTCATTTTATGATGGTGGATAGTATCTCATATTAAATATTGCATTTTAGGCTTTGCTCTCACTACTCCCTATAAATACAATGTTGATTCCTTACACTGCTCCATAGCTCATGTAAATGTTAGAGTTTTGTCTGTTTCTCAGAGTATAAAATGTCTATTTTCTGATAAAAGAGGTTTGCCTGAAGCTTTGATGAAGTGGATATAAGGAAAGTCCATTCTTTTAATCAGGCCACTCTCAGACTTCTTTAGAAATAGTAAACTGTGCTCTCTTGCCTTGTAAACTAAAGTGGAATCTTCAGACCAGTAGCATCAGCATAGATAGCATGCCTTTGAAGAAGCTGGAATTTCAGGACTCACCCAGACCTACTAACTCAGAAGATAACATTTGTAGAAGTTCCTCAGGTGAGTCATTAGCACATTAGTGTCTGAGACTAAGCCTTCTGTGGAAACATGTGATCCACAATTATCTGAAAGTTCTAGCATTAACACTGTGTTCACATGTGAAACCAGCTATAATGGTTAATGCATATGTTCTTTGAATTGTTACACTGGGACTTAATTGCTTCCAAGGGGACTATTTGCAGAAAGAGAGCTTAGAGTTTTATTCAGCAGTTAAAGTCAAAGTATATTTCTCCACCAAGTGATGTAACACTCTCACAAAGTGTACCTCAGGGATATTTGGACAGCTATACAAAAGCCCTCCATTCAATAGCTTAAATGCTGGAGTTTTTCAAAATAAAATCATTCTTATCAATTCTGAATAGCAATCAGCCTTCATATTCTTGTCCTAGATCCCTGAAATATCAGTTACTTCATGTTAATGATAAAGAAACTTCTGAAATCTGATGGCTTATGTTCTCTGATTGCAAATCAATCTCTGGCCTTAAGCTATGATACATTATTGATTTACTGTGTACTGTCCCAAATGTCATGTGATACGAAATAAACTTGCTGTAAAATTAAAGATAATATCTTTGAAATATAGTCACAAGATGCCAAGATCTTATAAATCAAATGAAAGAAATAAAATGATAGGTTAGTGTTAAATTTTGAAGATATGTGCTATTTTAAGCATGTTTTTTAAAAAAATAAACCATTAATACTAATATTTATTCATTCCACATGTATATGTAGATTATCTATTCATTGTAAGACACTGTGATGGCTATCTGGAAAGAACATAATAGCAAATGCAATGTTGAACTCTGACAGATTAAACTATAAAGGGAAGTATGGATGGTTCAGAGTGAATATTTTCCCCAATAAAATTAAGAAACTTAAGGATACCTGTTTTACTAAATACTGAAAATCTATTACATTAATTAGGAAGAGCAACAATTTACTATTTACCTGAATGAGAAGACACACACTTATAAATCAACAAGCAAAATTCTTTACTTTTAAGTTCAGTAGAGTTGGTCCTCAATTCCAGGAAAAAGACACACATATTTCTTTTGGCCCTGGATGTGAGTTACACATCAATAGACAGTGGCATTAGGAAATAGAATTCGGGAGGATTGGTGGCCAACAAGGATTTGAAGAGTACAGAGAGCCCTGCCTATTGTAAAGATTTCATTAAAATAAATAGAAAAAAAGAAAAGAAAGAAAGAAAGAAAGGAAAGAAGGAAGGGCAGGAGGGAGGGAGGGAGGGAGGGAAGGAGGAAGGAAGGAAGGAAGGAAGGAAGGAAGGAAGGAAGAAAGAAAGAAAGAAAGAAAGAAAGAAAGAAAGAAAGAGAAAGAAAGGGGAAAATTATTCCTCCAAGAAGCTTGCTGCCAGACAGGAGGCAGACAATTCTAGCAACTTTAGGAAATGTTCACACTTTTGGAAATTGTGAAAGGAAAATAGGGTTTCATTAATGTGATAGTTTGAATCAGTTATATACTCCAGAAAAGACTATGTTCTTCTAATCCAATCTTGTGGGGGAAGATCTATTTTGAGTGGGAAATTTTCATTAGGTTGTTTCAATGGCGATGTGATCCCACTCATTCCAGGTGAATAATAGACTCCTTACTGGAGTCCTCTATGAGAGAATAAAAGGCAGAGAAACTTTGGAGAGGCTGAAATGTGAAATTCATAGTTTGACCCTGGGAGAAGCTAAGATAGAGGCTAAGACAGAACCCTAGAGATATTTTGTAGAAAGCCATGGGAATGAGAAGCTAAGCCCAGCAGAGAAAAAGCAAACTCAGGCCATATGCCACCTCAAGTGACAGAGGAACACTGAATGCCAACTCTCTTACCTCAGATAAGCCATCATTCTGTTGGTGCCTTAATTTGGACACTTTCATGGCCTTAAAATGGTAAATCTGTGAACTACTAAACCAACATTTTAAAAGCCAAACTATTTCTAGAATATTGTGTTCTGGCAGCTTTAGCAAACTGAAAAAATTAAATTTTATTTTGATTTTAGGAAACACTGAGTTTTTTAACCTTAGTTTCCAAACTTAAAATTGGAGAAAATTCCTTAAAAATGACATTTTTGAAATGAGCACTTCTAGGGGTTCAGAAATAATAGTTAAACTAAGGTTTTATTGGCTTTTTTAAAAAATTCAGTTATATTGAGATATATTCACATATCATACAATAATCTGTGGTGTACAATCAAGTATTCAAAGAACCATCACAGAGTTGTGCATTCATAACTCCAATTTATTTTCTGAAAATTTTCTTTATACCAGAAAAAAGTAAAAATAAAAGTAAAAAAGTACAACCAAATCATCCCCTACTCCCACCCTATTTTTCATTTCATTTTTGTCCCCATTTCTTTACTCATTAATCCATACAGTGGATAAAAGGAGAGTGATCCACAAGGCTTTCACAATCACACTGTCACCCCTTGTAAGCTACATTGCTATACAATCATCTTCAAGAGTCAAGGCTACTGGGTTGCAGTTTAATAGTTTCAGGAATTTACTTCTAGCTATTCCAAGGCATTAAAACCTAAAACAGGTTATCTATATAGTGCACAAGAGTGCCCACCAGAGTGACCTCTCCACTCCATTTGGAATCTCTCAGCTATGGAAACTTTATTTTATTTCATTTCACATCCCCCTTTTGGTCAAGAAGATGTTCTCAATCCTACAATGTTGGGTCTAGATTCATCCTTGGGGGTCATATTTTGTGTAGCCAGGGAGATTTACAACCCTGGGAGTCAGATCCCACATAGGGAGGAGGGCAGTTGAGATCACCTGCCAAGTTGGGTTAGCTATAAAAAGGGGGCCATATCTGAGCTAAAAAGAGGTAGTCAGTTGGAGACTCAAGCACAATCATAAGGAGGTTTAGCCTCTCCTTTGTAGTAACTAGCTTCATAAGGGCATGTCCCAAGATAGAGGGCTTGGCAAACCAAACTGCCAGTGCTCAATGTTTGTGATAAGAGCAGCAACAATCCAGGTGAAGAAACCCAACACCTTTGCAATTGCCCCCAGCTCCTCAGTGGGGCCCTGCATATATATTTTTATTCTCTGTCCAAATTACTTTGGGATGTGTCTCTATTTCACATTAACCTGTACAAACCTACCAGATTTCACTTCCTATTAAAAGTTCCATGTAATTATGGTATTTGAACAAACTGTATGAGTTATATTGTTCAGGAAACACAGGTCTTGCACCAACTAAACATCTCTTCCCTTGGTCTAATGTGGGAGTTGAAGCTTCAAGACACAGTCAGTACTGTCCTTTACCCTTTGTCCTGATTTGCCCTAATCCTAACCATGTCTGCTTCATATCTCTAATTGAAGTCTGGACTCTTTTTTCAGCTTTTCCAACAGTTGCTATATGCACTAATACTGGCACTTATATCTGCTGAGCTCTAGCTCTGAGTTTCATGTGTCACACAGATACCCAAAGTTCCAGGGATTGAAGGTTATACACAAAGGGATCAGCATCTCAATAACTGCAGATAGCCATTACAATTCAGGAAAATTTGTGACTGCTGTAAGAGCTTACAATGTAGGGAACTTTAAAATAAATGTTCTCCTCATAAGCTCTGCTCTAAGATTCAATTCTGAGTTTACATGTTATAATTAGTCCATATTGGTGAGACATTATAGTGTTTCCCTTTGTTCTGGTGTACTTCACTCAAAATGCTGACTACCATTTCCATTAACCTTACTGCATTTCTCACAGGTTCCATTCACCTCATTGCATTTCTCACAGCCTCACTCACTCCATCTCACAGTTGCTCAATATTCCATTGTATGCACACACAACAGCTCACCATTCTTTTCCTCTGTCGATGTACCCTTAGACCACCTCCACCCATTGAAAATCATGCACACTCTCTCCATAAACACCAGTGTGCAAATGTCCACTCATTTCCCTGCTCTCAGATCCTCCAAGTAAATGCCCCCAAATGAGGTTACAGGAACTTAAGACACCCATATACTTAGCTTCATGTAGAACCACCCCACTGTCCTCCAGAAAGGCTATACCATTCTGCCTCCTAACCAATAGTAAATACATACATCCCTGTCTCCATGTCTCTATTGGCTTTTAAGATAACCTTCAGAATGTATGTGGATAAGCAAAGTTTGGAGCCCAGTGCCAACGGTTTTGATGCAGCATCTCAATGCTTCAGTCTCTTTCTTCTATACAAATCTCTAAGAACACTGTAAGTACTTGAAATGATTTGGTCACAAATTTACTCAGTACTTGCCTTCAGAGTTTAAACTCCTCAGCCTACCAAATTGGAAATCCAAAATGTTTGCAGGAATATCAGTAATGACTCAGGTTTGGAAGCTTAATATTTCCACATATTTCCTCAGTTCCTCAAGGGGGCCCTGCAAATACATTTTTATTCTGTGCCCAAATTGCTTTGAGATGTATCAAGATATCACACTAATCTGTTAAAATCTACCAGATCTCACTTCTTATTCAAAGTTCTATACATTTATGGTGTTTAAATAAATTGACGTGCAAGTTAAATTATTTAGTTTGCTTCAGAAAATATAGATCCTGTGTCAAATAGACATTTCTTCCATTGATCTTACACAGAAGTTGAAGTCTTAAAAAATAGTCAGTATCATCCTTTATCCTTTGGCCTGAATTGCCTTAGTCCCTACCAGATCCACTTCATTCATATCTCTAATTGAGGTCTGAATTCTTTTTCAGCTTTTTAAATGTTTTCTGTATGAGGTAATACTGACATTCATAGCTGCTGAACTCTAACTCTGAGTATCAGTTGTCAAAAAGATACCAAAATTTCCATAGACTGATAAGGTAATAAACAAAGAGCTCAGGAATATATATAACTGTCATAAGAGCTTTCAATCTAGGGACCTTTACAAGAAGCCTTCCTCTGATAACCTGTGCTCTAAGATTCAATTCTCAGAGTTTACACATTGCAGTTTGTCCATATTAGTGATGCATCATAATGTTTCACTCAAAATGCTGTCCTCAAGATCCATTCACTTAGTTGTATGACACACAACTTCATTCATTCTTGCAGCTGCTCAATATTCTATTGTATGCATATAGATATACAGTTCAGCAATCAGTTCATCAGTCAATGTACCCTTAGGTCACATCCATCCATTGCAAATCATTAATATTGCTGCCATAAACACCAGTGTGCAAATGTCCATTCATGTCCCTGCTCTCAATCCTTCCAAGTCTATACCCAATAACAGGGTTGCAGGACCATATGGAAACCTCTTGCTTAGCTTCCTGTGGAACCCATCACACTGCCCTCCAGATGGGTGGCACCATTCTACTTCCCCACCAATGGTGATTAGGTACATCCCTCTCTCCAGGTTTTCTCCAGCACTTATATCCCTGTTTATTTTTAGAGATTTTTATTCTCACACTACACATTCCTTCCTAAGTAAATAATCAGTTGTTCCCTGTATAATCACATAGTTACACATTCACATTTTCAGCACCATTTTTATCCCTCATGTAAAAACATTCTTATATTTGTATATTTGTTCACAATCATTGACCACTCTAGGATTCACTAAGTTATACCATCCCAGTCTTTATCTTCTATCTTTCCTTCTGATGTCCTACATGCCCCTAACCTTCCTCTTTCAACCATACTCATAGTCATCTTTGTTCAGTGTACTTACAATATTGTGCTACCACCACCCAGTATTGTGCTATTCATTTCTGGATCTATTCAATCAGTCCTCTTGAACATTCTGTACTCCTACAGCATCAAATGTCTGATCTTTAACCTCTTTCTATTTCCTGGTGTTTTCTTCATTAACTCTTCTCCAAACCTCTCTCTGCTGGCTTTTCCTGTCTGTAGCACTCCCTTTAGTACTACCTGTAGAGAAGCTTTCCTGTTCACAAACTCTCTCAGTGTCTGTTTATCCATAAATATTTTAAACTCTCCCTCATATTTGAAGGACAGATGTGCTGGATATAGGATTCTTGATTGGCAGGTTTTTTTTTTTTTCAGTATCTTGAATATATCATACCACTGTTTTCTTGCCTCTATTGTTTATATTGATAAATCTCCAATTGTTCTTATTGAGCTTCCCTTGTATGTGATGGATTGCTGTTCTAATGTTGCTTTCAGAATTCTTTTTGTCTTTGACATTTGACAATCTGAATACTAAGTGTCTTGGAATAGGTCTAATTGGATCATTTATGTTTGAGGTATGCTGTACTTCTTGGATCTCTACCTTTATATCTTTCATAAGAGTTGGGAAATTCATTGAATGTTTCATCTATTATTCTTTCTGTCCCTTTTCCCTTCTCTTCTCCTTCTGGGACACCTCTAACACATATATTAGTGCATGTTATGTTGTCATTCAGTTATCTGAGCCCTGCTCATATATTTCCATTCTTTCTCCTATCTGTTCTTTTGTGTGTAGGATTTCACATATCCTGTTCTCCAGGTCAGTAATACTTTCTTCTGCCTCTCCAAGTCTGTTGTTGCATGTCTCCATTGTGTTTTTCATCTCTTCTATCGTGTCTTTTATTCCCATAAGTTCTACAATTTGTTCTTACAAGCTTATGAATTCTTTCTAATGTTCACCCAGTGTCATCTTTATATCCTTCATCATTTTTGTCACTTTTTCTTTCAAATCATTTATTCGCTATAGAAAATTTGTTTGAACATCTTTAGTTAGTTGTTTCAACTCTTGAATCTCACTTGAAATGCTACTTTGTTCCTTTGACTCAGCCATATCTTCATGTTTCCTGGTGGGGTGCATGATTTTTGTCTGTCTAGGACGTGGTTTTCTTGATTAATTTATTCTGGAGGTTGTTTTCTTTCTTTTGCCTTGGATTTTCTGGTTGGTTTTCTTGGATCTCTGTATTTCCTTATTTCTCTCACTGGCCAGTTTTCAGGTTGGCTATGCCCTCCAGTCTTCCCTGAAAGTCAGTCACCCACCATTACCTGCCACAAGGTGGGGAGGTAGGCAGTGGGCACTCCAGCAATTTCACTCTGTGTGGTAATACAGATCTGCTGGCTTCCAGTGGTGCTCTGCTTTCCACCAGCCAGCAAGACATGGGTTTCTTTTAGAGCCCCATTTGCCAGTTGGGTTGTCCATATTTCTCATCTGAAACCTGGCTGGGTTTCTGTTCAGGGCAAATAGACCAGCTCCTGTGGTCCTAGTAAAGGTTCTGGAACATCTTTTTAAATGTTTTATTCCCTTGAATTTTCTGGACTGTCCAACAGATGGTGCTGTTCAATAACATATTCATCCTCAGAGGCTGCTTTGCCTCTGAGCAGATTGCATCTACACAGCTGTGCTGATACTGTGGGATTCCTGTGTCCTCAATTTGCCAGACAAATGAGTGGGGTAAACCTGAGGCAGAGTTTTCCCTCAGCTGACCCAGGACTCCAGCTGCCCCCAGGCAAGGAAACAGCCACAGGTTGCTGCTTTCTTCAAGGATTGGGGAAGATTTTTCAGACCCTGGACTGGAAATGTAGTCTTTGTCCATGTTTTCTCAGGCTCTTTGTCCCTCACTGACCTGGGCATAGAAATGTCCTCCCCTGTCCCCCAGGTATTCAAACCATGGGAGTATGTCTCCCTGCTCTGAGAGATTTAAAATCTGTGTGCCTGGTGACAGGGGTCCTGTCTGCTTAGTCTGTTCCTTTCCTAAAATGAGCCCTAGTGTGGGTGAGACATGAGGACCAGCCTCTATGGGATGGAAGATTCCTACCTGATATTTTTTCTCTTTCTTCAATTCAGCATCTGCAGGGTCATTCTCAAGCCTATATCTTCCTCCAGAGTTTTAAAGAATTCAGAATTGTCCTTTTATTTTCACTGAATCTCTGGATAGGAGTTTTGAGTAGCTGTTTACATTGCATGTTGATGGTGTCAATCTGTGGTTGAGTATTAAAAGTTCTTTGTATGTTTTGGATACAAGTCCTTTATCAGAAATTTGTTTTGTAAATATTTTTTTCCAGTGTATGACTTTTCTTTGCATTCTCTTTTCAGTGTCATTCACAGAGCAGAAGTTTATAATTTTAATAAATTCCAACTTACCAATTTTTTCTTTCATGTATCAGGTTTTGCTGTTGTTTCTAAAGTCTCATTGCCAAGGTCATCTAGATTTTCTTCTATCTTATTTTCTAGAAGTATTGTAGTATTCCTTTTTATATTTATGCCTATGATCCATTTTGAGTTAATTTTTGTTAAAAGTGTAAGGTCTATGCTTAGATTCCCTTTTATTTACATGTGGATGTCTGACTGTTCCAGCAGCACAATTTGTTAACAAACTATTCTTCTCTTGAAGACAGTTTTACAACAATGTAGTTCACAAAGGGTGACAATGTGATTATGAAAACCTTGTGAATCATACTCCCTTTATCCAGTGTATGGATGGATGTGTGGATAAGTGGGGACAAAAACTAAATGAAAAATAGGGTGAGATGGGGGGATGATTTGGGTGTTCTTTTTATTTTTATTTTTTATTCTTATTCTGATTCTTCCTGGTATAAGGAAAATGTTCAAAAACAGATGCACAACTATATGATGGTACTGTGATCAGTTGATTGGACATCATGGATGGTTGTATAGTATGTGGCTATATCTCAATAAAACTGAATAAAAAAAGTAAAAATAAACTAAAACATGAGCTATTCTTTTATACTGAATTGTCTTTGCTTGTCAAGGATCAGTTGACTATATTTGTACAAGTCTGTATCTCAGCTCTTAGTTCTGTTCCACTGATATATTTGTTGATCCTTTCATAAATATCAAACTGTCTTCATAACTGTAGGTTTATAATAAGTCTTGAAGTAGGGTAGTGTTAGTCCTTCAACTTTGCTTTCCTTCAGTTTGTTTTGTATATTATGGGTCTTTTACCTTTCTATATAAATTTTAAAATTGGTTTGTTGATATCCAAAAAATACCTTCCTGGGATTTTGATTGGTTTTCCATTTAACTTACGGATAAAATTGGTAAGAATTGACATCTTGGCCATATTCCATGAATATGGAATATTTTTCTAATTATTTATAGGTCTTTCTTGATTTCTCTCATAGTTTTGTATTTTCCCTCATATAGGTCCTATGCATATTTGTTAGATTAAACCTGTTTCATTTCTTGTGCTATTTAAAAAAATGTGTTTTTAATTTCAAATTCCAGTCAGCAATTGATAAAAGGAAGAGTTTATACAACAAATTTATGGCTATCATATTTTGGATTTTTATTTTCTGATTTCTCTCCCAATTTTCAGTGGCTGTGGTTAATTCCAAACTCTGTCCTTCCTTTTTTCAGGCCAGAAAACTTAAGGGCTTCCTCTTAGAGTTTTAGTAGTTTATGTAGTACTGCCATCAGATTTAACTTCTGGCTAAAAGCTACAAACATCTGAAACTCACCTTGTGCCATCCCTTCTTTCAAGAGCTTGTCTTCCTCCAGACTTGGTCTTTTTATGTTCTCAGTACCTTTAGTTTGGTGCTTTGTTTTGTTTTTGTTCTTTTTTCTAGCATGTATGGTTATTGTCTGTCAGGTTAGTATCTAGTAGGAGCTTAACCAGCCATATCAGCAGCAGAACCCTCCATGTTTTTATAATTTTAATTAACATTATCATGACTCCATCTTTGACTCATGGGATACAAAGAGTTAACAGTAGAGTGGCATATGGGAAAAAACACCTTTTGCACATGATGGACTATACTTAATAGGAGTACCTTACTTGTAACACACTAATACTAGGGAGAAATAATTAGGTGCTAAGAGCTTTGGGGTACTTGGGGATATGATAGTTTAAAATTGAGAGTGATGAGGATTGGGCATTGTTTATCTTGGACAGAATATATGCTATGTGAAATTAGGAATCCCCTAATTAATAAGACAAGCCCTCAATCTTTGGCTTGCTCTTGTGAAACTTATGGCTGTATAGGCAGGCTAAGCCTACCTATGGTTGTGCCTAAAAGTCACTTTCAGAGAACCTCTTTTGTTGCTTAGATGAGGCCTTTCTCTCTCTAAGCCCAACCTTACAAATAAATTCACTACCCTCCCTGCAACATTCTATCTTGACTGAAAGGGTAAAGAAAATTAAAATAAAGTTCAGTGGCTGAGAGATTTCAAATAGAATTGAGAAGCTATCCTGGAGTTTACTCTTATGCAAGCTTAAATTATATATTCCAAATGGCCACAGTTTGTCAGGCCCAAATTGACAGTAGTGTGGAGAATCCTAAAGAATACCCAGGTCCCTGTCTAAGATTCTATAAGTTTCACTCACTAAGTTTATTTTACAGAAACTTAAATCCTCAAGAGTGTGGCCATGCCAGATAACTCCCCAAAACCAGAGGCAACAACCTCTTCAAGAACATCAGCTAGATGCATCCCCCCTTCACTGTAATGCCAACACCCCTATTCAATATGAAAAATTAGGGTTATCACTGCCCAGATAACCCTGAAGATTGAAGACAGTGATCTAACAAGAGGGAGGTATAGTAACAGAGAATATTTAACAAAAGAATATTAATACTGAATCTTTATACATATATATGTGTGTATTAGTTTCTAGGGTATTAGAAAAACTAGAAGAAAAATAACTGAAAGGATCAGAACTGTAACCCATAACATTCTTTGGTATTTCCTCTATTGCTGCTTGTTGAGTTGTACTTTGGGAGTTAACACTTTTCAGTATATATGTTATATTTCACATTAAGGAAATAACTGAAATTGTGGGATTGTAACTCATAACATTCTTTGAGGTTTGCTTTGTGGCTGCTTGTTGAATTTTGCTCTGAAAGTTATCACTTTTATGTATATATATATATATATATATTATTTCATAATAAAAAGTTTAAAAATTTATAAAAATTAAAAAAAATTACAATAATGACAAAACACTATTATCCAACATTCGTAGGATGCCTCCCTTGTTTTAGGCACCATCTTAAGAGTTGATATTGATTATTCCATTTAATCTTCAAAAAGATGCCAGTGAGGTAGATGCTATTATTCCCAGAATAGAAAACAAATTTAGTTACTAGCAGAGTCAAGATTTGAGCCCCTACAGTCTGACTCTAATGTCTGGGGATTTGACTAATAATGCCAAAGTACTTGTACAAATAAAATCCAAATAGAAACTGTCCTGTCCCCTCAACTCCAATGCTTAATGATTATAGGAATTCCACTGTTTTATCAGGTACCATCTCCAGTTATTTCAGTGAATGCTCACAGAATTCTTCTCTAAGTTTGGCTTGTTCATTGTTTGCCAACTTATCTAGACAAACTGTAGGACTCTGCTTGCTTTGTATGGCTGTTAGTTACTCATTATTTTCCTACAGATCTGTTGTTTTCTCTGCCTTGATATTCTTCAAACTACGTCATTTTAATCTGGATCCACACTTATTCTTATTCTCACAAATAAAAAGAACAGTCTATGATGTTTGCTAGTATGATACAGAATGGAGAGAGGAAGGTGGAATTTAAAAGTAGAAAAGGAAAACATATGAGTGGATATAAGTTTTATTTCCAGAATCCATCAATCATTTTTCTCCATAGAGAGTATTGTACTCATGTCTCCTTATTGCCCTGTTTGGTCACAATGTGGTAGGAGGTACTTCTGTGAATAGTAATCTCTCTAACTCACAGTAGAGCCCTCAACTCTTGAAATATATGAATATCCAGAGATAACCACTAAAGTCACTTTCATCCAGATGCAACAACCTTGCCCTTCTTTGTCTCAAACATTGATACTTTAAAACTTTGTTTAAATAGGACTTTTCCACACAGGTTTTTTTTCTTCTGCCCCAACAGTAGCTGGAAAATAAGAAACAGAAATTTCTAAATATTGTTTGTTCCTGCTCTATATTCATAAAATATTAAGACTACTGGGATTAAGTCTGGTGCACTGCTAGTGTTAACATATCTTAGAGTTGTTTATTATTCTCTATGGTGAAGAAAATTCAGTAGTTAATTGTTGTATTAGTATTACTGCTGTAACTAACTATCCAAAATGCCATGGCTTAATACAACACATTTTTTCTTAAAGTTTTAAAAGTCAAGAAACTTGAAATGGGTCTCAATTTGCTACAAAGTGTAGGTAGAGCTGTATTCTTTATGAGGCTCTAGGGAGACATCAATTTTCCTACCTTTTCCAGCTTGTATAGGCTGTCTGCATTCCTTGGATTGTGATTCCCTTCCCATCTTCAAGCCAGCAAACACACAGTCCCAATCTTTCTCACATCACATCAGTCTGACACTGAATCTCCTGTCTATCCACCACCATGTGAATTATCCATGATGTGTCTGGTTGAGGCTTTTTATCCAGGCTTTCCTGACCACTCTGCTGTCAAGGGTCTCTTTTTCTGGCCAGTCTGCATTAATGTTTCCCCAACTAAATGGACTCTGTGTACTCCACCAAATCCTGCTCTGTTTTAAATCTTAGGCTTCACACATGGCTGTGAGAGAACGGAACTCAATTCTAGAATTCTCAGTCTGCCTTGTTTTCACAATGTTGAAGATCCTGGCTCCAAGAATGGGCAAGAAGTGCTCTGAGTTTCTGCTCTGTATCTTACCACCTCTGACATATTTTGCCAGTGACTTAATCTATCTGAGCCTTACTTTCTTCATCTGTGAAATGGGAATATGGTCACATGGATTTCAAAACATTGTTCTCAAGTTCAGTTCAAACATTATCCAAAGTATTATCTTATATAGGGTCAACTATAGGAAGGAGGACCAACATAACAAGGCTCAGGAGGTTCCAGAAATTACAACATGGGCATGCTTAGGAGACCATTATTCCTCCAGCCACACAAATATGTACAATTTTCAACTTGACTAGATATTGTGAATTAGCTTTTCAGAATTTTATGTATTTTTGTTAATGTTACTTTTAGTGGTGTTTATATTAATTATATGAAAGTGCCATAATTTCTAACACACACTACTTTCCTCCATAATTTTTCTATTATATCAACAGTGATGAAATGTATATTCCCATGGATAAACCTTACCTATTTTTTAATTTTGTAAATTTCTAAAGGGTTTTCTTGATGTATATATTTCTATACTATTATTATAATTTGGTTTTGGAGGTAAGAGCAGTTGATACTATGTCTACTAAACAGACAATATGTGATATGGTCACTCCAGGTAATGTTGATCTCATCTAAGCTACTGATAAATACCACCTAAAAGCTGGTCCACCAATTCCTAGTTCATAGTAACTTTCAGATCACTAATGTTTACCTGCAACCCTAGAACCTATGTTCATGCCTATGGAAGTTTTGTTGAGTCTATATGCTATACAGGAAAACAACAAAAAAAGTCTGAATTCTTAATCCTATTTCTGACATCCTTTATAAGTAGAATGGATACAGAAAAAAGAGAGAAATTCATGGAAGCAAAAAGCTGAAAGCAACAGAACTGAAAGAGGAGAGAAAAACCTACATTGCAATGTGCCTTGCCATGTGGCAGAGGAGCCAAGAATAGCCAGCAGGTGGTCTTTGGAAAGAAAGTATCACCTTGATGATGCCTTGATTTGGATATTTTCCTGGCCTCAAACTGTAAGCTAACAAATTCCCATTGGTTAATCCAACCCATTTCATGGTATCTGCTGTGAACAACCTAGGAAACAAACACAGTAGCTTTGGCCACTTTGGCTTCAGTAGGCTAATAGGAGTCTAAAAGAAGCCATGGAAACACTGTGTGCTCACAGAAAAGGTGTGGAAACCAACTGTGGTGCATGAGCTGACAGTATCCTTGAAGAAAACCTGTAATGACTCCACCAATCTCAGGAAGAACCCAAGGTGAGAATCTTGATTAGGGATGATGGGAACTTCCTGTTACTTCCAGCCCTCTTGTTGACACTTGCCATTCTTCATTCTCTTTCCAAATTTCCCATGCACTCTACCTTCATTTTCCCTCACTGACACCTTTTCCTTATTCATTGTTATTGCTGCACTGTCAACATTTACACCATGAAAAGCAGAAGTGACCCAGATAGACACCTTGAAAAGACTCCATGGAGAAGGCCTTCACTTCCAGAAGGCCAGCCAGCAGCATGAACTCATTGTCAATTTCAAGATTTTACATAGATATTATATAATATATATACATATAATATACACAGATATTATGATCAGTGTCACTGTATCCTAGATTTATTTTCTTACATGTAAAACCATCATTCTCAGAAAAATGCTCTTATCCCTGAAAACATTTCAAGCTTTGCTGTCTTGTGATGGGGGAAAGGGCAGAGCCCTGACACAAGCCTGTGATCAAATTTCATGTTACTAATTATGAACTGAGTTCTCAGAACATAAGTAGAGACAGAACTGAGAGCAAGCATAACTGAGAGTGGAAGAAGGACATACTATTTATAGGTTTTGATAAGTCACCTCTCCACATCAAAATAGTTCTGAGTTCTGTGTCTACCCATGTACTGTGAACTACATTCAAAGTTAGTAACATGAAATTTGATCAGAGGTTAACCCCAAAGCAAACAGAAGAAAAGAAATAACAAGGGATAGAGGAGAAATTAATGGAACTGATAACATGAAAACAATAGAGAGAATCAACAAAACCAGAAGTTGGTTCTCTGAGAAAATAAATAAAATCAATTGACCCTTAGCTAGGCTAAAAAAAAAAGGGGGGGATGAAAAGAAACACAATCATAAATGGAAAAGGGGACATAACTACTGACCCCATAGAAATAAAGGAGAAATGACAAGATACTATGAGCAAGTATATGCTAATAAATTAGATACCCTAGATGAAATGGACAACTTCCTAGAAAATCATGAACAACCAACACTGACTCAAGAAGAAACATATGACCTTATCAAACAAATCACAAGTAAAGAGGTTGAGCCAGTCATCAAAATGCTCCCAAAGGAAAAAAGCCTTGATCCAAAGGTTTCACATGTGACTTCAAGCAAACATTCAGGAAAGAAACAGTACCAATCTTGCTCAAACTCTTCAAAAATAGCTGAAGAGGAGGGAAAATCAAACTTAACTCATTCTATGAATCTAACATCACCCTAATATTAAAGTCAGACAAAGAGACCACAAATAAAAAATTATAGACCAATGTCTTTAATGAATATAGATGCAAAAATCCTCAACAAAATACCACAAATCCAAACCAAAAGCACATTAAAAGAATAATAAACCATGATCAAAGTGGATTTATTCCAGGTATGCAAGACTGGTTCAACATAAGAAAATCAATTAATGTAATACACCACATCAATAAATCAAAATGGAAGAACTACATGATCATCTTGATCAATGCAGAAAAGGCATTTGACAACATTCAAAATCATCTCTTGATGAAAACATGACAAAGGATAGGAATGGAAGGAAACCTTCTCCATATGATAAAGGCCATATACGAAAGATACACAGCTAACATCATACTTAATTGGGAAGACTGAAAGTTTTCTAAGATCAGGAACAAGACACAGATGCCCACTGTCACCATTGTTATTCAATGTTGTGCTGGAATTTCTAACTAGGGCAATTAATCAAGAAAAAAAAATAAAAGCATACAAATTGGAGGAGAAGTAAAACTTTCATGGTTGCAGAAGAAATGAATTACTACATAGAAACTCCAGAAAAATATACAGTACAGATACTAGAGTTAATCAATGAATAGAGCAAAGTAGCAGGCCACAACACCAACATGCAAAAATCAATAGATTTCCTATACACAAATAATGAGCAAGAGGATGAAGAAATGAAACAAAATCCATATTACAATAGCAACCAAAGGAATCAAGTAATTAGGAATAAACCTAACCAAGGCCACAAAAGACCTATACAGAGAAATCTGTATTTAACAGGACCTAAAAAAATGGAAGAACAGTGTTCATGGATTGGAAAACTAAACATATTTAAGATGTCAATTCTACCTAAAGTGAATTATAGATGCAATGCAATAATTAAAATCCCATCAACTTACTTTACAGAAATAGAAAACCAATAACCAAATTTATTTGGAAGGGCAAGGTGTTCTGAAAAGCATAAACTATATTGAGAAAGAGTAAGGAAGTGGGAGGTCTCACACTACCTGACTTTGAACCATACTACAAAGCAACAGTGGCCAAAACAGCATGGCACTGGCATAAAGGTAGATATACTGACTAATGGAATCAAATTGAGTGTCCAGAAATGCACCCTGTCATCTATGGACAATTGATCCTTGATTAGGCAGTCAAGACAAAACAACTGGGAGAAAGTAGCTTCTTCAATAAATGGTGTTGGAGAACTGGATATCCATACCTAAAAGAATGAAAGAGTACTCCTCTCTGGAACCTTATACAAAAATTAAATCACAGTGGATTAAGACCTAAACATTAGCACCAAGATCCTAAGAATTATAGAAGAAAATATAGGGAAATATCTTAAGGATCTAGCAAAAGCAGGTGGTTTCCTAGAATTTACACCCAAAAGAATGAGTGATCTAAGATGAAATAGATAAATGTATCTCTTTAAAATTAAACACTTCTGCACATCAAAGGACTTTGTCAGAAAAGTAAAAAGGCACCCTATGCAATGGAAGACAATATTTGGAAACCACATATCAGTTAAACTTATAATATCAAGAATATATAAAGAAATCCTAAAATTCAACAGCAGAAAGACAAAATCCCAATTTAAAAATGGGCAAAAAACATGGATAAACACTCTTGCAGAAAGGAAATGCAAATAGCTCACAAACATAGGAAAAAGCATTCAGTTTCACTGGCTATTAGGGAAATACAAATGAAAACCACAATGGAATATCATCTCATACATATCAGAGTGGCCATTATCCAAAAAACAGAAAATTATAAGTGTTGGAGAAGATGAGGAGAAAGAGGCACACTTATTCACTGTTGGTGGGAATGTAAAATGGGGCAGCCACTCTGGAAGGCAGTGTGACAGTTCCTCAGAAAGCAAAGTATAGAGTTGTCATATGACCCAGCAATTAGTAGGTATATATATATCCAGAGGAACTGCAAGCTAAGACATGAACAGACATTTGTAATCTGAAGTTTATATGTATTATCTATGATTGTCAAGAAATGGAAACACCACAAATGACAATCAATGGATGTGTTATTAAACAAACTGAGGTATATACACACAATGGTATATTACCCAACTGTAAGAAGAAAGCCATGGGACATATAATAACGTGGATGAAACTTGAGGATGTGACTAAGTTAGAGGATATGTGACTAGTTAGCCACAAACAAAAGGACAAAAACATTACAGTCTCACTAACATGAACCAATATTAATGAGCACAATGTGAGTTACAAAACTCAGATACAGGTTATCAGGAGATAGAAGTTGTAGACATCAGGCACTTCATGCTGAGGGATGGTGGAATGTTCAAGAGGATTGTTTCTGTAGATCCAGATATGGAGTGTGTAATTCTGTATGATGGTGGCACAGTACTGTTGGAGCACTGACCAAGGATGTCTGGAGTATAGGTTGAGGGAGGAGGGGCTGGGGGGCATGTGTGTGATACCAGATGGAAGGATGGTTGTAAATACTGGGACTGTGTAGCCTTGGTGAAACATATTGTGGTGATGGTGATTAAATACACAAAATTAAAAATATTTTTTCCATGGGGCAAATGGAATGGTAAACTTGCAGGATGTGGAAAAGTGGAGGATATGAGGGGAAAGAATATAACCAATGCAATTGGAGTCTGGGTTTATTATTCTTTATTTCAATTTGATTTTTTGAGTTATGAATATGTATGAGTGCTAGTAGTGGTGATGAATGTGCAAACACATAATGACACTGTAAATGACTGTACACTGTTGATGATTGTATGGTATTTGAATACATCATATAAAATTCCAGGGGAAAAAAAAAACAGGGACACAATTGCTGGAGAGAACTTTGAGAAGGACAGATGTGTATATTCACTGTTGGTGTGGAAGTAGAATTGTGTAACCTATCTGGAGGACAGTAGAGTGGCCCAAAAAGAAGCTAGGTATGTGGAAGTTCAAGGTTCTGTAACATGATAATGGGGTATATACTTGGAAGATCAGACAGCAGGGACACAGATGGACATTTACACAACAGTATATATGGTGGCAGTATTCAGTATTTGCAATAATGGTGATAGCCTAAGAGTATATTGTTTGATCAACAGAATGGTGTACTGCAGTGTATGCATAGAATAGAATATTGAGTTGCTACCAGAGGAAATGAAGCTGTGAGACATGCAATTAAGTGAATGGATCTTGAGTACAAAATTTTGAGTGAAGCATGCCAGAAACAAAAGGAAAAACATTTTAATGCCTCACTAATATGGACTAACTATAATGTGGAAAATCTGAACAACTGAATCTTAAAGCACAGCTTATCAGGGAAATGCTTACCATAATGGTCCCAAGATTTAAGCTCTGACAGCAGTCACAGGTATTCCTGAGTTGTAATGGTTATCTCTAAATCCTGAGATGCTGTGCTCTGTATGTATATCCTGGTTGGTCTCTGCAGCTTTGGAGATCTGTGTGACACATGAGACTTGGAGCTAGAACTTGGCAGCAACGAATATCAGTATTACCACCTATGGCAACAGTTGAAAGAGCTGAAAAAGAAGTTAGGCTTAATTAGAGATATGAACAAAGAGGATCTGGTTAGGACTAAATGCAAATCAGTCCTAAGGGTAAAGGAGGATACTGACTGACTTTTAAACTGTAACTTATGTGTGGGACCAAGGGAGGAGATGTTTATCTGGTGCAGGATCTATATTTCTGTGGCATGCTAGATAATTTAACTTGTATAATCAGTTTGTATGAACACCATAAGTGCAAGGAGCTTTGAATGGGAAGTGGGATTTTGTGAGTTAGTACAGGCTGTGTTGAAATCCTGACACATCATAGACTGATATGGGCAGACAGTATAAATGTATTTGTGGGGACCGCCCCCAAAGAGCTGGGGAGAAATCTGGAAGTATTAGACTTCCCCACCTAGGCTATTGATGATTTTCCCACAAACACTGAGGCCTGCCAATTCAGTGGGACAAGCCTTCAGTCAGGGGACTTTCCATGTGATGCTAGCTGCTGTGAGGGAGAGGCTAAGCCCACTTATAATTGTGCTTAGGAGTCCCCCCAAAAAAGCCTCTTTGTTGCTCAGTTGTGACCCCCACTCTAAGTCCACTTGTCAGGTGTACTCACTACCCTCCTCCCTATGTGTGACATGACACTCAGGGGTGTAAATACACCTGGAAATGCAGGAAATGACTACTGAGGATGATCCTGGACACAGCACTGTGGGATTGAGAGGCTCTTCTTGACCAAAATAGGGAAGAGAGATGAAACAAAATAAGGTTCCAGTGGTTGAAGAATTTAAATTGAGTTGAGAGGTCACTCTGGAGGGTATTCTTATGCACTATATAGATATCACCTTTTAGTCTTTAGTGTTTTAGAATGTCCAGAGGGAAATACCTGAAGCTGTCAAACCACAACCCAATGACCTTGAAACTTGAAGATGTGTAACTATGTAGATTGCATAATGTGACTGTGAAAACTTTGTGGCTCACACTCCCTTCATCCAGCATATGGACAGATGAATGGAAAATTGGGGATAAAAATTAGATGAAGAATAGCATGGGATGGAGGAGATGGAAAGAGGTTTTCTCTTAATTTTCCTTTTTATTTTGGAGTAAGGAAAAGTTTAAAAACTTGATTCTGGTAATAAACATAATAGTGCTGTGAATAATTGATGTACACTGTGGATGACTGGGGGGTGTGTGAAAATGTTTCAATTAAACTGTATTAAAAAAGTAAACGAACAATTGGGGAGTAAGGAAATGGAATATTTTGGATGTTTCCTTTTATTTTAATTTTTATTTTATTTTTTGGAGTAATGAAAATGTTCAAAGTTTGTGGTGATGAAACCACAGCTATTTCACAATACTGAACAACTGATTATACTCTTTAAATGATTGTATGCTATGTGATTATATCTCAGTACAATTACACAAGAAAAGGAAATTAATTTAGACACTAGTACCAGAAATTGTAGTGAGGCTATTAAACAAACCTTGGAATTGGGATATGAAAAAAGAAGGAAAAAAACTGAGGAATATGATAGAAAAACCTGGAATGCCTTGAACATTACTGGCTGATACATGGTTGGTAATGAGTTGGTTAGTAAAGACTCAGAAGGAAGTGAGGAGAATAGTGTATGAAACACACATTGTCTCATAGACTACCTAAACCATCATGGACAGACTGTTGGTAATGAAGGTAATGAAGCTGTCAATACTAAAATTCTGTTGTATTCCTGCTGACAATAGGAGATATGTCTGATGTGTTTTTGTGTGTGTGTTTGTATGCATAAGAGAGAGAGAGAGAGAGGAGAGAGAGAGAGAGAGAGAGAGAAAGGGAACATACACATATAAACATCCTCATTGATTACTTATAAGAATTTTGGTGAGAAATTAGGAAATAGAAGTTAAAGTATAAGAGACAAGCTCATAGGGTAAGTAAACAGGGCCAAAATTGGAGAGAAAACCAAAAGTTGTGATGGTACTTTAAAACTCTCCAACTGCTGATAACAAGAAGACCTCTTTCAGGCTCCAAATCCAGGTGACTTTATGTGTGGGGGTTGGGGTATGTAATTTGGGAGAGCAAAATTACTCAGTACCATCCATTGTGAAATTCTGTTGGGTGTACAGGGACCTCAGAGAACAGGCCTTGTAGACAGAGAACAGCAAGTTGGGACCTGGATAGGCCAAAAGGGCAGAAATGAGAGGCCTTGTGGGTAGAGTAGCACAAAAGAGACTGTGCTAGATAAAATTGCTCAGAAAGGCTGTTCACTTTCTTGCCACAGGCTGTGCTAGCACCTCCATTCCACTTTACCACCCTTATAGTATCTTTCTTAGAGGCAACATTGCTATCTCTTATTTCCATAGCTGTGGATGATTTGGGTAGAACTCAAGATTTATGTCTAGTCTGATGCAAGGCAACACGAGTTTACCTGAGAATTTAGGGTTAAGGACAAAAGAAATCCTAAAGGTGTAAAGCCCTGGGACATAGCACAAATTCCTGAGAAAGCCTCAAACTTTCAGGGCTATGGAATTGACAGTATCAAAACTGAGAACTGGGGTAAATATGCATCCAGATTATATCTGATGATACATGGAATAAACAGAAAATATCAGTAAGATATAAACTGTAAACTAGGAGTTGGAAAGTAGCATGGCCCAGGTGGGCTGGGGAGGCTTTAACTGGGGGAGAGGCTGAGATGCCATTTCCCCAGCCCCTCCCCCCTGCGAACCCTCTGAGAGTTCTGGGCTCTGTGATATGAGCCTGGATCTCTAGACAGCACAGGTACAGAGCCCAGTGTTCAATGCTGTCTGAGATAGGTGTGTACTGTGGAAGATGGAGACAGCTCTCTACTTTTTTGTGAAGCACCAGTGTCCAATGTGGAAGCACAAGCTTATGTGTGTGGATACTTTAATGTTTTACACTCTTTTGTCTGGAATGTTGATCTTTTATATTCATCATCCAGTTGGATCTATTTGTGGAAGAAGGAAATGGAAATCATGTAGGGGACACCAGATCCACCTCCAAGCACAGTGGACTCTTACTTTCCTTGTCCCTCCCAATGTCACAAGTCAGTTCTGTTTGCACAAACTCCAGAGATGGGCCCTGTTGGGAAACAAGAAAGACTTTCTTTAGGGAAAGAATTGTGAGTGGGCAGAGGGGCTTCTATCCACACACAAAGATTAATCTCTCTGGGGGCAGCAGGGGACTCCAAGTAAATTTCAAGCCCTGTGACTCAGTGTCCTGTGTATAGGCTATTAAGAGACAGTAGGATATGTCATTGAGACAGAACCACATGATAACTACTCATCATCTTCCTGTTCAAGTCTGGTGTCTCTAGTAAAGCTTATGTCTTACAACTGACCTAGAGAGGGAGACTGAGTCTCTGAAAGTCTTTGATCAGAGGCTAAACACTGAGCTGTGGCCTCAGGGAGCAGAGTCCTACTTGAGGGAGCAAAGGCACCTCCAGGTCAGAGATTGCACCCTCCTCAGCACAGGACTACTGACTTGACTGTCAACAAAGGATCATTCAAAAAAGCCTTTATTTGAGTTTTTCAAAGGAGAAATGATAGAAACTGTTTTGGTCCCTTTTAAAAGATAGTTTTTGAGGTAAAATGTCATATTGTTCATGAAAAATGAAGTCTACTGTTTGCTTAAGAGAGGAGAGTGAGAACAGGATTCCAAGTCCTGATGCTTTCAGGATCAAGAAAGAGTTAAGAGAAGGATATTTTCCCCTGACCCCACACTCTCAGGACATCACTGTCTCCCTAAACTCTACCCACCCCATGGATCACACTGAGTCACAAACTTGCCATCCTTCACCACTTGCCTCTCCACTCCACCACACGTAAGCTTCCTTAATGTTGACTCAGTCTAGCTTGAGTCCTTTCTATTGACCTCTGGCCCAGAGAGCTCATCTTCACAGTGTCCATGTGGGTGGCTCTTTTGTGAACCAACACTGTCAGCCCTGGAGGACACAAGTCTGCTAATTTCAGCCCTTCCTTGGAAGCAGTTATTTGGCAAATGCTTATCCTTTCTACTGTCTTGCAATGTCCTCCATAAAGGGTATCTTTCCTTTCTTCTTTCACAGGCCTTAATCTGTGGGTTCTCTGAAACCTTTCATGTGCCCTCAAGAAGATTCTCTAGTTGTCAGCTGGTTGTTCCTGAGCTCATGGGCATAAAAGCCATGAGGAGTGTAGGTGTCTTCAAGTCATTTCAAGCAGAAGAGTCAGGGTGATTATTTGAGATACAACTTCTGATACAACTAAGGCAGGGCTGGTAACTCATTTAAGGGATAGTTTCAGAATTAGCTAATACTGATCATGATAACCTAAGGTCTCCACATTTCCTGAGAATTTTCAATCAACCAGGGAAATTGTATAAGACACCATCAAGGTTATAATGCCCACTCTTCCCAGAGACAAGTTCAGATACTCACTGTGCAAGTTTGAATGTATTATGTCCCCCCAAATGCCATTATGTTTGATGTAATCTTGTGTGGGCAGGCCTGTAAGTGTTAATTAGATTGTAATTCTTTGAGTGTTTCCATGGAGATGTGCCCCACCAAACTGTGGGTAATGACTCTGGATAATTTTCATGAAGGTGTTGGCCCACCCATTCAGGGTGGGTCTAAATTAAATCACTGGAGCCATATAAATGAGCTGACAACCAGAAGGAACTCAGTGCAGCTGTGAGTGATGTTTTGAAGAGGAGCTACAGCCAAGAGGGACACTTTGAAGATAGCACAGGATCTGCAGATGAGAGAGAGTTTGAAGATGGCAATTGAAAGCAGACTCTTGCTCCAGAGAAGCTAAGAGAGGACAAATACCCTAAGTGCTACTAAGAATGACATTTTTGAGGAACTGCAACCTAGAGAGGAATGTCCTGGGAGAAAGCCATTTTGAAACCAGAACTTTGGAGCAGACACCAGTCACATGCCTTCCCAGCTAACAGAGGTATTCCAGACACCATTGGCCATCCTTCACTGAAGGTACCCAATTGCTGATGTGTTACCTTGGACACTTTGTGGCCTTAAGACTGTAACTATGTAACCAAATAAAACCCTTTTATAAAAGCTAATCCATCAGTGGTGTTCTGCATTCTGGCAGCATCAGCAAACTAGAACACTCACTGAGGGTAGTTACCTTGGAAGTTCCCAAATTATCAATGAACAACTGACCAGTCTTGGGAATGAAGTCATTGAAGAATGCCGCACACCATCAAGCCTTTAAGGGGAGCAAGGCATATTGGATGACCATCCAGACAGTCAAATTCCCATTCACAGTTATACTCACAGAGCCAGTCTCCTGATTATAATACTGAATAGTCCCCCAAATCACATAGGCTGTCTTCCAAGGACTTTGAGCCCCAGGCCCCAACCACTTTCAGATGAAATACGGCCTCTTCCCAAAGTTCCTATATCCACATGGAGGACAAAGGGAGTGGCCTGGTCCAACAGAAGCAAAGGGCTCCTAAGATTCATGACACTTGGATGTTCCAGGATACTGATTTCAACCACAGTATAGAAATAGAGGACCCCTCAAGAGAGTATCCAGACAGGGATGACATGTTAAGGACTTCACTTGCCATCTGGATAAGTCAACCTGCTCTGGATGAGGAATCCATAGAGAACAAGTTGCCCCCATAGGGACACAGACCCCAAAAAAGAAATTCTAATAAAGGCTGAGCCATGTGGCCTAGTGGTTTTCCTAAAAAGAGGAATGACAACAATAACCAAATTTCCCTGAAACCATCAAGACCATTCTCAGGCTTCAAGCACCTCTGCCTGTTCCATTGCTCTCCCATCCCACCCAGTGATCCAGTGTCTACCATCATGTCTGACCAGTAGGGACCAATGGTGTCAGGTCCCCCAAGTTGCTGTTGCCACCTCCCCCTGCTGTGTTTCATATGGTGCCTCTCCCACCACAACCATGAATCCTCCTTCCCCCTAGAAACTATGTCTTATCCCCCTAAAACAAAAATATCTTTAAAGATAGAGTTATTCAAATAAAAGGATGTCATGTCTGTCTCAGACACATTTGGGTAGAGGTTTAGAGTATACAAATGGCTTTAATTTAGGTAAAATAAAGGGGCAATTTCAGCACCTGCTTATTTCCTGTTTTGGCACTAAAAAACCCTGTTTGTTGTGGGAAGTTAACACTGATATTGTGCATCCACTGCCATTAGACCATCCTTCATTTGCATCCTCTAAGATAACTTTTCCATTTACACAGTGTTTTTATTTTTTACTCAATTTTTCATTTAAAAACTTGCAAAAACACCCATTAAAATCTCTAGGAACATATACTAGTGAGAAAATTCACTAAAATACCAACCCTAGTCCCTGTCTCAAACAGTTCCTCCCTATCATCTTCCTGTTTCTTGAGGAGGATGGAGTGAATGGGAATACACAGGCCTAATGGGACCAGAAATTGTCCTCCAGGAAGGATAAGAGACCTGCAGGATCACACATCTCCAATGTGATAAGTGGAAGTCTGAGGATGGCTAGGTCATGAATTCAGACCTATAGGAAGTGATCTATGTCCAACAATCTACAAGAGGCAGAAGTGAACTCTTCACCCAAGACACTTTTCCTTCATGTCTTGTGATGAAGGTGGGGAGATGAGCCCTGGTTTCCAGTTCTTCACTTAGCTTTAATGAAATGGAGAGCACTCTGCCACTTGTAATACTTCCACTGTTGAACATTCTTCTAATAATGAACTGTAGGATCTGCGTGTTTATAGGCAGGGAACAGCCAGGGAGTCTACTGTTGGATTTGATCACCTGCCCATCCCAAATGAAATGTGTTCATCAGTCACAATCTCCCTCCCACTCTCAAGCTCAAAGAGGGAACACACAATTCTGTGAGTTTTGTGTGACTCTGCACATGTGTGTTGGGTCCTTGGCCATTGACTTCTGGACACAGTGAACCAAGGTGGGCTGGGGGAAAAGACACATACAGCAGTTTCCTTATTCTTTTTCCCCATAATGGAATTATACCAGTGGGAAAGGATGGGAATGTTTCAAGGAAAAGTCCCATCAAAACTGGGACTGGAAGAAGGATATGCAATTTTTTGGCTTTGGCAACTCATCGCCTCATATCAAAATAGCTTTCAATTCTGTCTCTACCCACATGCTGAGAACTGTGTTAAAAGTCAGAAACATGAAATTTAATCAGAGGCTAACTAACCCCAAAGCAAACAGGAGTAGAGAAATAACAAAGGTTAGAGCAGTAATTAATGAAATTGAAAAGAGGAAAATAACAGAGAATCAACAAAACCAGAAGTTGGTTCTTTGAGAAAGTAAATAAAATTGATGGAACTTTAGCTATGCTAAAAAAGGAGAAAGCAAATGCAAATAAACACAATAAGAAATGGAAAAGTGGACATAACTACTGACTACATGAAATAAAGGAGATAATGGGAGGACACAATGATCAACTATATGTTAATAAATTAGACAACACTCACTCAAGAAGAAAGAGATGACCCCAACACATGAATCACAAGTAAAGAGATTAGGTTAGTCATCAAAAATCTATCAAAGAAGGAAAGCCCAGGACCAGATGGTTTCACATGTGAATTCTACCAAACATTCAAGAAAGAATTATTACCAATCCTGCTCAAACTTCAAAAAATTGAAGAGGAAGTAATGCTACCTATCTCATTCTATGAAGTCAACATCACCATAATACCAAAGTCAGCCAAAGATACCACAAAAATAGAAAATTATAGACCAAAATCTTTAATGAATATAGATGCAAAAATCCTCAACAAAATACTCTCAAATCCAATCCAATAGTAAATTAAAAGAATTATACACCATGTTCAGGTGGGATTTATTCCAGATATGCCAGGCTGGTTCAACATAGGAACATCAATTAATGTAACACACCACATTAATAAATCAAAATGGAAGAACCACATGATCATCTTATTGATACAGAAAAGGCATCTGACAAAATTCATCATCCTTTCTCAATGAAAGCACTTCAAAGTCAGGAATGGAAGGAAACTTTCTCAATATGATAAAGGCAATATATGAAAAATACACAGCTAACATAATACTCAATGAGGAAAGACTGAAAGCTTTCCCTCTAAGATCCAGAAAAAGACAGGGATGCACACCATCACCATTGTTATTCAACATTGTGCTGGAACTTCCTGCTAGAGCAACTAGGCAAGTAAAAGAAATAGAAAGCATCCAAATTGGAGAAGTAAAACATTCACTGTCTGCAGAAGACAAGATCCTGTCTGCAGAAATCCAGAAAAATCTACAGCAAAAATCCTAGAGCTAATCAATGAATATAGCAAAGTGGCAGGCTACAATATCAACATGCAAAAATCAGTAGATTTCCTATATACAAGTAATGAGCAACAGGAGGAGGAAATCAGGAAATAAACTCTATTTACAATAGCAACCAAATGAATTAAGTATTTAGGAATAAACTTTACAAAGGCCACAAAAGACCTACACAGAGAAAACTATAAGAATCTGCTAAAAGAAATTGAACAGGATCTAAATAAAATGGAATAATATACCATGTTCATGGATTGGAAGTGTAAACATAGTTAAGATGTCAATTCTACCTAAACTGATTTATAGATTCAATGCAATGCCAATTAAAATCCCATCAACTTACTTTGTAGAAATAGATAAACCAATATCTAAATTTATTTGGAAGGGGAAGGTGCCTCAAATAGACTAAAATATATTGAAAAAGGGGAAGGAAGTGGGAGGTCTCTCACTACCTGACTTTGAACCATACTACAAAGCAACAGTCATCAAAACCAGCATGGTACTGGCATAGATATACTGACCAATGGAATTGAATTGAGCGTTTAGAAATAGACCTTCTCATCTATGGACATTTGATCTTTGATAAGGCAGTCAAGGCAAAACAACTGGGACAGAATGGCCCCATCAATAAATGGTGTTGGAGAACTGGATATTCATACCCAAAAGAATGAAAGAGGACTCCTCTCTGACACCTTATACAAAAATTGAATCAAAATGGATTATGAATCAAAACATTGGCACTAAAATCCTAAGAATTTTAGAAGAAAATAGAGGGAAATATGGATCTAGTGATAGGAGGTGGTTTCCTAGACCTTACAACCAAAGCATGAGCAATCTAAGAAGAAATAGATAAATGGGATCTCCTCAAAATTAAACATTTTTTACAGCAAAAGATCTTGTCAGAAAAGAAAAAGGCATCCTAAGCAATGGAAGACAATATTTGGAAACCACATATCCGATATAAATTAAATATCCAGGATATATATTCAACAAGAGAAAGACAAACAACCACATTAAAAATGGGCAAAAGACATGAATACACACGCTCCTGAAGAGAAAATACAAATGGCTCACAAACATATGAAAAAATGTTCAGTTTCACTAGCTATCAGGGAAATACAAATCAAAACCACAATGAGATATCTCATGCCTCCCAGAATAGCCAATACCAAAAAAAGAGAAAATTACAAGCTCTGGAGAGGTTGTGGACAAAGAGGGACACTTATTCACTGGTGGTGGGAATGTAGAATGGTGCAACCACTCTGCAAGGCCGTGTAGCATAGCTCCAGGAAGCTAACTATAGAATTCCTATGTGACCAAGCAATTCTATTATAGATATATACCCAGAGGAACTGAAAGCTAAGGCACAAATGGACATTTGTAAAAAGATGTTTATAGTGGCATTATTCACAATTGTCAAGAGATGGAAACAGCCCACATAACCATCAATCAAAGAGTGAATAAACAAACTGTGGTATATACACACAATGGAATATTACACAACTTTAAGACAGAACAAAGTCATGGAACATACAATAGCATGGATGAACCTTGAGGATGCTATGTTGAGTGAAGTTAGCCAGAAACAAAAGGGCAAATACAGTATGGTCACACTAACATGAAACAATATTAATGAACAAACATTGAGAGTTAAAACTAAGAACACAGGTTATCAGGAGAAAGTTGTTAGAGATAAGGTACTTCATGCTGAAGGACTGAGGAATGTTCAATGGGATTGGTGGTGTAGATCCAGCAATGGAGAGTGCAGTGCTGTGTGATGGTAGGACAATATTGTAGGTGCACTGACCAAGGATGTCTGTAAAGTAGATTTGAGGGAGCAGAGCTGGGGACATGTGTGATAAAAGAGGGAAGGATGGATGATAGAGACTGGGATGGTGTAATTTGGTAAAACACAAAGTGGTCAGTGATGGTGATTAAATACACAAATTTTGTTCCTGCCACCTCATTATGGGGTATATACTTGGAAGATCTGAGAGCAGAGACACAGATGGACAGTTACACGTTGGTGTTTATGGAGGCAGTATTCATGATTTGCAGTGGGTAGAGGTGGTCTAAGGGTACACTGACTGAGGAACAGAATGGTGAACTGTGGTTTATTCATGCAATGGAATATTGAGCAACTACAAGAAGGAGTGAAGTGAGACACACAAGGAGGTGAATGGATCCTGTAGACAGAATTTTGAGTGAAGTATGCCAGAAACAAAGGCAAACACTATAATGCCTCACTGATATGGGCCAACTAAAATGTGTAAACTCAGAATTGAGTCTTAGAGCACAGCCTAAAAGGGAAATGGTTATTGTAATGGTCCCTAGATTGTAAGGTCTTACATCAGACAAATCTATTCCTGAATTGAAATGGCTATCTCCAAACTCTGAGTTGTTGATTTCTTGGTTTATAGTCTGATTGGTCTTGGGAACATTAGGTATCTTTGTGACACCTGAAACTCAGAGCTAGAGCTTGGCAGATATGATTGTCAGTATTAATGCATACAGCAACTGTTTAAAAAATGCTGAAAGACCCCAGACTTCAATTGGAGATATGAATGAAGCATATCTGGTTAAGACTATGGAAAATTGGGCCAAAGGGTAAAGGTTGAAACTGTGTGTTAAAACTTCAAATTCCATGTGAGACCAAGGGAGAAAATGTTTATTTGGTGTAGGATCTATATTTTCTAAACAATATAACTTCTACAGTCAGTTTGTTCAAACACTACAATTATATGGAACTTTGACCAGAAGTGCAATGTGGTAGGTCTGTATAGGTTAGAGTGAAATAGCAACACATCCCAAAGTAATTTTGGCAGAAAATAAAAATATATATTCAGACCCCCCTGAGGAGCTGGAAGAGGATGCAGAGGTGTTCAACTTCCTCACCTGGATTGTTGCTGATGTTCTCACATACATTGGGGACTGACAACTTGACTTGCTGAGCCATCTGTCTTGGGACTTGCCCCTATGTAGCTTGTTACTGCAAAGGAGAGGATAAACCTGCTTATAATTGTGCCTAAGAATCTTCCCCTGAGTGCCTCTTTGTTGCTAAGATGTGGCCCTCTCTCTCTTACTAAGCCACCTTGATAGGTGATCCCACTGCCCTCCCCGCTATGTGAAAATTGAATCCCAGGGATGTAAATCTCCCTGACAATGAAGGATATGACTCCTGGGGATGAATCTGGACTGGCATCATGGGATTGAGAACATCTTCTTGACCAAAAGGGGGAAGCAAAATGAAACAAAACAAAGCTACATTGGCTGAGAGATTTCAAATGGAGTTGAGAAGTCACTCTGGTGGACAGTCTTACACATTATATAGATAACACTTTTATGTTTAATGTATTGGTATAGCTGGAAGTAAATACCTGAAGCTACTAAACTACAACCCAGTAGCCTGGACTCTTGAAGATGATTATATAACAATGTAGATTACAAGGGGTGAGAGTGTGATTGTGAAAACTTTGTGGATCACACTCCCTTTATCCAGTTTATGGATGAATGAGTAGAAAAATGGGGACAAAAACTAAATGAAAAAATAGAGTGGAACAGGGAGATGATTTGGGTGTTCTTTTTTATTTTTATTTTTTATTCTTATTCTGATACTTTCTGGTGTAAGGAAAATGCTCAAAAATAGATTGGGGTGATGATGCACAACTATATGATGTACTGTGAACAGCTGATTGTACACCATGGATGATTGCATAGTATGTGAATATATCTCAATAAAACTGAATTAAAAAATGTTTTTAGATGGGGGAGAAGAGATGAGTGGTAACCTTGTGGGATATTGAAAAGTGGAGGATATTATGGGAAAGAATATAATCAATGCAACCAGAGTCTGGGGTTAACAATAACATTGAAGTATGCTCCCATTAAATGTGACAGGGGCAATATAATGAAACTGAATTTCTGGAAAGGAGGTGTGTGTGGAGGGGTATGGGATTCTTGGTAGTGGTGCTGTTGACTGACCTTATTGCTGTACTATATTTTTCCTTTTCCTTGTATCCTTTTTATTATTCTTTTGTCTCAATTTGTTTTTTTGAGTAATGGACATGTGTAAGCACTAATAGTGGTGATTAATGCACAAATGTACAATGATACTGTAAACAATTGATTATAAACTGTTGGTGATTGTTTAGTATTTGAATACATCTGTAAAAATTGCAGGAAAAAACAGAGGGACACAAGTGCTGGAGAGAACTTTGAGAAGGAGAGATGTATGTATTCTCTGTTTGTGTGGAAGTAAAATGGGGTAGCCTATCTGGAGGACAGTACAGTGGTCCCAAAAAAGCTAAGTATGTGGGCATTTCAAGGTCCTGCAATCTCAGAATGGGGTACATACTTGGGTGATTGGAGAGTAGGGACAAAAATGGACATTTACACACCAGTATATATGGTGGCACTATTCACTATTTGCAATAGATGGAGGTGGCCTAAGTGTACATTGATCAACAGAATGGTGAACTGTAGTGTATGTATACAATAGAATATTGAGTGGATACAAGAAGAAATGAAGCTGTGAGACATGCAATTAAATGAATGGACCTTGAGTACAATATTTTGAGTGAATCATGCCAGAAACAAGAGAAGAAACATTTTAATGTCTCACTAATACAGACGAACTATAATGTGAAAAATCTGAGAACTGAATTTTAGAGCATCACTTATCAGGAAATGCTTACTGTAATGGTCACTAGATTGTAAGATCTGACAACAGTTACAGTTATTCCTGAGTTGTAATGGTTATCTCTAAATCCTGAGATATGAGCTCCTTGTGTATAAACTGGTTGGTCTCTGGAACTTTGGGTATTTGTGTGACTCATGAGACTTGGATTCAGAACTTGGCAGCTATGAATGTCAGTATTACCCCAAATGGTAACTGTTGAAAGAGCTAAGAAAAAATTCAGGCTTTATTTATGGATTTGAGTGAAGAGGATCTAGTTAGGACTAATTCAAATCAGGCCCAAGGGTAAAGGGTGATACTGATTGAGTTTTGAACTGTAACTTACATGTAAGACCAAGGGAGATGTTTATCTGGTGCAGGATGTATAGTTCTGTAGCACACTAGACAATTTAACTTGTATGAGAAGTTTGAACACCATAGGTACATGAAGTTTTGAATGGGAAGTGGTATTTTATCAGTTAGTACAAGCCAGCATGAAATCATGACACATCCTAGAGTGATATTGGCAGAATGTGTAAGTGTATTTGCGGGGACTCCTCAAGGTGTTGGGGAGAATTGTGGAAGTATTGGCCTACCCCACCTGGGCTATTGCTGATTTTCCTGCAAACATTGAGGCCTGCCAATTTATTGGGCCGAGGCTTTGATTAGGGTGTTTTCCCCTGTGAGGCTAACTGCTGCAAGGAAGAGGCTAAGCACACTTGTAACTGTGCCTAGGAGTCCCCCCAGGAGAGCCACTTTGTTGCTCATATGTGGATCCTTCTCTCTCCAAGCCCATTTGTCAGGTGAACTCACCACCCTCCCCTCTATGTGGGACATGAAACCCAAGGGTGAAAATTCCCTGTGCAATATAGGAAATGACTCCTGAGGATGAGCCTGGATGCAGCACTGTGGGATTGAGAAAATCTTCTTGACCAAAATGGGGATGGGAGATGAAACAAAATAAGGTTCTAGTGGCTGAGAGATTTCAAATGGAGTCAGGAGGTCACTCTGGAGGGTATTCCTATGCACTGTATAGATATCACATTTTAGCCTTTAGTGTGTTAGAATGGCTAGAGGGAAATACCTGAAGCTTTCAAACTGCAGCCCAGTGACCTTGATACTTTTATATGACTGTGTAACTATACTGATTGCATAGTGCGACAGTGTGACTGTGAAAACCTTGTGGCTCATGCACCCTGCATCCAGCATATGGACAGATGAGTGGAAAAATCAGGACAAAAATTACGTGAAGACTAGGGTGGGATGGAGGGGATGGAAACGTTAGAGGTTCTATTTTGCTTTCATTTTTATTTCAAAATAAGAAGAAGTTTCAGAAATTGATTCTGGTAATGAACAGACAGCTGTTTGATGGTTCAGTGAATAATTGTACACTATGGATGACTGTAGGGTATGTAAATATATCTCAATTAAACTGTATTAAAAAGTAAAGGAACTATGGATTGAGTAGGGGAATGGAATGTTTTGGATGTTCTTTTTTATTACAATTTTTATTTTTTTTCAAGTAGTGAAAATGTTCAGTTTGATTGTGGGGGTGAAAGCACATTTGATGATACTGTGAACAACTGACTGTACCTTTGAATAGTGGTATTTTATGTGATTATAACTCAATACAATTGCATTTTAAAAAGGAAATTATTACTGATGCTGTAGAAACTATCTTGGAATTGGGAAATCAGAAGGGAAGGAAAAAATTGAGGAGAATGATAGATAAAGCCTAGAATGTCTTCAACATTGGCTGAATTATGGTTGGTAATGACTTAGTTAGCAAGGATTCAGAAGGAATTGAGGAGAATAGTGGAAGAAAAAGATAGTCTCAAAGATTACCTAAACCAAAAGTTAATGAAGCTGTCAATATTAAAATTCTGTTTTATGCCTACCAACAACGGCATATGCCATTATGTGTTTGTGTTTGTATGTATGTGTGTCAGCATGAGAGAGAGAGAAGGAATGATAATGTATGGATATAAACATTCTCTTTGACTAATTTTAAGAATGATTGATAAGCCAATAATAATTTTGGTAAAAAATTAGGAAATAGAAGTTAAAGAATAAAAGAAAACATAGGGTAAGTAAAAAGGGCCATAATTGGAGAGAAAACAAAAAGTAGAGATGTTGCTTTAAAACTCTCCAACTGCTGATAAAGAAGAGGCCTCCCTCAGGTTACAAACTCAGGTAATTTTATGTGTGTGGGTTGGGGTATGTAGTTTGGGAGAGCAAACAGTACAATTCTTTGTGAAATTCTGTTGGGTGTATGGTGACCTCAGAGAACAGACCTTGGAGACAGAGACCAGCAAGATAGGACCCTGGATAGGCCAAGAGGGCAGAAATGAGAGGCTTTGGGGGCAGAGTAGCACAAAATAGACTATGCTAGATAAAAATTAAAAAGACTGTTAACTTTCTTACCATGGACTGTACCGGCACCTCCCACCCACATTACCACCCTATAATACCTTCACAGAAGCAACATTGCTCATTCTTATTTCCATAGATTTGGATGATTCAAGTAAAACTCAAGATTTCTGTCTAGTTAGAGGCAAAGCAACATGAGATTACCTGAGAATTTAGGGTTAAGGACAAAGGAAATCCTAAAGGTGTAAAGCCCTGGGAAATAGCATAAATTCCTGAGAAAACCTCAAACTTTCAAGGCTGTCAAATGGACAGCATCAAAACTGAGAATGGCATGTGGTAAAGATGTGTCAAGTTTATATCTGGTGATACATGGAATAAATAGACAACACAGATATAAACTGTAAACTTGGAGTTGGAAAGTAGCAAGGCCCAAGTTGCCTGTGGTGTCTTTAAGGTGGGAGAGGCTGGGGTGCCTCTTCCCTCACTCCTGCACCTCTCCTGAGAACCCTCTGAGGTTTCTGGGCTTTGTGATGCTGCCTAAATCTCTAGGCAGTGCAGGTGTAGTGCCCAGTGCTCATTGTGCCTGAGAAATGTGTGCACTGTGGAAGATGGAGTCAGATCTCTACTTTCTGAGGAGTCCCAGTGGCCAATGTGCAAGCAGAAGCTTATCCATGTGGATACTTTTATACACTTTTTGTCTGGGATATTGATCTTTCTTTTTACATCCATCATCCATTTGGATCTATTTGTGGAAGAAGGAGAAAACAATCAGGTAGGAGACCACAGAGCCATCCCTCAGCATAGTGGACTCTTACCCTGTTCCTCCCATTGCATTAAATCAGTTATGTTTGCACAAACCCTGAAATGGGCCCTGTCTGAAAATGTGAAAGCCTTTCTTTAGGGAAAGCAAGGTGATTGGGCAGAGGGGCTTCTATCCATAAGCACAGGTTAACCTCTCTGGGGCTGGCAGGGGATGCCAGGTAAATTTCAATCACCATGGCTCAGAGACCTGGGGGTAGGTTATTAACAGAGGGTAGGATATTTTGGTGGGACAGAACCATACAATAAATATTCGTCATCTGCCTGTCTAAGTCTCATGTCTCTGGGTGAAGCTTCTGCCTTAGATCTGATCTAGAGAGTTTGTCTGCATCTCTAAAAGCCTCTGATCGGAGGCTAAACTTGAGCTCTGGCCTGAGGGACCAGAGACCTACCTGAGATAGCACAGGTAACTTGAGGTCAGAGATTGCACCTTCCTCAGCATTGGACTACTGCCTGGGCTGTCAATAAAGGATCATTCAAAAAAAGCCTTTTTTTAGTTGTTCAAAGGAGGAATGATAGTAAATGTTTCAATGCCCTTTAAATGATAGATTTTGAGGTACAAAGTCATATTGTTCATGAAAGATGAAGGCTTGCTGTTTACCTAAAAGAGGAGAGTGAGAATGTTGTTGCACCTCCTGATTCTTTCATGGTCAAGGCAGAGTCAAGAGATGGAGACATTCACCTGACCCCACACTCTCAGAACAACACTCCCTACCTAAACTCAGCCCACCCCATGGATCCCACTGAATCACTCATTTGCCATTCTCCACCACTGGGCTCTCCACTCCATCACCATATAAGCCTCCATAATGCTGACTTAGTCTGATGTAACTCTTTCTGTTGAAATATAGCCCAGAGAGCTCATCACCATAGTGTCCAAGAGGGTTGCTGTTATGTGCTCCAAATCTTTCAGGCCTGGAGGACTCATGCCTGCTCATTTCAGCCTTCTCCTGGAGGGAGTTATTTGGCAAAAGCTTGTCCTTTCCACCTTTTCACATGTTCTCCAAAAAGGATAACTTTCTTTTCTTCTTCTACAGGCCTTACTCTGGGTTCCCTGAACACTTTGTGTGAACTTGAGAAGCTTCTCTAGTTGTCAGCTGATTCTTCCTGAGCTCATAGATATAAGAGCCATGAAGAGTGTGGGTGTCCTGAAGTGGCTTCTGAGAGAACAGTGGTGATGATAATTTGAGAAAAAGCTTCTCTTCAGGGCAGGGAAATCATTTCAGGGATAGTTTCAGAATTAGCTGATATTGATCAGGATATCCTAAGGTCTCCTCATTTCCTGAGAATTTGTGATCAACCAGGGAAATCATATAAGGACACCATCAAGGTTCTAGTGCCTACTATTCCCAGAGCTGAATTCAGATACTCCCTGAGAACCAGTGACCTTGGAAGTCCCCAGGGTATCAATGAACATCTGACCAGTCTTGGGAATGCAGTCACTGAAGAATGTCCCACACCATTCAGCATTTGGGGGAGAAAGCCATGGTGAAAGATCATCAAGATACAGACTGAAATCTCCATCACCAGGTGGACTCACAGAACCAGGCTCCTGATTATAATGCAAAAGGTTCCCCCAAATCACCTACACTGTCTTCCAAGGACTTCAAGCCCCAGGCCCAAACCATTTGCAGATGAGATATGGCTTCTTCCCAAGGTCCCTATATCCACATGGAGGACAAATTGAGGGGCCTGGTACACAGGAGCAAATTTATGCTAAGAATCATGCCTCTTGCATGGTTGGGGACATTGATTTCAACTGCAGTATAGAAATAGAGGACCCCTCAGGGGAGTATCCAGAATGGGATGTCATTTTAGGGACTTCCCTTGCCATACAGAAAAGTCCACCTGATTTGGATAAGGAATCCATACAGAACCAGTTGCCCACAAAGGATATGAACCCCCAAAAAAGAAATTCCAATAAAGGCTGATCCATGTGGCCTGGTGGCTTTCCTTAAATAGGAATGAAAACACTAACCATGTTTCCTGGAAACCATCAAGACCACTCTCAGGCTTTGAACACCTCCTCCTCACATCCCAATCAGTGATCCAGTGTCTACTCTCATGTCTGACCAGCAGGGATCAATGGTGCAGTACCCCCAGGCCAGCATCACCACTTTCCCCTGCTGTTTCATGGGGTTCCTTTCCCCACCACAACCATAAATCCTCCTTCTCCCCAGATATCCTGTCTTCTCCTAACCCCAAAAATCTTTAAATATATAGTTATTTATTCAAATAAAAGTGTGTCTGTCTGCCACATTTGTGTGGAGGTTTAGAGTATTCCAATGGCTTGAATTTAGAAAAAATAAAGGGGCACTTTATTACTAGATATATAGACAGAGGAACTGAAAACTAAGGTATGAATGGACATTTGTAAAAGATGTTTATAACAGCATTATTCATGTTTGCCAAGAGATAGAAACAGCCTAGATGTCCATCAACCAATGTATGGATAAACATAATGGTATATGCACACAATGGAATATTACACAGCTTTAAGACAGAATGAAGTCACAGAGCATACAATATCATGGATGAAACTTGAATACATTATGTTGAGCAAAGTTAGCCAGAAACAAAAGAACAAATACAGTATGGTATCACTAATAAGAAGCAACATTAATGAACAAACATTGAGAGTTAAAACTGAGAACACAGGTTATCAGGAAATAGAAAGTTGTTAGTGATCAGGTACTTCACGTTGAAGGACTGTGGAATGTTCAACAGGATTCAATATGTAGATCCACAAATGGAGAGTTCAGTGCTGTGTGATGGTAGCATGGTATTGTAGGTGTACTGATCAAGGATGCCTATGTGTAGATTTGAGGGAGGAGGGCTGGGAGCATGTGTGATACCAGAGGGAATGATGGATGATAGAGAATGAGACTATGTAGCTTGGTGAAACAGAGTGGTCAGTGATTGTGACTAAATACAGAAATGTTAAAATGTTTTCACATGGTGGATAACAGATAAATAGTGGCCTTGTGGGATGATGAAATGTGGAGGATATTAGAGGAAAGAATATAACCAATGCTAATGGAGTCTGGGGTTAACAATAATATTGTAGTAAACTCCTGTTAAATATAACAGGAAAAAATATACCAAAGCTGAATGTCTGAGGGTAATACCAGAAGGAATGATACATCTTTGTTGTACAAAGACTGGGACAGTATAACTTAGTGAAAATAGAGTGGTCAATCTTGTGGCTCACACCCCCTTTATCTAGTGTATGGATTAATAGAAAAATGGGGATAAAAAGTAAAGGACAAATGGGGTGGGATGGGGGGATGATTTGGGTGTTCTTTTTTCACTTTTATTTTTTATTCTTGCTCTCGTTCTTTCAGATGTAAGGGAAATGTTCAGAGATAGATTGTGGTGATGAACGCATAACTATGTTATTATACTGTGGACAGTGGATTGTATACCATGGATGATTGTATGGTGTGTAAATGTATTTCAATAAAACTGAATTTAATAATAAAAAAAATAGTGTGGCCAATGACAATGACTAAATATACAAATATAAGCATGTTTTTACATGTGGGAGAACAAATGGATGTCAACCTTGCAAGGTGTTGAAATGGGGATTGTATTGGGTGAAAATAAAATCAATGTAAACTGGAGTCTATGGTTAACAGTAACATTGAAATATGCTTCCATTAACTGTAACAAAGACAATATACCAAAGCTAAATGTCTTTGAGAAGGAGAAATAAAGAACGGGTATATGATTCTTTGTGGTGGTTGTCTGACCTTTTTTTGTACTGTGTGGTATTGTGCTTTTAATTTTTCTTTTACCTTTCTTATTATTCTTTTTAACTTTTTTAACCTTTAATTTTTAATTTTTTATACTTTTCTTTGGAGTAATTAATATCTTCAAGTGCTGATTGTGACTACACATGCACAACTATATGATGATACTATGAATATTCATTGTACACCATGGATGATTGTATGGTATGTGAATATATCCCTATAAAATTGCAGTGGAAAAATATAAAGTGATACAGATGCTGGAGAAAACCTGGAGAGAAGGATTTACCTATTCTCTGTTGGTGGGAAAGCAGAATGGTGTGGCATATCTGGAGGACAGTGTGGTAGTTGCACAAGAAGCTAAGTATGTGGGTGCCATAAGGTCCCCCAACTTCATTATTGGGTATATGCTGGGAAGATATGAGAGCAGGGACATGAATGGACATTTGCACACTGGTGTTTATGGTGGCAACATTCATGATTCACAATGGATGGAGGTAGCCTAAGAGTACAAGTGATGAGCATAATGGTGAACTGTGGTATGCATACAATAGAATACTGAGTGGCTGCAAGAAAGAATAAAGTTGTAAGTCATGGAACTAGGTGAATGGATCTTGAGGACATTTACTAATTATAATGTGTAACCTCTGTGAATTGAATCTTAGAGCACAGGTTATCAGGGGAAGACTTATTGTAAAGGTCCCTAGACTGAAAGGTCTTACTGCAGTCATATCTATTCCTGAGCTCTTTGTGTAGAGCCCTGTGGTCTCTGGAACTTTGGGTATCTGTGTAACAGCTGAGACTTAGAGATAGAGTTCAGCAGCTATGAATGTCAGTATTATATCTTACAGCAAATGTTTAAAAGCTGAAAAAGAGTTCAGACTTCAATTAGAGATATGAATGAAGTGGATCTTGTTAGAACTAAGGTAAATAAGGCCAAAAGGTAAAGGCTGATATTGACTGTGTTTTAAAATTTCAACTTCTGTGTAGGACCAAAGAAAGGGATGTTTATTTGGCACAGGATCTATATTTTTCTGAAGCATACTAAATAATTTATGTTGCATGTCAGTTTATACAAACACCATAATTACGTGGAGCTTTGAATAGAAAGTAAGATCTTATATATTTGTACAGGCTAGTGTGATACCTTGATACATCCCAAAGTAATTTGGGCAGAGAATAAAAATGTATTTGCAGGGCCCCCCTGACAAACTGAAGAAAAATGTGGAAATGTTAAACTACCACACCTGGGTTATTACTGATATTCTTGCAAGTTTTGAGGACTACTAATCTGGTAGTCTGAGGAGTTTAAACTCTCAAGGCAAGTAAATGTCTGACAAAATCATTTCAAGTAATCAACAGTGTTCCTAGCAATTGGTATAGAAGAAAGAGATTGAAACACTGAGATTCTGCAGTGGTATTGGGCTCCAAATATTGCTGTACCCATGTACATTCTGGAGGTTATCTTAATAGCCAAATGAGTAAGGAACATAAAGTTTTAAACTAAAATAAAAATTCTATGAGTTATTAAATCTAAAAATCTGTACATTTGAAAATAGGCTTTGCCTTAGTAACAGGATGTTGACTGTGGTAAAAAAGAACCTTAATTTCTTTCCCCTTGAAAATGTTCTTTTCCAGTGTAGGAAACTGCCCTGAACTACTTCTAAAGTTATGTTCATGAATATTTCAGAGAATGCAGTAGACTTCTGGGTCCTGAAAGAGTTAGAATTTTTATTCTTTGGTATTTTGTCTAAATTCTAAGACCAATAAACTGCAAAATAACTGAATCCAAGTTAGGAGCTTTGAGTACTTCTCAGTTGTTTCTGAAGGTGTCACAGGGGCATACCTGGCCTATAGAAGATTTAGCAAAAACTCAAGTTATCTGCTAAATTACAGAAAGTAGGAGTAAAAGTTGACTAAAATCAGATAACCTATCACCTGCCTGGAGGGTGATGAAGAAATGTTTATTCTGATCTAGGGACAGAAATGAAGGTGGTAAGGTGAGTTCGTAATACCAAGGAAGAGAAGAAACTTCAAGGTGAAAGGTGGAAGGGAAAAGTCTTCAGTGGGCAACTTGGATAAGGTTTATAGTCAGCCACTGCAAATCACCCCAAATTATAAATCTGGAAAACTCCTCTTCTTGAGAGAGGGAGTTCATCTGTTTAAAACACACTCCAAAATTCTTAGACTGACAGTGTTGGGAGTCCCTTGGGTATAGTCCTCTTTCCTTTCCCCTCTATATTTTGACTTCAATCACATGCCTTCAATTAATTTACATACTTTCATGACTCCCAAGTTTATATCTTCAGTCTAGACCTCTCCTCTGAGCTCCAACTACTTACTTAACATTTCAGTTTGGATATCTCAGCCACATAACTCTAAAACCTCAAACACAGAACCCTTGATCACTGAGCAAAATCTGTTCCTCCCATTTTTCCTGTCTTAGTAACTGACACTGCAGTAAATGATGCCACTATCTACATCTGTTTCCCCTGTCAATATCTTAGTCAAGTGATCATCCTGTCTTGTCTGGACAACTATATCTCTTACCCCAAATGACCTTTGACAACACTTGTCCTTCTATTATCCATTCCCCATACTGCAGCCGGGGTAATTTTTCCTTTCAGAGAAGAATGTTTGATCACACCACACTCCTGAGTAAAGCCTTCACATGGTTTACTCTGGCTCTAAGAATCTAGACTCAAATTCTTAATATGGTCTATGGGCCTGGCAAAATCTGTTCCCTTCCAACAACCCTTTTCCTCAGCCTCCCAAATCTCCAGGTGCACCATAGCCTTGGATATGCAAAGTCCCATCCGAGGGCAGGTCCTTGGCACACATTCATTTATAATCCCAAACCTCTAAAACCTTCATGGGGTAACTTCTAGTTACCTCTCAGAATATAATCTAAATGTCACTGTCAAGCTTACTCCATGTTCTTGACTGGGTTACATTTCTCTCTTAATTGTTTCTTCTCATTCCTCTATATGGTAAATATTGGCATGTTGTTTTCTTGAAATGTACATAGCCAGATTTTTTGAAGTTGTCTGAAACCCATACATGTGCTGAAGATATTCTTATTTCTACAGCATAGAGTTATTCATTGCAATAAATGAACTAAATCTACTTTTGAAATGTGCTCATAGTTATGCATATCCTTCTTGCTCCAACAATAAGGAATCTCTGACAATGTCAGAGCTTGTCTGCTGGAGAATTTAAGATACTGATCACCATCATAAGCCCTATCCCTAAATGTCCTCAAGTTATATCTTTTCCCTCACTGTTCAAAAATTCTCCATGTGATTGGATACTTTATTGCCCTATTTAATAGTCTCATATGTTATACTTTAGAAATCTTCACTGTCTTGAGTTTTCACATGTCATGTTAATATGAGTGGCTGGGGAAAATAGCATAGCACTGATAAAAATAAATACTAGAAGCTTAATCTTCCTCAGTCTTCATGTCTTCTTACAGCAGCAATATTTATTGCCTTTTCAAAATACCAATAAAAATTATTTTAGTCAAAGTAATATCATTTATTCTTAATAACAATACCATGAATAATATTTTGTGCTTAATGTAAGAGCAAGATTTATATTTAATGGTGATATTACAATTTTAAGTTGTGATTGAATTGCATTTGTTTGTGTTTCTGAAATCTAGCAACAAAATTTACTTCAACTACAATAGCCAATGCAACTACTGCTTTTTATTTTCTTATAATTTGCTACAAATAATAAATACATTGCTTATAAACATACTAGTTGAACAAGTTTAAATACACAATCAAGGACCCAGCATCATATAACTACAGTCTGTCCCAATGTGTCTTTTTCTTGTCTTTAATTTTATGTGTGGAATGAAGGAGGAAATCAGAGATTTTAAGGAGAATTTTGCCTTGTTATTTTGTAATTTAATGTACAATATCTGGTCCAACCTCTGCAGTGGGCTATGTTGATTCAACACTGATCATAGAATGATGATTGAAATCTAATGAAAAGTTGACTTGAGATTCAAATTCTTTGTGAGTGAACTAACAACATCCAAGCTTATTGAGACCTGTCAATAACTAACCAAATTTTTGCTTTTGAACTATTTTAACAGATGGCTGCTTTATGCTGTTTCACATGTCTTTCATGAGCTAACAAAGAGTGTTCATTTTTGCCTTCTTTACATCTTAGAAAATAATTGCTGATGTTCCTCATTTTTATTCTCTTATGCATTTAAGTTTCCATGTTGAAATTTTATACTGGACTTTTTTGACTTGACAATGGTAAGATTAGAATGAGTTAGGAATAATTAAGTGTGGACCAGCGGCAAATGTAATTTCAACATATGCCTTGGAAACTCAAGTTGCCTTGGGAAAATATTCCATTCTTCTTCAAATGCAAAATGTGAGATTCTGTGTTTGCTGAAGTATGCATCTGCTTATAAATGAGCATTTTTCAAAAATTAGAAAATATTTAAGGCAATTACATGGCCATTTCTAATAGTCACAGTGATTTTTTGTCACTGCAAATAGATATTCAAGAAATGATGACAAAGTCACACCTTGGAGGTTCTTATAGGGCAAAGTTTTCCATTTGGGGGTCAAAAATGGCTCTATACAATATACACACTATATAGAGCATCCTAAGGGAATCTTTGCTATGTGTCACAGTTCAGTATGGCTCAAAACACTAATATGGAATTTATCCTGATCAGTACTTTTTTATCCTTTTGTCCAGCATAATTTACTTCTAGAACTACTTGCTGAATTTTTCTTCTCTCATGGATAGGGCTTTCCTTTTAATCAAGGATAATAATGGCTAAAGGAAAGTAAGAATGAGTCTTGACCTGTTGAAAAATGAGCACAAGAGTGGTAAAAATGATGGACAAGGAAGAGAAGGTCTCATAGTTACCAAACACCTGCTACATGCCAAATACTACTTTGGGCTCTTTATATATTATCATATCTAAAATTTATGGCAAATGTATGAAAGTTTACCATCCCCACTTTATAGGAAATGAAGCCCAGAGAGGTTAAGTAATATACACAAGGTAACACACCTGCAATGGCAACTAATTTTGAACCCAAGATTTGTCTGATTCCAAAGCCTGCCTACATTGTGACCCAAGGTAAATGCTTAAAAAGCATCAGCCAGTCTTGCAGAAGGACTGTTACCAATCTCAGTATATGGAAGGACCTGAAACTAGATACATACACCAAGGAAAGGAGTTTCCTGGGATCTCTAGAGGAAAAGAATTGTAGTTCTATCAAAGAGTGCTCCTGCAATGTCACACAAATCACACACACACACACACGCACATCAAATTGATGGCAGTGCAGTATTTATAGGCAGTTGAAGGAGGATGTGTCATTCATCCCAATGATTTAAGCCACTTTAGAGGCAGTGGAATGTTGGTCCCTGGACAGAAAAGGTCCCTTTAATTGGCATGGATAAATGTACAAGAAGCTGCTGTTAGAAACAGCAATAAATACACTCTCAAACTATCAATCTTTCCCAATACTCCGAATTGAATTGAATTGTGTCCCAGAGGCCATTGGCAATCTTTTGAAAAGATATCCTTAAACTGAGGACTCTCTTTTGCCTCTTTCCTTAATATTTCACTAGGCTTAGGGAAAAACTGGCCAAATAATTTCACCAAAGTAGCAATAACTGTACACAGATATCCTTGTATGCAAAGATGCCAATAATACTGAAAGGGTAAGAATAATGAAACTGTCAAGTAAGATGGATTTAATGGCAGCTTGAAACATCATGATAACTGAATGTGAGCAGATGAATGAGAGTTGGTGCTGCAGCAGCCAGAAAACCAAAGGACACTTGTTACAATGTATTCAAGGCTCTAAATTTAAGATTAGGGCACATAAGAAAAACCCAAAGACAAGTTTTGAAAGAGCTTATCTCTCCCTGATGGCCTTATTTCATTTATGGATTTGCACATGGGCATACCTACTTTCAAATTTGTCTTTCTGTCCAGGGTGAAAGAGTAGAAAATCATAGCATCCAAAAAATAGCAACAAGTAACAACAGTTATCACAACTGTAAATGGAATCATTATTGTACTGCTGCAGGTGGGCACATTTTCAGAAACATGACATTTATGTCTATATTTCAGCACTTTCCCTGTTACAGTAGCATTTGCAAAGTGCTCTTATCTTCTTGCCTATATATTGCCTTAGATTTTAAACTCCTAGAGGCAATTATGTATTTTAAATTTTATTTTATATTATCTTCTGTACTTTCTCTTAAATAATAACTCATTGGTTTTATAAAATAGATTTATATTACAGTGAATGTTTCCATTATATCATTTGAATTGACTTTCATTGTCTTGTAAAGAAGAATGGGATAGTGTTATCCCAATTTACAGATAAAGCTCAAAAATGATGGACAGTTTCCCCAGAACTAGCAACTACTCAATAGGGGGCTGAGGAAAGAAGCTGAATCTTCTGAGACAAGGATAAATGAAACCAATTTTTGATTCATTTGTTGTCAAAGAAGGAAAACACTGCAATGATTTTCATGTAATCCTCTTAAGTCTACTCAGCCCAAATCATGGGTAAAAGAAACAGAACCCTTGAGCAACATCTCCATGGCATGTGTTGTTTGGTTCAAATACTGTTTTAAGGGGCAGTGCAATAAACTACTAAAATAGTTTGCAAAAATATGGGTTAGATATTTCCTTTGAGAAGGAAATTATTTTAATTAGTTTTATGCTGAATTGTTAATTAATGCAGAAATTTGTTGAATAGTTTAAAAATAAAAGCAAAGGTCATGTAATTGGGCAGGTGCTATGCATGGTCACAACACAAGCAGCTGACCACCTGTTTCTTACACCAAGTGGTCTCTGTTGTCATTTGAGATTGTAATCCTGTAGCTCAAATAATAGTCTGTCTTCAATACTCCTAAAAAGCATGACAGTGAAACAGGGCCTAGTAAGTTATAGCTCCTAAAATGCCATTAACTAAACAACTTTACAGAACAAGGTTTAAATTTATATAAATGGAATCAATTAAATACTCTATAATATTCACTAATTACATTCAGTAGATGATTGCATCTATGTATCATTCACTGTTCAATGAAATGTTATGTTATTTTCCAAATAAAAGTAAAAAGAAAAGACTCTTCTGGAGACACTCCAGGAGATATAATCCTTACACATACAGCCTAGAGAGCAATAGTTATAAAACATTTCCAAGGAATAGACATAAGTGTTTTCTAAACATAATAAGCACAAGATTTGAGAGTCAAAAGGGATGGGATGGATAAAATCTTTTTGTGTGGATTCCTTGAAGGTCAATATATACATAAATTGATAGAATTTCTATATGAAATACTGGTGGTTAGTCATTCCACTAGGAATAATCAGAGGAGAATGAAGTCAGTACAAATTACTAGGTCCCTGCAGATTAGAAAGAGGATGGGGTAAATCCCATGTCTTCATTCATGAGGGAGTCATTTTTTTCCATTGGGATTGACACCTACCTTGTTGGCTCCTGTAATAGTTTTTCAGGTTGCTATGGCAAGTACCACACAATTGATTGACTTAAACAATGGAATTTATTGGATCACAGTTTTGAGGTTAGGGGAAGTCCAAAATTGAAGTTCCAGCAAGGCAATGTTTTTCCCCCAAATCTTTAATATTGCGTTGCTAGCTGTCAGCAATCCTTGGGATTCCATGGCTTGCATCTCTGCCTCACATCACGTGGAAATGTCTTCTTTCTTTTCCAGCTACCTTTATATCAAGCTCCTCCCTGTGGCTTTCTCTCTCTCTTTGTGTCTGAATATCTTCTGCTTATAAAATACTTCAGGAATCTGGATTAAGACCCAACCTCATCCAATTGTGTCATGCCTTAACTAAAATAACATCTTCAAGATATCCTGTTTGCAATGAGTTCACACCCACAGGAATGTGGATTAAGACTATGAATATGTCTATAGTGGGGTACATAATTCAATCCACCACAGCTCTGTATTCAATATTTATTTAAAAATATTAATTGAACACTTAAATATTCTAGACGTCATCTTTGACACTAAACACTGAAGTGAAAAAGACAGTGGAATGAAGAGATGGGGAAAAAGTTAACAAATACACAGTAATATTTCTAAGAATGTTATATTTTATGAAAAATTAGAACAAAATGTTACAGGAAGTGACCTGGGGGGGGCAGAATTTAGATACTCTGATATTAGCAAATACATCTGTCCTAAATTCCTATCTTCTTTCACTCCCTGCAGCTGGTCAGGCTAACCTTTTCTGACTAACAAAGGGTACCACAATTTCAGCTGTTCCAGCAACATAATCTCACATAGCTGATTATTAACACCATTTATTTAACATTTTACTCATCATAGATTACATTCACATACATGCCCTCATTTAACTCACATGCTTTAGGAGATAAGTATAGTAGACATGTATCATTATAAGGGCTAACCTTCCTCATTTCCACATTCTTGACCACATCCTTACTTCCCCATAGGGAATTATCTGTCTTCACTTGTATATAGTCTGTTTGAGATTATAAATCCAGGTGTCTGTCTCCCACTATGAAGCCAAACCAACTGGAATATTCTGCACTGTCCTGGCCCAGCTGTAATGTAAACATATGCCCCAAGCTTGGTCAAACAAATGCTCTCTCACAAAATTTTTAATCTTGATCTAGTAATGCAAGAATGGAAGAATGAGTACTTGTGTGTTATTCATTCTGATTAGTAGCTAGATTGTCCCTACCACCAAATGAGTCCTATAGTCCCTACTTCCTAGCTTTCAGAGAAGGCCTTGTTCCAGAGCATTCTCCAGCCTTCCCTTTGAATTCATGATCTCCAGATAAACTTTAAACTAACTACCTTTTGCTTGAGTTACCACAGTTTTTTTGCTTACTACCAGTCTTCCAATTAAAGTATTAGATCATTATGCCCATTTTATGAACAAAGACTGAGGCTAAGAGGAGCTACATGTCAAAAGTCATACTGCTCTAGAGTATCTAAACTGGAATTTGAACCCAGGTCTTCTCATTCTAAATTCAGTACTTATTTTGTGATATTGCTGCCAACAAAATTTATCAGAAACCTTCTAGTTAAAGACTGTAATTGAAAACTTTTGTTTACGTCTTCTTCCTCCTTTCCCAGAACAATAGAAAGATAGCAAAGAAATTTTTAAAAATGTAAACACAGAAGGATAAAAAAATTATAGAAAGATGGTAATAAAATTCTAGAAACTAGAAGGCTATGAAATGCATACACAAGAAAACTGAACCCTACACCAGCAGCAAGAAAGGATGAGAGCAACCTGATTTCAACTGCACAATCCCTCAAAAGACACATAAGTTTTTGGACATACTACTTCTGGAAGTGGAAATTTGAGAATGGGTAGAAAGTCTATTTAGTAAAAAAAAAAATTCATGATTTCCTCCTCAACCTAGAAAAAACTGGAAGTTTAATCTCTGAACAGGGTAAACTTACTCTCTAGATTGGTAGATTCAGGGACTAATTGAAGGCAGATATACCATAGGAAACAGCAATGGATTAAATAAAAGTTTTCATGGAAACACCTAAAATGCACAGCCACCTCCACAAATTAGCTTCAAGAAGAATGTCAACCAAGTGTACATCATCAGAGAGGAAACAGGAGAATTCTTCACTAGGTGACCTGACAAGCTCAAGTGACAAGAGCTAAAGTTACAGACATTGAGAATTCCCCCAATGAAGTGGTGCAGATATATCATACCAGAATGAATACCACATTTGATAGTACCACACACTTGTGCACACACACAAACTTCAAACCTCCAACCAGCATTTTATGTAAACAGACAGGGATAGATAAATATCTGAGGAAAACTTCAATATGAAATATATGGATAAAAAATACATAAGCTGAAAATCAGCTATTTACAGGAATCAAAAACTATGCAGTGCAATGAACACTTTGATATCATTAATATCCTCAGAAATATAAGAAGATATTGCATGCATGAAACAAGAATAGGGTGCTATTTTCAACAAAAGGGATCAATCAGAAACCAAGAAAAAATATTGGAAACTAAAAATATGGCAACCGGCATCCTTTTCAACAAGGCCCTAAGATGGTGGTATAGAGAAGAGTGGAAGCTAGTTAGTCCCCTGGAACAACTAATAAACAACCAGGAAAATCAAGTAAATAATCTGGAATAACTGTGAGAGGACAAACATGACCATCTACTCATCATACACCAACCTGAACTGGGAGAATGCCTGAGATCACAGCATAAAATCTGTAAGTAAAAACTACAGCTGCAAGCCAGGAGACCCCTCCCCACATGGCCAGAGCTGCAAAGTATCATGGTGCTAGAGAGCAGCTCTCTCTAAACAAGTGAATACAGCTCAGTGGAGCTCCAATTCAGGTTTCAATTAACAAATATTGTTTGCTCAATGCAAGCTACAAATCCCCAGCAAGCAGACAGAAGCGTTGGGTGATGACTGACCTTGGAGAGCTGGAGGGTGGCCATGGACTGGCCCTGAGGGGGGTTTTCTGTCCCTATTTTGGCTCAGTGGAGAAAGCCTCAGCCACTTTTAGTTCCTAGTGCTCTGATTCAAACAAGGGTAGAGATAGCACAGGCAGAGATCATTCAAATGCCAACAACTTCTCCCTAGGGGGTCTATCTTCTCTAAGAGGAAAGAGGTGGGGCCCAGCTGTACTACCAACCTTCCATTCAGAACCAGACCCCAGAGCCTGAGGGAAAACATCCACAGGCCACAACTCCTTAGACCAGTCTGCAGTTACAGGCTGACAGGTGCCACCTGCTGGGCAGGAAAGAACAGTGACTTGAGACTTCACAGAGAGTACCAATTTTCTAAGATACACCATCAGGGAAACCAGATACTGAATATTTCTTCCTTCTGGTACCTGAGCCCATTTAGGTCTGGGCAAACCTGATTGGGGTAACCAAGGAAACCATGCCTAGACAACAGAAAACTACAGCCTACACCAAGGAAAACAAAGTTATGGCCAGTCAAAGGAACAAATTTACACTTTAACTGAGACACAGGAATTTAAACAACTAATTCTAAGTCAATTCAAAAAGTTTAGGGAAGATACAGCAAAAGAGATGAACCATATAATGAAAACACTGGGCATACATAAGGTAGAAATTGAAAGGTCAAGAAACCAACTGGCAGAATCTATGGAAATGAAAGGCACCACACAAGAGATGAAAGACATAATGGAAACACAACTTTAGATCTCAAGAGGCAGAAGAAAACACTCAGCAACTGGAGAACAAGGCACCTGAAAACCTACACACAAAAGAACAGATAGAGAAAAGAGTGGAAAAATGTGAGCAAATTCTTCAGGAAATTAAGGACAAAACATAAAGCAGGTATGTACATCTCATTGGTGTCCCAGAAGGAGAAGTGAAGGGAAAAGGGGTAGAAACAATAATAGAGGAAATAATCAATGAAAGTTTCCCATGTCTTATGAAAGACTTAAAATTTCAAATCCAAGAAGTGCAGCATACCCCAAACAGAATAGATCTGAATAGGCCTATGCCAAGACACTTAATAATCAGATTATCAAACATCAAAAATAAAGAGAGAATCTTGAAAGCAGTAAGAGAAAAGCAATCCATCACATACAAAGGAAGCTGGACAAGACTATGTGTGGATTTCTCAATAGAAACCATGGAGGCAAGAAGGAAGTGGGGTGATATATTTAAGATATTGAAAGAGAAAAACCATCAACCAAGAATCCTATATCCAGCAAAGCTGTCCTTCAAATTTGAAGGGGAGCTTAAAATATTCTCTGACAAACAGACAATGACAGAGTTTGTGAACAAGATACCTCCTCTACAGGAAACACTAAAGGAAGCACTGCAGACAGAAAGGGAAAGACAGGAGTGAGAGGTGTGGAAAACAATTTTGGGAGATAGCACAGCAATGTATGTACACTGAACAAAGATAACTGTGAGTATAGTTGAAATAGGAATTTAGGACCATGTGGGACACCAGAACCAAAGACAAAAGATAAAGACTAGGACTGAATAACTCAGGGAAACCTAGGGTGCTAAATGATTGTAATAAAATGTACAAATATGTTTTTACATGAGGAGAATAAGAGAATGTCAACATTGCAAGGTGTTAAAAATAGGGTGGGATTGGGGGAAAATACAATCAATGCAAACTAGAGACTATAATTAACAGAAACATTGTATAACGCTTCTTTTAACATAACAAAGGCAATATAAGAAAGCTAAATGCATATGCAGTGGGGAACAGGGGAAGCGTATGGGACTCCTGACACTGGCAATGTTGTCTGACTCTTTATTCTACTTTAGGTTAAACCTATCTTTCCTTTTGTTGCTTTCTATTTGTCATGTTTTGTTTATTTCTCTCTCTCTCTTTTCTTTTTCTTTTATTTTCCTGCTGTCTTTTACTCTTCCTTTTTCTTTGTGGAAGAAATGAAGATGTCCTTATATAGATAGTGACAATGGTGCTGAATACATAAATACATGACTATTCAGGGAACCAATGAGTGTTTACTTAGGTCTGAATGTATGGTGTGTGGACAAAACTGTATTAAGAAAATGGGTTGATGAAGAAAACTTGAGAGCACTAAATTGAGTGAAATAAGACAGACACATAAAAACAAATATTGCAGGGTCTCAGTGATGTGAACTAATTATAATATGCAAACTGATAGTCATGAAATATGCTACCAGGATATAGAATGAGGCTAAATAATGGGAAGTGGTTGCTTACTATGAGCAGAATATTCATCTAAGATGAACATAAATGTTTGGAAATGGACAGGGGATATGGTAGCATGTTGTGAGAATAACTAAAGGTGCAGAAAGTTGTGTTAAGGTGGTGGAAAGGGTAAGCTCAGTGTCACATATGTCACCAGAAGGAAAGGTGGAGGTTAAAAGATGGGAATGTATAAAACAGTGAATCTTGTGGTGGACAATGTCTGCAATTAATTGTACAAATATTAGAAATCTCTGTCATGAACTAGAACAAATGTATGTCACTATAACTAGAGGTTAATAATAGAGAGGCATATAGGGAAAATATATACCAATTGCAAACTATATACTACAGTTAGTAGTATTTTAACACTCTTTCATCAACAGTAACAAATGTACTATACCAAAACTATGAAGCAATAATGGAGGGGGAATGTGGTTAGGGATATGGGAGGATGTGAGTTTCCTTTTTTTGTCCTTATTTCTTTTCTGAAGTAATGAAAGTGTTTTAAAAATTGTAAAAAATAATTTTTGATGGATGCACAGCTGTATGGTGGTGCCGTGGGCAATTGATTTTACACTTTGGATCTTTGGATAGTTGTTTGGTATCTGAACAACCTCAGTAAAGAAAATAAATAAATAAATAAATAAATAAATAAATAAATAAATAAATAAAACAGTGAAAGTTTTACATCTTCTCTTTAATTTGAATGACTTTAATTTATTTTTATTGCCTAATTGCTCAAGCTAGAATTTCCAGCACATTGTTGAATAACAGTGTGTCAGTGGGCATCACTGTCTCATTCCTCATCTTAATGGGAAAGTATCCAGTCTTACCCAATTGAGTATATTAGCTGTGGGTTTTTCATATATTGCCTTTACCATATTGAAAAAATTACCTTCTAGTCCTTTCCTTTCAATTGTTTTCATCAAGAAAAGATGTTGAATTTGTCAAATGCCTTTTCTGTATTGGTGATAAAGATAACGTGTTTCTGGTTTTTTATTGATATGCTGTATTATGTTAATTGATTTTTTTTGTGGAACCATCCTTGCATACTTGGAATAAATCCCACCCAGTAGTGGTGTATAATTCTTTTAATGTGCTCCTGGAATCAATTTGTGAGTATTTTGTTAAGGATTTTTGATTCTGTACTCATTAAAATGATTTGTGTATAAATTTCTTTATTTGTAGTACCTTTCTCTGACTTTGGTATTCGGGAGATGTTGATTCATAGAATGAGTTAGGTAGCATTCATACCTCTTCAATTTTGTTGAAGAGTTTCAGCAGGATTGCTTCTAAATTCTTTCTTGAATGCTTGGTAGAATCCACATGTGAAGTCATCTGGTCCTGGGATTTTCTTTATTGGGAGCTTTTTGATGACTGACTAAATCTCTTTGCTTCTGATTAGTTTGTTGAGGTTCTCTGTTTCTTCTTTTTTTTTATTTTTTTTCTTCATTTTATTGAGATATATTCATATACCATGCAGTCATACAAAACAAATCATACATTCGATTGTTCACAGTACCATTACATAGTTGTACATTCATCACCTAATTCAATCCTTGACACCTTCATTAGCACACCCACAAAAATAACAAGAATAATAATTAAAGCGAAAAAGAGCAATTGAAGTAAAAAAGAACACTGGGTACCTTTGTCTGTTTGTTTCCTTCCCCTGTTTTTCTACTCATCCATCCATAAACTAGACAAAGGGGAGGGTGGTCCTTATGGCTTTCCCAATCCTATTGTCACCCCTCATAAGCTACATTTTTATACAATTGTCTTCTAGATTCATGGGTTCTGGGTTGTAGTTTGATAGTTTCAGGTATCCACCACCAGCTACCCCAATTCTTTAGAACCTAAAAACCATTGTCTAAATTGTGCGTAAGAGTGCCCACCAGTGTGACCTCTTGGCTCCTTTTGGAATCTCTCTGCCACTGAAGCTTATTTCATTTCCTTTCACATCCCCCTTTTGGTCAAGAAGATGTTCTCCGTCCCACGATGCCAGGTCTGCATTCCTCCCCGGGAGTCATATTCCACGTTGCCAGGGAGATTCACTCCCCTGGGTGTCTGATCCCATGTAGGGGGGGAGGGCAGTGATTTCACCTTTCAAGTTGGCTTAGCTAGAGAGAGAGGGCCACATCTGAGCAACAAATAGGCATTTCGGAGGAAGCTCTTAGGCACAATTATAGGGAGGCCTAGCCTCTCCTTTACAGCAACCATCTTCCCAAGGGTAAAACCTATGGTAGAGGGCACAACCCATCAAACCACCAGTCCCCTATGTCTGTGGTCATGTTAGCAACCATCTAGGTGGGGTAGGCGAATACCCCTGCATGCTCCACAGGTTCCTCAAGGGGGCACTACATATTTTTTTCCTTTTTTTTCTTAACATTTTTTTCTTTTTTAAATCAACTGTATGAAAAAAAAATTTTAAAAAACACAAAAACATATAATAAAAGAACATTTCAAAGAGACCATAACAAGGGAGTAAGAAAAAGACAACTAACCTAAGATAACTGCTTTACTTCCAACATGTTCCTACTTTACCCCAAGAAAGTTACCTAATATAGCAACATTTCTGTGAACTTGTTCCTACTATAGCCATCAGAAATTAACAGACCATAGTCATTCCTGGGCATCCCCAGAATGTTAAATAGCTTATCTGTTCTTCTTGGATTATTGTTCCCCCTTCCTTAATTGCTCTCTATTGCTAGTTCCCCTACATTCTACATTATAAACCATTTGTTTTACATTTTTCAAAGTTCACATTAGTGGTAGCATATATTTCTCTTTTTGTGCCTGGCTTATTTCGCTCAGCATTATGTCTTCAAGGTTCATCCATGATGTTGTATGTTTCACGAGATCGTTCCTTCTTACTTCCGTGTAATATTCCATCGTGTGTATATACCACATTTTATTTATCCACTCATCTATTGAAGGACATGTGGGTTGTTTCTGTCTCTTGGCAATTGTGAATAATGCTGCTATGAACATTGGCATGCAGATATCTGTTCGTGTCACTGCTTTCTGATCTTCCGGGTATATACCGAGAAGTGCAATCGCTGGATCGAATGGTAACTCTATATCTAGTTTTCTAGGGAACTGCCAGACTGACTTCCAGAGTGGCTGAACCATTATACAGTCCCACCAACAATGAATAAGAGTTCCAATTTCTCCACATCCCCTCCAGCATTTGTAGTTTCCTGTTTGTTTAATGGCAGCCACTCTAATCGGTTTTAGATGGTATCTCATTGTGGTCTTAATTTACATCTCTCTAACAGCTAGTGAAGCTGAACATTTTTTCATGTGCTTCTTGGCCATTTGTATTTCCTCTTCAGAGAACTGTCTTTTCATATCTTTTGCCCATTTTATAATTTGGCTGTCTGTACTATTCTCAATGAGTTGTAGGATTTCTTTATATATGCAAGATATCACCCTTTTGTCAGATACATGGTTTCCAAAAATTTGTTCCCATTGAGTTGGCTGCCTCTTTACCTTTTTGAGAAATTCCTTTGAGGTGCAGAAACTTCTAAGCTTGAGGAGTTCCCATTTATCTATTTTTTCTTTTGTTGCTTGTGCTTTGGGTGTAAAGTCTAGGAAGTGGCTGCCTAATACAAGGTCTTGAAGATGTTTTCCTACATTATCTTCTAGGAGTTTTATGGTACTTTCTTTTATATTGAGATCTTTCATCCATTTTGAGTTAATTTTTGTGTAGGGTGTGAATTAGGGGTCCTCTTTCATTCTTTTGGATATGGATATCCAACTCTCCCAGCCCCATTTGTTGCAAAGATCATTATGACTCAGTTCAATGACTTTGGGGGTGTTATCAAACATCAGTCGGCCATAGATCTGAGGGTCTATCTGAATTTTCAATTCGATTCCATTGATCTATATGTCTATCTTTGTGCCAGTACCATGCTGTTTTGACAACTGTGGCTTTATAATAAGCTTCAAAGTCAGGGAGTGTAAGTCCTCCCACTTCGTTTTTCTTTTTTAGAGAGTCTTTAGCAATTCGAGGCATCTTCACTTTCCAAATAAATTTGATAACTAGCTTTTCCAAGTCTGCAAAGTAGGTTGTTGGAATTTTGATTGGGATTGCATTGAATCTGTAGATGAGTTTGGGTAGAGTTGACATCTTAATGTCATTTAGCCTTCCTATCCATGAACATGGAATATTTTTCTATCTTTTAAGGGCCGCTTCTATTTCTTTTAGCAGAGTTATGCAGTTTTCTTTGTATAGGTCTTTTACATCGTTGGTTAAGTTTATTCCTAGTTACTTGATTTTTTTTAGTTACTATTGAAAATGGTATCTTTTTCTTGAGTGTCTCTTCAGTTTGTTCATTTCTAGCATACAGAAACCTTACTGACTTATGTGCATTAATCTTGTATCCCGCTACTTTGCTAAATTTGTTTATTAGCTCTAGTAGCGTATCGTTGATTTCTCAGCGTTTTCCAGATATAAGATCATATCATCTGCAAACAGTGACAGTTTTACTTCTTTTCCAATTTGGATACCTTTTATTTCTTTGTCTTGCCAGATTGCCCTGGCTAGCACTTCCAGCACAATGTTGAATCACAGTGGAGACAGCGGGCTTCCTTGTCTTGTTCCTGATCTTAGAGGGAAGGCTTTCTGTCTCTCACCATTGAGTAATGTGCTGGCTGTAGGTTTTTCATATATGCTCTTTATCATATTGAGAAAGTTTCTTTCAATTCCTACCTTTTGAAGTGTTTTTATCAAAAACGGATGTTGGATTTTGTCAAATGCTTTTTCATCTCATGCTTTTTCAGCGTCTACTGAGACGATCATTTGATTTTTCCCTTTTGAATTTTTAATGTGCTGTAACACATTGATTTTCTTATGTTGAACCACCCTTGCATGCCTGGAATGAACTCCACTTGGTCATGGTGTATGATTTTTTTAATGTGTCTTTGGATTCGATTTACAAGTATTTTCTTGAGGATTTTTGCATCTATATTCATTAGGGAGATTGGCCGGTAGCTTTCCTTTTTTGTAGCATCTTTGCCTGGTTTTGGTATTAGATTGATGTTAGCTTCATAAAAGGAGTTAGGTAGTGTTCCATTTTCTTCAATGTTTTGAAAAAGCTTGAGTAAGATTGGTGTCAGTTCTTTCTGGAAAGTTTGGTAGAATTCCCCTGTGAAGCCATCTGGCCCTCAGCATTTATTTGTGGGAAGCTTTTTGATGACTGATTGGATCTCTTTGCTTGTGATGGGTTGATTGAGGTCTTCTATTTCTTCTCTGGTCAGTCTAGGTTGTTCATATGTTTCCAGGAAATTGTCCATTTCCTCTACATTATCCAGTTTGTTGCCATACAGTTGTTCACAGTATCCTCTTATAATTTTTTAAATTTCTTCAGGATCTGCAGTTATGTCACCTTTTTCATTTATTATTTTGTTTATATGGGTCTTCTCTCTTTTTGATTTTGTCAGTCTAGCTAGGGCCTTGTCAATCTTGTTGATCTTATCAAAGAACTAACTTTTGGTGATCTTTATCCTCTCTATTGTTTTTGGTTCTCTATGTCATTTATTTCTGCTTTAATCCTTGTTATTTATTTTCTTGTACATGGTTTAGGATTGGTTTGCTGCTCATTTTCTAGCTTCTTCAGTTGATCCATTAGCACTTTGATTTTGGCTCTTTCTTCCTTTTTAATATATCCGTTTAGTGCTATAAATTTCCCCATCAACACGGCTTTTGCTGCATCCCATAGGTTTTGGTATGCTGTGTTCTCATTTTCATTCATCTCTTTATATTTAGCAATTTCTCTTGCTATTTCTTCTTTAACACACTGATTATTTAGGAGTGTGTTGTTTAACCTCCAGGTATTTGTGAATTTTCTAAGTCTCTGATGGTTATTGACTTCTAATTGTATTCCATTGTGGTCAGAGAATGTGCTTTGAATAATTTCAATCTGTATAAATTTATTGAGCCTTGCTTTACATGCCAGCATATGATCTATTCTGGAGAAAGTTCCGTGAGCACTAGAAAAGTATGTGTATCCTGGTGATTTGGGATGTAATGTTCTGTATATGTCTGTTAAATCTAATTCTTTTATCAGATTGTTTAGGTTTTCAGTTTCCTCATTGGTCTTCTGTCTGGTTGATCTATCTATAGGAGAGAGTGATGTGTTGAAGTCTCCCACAATTATTGTGCACACATCAATTGCTTCCTTTAGTTTTTCCAGTGTTTCTCTCATGTATTTTGTGGCACCTTGATTGGGTGCATAAACATTTATGATTGTTATTTCTTCTTGTTGAATTTCCCCTTTTATTAGTATGTAGTGGCCTTCTTTGTCTCTCAAAACATCCCTGCATTTAAAGTCTATTTTATCTGAGATTAATATTGCTACACCTGCTTTCTTTTGGCTGTAGCTTGCATGAAATATTTTTTTCCATCCTTTCACTTTCAATTTCTTTATGTCCCTGTGTCTAAGATGAGTCTCTTGTATGCAACATATTGATGGTTCAATTTTTTTATCCATTCTGCAAATCTATATCTTTTAATTGGTGAGTTTAATCCATTTACATTCAATGTTATAACCGTAAAGACATTTCTTGAATCAGCCATCTTATCCTTTGGTTTATGTTTGTCGTATATATTTTTCCCCTCTCTCTATTAATATCCTTTATTGTACCCATACCAAATCTCTTTAGTACTGAACCTTCCTCCATGTCTCTCGCTCCTTTCTTTGTTCTCTGTCTGTAGGGCTCCCTTTAGTATCTCCAGTAGGGCTGGTCTCTTGTTAGCAAATTCTCTCAGCATTTGTTTGTGAAAAATTTAAGCTCTCCCTCAAATTTGAAGGAGAGCTTTGCTGGATAAAGTATTCTTGGTTGGAAATTTTTCTCACTCAGAATTTTAAATATATCATGCCACTGCCTTCTCGCCTCCATGGTGGCTGCTGAGTAGTCACTACTTAGTCTTATGCTGTTTCCTTTGTATGTGGTGAATTACTTTTCTCTTGCTGCTTTCAGAACTTGCTCCTTCTCTTCCGTGTTTGACAGTGTGATCAGAATATGTCTCGGAGTGTGTTTATTTGTATTTATTCTATTTGGAGTTCGCTGGACATTTATGATTTGCGTATTTGTGTTGTTTAGAAGATTTGGGAAGTTTTCCCAAAAAAATTCTTTGAATACTCTTCCTAGAACTTTACCTTTTTCTTCCCCTTCTGGAACACCAATGAGTCTTATATTCGGACGTTTTATATTATCTATCATATCCCTGAGGTCCGTTTTGATTTTTTCAATTTTTTTCCCCATTCTTTCTTTTATGCATTCATTTTCCATTTTGTCATCTTCCAGGTCACTGATTCGTTGTTCAACTTCCTCTAGTCTTGTACTATGAGTGTCCAGAATCTTTTTAATTTGGTCAACAGTTTCTTTAATTTCCATAAGATCATCTATTTTTTTAATTAGTCTTGCAATGTCTTCTTTATGCTCTTCTAGGGTCTTCTTGATATCCTTTGTATCCCGTACTATGGTCTCATTGTTCATCTTTAGTTCTTTGAATAGCTGCTCTAGGTGCTGTGTCTCTTCTGATCTTTTGATTTGGGTGCTTGGGCTTGGGTTATCCATATCGTCTGTTTTTTTCATATGCTTTATAATTTTCTGTTGTTTTCAGCCTCTTCACATTTGCTGAACTTGATAGGGTTCTTTTAGGATTTGTAGACCAATTGAAGTCCTTATCTCTAATTTATCAGATCTACAGCTTCATGGAGTACACTTTAACTAACCAGCAGGTGGCTTCCTCAAGCCACCTGTTCTCCACAAGCCGGTTCTCCCCTGCTTTGCCTTTGTGGTGAGTGGGGGAGTGAGTCTTGTGGGGTCCAATTGGTGTACCAAGCTTGCGTGTGTATTTGGTGTTGCCCGTCCTGTATATGGGGTGTGTTTCTGGGCAGTCAGGGAGGGGGGGGTGGCTCTAACAATCAAATCTCCCTGGTGATCCTAGAGTTTTAAAGCTGCTGCAATACTCTAATCCTTCAGTTCAGTCCTGCCACAGTTGGTCTCTGACACTGACCCACAAGTCCTTGGTATTGGCATATGGCTCCTGAGACTTGCAAGTGGGTCCCTCTTCCAGGCTGTGCACCCCCTGGTCCTCTGTTGAGGGATGAATATGCTATGTCACAGGTGAGTGCCATCCCCCCAGGGCGATTCTGGGCTGCTGGGCTGTGTAGGGAGGCTCCCAGTTTGCTGAAAAGATGGCTGAATGGGGCTTTGTTAATTCACACTGCTCCACCTACCCAACTCTGGGACAATCAGCTGAGGTTGCAGGGAAGGCTAATGTCCACACCCAGTTTTGTGGTGTGTTCCTGTTATTTGAAGCACTTCCATCACACTGTGTTGTCTGGGGCAGCTCTGGGCTATGGGGCTGGTGATGGGCAGGATTGTTTCCTGTCCACTAGGATGATGGCTGTGAGCGGACACCCGCCTTTTCTTGGGAAGTTGTGGTGTTTAGTGAATTTCCTCAGCCACTGGATTATTGCCTTTTGTCTCAGAGCTCTCTTAGTTCTGTTCTTGTCTTGACCTGCCCAAATTGCATGTCTTTGAAGCTTTCTGTATTGGGCTTCTTAGAGTAATTGCTTTAGAAAAAGAAAAAAGAATTAAAAAAAAGGGGGGGCCCTCCTCCCAGATCTAATGGGTTATTTTTTTTTATTCATTTTCCGTTTTTTATTGTTGAATATAACATATATACGTAAAAGTGACAGCTTTCCAAGTGTAATTTCACAAGTAGTTAGAAAGCAAATTTCAAAGAATATTATAGGGTGCAATTCCACAGTTTTGGTTATTTCCTTATTATGAAATATGACATAAATACAAGAAGATAATATCTTTCAAAGTATGATTTAACAAGTAGATATAAAGGAAATTTCCAAAGTTGTTATGAGTTATAGTACCATAGTTTCAATTATTTCCTTATTGTGAAATACAGTGTATATACAAAAAGGTATAGTTTTCAAATTACCATTCAACAAGTAGCTGTACAACAAATTTCAAAGGATGCTATGGGTTACAGTTCCACCATTTCAGTTCTTTCCTTCTAACTATTCTAATACCCTAACAACTAAGAAAAAGAAAATTATGTAAATATTCAATATTCATGATCCTTTTTCAAATTCCATCTTTTCTGTTTCTACCCCTTCCTGTAGTTCAATCACTTTCCTGATCTTCAAGGATGTCTAGGCAGTGACCACCCTAACGTGTTCATGTTGAAAAGGGGTGTCAACTTTATGAGCAAAGGGGACGCATTTAGTTGCTGTTCTTGAAGAGGCTGTTGCCTTTGGGTTTTGGGACTTAGCTGGCATAGGAGCACTCTGAAGCATCTAAGTTTCTTATGAATAAACTTAGTGAGTGAAACCTTTTTGGAGTCTCAGATAGGGATCCAGGTACTCTTTAAGGTTTTCGGGACTACTGTTGACTTGGGCTTATCATATTGTGATAATTTGTCATATCTAGGTGAAGCTTGCATAGGAGTTATCTCCAGGACAATCTCCTGACTCTATTTGAATTCTCTTAGCCACTAAAACCTTCTTTTGTTGCTTTTCTTTAGCCCCTTTTGGTCAAAAAGCATTCTCAATCCCTCAGTGCCAGGGTCAGGCTCATTCCCGAAATCCATGTCCCACATCGCCTGGAAGGTTCATTCATCTTGGGAGTCCTATCCCACTTTGGGGGGAGGGTGATGACTTTGTTTGCAGAGTTAGGCTTAGAGAGAGAAAGTCCACATTTGAGCAACAAAAGAGGTTCTCTGGAGGAGACTCCTAGGCATAATTAGAGGTGAGCTTAGCCTCCTCTCTATAGCCATTAGTTTCACCTGAGCAAGCCTCAATATCAAGGGCTTGACTTATAAAATAGGGGGTTCCTAAGTTCACATAGCATGTGTTACATCCACGATAATCCATTCATATGTCACATTATCATAACTTAGTTGGACAGTCCTCATCACTTTCCATTTCAAACGATTCTCATGTCCCCAAACATCTCATAGCTCTTATCAGCTCTTAATTATTTGTTCCTAGTATTTGTGTAATGTGGTATGGTATTCCTATTAATTATTATCCCTAATATGAAATATGTAGATTTTTCCCATATACCCTTCTGTTGTCAACTCTCTGGGCTAGTGCCATACCTTAGAAGTATACCATGCAAGCTCCTGTCTATAATTGTGGGACTGATCTGTGAGAAACATGCCTTTAAACAACCCCTTTCATTCCTATTTGCCTTCAGTATAGCTCTATACTTATAATCCCATTAACAAACAATTATATTGTAGAATATAATATATGTACATAAAAGTGATAACTTTCAAAGTGCAATTTAACAAGTAGTTAGCAAATTTCAAAGAATATTATAGGTTACAGTTCCACAGTTTCAGTTATTTCCTTATTATGAAGTATATATACAAAAAGGTAATATCTTTCAAAGTATGATTTAACTAGTGGATATATAGGAAATTTCCAAAGTTATTATGAGTTACAATACCATAATTTCAGTCATTTCCTTATTGTGAAATCTAGCATATATTTCAAGTTACAATTTAACAAGTAGCTAAATAACAAATTTCAAAGGATGCTATGGGTTACAGTTCCACCATTTCATTTTTTCTTTCAAAGTATTCTAATGCCCTAGCAACTAAAGAAAAGAAAATTATGTAAAGATTGAGTATTCATAATCCTTTGTTAAATTCTGTCTTGTCTGTTGCTACCCCTTCCTCTAGTTCAGTCACTTTCCCGATCTTCAAGGGTGTCTAGGCAGTGACCACCCTAACCTGTTCATGTTGAAAAGGGGTGTCAACTTTATGAGCAAAGGGGACGCATTTAGTTGCTGTTCTTGAAGAGGCTATTGCCTCTGGGTTTTGCTACTTAGCTGGCATAGGGGCACTCTGAAGAATTTAAATCTGATGAATACACTTAGTAAGTGAAATTTTTATAGTGTGGTATTCCTATTAATTATAGTCCTTATCACGCAATGTATAGATTTTTTCCACGTACCCTTCTGTTGTCAACACTCTGTGCCAGTGTCATACCTTAGAAGTATATCATGGAAGCACATGTCTATATTTGTGGTGCTGATCTGTGGGAAACATGCCTTTAAACAACCCCTTAACAGTCTTATTCTTTTTTTTTTTCCACACTATATAATTCCATTTATATGACATTCTATAACAGGTGAAACTGTAGAGGTAGAAATCAGGTCAGTGATTGTCAGGGGGTAGGGAAGATTCACTACAGAGGCACAAGGGAACTTTTGGGGTGGTGGAAATGCACTACCATCATTGTGGTGGTGGTTGCAGAACTATATCTATTTGTCAAACCCCATCAAATTGCTTAAAACAGGCAGATTTTGTTTTATGTAAATTATACCTCAATAAAGAAGAACAAAAAAAAAAGAGAAAAAAGAAAAGAAAGATAAAAGAATGATGCTGACTATCTAATAGGAGTGAAGTCTTGAGGGCTGGTTTCTGAGTTGGGGAAGCAACCTGAAGCCTATGGGAATGAATTGTACCGTGTTCCCAATTATGCAGCAGAAACCCCAGAACAGGACATTTTACAAACTTTGAGAAGAGAAAGCTGGGACCACGTATCCTAACAAAACGTGTCTATCACCCCAGTTGAGGTTTATTGCTTCCTGCCATTCCCCCAGACTGCAGGAAAGCATGGATGGCTTCTTGGCCAGGTGGTGACTGAACCAATTTATTTTTTTTTTAATCATCATTTTATTGAGACATATTCACATACCACGCAGTCATACAAAACAAATTGTACTTTCGATTGTTTACAGTACCATTACATAGTTGTACATTCATCACCTAAATCAATCCCTGACACCTTCATTAGCACACATACAAAAATAACAAGAATAATAATTAGAGTGAAAAAGAGCAATTGAAGTAAAAAAGAACACTGGGTACCTTTGTCTGTTTGTTTCCTTCCCCTACTTTTCTACACATCCATCCATAAACTAGACAAAGTGGAGTTTGGTCCTTATGGCTTTCCCAATCCCATTGTCACCCCTCATAAGCTACATTTTTATACAACTGTCTTTGAGATTCATGGGTTCTGGGTTGTAGTTTGATAGTTTCAGGTATCCACCACAAGCTACCCCAATTCTTTAGAACCTAAAAAGGGTTGTCTAAAGTGTGCGTAAGAGTGCCCACCAGAGTGATCTCTCGGCTCGTTTTGGAATCTCTCTGCCACTGAAGCTTATTTCATTTCCTTTCACATCCCCCTTTTGGTCAAGAAGATGTTCTCCGTCCCACAATGTCGGGTCTACATTCCTCCCCGGGAGTCATATTCCACATTGCCAGGGAGATTCACTCCCCTGGGTGTCTGATCCCACGTAGGGGGGAGGGCAGTGATTTCACCTTTCAAGTTGGCTTAGCCAGAGAGAGAGGGCCACATCTGAGCAACAAAGAGGAATTCAGGAGGAGACTCTTAGGCACAAATATAGGGAGGCCTAGCCTCTCCTTTGCAGCAACCGTCTTCCCAAGGGTAAAACTTATGGTAGAGGGCTCAACCCATCAAACCACCAGTCCCCTATGTCTGTGGTCATGTTAGCAACCATCGAGGTGGGGTAGGCCAATACCCCTGCATTCTCCACAGGCTCCTCAAGGGGGCACTACATCTTCTTTTTTTCCTTGTTTTTCTTTTCTTTTTTTTTTTTTTTTAACTTTCCCTTCTTTTTTAACTCAACTGTATGAAAAAAAAAAGTTAACAAGAAAATAAACATACAATAAAAGAACATTTCAAAGAGACCATAACAAGGGGGTAAGAAAAAGACAACTAACCTAAGATAACTGCTTAACTTCCAACATGTTCCTACTTTACCCCAAGAAAGTTACCTAATATAGCAACATTTCTGTGAACTTGTTCCTAGTATATCCATCAGAAATTAACAGACCATAGTCATTTCTGGGCATCCCCAGAACGTTAAATAGCTTATCTGTTCTTCTTGGATTATTGTTCCCCCTTCCTTAATTGCTCTCTACTGCTAGTTCCCCTACATTCTACATTATAAACCACTTGTTTTACATTTTTCAAAGTTCACATTAGTGGTAGCATATAATATTTCTCTTTTTGTGCCTGGCTTATTTCACTCAGCATTATGTCTTCAAGGTTCATCCATGTTGTCATATGTTTCACGAGATCGTTCCTTCTTACTGCCACGTAGTATTCCATCGTGTGTATATACCACATTTTATTTATCCACTCATCTGTTGAAGGACATTTGGGTTGTTTCCATCTCTTGGCAATTGTGAATAATGCTGCTATGAACATTTGGCGTGCAGATATCTGTTCGTGTCACTGCTTTCCGATCTTCCGGGTATATACCGAGAAGTGCAATCGCTGGATCGAATGGTAGCTCTATATCTAGTTTTCTAAGGAACTGCCAGACTGACTTCCAGAGTGGCTGAACCATTATACAGCCCCACCAACAATGAATAAGAGTTCCAATTTCTCCACATCCCCTCCAGCATTTGTAGTTTCCTGTTTGTTTAATGGCAGCCATTCTAACTGGTGTTAGATGGTATCTCATTGTGGTCTTAATTTGCATCTCTCTAATAGCTAGTGAAGCTGAACATTTTTTCATGTGTTTCTTGGCCATTTGTATTTCCTCTTCAGAGAACTGTCTTTTCATATCTTTTGCCCATTTTATAATTGGGCCGACTGTACTATTGTCATTGAGTTGTAGGATTTCTTTGTATATGCAAGATATCAGTCTTTTGTCAGATACATGGTTTCCAAAAATTTTTTCCCATTGAGTTGGCTGCCTCTTTACCTTTTTGAGAAATTCCTTTGAGGTGCAGAAACTTCTAAGCTTGAGGAGTTCCCATTTATCTATTTTCTCTTTTGTTGCTTGTGCTTTGGGTGTAAAGTCTAGGAAGTGGCCACCTAATACAAGGTCTTGAAGATGTTTTCCTACATTATCTTCTAGGAGTTTTATGGTACTTTCTTTTATATTGAGATCTTTGGTCCATTTTGAGTTAATTTTTGTGTAGGGGGTGAGGTAGGGGTCCTCTTCCATTCTTTTGGATATGGATATCCAACTCTCCCAGCCCCATTTGTTGAACAGACCATTATGGCTCAGTTCAGTGACTTTGGGGGCCTTATCAAAGATCAGTCGGCCATAGATCTGAGGGTCTATCTCTGAATTCTCAATTCGATTCCATTGATCTATATGTCTATCTTTGTGCCAGTACCATGCTGTTTTGGCAACTGTGGCTTTATAATAAGCTTCAAAGTCAGGGAGTATAAGTACTCCCACTTCGTTTTTCTTTTTTAGAATGTCTTTAGCAATTCGAGGCATCTTCCCTTTCCAAATAAATTTGATAACTAGCTTTTCCAAGTCTGCAAAGTAGGTTGTTGGAATTTTGATTGGGATTGCATTGAATCTGTAGATGAGTTTGGGTAGAATTGACATCTTAATGACATTAAGCCTTCTTATCCATGAACATGGAATATTTTTCCATCTTTTAAGGTCCCCTTCTATTTCTTTTAGTAGAGTTATGTAGTTTTCTTTGTATAGGACTTTTACATCTTTGGTTAAGTTTATTCCTAGGTACTTGATTTTTTTACTTGCTATTGAAAATGGTATCTTTTTCTTGAGTGTCTCTTCAGTTTGTTCATTTCTAGCATATAGAAACATTACTGACTTATGTGCATTAATCTTGTATCCCGCTACTTTGCTAAATTTGTTTATTAGCTCTAGTAGGTGTATCGTTGATTTCTCAGGGTTTTCTAGATATAAGATCATATCATCTGCAAACAATGACAGTTTTACTTCTTCTTTTCCAATTTGGATGCCTTTTATTTCTTTGTCTTGCCGGATTGCCCTGGCTAGCACTTCCAGCACAATGTTGAATAACAGTGGTGACAGCGGGCATCCTTGTCTTGTTCCTGATCTTAGAGGGAAGGCTTTCAGTCTCTCACCATTGAGTACTATGCTGGCTGTGGGTTTTTCATATATGCTCTTTATCATGTTGAGGAAGTTTCCTTCAATTCCTACCTTTTGAAGTGTTTTTATCAAAAAGGAATATTGGATTTTGTCAAATGCTTTTTCAGCATCTATTGAGATGATCAATTGATTTTTCCGTTTTAACTTGTTAATGTGTTGTAATACATTGATTGTTTTTCTTATGTTGAACCATCCTTGTATGCCTGGAATGAACCCCACTTGGTCATGCTGTATGATTTTTTTAATGTGTCTTTGGATTCGATTTGCAAGTATTTTGTTGAGGATTTTTGCATCTATATTCATTAGGGAGATTGGCCGGTAGTTTTCCTTTTTTGTAGCATCTTTGCCTGGTTTTTGTATTAGATTGATGTTAGCTTCATAAAATGAGTTAGGTAGTGTTCCATTTTCTTCAATGTTTTGAAGGAGTTTAAGTAAGATTGGTGTCAGTTCTTTCTGGAAAGTTTGGTAGAATTCCCCTGTGAAGCCATCTGGCCCTGGGCATTTATTTGTGGGAAGATTTTTGATGACTGATTGGATCTCTTTGCTTGTGATGGGTTGGTGGAGGTCTTCTATTTCTTCTCTGGTCAGTCTAGGTTGTTCATATGTTTCCAGGAAATTGTCCATTTCTTCTACATTATCCAGTTTGTTGCCATACAGTTGTTCATAATATCCTCTTATATTTTTTTTAATTTCTTCATGATCTGCAGTTATGTCACCTTTTTCATTCATTATTTTGTTTATATGGGTCTTTTCTCTTTTTGATTTTGTCAGTCTAGCTAGGGGCTTGTCAATCTTGTTGATCTTCTCAAAGAACCAACTTTTGGTGATATTTATCCTCTCTATTGTTTTTTTGTTCTCTATGTCATTTATTTCTGCTTTAATTCTTGTTATATCTTTTCTTCTACTTGGTTTAGGATTGGTTTGCTGTTCATTTTCTAGCTTCTTCAGTTGATCCATTAGTTCTTTGATTTTGGCTCTTTCTTCCTTTTTAATATATGCGTTTAGTGCTATAAATTTCCCCCTCAGCACTGCTTTTGCTGCATCCCATAGGTTTTAGTATGTTGTCTTCTCATTTTCATTCGTCTGTATATATTTAGCAATTTCTCTTCCTATTTCTTCTTTAACCCACTGATTGTTTAGGAGTGTGTTGTTTAACCTCCAGGTATTTGTGAATTTTCTAAGTCTCTGATGGTTATTGACTTCTAATTGTATTCCATTGTGGTCAGAGAATGTGCTTTGAATAATTTCAATCTTTTTAAATTTATTGAGGCTTGTTTTATGTCCCAGCATATGATCTATTCTGGAGAAAGTTCCGTGAGCACTAGAAAAGTATGTGTATCCTGGTGATTTGGGATGTAATGTCCTGTATATGTCTGTTAAATCTAATTCATTTATCAGATTGCTTAGGTTTTCAATTTCCTTACTGGTCTTCTGTCTGGTTGATCTATCTATAGGAGAGAGTGATGTGTTGAAGTCTCCCACAATTATTGTGGAAACATCAATTGCTTCCTTTAGTTTTGCCAGTGTTTCTCTCATGTATTTTGTGGCACCTTGATTGGGTGCATAGACATTTACGATTGTTATTTCTTCTTGCTGAATTGCCCCTTTTATTAGTATGTAGTGGCCTTCTTTGTCTCTCAAAACATCCCTGCATTTGAAGTCTATTTTATCTGAGATTAATATTGCTACACCTGCTTTCTTTCTAATGGGTTATTGAAATGCTAAGAGACAAAGCAATTAGGGCCATTAAGGAAAGGTCCACAGGGCAGAGATATCAGCTTTTCTTCGGGATTTGCATATGAGCCTCAGGGCCTGAGCTGTGCCCTTCCCCTTTCTATGTTCACCAGAACTCCAAAAATCCTCCGCTTTTATTTTGGAGTTTTTCATGCTGTTTTTTTTCTATGCCTGTCTGCTCTCTGCTGGGCTGGCTGCTCTCAGATTCTCTGGTGTCTGGTATTAGTCTATGGTTGGAGTTTGGATCAGTAGAATGAGTTTCCAATAAGGGCTGCCACTGCTGTTCTCCCTTCCCCTTCCCGGAGCTGACAGCCCCTCCTCCCATGGGACTGAGCCTGGCAGGGAGGGATGCAGGTCCCCTGGCCACAAAAAGTTACAGATTTCGCTGATCTTAGCAGTTCCATGTTTTCATGAGTGTTGTATGAAGTATGCCCAAAGTCAGATTGCTCTGTGGTGTCCAGTCCACGCAGTTCCTGGCTTTCTACCTACTTTCCTGGAGGAGTAACTAAAACATACAGCTCACCAGTCTGCCATCTTGCCCCACCTCCCTTAATGTCTCTCTGTTTCTTCTTGAGTCAATGTTTGTTGTTCCTGCTTTTCTATGAAGTTGAACATTTCATCTAACTTGTCTGGTTTATTAGCAAATAGTTGCTCATAGTATCTTCTCATTATCTCCTTCATTTCTGTGACATCAGTAGTTAGGTCCCCTTTTCCATTTCTAATTGTATTTATTTGCATCTTCTCTCTCTTTTTTGTTAGCCTGGTTAAGGGTCCATGGATTTTATTGAATTTCTCAAAGGACCAACTTCTGGTTTTGCTGATTCTCTATTATTTTCCTGTTCTCAAGTTCATTTATTTCTGCTCTAATCTTTATTTCTTCTGTTTACTCTGGGGTTAGTTTGCTGTTCTTTCTCTAGTTCCTCCAGTTGAAGTTAATTCCTCAATTTTTCCTCCTTCTTCTCATGTAATACAGGCATTTAGGGAAATAAATTTCCCTCTCAGCACTGCCTAAGCTTCAGCCCATAAGTTCTGATATGCTGTGTTTTCATTGCCATTTGCCTCAAGGTATTTACTAATTACTCTTTTAATTTCTTCCTTTTCCCACTCATTGTCTAAGAATGTGTTGTTTAGCCTCCATATATTTGTATATTCTGACCTTCTGTCTGTTATTTACTTCCAACTTCATTCCATTAGGAGCCAATGAAGTTTTTGTTCTAATATCAATATTTTTAAATTTGTTGAGACTTGATGTGATACATGATGTCTATCCTAGAGAATGATCCATGAGCACTTGCAAAAAAATATGTAACCTCTTGTGTGGTGTAGTGTTCTAAAATGTTGGTTCAGTATAGTTCATTTATCACACAATTTGACACATCTCCTTATTGATCCTCTGTCTACATATTCTATAAGTTGTTGGAAGTTGTTTGTCGAAGTCTCTAACTATTATTGTAGAGTCATCTACTTCTCCCTTCAGTGTTGTCAGTGTTTGCCTCATGTATTTTGGGGCACTGTGGTTTAGTGCATAGATATTTATGATTGTTATGTTTTCTTGATGAATTGATCATTTTATTAATACATAGTTTTCTTCTGTGTCCTTTTAGTTGTTTTACCTTTTAATTCTAATATTTCTGACATTAATATAGCTATTCCCACTTTTTTTCTCATTGTTGTTTGCATGAAATATCTTTTTCCAAACTTTCACTTTCAAGCTATTTTTGTCCTGTCTACAGTGAATTTCTTGTAGACAGCATATAGATTGGTCCTGTTTTTTAAATCTATTCTGCCAGCCTATGACTTTTTATCAGTGAGTTTAATCAATTTATAGTTAGTGTTATTAGTGTAAGGGCATTTCTTTCTTCCATCTTTGTTTTATGGATTTTATATGTGGTATCTCATTTCTCTCTCTCTTTCTTTTTAACATTCCTGATATTCTTCATTTCTGCACTCTTCTCCAAATGTGTCTCTCTTCTCTTTTCTATCAGCCTGCAGCACTCCTGTTAGTATTTCTTTTAGCATGTATCTTATAAACAAACTCTCTCAGTGTCTGTTTGTTTGGAATTATTTTAATCACTCCTTCATTTTGAAGGACAGTTTTGCTGGATACTGAATTTGTGTTTGGCAGTTTTTCTCTTTCAGTATCTTGAATATATCATACACTGTCTTCTCATCTTCACAATTCCTGTGGAGAAAACTACATATTCTTATCAAGTGTCTCTTGTATTTGATGGATCTCTTTTCTCTTGCTGCTTTCAGAATTCTCTTTTTGTCTTTGATATTGGAAAATATGATCAGTAACTGTCTTGGATTAGGTCTATTGGGGTCTGTTCTATTTGCGGTATGCTGAACTTCCTGAATCTGTAATTTTATTTCTTTCATAAGTGTTGGGATTTTCAGTGATTATTTCTTCTATCATTCTTTCTGCTACTTTTCCCTTCTCTTCTCCTTCTGGGACACCAATAACACATATTTTAGTGCACTTGATGTCATTATTGAGATCCCTAAGACCCTGCTTTGTTTTTCCATTCTTTTCTTGTCTTTTCATTTGTTATATGGTTTCAAATGTCCTGCTTTCCAGTTCCCTGATCCTTTCATCTGACACTTCAAATCTACTTTTGTATGTTTCCATTGTGTTTTTCATCTTTTCTGTTGTGATTTTCATTCCCATAAGTTCTGCCATTTTTTTTTCAAGCTTAGGAAATCTTCTTTAGGATAATCCAGTGTCTTCTTTACAGCCTCCATCTCTTTTGTGACATTTTTGTTCACCTCATATATTTGATATAGGAGATTTGCTTGAATGTCTATAGTTATTCGTTTTAATTCCTGTATCCCAATTGAAGTGCTAGATTTTTCTTTGGTTGGTCCATATTGTCTTTTTCATAATGTGGGCTTGTTATGTTTAGCTGTCTAGGCATCTGATTTTCTTGAAAAGTTTATTTTGGCACCCATTCTCACTCTTTTACCTATGATTTTCTTGTTGGTTGGCTTTGTTATCTCTCTGTTCTTTGGCATTCAGTTCAACTTACTCTAGATACCTAACATAGCCCCTGTGTATTTGATTAGAATTGTTCACCTCTTGGTTTTCTGTTTCTTGCCCTGCCTCTATGTAACCTTTCTGTGAGAGGGTCTACACAGATAAGATTCACCCCAATCAGATTTTCCCAGTTCAAACAGGCCCAGTCTCAGGAAGAGAGTATGAAAATTTCCTCAACACGAGACCCTGCAAGTTTTCAGACCCTCCTTTGAAGTCTCTAGACCCTGTGATTTTCCTATCCTGTCAAGCAGGTGGCACTTGTCAGCCTTCAGTTCCACACTTGTGTAAAGAGATGCCAAAGATGCCTTTAATTCTCTGTAGACCCCGTCCCTTCCAGAGGCATGGCTGACTCAAGTATGTTTCTCTTTTCCAGCCCCTGGGTTCTGAGTTCTTTAAAGGAGGGCTGCCACTTGAACTTAGCCCCACTCCCCTTTCCTTGGGAAATTATGCCCTTTAGGGAATTGTCTCCCCCACTAGAATAACTGCTTTGTTTCTCAGACTGATCTTAGCTCTGCCTTTGTCTGGGTTCAGAGACCAATTGTAAATATCCAAGTCTATCTGTAATGAGATACTTAGAAGTTATTTCAAAAGAAAAAAGAAAAAATAGAGAAAAAAAACAGATACCTTCACAAGACCTTTCCCAAGCACCTAAGTTTTGTCAGTCCCATAATAAAATATTTAAATATATGCTCTTTATGTTATTATCTATTTCACTTTAATAGTTTCTCTCAGATAACTTGAATTCCACCCTTGCATGGGCAGTGCTGAAGTAGGAGCTCTGATGAACTATTCAAAAGTAAAATGATACAGATTCAGAGAGCAAGAAAAGGAAAGAAGAAAAAATTATCCCCTTTTCAGAGCAGGACCCCAGCTCCCTGGGTTTGCAATGAGAACCCAAGTTGGTACCCACTTCTGTATGCCCCTTTTCCTTGGAGCCCAATACTTTTCCAATATTCAGAACACCTCCAACTGCAAAAGTCTCTCTTTTTTTTTTTGCTGTTGTTAGCCCTACCAACTTTCTGCCAGACTGATTCCTTCATGTTCCTTTCACTAGTCTGAATTTGTTAATTAATTCTGCAATTTGGGCTGGGTTGACTCCCTCCTTTCTCCCAGCACAGATTGTTTCTTTTTCCCTTGGAGAAACAGCTACAAGACAGTCTGCTGTGCCTGTGGGTGGAGGGCACAGCCCCCTCACTGGGGAAACTTACAGGTCTTCTCTGCAATTTCAGCCATTCCACCTGATCTAGTCTGGTGTACAATGCATATACAGTCACAGAAGTGCCCTAAACAGCTGTTCCTACTGTTCATGGACATTTCCCAGCTGCTCTATTGGAGTAACTAAACTCCACACCTCACCACTCTGCCATCTTGCCCTGCCCTCTTGGTCAATTGATTTTGACAAGACTTCCAAGACCACTCAACTAGGATAGAAGAGTCTGTTCAAAAAATTGTGTTAGGATAGCTGGATATCCATATGCCAAAGAAATGAAAGTTGACCCCTATCTCCCACTCTATACAAAAATTAACTAAAAATATGTAAGCAACTTAAACATTGACCATAAAACTCCTAGAAGAAAGTATAGGGAAACATCTTCAAACACAAAAGCACAAGCAATGAAAGAAAAAAGTATATAAATTTTTACTCCTCAAAATTGAATACTTCTGCATGCCAAAAGTCTTCATCAAAAGGGTGAAAAGAGCCAACTCAATGGGAGAAAATATTCAGAAATCACCTATCTCATAAGGATTTGATATCCAGAATATATAAAGAAAATCTACAACTCAAAAATATAAAGACAAACAACCCAATTACAAAAGGGGCAAGATACATGAATAGACATTTTTCAAAGAGGAAATACAAGTGGCTAAAAAGCACATGAAAAGATGCTCATCTTCACTAGTTATTAGGGAAATGTAAATCAAAACCAGTATGATATCATTATTTCACACCCACTAGAATGGCCACTATTAAACAAACAGAAAACTACAAGTTTTGTGCAGGATGTGGAGAAATAGGAACATAATCACTGCTGGTGGGAATGTAAAATGGTACAGTTGCTGTAGGAGACTCTTTGGTTGCTCCTCATGAAACTAAATATAGAGTTGCCATAAGATCTGACAATCACACTTCTCAGTATATAGCCAGAAGATCTGAAAGAAGAAATGCAAACAGACACTAGCACACCAATATTCAAAGTGGCATTATTCACAGTTGCCAAAAGACAGAAACAATACAATTTTCCATCAATTGATGAACATATAAACAAAATGTTACACACACACACACACACATACACACACACAATGGAATGTTATTCAGCAGTAAGAAGGAATGAAGTACATTAGAACACGGATGAACATTGAGGACATTATTTTGAGAGAGGTAAGTCAGACCCAAAAGGACAAATATTGTATGATTTCACTAATATGAACTAATTATAATATGCAAGTGCACAGTCATAAAATCTAGAATATAGGTTACCAGGAGATAGGATGAAGCTGGAGAATGGGGAGCTGTTGTTTAATATATGCAGAATTTCTAACTAGGTTAAATGTAAGTGTTTGGAAATGGAGAGAAGTGATGGTGGCATATTATTTTGAGTATAATTAATAGTGCTGACTTGTATGTGAATGTGATAGAGAAGGTAGTCTAGAGTCATGTATATCAACAGAAGGAAAGCTTGAATTTAAAATATGGGAATGTATAACACAGTGAACATTGTGGTGGATGATGACTGTGATTAACACTACAAATATAAATAAGTTCTTTCATGAACAAGAAAAATTGTATGGCACTATTAAAAGGAGTTAATATTATAGCAGTAATGGGGGAAATATACCTATTACAAAATGTGGACTGTATTTAATACTAATTTCTTAAAATTCTTTCATCAACAAAAACAAATATATCATCCCATTACTAGGGGTTAAAAATGGGAGGAGATAAAGAGTATGGGATGTTTAGGGTTTTCTTTTTTCTTTTTCTCTTTGGAGTAATGAAAATGTTCTATAAATGTTTGTGGTAATGAGTGCACAACTATTTGATGATACTGAAAGCCATAGAATGTGTAGTCTAGATGGAGTGTATGCTGTGTGAATACATCTCAATAAAATTGCAGTAAAATTTTATGTGGAGGGTAAGGAGCTCTGAATAGCCAAAGTGATCTTGAAAAATAATAATGAAGTTAGAGGACTCATGTTTTACAATTTTAAAACTTAACATGAAGTCACAATAATCAAAAGAGCATGAACCTGTCAGAAGGACAGAGAAATAGACAAAGGCAATCACTTTGTGAGCTCAGAAAATAACTCTCACATACTTGGCCAACTGATTGTTGACAAGGAGGTAAAGACCACTTAATTGGGAAAGAATTCTCTCTTCAACAAATTGTGCTGGGGAAATTTGATCCCCATTTTCAAAAAAGAAGGACCCCCTACCTCACATCCTACACAAAATTCAACTCAAAATATATCACAGACTTAAATATAAGGGCCAGAACTATAAAATTCCTAGAAAGATATATACAGAAACATCTTCAGGACTTTGTGTTAGACAACAATTTATTAGACTTTACACTGAAAGTACAGCAACAAAACAAAAATATGCACAAATGGGACCTCAATAAAAGTAAAAATATTTGTGCATCAAAAGATTTCATCATGAAATAAGAGGAAAACTTACAGAATGGGGTAATTTTTGGGAAATCAAATGTCCTATAAGGTTATAATATATAAAATATATAAATCCTATAACTAATAATAAAAAGACAATCTAATATTAAAATGGGCAGAACACTTGAATAGATATTTATCCAAGTAAGATAAACAAATTAACAAAAAAGCACAAAAAAAGATGCTCAGCACCATTAGGGAAATGCAAATCCAAAGCAAAATAAGATACCCGCTAGAATGGCTGCTATTAATAATTGGAAATTACAAGTGTTGGAGAAGATTTAGAGAGCTAAGGACATTTGTTCATCAGTGGTGGGGATGTAAAATGGAGCAGCCACTATGGAAAAAATAATTGATGATTCTTGAAATGTTATGTGTAGAACTACCTTATGACCCAGTGTATTAGTGTTTTAGCAAGGGTTCTCCAGGGAAACAGAGCCAAAATTTCAATATATAATGTAAATATTATGAGATTTAGTATAGGAAATAACCTCATGCAGTTGTGGGGATGAGCAAGTTCAAATTCCCTTGAGCAGGCTCCAATGTGGGAAATCCAATGAAGGTTTTCAATGAATTGCCCAGGAGAAGCTGGCTGGTGAAGCAGAGAAGGCAACTCATACTTCTGACTCTGAAATCATCAGTTTTTAAGGCCTTCAAATGATTGGATGAGACTTCTGTCATTGTTGAAGGCAATCTCCTTAGCTGTTTGTAGATGTAATCAGTTAGCGATGCAATCAACTTACTGATGATTTAAATCCACAAAATACACTCACAGTAAAAGACAGGCCAGTACCGGTTAGAACAAACAACTGAACACCATAACCTAGTCAAGTTGACACGTGAACTTAACCATTACAACCAGAAAACCCACTTCTGGCATATAATCAAAAGAATTGAAGCACTGACTCAAAAAGATATTTGCACACCAATGTTCATATTGGTAATATTCACAATTTCAAAAGACAGAAGTAAAGTGCTCCACAACAGATGAATAGATAGATAAAATGTGGTGTATACATACAATGGAATATTATAATATTGAGCAATAAAAAGGAATGAAGTTCTGATATATGCAACAACATGGATGAACCCTTGAAGACATCATGTTGATGAAATAAGCCAGACACAAAACATCAAATATTTTATGATCTCAGTGTTATGAAGTTATTAGGATAAGCAAATTCATAGGTTCCAAACTAGAATATAGGTTACCAGGGGCAGGGTGGGGCATGGAATGGGGAGTTAATGCTTAAATTGTACAGAGTTTCTCTTTGGAATAATGGAAAGATTTTGGTAATAGATGGTCATGCAGATATTATAACATGAACAAAATTAACAGCACTGAATTATATGTTTGAATGTAGATAAAGGGGAAATTTTTATGATGTATATATATATATATATATATATATATATATATATATATATATTACTAGAATAAAAATTGAAAAAAAGGACATTGGACTGTGCAACACAAACAGGAAATCCTAATTAAAAGCACAGAAGGACAGAAGGTAGTTAACAGTTCAATTATAATTAAAGTCTTCCATCAATTGTAACAAATCTTCCACACTAATGTAAATTGGTAAGTACAGGGTGGTATAAGGGAACTATGCATTACATGCATGATTTTTCATTAACCTACAAGTTCTCTAATAAAAACAATAAATTTAATAAAAGCCTTCAAACTAGAATAGATGAACTAAAATTATCCCTATTCAGAGGGCATTGACTTGTATATATAGAAAGTCAGGAAGAAGCTACAAGAAAGCTACTAGAGCTAATAAATGAACTCAGCAAAGTGACAGGTAAAAGATCAATATGGAACAATCTGTTGTTTTCCTATACACTAGCAATGAAAGTCTAAAAATCAAATCAAGAAAAAAATGTTTCATTAACAATGAAAGTAAACAAATAAAGTATCTAGGAATAAATTTAACCAGGGATGTAAAGGACTTGTACATGGAAATCTACAAAGCATTACAGAAAGTAATTTTAAATGGCCTAAGTAAATGGAAAGATATTCTATGTTCATGGATTTGAAGACTGAATATCAAGATGGCAATAATACCCAAAGCCATTTATGATTCAGTGCAATCCCAATCAACATTGTAGAGCATTATTGGCAAAAGTGGAAAAGCTAATTATCCAAATTCACATGGAAAGACAAAGTTCTCCAAATACACAAAACTATTTTGAAAAAGAAAATATTAGTATATTCACACTTCCCAAATGCAAAACTTAGCACAAGACCATGTTAATAAGAACATTCTGGTACTGGAAGAAAGAAAGACATATTAACAAATGAAATAGCATCAAGAAAGCAGCGAAAAACTACACATCTATGCTCAACTGATCTTTTACATGGATTCCAAGTACATCAGTGGAGAAGGAATATTCTCTTCAACAAATGGTGCCAGGAAACTGGTCATTCATATGCAATAGAAAAAAGTGGAAGTTTCATCATATCATATACAAAAATTAAGTCAAGATTGGTCAAAGACCTAAATATGACAGCTAAAATTATAAAACACTTAGAACAAAAATGTATGGAAATTTTCTCAGGTAAATTTTATTAGGTAATAGATTCTTAAAGTTTACATTAAAGCATGAACAACAAAAGACAAAAATACAGAAACAGAACTTAATGAAAAGTAGCAACTTTGATGTATAAAAGATCATTATCAAGAAAGTCAAAAGGCAACCTACAGAATGAGAGAAAATTATTGGAAGCCATACAACTTGTAAGGGTTTATTGTCCAGAATATAAAAAGAATTTCTGCACCTCACTATAAAAAGGAAAAGAACCCAATTCAAAATGGGAAAATAATTTAAATAGACATTTCTGCAGAAAAGATAAGCAAATGTCCAATGAGAACATATAAAGATGTTTAACATTCTTACCCATTAGGGAATTACAAATAAAACCACAATAAGATAGAATCTCACTCCCAAAAAATGAATGTCCTTTTAAAAAATGAAAAATATTTAGTTTTGGCAAGGAGGCAGAGAAGCAGGAGCCCTAGTACATTTTAAGTGTGAATGTAACATGATGCAATGTCTGTGGAAAAATGTTTGGGTGGCTCCTCAAATACTAAAATACAGAATTAATATATGTCCTGGGAATATCACTTCTAGAATATACCCAAAGAATTCAAAGGGTGGACTAGAATAGATATTTGTAAACCATTATTCATAGCAGCATTAAACATTAGCCAAAATATAGAAGCAACCTGAATGTTCACCAACAGATGAATGAGCAAACAAAATGTGGTATATGAACAATGGAATATTATTCAATCACAAAGGCAATGAATTTCTGATTATGTGGTACAACCTGAAATTTGAAGACATTATGTTGACAGGTCAAACACAAAAAGACATATATTGTATGACTGCACTTACATGAAATAACTAGAATGTGCAATTCATGAAGACAGAAAGTAGAGTAGAGTTTACTGTGGAGATGCATAAGTCCAAATTCTGTAGGGCAATAAGTAAACTGGCAACTCTGAAGAAGGTGTTCAATGAAGTCCTCAAGAAATACTTCACTGGTTAGCAGAAGAAGAAGTGATGGTCCTCTCTCTTTCTCCCTTTAAAGTCTTCAACTGACTGGATTATATCCAGCTGATTGAATTCTTTCATTGCAGAAGACATGTCATTCCTTGATGTAATCAGTCACAGGTGCAGTCAATTGACTGATGATTTAATAAGCCAGCCTTCTGATTTATTAATCAGGCACAAATGTCCTTGCAATAATGGTTAGGGCACTGCTTGCTTGACCAGAAACCATCACCTGGCCAATTAGACATATGAACCTAATCAACACAGTCCACCCCTTGCCAACTTGGCAGTTACATACATCACCTTAAATGGTAATTTAACTCTAAGTAGAGCACAATAACAGACATATTTCACCTAACAATACTCAGCTGCCCTGTGTACAACCAGAAATGCACTAAATCTCTCCAGAATAGGGTGTAAATCCTTGGGTGATATTGACTATTAAACTTGATTTTCTTTAACTTAAATACTGTGAAATAAACAATACAATTTCTGTCATATGATGAGGGGATAAGATAGAGAAGAAAAGAAAGACATTGGATTTATGGGCAAATACCAACATATTCATAGTGAAACAAGGAGGAAATCTTCATGCCATCATAGTCTTCATTTCTGTAACCGGTCATGTGGTTGTAGTTCATATTTATCACTACCTTCTTCCATTACCCATTCCATGTTACCTCTACTATCAGCAAACACTTCAGCTGGCCATGATTCTTTGCCTTGGTGGGGTGACCCAAACCTTCATTCTTGAAGTTTATTGGCCATTGGTAGGTCCTGCCTGGATTGTGTTGTTACAGTTTTCCATTGACTTTAATCAAAGAGCATGGTCATAATAAGAGACACTTTGGGGATCTCCTTATTTCAGAAAAACTCTTCTTTACTTCCATTCTGTAGTTGCAGTGCTATTTCTACTTGATAGTCAGGATCAATCACCCAAGCCAGCATACTAATCCCCTCCCTTGCCTGTTGATTCAGAGGCATAAACCCAAAGTGGCCAAGTGGCAGTCTTAACTTCCAGTTCAATGGAATTATTGTTTCATCTCCTGGTGGAAGCACTCCTCCTTTTGGAGATAAGACTTGTAGACCAGTAGAGCTTATGGTTGCAGGGACAGGAAGTAAAAACTTTCCTGGTGGAGCACTGGGAGTTATACTGAGTGGTGCCACTCCTGTTTCCACCCCTTGATTCCTGGACCCATGAATCCTGGCTATGGAAGAAACAGCCCCACAGAATAGATGCTGATTCAGAGCATCCTCAGTCTCCTGGAGAATACTTCCCCAGCCCAGCAAGGTATTGCCACCTAGTTGGCACCATAATTGGGTCTTCAACAGGCCATTCCACCATTCTATCAACCCAGCTGCCTTTGGATGATGTGGAACATTGTAAGACCAGAGAATTCCATAAGCATGTGCACTGTCCTATGTAACATCTCAGTTTCCAAATACATGTACTGAAACACTTACATTCTCTAAAATGTCCATAAACTCAATGAAACAAAATACACACAGCCACATACAGCCTCTACAAACCAAATACATGGAATACCAGCCTTCAAACCCTTAAACATATATAAAGCAACTGCCACAAGTTCTTCAAGTATTATTTGGGAAGAAACACAAAAGTATCCTTAACACTTGCACAAAACTTAATTACACACATCTATACAATATCCATGATTATACACCCCAATCCTTAGACACAGAAAAAACAAAACCAGCAATCTCTGCATTCTTTCCAAACACACACAAATTGCTGAATATATGCATCTCTCAAAACACTGTTCATCATCCCCACCTCTCCAGAATAAAATCTCCCCATCACTTTCTTCATATGTTCCCCAACATGTGTACAAAAATGATAGCCTTTTCCAAAGAAATAGACTTTTGATACACCTAGTAATCCAACACCTATTTATAAACCTATATAATTCATTTATCTGCATGCAAACCATCCACACACAAACTGGTAAACATTTTGAAGGCTAAAGGAAATATATCTAGTCTACCATGTAAGAGTACACATGGAATCTCTTCCAAGACCCTAATTGCATTTTCACAAACTCCCACATATCCTAATACCACTATATAATATACATCCATTATGTGCAAATACAATTATCCCACATCCCTGTATAAACACACAACCCAAACTTCCTATCAAAAACACACATACTCATATCCCAGGGTGAATACTAAAAACTTCCTACTAAAAAAATTGAATACACAGTCCTAAGAAATATACATCAAAATTCTCATGCATCATGAATACACACATAAATTCAATTCAAATGCAACTTCCACTTTCCTCAAATATACTCAATTACCCATCACACTATAAATATGCAAATATACCACCCTATTTCCATCAATACATATCTGTCCTACACTACTTGCATATACATAATCCCACACTCCCACTTACTAACACAGAAATGACTCCACTAACATCTAGAATACAGAATCATACAAACCCCACACCACCCAATCCTTTCAGCTGAACATATACATCCTTTCAACTAAATAAAAGTCATACAGCTATCCTTAATTATGAGATAAGTTTATACAACTACTAAAAATTACCAAAGGAACACATATTGCCACCCAAAGTGTTCTGAAGAAACTCAATGAGCCCCTAGCAACACATTTCCCAAATATTCAAAACATATGGTCCCTACAACCAAACTAATATATCAAGCACATTCCCTAACATGGCCCATATGAACTTGCAGATATTGCATCCAAACCCTCAATTAAGTACACACAAATCCCCAATACTCATGGGGGCAAAACCACATGAGGTCAAAACATTCTCAAATCCCAAAATTACAAATGCATAACCCCAGCTCTTTGAACCTATATCCACTTTGTCTCAAACACACCAAATAAAATCACTTCTCCCATATAAAAACATCCATGACTTCCACTTGATGTAAAATATACAGAGTCATAACCAAACTACATTGGAAGACACATATCACATTCCTACCAACCCATTAGTATACAAACTCCAAACTCAATTCATACAAACATATTCCAGCACACATGCAAAACCAACCACACTCTCTGAATTCCTACTATCTCCAAGAAGCCCCCAAATATCCTTATACAACATCACATTACCAGATACACACAGACAGCAAATACTCCCTCATCCCAAAATCAAGCAAAAAATTCCTCATATGCTCAAAAACACATTCCTGATCCCTAACAACATATAGTTGAACACACAGGGTCCCAAAATTCCAAACACTCCCCCAAGTGCATGACCCCATTCCCTTGAATACAAATGTAAAAGCAACTTTCAGCCACAAATACACATGGAGTTCTGTGCAGACAAAAATTTAACTTTAGCCAGCTCTCTCTAAAGGAAATACAGTATGTTTATGTGCTGGTTTGGATGTGTTATGTACCCCAAAACTCCATGTTCCTTGAGGCAATATTGTAGCAGCAGATGTATTAGTGTTGATTAGGAAAGAATCTATTAGTTCAGTGTTTCCATGGAGATGTGACTCAATCAACTGTGGTGAGACATTTCATTGTATTTTTTCTAGGGAATTGTTGCCCTGCTCATTCAGAGTGGGTCATTATTGGATGACTGGAGTACTTTAAGAAGTGCCACACAGGCCCAGATGCAGAGCAGCTGTGAGTGACATCTTGGAGAGCAGCTGTGATATTTTGGAGAGCAACTGAGAGTGACATTTTGAAAAAGATCTGCAGCTAAGAGAGGACAAAATGCCCTGAGAGCAACATTTTGGAGATTGCCATTTTGAAATGCAACCTGGGAGCAAGCAGACACCAGCCATGTGACTTCTGAGCTAACAGGTTCTCTGGATGCCATTCGCCATTCTTCTGTGAGGTGCCCTATGGTTGATGCCTTAGCTTGGATGCTTTTGTGGCCATAAGACTGTAAATTTCTAACAAAACAAGCCCCTTCTATGAAAGCCAATCCATTTCTGGTGTTTTGCATAATGGCATCAGTAGCAAACCAGAATATTATATATACATAAATACATGAATTCCTTCAGGATATGGCATCACACTACAAATAATTGCATGATTATTATTTGATTCAGCAAAATTGCTTGTTTTACCCAATGGGTGTACTTTGTGAATGTTGACTGATATTTTTAAGTTAAAAGTAATGCAGAGTCTCAGAGGCAGGGCAAGATGGTGGATTGGTGAGCTGTATGTTATAGTTACTCCTCCAGGTAAGTAGGTAGAAAGCCAGGAACTGCATGGACTGGACACCACAGACCAATCTGAGTTTGGGCATACTTCATACAACACTCATGAACATGTTGAACTGCTGAGATCAGCAAAATCTGTAAGTTTTTGCAGCCAGGGGACCCGCACCCCTCCCTGCCAAGCTCAGTCCCATGGGAGGAGGGGCCATCAGTGTTGGGAAGGAGAAGGGAGAACTGCAGTGGCAGTTCTTACCAGAAATTCATTCTACTGATCCAAACTCCAACCATAGATAGACTGAGACCAGACACCAGAGAATCTGAGAGCAGCCAGTCCAGCAGAGAGGAGACAGGCATAGCAAAGAAAAACAGCAAGAAAAACTCCAAAATAAAAGTGGAGGACTTTTGGAGTTCTGGTGAACATAGAAAGGGGAAGGGCAGAGCTCAAGCCCTGAGGCTCATATGCAAATCCCGAAGAAAAACTGATCTCTCTGCCCTGGGGACCTTTCCTTAATGGCTCTAATTGCTTTATCTCTTAGCATTTCAATAACCCATTAGATCTCTGAGGAGGGCCCCCTTTTTTTTTAATCTTTTCTTTTTCTAAAACAATTACTCTAAGAAGCCTATACAGAAAGCCTCAAAGACTTGCAATTTGGGCAGGTCAAGACAAGAACAGAACTAAGAGAGCTCTGAGACAAAAGGCAATAATCCAGTGGCTGAGAAAATTCACTAAACACATCTTCCCAAGAAAAGGGGGATGTCCGCTCACAGCCATCATCCTGGTGGACAGGAAACACTCCTGCCCATCGCCAGCCCCATAGCCCAGAGCTGTCTCAGACAACCCAGTGTGATGGATGTGCTTCAAATAACAGGCACACACCACAAAACTGGGTGTGGACATTAGCCTTCCCTGCACCCTCAGCTGGTTGTCCCAGAGTTGGGAAGGTGGAGCAGTGTGAATTAACAAAGCCCCATTCAGCCATCATTTCAGCAGACTGGGAACCTCCATACACAGCCCAGTAGCCCAGAACCACCCTGAGGGATGGCACACACCTGTGACATAGCACAGTCGTCCCTCAACAGAGGACCAGGGGGTGCAAGGCCTGGAAGATGGACCCAATCCCAAGTCTCAGGAGCCATATGCCAATACCAAGGACTTGTGAGTCAGTGGCAGAGACAAACTGTGGCAGGTCTGAACTGAAGAATTAGACTATTGCAGCAGCTTTAAAACTCCAGGAACACCAGGGGGATTTGATTGTTAGAGCCAACCCCCCTCCCTGACCGCCCAGACACATGGCCCATATACAGGTCAGGCAACACCAACTACACATGCAAGCTTGGTACACCAATTGGACCCCACAAGACTCACTCCCAGTTCTAGTTTGCTAATGCTGCAGAATGCAAAACACCAGAGATGGACAGGCTTTTATAAAACGGGGGTTTATTTCACTACACAGTTACAGTCTTAAGGCCACAAAGTGTCCAAAGTAACACATCAGCAATTGGGTACCTTCACTGGAGGATGGCCAATGGCATCTGGAAAACCTCTGCCAGCTAGGAAGGCAGCTGGCATCTGCTCCAAAGCTCCGGCCTCAAAACGGCTTTCTCCCAGGACATTCCTCTCTAGCAAGCTTGCTCCTCTTCAAAATATCACTCCCAGCTGCACTCTATTCCCTCTCTTTGAGTCAGCTCATTTATATAGCGCCACTGATCAAGGCACCCTGAATGGGCAGGGCCATGCCTCCATGGGAACATCCCATAGGAATCATCACCCACAGCTGGGTGGGGCACATTACAAGCAAATCTAACCATCACCAAAACTTCTGCCCCACACAAGACCACAAAGATAATGCCATTTGGGGGACACAATACATTCAAACCGGCACACTCCCCCACTCACCACAAAGGCAAAGCAAGGGAGAACTGTCTTGTGGAGAACAGGTGGCTCGTGGATGCCACCTGCTGGTTAGTTAGAGAAAGTGTACTCCATGAAGCTGTAGATCTGAGAAATTAGAGATAAGGACTTCAATTGGTCTACAAATCCTGAAAGAAACCTCTCAAGTTAAGCAAATGCCAAGAGGCCAAAAACAACAGAAAATTATAAAGCATATGAGAAAACCAGTCGATATGGATAACCCGAGCCCAAGCACCCAAATCAAAAGATCAGAAGAGACACAGCATGTAGAGCAACTACTCAAAGAACTAAAGATGAATGATGAGAGCACAGTATGGGATACAAAGGTTATCAAGAAAACCCTAGAAGATCATAAAGAAGACATTGCAAGACTAAATAAAAAAAAATAGATGATCTTATGGAAATTAAAGAAATTGTTGACCAAATTAAAAAGATTCTGGATACTCATAGTACAAGACTAGAAGAAGTTGAACAATGAATCAGTGACCTGGAAGATGACAGAATGCAAAATGAAAGCACAAAAGAAAGAATGGGAAAAAAAACTGAAAAAATTGAAATGGACTTCAGGGATATGAAAGATAATATGAAACATCCAAATATAAGACCCATTGGTGTTCCAGAAGGGGCAGAAAAGGGTTTATGAAGAGTATTGAAATAAATTGTTGGGGAAAACTTCCCAAATCTTCTAAACACTATGAATACACAAATCATAAATGCCCAGCGAACTCCAAATGGAATAAATCCAAATAAACCCACTCTGAGACATATTCTGATCACTCTGTCAAACATGGAAGAGAAGGAGCAAGTTCTGAAAGCAGCAAGAGAAAAGCAATTCACCACATACAAAGGAAACAGCATAAGACTAAGTAGTGACTACTCAGCAGCCACCATGGAGGTGAGAAGGCAGTGGCATGATATATTTAAAATTCTGAGTGAGAAAAATTTCCAACCAAGAATACTTTATCCAGCAAAGCTCTCCTTCAAATTTGAGGGAGAGCTTAAATTTTTCACAGACAAACAAATGCTTAGAGAATTTGCTAACAAGAGACCTGCCTTACTGGAGATACTAAAGGGAGCCCTACAGACAGAGAAACAAAGAAAGGAGGGAGAGACTTGGAGAAAGGTTCAGTAGTAAAGAGATTCAGTATGGGTACATTAAAGGATATTAAGAGAGAGAGGGGAAAAATATATATGACAAACATAAAACAAAGGATAAGATGGCCAATTCAAGAAATCCCTTCACGGTTATAATGTTGAATGTAAATGGATTAAACTTCCCAATTAAAAGATAAAGATTCACAGAATGGATTTAAAAAAATGAACCCTCAATATGTTCCATACAAGAGACTCATCTTAGACACAGGGACACAAAGAAATTGAAAGTGAAATGATGGAAAAAAATATTTCATGCAAGCTACAGCCAAAAGAAAGCAGGTGTAGCAATATTAATCTCAGATAAAATAGACTTTAAACGCAGGGATGTTTTGAGAGACAAAGAAGGCCACTACATACTAATAAAAGGGGAAATTCAACAAGAAGAAATAACAATCCTAAATGTCTATGCACCCAATCAAGGTGCCACAAAATACATGACAGAAACACTGGCAAAACTAAAGGAAGCAATTGATGTTTCTACAATAATTGTGGGAGATTTCAGCACATCACTCTCTCCTATAGATAGATCAACCAGACAGAAGACCAGTAAGGAAATTGAAAATGTGAACAATCTGATAAATGAATTAGATTTAACAGACATATATAGAAGATTACATCCCAAATCACCAGGATGCACATACTTCTCTAGTGCTCACGGAACTTTCTCCAGAATAGATCATATGCTGGGACATAAAACAAGGCTCAATAAATGTAAAAGGATTGAAATTATTCAAAGCACATTCTCTGACCACAATGGAATACAATTAGAAGTCAATAACCATCAGAGACTTAGAAAATTCACAAATACCTGGAGGTTAAACAACACACTCCTAAACAATCAGTGGGTTAAAGAAGAAATAGGAAGAGAAATTGCTAAATATATAGAGACGAATGAAAATGAGAACACAACATACCAAAACCTATGGGATGCAGCAAAAGCAGTACTGAGGGGGAAATTTATAGCACTAAGTGCATATATTAAAAAGGAAGAAAGAGCCAGAATCAAAGAACTAATGGATCAGCTGAAGAAGCTAGAAAATGAACAGCAAACCAATCCTAAACCAAGTACAAGAAAATAAATAACAAGGATTAAAGCAGAAATAAATGACATAGAGAACAAAAAAACAATAGAGAGGATAAAGATCACCAAAAGTTGGTTCTTTGAGATGATCAACAAGATTGACAAGCCCCTAGCTAGACTGACAAAATCAAAAAGAGAGAAGACACATATAAACAAAATAATGAATGAAAAAGGTGACATAATTGCAGATCCTGAAGACATTAAAAAAATTATAAGAGAATAGTATGAACAGCTGTATGGCAACAAACTGGATAATGTAGAGGAAATAAATTTCCTGGAAACATATGAACAACCTAGACTGACCAGAGAAGAAACAGAAGACCTCAACCAACCCATCAGAAGCAAAGAGATCCAATCAGTCATCAAAAATATTCCCACAAATAAATGCCCAGAGCCAGATGACTTCACAGAGGATTTCTACCAAACTTTCCAAAAAGAACTGATACCGATCTTACTTAAACTCTTTCAAAACATTGAAGAAAATGGTACACTACCTAACTCATTTTATGAAGATAGCATTAATTTAATACCAAAACCAGGCAAAGATGCTGCAAGAAAGGAAAACTGTCCAAACTCCCTAATGAATATAGATGCAAAAATCCTCAACAAAATACTTGCAAATCAAATCCAAAGACACATTAAAAAAATCATACACCATGACCAAGTGGGGTTCATTCCAGGCATGCAAGGATGGTTCAACATAAGAAAATCAATCAATGTATTACAACACATTAACAATTTGAAAGGGAAAAATCAAATGATCATCTCAATAGACGCTGAAAAAGCATTTGACAAAATCCAACATCCATTTTTGATAAAAACACTTCAAAAGGTAGGAATTGAAGGAAACTTCCTCAATATGATAAAGAGCGTATATGAAAAACCCACAGCCAGCATAGTACTCAATGTTGAGAGACTGAAAGCCTTCCCTCTAAGATCAGGAATAAGACAAGGATGCCCACTATCACCACTGTTATTCAATATTGTGCTGGAAGTGCTAGCCAAGGCAATCCGGCAAGACAAAGAAATAAACAGCATCCAAATTGGAAAAGAAGAAGTAAAACTGTCATTGTTTGCAGATGATATGACCTTATATCTGGAAAACCCTGAGAAATCAATGGTTTGATTTCTCAAATCAAACTACTAGAGCTACTAGAGCTAATAAACAAATTTAGCAAAGTAGTGGGATACAAGATTAATGCACATAAGTCAGTAAGGTTTCTATATGCTAGAAATGAACAAACTGAAGAGATACTCAAGAAAAAGATACCATTTTCAATAGCAACTAAAAAAATTAAGTACCTAAGAATAAACTTAACCAAAGATGTAAAAGACCTATACAAAGAAAACTACATAACTCTACTAAAAGAAATAGAAGGGGCCCTTAAAAGATGGAAAAATATTCCATGTTCATGGATAAGAAGGCTAAATGTCATTAAGATGTCAACTCTACCCAAACTCATCTACAGATTCAATGCAATCCCAATCAAAATTCCAACAACCTATTTTGCAGACTTGGAAAAGCTAGTTATCAAATTTATTTGGAAAGGGAAGATGCCTCAAATTGCTAAAGACATTCTAAAAAAGAAAAACAAACTGGGAGGACTTACACTCCCTGACTTGGAAGCTTATTATAAAGCCACAGTTGTCAAAACAGCATGGTACTGGCACAAAGATAGACATATATATCAATGGAATCGAATTGAGAATTCAGAGATAGACCCTCAGATCTATGGCCGACTGATCCTTGATGAGGCCCCCAAAGTCACTGAACTGAGTCATAATGGTCTTCGCAACAAATGGTGCTGGGAGAGTTGTATATCCATATCCAAAAGAATGAAAGAGGCCCCCTACCTCACACCTACACAAAAATTAACTCAAATTGGACCAAAGATCTCAATATAAAAGAAAGTACCATAAAACTCCTAGAAGATAATGTAGGAAAACATCTTCAAGACCTTGTATTAGGTGGCCACTTCCTAGACTTTACACCCAAAGCACAAGCAACAAAAGAAAAAATAGATAGATGGGAACTCCTCAAGCTTAGAAGTTTCTGTACCTCAAAGGAATTTCTCAAAAAGGTAAAGAGGCAGCCAACTCAATGGGAAAAAATTTTTGGAAACCTTGTATCTGACAAAAGACTGATATCTTGCATATATATAAGGAAATCCTACAACTCAATGACAATAGCACAGACAGCTCAATTATATAATGGGCAAAAGATATGAAAAGTAATGTAAAAATGAACTCATGAACATGTATGTAAGAATTTCACTCAATTTTAATGACATTATCCACATCTCTGTTTGATAAAAGTTTCAAATATGGAAGAATTTTTTCTTTTTCTTATGTTACTCAAAATGCATGTTAACTACTGACACAATAAATTTTTGGTTTAATCTACATTATTAAACCCACTCCTCACTTTAAGTATAGGCCATGAAATATATCAGTAAGCTGAGCCAGTTTTCCAACATTTGTCAATTCTCAGGACTAGGTCAAGCACAGATGAAGTTATTACCTTGAAAACAGAAATCACAAAATTAGGCAGCAGGAAAGGGTAGTACCATCACAAGGACACTTTTATAAAAATGGGGTGAAAGGTGAGAACACAGTTTAAGGACTGCCCTAACACCTCCAGTCACAGAGGCCACCACTAGGAATCTGCCTTGGTGATAGGAGCCCAGGCATTACTGGAAGATTCTCCTGTCCAAAAACCATGTTCCCAGGGATATGTGTGTATGTCTGCTGGTGTTGGCAAGGCAGATGTGAGATCCTGAGGCCAAAAAGAGGGTAAAGAAATGAAGCTCCGATGCCCTCTATTTCTGGGAGAGTTTGAGATGCTTACTCAACTGGAGTCACCATCATCTTTCCTCTGCAGAAGAACATGTATGAAAAGACCACTCATGAATTTTGAGAATTAAAAACTGACAGTTCTATCTATCTAGATACCTCTCTTGGTGAATTTTGAGGGAAGAGATCTACCGTAAAGTGTAGTATTCTCAAATGGGAAGGAATGCTTATACACAGTTTGAACAGTGTTCATTTTGTTCTTGTTCATGAACTTCCAAAAATAGTATCTCAGGGGGAGGAGCTAAGATGGAAGCATAGAGATGTGTGGAATTTAGTTAGTCCCCTGAAACAATAAATAACCAGGAACAACTAGTAAATAATCTAGGGCAACTACTAGGGGACAACTGTGACTGCCCACACATCATACACCAACATGGATTGGTTGGAAAGGCTGACACTGCAACATAAAATCTGTAAGTGAAAACTGTGGAACCATGCTGGGAACCCCTCCCCTCATGGCTGGCTGATTTGCAAAACCTCCCTGTAAGAGAGAGCAGCATTCCTGGAGTGAGTGAATATAGTGCAACCTAGCTCCAACTGGGGCTCTTAGTCAACAAATGTGGATTGCTGAATACAAGATACATAGACAAGCAGCAAAGTACCCTGATGTTTCTCTCAGTGGAGAGGAGGTGGTGCTGACAGAGAGGGGAAAAATTAATTAAAAAATAAAAAAATACAGAGACTTTTAGATAATGACCTTAGAGAGCCAGAAAACACCCGTGCCCTTGGAGGGGAGCCCAGAAAGCCAGGTGCTCTATCTGATGGGTGAAATTGGGGTCCTTGGACAGTCTCTGAAAGAGGACTTTCTTTCCCTTTTTCTCTCATTCAAACTGAGTGGCAGAGTGAAGCCTCAGCCATTTTCAGTTCAAAGTGCTCTGACCCAGACAGGGGTGGAGTTGACAGAGTCAGAGAGACAAAGGAAAAATTGAAATGCCAACGATACCTCCCAAGGGGGTGTACCTTCCCTAAGAGGAAGGAAGCTGGGCACAGCTAAAGGGCCTGACTTACCCTCAGAACTCAGACCCCAGAGCCTTGGGGAAAACAGCCAAAATTTAAACTAAAGGAGCCACACCTCTTTACACCAGTCATGACTGACAGGCTGACAGGTGCCACAAGCTGGCCAGGTTAGGAAAAGAACAGCAGCTAGAGACCTCACAGGAAAGTCTTTCAACCTCTAAGACAAACCCTCAGGGAGACTTGAAACTGAATATAACCCCATTCTGAGATGTGAACCCATTTTGGTCTGGGAAAATCTAATTGGGATAACTAGGGAATCCAGATGCCTAAACAACAGTAGACTACAAACTATGCTGGGAAGAGTGGAGATATGACCCAGTCAAAGGAACAAAATTACATCTCAGTCAAGGTACAGTTGAGATATTGTTTCACTTTAATGAAGCAGTCATCTAAAGATTTCCAAAGAAATCTGCTAAATAAAATAAAAAACCAAATCAATGAGTTCAGGGAAGATATGGTAAAAGAGATGAAGGATGTAAAGAAAGCACCGGGCAAACATCAGTTAGAAATTGAAAGTTGAAAAACTATTAGCAGAATCTATGGAAATGAAAGGCACAACACAGGAGATGAGAAACACAATGGAGACATACAGCAGCAGACTTCAAGAGGCAGAAGAAAACACTCAGGAACTGGAGAAAAGGACACCTGAAATCCTCCACACAGAAGAACAGATAGGAAAAAGAATGGAAAAATATGAGCAACATCTCACAGAATTGAATGACAACATGAAGTGCATGAAAGTACATGTCATGGGTGTCCCAGAAGGAGAAGAGAAGGGAAAAGGGGCAGAAGCAAAAGTAAAGGACATAATCACTGAAAATTTCCCATCTCTTATGAAAGATATAAAATACAGAACCAAGAAGCACAGTGTACCCAAAACAGAATAGATCAGAATAGACTTAGGCCAAGACACTTAATCAGATTATCAAGCATCAAAGACAAAGAGAGAATCCTGAAAGACATGAAAGAAAATCAAGCCATCACATACAAAGGAAGCTTGATAAGACTATGTGCAGATTTCTCAGTAGAAACCATGGGGGCAAGAAGGAAGTGGTGTAATATGTTGAAGATACTGAAAGAAAAAGAACTGCCAACCAAGAATTCTACATCTGGTAAAATTTTCCTTCAAATATGAGGGAGAGTTTAAAATATTCTTTGACAAACAGGCAATGAGAGAGTTTGTGAACAAGATACCTGCTCTACAGGAAATACTAAAGGGAGACTACAGACAGATAGGAAAAGACAGGAATGAGAGGTTTGGAACACAATTTTGGGTGATGGTAGCACAACAATGTAAGCACACTGAACAAAGATAACTGTGAATATAGTTGAGAGAGGAAGGTTAGCGGCATGTGGGACACCAGAAGGAAAGAGGAAAGATAAAGCCTGGGACACTATAACTCAGTGAAACCTAGACTGCTCAATAATTGTGATAAAGGGTACAAATATGTTTTTACATGAGGGAGAACAAATTAATATCAACCTTGCAAGGTGTTTAAAATGGGGTGGTATTAGGGAAAAATACAGTCAATGCAAACTGGAGACTCTCATTAACAGAAACATTGTATTATGCTTCCTATAATGTAACAAAGGAAACATACCAAAGCAAAATGCCTATAAGAGGGGGTTATAAGGGAGGCATGTCAGACTCTTGGCACTGGTGATGTTGTCTGACTCTTATTGTACTTTGTTTTAATCTTATTTTCCCATTTGTTGCTTTTTTTTTTGCTGTCAGTTTTTTCTTTCTTTTTCTTTTTCCACTGTCTCTCTACCTTCTTTAACTCTTCCATCACCTTTGTGGAAGAAATGGAGATTTCTTTATATAGATAGTGGTGATGTTGGCGAATTCATAAATACATGATTATACAGGGACCCATCAATTATTTACTAAAGATGAAATGTATAGTGGGTGAACAATACCGTCTTAAAAAAAACAACAACAACAAAAAAACAAAATCAGATGATCAAGAAAACTTGAGGTCACTATATTGTGCTAAATAAGTCAGACACAAAAGGACAAATATTGTATGGTCTCACTTATATGAACTAATTATAATATGTTAACTCATAGACATGATATATAAGTTAACAGGATATAGAATGAGGCTAAAGAATGGAGAGTAGTTGCATATTATGACAGAATGTTTGACTCGGATGAACTTAAGTGTTTGGAAATGTACAGACGTGATCGTAGCATGCTACTGTGAGAAAAACTAACAGTGAAAGGTGTGTGAAGGTGGTGGAAAGGGGAAGCTTAGAGTCATGTATGTCACCAGAAAGAAACTTGGAGTTTGAAATATTGGAATGTATAAAGCATTGAAGCATGTGTTGAATAATGTCTGTGATTAACTGTACAAATATTAGGAATCTCTTTCATGAAGTAGAACATATATATGGCACTAGAAATACAAATTAATAATAGGTATGTAGGGGGAAAACACACCTATTGCAAATATGTACTAAGTTAGTAGTATTTTTCACATTATTTCATCAAATGTAACAAATGTACTATACCAATATCATGATTCAATAATGGATGGGGGTTAGGGATAAGGGAAGATTTGAGTTTTCTTTTTGGTTTTTGTTTCTTTTCTGGAAAATGAGTGCACAGCTGTATGATGGTACCACTGACAATTGTGCACATTGGATGATTGTGTGGTATGTGAACAATCTCAATAAAATTGAATTAAAATATTGTAACCCATTTTTACTATTTGCTGAGAAAGTGACCATTAAAGAAAGTATGGCAAAGGATTTCAGCCCTGGAAAACCTGACAAAGCAATACTTTGTAAAGAATCCATTGCTTATGTTTAACCTCTGGCATTTACTGTATTAGAGTACTTTTTCCCAGGTCATTTATTTAACACTTTGATGTTTACAATAAATGTTGACTAAGTAATGTATTTATTTGAAAACCATTTGTCATAAATTGATCAAGACATTTTATAATCTGGACCCAAAAACTTGCTCCTAGGTTTCCTGAGTCCTTGCTTGTGGGACACTGATTACGTGCTTCAACTTGGCGGGCCTGGGCCAGGGGACCGGATCCGCCCCTGGGGAGGGTGGTGGGCACGGGTGACAGCGCCCTCCACAGCCCCCCAGGCCTGGGAAAGTGAGGCCGGAGGCAGGCCCCATTTCCTCACCCAAAATACCACTGTTGGGGGAGGCTTGCCGGAGGGAACCGCCTTTTCCCCACCCCCTTATCTTGCCCGGACACTCCCCGTTGCCAGTGCAACTCCCATCACCACCAGTGCGCATACATTGTTGCCAGACACCGTTACCGGAGCAACTCCCGCACCTTTTCAATCAACCTCCACACCCTCTCAGAACCAATCCAAGCCTTTAACCCCTACAGCTACCCCGCCCTCTAAACCGCCCAATATAAGCTTGTACTCTCCCCTAATAAAGCTCTCTCTTGGCTTCTTCACCCTAAAAGAAACGTGTCCCGCCTGTTCCTTTCTCGCCGCCCTCCATACTTTGCACGCCTCCGCTGGGGACCGGGCCCAGTCCCCCGCCTCGCCCTCGCCTCCGGGAAAGAGCCCCCGCCGCCGGTACCCTCCGAGCAATCCTGAGAGCCTAGGATTTAGCAACCGGCCGCCACTCCCCCCCCCCTAGACGAGTCAACTGCGACCGCACTTGCTCCTCAAGTGGAATTATTAAGTAGCATCCATTGTTACAGAATGGAATAAAAATTCAGACTTAGTTATATATTCAGTATATTTTTTCTCTTTCAATGATAATGTGAAAATGGAGTGATTTGTTGATGAAGCCAAGATTCAAACACTGGTCTCATTCTTGTAACATCACTGCTCTTTTATATGGGGCAACTAACAACAGCTTAATACATTATATGCCTTGATAGAGTTGCCAAATAAAATACAAGATGCATAACTGAATATAAATTTCAGATAGACATTGTTCCAGTTTGCTAATGCTGTCATTTTGAAAAACACCAGAAATGGACTGGCTTTTATAAAGAGAATTGATTTGTTTACAAAGTTACACTCTTAAGACCATAAAGTGTCCAAGGTAAAGCATCAACAGTAGGTTACCTTCACTGGAGAAAGGCCATTGGCATCTGGGAAATCTCTGTTAGCTGGGAAGTCACATGGCTGGTGTTTGCTACCTCCTAGGTTGTGATTCAAAATGACGTTCTCCAAAACGTCAGTGTCCATCTTCAAAATGTATCTCTAAGCTGCAGCAGTGAACTCCTTCTGTCTGTGAGCTTTTTATATGACTCCAGTGATTAAATCAAGACCCATCCTGAATGGGTGGGACCATCTTATGTAATCAGATTTATTACCTATAGTTGAGTGGTCACATCTACATGAAAACATCCTAATCCAAATATTCCTACCTAATCAACACTAATATGTCTGCTCCTACAAGACTGCATCAAAGAACATGGCATTTTGGGGGACACAGTACATCCAAATTGGGACAGAGTACATTCCAACCACTAGACCACAAAATGACATGATGTTTCCAAATACAAAATATATTCATCCCATCACAATATCACAAAAGCTTAAATCCTTTCAGTAACAATAGGTAAGCACAAGATTCCATCAAAATCAGTCACAGGTGTGGTCTTGCCCTAAAGCAAAATTCCCCTCTGGCTGTGGACCACTGATAGAACAAATTATCTGCTTCCAATATCCAAAGTGGGGACAGTCATAAGATACAAGTTTCCATGGCCATTAGCAGAAAGAGTAAAGAAAATAGGGTTGAAGAGACCAAAACAGTTCCTAAAGCCTGACAGAGAAACTCCATTAGGTTTCAAAGTTTGGAAGTCATTATAGGATGACATTTCCTCCTTGGGGCTTGATATGGCAGGAGTCCAACCCTTTCCAAAGGCTTGAATGGCAGCCCTTTCCTCTCCACATGCTTGGGTCAGTGCTCCAACATATCCATACAATGGGGAGACCACCTTCTTGGCCTAACCCTCTTCCAACATCAGGGTGCCACCCAGACTACCTCTCTTGGACAAAGTCTTTCCCCTTTCTGAACAGTGGGGTGGCAGCCAGGCTCTCTTCAATCCCTGGGGAATGTGCTCCACCCTCTGAGGCCTCTGGTGGCAGCACACTTCCTGAACATCAAGGCAGAAGGCCCACCCTCTGCCTCTGGGACAAAATCATCATTTTCGCATGTGTGAGCCATTTTACTCTCCCTGCCTGATACCTCTTGATGCCAGACCTTAATCTCCATGACTCTGTATTTGAAGAAATTTTTCTTTCAGTTTATTCCTTCTCCATCCCCTCCAGTACAGACTGACAGAGGCTCCATCTATACAGATCTCCCAAAAATCTTGTTGGCTTGGCATGAAGCACACAAGGGTCAAAACCATCAGACAATAGGAGTTTCCACAAATCCTTTCTGGATAACTCCATCTCCAATCCTGGCTTGTAATGAAATGATGGGTGGGGCCCATGTTAAGTTAAATCCTCATGTGGGGCTGTAGCCTCTGTGGTCCATATTCTAGAAGCCCAGAATTTTCTAAACTATTATTTTCTGGTTTATTCATACCAAATTGTTCATTTCTCAGCTTATCTCTGCCCTGTCACATTTTACTGTAAGCTGCAAGGAGAAGCCAGGGTATATCCTCCATATGTAGTCTGAAGATCTCCTCAGATAAGCATCCCAGCTTATCAGTTTCAACTTCTGCCTTCCATCTGACACCAGGACATGATTTTGACAAATTATCTGCCACTTTAAAACAAGGATTGCCTTTCTTCCGCTTGGCAATGACACAGTAATCATTTCTGCTCAAGGCCTCATCAGAAGTATCTTTGAGTCCATATTTCCACAAATAGTCTCTTCAGAGCAATTTAGGCCTTTTCTATCAAGCTCCTCACAATTCTTCCAGAATCTTTCCCTTATCCACTTAAGCTATTCTAACATGTTTGGTATTTGCAAACTCTTGGTACCAAAATCTGTTCCAGTTTGCTAATGCTGTTTTGCAAAACACCAAAAATGGGCTGGCTTTAAAAAGGGGGATTATTTGGTTACAAAGGTAGTCTTAAGGCCTTAAAGTGTTCAAGGTAATGCATCAATGATAGGGTACCTTCACTGGAGAAAGGCCATTGTCATCTGGAATACCTCTGCTAGATGGGAAGGCATGTGGCTGGTGCCTGCTTGCTCCCAGGTTGTGTTTCAAAATGCAATCCCCAAAATGACAGTGTCATCTTTCAAAGTCTTCAAAAGGTATCTCTAAGCTGCAGCAGTGAGCTCCTTCTCTCTGTAAGCTTTTAAAAGGGCTCCAGTGATTAAATGAAGACCTATGCTGAATGGGCAGATCCACATCTCCATGGAAATTATCTAATCAGAGTTATGACCTACAGTTGGGTGGGGCACATCTCCATGAAAACAACCTAATCCAAAGATTTCAACCTAATCAACTTAATATGACTGCTCCCAGAAGATTGCATCAAAGAATATGGCATTTTGGGGTACATAATACATCCAAACTGGCACAGGCATTATGTTTTTTTAAAAAAATAACTTGTCTTTTCCTTCAGTGGCATGAAATATCTCTGGAAAGATTAAAACTAAAAAATATGATTTTTTAAACCAAAGAACCAACAGCTGGCCCATAATTTTACTTTTCATTCAAAACTTAAAACACACACAACCCCCCCAGTACATTAAAGATTAGATAGATATCTCATTATTTTAAAACAGCAAAGTATAGACAACACACTTTGTTTCCCATTATTTAAATGTGTCAAAAAAACAAAATAATCCAAATAATTAAAGTATTATACCTTTCTGATAATGTATTGCAACCTTCAAATTTTTCTTCAGAGGCATTTTCTGACAAATTTGGTTTTACAGAGTTAATTATGGTCACTCAAGCTACTACTTGTAGGTTATTTTTTACAACAATTTCTTATGTCTGCCATCAAAATATTCTATTATAATTAATACAGTGATTCTTATTTTAAAGTAACAAGTAAAGAAAATATCCTAATGACATTTTATTTGTGATTAATAAAGCAAGCCTAGTACTATAACTAAAAAAGGTAATGGTAAAATAAGATTTGTATCCAAATGTAAAAGAAATGCGAAGTTTTCTTCACATATGTTTATCAATGCTTTTTCTGTATAACTGTTTCCATTTTATTCCATTTTATTACTAACTTTGTCATTTGAGGCTTTTTTCCCCCACACTCCTATTAATTTGTTGATTTAGCAATAAAAAACACATTTTTCTCAAATTAGAATAATGTACATAGCTTTCCTTTTTACATTCATGTCTTTTTATCCAAACCATTAATATTCTCTTCTAATTGGCAACTCCTAATGTATTTTTAAGCAAATAAACATCAATTAAATTAAATTTCTCAAATAATCTCATGTGATATAGCTTGTTTTCTTTTATATAAGGCCTTAGAATACTCAGTATACATTGTGTCAAAACAGTAAACTCTCTTTGCTCTCCCACAAAATGTTCTTTACAGCTCTGAAGTGCTGTGATTCTGGCATTTACCAGCAGATACATACTATTTTAATGTAATTTTCATGCATTTATTGAAATTTTCATGAAACACCAAAGATGTGTTGATGTTCTGTCCTAACTTAATTTTTTTTTTAAATTAAATGAAGGCACATGAGTCTAATATGTATTGTGCCTTAGATACTGTAGGCTGCTGCATGATGTGCAGGTTAAGCTTAAAAATAAGAAATAGGATATTTAAAAATTTATATGGAAAGTCCTGCCCAATTCTCTACTTCAAATAAATTTATATACAAATGTAACCTTCTTCATGTTTTAATGAATGCTTATTCTTATTCTAAACATTTAAACATCAACAAGGCACTAATTATAAATATGAAAATCTGTTTTTCAAGGAGTCCTAGATCAAGAATAACCTTAAAATCTAGTAAATTGGACTAATTCAAAACTTGGGTGGAGACAGGGTGTAGATGGGTGGTAGGTTGTACCTATCACGCTAAATTAGGGAGGAAAGAGTCTTCAAGTTTCATCTACTGCTATTTAGTCACAAGTTTTGAATGCCTGGTTTTAATACTCAATGAACAGTTACATAATATTGACCCTCAGTTCTATCTCAGATGTCATAATTTTAAGAGAAAAGAGAAAAACTTAACCTATCCCATCCAAAACACTGAAATCATACAATGTAACAGTTGTGCTCACAATTTGGAAGACAGATATGTATTTCTAGAAACCAAACTTTAAAAATCAGAATTTCATATCTTGTGCAAGCATGTTAAATTCCAGCAGTGCTATATGGTGAAGTTCCATGGCTTCTTTTGTCCTAGTCACATTTGGCTCTCCTGCAATGAGAGCCTGCATTTCACTGAGACTCCCCAGAGAGGGGCTACAGTGCATAACAGAGAGGTTCACCACATCAGTATACATACAGTGTATTATATAACTATCACATTATTTGGTATAATGGACTCATCTAATATAATTCTTGTGGGAGTTCTCAAAGTTTGGTCCATGATTTCTTCACCAGTCTGCATCCTCCTTTGTAATAAATTTTGAAAAATAAAACAGGGATTGTGCTGAAATAATGGCCTTGTGAGCTTTGAGCTCTTCATCTAAGCAGTTATAATTTCCACCAAAAGCTTCAATCAATTCACAGTCCAAAGTAAAACTAAGGACATCATAATAACACATGTAATCAAAGAGTCCATACATATCTACATTGATGAAATTTGGTATTCCAAGTTCTTCACTAAGCTGAACTAGAATGTTGACATTTTGAAACCTTGAGTCCTCCATTCTAAAGACTCCTGTATAAAGGTAGTGTAACAAAGTAGAAAACATGGGCATATTGATACTAGCTGTATTAATGTCCATTATTATCTCTGCTCCATATTCAGGTGAGGAAGAAAACAGTGTTTTAAAAAATGGACACCTTGCTACCAAAATGGCACAATAAGCAGGAATACAAGTTTCTTAAATAGTAAGTCTACATCAGTATAATACTTGTACTCATAAAGATGGGCCATATCTTTCTGGTCCAGTCAAACTGGCTCATGGAGAAAGCACCTTTAAGGCTGAAGTAACCTCAAATTCCTCCACTAAAGCACTGACATTTACAGGAGAAGAGTTCTTGCATCTGCTTGGTGTGATCAGCAGATCACACACTTAACAAATTTTTGAGGGTGGCAATGCCAGAGGTTTTCTTTTTTTTTTTGTCTTGTGGTTTCTCTTGGCCGTGGTCAAGGCTATACAATTTTGATTCAAAACACTAGCCTTGCTGAGACTAGAATGATGTTCCCATAAAAGTTTGTTGGGCTTGTGAATTTCCCCATCCTTGGGGAAAAGGAATGAGGATAGTTAGATGCATTAGCACCCATTTTCATCACTCACTCATGCATTCCATCTGCTGGTTCTCCAGAGTGTAATCCCAGGGGCTTGTATGCACCTTAGACTCTGGATCCAGAAGCCTCTTTTCATTCATTTCTGGGAGGGCCCCCCTGCTGCTGCTGCTACTGCTGCATGAACAGCTGTTGCCACCCTCACTACCACCACCACCAGCAATGCCAACTGCCCCAGTGCCAGAACCCCTAGCTGACCTTCTCCTATCACCACCACTCTCTCTTCTCCTGACAGTGGCTCAGGCTCCAGGACTGCTCCAGGTTCCCCTTGCCACCATCTTGACTCCTAGAGGGAGCAGGAGAGGCTCAGCTCTGCACAGCCCTAGGGTGCTTGTGCATCACTGTAGAGCCCACCAGGCATTGGTTTTTCTGTGAAGAAGAACTGGGTTGCCATGTTTCAAGGGGTATAAAAAGTACAAATTCACTTTTGATCCCTGCAAAGGAATTATCTGTTTAAATTTTAATTAAATTCATTAATCTAAGAAAAATTAAACCTATAACAAAAATAATCTGAGAAAAAAGGAAGAAGTTTCTAGTTGTGGAACTACAGAAGGAATGGCAGTTCTTAGATATAGTGGAGCATTCCAGGAAAGGGGATGGTTAGTAAGGCAGGCCCAGGTGGATATTGAAGAGCTTACAGAACTGGACATTAGTAACATGAAATAATTCATGTGATCTGGAGAGCACTATGTAAAAAAAAATGAAAATTATAGATCTGCTGAGGAAATCCTAAGTTAAAACAACCTGTTACCTTTTCTCCATAAGTGCACAAATATTTATCAGACTATGTGTTCCAAATTTTCTTCAGAAAGTGTATTCATTGAAGTGAGTAAGAAGCCTAAAACTCCATTTGCAGATTAGGGTGCATAAAACTAGGTTTATTGATAAAGAATTCAAACAAAGAGAACTCAGAATAAGAATTTGTGATATAAATCTGAAAAAGAGTGTACAAAATGCTCCAAAAAGGTACATTCAAATTCACTGCCATACCATAATTAGAAGAAAACTTCTAGTCCTTACTTACCTTTCAGTGTCCTACAATGTATATTTCCCACCACTCACCCAGGCCCCAACTGCCCTGTTACTCTCTTGTTTTAAAGTATCTTCAGTCCTACACCCTACTCCTGTTTAGATTCAGGCTTTTCCCTCCTCTACTTGGATTCCCAAAAATTTGCTGGAAACAGATCTCTTTCTGGGTCTTGGACCCAAATCCTGCATGTCCCAGAAGCTGCCAGAGAGAGCTGTCCTTAGTACGAAGCTGATGGGATGAATTCAGAAGATAGAAAATGTGTAGGGTCAGAGTGTGTTATCAGAGTTCCTGGAACCTCTCAAAGCCTTGGGAAGTCAAATTTGACCCTTACTCTTATGACAAACTTGGGCACCACATTTCACCCAGGAGAACACACTTGTGGGGCTGGAGAGGCACCCAGTGCTAGGCTGAGATGCATGAGTATAGTAAATGATTCAGACCCCAGTTTTGAGGATTCAGCTCTGAATTCAACCCCCTCTTCTGAGGGCCAGGGTGGTCTCAGACTCGGTTCCCTTTTCAGAGCATTGTTGTAGCACCATTATGGTCTCTCCACCTGGTGGGAGAACTGGTCCTGTGGGCAAGGTGGTGGCCCAGGAGCCTTGACCTGTGAAAAATCAGCTCCAGCTGCTCCTGCCCATGGACTACAGACAAGCCCACAATTTCTGGCCCACAGATGTCCCAACTCTCCAGTGGGAGAACATATAATGCAGAAGAAGAGGAAGGAGACATTTGAGAATGAGCCCCAGCTTTACTGTACCTGAGCATTTGCCTTGGAACATGAACCACTGCTCTGAGCCTCAGTTTACCTTTTGTGTCATGTCCATAAAGGGCTTAGTGCAACTTCTAGCAGAGAGTGTGAGGTCAATGAAGGCTGACAGGTGTATTATCATTGTCATTTTAATGCCCTTATGTGGCCCTGGCCTCCCTAGCTCAATGAGGCATAAATGTTTCTTCTCCCACAGACTGGGACCCTAAGCCCCAGTCCCAATGCCCCACAGATTGACAATTGTTTCTTTGTGGACACTATAGCCAAACAGCCTTTATACTGCTCAAGGACCTTCAGGAAGTGGCCTGGGAAGTGCTGGCCCCCATGACCCTGCACCAGCCTCCTTGCCTAGGTGCCCCATGCAGACAGACACCTGCAGGTGATGATGATGAACAGACACTGAACAGTAGCACAGGGAGCATGAGGTGGCCCTGCAGGCACTCCGCACATGAGGACATTGCAGTTCTCAGCTGGGTGCCTTCATCCTCAGCTGAGCTCATTATCAGAGGCTTAAAGTCTTCCTGAAGGGAACTTGCCATCCTTGGTAGCTTGTGGTTCAATGCTGGCTTTGATAGGAAGGTCTGGTTTTGAGGCTGGAAGCCCTGGATGGGGCCTGGTTGGGGCAGCAGCCATGGGTATGTTGACAAAGAGGAGAGATGCTTCAAGGAGAAAAGCATAGCTTTGGGGGCTGTATGTGAAGGGGGTTCATGAAGAGAGGGGTGTGTCCTGGGAACTGACTTAAGGGAGATTGCTTCTCTGGGGATAGGGGAGTTGTGTGTGCAATTCTTTATGAATAATGCTTGTTGACTTTGGTGATGAATTCACAAATATTGTGTGAGTAGGTTTTTGCCATTACAGATGTTCCCTCTGGGTGGTAGGCTTATTGGGTTTCTGAGACTCCAGGAGGAAGCTGCCTGACAGTGGCTCCTGGGAATCTGTCTGAAATTGACCCTCAGTCTCTAATGGTGAGTCTACTTCATATCCAGTTTCTGTATCATAGACAAGTGTGGGGCACAGCCTCTGATTATGGGACCTGAGCAAATGCCTTCCTCTCCTAAGCCAGTTTATTACAGTTTATTTAGTTATTTTTTCAACTCTAGTATACAGTCAAGTAGGTTCATAATTGATAACCTCTATCCTTTTGAGAAAAATGTTACCTTACATTTTCACATCTTCCAAAGTCACTTAGGTCAGTTCTTATTTTCCTTACCACCTTCTGTGAGGTTGTGTTTTGAATTTGCAATACAGGTCAATCTACTTGCCATAGTCTGCATGGCATCCTAGAGGCAGCTATTATCCTCCTTTATCTTTAGAAGCCAATATTCCTGTGATACGAACACCAGACAAAGGCCATACACAATAAAAAATGAATATAATATTATGGACCAATTTCCCTAATCAAGGTAGAGGCAAAAATTATTTACAAAATACTAGCATCTAAATTTCACAATATATAAAAAGAATAATGCACCATGACAAGTGGAGTTTATTCCAGCAATGCAAGATTCAGTTGATTTTAAAAACCTCAATGTAACCTAAGATAATAATAGGGTAAATGAAAAGATAATGTTTGATCATATCATGCTTGCAGAAAAGCATTTGACAAAATACAGCATGATCCATGATAAAACTGTCAGAAATCTTGGAATAAAGGGGGAGACTCCTAACTGTGATAGAGAATAACATAAACCTGCAACTAATATCATAGATAATGTGAAATATTGAATGCTTTCCTGCTAATATTGGATATGAGGCACAGATATCAATTCTCACTGGTATTTACATGGTATTAGAAACTCTGGACCACACAATTTTAGACAAGAAGAAGATGAACACCATGCATTTAGAAAGGAAGAAATACCACTCTATTTGCAGATAAGATGATGGCCTATATAGAAATTTCCAAAAAATCTGCAGAAAACCTCCTCAAGTAATGAGTAAGTTCAGCTGGTTGCAGGTTACCAGAAAAATGTGGAAAATTATTTTTCTCTATACTGACAACAAGCACATGGGAACAAATTAGAATGCCATTTGTAATCCCTCATGGAAAACCAAAGAAATATTAAGATGTAAATCAAACAAACTTGCACAAAATTTGTATGCTGGAAACCACAAAAATGCTTTTGAAAGAAATTAAAGAATATCTAAATAAATTGAGAGAAATCTGGTGGTTGTGGATTGGAAGACTCACAAAGAAAAGGTGACAATTCTTCCCAAAGTGATATAAAGGTTTAACACAATTCCTGTGAAAGTCGCAGTATGAGCAACTGTAAACTCAGACTATTTTCTAAAATTCATATTAAATTGAAAAGAACTAAAATAATTTTGACAAAAGAAAAATGTAGAAAGGCATACACTACCACATTTGAAGACTAATGTAGGTACAGAAACTAGGACTGTGTATTATTGGCAGGAAGACACATAGATGAAAGGAACATAATAGAAAGAATAGAAAACACAGAAATAAAAATGTATAAGTATAGCCTTCTAATATACGACAAAGTTATAATCATGATTGAATGGAAGAAAGATAAGTTTTCAACAAAATGTGTTGCAGCAGTTGGATAGCTATAAGCCAAAAAAAAAAAAAAAGACAGAAAATAATTTTGACCTGAAACTCATATTAGTACAAAAATTAACTCAACACTGTCATGGCATTTAGTGTAATATGTAAACTATAAATATTTTACAAGACAGTACTTTTAGAGGAAAATCTTTGGTACCTATGAAATGTTCTTAGATATAAAATTCAGTAAAAGTATTACATAACAGACTTCTTCAGAACTGAAAAATGTTGCTCTGTAAAAGATCTTGTTAAGAAGATAAAATGACACAGTACAGATTGAGGCAAATGTTTGCAAAGAACATGTCAGATAAGGGGCTAATAGACTGTATACAAACTCTCAAAGCTCAGTTATAAAAAACAAACATTCCATTTAAGAAAGGGCATAAGACTTGAAGTGACACTGCACTGCAGAGCATATAAAAGTGGTCTATAAGCATGTGAAATGATGTTCAACAATGCTAGTCATCACACCATTATCAGATATCATTACACACTTATTAGAACAGCTACAATAAAAAGTGATAATTCCAAATGTCATGGATATGAAGCAACCACACTTCTCACACACTGATTTTAGTTTTACAACAAAAGGTGAAGCAACACAAGAGAAAAAAAGATAAAGATTTCATCAAAATTAAAAATTGTGCACATCAAGGGAAGTTATCAAGAAAGCAAAAAGAAAACCCATGGAATGGAGAAAATATTTGAAATCCATATGTCTTGTAAGAGTGTAATATCTGGAATATATTAAGAACTCCTACAACTCAACAACAAAAAAATAACCCACTTAGTAAATGTGCAAAAAGTTTTAATAGACATTTCTCCAAAGAAGGTATTCAAACAGCCACTATGCCACTATGTATATGAAAAGCTGCTCAATGCCATTAGGCATGAAAGAAATGCAAATTAAAGCAGGAATTAGATGCCACTTAACATGCATAGAATAGCCATTATCTTTAAAACTCAAAATAACAAGGGTTGGCAAGGATGCAGAGAAGTAGGAAATCTTATACATTGTTGGTAGGAGTGTGAAATGCTGCAACTACTGTGGAAATGATTAGACAATTCCTTAGAAAGTACAACATAGAATTACTACATGACTTGGCAATTCCACTCTTAGGTACATACCCAAAAGAATTGGAAGCCAGGACTCAGATAGATATTTGTACACCAGTGTTGATTGCAGCATTATTCACAAAAATGAAAAAGTTGAAAAACCCAAGTGTTCACTAATAGATGAATAAACAAAATGTGATGTATCCATACAATGGAATATTATTCAGTTGTAATAAAAGAAGTGAAGTGCTTATATTTACTACAAGATAAGTGGACCTTGAAGACAACATGTTGCTTAAAATAAGCCAGGCACAAAAGGACAAATATTTATGGCTTACCATTTATAAATTAATTATAAAATGTATCCTTATAGATAGGAGGTAAAACATAGACCATCCTCCATTGAAGGTACCCGATTGCTGATGTGTTACCTTGGACACTTTATGGCCTTAAGACTGTAACTGTGTGACCAAATAAACCCCCTTTTATAAAAGCCAATCCATTTCTGGTGGTTTGCATTCTGGCAGCATTAGCAAACTAAAACACCCCTCACGTTTTTTTCTGACAGTTGGAAACTGAGGTTCCTGCACTCCATGTTATTCCTACTGATGTAGTTGACCACCCTGTTATTGTCATTTCCACCACTATCAACCAGAACCTTCACACACACACACCCATGTATTTTCCCTCAGGAAACTGTCCATTTTAGACATGTGTCACATTTCTCTCACTGTTCCCATGCCTGTGCCAAGTCTCTCACTGGCAAAAGGACCATATCAATGGCTGTCTGTGCAGCTCAGATCAGCAGAGTCATTTATTACACATATGTGGAGATGTTCCTCACCATCATGGCCCAGGACAACTATGTGGCCATCTGTCAGAACTTCCAATACCCTAGAATAATGAACCCTCATGCCTGTGTCCATATGGCATTGGCCTCACTCCTGAATGGTCTGACCTACTCAAGATTCCATGCTGTGAAAACATTCTGTCTGCCCTGCTGTTGCTACAACATGGTCCATCAGTTCTGTGATGCCTCCTATCTGCTGAGGCTCTCATTCTCTGACACCTTCATTAATGAGATTGTAAATCTTGACTCTGTCATGGTGTTTGGTTGTGGCTGCTTTATCTTCATTGCCATGCCTTATACTTGCATATTTTCAACTGTATTCAAATTGCCTACCAGCAGAGAGTCAGGGAAAACTTTTCAACCTGTGTCACTCACATCTTCATGGTATATGTCTTCCTCAGCCCTGGCAGCTTTATGAATCTAAAGCCTTCAGTGACCTCTGAAATGATACAGGACATGATTCATTATGTATTTTATAACACTGTTCCTCTGTTTTTAATCATATCATCTAGAGTCTTAAAAATAACAGGAAGAATGGGAAAGAAGATATGGCATAGAGAGGAGCGAAAGTTAGTTAGTCTCCCTGGAACAACTATTAAACAACCAGTAACAACTAGTAAATAAACTGGAATGACTGTTTAAGCTAATGGTGACTGTCCACATATCATACACCAACCTGGATTGAGAGGAATGCCTGAGATCACAGCTAAAATCTGAAGTAAACACTGCAGACTTGAGCCTGGAATCCATTCCCCCCATGGCAGCCTGAACTGCAAAACCTTACTGTGATAGAGAGTAGCACTCTTTGAGCAACGGAATATACCTCAGTCCAGCTCCACCTGAAGTTTTGACAAACATGGACTGTTCAATACAAGGTGCAAATCCCCAACAAGCAAAGAGAAGCTTTTAGTGATGACTGAGGTTAAAGAGCCCAAGGACTTCTCTGTGCTGGGAGGGGGAGCCCAGATGACTGGGTACTGTCTCTGACTGGTGGGTGAATCTGGAGGGACCAAGGACTGGCCCTGAAGGGGGTTTTCTGTGCCTTTTTCTATCTCTCAATCTGAGTGGCTCAGTGGAGAAAGCCACAGCCATTTTCAGTTCACAGCTCTCTGATCAGACATGGGCAGAGATAGCAGGGTCAGAGAGACAAAGAACCTATTTAAATGATGATGATCACTCCTACAGGGTTTATCTTCCTTAAGAGGAAGGAGGTGGTATCTAGCCCTACTATCAGCCTCCCATTCATTACCAGAATCCAGATCCTGGGGGAAAACAGCCAAAACAGAAACTAAGTACTAAGGGGGCCATGCTTTTTTACACCAGAATGACAGGCTGATAGGCACCACCTGCTGGGCATTTTAGGAAGGGCACAGAGGCTTGAGGCCTCACAGTGTGGGTCAATCTTCTAAGACACACCCTCGGGGAGACCTGATACTGAATATTTCCCCCTTATGAGAGCTGAGCTCATTCTGTTCTACGACTACCTGATTGGGGTAACCAAGTAAACCTGATTGCAAGGTGTTAAAAATAGGATGGTATTGGGGGGGAAATGCAATCAGTGCAAACTAGAGACTATAATTAACAGAAACATTGTATTATGTTGTCTTTAATGTAACAAAGGCAACATAACAAAGCTAAATGCATACAAGAGGAGACAAAAGGGATGGGTATGGGGCTCCTGGCATTGGTGATGTTGCTTGACTCTTTGTTCTACCCTAGTTTAATGTTATATTTCCTTTGGTTGCTTCATAGCTGTAATTTTTTTTTTCCTTTCTTTTTTCTTTTCCTTTATCTCTCCACCTTCTTTGACTTCTCCTCCTTCTTTGTGGAAGAAATGTTGATGTCCTTACACAGATAGTGGTGATGATGCTGAATACATAAATACATGACTATGCAGGAACCATAAATGGTTTACTTAGGACAGAATGTATGGTGTGTGACAAAACTCTTAAGAAATTGGCTGATGAAGAAAACTTAAGGGCACTATATCAAGTGAAATAAGTCAGACACATAAGGACAAACACTTCAAGGTCTCACTGATATGAACAAACCATAATATGTAAACTTTTAGACATGAAATATAAGTTACCGGGAAATAGAATGAGGCTAAAGAATAGGAAACAGTTGTTTCTTATGAGCAGAATGTTCAACTAGGTTGAACTTAAGTGTTTGGAAATGGACAGAGGTGATCATAGTATGTTGTAAGAATAACTAACAGTGCTGAATGGTTTGTGAAGTTGGTGGAAAGGGTAAAATGAGAGTCATATATGTCACCAGAAAGTTGGAGGTTAAAAATGGGAATGTATAAAACAGTGAATCCTGTGGTGGGCAATGTCCATGATAAATTGTACAAATATTAGAAATCTCTTTCCTGAACTAGAACAAATATATGAAACTATAACTGGAAGTAAATAATAGAGGGGCATATAGGGAGAAAAGTGTACCTATTGTAAACTATATACTACAGTTAGTAGTATTTGAACATTCTTTCATCTGCAGTAACTAATGTACTATACCAATTCTATGAGTCAATAAATGAGGGGGGTATTTAAGAGTATGGGATGATTTGAGTTCCCTTTTTGGTCTTTATTTCTTTTCGGGAGTAATTTAAGTGTTCTAAAAATTCAAAAAATACAACTGTGGTGATGCATGCACAGCTTTATGATGCTCCATGGACAACTGAATGTACACTTTGGATCTTTGGATAATTGTATGGAATGTGAACAATCTCAATTTAAAAAAAGCAGGAAGATATGAGGAAAGTATTATTAAGAAAGCTTTGTGCAGGAAAATTATAAAGATACATTTTCAGTTTATTCTGCTGTTTTTCTGTGAAATTCAAACTCACATAATATACATTCATTGTCATATGAGATTTGATAAAGGCTCAATATTATAGGGTGCCTTGATGTGTAGTAAAGCTGGGAAAGCCTCAAAAGGTTTAACTTCATATCCCCCTCCTCACAATCCTCCTTATCACTTGGACAAACTCTGTTCCTGCTTTTCTCTGCATAGCTGTCTGCATTTCCCTGCCAGCCTACAGAATTATTCTACTAAGGTAATCATCTTCCCACAGAAACCAGGGACATCTTCACCTCTTGTTACAAAGCTTGCTTCCTCCATTCCCTGTTGGTTCACTCCATCCCCCAGTGTCACCTCTGTGTCTTCCTGCATGGTGTATCTTGTCCTCCTCCCAGAGACTGTGAATTTATGTGACTAGGAAACAGCTTTAAATCTCATCTATACATTTAAATGTTGTGTGTTCTGTTGTCCCTCCTCAACCATACAGTTGAATTTCCTCCCCCACCAACATGGTAAAGAGGAAACCAAAAAAGGTTTTACATATTACATCACTCCAAAATACCTGTTTTTAAACTTGAGATACCAATCTAATAAAATAACAACTTCTGTTTTATATAACACTCTCCACTTATCCTCTGTAATATGGGTAAATATTTTCAGTAATTACATGTTATAATGAGTGGTTATGACTAAAAGTTTTTGAGAATCACTTTAGATCAGATATAGTTATGATTTTCAAAGGAAACCCCAACAAATCAGATGTGGAGATGAGTTACAGACATTTTCTGGCATTATAAAATGAAATGTGAAATAAATACAAAAATAATACAGTACTCAGTTAAAGCAATTTAAGTACTTGAAAAATACTTAATAATGAAAGCCAGAAGAAATTATAACCTAAGATATGTATATACAAATAAACATATGCAATAAAACTAACATTACTTCCATCTGGAGAGTAAAACATATAGGGCCACATAGAACTAAGAAAAATATGATTTAAATATTCTTTTTATGATAAAATTTTCTGATATTTGAGAGACCCTTCTTTACCACTCTTGGCTATATTTAGATTGAATTACTTTAAAAAAACTCCATGTTGAATGGAACATTTTCAAGGAATAAAACCTTCCTGCTGTCTACAAGTCAGTTTTCTTATTAATTTATTTTCTCAAATATGTGACTTCTCATATTTTTGTAAGGGGTCATATTTGACAAATATTAAAGATCAGTGCTGAGTATCTGTCCTATGTATTAACCCATATCAACTTTTAGATTTAGTTTAGTTTATTTTGTTCCATAATATAAACTTATTTTTGTAACCTAAAAACTTGTGTAAATATTTGCTTATCCTGGATAGAAAGTTAATTTTTCCTAAAAATTTTTTTCTTTAAACTGGTAAACACTTTTTTAAAAAAAATTTTATTGTGAAATATATACAGAAAAGTGGTAGTTTTCAAAGTATGGCTTAATGGGAAGTAATACAGCAAATTTCAAAGAATGTTATGGATTACAGTTCCACAATATCAGTTATTTCCTTCTAACTGTTCCCAAACACTATAGACTAAAAAATAATCTATACAATTATTCATTAGTCATAATCATTTGTTAAATCCTATCTTGTCTGTTGCTATTCCTCCCTTTCATTTGATCATTGTCTCAATCTTCAGGGATATCAAGGCAATGACCACTCAAACTTGTTCATATTCAAAAGAGGTGTCAACATTGTGAGAAAGATAGGTGTAGCTGGTTGATGTCCTTGATGAAACTGTTACCTCTTGAATTGGAGATTTATCTGGCATAGAAGTAATTGGGAGGCTTTAAGTTTCCAAAAAATAAACTTAGTGTGTAACATATTTATAGAGTCTCAAGTGGAGATATGGGTAGAGTTCCAGAGTCTACGGTACTCTTTAGACTTTCAGGAATACTGTTGGCTGGGGCTTTGCATGCCATGGCAATTTGCAATATCTTGCTGAAGCTTGCATGAGAGTAACCTCCAGGATAGCCTTTTGAGCCTATTTGAAAACTCTTAGCCATTGAAACCTTATTTTGTTTCAGTGTTTCCATATTTTGGTCAAGAAATCATCCTTAACACCATGATGTCAAGCCAGGGCCATTACTGGGAGTCATGTCTTATGTAGTGGGGGAAGGTAGTGAATTTATTTGCAGAGTTGGGCTTAGAGAGAGGGATGACACATTTGATAAAGAAAAAAGGTTGTTAACCTCTAGAGGATGCCCAAGGGAGAATGCCCAAATGCAACTGACAGGGACCATTCTTCTCACAACCCATGAAAGCAGGTCAGTGTTATCTCACCCTGATCTGACCCTGTGTCTTCATGAGGAGGGGAACCAACACATGTGAAGTGCATTTATTTAATTTATTTCTTCACTGTGTTAACATTGTTTCATATTCCTTGTATAAAAAGGTTTTCTTTAACAATTGGAAATTTATCAGTAAAAATAGTCAGTTTCTTTAATTATTCTTGTAATATTTCACTTAGGAACAGAGACATTCTCTTATATATTCACAGGAACATTACCACAATAACTAAAATAACCTGGGTGCAGTACAAATATGTCATCTAGGGGTCTAGTCCACAGCTCAAAAATTACCCATTCATGTCCTATAGACCAATCAAAATGTTAATAGCAATAATAATGTCAGAAATGTAGAAAGGAACAAAAACATAATAATGTCCAGTCCATGTGAAACTTTGCATTTCTTTTTCAGGTATATTTATTCTCTTTCATCTGAATATATCTCAATTATTTCCTTCATCTGGATAAATAAGAAAACTGCTGAGCAATCCTTTTAAAGAGTATTCCTCAAGTTGTGTTTTTATCAGGGGTTCTACCTAATGAAATTGAGTTTATGAATTTTAGGCCAGATAGGTAGATAATTATTGTGCCCTCATGGTGATTATTTTTTAAATGAGAAGTTTAATTTTTGTTTCTTTCAATGTATAGAATTCATTTTAAACATTATCTATAATCTACAAAAACACATAAACACCAATAATCACCAATTTGTTATAAAGGAAAGCAAAGTTTCTGAAAAGCAAATAACCTGAAATAACTAATTTGCTCCCCAAATTGCACATTTCCATTAATTAGTTATTTTCAAGGCATTTGTTTAAAGATTTCTAATATTATAAACAGTACTCTTCACACAGTCCATGTATTTTCCTTTGGGTACTTTTTATTGCTGCACAGACGTATGTTTCCTTGATCCCTCTCTTGTCATCTAGTTACAGTTACAGTACTTCACAACCATCATATCCACTTTCAAATAGAGACATTTCTGCTGTGCCTTGTGTGCAGAATCAGCTACACTCCACACCATGGGTTACTGAAATTTTCCCATTACTCCAAATAGGAGTTCCTGTACCCAGCTGTGCCCAATATACAGCAGGAAATCCCAAGTTAACAAAATTCATGGAAGAAATCTCACTGTGGCTCCAACTGGTGGAGGAAACAGAGTCAGCACAATTTCCAATGACTTAGATTTCTAACAGGGGCTTGGAATGTGCATGAACAGTTACTCTGTTCCACACCTGTGACACAATGAGCATCAGGTTGCTAAGCATCAGGACTTTAGCCAAATAGATGCCTTGTGGTCTGAAAATGCTAGGGACTCCCCAAGTTTGCAGGTGATGGTGCAGGTGTTGTGGCCTGTGCAGTTTGAAGTAGGTATAAGAGCATGATTCTGCACCCCTGAGGATCACCTGTCCCCCAGAAGGATGGTGAGCTACGGACTCTCCCATTAGGATGCTATACTGATATGCCCAAGGGCATATTCCTATTTGGTGATGGTAGGCAGAAGTTTAATGAAGTGACCATGGACAAGATTGCTCCTGGCTCTCTTTTCCAAAGGCACAGAAATTACCACTGAATCTTTGAAATAAATCTCATAATCCCAAAATCTCACTTAGCAGAGCTCACCATGAGGCATGTCCATGTTCAGTCACTGTACCCACTAGAGGTCAGGGAAATTTGGACACCTTAGCTGTGTCTGTCCTGTCCACTGTTTATAGCTGACATGATTGTCTCATGTCTGTCTTAATGGAGAAATTTATTCCTATATTAGTTCTTGCCCAAAGTCTCCTGCTGGGCCTAAATGCTGAGTAACAATCAAGGTTGTCCTGTGCAGCCAAGACCACATGGTATGTGGACAGGCTGAAATTTTTTAGTTGATTTATTTGGAGGCATGATGGTGGACATGGATGAAAACAATCAAAGGGCAGGAATGATGGTGCACAGTGAATATTATCTGTATCTTAGTCCAGGAATTTTCATTGCCTTGAGGGAAATCCCTGTTTTGGGAGCCAACATACCCAGTGTCTGTTATTGGGAATGATCTACAAGTAACTGTCAAGGATCACACCAAGAGCCCCTATTACCTGCTGCTAGGCATGGCAGAGATTAACCACATACATGGCACACATATTCCAGAACTGAAATCAATTTTTTTAGAAAAGGAAGAAGAATTCCTGGATCCCTCCATTTTCAATTTTGCTGAAGCCGAAGGGAGAATACCCAAGTCACACTGACTGTGACCATTCTTCTCATATCCCATGAAAGAAGGTCAGTGAAATATCACCCTGTTCTGACCCTGTGTCTTCATGAGGAGAGAAACCAACACATGTGAAGTGTATTTATTTAATTTATTTCTTCACTGTGTTAACATTGTTTCATATTCCTTGCGTAAAAAGGTTTTCTTTAACAATTGGAAATTAATCATTAAAAAATGTCAGTGTCTTTAATTATTCTTGTAGTATTTCATATAAGAACAGAGACAATCTCTTATGTATTCACATGAACATTACCACATTCATTAAAATAAACTGGGTGTTGTATAAATATGTCATCTGGGGGCCTGGTTCACATCTCAACAATTACCCAATCATGTCCTATAGAACAATCAAAATGTTAATAGCAATAATAATGTTAGAAATGTAGAAAGGAACAAAAATATAATAGTTTCCAGTCCATATAAAACATTGCATTTCTTTTTCAGAATATTTATCCTCTTCCATCTGAATATATCTCAACTATTTCCTTCATCTGGATAAATAAGAAAACTGCTGAGCAATTCTTTTATAGGATATTCCTCAAGTCGTGTTTTTTTCAGGGGCTCTAACTGATGAAATTGAGTTTATGGTGGTGCACACTGAATATCATTTGTTTCTTAGTCCAGTAATTTTCATTGCCCTGAGTGAAATCCCTGTTCTTGGAGCCAATATACACATGTTCACTTATTGGGAATGGTCATCAAGAAACTGTCAAGGATCACACCAACACCCCCTATTAGTGGTGCTGGGCATGGCAGAGAATATCCACAGATGTGGCACATATATTGTTCCAGACCTGAAAGCAAGTTTTTAGAAAAGGTAGAAGACTTCCCTGATCTCTCCATTCTCAAATTTCTGAAGCCCAAGAGAGAATGCCAAAGTGGCACTGATGTGACAATTCTTCTCATAACCAATGAAAGCAGGTCAGTGTAATCTCACCCTGATCTGACCCTGTGTCTTCATGAGGAGGGAAACCAACACATGTGAAGTGCATTTATTTAATTTATTTCTTCACCATGTTAACATTGTTTCATATTCCTTGTATAAAAAGCTTTTCTTTTACAATTGGAAATTTATCAGGAAAAAATCATGACTTTCTTTAAATATTCTTTTATTTCACTTAAGAACAGAGACATTCTCTTATGTATTCACAGGAACATAACCAAAATCATCAAAATAACTGGGTGTAGTACAAATATGTCATCTAGGGGCCTGGTCCACATGTCAACAATTACCCAATCATGTCCCATAGATCAAGCAAAATGTTAATAGTAATTATAATGTTAGAAATGTAGAAAGGAACAAAAACATAATAATGTCCAGGATCGTATCAAACATTGCATTTCTTTTTCAGGTATATTTATTCCGTTCCATCTGAATATATCTCAATTATTTCCTTCATCTGGGTAAATTAGAATACTGCTGAACCAACCTTTTAAAGAATATTCCTTAAATTGCGTTTTTTTCAGAGGTTCTTCCCGATGAAAATGAGTTATGAATTTTAGGCTGGATAGGCAGATAATTATTCTGCCCTCATTGTGATTATTTTTTAAATGAGAAGTTTAATTTTTGTTTCTTTCAATGTGTTGAATTCATTTTAAACATTATCTATAAGCTATAAAAATGCAAAAACAACAAAAATCAATACTTTATACTAAAGCAAAGTTTCTGAAAAGCCAATAACCTGAAATAACTACTTTGCTTCCCACATTGCACAAGTTTACATTAATCTGGTATCTTAAAGGCATTTGTATAAAGATTTCAAACATTGTAAACAGTACTCTACATACAGTCCATGTGTTATCCTATGGGTACTTTTTATTGCTGCACAGAGCTATGTTTCCTTGTTCCCTGTCTTGTCATCTAGTTACAGTTACACTACTTCACAACCCTCATATTCACTATCAAATAGAATCTTCTATGCTGTGCCTTCTGTGCAGAATCAACTTCACTCCACACCATGGATTACTGAATTTTTCCCATTACTCCAAATAGGAGTCCTTGTACCCAGTGAGCCCAATATACAGCAGGAAATCCCAAGTTAACAAAATTCATGGAAGAAATCTCACTGGTGTTTGAACCGGTGGAGGAGACAGAGTCAGCACAGTTTCCAAAGCTGCATAGATTTCTACCAGGTGCTTTGAATGCACATGCACAAATTATGCTGCCCCTCATCTCTGTCAAAATGAACATCAGGTTGCTAAGCCACAGGCCTCTCGCCCAATGACTGCCCTGTGGTCTGAAAATGTAAGGGGCTCCCCAAGTGTGCAGGTGATGGTAAAGGTGTTGTGGCCTGTGCAGTTTGGAGTAGGTATATGAGGATGATTCTGAAGCCCTGAGGATCACCTGCCCCTTGGATGGATGGTGAGCTTTGAACTCTCCCATTAGAATGCTATACTGGTATGCCCAAGGGCATATTCCAATTTGTTGTGTGTATGTGGAGGTTTAATGAAGTGCCTCTAGACAAGCTTGGGCCTGTCTTTCATTTTCAATGGAACAGAAATTAACACTGTATCTTTGACATGCAGCACAGCATCCTGAATTCTCTCTTAGCAGAGCTCACCATGAGTCATGCCCATGTTCAGTCACTGAACCCAGTAGAAGTCAGGGAAATTTGGACATCTTTGATGTGTCTGTCCTGTCCATGTTTATAGCTGACTAGAGAATTGTCTCATGTCTGTTTTATTTGTAGGGTTTCTTGCTCTATTAATTCTTGCCAGAAGTCTCCTTCTGGGCCTAAATGATGAGTGACAATCAAGGTTGTCCTGTGATGCACAGACCAGATGATATGCAGACAGGCTGTTATTTTTTTAGTTGAGTTTGTTGGAGGCATGATGTTGGACAAGGATGGAGATGCTCAAATTGTAGGAACAATGGTGCACATTTAATATGCTTTGTTTCTTAGTTTCTGAATCTTCATTGCCCTGATGGAAATACGTGTTCTTGGAGCCAAGATATACTATGCCCCTTAACAGATCCACAAGTATCTGTTAGGGATCTCACCAAGTCCCCCTATTACCTGGTGATGGGCATGGCAGAGAATAACCACAGATGTGGCACATATATTTTTCCAGATATGAAAGCAAATTTTTTAGAAAAGGAGGAAATCTTCCCTGACCTCTGCTTTCCCAAATTTGCTGATGCTCAAGGGAGAATGCCAAAGTGACATTGATTGTGACCATTCTTCTCATAACCCATGAAAGAAGGTTGATGTTATCTCACCATGATCTGACCATGTGTCTTTATGAGGAGGGAAACCAACACACATGTAGTGTGTTTATTTGATTTATTTCTTCACCGTGTTAACATTAATATTCCTTGCGTAAAAAGCTTTTCTTTTACAATTGGAAACTTATCGGTAAATAATTGACACTTTCTTTAAATATTCTTGTTGAATTCCATTTGACAACAGAGACATTCACTTACATATTTGCAGGAACATTATTGCAATAATTAAAATAAACCATTGTTGTACACATGGCATCCAGGGGCCTGGTCCACACCTCAACCATTACCCAACCATCTCCTATAGAGCAAGGAAAATGTTAATAGTAATTATGTTAGAAATGTAGAAAGGAACAAAAACATAATAATGTCCAGTATCATATCAAACATTGCATATCTTTTTCAGGTATATTTATTCACTTTCATCTAAATATATTTCAATTATTTCCTTCATCTGGAGAAATTAGGAAACTGCTGGACAACCTTTTAAAGAATATTCCTCAAACTTTGTTTTTTTCAGAGGTTCTTCCTGATGAAATTGAGTTTATGAATTTTAGGCCAGATAGGCAGGTAATTATTGTGTCCTCATGGTGGTTATTTTTTAAGTCAGAAGTTTAATTTTTTCTTTCAATGTATTGAATTCATTTTAAACATTATCTATAAGCTACAGAAACACGCAAACACCAAAAATCACACTTTATAATAAATCAAAGCAAAGTTTCAGAAAAGCCAATAACCAGGAATAACTACTTTGCTTCTCACAGTGCACAAGTTTGCATTAATGGGTTATCTTCAAGGCATTTGTTTAAAGATTTCTAACATTATAAACAGTACTCTTTGTACAGTCCATGTATTTTCCTTTGGGTACTTTTTATTGCTGCACAGACCTATGTTTCCTTGTTCCCTCTCTTGTCATCTAGTTACAGTTACACTACTTCACTACCATCATATCCACTTTCAATAGAGGCTTTTCTGATGTGCCTTGTGTGCAGAATCATCTATACTCCACACTGTGGGTTACTGAATTTTTCCAATTACTCCTAACAGGGTCCTTGTACCCAGGTGAGCCCAATATACAGCAGGATATCCAAGTTAATAAAATTCATGGAATAAATCTCACTGGGGCTCAAACTGTTGGAGGAGACAGATTCAGTGCAGTTTCCAAAGTGGCCTAGATTTCCAGGGTGTGCTTGGAATGTGCATGCACAAAATACAGTGTCCCTCACTTGTGTCACAATGAACATAAGGTTGCTAGGCAACAGACCTCCAGCCCAATTGCTGCCCTTTGTTCTGAAAATTTCAGGAACTCCCCAATTGTGCAAGTGATGGTGGAAGTGTTGTGGCCTTTCCAGTTTGGAGTAGGTATATGAAGATGAATCTGAAGCCCTGTGGATGACCTGCCTCCCAGATGGGTAGTGAGTTATGGACTCTCCCATTAGATTGCATACTGTATGCTCAAGGGCATATTCCAATTTGTTGTGGGTATGCGGAGGTTTAATGAAGTGCCTCTAGACAAGTTTGGGCCTGCATTTCATTTCCAATGGCACAGAAATTACCACTGCATCTTTGACATGCAGCACAGCATCCCAAATTCTCTCTTAGCAGAGCTCACCATGAGGCATGCCTATGTTCAGTCACTGAACCCAGTAGAAATCAGGGAAATTTGAACATCTTTGATGTGTCTGTCCTGTCCACTGTTTATAGCTGACATGTGGATTGTCTCATGTCTGTTTTATTGGTGGGATTTCTTGCTCTATTAGTTCTTGCCAGAAATCTCCTTCTGGGCCTGATCTGTCCCTGTATCTTCATGAGGAGGGAAACCAACAAATGTGATGTGCATTTATTTAATTTATTTCTTCATGTTAACATTGTTTTCATATTCCTTGTATGGAAAGCTTTTCTTTTGCATTTGGAAATTTATCAGTAAAAAATTGTCACTTTCTTTAAATTTTCTTGTTGTACTTCACTTAAGAACAGAGACATTCTCATATGTATTCACAGGAAAATTACCACAATAATTAAAATAACCAGGTGTAGTACAACACATGTGATGTGCATTTGTTTAATTTATTTCTTCACCATGTTAACATTGGTTCGTATTCCTTGTATAGAAAGATTTTCTTTAACAATTGGAAATTTATCAGCAAAAAATGTCAGTTTCATTAAATATTCTGCTAGTATTTCAGTTAAGAACAGAGACATTCCCTTATGTATTCACAGGAACATTACCACAATCATTAAAATAAACTGGGTGTAGTACAAATATGGCATCTGGGGGCCTTGTCCACACCTCAACAATTACCCAATCATGTCCTATAGACCAAGCAAAATGTTAATAGTAATTATGATGTTAGATATGTAGAAAGGAACAAAAACATAGTAATGTCCAGTTTCATATCAAACATGGCATTTCTTTTTCAGGTATATTTATTCTCTTTCATCTGAATATATCTCAATTATTTCCTTCATCTGGATAAATTAGAAAACTGCTGAACCAACTTTTTAAAGAATATTCCTCTAATTGTGTTTTTTTCAGGGGTTCTTCCTGATGAAACTGAATTTATGAATTTTAGACTGTATAGGCAGATAATTATCATGTCCCAATGGTGATTATTTTTTGAAGCAGAAGTTTAATTTTTGTTTCTTTCAATGTATTGAATTTATTTTAAACATTATCTATAAGCTCCAAAAACACACAAACAACAAAAATCACCACTTTGTAATAAACCAAAGTTTCAGAAAAGCCAGTAACCTGAAATAACTACTGTGCTTCCCACATTGCACAAGTTTGCAATAATTGGTTATTTTCAAGGCATTTGTTTAAAGATTTCTAATATTATAAATAGTACTCAATACAGTCCATGTATTTTCCTTTGGGTACTTTTTTTATTCTTTTTTTTTTTTGATATATATTCACATACCATACAGTCACACAAAACAAATCATACATTTTATTGTTCATAGTGCCTTTACATAGTTGTACATATATCACCAAAATCAATCCCTGACACCTTCATTACCACACACACAAATATAACAAGAATAATAATTAAAGTGAAAAAGAGCAATTAAAGTAAAAAAGAACACTGGGTGCCTTTGTCTGTTTGTTTGTTTGTTTTCTTCCCCCATTTTTCTACTCATCCATCCATAAACTTGTCAAAGGGGACTGTGGTCCCTATGCCTTTCCCAATCCCATTGTCACCCCTCATAAGCTGCATTTTTATACAATTGTATTCATGATTCATGGGTTCTGGGTTGTAGTTTGATAGTTTCAGATATCTACCATCAGCAACCCCAATTCATTAGGACCTAAAAAGGGTTTTCTACATTGTGCATAAGAGTGCCCATCAGAGTGACCTCTCGGCTCACTTTGGAATCGCTCTGCCACTGAAGTTTATTTCATTTCCTGTCATTTCCACTTTTTGTTCGAGATGTTCTCCATCCCATGATGCTGGGTCTACATTCCACCCAGGGAGTCATATTCCATGTTGCCTGGGAGATTCACTCCCCTGGGTGTCTGATCCCATTTAGGGGGGAGGGCAGTGATTTCACCTTTCAAGTTGGCTCAGCTAGAGAGAGAGGGCCACATCTGAGCAACAAAGAGGCACTCAGGAGGAGGCTCTTAGGCACAATTATAGGGAGGCCTAGCCTCTCCTTTGCAGCAACAGTCTTCCCAAGTGCAAGTCCTGTGGTAGAGGGCTCAACCCATTAAACCACCAGTCCCCTATGTCTGTGAGCACATTAGCAACCATCAAGGTGGGACAGGCCAATACCCCTGCATTCTCCACCAGGGGGCTCTGCATATTTTTTTCCATGTTTCCTTTTTTAAATTTTTTTAAATCAACTGTATAAAAAATTAAAAAAATAAAAAAACATACAATAAAAGAACATTTCAAGAGACCATAACAAGGGAGTTAGAAAAAGACAACTAACCTAAGATAACTGCTTTACTTCCAACATGTTCCTACTCTACCCCAATAAAGTAACCTAATATACCAACATTTCTGTGAACTTGTTCCTACTATACCCATCAGAAATTAACAGACCATAGTCATTCCTGGGCATTCCCAGAACATCAAATTTACCCACAATAGCTTATCTGTTCTTATTGGATTATCATTACCCCTTCCTTAATTGCTCTCTATCACTAGTTCCCCTACATTCTACATTATAAACCATTAGTTTTACATTTTTCAAAGTTCACATTAGTGGTAGCATATAATATTTCTCTTTTTTTTACCTGGTTTATTTTCCTCAGCATTATGTCTTCAAGGTTCATCCATGTTGTCATATGTTTCATGACATCATTCCTTCTTACTGCTGCATAGTATTCCATTGTGTGTATATACCACATATTATATATCCACTCTTCTGTTGAAGGACATTTGGGTTGTTTCCATCTCTTGGCAATTGTGAATAATGCTGTTATGATATGGCATGCAGATATCTGTTCATGTCACTGCTTTATGATCTTCTGGGTATATACTGAGAAGTGCAATTGCTGGATTGAAGGTTAACTCTATTTCTAGTTTTCTAAGGAACTGCCAGACTGACTTCCAGAGTGGCTGAACCATTATACAGTCCCACCAACAATGAATAAGACTTTCAATTTCTCCACATCCCCTCCAGTATTTGTAGTTTCCTGTTTGTTTAATGGCAGCCATTATAATTGGGGTGAGATAATATCTCATTGTGGTCTTAACTTGCATCTCTCTAATAGCTAGTGAAGCTGAATATTTTTTCATGTGTTTCTTTGCCATTTGTATTTCCTCTTCAGAGAACTATCTTTTCATATCTTTTCCCCATTTTATAATTGGGCTGTCTGTACTATCTTCATTGAGTTGTAGGATTTCTTTATATAGGCAAGATGTCAGTCTTTGGTCAGATACATGGTTTCCAAAACTTTTTTCCCATTGAGTTAGCTGTCTCTTTACCTTTTTGACAAATTCCTTTGAGGTACAGAAACTTCTAAGCTTGAGGAGTTCCCATTTATCCATTTTTTTCTTTTGTTGCTTGTGCTTTGGGTGTAAAGTCTAGGAACTGGCTGCATAATACAAAGTCTTGAAGATGTTTCCCTACATTATCTTCTAGGAGCTTGATGCTTTCTTTTATATTGAGATCTTTGATCCATTTTGAGCTAATTTTCGTGTAAGGTGTGAGGTAGGGGTACGCTTTCATTCCTTAGGAGACAGATATGCAACTCTCCCAGCCCCATTTGTTGAAAAGACCGCTATGACCCAGTTCAGTGACTTTGGGGGCCTTATCAAAGATCAGTTGGCCATAGATCTGGGGGTCTATCTATGAATTCTCAATTCAATTCCATTGATCAATACATTTATCTTTGTGCCAGTACTGTGCTGTTTTGAAAACTGTGGCTTTATAATAATCTTCAAAATCAGGGAGTGTATGTCCTCCCACTTCGTTTTTCTTTTTTAGAGTGTCTTTAGCAATTCAAGCATCTTCCATTTCCAAATAAATTTGATTACAAGCTTTTCCAAGTCTGCAAAGTAGGTTGTTGGAATTTTGATTGGGATTGCATTGAATCTGTAGATGAGTTTGGGTAGAATTGACATCTTAATGACATTAGGCTTCCTATCCATGAACATGGAATATTTTTCCATCTTTTAAGGGCCCCTTCTATTTCTTTTAGTAGAGTTATGTAGTTTTCTTTGTATAGGTCTTTTACTTCTTTGGTTTATTCCTAGGTACTTGATTTTTTTAGTTGCTTTTGAAAATTGTATCTTTTTCTTGAGTGTCTCTTCAGTTTGTTCATTTCTAGCATATAGAAACATTACTGATGTATATGCATTAATCTTGTATCTCCCTACTTTCCTAAATTTGTTTATTAGCTCTAGTAGTTGTATCATCAATTTCTCAGGGTTTTCCAGATGTAAGATCATATCATCTGCAAACATTGACAGTTTTACTTCTTCTTTTCCAATTTGGATGCCTTTTATTTCTTTGTCTTGCTGGATTGCCCTGGCTAGCACTTCCAGCACAATGTTGAATAACAGTGGTGATAGTGGGCATCCTTGTCTTATTCCTGATCCTAGAGGGAAGGCTTTCAGACTCTCACCATTGAGTACTATGCTGGCTGTGGGTTTTTCATATATGCTGTTTATCATATTGAGGAAGTTTCCTTCAATTCCTATCTTTTGAAGTGTTTTTATCAAAAAGGGATGTTGGATTTTGTCAAATGCTTGATCATTTGATTTTTCCCTTTGATTTGTTAATGTGTTGCAATACATTGATTTTCTTATGTTGAGCCATCCTTGCATGCCTGAAATGAACCCCATTTGGTCATGAGGTATGATTTTTTTAATGTGTCTTTGGATTCAATTTGCAAGTATTTTGTTGAGGATTTTTGCATCTATATTCATTAGGGAGATTGGCCAGTAGTTTTCCATTCTTGTAGCATCTTTGCCTGGTTTTGTTATTAGATTGATTTTAGCTTCATAAAATGGGTTAGTTAGTGTTACATTTTCCTCAATATTTGAAAGAGTTTAAGTAAGATTGGTGTCAGTTCCTTTTGGAAAGTTTGGTAGAATTCTCCTGTGAAGCTATCTGTGCCTGGGCATTTGTTTTCTGGGAACCTTTTTGATGACTGATTGGGTCTCTTTGCTTGTTATTGGTTGGTTGAGGTCTTCTGTTTCTTCTCTGGTCAGTCTAGGTTGTTTATATGTTTCCAGGAAATTGTCTATTTCCTCTACAGTATCCAGTTTGTTGCCATACAGTTGTTCATAGTATCCTCTTACAGTTTTTTTTTTTATTATTATTTCTTCAGGATCCACAGTAATGTCACCTTTCTCATTCATTATGTTGTTTATATAGGTCTTCTTTCTTTTTGATTTTGTCAGTCTAGCTAGGGGCTTGTCAATCTTGTTGATCTTCTCAAAGAACCAACTTTTGGTATTATTTATCCTCTCTATTTTTTTTTTTTGTTCTCTATGTCATTTATTTCTGCTCTAATCCTTGTTATTTATTTTCTTCTACTTGGTTTAGGATTGGTTTACTGTTCATTTTCTAGCTTCTTCAGTTGATCCATTAGTTCTTTGATTTTAGCTCTTTCTTCCTTTTTAATATATGCATTTAGTACTATGAATTTCCCCCTCAGTACTTTTCCTGCATCCCATAGGTTCTGGTATGTTGTGCTCTCATTTTCATTCATCTCTATATATTTAGCAATTTCTCTTGCTATTTCTTCTTTAACCCTTCTGATTGTATTCCATTATGGCCAGAGAATGTGCTTTGAATAATTTCAATCTTTTTTAATTTATTGAGCCTTGTTTTATGTCCCAGCATATGATCTATTCTGGAGAAAGTTCCATGAGCACTAGAGAAGAATGTGTATCCTGGTGATTTGGTATGTAATCTTCTATATATGTCTGTTAAATCCAATTCATTTATCAGATTGTTTAGGTTTTCAATTTCCTTATTGGTCTTCTGTTTGGTTGATCTATCTATAGGAGAGCGTGATGTGTTGAAATCTCCCACAATTATTGTGGAAACATCAATTGCTTCCTTTAGTTTTGCCATTGTTTCTCTCATGTATTTTGTGGCACCTTGATTAGGTGCATAAACATTAGTGATTGTTATTTCTTCTTCTTGAATTCCCCCTTTTATTAGTATGCAGTGGCCTTCTTCATCTCTCATACCAGCCTTGCATTTAAAGTCTATTTTATCTGAGATTAATATTGCTACACCTGCTTTCTTTTGGCTGTAGCTTGCATGAAATATTTTTTTCCATCCTTTCACTTTCAATTTCTTTGTGTCCCTGTGTCTAAGATGACTCTCTTGTATGCAACATATTGATGGTTCATTTTTTTATACATTCTGCAAATCTGTATCTTTTAATTTAGGAGTTTAATCTATTTACATTCAACATTATAACAGTGAAGGCATTTCTTGGCTCAGCCATCATATCCTTTGGTTTATGTTTGTCATATATGCATTTTCTCTCTCTCTATTAATATTCTTTAATGTACCCACAATGAATCTCTTAGTACTGAACCTTTCTCCATGTCTTTCTCTCCTTTCTTTGTTTCTCTGTCTGTAGGGCTCTCTTTAGTATGTCCAGTAGGGCAGGTCTCTTGTTAGCAAATTCTCTCAGCATTTGTTTCTCTGTGAAAAATTTAAGCTCTCCCTCAAATTTGAAGGAGAGCTTTGCTGGATAAAATATTCTTGGTTGGAAATTTTTCTCAGAGTTTTAAATATATTATGTCATGGCCTTCTCACCTCCATGGTGGCTGCTGAGTAGTCACTACTTAGTCTTATGCTCTTTCCTTTGTATGTGGTGAATTGCTTTTCTCTTGCTGCTTTCAGAATTTGCTCCTTCTCTTCTGTATTTGACAGTGTGATCAGAATATGTCTTGGAGTGGGTTTATTTGGATTTTTTCTATTTGGAGTTCACTGGGGATTTATGATTTGTGTATTTATGGTGTTTAGAAGATTCAGGAAGTTTTCCCCAACAATTTCTTTAAATTCTGTTCTTAGACTTTTACCCTTCTCTTCCCCTTATGGAACACCAATGAGTCTTATATTTGGATGTTTTATATTATCTATCATATCACTGAGGTCCATTTCAATTTTTTCAATTTTTCCCCATTCTTTCTTTTATTCTTTCATTTTCTGTTCTGTCATGTTCCAGGTCACTGATTCATTGTTCAACTTCCTCTAGTCTTGTACTATGAGTATCCAGAATCTTTTTAATTTGGTCAACAGTTTAATTTCCATAAGATCATCTATTTTTTTATTTACTCTTGCAATGTCTTCTTTATGCTTTTCTATGGTCTTCTTGATGTCCTTTATATCCTGTGCCATGCTCTTCTACATGTCCTTTTTTTCCTGTGCCATGGTCTCATCGTTCATCTTTAGTCCTTTGATTAATTCCTCCAGATATTGTGTCTCCTCTGATCTTTTGATTTGGATGCTCAGGCTTGGGTTATCCATATTGTCTGGTTTCTTCATATACCCTAAAATTTTCTGTTGTTTTTGGTCTCTTGGAATTTCCTTAACTTGATAGGGTTCTTTTAGGACTTGTAGACTGATTGAAATCCTTATCTTTAATTTGTGAGATCTACAGCTTCATGGAGTACACTTTAACTAACCAGCAGGTTGTGTCTGCAAGCTACCTGTTCCCCTCAAGCCTGTTCTCCCTCACTTTGTATTTGTGGTGAGTGGGTGAGTGAGTCTTGTAGGGTCCAATTGGTGTACTAAGCTTGTGTGTTAATTGTTGTTGCCCACCTTGTATATGGGGCATGTTTCTGGGTGGTCAGGGCAGTGGGGCAGCTCTAACAATTAAATCTCTCTGGTGTTCCTGGAGTTTTAAAGCTGCTGCAATAGTCTAATCCTTCAGTTCAGTCCTGCCACATTTTTCTCTGCCACTGACCCACAAGTCCTTGGTATTGGCATATGGCCACTGAGACTTGCAAGTGGGTCCCTCTTCCAGGCCATGCACCCCCAGGTCCTCTGTTGAGGGATGACTGTGCTATGTCACAGGTGAGTGCCATCCCCCCAGGGCAGTTTTGGCCTGCAGGGCTGTGTATGGAGGCTCCCAGTCTGCTGAAAGGATGGCTGGATGAGACATGTTAATTCATACTGCTCCACCTTACCAACTCTGGGTCAACAAGATGAGGGTGCAGGGAAGACTAATGTCTATGCCAATTTTGTGGTGTGTGCATGTTATTAGAAGTACTTCCATCACAATGGGTTGTCTGGGACACTCTGAGCTATGGGGCCAGCAATTGGCAGGAGTGTTCCCTGTCCACCAGGATGATGGCTGTGAGAGAATGCCCCCCTTTTCTTGGTAATTTGTGATGTTTAGTGAATTTTCTCAGTCACTTGATTATTGCCTTATGTCTCAGAGCTCTCTTAGTTCTGCTTTTGTTTTGACCTGCCCAAATTGCAAGTCTTTGAGGCTTTCTGTATTGGGCTTCTTAAAGTAATTGTTTTAGAAAAAGAAAAAAGATTAAAAAGGGCCCTCTTTGCAAGTCTAATGAGTTATTGAAATGCTAAGAGAGAAAGCAATTAGGGCCATTAAGGAAAGGTCCAGGGGGCAGTGAGAAGGTTTTCCTCTGGATTTGCATATGAGCCTCAGGGCCTGAGCTCTGCTCTTAGCCTTTCTATGTTCACCAGAACTCCAAAAAGCTTCTGCTTTTATTTTGGGGTTTTTCTTGCTGTTTTTGCTATCCCTATCTCCTCTCTGCTGGGCTAGCTGCTCCCAGATTCTCTGGTGTCTGGTCTCAGTCTATCTGATTGGAGTTTGGATCAGTAGAATGAGTTTCCAATAAAAGCTGGTACTGCAGTTCTCCCTTCTGCTTCCCAGTGCTGATGGCCCCTCCTGCCATTGGATTGAGTATGGCAGGGATGGGTGTGGGTACCCTGGCTGCAAAAACTTACAGATTTCACTGATCTCAGCAGTTCCACATGTTCATGAGTGTTGTATGAAGTATGCCCAAAGTCAACTTGCACTGTGGTGTCCAGTTGACACTGTTCTTGGCATTCTGTCTACTTCCCTAGAGGAGTAACTAAAACATACATCTCACCACTCCACCATGTTGCCCCACAAACTCACTTCGGTTACTTTTTATTTCTGCACAGACCTATGGTTCCTTGTTCCCTCCCTTGTCATCCAGTTACAGTTACACTACTTCACAACCCTCATATCCACATTCAAATAGAGGCTTTTCTATTGTGCCTTGTGTGAAGAATTAGGTACACTCCACACCAGGCATTGCTGAATTTTTCCCATTATTCCAAATAGGAGTTCCTGTATCCAGGTGCACCCAATATACAGCAGGAAATCCCAAGTTAACAAAATTCATGGGAGAAATCCCACTGGGGCTCAAACTGGTGGAGGAGAGACATTCAGCACAGATTCCAAAGTGGATTAGATTTCTAGTGGGTGTTTGGAATGCACATGCACAAATTATGCTGTCCCTCAACTGTGTCACAATGAGCATCAGGTAGCTAAGCAACAGGCCTCTAGACCAATGGTTGCCCAGTGGTCTGAAAATATAGGGTTCCACTAGTGTTCAGGTCATGGTGGAGGTGTTGTGGCCTGTGCAGTTTGGAGAAGGTATATGAGGATGATTCTGAAGCCCTGAGGAACATCTGCCCCTTACATGGATGCTGAGCTTTGGACTCTCCCATTAGGATGCTATACTGGTATGCCCAGGGCATATTCCAAATTGCTGTGTGTTGTTGGAGGATTAATGAATTGTCCCTGGACAAGCCTGGGCCTGCTTTATTTTCCAAAGACACAGAAATTACAACTGGGTCTTTGACATGCAGCACAGCATCCTGAATTCTCACTTAGCAGAGCTCACCATTAGGCATGCCCATGTACAGTCACTGAACCCAGTAGAAGACAGGGAAATTTAGACATCTTTGTTGTGTTTGTCCTGTCCAAGGTTTGTATCTGACATAGGGATTTTCCATATCTGTCTTAATGTCGGGATTTCTTGCTCTCTTAGTTCTTGCCAGAAGTCACCTTCTGGTCATAAATGTTGAGTGACAATCAAGGTTGTCCTGTGATGCAGAGAGCACATGATATGTGGACAGGCTGATATTTTTTGAGTTGAGTTTTTTGGAGGCATGATGGTGGACAAGGATGGAGACTCTAAAAGGGCAGACATCATGTTGTACACTGAATATGGTTTGTTTCTTAGTCCAGGAATTTTAAATGTCGTGAGGGAAATCCCTGTTCTTGGAGCCAACATAAACTGGGTCCCTTATTGGGAATAATCCAGAAATAATTGTCAAGGATCACACCAAGTCCCCCTATTACCTGGTGCTGGGCATGTCCAAGAATAACCACAGATGTGGCACATATATTGTTCCAGAACTGAAAGCAAGTTTTTTAGAAAAGGAAGAAGACTTCCTTGATGTTTCCATTCTCAAATTTGCTGATATGCATGGGAGAATGCCCAAGTGGCACTGGCTGTGACCATTCTTCTCATTACCCATGAAAGCAGGTCAGTGTGATCTCACCCTGATCTGACCCTGGGTCTTCATGAGTAGAGAAACCTACACATGTGAAGTGCATTTATTAAATTTATTCCTACACCTTAAGATTGTTTCATATTCCTTATACAAAAGGTTTTTTTTAACAATTGTAAAATTTATCAGTCAAAAAATGTCAGTTTCTTTAATTATTCTTTTACTATATCACTTAAGATCAGAGACATTCTCTTATGTATTCACAGGAACATTACCAAAACCATTAAAATAACTTGGGTGTAATACAAGTATGGCATCTATGGGCCTTGTCCACACCTCAACAATTACCCAATCATGTCCTATACACCAAGTAAAATGTTAATAGTAATTATGTTAGAAATGTAGAATGGAACAAAAGCATATTAATTTCCAGTATCATATCAACCATTGCATTTCTTTTTCTGGTATAATTATTCTCATTCATCTGAATATATCTCAATTATTTCCTTCATCTGGATAAATTAGAAAATGCTGAACCAACCTTTTATAGAATACTCCTCAAATTGTGTTTTTTTCAGAGGTTTTTCCTGATGAAATTGAGTTTATGAATTTTAGGCGAGATAGGCAGATAATTATTGTGCCCACATGGTGATTATTTTCTAAATGAGAATTTTAATTTTTTTCTTTCAATGTGTTGAATATCTATTAAACATTATCTGTAAGCTACCCAAACACACAAACACCAAAAATCACCACTTTATAATAAAGCAAAGCATAGTTTCAGAAAAGCTATTAACCTGAAATAACTACTTTGCTTCCCACATTGCACAAGTTTGCATTAATGGGTTATCTTCAAGGAATTTGTTTCAAGATTTCTAATATTATAAACAGTACTCTTCATACAGTCCATGTTTTTTCCTTTGGGTACTTTTTATTGCTGCACAGATGCATGTTTCCTTGTTCCCTCTCTTGTTATCTAGTTATGGTTAAGCTACTTCACAACCCTCATATCCACTTTCAAATACATCCTTTTCTGCTGTGCCTTGTGTGAAGAATCAGCTACACTCCCCACTATGGGTTACTGAATGTTTCCCATTACTCCACATAGGAGTCCCTGTACCCAGATGTGCCAAATATACAGCAGGAAATCAGAAGTTAACAAAATTCATGGAAAACATCACACTGTGGCTTGAATCAGTGGAGGAGACTAAGTCAGCACAGTTAGCAAAGCAGCTTACATTTCTAGTGTGTGCTTGGAATGCACATGCACAAATGATACTGTCCTTCACCTGTGTCACAAACAGCATCAGGTTGCTAAGCAACAGGCCTCTAGCCCAATGGCTGCCCTGTGGTCTGAAAATGTAAGGGGCTCCCCAAGTGGGCAGGTGATGGTGGATGTGTTGTGGCCTGTGCAGTTTACAATAGGTATATGAGGTTGATTCTGCAGCCCTGAGTATCACCTGTCCTCAAATGGATGGTGAGCTTTGGACTCTCCTAATAGGATGCTATACTGTTATGCCCAAGGGCATATTCACATTGGTGTGGGTAGGTGGAGGTCTAATGAAGTGCTCCTGGACAAGCTTGGGCCTGCCTTTCCTTTACAAAGGCACAGAAATTACCACTGGATCCTTGACATGCAGAACAGCATCCTGAATACTCACTAAGCAGAGCTCAACATAAGACATGCCCAAGTTCAGTCATTGAACCCAGTAGAAGTCTGGGAAATTTGCACATCTTTGATGTGTCTGTCCTGTTGACTCTTTATAGCTGACATGAGGATTGTCTCATGTCAATCTTAATGGTGGGTTTTCTTGCTCTATTAGTTCTTGCCAGAAGTCTCCTTCTGGGCCTGATTGCTGAGTGACAAGGTTGTTCTGTGATGCAGAGAACACATGGTATGTGGACAGGCTGATATTTTTTGAGTTGAGTTTGTTGGTGGCATGATGGTGCACAAGGATGGAGACACTCAAAGGACAGGCATGATTGTGCACACTGAATATGGTTTGTTTCTTAGTCCAGGAATTTTCATTGCCCTGAGGGAAATCCCTGTTCTTGGAGCCAAGATACACAGGGCCTTTATTGGGAATGATCCACAAGTAACTGTCAAGGATCACACCAATTCCCCTTATTACCTGGTGCTCAGCATGGCAGAGAATAACCACAGATGTGGCACATATATTGTTCCATATCTTAAAGCAAGTTTCTTTACAAAGGAAGATACCCAAGAGGGAAAGTCCAAGTGGCACTGACTTTGACCATTCTTCTCTTATCCCAAGAAAGCAGGTCAGTGTAATCTCACCCTGAATCCACTCTCTGTCTTCATGAGGAGGGAAAAAACACATTTTCCCCCTATCACCTGGTGCTTGTCATGGCCAAGAATAAACAGATGTGACACATACATTGTTCCAGATCAGAAAGCAAATATTTAGAAAAGGAAGAATACTTCCCCAATGTCTCCATTCTCAAATTTGCTGATGCCCAAGGGAGAATGCCCAAGTGGCAATGACTGTGACCATTATTCTCATATCTCATGAAAGCAGGTCAGTGTAATCTCACCCTGAACCCACTTTCTGTCTTCATAAGGAGGGAAACAAACACATGTGAAGTACATTTATTTATTTCTACACTGTTAACATTGTTTCATATTCCTTTTATAAAAAGTCTTTTAACAATTGGAAATTTATCAGTCAAAATATTTCATTTTATTTAATTATTCCTTTAGTATGTCAACTTAGAGCAGTGACATTCTCTTATGTAGTCACAGGAACATTACCACAATTATTAAAATGACCTGAGTGTAGTAAAAATATGGCATCTAGGGTCCTTGTCCATACCTCAAAATTACCCAATAATGTCCTATAGAAAAAGCAAGATGCTAATAGTAACTATAATGTTAGAAATGTAGAAAGGAACAAAAATGAAATAATGTCCAATATCATATCAAACATTGCATTTCTTTTTCTTATATATTTATCCTCTTTCATCTGAGTATATCTCAATTGTTTCCTTCAGCTGGATAAACTAGGAAACTGCTGAACCAACTGTTTAAAGAATACTCCTCAAATTGTGTGTTTTTCAGAGGTTATTCCTGATGAAATTGAGTTAATGAATTTTAGGATGGAAAGGCAGATAATTATTGTGCCCTCATGGTGATTATTTTTTGAATGAGAATTTTAACTTTTGTTTCTTTCAATGTATTGAATTCATTTTAGACATTATCTATAAGCTACAAAAACACACAAACACCAAAAATCACACTTTATAATTAAGCAAAGCAAAGTTTCAGAAAAGCCAGTAACCTGAAATAACTATCTTGCTTCCCACATTGCACAAGTTTGCATTAATGGGTTATCTTCAAGGTATTTGTTTAAAGATTTCTAATATTATAAACAGTGCTCTTCATACAGCCCATGTGTTTTCCTTTGGGTACTTTTTTTTTCATTTTTATTGAGATTGTTCAGGTACCATACAATTATCCAAAGATCCAAAGTGTACAATCACTTGCCCCTGGGTACCCTCATACAGCTGTGCATCCATCACACTGTATTTTTGTTTAATTTTTAGAAACTTTTCATTACTCCAGACAAGAAATAATGTGAAAGATGAAAAAAGAAGAAAAAGAAAAGGAAACTCTAATCCTCCCCTATCCCTAACCAACCCCCCTCAATTGTTGACTCATAGTATTGATATAGTACATTTGTTACTGATTATGAAAAAATGTTGAAATACTACTAACTGTAGCATATAATTTGTAATAGGTATACAGTTCTTCCCTATATGCCCCTCTATTATTAACTTCTAATTGCATTGTCATACATTTGTTCTGGTTCATGGAAGTGATTTCTAGTATTTGTACAGTTCATCATGGACATTGCCCACCATAGGATTCAGTTTTATACATTCCCATCTTTTGACCTACAACTTTCCTTCTGGTGACATATATGACTCTGAGCTTCCCCTTTCCACCTCATCCCTTTCCACCTCATTCACACACCATTCAGTGCTGTTAGTTATTCTCACATATTGCTACCAACACCCCTGTTCATTTCCAAATATTTAAGTTCATCCTAATTGAACATTCTGCTCATACTAAGCAACCACTCCCCATTCTTAAGCCTCATCCTATATCTTGGTACCTTATATTTCATGTCTATGACTTTACATATTATAATTATTTCCTATCAGTGAGACCCTGCAATAATTCTTCTCATGTGTCTGGCTTATTTCACTCTGTATATTGCCCTTGAGGCATCTTCATCAACCCATTTTTTTAGATGGTTTTGTTCACATGTCATACATTCCATACTAACAATCAATGGTTCTCTATATGGTCACATATGTATGTGTTCACCACCTTCACCACTATCTGTATAAGGGCATCTACATTTCTTCCACAAGGGAAGAGGGAGAGTCAAAGAAGGTAGAGAGGCAAAAGAAAGAGGAAAAAAAATGACAGCTAGGAAGCAGCAAAACGAAAAATAACCTTAAATCAAAGTAGAATAAAGAATCAGACAATACCACCAATGTCAAGTGTCTAACATGCCTTCCCTATCCCCTCCTCTTATCTGCATTTACCTTGGTATATCACCTTTGTTACATTAAAGGAAGCATAATACAATGATTCTATTAGTTACAGTCTCTAGTTTATGCTGACTGCATCCCTCCCCCAATGCCTCCCCATTTTTAACACCTTGCAAGGTTGACATTTGCTTGTTCTCCCTCGTAAAAGAACATATTTGTACATTTTATCACAATTGTTGAATACTCTAGATTTCACCAAGTTACACAGTCCCAGTCTTTATCTTCCTTTCTTGTGGTGTCTCATATGCTCCCCACCTTCCTCTCTCAACCATATTCATAGTTACCTTTGTTCAGTGTACTTACATTGTTGTGTTACCATCTCCCAAAATTGTGTTCCAAACCATGTACTCCTGTCTTCTATCACCCTATAGTGCTCCCTTTAGTATTTCCTGTAGGACTGGTGTCTTGTTCACAATGTCTCATTGTCTGATTGTCAGAAAATATTTTGAGCTCTCCCTCATATTTGAAGGACAGCTTTGCTGGATACAGGATTCTTGGTTGGCGGTTTTTCTCTTTCAGTATCTTAAATATATCACACCACTTCCTTCTTTTTTCCATGGTTTCTGCTGAGAGATCCGCACATAGTCTTATTAAGCTTCCTTTGTATGTAATGGATTGCTTTTCTCTTGCTGCTTTCAGGATTCTCTCTTTGTCTTTGACATTTGATAATCTGATTATTAAGTGTCTTGGTGAAGGCCTATTCAGATCTCTTCAGTTTGGAGTATGCTGCGCTTCTTGGATCTGTAATTTTATGTCTTTCATAAGAGATGGGAAATTTTCATCAATTATTTCCTCTATTATTGCTTCTGCCCCCCTTCCCTTCTCTTCTCCTTCTGGGACACCAATGATACATACATTATTGTACTTTGTTTCATCCTTGAGTTCCCAGAGATGTTGCTCATATTTTTTCATTCTTTTCTCCATCTGCTCCTTTGCATGTAGGCTTTCAGGTGTTTTGTTCTCCAGTTCTTGAGTGTTTTCTTCTGCCTCTTGAGATCTGCTGTTGTATGTTTCCATTGTGTCTTTCATCTCCTGTGTTGTGCCCTTCATTTCCATAGATTCTACTAGTTGTTTTTTTGAACTTTTGATTTCTGCCATATATATGCCCAGTGTTTCCTTTACAGCCTCTATCTCTTTTGCAATATCTTCTCTAAACTTTTTGATTTGATTTAGCATTAGTTGTTTAAATTCCTGTATCTCAGTTGAAGTGTACGTTTGCTCCTTTGACTGGGCCATAACTTTGTTTTCCTTAGTGTAGGTTGTAATTTTCTGTTGTCTAGGCATGGTTTCTTTGGTTATCCAAATCAGATTTTCCCAGACCAGAATAGGCTCAGGTGCCAGAGGGAAGAAATATTCAGTATCTGGTTTCCCTGAGGGTGTGTCTTAGAAAATTGCTGCACCATTTAATGCCTTGGGTCACTGTGCTTTTCTGCCCAGCAGGTGATGCCTGTTGGCCTATAATTCTTGACTGGTGTGAGGAGGTATGGCCGTGTTCCCCCAGGCTCTGGTGTCTGGTTCTGAATGGAAAGGGCCCCACCCCTTTCCTCCTAGAGAAGACAGAGCCCCCAGGTGGAGGTCATTAGCATTTCAATGGTCTCTCTCTATGCTTGTGCTGTCTCTACCCTTCCCTGAGACACAGCCCTGGAAACTGAAAATGTCTGGGGCTTTCTCCACTGGGCCAAAAAAGAAACAGATAGTCCCCTCCAGACCCAGTCCAAGGTGACCCTCCATCTCTCCAAAGTCAGTCATCACCCAAAGCCTCTGTCTGATTTTTGGGGATGTGTACCTGTAGTGAGTAGTTCACACTCACTACTTAAGACCCCTGTTGGAGCTCAGCTGAACTATATTTGCTTGCTGGGAGAGAGCTTCTCTCTGGCACCATGAGGAAGGAACAAAAACATAATAATGTCCAGTATCATATCAAACATTACATTTCTTTTTCTGATATATTTATTCTCATTCATCTGAATATATATCAATTATTTCCTTCATCTGGATAAATTTGAGAACTGCTGAAACCACCTTTTAAAGAATACACCTCAAATTATGTTTTTTTCAGAGGTTCTTCCTGATGAAATAGATTTTATGAATTTTAGGCTGCATAGGCAGATAATTATTGTGCCCACATGGTAAATGTTTTTTACAATGAGAAGTTTAATTTTTGTTTCTTTCAATGTATTGAATCCATTTTAAACATTATCTGTAAGCTACAAAAGCACAAAAACACCAAAAATCACCACTTTATAATAAAGCAAAACAAAGTTTCATAAAAGCCAATAACCTGAAATAACTACTTTGCATCCCACAGTGCACAAGTTTGTATTAAAGGGTTATCTTCAAGGCAGTTGTTTAAAGATTTCTAAAATTATAAACAGTACTCTTCATACATTCAATATATTTTCCTTTGGGTACTTTTTATTGCTGCACAGACCTGTGTTTACTTGTTCCCTCTCTTATCATCTAGTTACAGTTACACTACTTCACAACTGTCATAGCCACTTTCAAATGCAGCCTTTTCTGCTGTGCCTTGTGTGCAGAATTAGCTACACTCCACACCATGGGTTACTCAATGATTCCCATTACTCCAAATAGGAGTCCCTGTACCCAGGTGTGCCAAATATACAGCAGGAAACCCCAAGTTAACAAAATTTATGGAAGAAATCACACTGGGGCATGAACCAGTGGAGGAGATGAAGTCAGAACTGTTTCCAAAGTGGCTTAGATTACTAGTGGGTGCTTGCAATGTGCATGTGCAAATTACACTGTCCCTCACCTGTGTCACAAAGAGCATCAGGTTGCTATGCAACAGACCACTAGCCCAATGTGAGCCCAGTCATCTGAAAATGTAAGGGGCTCCACAAGTGTGCAGTTGATGGTTGAGGTGTTGTGGCCTGTGCAGTTTGGAGTAGGTATATGGAGATGATTCTGCAGCCCTGAGGATCACCTGCCTCCAGAAGGATGGCATACTTTGGATTGTCCCATTAGGATGTTGTACTGGTATGCACAAGGGCATATTCCAGTTTGGTGTGGGTAGCCAGGGGTTTAATGAAGTGCCCCTAGACAAGCTTGGGCCTGCCTTTCTTTTCCAGAGGCACAGAAATTGCCACTGGATCTTTGACATGCAGCATAGCATCCCAAATTCTCACTCAGCAGAGCTCACCATAAGACATACCCATGTTCAGTCACTGAACCAAGTAGAAGTCAGGGAAATTTGGACATCTTTGAGGTGTCTGTGTTGTCCACATTTTATAGCTGACATGAGGATTGTCTCATGTCTGTCTTAGTGGTAGGATTTATTGCTGTCTTAGTTCTTGCCAGAAGTCTCCTTCTGGGCCTAAATGCTGAGTGATGATCAAGGTTGTCCTGTGATGCAGAGACCACATGGTATGCAGACAGGCTGATATTTTTTGAGGTGAGTTGTTGGATTCATGATGGTAGACAAGGATGGAGACACTCAAAATACAGGCATGATTGTGCACACTGAATATGGTTTCTTCCTTAGTCCAGGAATTTTCATTGCCCTGAGGGGAATCCCAACATACACAGGGTCCCTTATTGGGAATAATCCACAAGTACCTGTCAAGGAACACACCAAGCCCCTATTACCTGGTGCTAGGCATTGCCAGGAATAACCACAGATGTGGCACATATATTCTTCCAGATCTGAAAGCAAGTTTTTTGGAAAAGAAAGACTTCCCTGATCTCTCCTCTCTCAAATTTGCTGATGCCCAAGGGAGAATGCCCAAGTGGCACTGACTGTGACCATTTTTCTCATACCCCATGAAAGCAGGACAGTGTAATTTCACCCTGATCTGAACCTCTGTCTTCATGAGGAGGGAAACCAATATATGTGAAGTGCATTTATTTAATTTGATTCTACACTATGTTAACATTGTTTCATATTCCTTGTTTAAAAAGGCTTTTTTTAACAATTGGAAATTTATCAGTTAAAAAATATCAGTTTCTTTAATTATTCTTTTAGTATGTCACATAAGAGCTGAGACATTCTCTTATGTATTCAATGGAACATTACCGCAATCATTAATATAATCTGGGTGTAGTACATATTTGGCATCTAGGGGCTTGTCCACACCTCAACAATTACCCAATCATGTCCTATAGACCAAGCAAGATGTTAATAGTATTTACAATGTTAGAAATGTAGAAAGGAACAGAAACATAACAATGTCCTGTATCATAACAAACATTGCATTTCTTTTTCAGGTATATTTATTCTCATTCATCTGAATTTATTGCAATGATTTCCTTCATCTGGGTAAACTAGAAAATTGCTGATACAACCTTTTCAAGAATTGCCCTCAAATTGTGCTTTTTTCAGAGGTTCTTCCTGATGAAATAGAGTTTATGAATTTTGGGCCAGATAGGCAGATAATTATAGTGCCCTCATGTTGATTATTTTTAAATTGAGAAGTTTAATTTGTTTCTTTCAATGTATTGAATTCATTTTAAATATTATATTTAAGCTAAAAAAAACACATAACACCAAAAATCACCACTTTATAATAAAGCAATACAAAATTTCAGAAAAGCCAGTAACCAAAAATCACCACTTTATAATAAAGCAATACAAAATTGCAGAAAAGCCAGTAACCTAAAATAACTACCTTGCTTCCCTCATAGTACAAGTTTGCATTAGTGGGTTATCTTCAAGGCATTTATTTAAAGATTTCTAATATTATAAATAGTACTCTTAATACAGTCCATGTATTTTCCTTTGGGTACTTTTTAATGCTGCACAGATGTATGTTTCCTTGTTCCCTCTCTTGTCATCTAGTTACGGCTACACTACTTCACAAAACTCATATCCACTTTCAAATACAGCCTTTTCTGCTGTGCCTTGTGTGCAGAATCAGCTACACTCCACACCATGGGTTACCAAATTCTTCCCATTACTCCAAATAGGAGACCCTGTAACCAGGTGTGCCCAATATACTGCAGGAAATTCCAAATTACCAAAATTCATGGAAGAAATCACTCTGGGGTTCTATTCATTAGAGGAGACAGTCAGCAGAGATTCCAAAGTGGCTTTAATATTTAGTGGGTGCTTAGAATGTGCATGTGCAAATTATGCTGTCCCTCACCTGTGTCCCAAAGTGCAACAGGATGCTAAGCAACAGGCCTCTCTCCTAATGGATGCCCTGTGGTCTGAAAATGTAAGGGGCTCCCCAAGTGTGCATGTGATGGAGGAGGTGTTATGGCCTGTGCAGTTTAGAGAAGGTATATGAGGATGATTCTGCAGCCCTGAGGATCAAATGACCCCTGATGTATGGTAAGCTTTGGTCTCTCCCTTTGGGATGCTATAATGGTGTGCCCAGGGGCATATACCCATTTGATGTGTGAAGGTGGAGGATTAATGAAGTGCCTCTGGAAAAGCTTGGGCCTGCCTTTCTTTTCCAAAGGCACAGAAATTACCACTGGATTTTTGCCATGCACCACAGTATCCCAAAATCTCACTTAGCAGAGCTCACAATGAGGCATGCCCATGTTTAGTAGAAGGCAGAGAAATTTATACATCTTCGATCTGTCTGTCCTGTCCACTTTTTACAGCTGACATGAGGATTATCTCATGTCTGTCTTAATGGTGGGATTTCTTGCTCTATTAGTTCTTACCAGAAGTCTTACTCTGGGCCTAAATGCTGAGTGACAATCATGGTTGTCCTGTGCTGCAGGACCACATGGTATGTAGACAGATTGTCATACTATGAGTTGAGTTTTTTGGAGGCATGATGGTGGAAAAGGATGGAGACACTCAAAGGCAGGCATGATGGTGCACACTGAATATAGTTTGTTTCTTAGTCCAGGAATTTTCATTGCTCTGAGGTAAATCCCTATCCTTGGAGCCAACATGCACATGGTCCTTTATTGAGAATGATGCAAAAGTTACTGTCAAGGATCACACCAAGTCCCCCTATTATCTGGTGTTGGGCATGACCAAGAATAACCAGAGATGAGGCACATACATTGTTCCAGATCTGAAAGCAAGATTTTAGAAAAGGAAGGTGATTTCTCCAATCTCTCCATTCTCAAATTGGCTGATGCCCAAGGGAGAATGACCAAGGGGCACTGACTGTGACCATTCTTTTCATATCCCATGACAGCAAGTCAGTGTAATCTCACCCTGATCTGACACTGTCTTAATGAGGAGGGAAACCAACACATGTGAGGTGCATTTACTTAATTTATTTCTTCTCTGTGTTAACATTGTTTCATATTCCTTCTATAAAAAAGTTTTCTTTACCAATTGAAAATTTTTCTGTAAAATAATTCAGTTTCTATAATTATTCTTGTAGTTTTTCACTTAAGAACAGAGAAATTCCCTTATGTATTCACAAGAGTATAACCACAATCATTAAAATAACCTAGGTGTAGTACAAATACGTCATATTGGGTCCTTGTCCACACCTCAAAAATCACTCGATCATGTCCTATAGACCAAGCAAGATGTTCATAGTAATAATAATGTTAGAAATGTAGAAAGGAACAGAAACATAACAGTGTCCAGTATCATATCAAACATGGCATTTCTTTTTCAGGTAAATTTAGTCTTTCATCTGACTATATCTCAATTATTTCCTTCATCAGGAAAATTAGAAAACTGTGGAACCATCCATTTAAATAATATTCCTCAAATTGTGTTTTTTTCAGGGGTTCTTCCTGATGAAATTGAGTTTATGAATTTTAGGCTGCATAGGAAGATAATTACTGTGCCCACATGGTGATTATTTTTTAATGAGAAGTTTAATTTTTGTTTCTTTCAATGTATTAAATTAATTTTAAACATTATCTGAAAGCTACAAAAACACACAAACACCAAAATCTCCTCTTTATAATAAAGCAAAGAAAAGTTTTGGAAAAAAAAAACCTAAAATAACTAGTTTGCTTCCCACATTGCACAAGTTTGAATTAATGGGTTATCTTCAAGGCATTTATTTAAAGATTTCTAATATTATAAACAGTACTCTTCAAACAGTCAATGTATTTTCCTTTAGGTACTCTTTATTGCTGCACAGACCTATATTTCCTTGTTGCCTCTCTTGTCATCTAGTTACAGTTACACTACTTCACATCCCTCATATCCACTTCCAATAGAGGCTATTCTGATGTGCCTTGTGTGCAGAATCATCCACACTCCACACTTGGGTTACTGAATTTTTCCCATTGCTCCAAATAGGAGTCCCTGTACCCATGTGCACCCAATATACAGCAGGATATCCCAAGTCAAAAAAATTCATGGAAGAAATCTCACTGGGAATTGAACTGGAAGAGGAGACAGAGTCAGCACAGTTTCCAAAGTGGCTCTGATATCTAGTGGGTGCATGGAATGCACATGCATAATTTATGCTGTCCCTCACCTGTGTGACAAAGATCATCAGGTTGCTAAGCAACAGGCCTCTAGCCCAATGGCTTCCCTGTGCTCGGAAAATATAATGGGCTCCACAAGAGCACAAGTGGTGGTTGAGGCATTGTGGTCTGTTCTGTTTGGAGTAGGTATAAGAGGATGATTCTGCAGCCCTGAGGATCACCTGCACCCCAGAGGGATGGTGAGCTTTGCACTCTCCTGTTAGGATGCTACAGTGGTATGCCCAAGGGCATATTCCAATTTGGTGTGTGTAGGCAAAGGTTAGTGAAGTGCCCCTAGATAAGCCTGGTCTTGCCTTTCTTTCCAAAGGCACAGAAATTGCCACTAGATATTTCACATGCAGCACAGCATCCTGAATTCTCACATAGAAAGGATCACCATGAGTCATGCACATGTTCTGTCACTGAACCCAGTAAGTCAGGGAAATTTGGACATCATGATAGATTTCTCCTGTTCACTGATTATAGCTGCTGTGAAGATTGTCTCATGTCTGTCTTAATGGTGGATATTTTTGTTCTATTAGTTCTTGCCAGAATTCTCCTTAGCCTAAATGCTGAGTGACAATCAAGGTTGTCCTGTGATGCAGAAACCACAAGTTATGCAGAAAGGCTGATATTTTTTATGTTGTTTGTTGGTGGCATGATGGTGGACAAGGTTGGAGATACTCAAATGGGAGGCATGATGGTGCACACTGAATATGGTTTGTTTCTTACTCAGGAATTTTCATTGTCCAGAGGGAAATCCCTGTTCTTGGAGCCAACATACACAGGGCCCTTATTGGGATTGATCCACAAGCAACTGTCAAGGTTCACACCAATTCCCCCTATTACTTGGTGCTGGGTATGACAGAGAATAACCACAGTTGTGGCACATATACTGTTCCAGATATGAAAGCAAGTATTTTAGGAAAGGAAGCAGACTACCCAGATCTCTCCATTCTCAAATTTGCTGATGCCCAAGGGAGATTGCCCAAGGGGCACTGACTGTGACCATTCTTTTCATATCCCATGAAAGCAGGTCAGTGTAATCTCACCCTGATCTGACCGTGTCTTAACAAGGAGGGAACCAATACATGTGAAGTGTGTTTACATAATTTATTTCTTCACTGTGTTAACATTGTTTCATATTCCTTGTCCAAAAACATTTTATTTAACAGTTGGAAATATATCAGTGAAAAAATGTCAGATTATTTAAAATCTCTTGTGGCATTTCACTTAAGAACAGAGAAATTCTGTCACATATTCATAGGAACATAACCACAGTCATTAAAATAACCTGGGTGTAGTACAAATATGTCATCTTTGGGCTTTGTCCACACCTCAACAATTATCCAATCATGTCCAATATACAAATCAAAATGTTAATAGTAATAATGTTAGAAATGTAGAAAGGAACAAAAACATAAGTGTCCAGTATCATGTCAAACATTGCATTTCTTTTTCAAGTATATTTATTCTCTTTCATCTGCATATATCTCAATTATTTCCTTCATCAGGATAAATTAGAAAACTGCTGAATCATCCCTTTAAAGAATATTCCTCAAATTGTGTTTTTTCCAGGGGTACTTCCTGATGAAATTGAATATATGAATTTTTGGCTGGATAGGCAGATAATTACAGTGTCTTCATGGTGATTATTTCTTAAATGAGAAGTTTAATTTTTGTTTCTTTCAGTGAATTGAATTCATTTCAAACATTATCCATAAGCTGCAAAAACACACAAACACCAAATATCACCACTTTATAATAAAGCAAAGTTTCAGAAAAGAAAATAACCTGAAATAACTAATTTGCTTCCCACATTACACAAGTTTGAATTAATTACTTATCTACTTATCTTCAAGGCATTTGTTTAAAGATTTCTAATATTATAAACAGCACTCTTGAAACAGTCCATATATTTTCCTTTGGGTAATTTTTGTTGCTGCAAAATTTACCCTGAACTGAACCTGTGTCTTAATGAGGTGGAAACCAACACATGTGAAGTGCCTTTATTCAAATTATTTCTTCACCGTGTTAACATTGTTTCATATTCCCAGTCTAAAAAAGGTTTCTTTAACAATTGAATATTTATCAGTAAAAAATGTGATTTTCTTTAATTATTCTTGTAGTATTTCACTTAAGAACAGAGAAATTCTCTAATGTATTTACAGGAACATAACCAAAATCATTAAAATAACCTCTGTGTAGTATAAATATGTCATCATGGGGCCTGGTCCACAACTGAACAATTACCCAATCATGTCCCATAGAACAATCAAAATGTTAATAGTAATAATAATGTTAGAAATGTAGAAAGGAACAAAAATATAATGTCCAGTCTGATATCAAACATTGCATTTCTTTTTTTAGGTATATTTATTCTCTTTCACCTGAATACTACTCAATTAATTCCTTCATCTGAATAAATAAAACTGCTGAAAAATCCTTTTAAAAAATATTCCTCAAATTGTGTTTTTTTCAGGGGTACTTCCTGATGAAATTGATTTTATGAATTTTAGGCTGGATAGGCAGATAATTCCTGTGCCTTCATGGTGATAATTTTTTGAATGAGAAGTTTAATTTTGGTTTCTTTGCATGTATTGAACACATTTTAAACATTATCTGTAAGCTACAGAAACACACAAAAACAAAACTCACCACTTTATAGTAAAGGAAAACAAAGTTTCAGGAAAGCAAATAACCTGAAATAACTACTTTACTTCTCACATTACACAAGTTTGAATGAATGAATTATCATCAATGCAGTTCTTTAAAGAATTCTAATATTATAAATAGTACTCTTCAAAAAGTCCATGTATTTTACTTTGGGTACTTTTTATTGCTGCACATAACTCTCTTCCCTTTTTCCCTCCCTTATCATCTAGTTACAGCTACACTTCATGACCCTCATATCCACTTTCAAAGAGAGGATTTTCTGATGTGCATTGTGTGTGGAATCATCTACACTCCACACCATGGGTTACCGAATTTATCCCATTGCTCCAAATAGGAGTCCCTGTAGACTGATGTGCCACATACACAGCAGGAAATTCCAAGTTAACAAAACTCATGGAAGAAATCCCACTGGGTATAGAACTGGAGCAGGAGCAGAGTCAGCACATTTTCCAAGCAGATTAGATTTCTAGCAGGTGCTTGGAATGCACATGCGCAAATTATGCTGCCCCTCACCTGTGTCACAAAGATCAGGTTGCTTAGAAACAGGCCTCTAGCCAAATGGCTGCCCTGTGGTCTGAAAATTGTAGGGGGTCTGCAATTGCACAGGTATTGGTGGAGGTGGTGTGGCCTGTGCAGTTTGGAGAAGGTAGATGAGGAAGATTCTGCAGCCCTGAGGTTCACTTGCAACCTGGATTGATGGTGTGCTCTGGATTCTCCCATTAGGATGGTATACAGGCAAACCCATGGGCATATTCCAATTTGATGTGGTAGGCAGGGGTTTAATTATGTGCCCCTGTACAAGATTGGTCCTCCCTTTCTTTCCAAAGGCACAGAAATTACCACTGGATACTTCACATGCAGTACAGCATCCCAAAATCTCACTTAGCAGAGCTCACCATCTGGCAAGCCCATGTTCTGTCACTGAACTGTGTAGAAGTCAGGGAAATTTGCACATCTTTGATGTGTCTGTCCTGTCCACAGTTTATAGCTGACATGAAGATTGTCTCATGTCTGTATTAATGGTGGGATTTATTGTTCTATTACTTCTTGCCAGAAGTCTCCTCCTTAGCCTAAATGCTGAGTGGCAATCAAGGATCTCCTGTGATGCAGAGAACATATGCTATGAGAGAGGTTAATATATTTTGAGTTAAGTTTGTTGGTGGCTTGATGGTGAAAAAAGATGGAGACGCTTCAATGGCAGGCATGACGGTGCACACTGAATATGGTTTGTTTCTTAGTCTAGGAATTTTCATCATCCTCTGGGAAATCTCTGTTCTTTGAGTGAACATACACATGACCCTTAATGGGAATGATCCACAAATAACTGTCAGGATCACACAAAGTCCCCCTATTACCTGGTGCTGGGCATGGCAGAGAAGAACCACAGTTGTGGCACATATACTGTCCCAGATCTGAAAGCAAGTACTTTAGAAAAGGAATCAGACTTCCCTGATCTCTCCATTCTCAAATTTGCTCATCTGCAAGTGAGAATGCCCAGGTGGCACTGACTGTGAGCATTCTTTTAATATCCCATGAAAGCAGGCCAGTGTATTCTCACCCTGATCTGACCCTGGTTCATAATGAGGAGGGAAACCAACACATGTGAAGTGCATTTACTTAATTTATTTCTTCACCATGTTAACATTGTTTCATAGTCCTTGTAGAAAAATGTTTTCTTTAACAATTGAAAATTTATCAGTAAAAACATGTCAGTTTCTTTAATTATTCTTGTAGTATTTCACTTAAAAACAGATTCTCTTATGTATTCACAGGAGCATAACAACAATCATTAAAATAACCTGGGTGCAGAACATATATGTCATCTTGGGGCCTGGTCCACACCTCAACAACTACCCAATCATGTCCTATAGACTAATCAAAATGTTAATAGTAATAGTAATGTTAGAAGTGTAGAAAGGTTCAAAAACTAAATAGTGTCCAGTTTCATATCAAACATTCCATTTCTTTTTCAGGTATATGTATTCTCTTTCAGCTGAATATATCTCAATTATTTCCTTCACCTGAATAAATTAGAAAACTATCAAACCATCCTTTTAAAGAATATTACTCAAATTATGTTCCTTTCAGGGGATCTTCATGATGAAATTGAATTTATGAGTCTTAGGCTGGATAGGCAGATAATTACTGTGCTCTCATGGTGACTATGTTTAAATGATAAGTTTAATTTTGTTTCTTTCAATATATCAATTAACTTTAAACATTATCTGTAAGCTACAAAAACACACAAACACCAAATATCACCACTTTATAATAAAGCAAAGCAAAATTTCAGACAAGCAAATAACCTGAAATAACTACTTTGCTCCCCATATTGCACAAATTTGAATTAATGGGTTATCTTCAAGGCATTTGTTTAAAAATCTCTAATATTATAAACAGTACTCCTCAAACAGTCCATGTATTTTCCTTTGGGTGAATTTTATTGCTGCACAGACCAATGTTTCCTTGTTCTCTCTCTTATCATCCAGTTACAGTGATGCTACCTCACAATCTTCATATCCACTTTCAAAGAGTCTTTTCTGATGTGCCTTGTGTGCAGAATCATCTAACTCCACACCACGGGTTACTGAATTTTTCCCATTGCTCCAAATAGGGGTCCCTGTACCTACATGTGCCCAATATTCAGCAGGAAATCCCAAGATAACAAAATTCTTGAAAGAAATCTCATTGGGGATAGAACTGGAGTAGGAGCAGCATCAGCACATTTTCCAAACTGATTAGATTTCTATTGGGTGCTTGGACTGCACATGCAGATGCCCCTCACCTGTGTCACAAAGGTCATCAGGTTGCTTAGCAACAGGTCTCTAGCCCAATGGCTGCCCTGTTGTATGAAAATATTATGAGGTCCACAAGTGCACAGGTGATGGTTGAGGCATTGTGGCCTGTGCAGTTTGGAATAGGTAGATTAGGACGATACTGCAGCCTTGAGGATCACCTGCAACCCAGATGGATGGTGAGCCTTGGATTCTCCCATTAGGATGTTATACTGCTATGCCCGTGGGCATATTCCAGTTTGGTGTGGTAGGTGGAGGTTTAATGAAGTGCCCCTGCACAAGCTTGGTCCTGCCTTTCTTTCCAAAGACACAGAAATTACCACTGGATATTTCACATGCAGCACAGCATCCCAAAATCTCACTTAGCAGAGCTCACCGTGCAGCAAGCCCATGTTCTGTCACTGAAACCTGTAGAAGTCAGGGAAATTTGCACATCTTTGATGTGTCTGTCCTGTCTCCAGTTTATAGTTGACATGAGGATTGTCTCATGTCTGTTTTAATGGTCAGATTTATTTTTCTGTTAGTTCTTGCCAGAAGTCTCCTTCATAGCCTAAATGCTGAGTGACAATCAAGGTTCTCCTGTCATGCAGAGAACACATGCTATGCAGAGAGGCTGATATTTTTTGAGTTGAGTTTGTTGGTGGCATGATGGTGGACAAAGGTGAAGGCACTCAAATGGCAGGCATGACGGTGCACACTGAATATGTTTTGTTTTTTAGTCCAGTAATTTTTGTTGTCTTGAGGGAAATCCCTGTTCAAAAGCCAACATACACAGGGCCTTTAATGGGAATGATCCATAAATAAGTGTCAAGGTTCACCAAAGTCCCCCAATTACCTGATGCTGGGCATGGCAAAGAAAACCACAGATGTGGTACATATACTGTTCCAGATCTGAAAGCAAGTATTTTAGAAAAGGAAGAAGACTTCCCTGATCTCTCCGTTCTCAAATTTCCTGATGCACAAGGGAGAATGCCAATGTGGCTCTGACTGTGACCGTTCTTTTCATATCCCATGAAAGCAGGTCAGTGTAGTCTCACCCTGATCTGACCCTGTGTCTTAATATGGAGGGAAACCAACACTTGTTAATTATATTTACTTAATTTATTTCTTCACTGTGTTAACATTGTTTCATATTCCCTAAAATTTTTTCTTTAACAATTGAAAATTTATTAGTTAAAAAATGTCAGTTTCTGAATTATTCTTGTAGTATTTCACTTCAGAACAGAGAACTTCTCTTATGTATACACAGGTACATAACCACATTCTGTAAATAAGCAGTGTTTAGTACAAATATGTCATCTTGAGGCCTGGTCCACACCTCAGCAATTACCCAATCATATCCTATAGACCATTCAAATTGTTAATAGTAATAATAATGTTAGAAATGTAGAAAGGAAAAAAAACTTAAATAAGAGTGTCCAGTCTCATATCAAACATTGCATTTCTTTTTCAGGTATATTTATTCTCTTTCATCTGAATATATCTCAATTATTTCCTTCATCTGGATAAATTAGAAAACTGCTGAACCATCCTTTTAAAGAATATTCCTCAAATTGTGTTTTTTCAGGGGATCTTCTTGACGAAATTGTGTTTATGAATTTTAGACTATATAGGCAGATAATTACAGTGCTCTTGTGATTAGTTATTAAAGAGAAGTTTAATTTTTTTCTTTCAATGTATTGAATGCATTTTAAACATTATCTGTAAGCTGCAAAAACAAACACCAAAAATCACTTTATAATAAAGCAAAGCAAAGTTTCAGAAAAGCAAATAACCTGAAATAACTACTTTGTTTCCCACATTGCACAAGTTTGCATTAATGGGATATCTTCAAGGCAATTGTTTAAAGATTTCTAATATTATAAACAATATTCTTCATACAGTCCATGTATTTTCCCGTGGGTACTGTTTTTGCTGCAGAGACCTATGTTTCCTTGTTCCCTCTCTTGTCATCTAGTTACAGTTGCTCTATTTCAGCACCCTCATACCCACCTTCAAATAGAGGCTTTTCTGCTGTGCCTCGTGTGAAGAATCATCTACACTCCACACCATGGGTTACTGAATTTTTCCCATTACTCCAAAAAGGAGTCCCTGTACCCAGGTGTGCCCAGTATACAGCAGGAAATCCCAAGTTAACAAAATTCATGGAAGAAATATCTCTGGGGATCAAACCAGTGGAAGAGACAGAGTCAGCACATTTTCCAAAGAGGCTCTGATTTCTAGTGGGTGCTTAGAATGTGCATTTGCAAATTACACTGTTCCTCACATGTTTCACAAAAATAATCATGTTACTAAGCATCAGGCCTTTAGCCAAATGGCTGTCCTGTGGTCTGAAAATATAAAAGACTCCACAATTCATAGGTGATTTTGGAGGTGTTGTGGCCTGTGCAGTTTGGAATAAGCATATGAGGATGATTCTGTAGCCCTGAGGAGCATCTGCTCCCTTGATGGATGGTGAGCTTTGGACTCTCCCATTAGGATGGTATACTGGAATGCCCAGGAGCATATTCTAATTTGGTGTGGGTAGGCAGAGGTTTAATGAATTGCCTCTGGACAAGCTTGGCCCTGACTATCTTTTCCAAAGGCACAGAAATTACCACTGGATATTTCACATGCAGAACAGCATCCCAAATTCTCAGCAGACCTCACCATGCAGCATGCCCATGTCGTGTCACTGAAACCAGTAGAAGTCAGGGAAATTTGGACATCTTTTATGTGCCTGTCCTGTCTGCTGTTTATAGGTGACATGAGGATTGTCTCATGACTGTCTTAATTGTGGTATTTCTTGTTCTATTAGTTCTTGCCAGAAGTCTCCTTCTAGCTTAATTGCTGAGTGACAATCTTGGTTGCCCCATGATGCAGAGACCACATGGTATGCAGACAGGCTGATATATTTTGAGTTGAGTTTGTTGGTGGCACTATGGTGAACAAGGATGGAGACACTCAAATGGCAGGCATGATGGGAAACACTGAATATGGTTTGTTTCTCAGTCCAGGGATTTTCATTGCCCTGAGGAAATCCCTGTTCTTGGAGCCAACATACACAGGGCCCTTATTAGGATTGATCCACAAGTAACTGTCAAGGATCACATCAAGTCCCCCTATTACCTGGTGCTAGAAATGGCAGAGAATTACCACAGATGTGGCACATATACTGCTTGAGATCTGAAAGCAATTATTTTGGAAAAAGAAGAAGACTTCCCTGAACTGTCCATTCTAAAGTTTGCAAATGCCCAATGGAAATTGCCCAAGTGGCACTGAATTTGAACATTCTTTTCAGATCCCATGGAAGCAGGTCAGTGTAATCTGACCCTGATCTGACCCTGTGTCTTAATGAGGACAGAAACCAACACATGTAAAGTGCATTTACTTAATTTATTTCTTCACTATGTTAACATTGTTTCATATTCCTTATATAAAAAGGTTTCCTTAAAATTTAAAAGTTTATCAGTAATAAAAATGTCAATTTATTTAATTATTCTTGTAGTATTTCACTTAAGAACAGAGAAATTCTCATATATATTCACAGGAAAGGTACCACAATCACTAAATAACCAGGGTTTAGTACAAACATGTAATCTTGGGTACTGGTCCACACGTCAGCATTTACCTGATCATGCCCAATAGACCAATCAAAATGTTAATAGTAATAATGTTAGAAATGTAGAAAGGAACAAAAACATAATAGTGTCCAGTCTCATATCAAACATTGCATTTCCTTTTCAGGTATATTTATTTTCTTTCATCTGAATATATCTCAATTATTTCCTTTGTCTGCATAAATTAGAAAACTGCTGAACTACCCTTTTAAAGAATATTCCTCAAATTTTATTTTTTTCAGGGGTTCTTCATGATGAAATTGAGTTGATGAATTTTAGGTCAGATAGGCAGACAATTACTATGCCCTCATGGTGACTATTTTTTAAAAGAGAATTTTAATTTCTGTTTCTTTCAGTGTATTGAATTCATTTTAAACATTATCTGTAAGTTACAAAAACACACGAACACCAAAAATAACCACTTTATTCTAAAGCAAAGGAAAGTTTCAGGAAAGCAAATAACCTGAAATAACTAGTTTGCTACCCAGATTGCACAAGTTTGCATTAATGGGTTATTTTCAAGGCATTTATTTAAAGACTTGTATTAACAGTACTCTTCATACAGCCCATGTAATTCCCTTGGTTATCTTTTTTGCTGCACAGATGTATGTTTCCTTCTTCCCTCTCTTGTCATCTAGTTACAGTTACACTACTTCACAACCCTCATATCCACTTTCAAATAGAGGCTTTTCTGCTGTGTCTTGTGTGCAGAATCATCTACACTTCACAACATGGTTTACTGAAGTTTTCCCATTACTCCAAATAGGAGTCTCTGTACACAGGTGTGCCCAATATACAGCAGGACATCTCAAGTTAACAAAATTCATGGAAGAAATATCACTATGGATCAAACCAGTGGGGGAGACAGTCAGCAGAGTTTCCAAAGATGATCTGATTTCTAGTGGGTGCTTGGAATGTGCATGCACAAATTTCACTGTTCCTTATCTGTCTCACAAAGATCATCAGGTTGCTAAGCAACAGGTGTCTAGCCTAATGGCTGCCCTGTGGCCTGAAAATTTAAGGGGCTCCACAAGTCCACAGGTGATGGTGGAGGCATTGTGGCATGTGCAGTTTGGGGTAGGTATATGAGGATCATTCTGCAGCCCTGGGGATCACATGCACCCCAGATGGTTGGTGAGCTTTGGAATCTCCCGTTAGGATGTTGTACTGGTATTCCCAAGGACATATTCCAATATGGGGTGGGTAAGCAGAGGATTCATGAAGAGCCCCTGGACAAGCATGGCCATACCTTTTTTTACAAAGGCACAGAAATTACCACTGGATATTTCACAAGCAGCACAGCATCCTGAATTCTCACTTAGCAGAGCATGCCCATGTTTTGTAACTGGCCCAGTAGAAGTCAGGGAAATTTGCACATCTTTGATGTGTCTGTCCTCTCCACTGTTTGTAGCTGACCTGAAGATTGTCTCATGCCTGTCTTAATGATTGGATTTCTTGTTCCATTAGCTCTTGCCAGAAGTCTCCTTCTTACCCTACATGCTGAGGGACAGTCAAGGTTGTCCTGTGATGCAGAGACAACATGGTATGCAGACAGCCTGATAATTTTGGGGTTGCTTTTCATGGTGGCATGATGGTGAACAAGGATGGAGACACTGTAATTGCAGGCATGATGGTGCACCCTGAATATGGTTTGTATCTTCATCCAGAAATTTTCATTGCCCTAAGGGAAATCCCTGTTCTTGTAGCCAACATACACAAGACCCTTATTGGGAATGATCTGCAAGTAACTGTAAAGGATCATATCAAGTCCCCCTATTACCTGGTTCTCAGCATGGCAGACAATAACCACAGATAAGGCACATATATTGTTCCAGATCTGAAAGAAAGTATTTTAGAAAAGGAAGAAGACTTTCCTGATAACTCGATTCTCAAATTTGCTGATGCCCAAGGGAGAATGTCCAAGGGGCACTGACTGTGACCTTTATTTTCATATCCCATCAAAGCAGGTCACTAATCTCACCCTGATCTGAACCTGTGTCTTAATGAGGAGGGAAACAACAGATGTGAAGTGCATTTACTTTATTTATTCACCATGTTAACATCATTTCATATTCCTTGTATGAAAGCATTTTCTTTAACAATTGAATATTTATCAGTAAAAAACTCAGTTTCTTTCATTATTCTTGTACTATTTCAATTAACAACAGAGAAATTCTCATATGTATTCACAGGAACATAACAACAATCATTAAAATAACCTGGGTGTATTACAAATATTTCATCTTGGGACCTGGTACACATCTCAGCAATTACCCAATCATGTCTTGTAGACTATTCAAAATGTTAATAGTAATAATAATGTTAGAAATGTAGAAAGGAACAAAAACATAATACTGTCCAGTCTCATATCAAACATTGCATTTCTTTTTCAGGTGTATTTATTCTATATCATCAGAATATATCTCAATTATTTCCTTCATCTGGATAAATTAGAAACTGCTGAACCATCATTTTAAAGAATATTCCTCAAATTGTGTTTTTTTCAGGGGTTCTTCCTGATGAAATTGAGTTTATGAATTTTAGGCTGGATAAGCAGATAATTACTGTGCCCTCATGGTGATTATTTTTTAAATGAGAAGTTTAATTTTTGTTTCTTTCAATGTATAGAATTCATTTTAAACATTATCTGTAAGATACAAATACACACAAACACCAAAAATCACCAATTTATACTAAAGCAAAGAAAGTTTCAGAAAAGCTGGTAACCTGAAATAACTACTTTGCTTCCCACATTGCACAAGTTTGCATTAATGGGTTATCTCCAAGGCATTTTCTTAAAGATTTCTAATATTATGAATAGTACTCTTCATACACTCCATGTATTTTCCTTTGGGTACTTTTTATTGCTGCACAGACCTATGTTTCTTTGTTCCCTCTCTTGTCATCTAGTTACAATTACACTACTTCACAACCCTCATATCTGCTTTCAAATAGAGTCTTTTATACTGTGCCTCGTGTGCAGAATCAACTACACTCCACATCGTGGGTTACTGAATTTTTCCCATTACTCCAAATAGGAGTTTCTGTACTCAGATGTGTCCAATATACAGCAGGAAATCCCAAGTTAACAAAATTCATGGAAGAAATCTCACTTGGGATCGAACCAGTGGAGGAGACAGCATCAGCACAGTTTCCAAAGTGGCTTAGATTTCTAGTGGGTGCTTGGAAAGCACATGCACAAACGATGCTGTCCCTCACCTGGGTCACGGTGAACATCAAGTTGTTAAGCAACAGGACTCTAGACCAACTTCTGCAATGTGGTCTGAAAATGTAAGGGTCTCTGCAAGTGCACAGGTGATGATGTAGGCATAATGGCCTGTTCAGATTGGAGTAGGTATATGAGGATGATTCTGCAGCCCTAAGGATCACCTACACCCAGGATGGAGGGTGAGATTTGGGCTCTACCATTGGGATGTTATACAGGTATGCCCATGGGCATATTCCAATATGGTATGTGTAGGCAGAGGTTTAATGAAGTGCCCCTGGACAAGCTTAGTCCTGTCTTTCTTTTCCAAGGCACAGAAATTACCACTGGATATTTCACATGCAGCACAGCACCCTGAATTCTCACTTAGAACTCACCATGCAGCATGTCCATGTTTTGTCACTGAACCCAGTAGAAGTTAGGGAAATTTGGAAAACTTTGATGTGTCTGTCCTGTCCACTGGTTATGGGTGATGTGAGGATTGTCTCATGTCTGTTTTCATGGAGGGATTTCTTGCTCTATTTTCTGCCAGAACTCTCCTTCTTAGCTTAAATGCTGAGTCAAATCAAGGTTGTCCTCTAATGCAGACACCAAATGGTATGCAGACAGTATGATGTTTTTTGAGTTGAGTTTGTTGGTGGCAAGATGGTGGACAAGGATGGAGACATTCAAAGGTCAGGCATGATGGTGCACCCTGAATATGGTCTGTTTCCTTGTCCATGAATTTTCATTGCCCTGAGGGAAATCCCTGTTATTGGAGCCAACATACACAGTGTCCCTTATTGGGAATGATCCACAATTAACTGTTGAGGATCACACCAAGTACCCCTATTACCTGGTGCTGGGCATGGCAGAAAATAACCACAGATTTAGTACATATATTGTTCCAGATATGAAAGCAAGTTTTTTAGAAAAGTAGGAGAACTTCCCTAACCTCTCCATTCTCAAATTTGCTGATGCCCAATGGAGAATGTCTAAGTGGCACTCACTGTGACCATTCTTTTCATATCCCATGGAAGCAGGTCTGTGTAATCTCACCCTGATCTGACCCTGTATCTTCACATGAAGGTTAACCAACACATGTGAAGTGCATTTATTTAATTTATGTCTTCACTGTGTTAACATTGTTTCATATTCCTTGTATAAAAAGGTTTTCTTTTACAATTGGAAATTTTTGGTATAAAATTGTCAGTTTGTTTAAATAATCTTGTATTTCACTTAAGAACAGAGACATTCTCTTATGTATTCACAGGAACATTACCACAATCATTAAATAACTGGGTGTAGTACAAATATGGCTTCCAGGGGCCTGGTCCACACCACAATTACCCAATCATGTCCTATAGAGCAAGCAAAATGTTAATAGTAATCATAGTGGTGGAAATGTAGAAATGAAAAAAAACATAATAATGCCCAGTATCATATCAAACATTGCATTTCTTTTTCAGGAATGTTTATTCTCTTTCATCTGTATATATCTCAATTATTTCCTTCATCTGGATAAATTAGATAACTGCCAAACCATCCTTTTAAAGAATATTCTTCAAATTGTGCTTTTTTCAGAGGTTCTTCCTGATAAAATTGAGTTTATGAATTTTAGGCTGGATAGGCAGATAATTATTTTATCCACATGGTGATTATTTTAAATGAGAAGTTTCATTTTTGTTTCTTTCAATGTATTGGATTCATTTTAAACATTATCTATAAGGCACAAAAAGACACAAACAACTAAAATCACCACTTTGTAATAAAGCAAAGCAAAGTTTCAGAAAACCCAATAACCTGAAATAACTACTTTGCTTCCCACATTGCACAAGTTTGCATTAATGGGTTATCTTCAAGGCATTTGTTTAAAGATTTCTAATATTTTAAACAATACTCTTCATACAGTTCATGTATTTTCCTTTGGGTACATTTTATTGCTGCACAGACCTATGTTTCCTTGTTCCCTCTCTTGTAATCTAGTTACAGTTATACTACTTCATATCCCTTATATCCACATTCAAATAGAGTCTTTTGTGCTGTGCCTTGTGTGCAGAATCAACTACATTCCACACCATGGGTTACTGAATTTTTCCCATTTCTCCAAATAGGAGTACCTGTACCCAGCTGAGCCCAATATACAGCAGGAAAGCCCAAGTTAACAAAATTCATCAAAGAAATCTCACTGGGGCATGAACCAGTGGAGGAGACAAAGTCAGCCCAGTTACCAAAGTGGCTTAGATTTCTAGTGGGTGCTTGGAATGTGTACACACATATTATGCTGTCCCACAACTGTGTCACAATTAATATCAGGTTGCTGAGCAACAGGCCTCTAGCACAATGGTCTTAAAATGTAAGTGTCTCCCCAAGTCAGCAGGTGATGGGGTAGTTGTTGTGGCCTGTGCAGTTTGGAGTAGGTATATGAGGATAATTCTGAAGCCCTGAAGATCACATGCCCCCTGGATGGATGGTGAGCTTTGGACTCTCCTGTTAAGATGTTATACTGGTATGCCCAAGGGCATATACCAACTTGGTGTGAGTAGGTGGATATTTAATGAAGTGTCCCTCGACAAGCTTGGGCCTGCCTTTGTTTCTCATAGTCACAGAAATTACCACTGGATCTTTGACATGCAGCACAGCATCAAGAATTCTCACTTAGCAGAGCTCACCATGAGGCATGCCCATGTTCACTCACTGAACCCAGTATATATGTCAGGGAAATTTGGACATCTTTGATGTATCTGTTCTGTCTGCTGTTTATAGCTGACATGAGGATTGTCTCATGTCTGTCTTAATGGTGGGATTTCTTGCTCTATTAGTTCTTCCCAGAAGTCTCATTCTATGTCTAAATGCTGAGTGGCAATCAAGATTGCCCTGTGATGCAGAGACCACATGGTATGCAGACAGGCTGATATTTTTTGAGTTGAGTTTTTTGGTGGCATGATGGTGGACAAGGATGGAGACACTCAGAGGGCAGGCATGATGGTGCACACTGAATATGGTTTTTTTATTAGTCCAGGACTTTTCGTTGCCATGAGGGAAATCCCTGTTCTGGTAGCCAACATACACAGGGTCACTTATTGGGAATGATCCAGAAGTAACTATCAAGGATAAAATCAAGTCCCCCTATTACCTGGTGATGGGCATGGCAGAGAATAAGCACAGATGTGACACATATATTGTTCCATAACTGAAAGCAAGATTTTTAGAAAAGGAAGAAGTCTTCCTGATCTCTCCATTCTCAAATTTGCTGATGTCCAAGGGGGAATGTCCAAGTGGCACTGACTGTAAATATTCTTATCATAACCCAGGAAAGTAAGTCAGTGTAATCTCACACTGATCTGACCCTGTGTCTTCATGAGGAGGGGAAGCAACACATGTGGAGTGCATTTATTTAATTTATTTCTTCACTTTGTAAACATTGTTTCATATTCCTTGTATACAAAACTTTTCTTTTACAATTGGAAATTTGTCAGTAAAAAATTGTCACTTTCTTTAAATATTCTTGTATTTCACTAAAGAGCAGAGACATTCTCTTATGTATTCACAGGAACATTGCCACAATCATTAAAATAACCTTGGTGTAGTACAAATATAGCATCTACGGGTCTTGTCCATGGCTCAATTACCCAATCATGTCCTATAGACCAAGGAAAATGTCAATAGTAATTATAATGTTTGAAATGTAGGAAGGAACAAAAACATAGTAATGTCCAGTATCATATCAAATACTGCATTTGTTTTTCAGGTATATTTATTCTCTTTCATCTGAATATATCTCAAGTATATCCTTCATCTGAATAAATTAGAAAACTGCTGAAACATCCTTTTAAAGAATGTTCTTCAAATTGTGATTTTTCATACATTCTTTCTGATGAAATTGAGTTTATGAATTTTAGGCTGGATAGGCAGATAATTATTGTGCCCTCATGGTGATTGTTCTAGTTTGCTAATGCTGTGGAATGTAAAACACCAGAGATGGATTGGCTTTTATAAAAAGGGGGTTTATTTGGCTACACAGTTACAGTCTTAGGGCCATAAAATGTCCAAGGTAACACATCAGTAATTGGGTACCTTCACTGGAGAATGGCCAACGGCATCTGGAAAACCTCTGTTAGCTGGGAAGGCATGTGGTTGGCATCTGCTCCAAAGTTCTGGTTTCAAAATGGCTTTCTCCCAGGACATTCCTCTTTAGCAAGGTTGCTCCTCTTCAAAACATCACTCACAGCTGCACTGAGTTCCTTCTCTTTGAGTCAGCTCATTTATATGGTTCCACTGATCAAGTCCCACCCTGAATGGGTGGGGCCATGCCTCCATGGGATTATCTCATCAGAGTCATCACCCACACCTGGGTGGGGCACATTTCAAGCAAATCTAATCAGCATCAAAGCATCTGCCCCATAAGACTACATCAAACATAATGGCATTTGGGGGACACAACACATTCAAATTGGCACATTCCACCCCCTGGACCCCAAAATGACATTATCTTTCCAAGTACAAAATACATTCATTCCATCACAATATCACAAAAACTTAAATCATTTCAGTAACAAAAGTTAAGTACAAGATCCTATCAAAATCAATTACAGGCGTGGTGGGTCCTGAGGCATAATTCCCCTTTAGCTTTGGATCTGTGGACTTAGAACAAGTTATATGCTTCCAATATACAAAGGAGGGACATTCATAGGATAAACGTTCTCATTGCCATAAGGAGAAAGAGTAAGGAAAACAGGGTTAACAGGACCAAAACATTTCCTAAAACTCGCAGGACAAACTCCATTAGATTTCAAAGTCTAAGAGTCATTAACAGAATGATGTTGCTTCCTTGGGGCTTGAGAAAGTGGGACTCTAACCCTTCCTAAGGGCCTTTGTGGCAGCCCTTTCCTCTCCAAACATTTGGATGAGTGCTCCAATATATCCACACAATGGGGAGACCACCTTCTGGGCCCCACCCTCCTCAAATGTCAGGGCATCTCCCAGATTCCCTTCCATCTCCAGGGCACATGCTCAACCCCTTCAGAACAGTGTGGTGGCAGCAAGGCTCTCCCCAATTCCCTGGGAATGTGCTCCATTCTCTTTGGGACCTGAGGTGGCAAAGCATTCCCTGAGCATTGAGGTGGAAGGCCCACCCTCAACCTCCAGGGCAAACTCACCCTTTCAACATATGTGGGCCACTCTGCTGTCCCGGCCCAAGACCTCTTGACTCCAGACCTCAACCTCCATGGCTCTGTCTTTGAAGAAATTTTTCCTTCAGTTTGTTCCTTGTCTGTCTTCTCCAGTCGAGACTGGCAATAACTCTGTAAAGATCTTGTAAAAATTCTGTTGGCATTGTATGAAGCATGCAGGGGTCAAATCCATCAGACAATAGGACTTTCCACAAATCCTTTCTGGATAATTCCATCTCCAATCTTGGCTTGTACTGAAATGGTGGCTGGGTTCCATGTTTGGTTACATCCTCACATTGGGTTGTAGCTTCTGGGATTCCACCCCCTGGAAGCTCATAATTTTCCCAGCCATCAGCTTCTGGTTTCTTTGAACTCAAGAGTTCAGTTCTAAGTTTATCTCTCTCCCCTTGCATTTTACTATAAGCTGCAAGAAGAAGCCAGGGTACATCCTCCACATGTAGTCTGGAGATCTCCTCAGCTAAGTATTTCAGGTTGTCACTTTCAAATTCTTCCCTCCATCTGACTCCAGGACTCAATTTTGCCAAATTCTCTGCAACTTTAAAACAAGGATCACCTTTCCTCCAGTTTGCAACAATACATTCATCATTTCTGCTCAAGTCCTCATCAGAAGTATCTTTAGAGTCCATATTTCCATAAACAGTCTCTTTAAAGCAGTTTTGGCCTTTTCTATCAAACTCCTCACAATTCTTCCAGAATCTTCCTCTTATCTATTTGAAAAGCCATTCCAACATGTTTGGTATTTGCAGACTCAGCAGCAAAAGCACCCAACTTCCGGTTTCAAAATCTGTTCTACTTTGCTAATGCTGCAGAATGCAAAACACCAGAGATGGATTGGCTTTTATAAAAAGAGGGTTTATTTGGCTACACAGTTACAGTCTTAAGGCCATAAAGTGTCCAATGTAACACATCAGTAATTGGGTACCTTCACTGGAGGATGGCCAATGGCATCCGGAAAACCTGTTAGCTGGGAAGACACATGGCTGGTGTCTGCTCCAAAGTTCTGGTTTCAAAATGGCTTTCTCCCAGGATGTTCCTCTTTAGCAAGCTTGCTCGTCTTCGAAATGTCACTTTCAGCTGCACTGAGTTACTTCTGTTATGTCAGCCCATTTATATGGCTGCACTGATCAAGTCCCACCCTGAATGGGTGGGACCATGCCTCCATGGGAATATCTCATCAGAGTCATCACCCACAACTGGGTGGGGCACATTCCAAGCAAATCTAATCAGCACCAAAACATCTGCCCCACAAGACTATATCAAAGATAATGGTGTTTGGGGGACACAATACATTCAAACTGGCACAGTGATTATTTTCTAAATGAGAAGTTCAATTTTTTTCTTTCAATGTATTGAATTCATTTTAAACATTATCTATAAGCTACAAAAACACACAAACACCAAATATCACCACTTTATAATAAAGCATCTCAGAGTTTCAAAAAAAGGCAATTAACCAAAATAATTACTTTTCTTCCCACATTTCACAAGTTTACATTAATGGGTTATCTTGAAGCATTTGTTTAAAAATTTCTAATATTATAAACTATGGTCTTCATACTGTCCATGTATTTTCCTTTGGGTACTTTTTATTGCTGTACAGACCTATGTTTCCTTATTTCTCTTGTCATCTAGTTACAGTTACACTACTTCATAGCTCTCATATCCATTTTCAAGTAGAGGCTTTTCTGCTGAGCCTTGTGTGCAGAATGAGCTACACTCCACATCATGGATTACTGAATTATTCCCACTACTCCAAAGAGGAGTCCCTGTACCAAAGTGTGCCCAATATACAGCAGGAAATCCCAAGATAAAATTCATGGAAGAATTCTCACTGGGGTTCAAACCAGTGGAGAAGACTGAGGCAGCACCATTTCCAAACACCTTAGGTTTCTAGTGAGTGCTTGGAATGCACATGCACAAATTACCCTGTCCCTCACCTGTGTCACAATGAGTATCAGTTTATAAAGCAACAGGCCTCTAGCAAAATGGCTGTCTTGTGGTTTGAAAATGTGTCTCCCCAAGTGTGCAGGTGATGGTGGATGTCTTGTAGGGTGTGCAGTTTGGAGTAGGTATATGAGGATGATTCTGAAGCCCTGAGGACCACCTGCACCCCAGTTGGATGGTGAGCTTTTGACTCTCCTGTTAGGGTGCTATACTGGTATGTGCAAGGGCATATTCCTATTTGTTGTGGGTAGGCAGAGGTACAATGAAGTGCCCCTGGACAAGCTTGTGCCTGACTTTCTTTCCCAAAGTCACAGAAATTACCACTGGATCTTTCACATGCATCACAGAATTCCAAATTCTCAGTTAGCAGGGCTTACTATGAGGCATGCCCATGTTCAGTCACTGAACCCAGTAGAAGTCAGGGAAATTTAGACATCTTTGATGTGTCTGTCCTGTACATTGTTTATAGCTGACACAAGGATTGTCTCATGTCTGTCTTAATGGTGGGATTTCTTGCTCTATTAGTTCTTGCCAGAAGACTCCTTTTGGCCCTAAATGCTGAGTGACAATCAAGGTTGTCCTATGATACAGAGACAACATGGTATGCAGACAGGTTGATATTTTTTGAGTTGAGTGTGTTGGAGGCATGATGGTGGATAAGGATGGAGACACTCAGAAGGCAGACATGATGGCACACACTGAATATGGTTTTTTTCTTAGTTCAGGAATTTTCATTGCCTTGAGGGAAATCCCTGTTCTTGGAGCTGACATGCACAGGGTCCCTTATTGGGAGTGATCTGCAGGTAATTGTCAAGGATCACAAGTCCCCCTTTTACCTGGTGCCAGGCTTGGTAGGGAATAACCACAGTTGTGGCAGATTTTTTGTTCCAGATCTGAAAGCAACTTTTTTAGAAAAGGAAGAATACTTCTCTGATCTCTCCATTTTAAATTTGCTGATGCCCAAGGGAGAATGCCCAAGTGTCACTGAAGTGACCATTCTTCTCATAACCCATGAAAGCAGGCCATTGTAATCTCACCCTGATCTGTACCTGTGCCTTCATGAGGAGGGAAACCAATGTATGTAAAGTGCATTTACTTAATTTATTTCTTCACCATGATAACATTGTTTCATATACCTTGCATAAAAAATTTTCTTTAACAATTGTAAATATATCAGTAAAATAATGTCAATTTCTTTAATTATTCTTGAAGTATTTCTATTAGGAACTGAGACATTCTTTTATGTATTCACAGGAACATTACCACACTCATTAAATAACCAGGTGTAGTACAAATGTGGCATCCAGGGGCCTGGTCCACACCACAATAATTACCCAATCATGTCTTAAAGAGCAAGCAAAATGTTAATAGTAATTATAGTGTTAGAAATGTAGAAATGAACAAAAACATAATAATGTCCAGTATCATATCAAATACTGCATTTCTTTTTCTGGTATATTCATTCTCCTTCATCTGAGTATATCTCAATTATTTCCTTCATCTGGGTAAATTAGAAAACTTCTGAATTGTCCTTTAAAACAGTATTTCCCAAATTGTCTTTTTTTCAGAGGTTCTTCCTGATGAAATTGTGTTAAAGAATATTAAGCCAGATAGGCTGATAATTACTGTGCCCTCATGGTGATTATTTCTTAAGTGAGAAGTTTGATTTTTTTTTTCTTTCAAATGTATTGAATTCATTTTAAACATTATCGAAAAGCTACAAAAACACCCAAATATAAAATCACCACTTTACAATAAAGGAAAGCAAAATTTCAGAAAAGCAAATAACCTGAAATACTTTGCTTCCCACATTTCACAAGTTTGCATTAATGATTATCTTCAAGGCATTTCTTTAAGGATTTCTAATATTATAAAAAGTACCCTTCATACAGTCTATGTATTTTACTTGGGTTACTCTTTATTAATGCAGAGACCTATGTTTCCTTTTTCACTCTCTTTTCATCTAGTTACAGCTATACTACTTCACAACCCTCATATCCACTTCCAGATAGAGGCTTTTCTGTTGTGCCTTGTGTAGAATGAGCTGCACACCACACCATGGGTAACTGAATTTTTCCCATTACAAGAAATAGGAGCCCCTGTACCCAGATGCACCCAATATACTGCAGGAAATTCCAAGTCAACAAAATTCAGGGAAGGAATCTAAATGGGGCTCCAACAAGTGGAGGAGACAGAGTCAGCACAGTTTCCAAAGAGTCTTAGGATACTAGTGGTTGCTTGGAATGTGCTCATGAATATTACTCTGTCCCTCACCTGTGTCACAGTGAGCATCATGTGGCTAAGCAAAAGGCCTCTAGCCCAATGGCTGCCCTGTGGTCTGAAAATGTAAGGACTCCCCAAGTGTGCAGGTGATGGTGGAGGTGTTGTGGTCTGTGCATATTGGAGTGCATATATGAGGATGATTCTCCAGCCCTGAGGATCACCTCACCCCTAGATTGATGGTGAGCTTTAGTCTCTCCCATTAGGTTGCTATACTGGTATGCCCAAGGGAAATGACAATATCTGTGGGGTAGGTGGAGATTTGTGAAGTGCCTCTAGTCAAGTTTGGGCCTGCCTTTCTGTTCCAATGGTATAGAAATTACTGCTGGATCTTAGACATGCAGCTTAGCATCCCAGAATCTCACTTAGCAGAGCTCATCATGGGGCAAGCTGATGTTCAGTCACTGAATCCACTACAAGTCAGAGAAATTTGAACATCTTTGGTGGGTCTGTCCTGTCCACTCTTTATAGCTGACCTGAGGATTGTCTCATGGCTCTCCTAATGGTGGGATTTCTTGTTCTATTTGTGCTTACCAGAAGTTTCCTTCTGGGCCTAAATGCTGAGTGACAATCCAGGTGGTCCTGTGATGCAGAGACCACATGATATGTGGACAGGCTGATATATTTTGAGTCAAGTTTGTTGGAAACATGATGATGAACATGGATGGAAACACTCAAAAAGCAGGCATGATGGTGCACAATAAATATGGTTTGTTTCTTAGTCCAGGAATTTTCATTGCCCTGAGGGAAATCCCTGTTCTGTGAGCCAACATACCCTGGCTCTGTCAGTGAGATTGATACACAAGCAACTGTCAAGGATCACCACAAGGCCCCCTGTTACCTGGTGCAGTGCATGTCAGAGATTAATAACAGATGTGGCACATACATTTTTCCAGATCTGAAAGCAAGATTTTTAGCAAAGGAAGAAGACTGCCCCAACATTTCCTTTTGGAAATTTGCTGATGACCAAGAGAGTATGCCCATGTGGGGCTGACTGTGACTATTCTTCTTATATCCCATGAAAGCAGGTCAGTGTAATCTCACCATGATCTGAACCTGTGTTTTCATGATGAGGGAAAACAACACATTTGAAGTTTGTTTAATTAATTTATTTCCTCACCATGTTAACATTGTTCCATATTCCTATTATAAAAATGTTTTCCTTAACAATTGGTAATTTATCAGTAAAAAAATGAAAGGCTATTTAATTATTCTTGTAGTATTTCACTTAACAACAAAGACATTCTCTTATGTATCCACAGGAACATTACCACAATCATTAAAATAACCTGTTTGTAGTACAAATATGTCATCTAGGTGCCTGGTCCACACCTCAACAATTACCCAATCATGTCCTTTGGACCAAGAAAAATGTTAATGGTAATAATAATGTCAGATATGTAGAAAGGAACAAACCCAAAAGAGTGTCCTCTCTAATATCAAACACTGTATTTCTTTTTCAGGTATATTTATTCTCTTTCATATGAATATATCTCAATTATTTCCTTCATCTGGATAAATTAGAACTGCTGAACCATCCTGTTAAAGAATATTCCTCAAATTCTGTTTTTTTCAAAGGTTTATCCTGATGAAATTGAGTATATGAATTTTAGGCTGATTAGGAGGCTAGTTTTTGTGACCTCATTTTGATAATTTTTCAAATGAGAAGTTTAATTTTTGTTTTGTCAAAGTATTGAATTCATTTTAAACATTATCAAAAAGCTACAAAAGCACACAAACATAAATCACCACTTTATAATAAAACAAAGTTTCAGAAAAGCAAATAAACTGAAATAACTTCTTTGCTTCCCACATTGCACAAGTTTGCATCAATGAGTTATATTCAAGGCATTTGTTTAAAGATTTCTAATTTTATAAACAGTTCTCTTCATACAGTCCATGTACTTTCCTTTGAGTACTTTCTAATGCTGCACAGACCTATGTTTCCTTGTTCCCTCTCTTATCATCAAGTTACAGTTGCACTACTTCACAACCCTCATATCCACTTTCAAATAGAGGCTTTTCTGCTGTCCTTTGCATGCAGAATCAGCTACACACCACAGCATGGGTTACTGAATTTTTCCCGTTATTCCAAATAGACCATGTACCCTCAGGTGCCCAATATACAGCAGGAAATCCCACATTAACAAAATTCAGGGAAGAACTCACACTGGGGCTCAAAATGGTGGAGGAGACAGAGTCACCACAGTTTCAAAAGTGTCTTAGAATTCCAGTGGTGGTTTGGAATGTGTGAGTGCAAATTATGCTTTCCCTTAACTGTGTCACAATGAGAATCAGGTTGCTAAGCAGCAGGCCTCTAGCCCAATGGCTGCCCTATGGTCTGAAAATGTAAGGTCTCCCAAGTGTGCAGGTGATGGTGGGGGTGTTCTGGCCTATGCAGTTTGGAGTAGGTATATAGGGATGATTCTTTAGCCCTGAGGATCACCTGCTCCCCAGATGGATGTGGAGCTTTGGACTCTCCCATTAGGATGCTATATTGGTATGCACAAGGGCAAATTCCAATTTGGTGTGTGTAGGCAGTGGTTTAGTGAAGTGCCCCTGGCCAAGCTTGGCCTACCTTTCTTTCCAGTGGCACAGAAATTAACACAGGATCTTAAACATACAGTTAGCATACCAGAATGTTACTAAGCAGAGCTTACATGAGGATGCCGATGTTCAGTCACTGAAACCACTAGAAGTCAGGGAAATTGGGACCTATTAGATGTGTCTGTCCTGTCCACAGTTTATAGTTGATAGGATTGTTTCATGGCTGTCTTAGTGGTGGGATTACTTGCTCTATTAGTGCTTCCAGAAGACTCCTTCTGGGCATAAATGCTGAATGACAATCAAGTGGTCATGGGATGCAGAGAACACATGGTATGTTGACAGGCTGATATATTTTGAGTTGAGATTGTTGGAGGCATGAAGGTGGACAAGGATGGAAACCCTCAAAGGCAGGCATGATGGTGCCCACTGAATATTGCTTGTTTCTTAGTCCAAGAATTTTCACTGCCCTGAGGGAATTCCCAGTTCTGGGATCCAACATACCCTGGCTCTGTCAGTGAGAATGATTCACAAGTAAGTGTCAAGGATCACACCAAGTCCCCCTATTACCTGGTGCTGGGCATGGCAGAGATTAAACACAGATGCAGCACATATGTTACTCTAGATCAGAAAGCAAGTATTTTAGCAAAGGAACAAGAATTCCCTGATCTCTCCATTCCCAAATTTGCAAATGTTGATGGTAGTATGCCCAAGTGACAATGACTGTGAACTGTCTTCTCATATCCCATGAAAGCAAGTCAGTGTAATCTCACCCTGATCTGACCCTGTGTCTTCAAGAGGAGGGAAACCAAAACATGTTAAGTGATTTATTTAATTTCTTTACCATGTTAAAATTGTTTCATATTCCTTGAATAAAAATTTTTCATTAAAAATTGGAAATTTATCAGTAAAATAATGTCAGTTTCTTTAAATATTCCTGTAGTATTTCACTTAAAAACAGAGACATTCCCTTACATATTCACAGGAACATTACCACAACCAGTAAAATAACCTGGGTGTAGTGCATATATGTCATCTAGGGGCCTAGCCCACACCTCAACAATTACCCAATCATGTCCTATAGACCAAGCAAAATGCTAATAGTAATACTAATGTTAGAAATGTAGAAAGGAACAAAAGCAAAATAGTGTCCAGTCTCATATCAAACATTGCATTTCTTTTTCAGGTATATTTATTCTCTTTCTTTTGAATATATCTCAATTATTTCCTTCATCTGGATAAATTAGAAAACTTGTGAACCATCCTTTTAAAGAATATTCCTCAAATTGTGTTTTTTTTTCAGAGGTTCTTCCTAATGAAATTGAGTTCAGGAATTTTAGGCCAGATAGGCAGATAATTTTTGTGCCCTTATGGTGATTATTTTTTAAAGGAAAAGATTAATTTTTGTTTATTTCAATGTATTGAATCCATTTTAAACATTATCTATAAGCTGCAAAAACACACAAACATCAAAAATCATCACTTTATAATAAAGCAAAGCAAAGTTTCAGAAAAGCAAATAACCTGAAATAACTACTTTGCTTCCCCCATTACACAAGTTTGCATTAATGGATTATCTTCAAGGAATTTGTTTAAATATTTATAATATTATAAACAGTACTCTTCAAACAGTCCATGTATTTTCCTTGGGGTACTTTTTATTGCTGCACAGACCTATGTTTCCTTTTCTCCACTCTTGTCATCAAGTTAGTTACACTACTTCACAACCCTCATATCTACTTTCAAATAGAGGTTTTTCTGCTGTGCCTTGTGTGCAGAATCAGCTACAGTCCACACCATGGATTACTGAATTTTTTCCCATTACTCCAAATAGGAGACCCTCTACCCAGGTGAGCCCAATATACAGCAGGAACTCCCAAGTTAACAAAATTCAGGTAAGAAATCTCACTGGGGCTCCAACTTGGGGAGGTGATAGAGTCAGCAGTTTGAAAAGCAGCTTAGTATTCCATCAGTTGCTTGGAATGTGCATATGCATATTATGCTGTCCCTCACCTGTGTCAAAGTGATCATGAGTTTGCTAAACAGCAGGCCTCTAGCCAAATGCTGCCCTGTGGTATGAAAATGTAAGGTGCTGTCCAAGTGTGCAGGTGATGGTGGAGGTGTTGTGGCCTGTGCAGTTTGGATTAGGTATATGAGGATGATTCTGCTGGCCTCAGGATCTCCTGCATCCAGATGGTTTGTGAACTTTGGACTCTCCCATTAGGATGCTATACTGCTATGCCCAAGGGCAAATTCCAATTCTGTGTGGGTAGGCATGTGTTTCATTATGTGCCCTTGCCAACCTTGGGCCTGCCTTTCTTTTCCAATGGCACAGAAATTACCACTGGATCTTAGACATGAAGGTTAGCATCTCAGAATCTCACTTAGCAGAGCTCACCATAAAACATGCCCATATTCAGTCACTGAACCCACCAGAAGTCAGGGAAGATTGGACTTCTTTGATGTATCTGTTCTTTCCACTCTTTATAGCTGACATGAATGTTTTCGCATGGATGTCTTAATGGTGGGATTTCTTGCTCCATAAGTACTTGCCAGAAGTCTCCTTCTGGGACTAAAAGCTGAGTGACAATCAAGGTTGTCCTGTGATGCAGAGACCACATAGTATATGGAAAGGTTGATTTTTTTTAGTTGAGTTTGTTGGAGGCATGATGGTGAACAAGGATGGGGACACTCAAAGGGCAGGCATGATGGTGCACACTGTATAGTGTTTGTTTCTTAGTCCAGGAATTTGCATTGCCCTAAAGGAGATCCTGTTCTGGAAGCCAATATACCCTGGCTCTGTCAGTGAGAATTATCCAGTAGTAACTATCGAGGATCACATCAAGTCCCCCTATTACCTGGTGCTGGTCATGGAAGAGATTAACCACAGATTTGGCACATATACTGTTACAGAAGTGAAAGCAAGATTTTTAGCAATTAAGAAGACTTCCCCAAACTCTCTATTCTCAAAGTTGCTAATGCCCAAGGGAGTATGCCCTTCTGGCACTGACTGTAACCTTTCTTCTCATAACCCATGAAAGCAGGTCAGTGTAATCTCACCCTGATCTGATCCTGTGTCTTCATGAGGATGGAAACCAAGACATGTGAAGTGTGTTTATTTAATTTATTTCTTCATATTGTTAAAATTGTTTCATATTCCTTGTATAGAAATGTTTTCTTAAACAATTGGAAATTTATCAGGAAAAAAGGTCAGTTGCTTTAATTATTCTTGTAGTATTTCACTTAAGAACACAGACATTCTCTTATGTATTCACAGGAACATTATCACAATCATTAATATAACATGGGTGTAGTACAAATATGTCATCTAGGGGCCTAGCCCACACCTCAACAATTACAAAATCATATCCTATAGAACAAGGAAAATGCTAATAGTAATAATAATATTAGAAATGTAGAAAGGAACAAAACCAAAATAGTGTCCAGTCTGATATCAAACATTGCATTTTTTTTCAGGTATATTTATTCTGTTTCATCTGAATGTATCTCAATTATTTCCTTCATCTGGTTAAATTAGAAATCTGCTGAAATTTCCTTTTAAAGAACATTCCTAAAATTGTATTTTTTCCAGAAGTTCTTCCTGATGAAATTGAGTCTATGAATTTTAGGCCATATAGGCACATAATTATTGTGTCCTTATGGTGATTAATTTTTAAATGAGAAGTTTAATTTTTTGTTTCTTTCAATGTATTGAATTAATTTTAAACATTGTCTATAAGCTACAAAAAAATCAAAAATCACCAGTTTATAATAAAGCAAAGCAAAGTTTCAGAAAAGCAAATAACCTGAAATAACTACTTTGCTTCCCCCATTGCACAAGTTTGCATTAATGGGATATCTTCAAGCCATTTTTTTTAAAGATTTCTAATATTATAAACAGTAGTCTTCATGCAGTCCATGTATTTTCCTTGGCATACTTTTTATTGCTGCAAAGAACTATGTTTCCTTGTTCCCTCTCTTGTCATCTAGTTAGAGTTACACTACTTCACAACCCTCATATCCACTTTCAGAATCAGCTACACACCACACCATAGGTTACTGAATTTTTCCAAATACTTCAAATAGGAGTCCTGGTACCCAGGTGTGCCCAATATACAGCAGGAAATCCCAAGTTAATAAAATTCATGGAAGAAATCTCACTGGGGTTCAAAATGGTACTGGAGACAGAGTCAGCACAGATTCCAAAGCAGCTTAGAATTCTATTGGGTGCTTGGCATGCACATGCACAAATTATGCTCTCACCTGTGTCACAATGAGCATTAGGTTGCTAAGCAGCAGGCCTCTAGCCCAATGGCTGACCTATGGTTGGAAAATGAAAGGGGTTCCCTAAGTGTGCAGGTGATGGTGGAGGTATGGTCTTTGCAGTTTGGGTTAGGTATATGAGGATGATTCTGCAGTCCTGCAGATCACCTGCCCCCAGATGGCTGGTGAGCTTTAGTCCCTCCCATTACAATGCTGTAATGTTATGCCCAAGGGCAAATTCCAGTTCTGTGTGGGTAGGCAGAGGTTTTATGAAGTGCCCATGGAGAAGCTTGGACATGCCTTTCTTTTCAAAAGGCACAGAGATTACCACTGGATCTTAGACATGCAGCTTACCATCCCAGAATCTCACTTAGCAAAGCTCACCATAAGGCATGGCCATGTTTATTCACTGAACCCACTTGAAGTAAGGAAAGTTGGACTTATTTGATGTGTCTGTCCTGTCCACTGTTTATACCTGATATGAGGACTGTCTCATGGCTCTCATAGTAGTGGGATATTTTGATCTATAAGTGCTTACCAGAAGTCTCCTTCTGGGTCAAAATGCTGAGTGACAATCAAGGTGCTTCTGTGATGCAGAGACCACATGTTACATGGAAAGGCTGAAATTTTTTGAGTTGAGTTTGTTGGAGTCATGATGGTGGACAAAAATGGAGACACTCAAAGGGCAGGCATGATGGTGATCACTGAATATTGTTTCTTTCTTAGTCCAGGAATTTTCCTTGCCCTGAGGGAAATCTCTGTTCTAGGAGCCAACATATCCTGGCTCTGTGAGTGAGAATGATCTACAAGTAACTGTAAAGGATCACAATTCCTCCTATTATGTGGTGCCATGCATGGCAGAGACTAACCACATGTGTGGCACATATATTGTTACAGATCTGAATGCAAGTATTTTAGTAAAGGAAGATGACTTCCCTGACCCCCCATTCTGAAATTTGCTGATGCCCATGGGAGAATGCCCAAGTGGCACTGACTGTGATCTTTCTTCTTATATTCTATGAAAGCAGATCAGTGTAAACTCAACCTGATCTGACCCTGTCTCTTCATGAGGAGGGAAATCAACACATGTGAAGTGCATTTATTTAATTTATTTCTTCACTGTGTTAACATTGTTTCATATTCCTTGTATAAAAATGTTTTCTTTAGCAATTGGAAATTTATCAGTAAAAAATGTCAGTTTCTTTAATTATTCTTGTAGTATTTCACTTAAGAACAGAGACATTCTCTTATGTATTTACAGGAACATTACTGCAATCATTAAATAACCTGTGTGAAGTACAAACATGTCATCTAGGGGCCTGGTCCAAATCTCAACAGTTACCCAATCATGTCTCATAGACCAAGCAAAATGTTAATACTAATAATAATGTTAGAAATGTAGAAAGGAACAAAACCAAAATATTGTCCAGTCTGATATCAAACATTGCATTTCTTTTTCAGGTATATTTATTCTCTTTCTTCTGAATATATCTCAATTATTTCCTTCAACTGGATAAAATAGAGAACTGCTGAACCATCCTTTAGTAGAATATTCTTCAAATTGTGTTTTTTTCAGAGGTTCTTCCTGATGAAATTGAGTTTATGAATTTTAGGCTGGATATGTAGATAATTATTGTGACCTCAAGGTGATTATTTTTTAAATGAGAAGTTTAATTTTTTTCTTTCAATATATTGAATTCATTTTAAACATTGTCTATAAGCTACAAAACACACAAACATCAAAAATCACCACCTTATAATAAAGCAAAGAAAAGTTTCAGAAAAGCAAATAACCTGAAATAACTACTTTGCTTCCCCCATTGCACAAGTTTGCATTAGTGGGTTATCATCAAGGCATTTGTTTAAAGATTTATAATATTATAAACACTACTCTTCATACAGTCCATGTATTTTCCTTGGGGCAATTTTTATTGCTGCACAGACCTGTGTTTCCTTGTTCCCTCTCTTGTCATCTAGTTAGAGTTACACTACTTCACAACCCTCATATCCACTTTCAAATAGAGGCTTTTCTGCTGTGCCTTGTGTGCAGAATCAGCTACACACCACACTATGGGTTACTGAATTTTTCCCATTACTCCAAATAGGAGACCCTGTAACCAGGTGTGCCCAGTATACTGCAGGAAAGCCCAAGTTAACAAAATTCAGGGAAGCAATCTCACTGGGGCTTGAAAAGTTGGAGGAGACAGAGTCAGCACAGTTTCCAAAGCAGTTTAGGATTCTAGCAGGAGCTTGGAATATGCATGTGCAAATTATGCTGTCCTTCACCAGTGTCACAATGAGCATTAGTATGGTAAGCAACAGGTCTCAAGCCCAATGGCTGCCCTGGGATCTGAAAATGTAAAGGGGTCCCCAAGTATGCAGATGATTTTGGAGGTGTTGTGGCCTGTGCAGTTTGGAGTAGTTTTATGAGGATGATTCTGGAGCCCTGAGGATCACCTGCCCCCAGATGGTTGGTGAGCTTTGGGCTCTCCCATTAGGTTTCTATACTTGTATGCCCAGGGAAAATTCCAATTTGGTTTGAGGTAGGTGGAGCATTAATGAAGTGCCCCTGCCCTAGCTTGGGCCTGCCTTTCTTTTCCAATGGCACAGAAATTACTGCTAGATCTCAGACATGCAGCTTAGCATCCCAGGTGTTCAGTTAGCAGAGCACACCATGAAACAGGCCCATGTGCTGTCAAAGAACCCCTTTGAAATCACAGAAATTTGGAAAACTTTGATGTGTCTGCCCTATCCTCTGTTTATAGCTTGCATAAGGATTGGCTCTTGGCTGTCTTAGTGGTGGGATTTCTTGCTCTATTTTGCTTTCAAGAAATCTCATTCTGGGGCAAAATTCTGAGTGATGGTCTAGGAGGTCCTGTGATGAAAAGACCACATGATATGTGGACAGACTGATACTTTTTGAGTTGAGTAGGTTAGAGGCATGATTATGGAAAGGGATGGAGACTCCCAGAAGGCAAGCATGATGGTGTACACTGAATGTTGTTTGTTTTTTGATCCAGGAATTATCATTGTGCTAAGGAAAATCCCTGGTCTGGGAACCAATGTACCCTGACTCTGACAGTGAGAATGATCCTCATGTAACTGTGAATACCAACCTCAAGAACCCTTTTAGATGGTGGTGGACTTGGGAGACATTAACCACAGATGTGGCACATTTTTTGATCCAGATCTGAAAGCAAGATTATGAGCAAAGGAGGAAGACTTCCCTTACCTCTCTGTTCCCAAATTTACTGCTGCCCAAGCATGTAGGCCCAAGTGGCACTGACTGTGACCATTCTTCTCATATCCCATGAAAGTAGGTCAGTATAATCTCACCCTGAACTGACGCTGTGCCTTCATGAGAAGGGAAACCAACACATATGAAGTGCATTTATTTAATTTATTTTTTCTCTGAGTTAACAGTTTTTAATATTCCTTGTATAATACGGTTTTCTTTGACAATTGGAAATTTATGAGTAAAAAAATGTTAGTTCCTTTAATTATTCTTGTAGTATTTCACTTAAGAACAGAGACATTCTCTTATGTATTCACAGGAACATTAAAAATCATTAAATTAACCTTGTTTTAGTACAAATATTTCATCTAGGGGCCTGGTCCCCACCTCAACAATTACTGAGTCATGTCTGATAGACTAAGCAAAATGTTAACATTAATAATAATGATAGAAAATTTAAAAGACATAAAACAAAGATAGTGTCCAGTCTCATATCAAACACTGCATTTCTTTTTCAGGTATTTTTATTCTCTTTCATCTGAATATATCTCAATATTATCCTTCTTCTGGACATATTAGAAAACTACTGAAATATCCTTTTAAAGAATATTCATCAAATTGTGTTTTTTTCAGAGGTTCTTTCTGATGAAATTGAGTTTATGAATTTTAGGCTGGATTGGCAGAAAATTATTGTGCCCTCGTGGTGATTATGTTTTTAAATGAGAAGTTCAGTTTTTGTTTCTTTCATTGTATTGAATTCATTTTAAACATTATACACTACAACACACAAACATCAAATATTACCACCTTATAATAAAGCAAAGAAAAGTTTCAGAAAAGTAAGTAACCTGAAATAACTACTTTGCTTCCCCCATTGCACAAGTTTGCATTAATGGGATATCTTCAAGGCATCTGATTAAAGATTTCTAATACTATAGACAATATTCTTCATACGATCCTTGTCTTTTCCTGGGTGTATTGTTTATTGCTGCACAGTTCTATGTTTTTTTTTTCCCTCACTTGTCATCTAGTTACAGTTACACTGATTCGCATCCTCCTATACAAATTTAAATAGAGGCTTCTCTGCTGACCCTTGTTTGCAGAATCAGCTACACAGTATACCAAGTGTTTCTGAATCTTTCCCGTTATTCAAAATAGGAATCCCTGTACCTAGGTGTGCCCAATATACAGCAGGAAAACCCAAGTTATGAAAACTCAGGAAGAAATCTCACTGGAGCTCAAACCTGTGGAGGAGAGAGAGAAACCCCAGTTTCCAAAGCAGCCTAGAATACTGGTGGGTGCTTGGAATGTGCATGTGCAAGTTATGCTGACCCTTATCTGCCTCACAATAAGCATGAAGTTGCTAAGCAACTGGCTTCTAGCCCAATGGCTGCCCTGTGGTGTGAAAATGTAATGGGCTTCCCAGGTGTTTAGATGATGGTGGAGTTGTGGCCTGTGCAGTTTGGAGTTGGTATATGAGGATGATTCTGCAGCACCAAGGAGAACCTGCACTCCTGATGGATGATAAGCATTTGAGTCTCCCTGGAGGAAGGTATAATGGAATGCTAAAGAGCAAATTCAAATTTGATGTGGGATAGATGGAGAATTAATGAATGAACCTAGACAAGCTTGGGCCTGATTTCTTTTCCAATGGCACAGAAATTACCACTGGATCTAAGACATGAAGCTTAACATCCCAGGTGATCACTTAGCAGAGCTCCCCATGAGGCATGCCCATGTTCAGTTAGTGAACCCACATGAAATCAGGGGAATATGGACAACATTGATGTGTCTGCCCTGTCTGCTGTTTATAGCTGACATGAGGATTGACTCATGGTTCTCTTAGTGCTGGGATTTGTTTCTCTATTAGTGCTTGCCAGAAGTCTCATTCTGGGCCTAAATGCTGAGTGACAATCAAGGTGATCCTGTGATGCAGAGACCACATGATATGAGGACAGGCTGATATCCTTTGAGTTGAGTGGGTTGGAGGCATGATTGGAGACAGAGATGGAGACTCCCAGAAGCCAGGCATGAAGTGTACAGTGAATATTGTTTGTCTCTTGGTCCAGGAATTATCATTTCCTTTTGGGAAATCCCTGTTCTGGATACCAACATACCCTGGCTCTGACAGTGATAATGATCCCCTGGTAACTGTGAGTGTCCACCCTAAGTCCCCATATTACATGGTGCTGGACTTGGGAGAGATTGACCACATATGTGGTGCATACTTTGTTCCAGTTCTGAAAGCAAGGTTATAAGCAAAAGAAGAAGACTTCCCTTACCTCTCCATTCCTGTATTTGCCATTGCCCATGTGAGTAGACCCAAGTGGCACTGACTGTGACCTATCTTCTCATATCCCATGAAAGTAGGTCATTGTAAGCTCACTCTGATCTGACCCTGTGCCTTCATGAGGAGGGAAACCAACACATATGAAGTGCATTTGTTTATTTTTTTCACCAAGTTCACAAAGTTTCATATTCCTTGTATAATAAGGTTTTCTTTAACAATTGGAAATTTATGTGTAAAATATTGTCAGTTTCTTTAATAATGCTTATAGGATTTCACATCAGAACAGAGACAATACCTTATGTATTCACAGGAACATTACCAAAATCATTAAATTAACCTGGGTGTAACACAAATATCTCATCTATGGGCATTGTCCCCACCTCAACAACTACCCAATCATGTCCTATAGACCAATCAAAATGTTAATAGCAATAATAATGATAGAAATGTAGAAAGGCACACAAAAATAGTGTCCAGTCTGATATCAAATATTGCACTTCTTTGTAAGGTATGTTTATTCCCTTTCATCTGAATATATCTCAATTATTTCCTTCACCTGGACATATTAGAAAACTGCTGAATCATCTTTTAAAGAATATTCCTCAAATTGTTTTTTATTCAGAGGTTCTTCCTGATGAAATTGAGTTTATGAAATTTAGGTCAGATTGGCAGAAAATTATTTGCCCTCATGGTGATTATTTTTTTAATGAAAAGTTTAATCTTTGTTTCTTTCATTGTTTTGCATTAATTTTAAACATTTTCTATAAGCTACAAAATAATAAGCTTTTCTTTAACAATTGGAAATTTATATGTAAAAAAGTCTGTTTCTTTACTTATTCTTTTAGTATTTAACTTAAGATCAGAGAGATTCATTTATGTATTCATAGGAACATTACCACAATTAATGATTGTTATCCTGGTTGTAGTACAATTATCTCATCTAGGGGCCTGGTCCCCAACTCAACATTTACCCATTCATATCCCATAGACTAAGCAAAATGTTAATAGTAATAGTAATGATGGAAATAAAGAATGGGAAAAAAACAAAAACAAAAATAGTGTCCAGTCTCATATCAAACATTATATTTCATTTTCAGGTGTATTTATCCTCTTTCATCTGAATATATCTCTTTATTTCCTTCATCTGGATATATTTGAAAACTGGTGAAACACCCTTTTAAAGAATATTCTTCAAATTGTATTTTTCTCAGTGATTCTTCCTGAGGAACTTGAGTTTAAGTATTTTATGCTGGAAATGGAGAAATTTTGTGCCCTCATGGTGATTATTTTTTAAATGTGAAATTTAATTTTTGTTTCTTTCATTGTGTTGAATTCATTTTAAACATAATGTATAAGCTACAACAACACACAAACATCCAATTCACCACCTTGTAATAAAACAAAGCAAAGTTTCAGAAAAGCAAATAAACAGAAATATGTACTTTTCTTCCCCCATTGCACAAGTTTGCATTCATGGGTTATCTTCAAGACAGTTGATTAAAGATTTCTAATATTATAAACAGTACTCTTCTTATAGTCTCAGTATTTTCCTTGAGGTCCTGTTTATTGCTGCACAGTCCTTTGTTTCTTTTTTCCCTCTCTTGTCTACTTCCAGTTACAGTTCCTCACATCCCTCACATCTACTTTCAAATAGTCTTCTCTGCTGAGCCTTGTGTACAGAATCAGCTATACACCACATGAAGTTTTTCTGAAAATTTCCCATTACAACAATTAGGAATACCTTTATCCATATGTGTCCAAAATACAGCAGGAAATCCCAAGTTATGAAACCTCAGCAAAGAAATCTCACTTGGGCTATAAACTGTGTTGGAGATGGAGTCAGCCCAGCTTCAAAAAGTGGCCTAGAATTCTGGCAGGTGCTTGAAATGTGCATGTGCAAGTTATGCTGACCCTCATCTGATTCACAATGAGTATCAGTTTGCTAAGCAACATGCCTCTCTCTCCAAGGATGCCCTGTGTTCTTAAATTTATAAGCACTCCCCAAGAGTGCAAGTGATTGAGGAGATGTTGTGGTCTCTGCAGTTTGGAATAGGCATATGAGGAAGCTTCTGCAGCACAGAGGATCACCTACACCTCTGATGGATGATGAGCTTGTGACTCTCCTAACTGTATCCTACACTGGAAAGTCCAAAGGCAAATTCCATGTTGTTGTGGAATAGGTGGAGCTTTAGTGAAGTGTCCCTGGCCAAGCTTGGGCCTGCCATAATTTTCAATATCACAAAAATTACTGCTGTGTCTCAGACATGCAGCTTAGCATTCCAGAAGCTCACTTACCAGAGATCAACCTGAGACATTCCCATGTCCAGGCAATGAATTCCCTTGAAGTCAGGAAAATTTGGACAACTTGGTTGTGTCTGCCCTGTCCACTGTTTATATCTGACATGAAGATAGGTTCATGGCTGTCTTTGTGGTGGCATCTCTTGCTCCATTTGTGTTTGCCAGATGTCTCATTCTGGGCCTAAAGGCTGAGTGACATTCAATGTTGTCTTGTGATTCATAGACCACATGATGAAAACTGATATTTTTAGGGTTGTGGGGTTGGAGACATTATTGGGGACAGGGTTGGAGACTCCCAGTTGGGAGGCCTGATGGTGTACACTGAATATTGTTTGTTTCTTGGTCCAGTAATTATCATTGCACTGAGGGAAATCCCTGTTCTGGGAGCCAACATACCCTGGCTCTGACAGTGAGAATGATCCAATGGTAACTGTGAATGCCCACCCCAAGTCCCCCTTTTATATGGTGATGGACTTGGGAGAGATTAGCCACAGATGTGGCATATATTTTGTTCCAGATCTGAAAGCAAGGTTTTTAGCAAAGGAAGAAGTCTTTCCTGACCTCTCCATTCCCAAATTTGCTGATGCCCAAGGGAGTAGGCCCAAGTGGCACTGACTGTGACCATTCTTATGTCCCATGAGAGCATGTCAGTGTAATCTCACCCTGATCTGACCCTGTACCTTCATGAAAAGTGAAATCAACTCATGTGAAGATGATTATTTCATTTATATTTTCAACTAGTTAACACTAGTTCATATTCCTTATATAATATTTTCCTTAACTATTAGAAATTTTTGTGTAAAAAATGTCAGTCACTTTAATTATTCTGGTGGCATTTCATGTAAGAACAGAGACATTCTCTCCTGTATTCACACGAATATTACCACAATCATTAATTTAACCGTGTTGTAGTACTAGTATCACATCTAGGGGCCTGGTCCAAAACTCAACAATTACACAATAATATCCTATAGACCAAAAAAATGTTAATAGTAATAATAATGATAGAAATGATGAAAGATAACATAAAAACAGTGCCCTGTGTTATATCAAAACCAGCATTTCCTATTCAGGTACATTTTTCTCTTTTCAATATATCTCATTTCTTTCCTTCATCTGTACATTAGAAAACAGTTGAACCATCCTTTTAAAGAATATTCCTCAGATTGTGTCTTTTTAATGAGGTTCTTCCTAATGAAATTTAGTTAATGATTTTTAGGCTGGAATGGCAGGAAATTATTGTGCCCTTAGGGTGTTTATTTTTTAAATGATAAGTTTATTTTTATTTCTTTCAATGTATTTATTTTATTTTGAACTTTATGTATAAACTAAAACAACACATATATCAATAATCTCCAACTTATAAAAAAACAATGTTTCAGAAAATCAATAACCTGAAATTACTATTTTGCTTCCTGCATTGTCCAAGTTTTCATTAAAGTGTTATCTTCAAGGCAGTTGATTAAACATTTATAATATTGTAAATTGTACTCTTCATACCATCCATTTATTCTCTTAGGGGTCTTGTTTATTGCTTCACAGTCTTATGTTTCTTACTTCCCTCTTTTGTCATCTTGTTTCAATTACACTACTTCACATATCTCATATCCACTTTCAAATAGAGGTTTCTCTGCTGACCCTTGTGTACAGAATCAACTACACACCACACGAAGTGTTTCTGAATCTTTCCCATTACTCCAAATAGGAATCTGTGTACCCAGGTGTACCCAATATGCAGCAGGAAATCCCAAGTTAAGAAACCTCAGGGAAGAAATCTCACTGGGGCTCAAACCTGTGGAGGAGACAGAGTCAGCATGCAGGTTCCAAAGTGGCCTAGAATTCTGGCAGGTGCTTGGAATGCACATAAGCAAATTATGCTGTCACTCACCTGCCTCACATTGAGCATCAGGTTGCTAAGTGACAGTTCTGTAACCCAATGGCTGCCCTGAGGAACAAAAACTTATGTTGCTCCCCAAGTGTGCAGGAGATTGTGGAGATGTTGTGACCTGTGGAGTCTGGGAAATGTATACGGGATGCTTCTGTAGCTCACAGTATCACCTTCACACCAGATGGATGGTGAGCTTTTGACTCTCCCAGGATGATCCTATACTAGAAGGTCAAATTCCAGATTGGACTGTCATAAACGGTGCTTTAAGTGAAGTGTCCCTGGTAAAGCATGTGCCTGCCTATCTTTTCCAATGGCAAATATGTTACCACTATACCTAAGGCATGGAGCTTAGCATCCTGGGTGTTCAATTACTAGAACTCACCATGAGGCATGCCCATGAGCAGTGTGTGAACCTGCTTGAAGTCACAGAAGCTTTGGACAACTGGGATGCATTTGTCCAGTCCCCAGTTTCTAGCTGACATGAGGTTGGTTCATGGCTGTCTTACTATTGGGATTTCCTGCTCTATTAGTGCTTGCCAGAAGTCTCATTCCGGGCCTAAACACTGAGTGACAGCCAAGGTTGTCCTGTGATGCAGAGAACACATGATATGTGGACAGGCTGATATTTTTTGTGTTGAGTGGGTTGGAGGCATGATTGGGGACAGGAATGGAGACTCCAAGAGGGTAGGCATGATGGTGTATGCTGAATATTGTTTTCTTCTTGGTTCAGAATTACCATTGTGCTGAGGGAAATCCCTGATCTGGGAGCCAGCCTATCCTGGCCCTGACAGTGAGTGTGTTCCCCAGGAAACTATGGATGCCCACCCCAAGTCCCCCTTTTACATGGTGCTGGACTTGGAAGAGATTAACCACAGATGTGGCACCTTTTTTTCCAGTGCTGAATGGAAGTTCATTACCAAAGAAGAATACATCCCTGACCTGTCTGATCTTGAATGCTTTGATGCCCAAGGGAGTAGGCCCATATGGCATTGACTGTGACCATTCTTCTCTTCTCCATGAAAGCAGGTTAGTGGACTGTTGCCCTGGTCTGACCCTGGGCTTTCATGAAGAGGGTAACCATCTCATCTGATGTTGGTTTATTTTATTTTTTCACTGAGTTAATATTGGTTCATATTCTTTGTATAATAACTCTTTTGCTTTAACCCATGGAAGTTAATGTGTAAAGCAAATGTCTGTTTCTTTAATTATTCTTGTGGCATTTCATCTAAGAACAAAGATATCATGTTATGTATTCACAGGAACACTATCACAATCATTAAATTAAACTTGGTGTTGTACCATTATCCCAAATAGAGGCCTTGTCCACACTCAACAAATACCCAATATTGTCCTATAGACAAACAAAATGTTAATAATAATGATGGAAATGAAGAAAGACAAAAAACAAAACAAAACAAAAAGAAAAACAGTGTCCATTCTCATATCAAACATTCCATTTTCTTTTCAGGTATGTTTATAACATTTCAACTGAATATATATCATTTATTTCCTTCATCTGGACATATTTGAAAACTGCTGAATGATCCTCTTAAAGAATTTTCTTCAAATTGTGTTTATCCAGTGTTTCTTCATGATGAGATTGAAGTTTATGAATTTCAGACAGGTAGGGAAGAAACTTATTTTGCCTTCAGGTTGTTTTTTATAAATGAATTTTTTATTTTTATTTCTTTTCATTGTATTTATTTTATACTTTATAAACTAAAACAATGCACAAACCTCAAATATCACCATCTTATAACAAAAAGCAAAGTTTCAGAAAATCAAATAATCTGAATTAACTACTTTGCTTCCATCATTGTCCAAGTTTGCATTAATGTGTTACCTTCAATCCAGTTGATTCAAGATTTGTAATATTATAATCTGTACTCTTCATACAGTCCATGTGTTTTCTTAAGGGTCTTGTTTATTGCTGCACAGTCCTGTGTTTCTTATTTCCCTTTCTTGTCATCTAGTTCCAGTTAGACTGCTTCGTATCCCTCCTATCCACTTTCAAATATTGACTCCTCTGCTGAAATTTTTTTGTAATTAAAATTTTTATAAGATTTCCCCCCTTGTTTTTCAAGGTCTCTAAATATCCTTCCAGAAGTAAATGAGTGAAATAGTAAGGAAATTAGAAAATTATACATATTTTTTTCCTGGATTAATACATAAGGTAAATAGTACTTTTGTCAGTATAAATGTGACATTTATAATACAGAAAGTTATCACTGAAACTGGTTATTATTATCTCTCTCAAAGGCCCGACTTACTTTTATAAATACAGCTCAAATTAATTATTTCACAAATTTATTTCCAGATTACATGGTATTTATATATTATAAAATAAAATATGTAGATTTTCAATAGTTCCCAAATTGTTGACAGATGTCTTATATTAATGACAAAAAAATAAACAAAACTCTAAAACATCTTGTTTTATTAAGTTGTTTTCCAGATATTTATGCAAACATGTAGTTATGCATCACAGTCTGAAAAATTGAAATATATAACTATGAAATAACATTCAAATATACTTCAGATATGTTACTCATCGTTTATCATTCAAGTATTTATTTGTTGTGCTTTCCTCTTCTAAAGTATATTAAAATTTAATGTTCATTTTTTATAATTCATTTTATTGAGATATATTCACATACCATGCAGTCATACAAAACAAAGTGTATATTCAGTTGTTTATGGTACCATTATATAGTTGTGCATTCATCACCAAAATTAATTTTTGACATTTTCATTACCACACACACACAAATAGTAAGAATAAAAATTAAAGTGAAAAGGAGCAATTAAAGAAAAAAATAACACTGGGTGAATTTTTTCCTTCCTCCATTTATCTACTCATCCTTCCATAAACTAGACAAAGGGGGGCGTGGTCCATGTGGTTTTCCCAATCACATTGTCAACCCTCATAAGCTACATTTTTATACAATTTTCTTCAAGATTCATGGGTTCTGGGTGGTAGTTTGATAGTCTCAGGTATTTCCTGCTAGTTATACCAATTCATTAGAACATAAAAAGGGTTGTCTATATTGTGCATAAGAGTGCCCACCAGAGTGACCTTTTGGATTATCTGGAATCTCTCTGCCACTGAAGACTATTTCATTTCCTTTCACATCCCCCTTTTGATCAAGGAGATGTTCTCCATCCCATGGTGCCAAACAAGATTCCTCCCTGGGAGTCATATTCCATGTTGCCAGGGAGATTCACTCCCCTGGGTGTCTGATCCCACATAGGGGAGAGGGCAGTGATTTCACCTGCCAAGTTGGCTTAGCTAGAGAGACAGGGCCACATCTGAGCAACAAAGAGGCATTTGGAAGGAGGCTCTTAGGCACAATTATACGGAGGCCTAGCCTCTCCTTTTCAGCAACAGTCTTCCCAAGGGGAAGAGGGCTCAGCGCATCAAACCACCGGTCCCATATATCTTTGAGCATATCACCAAAAATCGATGTGGGAAAGCCCAAAACCCCTGCATTCTCTATCAGCTCCTCAAGGGGTCCTGCATAATTTTTCATTTTTTTCATTAACTTCTTTTAAATCAATTATATCAAAAAAATTAAAAAATCATATAATTAAAAAAATATTTCAAACAAACCATAACAAGGGAGTAAGTAAAAGACAACTAACCTAAAATAACTACTTTACTTCCAACATGTTCCTACTCCACCCCAAGAAAATAACCTAATATAGCAACATTTCTGTGAACCTGTTCCTACTATAACCATCAGAAATTAACAGACCATAGTCATTCCTGGGGATTCCCAGAATATTAAATTTACCCAAAGAGCTTATCTGTTCTTATTGGGTTATCACTCCCATTTCCTTAATTGCTCTCTATTGAGATCCCCTACATTCTACATTATAAAACTTTTTTTTTTTTTTTTTTTTTTTTACATTTTTCAATGTTCACATTAGTGGTAGCATATAATATTTCTCTTTTTGTGCCTGGCTTATTTTTCTCTGCTTTATGTCTTCAAGGCTCATCCATGTTGTCATATGTTTCACAACATTGTTCCTTCTTACAGCCATGTGGTATTCCATCATGTGTATATATCACCTATTATTTATCCACTCATCTGCTGAAGGACATTTATGTTATTTCCATCTCTTGGCAAATGTGAATAATGCTGCTATGAATATTGGCATGCAGATATCTGTTCATGTCACTGCTTTCAGGACTTCCAGGTATATACAGAGAAGTGTAATTGCTGGATCAAAGGGTAACTGTATATCTAGTTTTCAAAGGAACTGCCAGACTGACATTCAGAGTGGCTGAACCATTATACCATCCCACCAACAATGAATAAGAATTCCAATTTCTCCACATCCTCTCCAGCATTTGAAGTGTCCTGTTTGTTTAACAGGAGCCATTCTAACTGGTGTGAGAGGATATCACATTGTGGTCTTAATTTGCATCTAACAGCTAGTGAAGCTGAACATTTTTCATGTGTTTCTTGGCCATTTGTATTTCCTCTTCAGAGAACTGTTTTTTTATATCTTTTCCCCATTTTATAATTGGGCTGTCTGTACTGTCATTGAGTTGTAGGATTTCTTTTTATATGCAAGATATCCATCTTTTTTAAGATACATGGTTTCCAAAAATGTTTTCCCATTGAGTTGGCTGCCTCTTCACCTTTTTGCCAAATTACTTTGAGGTATAGAAAGATGCAAGCTTGAGGAGTTCCCATTTATCTATTTTTTCTTTTGTTGCTTGTGCTTTGGGTGTAAAGTCTAGGAAGTGTCTACCTAATACAAGGTCTTGAAGATTTTTCCCTACATTGTCTTCTAGTTTTATGATACTGTCTTTTATATTGAGATGTTTGATACACTTTGAGTTAATTTTTGTGTAGGGTGTGAGGTAGGAGTCCTGTTTCATTCATTTGTATATGGATATCCAAGTCTCCCAGCCCCATTTGTTGAAAAGACTGTTATGTCCCAGTTCAGTGGATTTAGGGGTCTTATCAAAGATCCATCGGCCATAGAACTGGGGGTCTATCTCCAAATTCTCAATTCAATTCCATTGATCAATATGTCTATCTTTGTGCCAGTACCATGCTGTTTTGACAGCAGTGGCTTTTTAATAACCTTCAGATTCAGGGAGTATAAGTCCTCCCACTACATTTTTCTTTTTTAGAGTGTCTTTAGGAATTCAAGGCATCTTCCCTTTCCAAATAAATTTGATAGCTAGCTTTTCCCAGTCTGCAAAGTGGGTTGTTGGAATTTTGATTGGGATTGCATTGAATCTATAGATGAGTTTGTGTAGAATTGACATCTTAATGATAATTAGCCTTCCCATCCATGAACATGGAATATTTTTCCATCTTTTAAGGTCCCTTCTATTACTTTTAGTAGAGTTATGTAGTTTTCTTTGTATAGGTCTTTTACATCTTTGGTTAAGTTTATTCCTAGGTACTCCATATTTTTATTTGCTATTGAAAATGGTATCTTTTTCTTGAGTGTCTCTTCAATTTGTTCATTTCCAGCATATAGAAACATTACTGACTTATGTGCATTAATCTTATATCTGGCTACTTAGCTGAATTTGTTTATTAGCTCTAGTAGCTGTATCATCGATTTCTCGGGGTTTTCCAGATATAAGATCATATCATCTGCAAACAATGACAGTTTTACTTCTTCCTTTCCAATTTGGATGCCTTTTGTTTCTTTGTCTTGCGGTACTGCCCTGGCTAGCATTTCCAGCACAATGGTGGATAACAGTGATGAGAGTGTGCATCCTTGTCTTGTTCCTGATCTTAGAGGGAAGGCTTTCAGTCTCTCACCATTGAGTACTATGCTGGCTGTGGGTTTTTCATATATGCACTTTATCATATTGAGGAAGTTTCCTTCAATTCCTGTATTTTGAAGTGTTTTAATCAAGCATTGTTGGATTTTGTCAAATGCTTTCACAGCCTCTATTGAGATGATCATTTGATTTTTCTGTTTTGATTTGTTAATGTATTGTAATATATTGATTGATTTTCTTATGTTGAAACATCCTTGCATGCCTGGAATGAACCCCACTTGGTCATGGTATATGATTTTTTTAATGTGCCTTTGGATTCAATTTGCAAGTATTTTGTTGAGAACTTTTGCATCTATATTCATTAGGGAGATACACATATAGTTTTACTTTTCTGTAGCATCTTTGCCTGGTTTTGTTATTAGACTGATGTTAGCTTCATAAAATGAGTTAGGTAGGTTCCATTTTCTTCAATGTTTTGAAAGAGTTTAAGTAAGATTGGTGTCAGTTCTTTCTGGAAAGTTTTATAGAATTTCCCTGGGAAGCCATCTGGCCCTGGGCATTTATTTGTGGAAGGTTTTTTGATGACCAGATCTCTTTTCTTGTGACTGGTAGGTTGAGGTCTTCTATTTCTTCTCTAGTCATTTTAGATTTTTCATGTTTCCAGAAAATTGTACATTTCCTCTACATTATCAAGTATGTTGGCAAAAAGTTGTTCATAGTATTCTCTTAAACTTTTTTTAATTTCTTTGGGATCTGCAGTCATGTCACATTTCTCATTCATTAAGTTGTTGATATGGTTCTTCTCTCTTTTTGATTTTGTCAGTCTAGCTATGGGCTTCTCAATCTTGATCTTCTCAAAGAACAACTTTTGGTGTTATTTGTCCTCTCTATTGTTTTTTTTTGTTGTTGTTGTTCTTGTTGTTCTGTACGTCATTTATTTTTGCTTTAATCCTTGTTATTTCTTTTCTTCTTCTTGGTTTAGAATTGGTTTTCTTTTCATTTCCAGCTTCTTCAGTTGATCCATTAGCTCTTTGATTTTGGGTCTTTCTTCCTTTTTAATGTATGTATTTAGTGCTATAAAATTCCCCCTTGGTATAGATTTTGCTGCATTCCATAGGTTTTGGTATGTTGTGTTCTCATTTTCATTTGCCTCTATGTATTTAGCAATTTCTCTTGCTATTTCTTCTTTAAACCAGATTTAGGAGTGTGTTGTTTAACCTCCAGGTGTTTGTGAATTTTCTAAGTCTCTGATGGTTATTGACTTCTAATTGTATTCCATTGTGGTCAGAGAATATGCTTTGAAAAATTTATTTTTTTAAATTTATTGGGGCTTGTTTTATATCCCAGCATATGATGTATTCTGGAGAAAGTTCCATGAGCACTAGAGGAGAATGTGTATCCCAGTGATTTCAGATGTAATGTTCTATATATGGCTGTTAAATCCAATTGACTTATCAGATTGTTTAGGTTTTCAATCTCCTTATTGGTCTTCTGTCTGGTTGATCTGTCTATATGAGAGAGTGATGTATTGAAGTCTCCCACTATTATTGTGGAAATATCAATAGCTTCCTTTAGTTTTGCCAGTGTTCATCTCATGTATTTTGTGGCACCTTGATTGGGTGCATAAACATTTATGATTACTTCTTGTTGATTTGCCCCTTTTATGGTATATAGTGGCCCTCTTTGTCTCTCATAGCATCCTTGCATTTAAAGTCTATTTTATCTGAGATTAATATTGCTACTCCTGCTTTCTTTTGGCTGTAGCTTTCATGAAATATTTTTTCCATCTTTCACTTTCAATTTCTTTGTATTCCTTTGTCTAAGATAAGTCTCTTCTATGCAACATATTGATGGTTAATTTTTTTGATCCATTCTTCCAATCTATATCTTTTGATTTGGGAGTTCATTCCATTTACATTCAACATTATTACTGTGAAGGCATTTCTTAAATCAGCCATCTTATCCTTTGGTTTATGTTTCTCAGATATATTTTTTCTCTCTCTCTGAATGTCCTTTATGTACCCATAATATATCTCATTAGTACTGTACCTTTCTCCATATCTCTTTCTCCTTTCTTTGTTTCTCCTTCACTAGGGCTCCCTTTTGTATCTCAAGTAGGTCAGGTCTCTTTTTAGCAAATTCTCTCAACATTTGTTTTCTGTGGAAAATTTAAGCTCTTCCTCAAATATGAAGGAGAACTTTGCTGAATAAAGACTTCCTGGTTGGCAGTTTTTTTCTCTCAGAGTTTTAAATATGTCATGCCAGTATCTTCTTATTTCCATGGTGGCTGCTGAATAGTCACTACTTAGTCTTATGCTGTTTCCTTTGTATGTGGTGAATTGTTTTTCTGTTGCTTTCAGAACTTGCTCCTTCTCTTCAGTATTTGACAGTCTGATTGAATATGTTTCAGCGTGGGTTTATTTGGATTTATTCTTTTTGGAGTTCACTGGGCATTTATGATTTCAGTATTTATGGTGTTTAGTAGATTTGGGAAGTTGTCCCCAACAATTTCTTTGAATACTCTTCTTGACCTTTACCCTTCTCTTCCCCTTCTGGAACACCAATGAGTCTCATATTTGAACATTTTATATTGTCTATCATATCCCGGATGTCCATTTCAATTTTTTTAATTTTTTCCCCATTCTTCTTTTGTTCTTTCATTTTCCATTCTGTTGTCCTCTAGGTCACTGATTCACTGTTCATCTTCCTCTAGTCTTGTAATATGAGTATCCAGAAACATTTTAATTTGGTCAGCAGTTTCTTTTCTTTCCATAAGGTCATCTATATTTTTACTCTTGCAATTTCTTCTTTATGCTATTCTGGACTCTTCTTCATGTCCTTTATTTCCTGTGCCATGCTCTTCTTCATGTCCTTTATATCCAACATGCTGTCACTGTTCGCCTTTAGTTCTTGATTAATTGTTCCAAGTACTGTTTCTTCTCTGATCTTTAAATTCAGATGTTTGGGCTTGGGTTATCCATATCATCTGTTTTTCTCATATGGTTTGAAATTTTCTGTTGTTTTTGCACTCTTGGCATTTGCTTAACTCGAGAGGGTTCTTTTAGGATATGTGGACCAATTCAAACACTTTTCTCTAATTTTTCAGATATACAGCTTCAAGGAGTACTCTTTCTCTAACTAACCAGCAAGTTGCATCCATGAGCCACCTATTACCTCCAAACCAGTTCTCCCCCACTTTGTCTTTGGGTTGAGTGAGGGTGTGAGTCTTGAGGGGTCCAATAGTGCACCAAGGTTGTGTGTGTAGTTGGTATTGCCCACCCTGCATATGGCGCATGTTTCTGAGGGAGGGGGCAGCTTTAATAATCAAATCTCTCAGGTGTTCCTGGAGATTTAAAGCTGTTGCAATAGTCTTATCCTTCACTTCAATCTTGTGACAGTTTGTCTCACCTGCTGACCCACAAGTCCTTGGTATTGGCATATGATCCCTGGGACTTGCAATTGGGTCCCTCTTCCAAGTTGTGCATTCCTAGGTCTTCTGCTGAGCACCATCCCTCTAGGGAATTTCTGGGCTGCAGGGCTGTGTAGGGGCATTCCCAGTCTGCTGAAAGTGTGGCTAAATGGGTCATGTTCACACAGCTCTGCTTTCCCAGCTCCAGGACAATTAGCTGAGGGTGGAGGAAAGGCTCTTGTCCATGCCCAATATTCTGTTGTGTGCCTGTGTTGTTGGAAACACTTCCCATCACACTGGGTTGTTTGGGGCAACTCTGGGCTGTGGCACTGGTGCTGGGCAGGAGCATTCCCTGCCCACTGGGAAGATGGGTGTAAGGGGATGCCCCCTGTTTCTTGGGATGTTGTGGTGTTTAGCAAATTTTCTCAGTCACTGGACTTATTGCCTTCTGTCTCAGAGCTCTCTTAGCCTGCTCTTGTCTTGGCCCAAATTGCAAGTCTTTGAGGCTTTCTATAACAGACTTATTAGAGTAATTGTTTTAGAAAAAGAGAAAAAAAATTAAAAAAAAGAGAAGGGCAGTTCTTGCAGATGTGATGGGCTATTGAAATGTTAAGGGACAAGGAGATTATGGCCATTAAGGAACAATCAGGAGAGCAGAGAAACCAGTTCTTCAGAGAAGGAAACTCCCCTTCTGGATTTGCATATAAGCCTGACTCTGTATGAGTTCTGCCCTTCCCTGATCTACATTTGATATAACTCCAAATGTCTATGCTTTTATTTTTGGGTTTTACTTGCTGTTTTTGCTAGTGCTATCTCCTCTCCACCAGGCTGATTGCTCCTGGATTCTCTGGTATCTGGTCTCAGTCTATCTATGTTAGGAGTTTGGATCAGTAGCCTGAGGTTTCAATAAGAGTCAAAACTGCAGTTCCCCCCTCCTGGTTCCCAGCAACAATGGCCCCTCCTCCCATGGAACTGAGCCTGGCACAGAAGGGCATGGGTCCTCTGGCAACAAGAACTTACAGATTTTGCTGATCTCAGCTGTTCCACACATTCATGAGTGTTGTGTCAAGTTTGCCCAAAGTCCAATTGCTCTCCAGTGTCTGGTCCATGCAGTTCCTGGCTTTCCACCTAATGCCCTGGAGGAGTTACTGAAACCTACACCTCACCACTCTGTCATCTTGTGCCTTCTCCAGTACCATGCTCTTTTCATTTTTGAAGGTTTGGCTAGGTGTTTATTAATTTTATTAATATCTACAAAGATTCAGCTATTGGTATTACTGATTGTCTCTTATTTTTCTGTCTTCAATTTTGCTACTTTTGCTATCTTTATTATTTCCTGTTTTCTGCTTATTTTGGTTTTAATTTCCCTTTCTTTTCCCAGTTATACAAAATGCAAACATATCATTGATTTTAGACCTTTATGCCTTTCTAAATTTAAACACCTAATGTTATAAATTTCCCTCTAAGCCCTGCTTCAGCAATATCCAACAGATATTGATATGTTGTTTTCATTTTCATTTGAGAATATTTTCTGACTTTTATTGTGGTTTCCTCTTTGATATCTAGGATATTCACAAATGATATCTAAAATTTCCAAATAATTACGGATTTTCTAGACATACTTTTTGTTCCTTTTTAATTCTCTTATGGTTAGAAAATGATATTTGTATGATTCTAATTCATTTGCTAAGGTCTGTTTTCTGCCCATAATTTGGTTGATCTGTTTTAGAGAATGTTTCATATACACTTCAAAAGAAAGTGCATTCTTCTGTTGTTGGTTAGAATGTTCTATCAAAGGCAATTAAATCCAGTTAGTAAATAGTCTTGTTCATGTCTTCTATATCCTTGCTGATTTTCCTGGTACTTGCTTATCTACTACTAAGAGGGGATAAATGAAATTTCCAAGCATTTTCAAGCAAACACATTTAGGATTGATATCTATTTCTTTTCACTGACCCCTTAATTATGTTGTGATATCTCTGTTTGAAAGATAGAGGGAGACAATTAAAACTAATAAGGGTATATTAAGAATAAAATGTGTTAGGTAGGTTCCATTTTCTTTGATGTTTTGAAAGAGTATAAGTAAGATTGGTGTCAGTTCTTTTTGGAATATTTGGTAGAATTCCCCTGTGAAGCCATCTGGCCCTGGGCATTTATTTGTGGGTAGTTTTTTGATGACTGATTGTATCTTTTTGCTTGTGATTGGTTGGTTAAACTCTTCTATTTCTTCTCTGGTCAGTCTAGGTTGTTCATATCTTTCCAGGAAATTGAACATTTCCTCAAAATTATCCAGTTTGTTGGCACAGGTTGCTCATAGAATCCTCTTAAAATTTCTTTAGTTTCTTTCAGATCCACAGTAATGTCAGCATTCTCAGTCATTAATTTGTTTATATACGTCTTCTCTCTGTTTCAGTGTGTCAGTCTAGCTAGGGGCTTTTCTACCTTGTTCATCTTCTAAAAGAACCAACTTTGGTGATAGTTATTCTTTCTATTTTTTTTTCCTCTATGTCATTTATTCTTGCTTTAATCCTTGTTATTTTTTTTTCTCCTACTTGGTTTATGATGCGTTTGCTGTTCATTTTCTAGCTTCTTCAGTTGATCCATTAGTTCTTTGATTGTAGCTCTTTCTTCCTTTTCAGTGTATGCATTTAGTGCTATAAATTCCCCCCCCCCGTACCACTTTTGCTGCATCCCATATGTCTTGGTACGTTGTGTTCTCATTTTCTTTTGTTTGTATATATTTAGCAATTTCTCTTGCTATTTCTTCTTTAAAACACTGATTGTTTAGGAGCAAGTTGTTTAACCTCCAGGTATTTGTGAATTTTCTGTCTCTGATGGTTACTGACTTCTAATTCTATTCCATTGTGGTCAGAGAATATGCTTTGAATAATTTCATTTTTTTTTATTTATTGAGGCATTTTATGTCTCAGCATATGATCTATTCTCGAGAAAGTTCCATGAGCACTAGAGAAGAATGTGTATCCTGATGATTTGGGATGTAATGTTCTATATGTCTGTTAAATCCAATTCATTCATCAGATTGTTTAGATTTTCAGTTTCCTTATTGGTCTTATGTCTGGTTGATCTGTCTATAGGAGAGAGTGATGTGTTGATGCCTCCCACAGTAATTGTGGAAACATCCATTGCTTCCTTTAGTTTTTCCAGTGTTTGTCTCATCTATTTTGTGGCACCTTGATTGGGTGCATAAACATTTATGGTTGTTATTTCTTCTTGTTGATTTTCCCCTATTATTAGTATGTAGTAGCCTTCTTTGTCTCTCATAGCATCCCTGCATTTAAAGTCTTTTTTTTTCTGGGATTAATATTGCTACTACTGTTTTCTTTTGGCTGTAGCTTGCATGAAATATTTTTTTCCATCCTTTCACTTTCAATTTCTTTGTGTCCCTTTGTCTAAGATGAGTCTCTCATATGTAACATATTGATGGTTAATTTTTTTGATCCATTCTTCCAATCTATATCTTTTGATTTGGGAGTTTATTCCATTTACATTCAACATTATTGCTGTGAAGACATTTCTTGAATCAGCCATCATTTCCTTTGGTTTATGTTTCTCAGATATATTTTCCCTCTCTCTCTGAATGTCCTCTAATATACCCATAACATATCTCTTTAGTACTGTACCTTTCTCCATATCTCTCTCTCCTTTCTTTGTTTCTCTGTCACTAGGGCTCCCTTTTGTATCTCAAGTAGGTCAGGTTTCTTTTCAGCAAATTCTCTCAACATTTGTTTTCTGTGAAAAATTTAGGCTCTTCCTCAAATATGAAGGAGAACTTTGCTGGATAAAGACTTCTAGGTTGGCAATTTTTTGTCTCAGATTTTTAAATATGTCATGCCATTGTCTTCTTATGTCCATTGCGGCTGCTGAGTAGTCACCACTTAGTCTTATGCTGTTTCCTTTGTATGTGGTGAATTGCTTTTCTCTTACTGCTTTCAGTACTTGCTCCTTCTCTTCAGTATTTGACAGTCTGATCAAATATGTTTTAGCATGGGTTTACTTGGATTTATTCTATTTGGTGTTCACTGGGCATTTATAATTTCTGTATTTATGGTGTTTAGAGGATTTGGGAAGTTGTCCCCAACAATTTCTTTGAATACTCTTCTTGACCTTTACCCTTCTTTTCCCCTTCTGGAACACCAATGAGTCTTATATTTGGATGTTTTATATTTTCTATCATATCCCTAAGGTCAATTTTTATTATTTTCCCTATTCTTCTTTTGTTCTTTCATTTTACATTCTGTTGTCCTCTAGGTCACTGATTCACTGTTCTTCTTCCTCTAGTCTTGTTCTATGAGTATCCAGAATCTTGTCAATTTCATCAACAATTCCTTTTATTTCCATAATGTCATCTATTTTTTTATTTACTCTTGCAATTTTTTCTTTATGCTCTTCTAGGTTCTTCTTCATGTCCTTTTTATCCTGTGCCATGCTCTTATTCATTTCCTTTATCTCCTGTGACATGCTCTCATTGTTTGTCTTTCATTCTTTGTTAAATTGCTCCATGTACTGTCTCCTCTGACCTTTGGATTTGGGTGTTTGGGCTTTGGCTATCCATATCATCTGGTTTTTCCATATGCTTTAAAATTTTCTGTTGTTTTTGGCCTCTTGACATTTGCTTAACATGATAGGTTTCTTTTAGGATATGTTTACTGATTCATACCCTTATCACTAATTTGTAAGATCTAAGCTTCATGGAGTATCTTCTCTAATTAAACAGCAGGTTGTGTCCATGAGCCACCTATTATCCTCAAGGCAGTTCTCCCCCTACTTTGTCTTGTGGTGAGTGAGGGTGTGTAGATTCATTGTTGGGATCCAGTGGTGCCACAAGCTTCCATGTGTTTTTGGTGTTGCCCATCCTGCATATGAGGTGTGTGTCTGAGTGGTTAGGGATGGGTCAGCTTTAATAATCAAATCTTGCAGGTGTTCCTTTAGATTTAAAGCTGTTATAATAGTCTAATCTTTCAGTTAAGTCTTGCCACAGTTTGTCTCTGCTGCCTACCCCCATGTCCTTTGTATTGGCATATGGTCCCTAGGACATGTGATTGGGTCCCTCTTCCAAGCCATGCACTACTAGTTCCTCTGCTGAGGGAAACTGTTCTACCTCAGAGGTGAGCACCATCCCCCAATCGAGGGTTCTGGCTGCAGGGCTGTATACAGGTGTTCCCAGTATGCTGAAAGGATGGCTGAATGGGGGCATGTTAATTTCCCCCTTTTTCAGACTGCTCCAACTTCCCAGATCCAGGACAATTTGCTGAGGGTGCAGGAAAAGGCTTATTATCCATGCTCAACAGTGTGGTTTGTGCATGAGTTGTTGGAAACACTTCCCATAACACTGGGTCATTTGGGGCAGCTCTGGGCTATGCTGCTAGTGCCAGGCAGGAGCATTCCCAGACCACTGGGAACATGTCTGTAAGGGGTCACTCCCATTTTCTTGTGAAGTTATGGTGTTTAGCAAATTTTCTCAGCCACTGGTCTTATTGCTTTGTGTCTCAGAGCTCTTTTAGCTCTACTCTTGTCTGGGCCTAAATTAGAAGTCTTTGAGGCTTAGTGTAATGGGCTTATTAGAGTAATTGTTTTAGAAAAAGAGAAAAAGATAAAAAAAAAAAAAGGTCTCTCCTTGCAGATCTAAAGGCTATTGAAATGCTAAGACAATGTGATTAGGGACATTAAGGAACAATGAGGAAAGCAGAGAAACTGGTCTTTAGGAAAATCACCCCCTGGATTTGCACATGAGTCTGAATCTGTTTGAGCCCTGCCTTTCTCCATTCTATGTTCAACAGAACTCCAAAAAGTCTCTGCTTTTATTTTTGAGTTTTTGTTTTGCTATTTCAGCTAGCCCTGTCTCCTCTCCCCCAGGCTGTCTCCTCCCAGATACTCTAGTGTCTGGTCTCAGTCTATCTATGTTTGGATTTTGGATCAGCAGCCTGAGTTTTCAATAAAAGCTGCAAATGCAGTTCTCCCTCTGCATTACCAGCACTAATGGCCTCTCCTCCCATGGGACTGAGACTGGCAGGGAAGGTCATGAGTACTCTGGCCATGAGAATTTAGAGATTTCACTGATCTCAGCTGTTCCATGTATTTGTGAGTGTTGTATGAAGTACATCCAAAGTGAAATTGCTCTCTGGTGTCCAGTCCATGCAGTTACTGGCTTTGTACCTACTGCCCTGGAGGACTAACTAAAACCTAAAGCTTGCCACTCTGCCATCTTGCCCCACTTCTCCTCTGCTCAATGTTACATGCAGAATCAGCTACATTCCACACCAAGTGTTACTGGATCTTTCCCAATACTGCAATCAGGAATCACTTTACCCAGGTGTGCAAAACATACAGCAGGAAATCCTAGCTAAGAAACCTCAGTAAAATATCTCACTTGGGTTAGAACCTGTGGAGAGGAGAGTGTCAGCCCAGGTTCCCAAAGCAACCAAGAATTCTGGTGGGCAATTGGAGTGTGCATGGACATGTTATGCTGACCCTCACCTGTCTCACAATAAGCATCAAGTTAAGTGCAAGACCTGTAACCCAATGGCTGCCCTGAGGTCTGAAAATGTAAAGTGCACTCCATGTATGCAGGAGATGTGTGAGGTGTGGCCCATGCAGTCTGGAGTATGAGGATGCTTCTGCAGCTCACAAGATCACTTGTGCCTCTGCTGGATGGTGAGCTTTTGACACTCTCAGGACAACCATATACCAGAAGTCCTAAGCAAATTCCAGGCATAGGTTGGGCTTTAAGTAAAATGTCCCTGGCCAAACATGAGCCTGCCTATATTTTTCAATATCACAGAAGTTACCACTGTATCTGAGGCATGGAGCTTAACATCCTGGGTGCTCACTTACCAGAGCTCACCATGAGGCATGCCCATGAGCATTATATAAAACTTCTTGAAGTCAAGGAAGCTTTGGACATTGGGATGCATCTGCCCAGTCCACAAGTTCTAGCTGACATGAATTTTGGTTCATGGCTGTCTTAGCAGTGGGATTTCCTGCTCTATTTGCTATTGCCAGAAGCCTCACTCTGGGTCTAAATGCTAAGTGACTTTCAAGGGGTCCTGTGATACTGAGAAAACATGACTGTGACTGGCTGTGGTTTTAGAGTTGAGTGGTTTGGATGAATGACTGGGGACTGGGATGGAGACTCCCAGAGGACAGGCATGATGGTTTACAATGAATACTGTTTGGTTCTTAGTCCAGGAATTACCACTGTGCTGAGGGAAATCCCTGATCTGGGAGCCAGCATTCCCTGGCCCTGACAGTGTGTGTGTTCCCCAGGAAACTGTGAATGCCCACTCCAAGTCACCCTCTCACCTGTTGCTGGCCTTGGGAGACAGTAAACACAGAAGTGGCACATTTTTTTTCCAGTGCTGAAAGGAAGATATTAGCAAAGGAAGAAGACATCTCTGACCTGTCCAATCCTGAATATGCTGATGCCTAAGGGAGTTGGCCCAGGTGGCATTGACTGTGACCATTCTTCTCATATCCCATGAAAGCAGATCAGTGTAATCTTGCCCTGGTCTGACTCTCTGCCTTCATGAGGAAGGCAACCAACTTATCTGATGTTGGTTTATTTTATTTTATTTTTGTCACTGAGATAAAATTGGTTCATAGTCTTTGTATAACAAATCCTTTGCTTTAACCCATGGATACTAATGTGTAAACACAATGTCTGTCTCTTTATTCTTGCATCATTTCATTTAAGAACAGAGATATTCTCTTATTTAATCACAGGAACATTATCACAATCATGAAATGAACCTTGGTGTAGTACCAATATCTCAAATAGAGGCCTTGTCCACACCCAACAATTACCCTATAATGTCCTATAGAGCAAACAAACTGTTAACAGTAATAATAATGATAGAAATGAAGAAAGACAAAAAAAAACAGTGTCCAGTCTCATATCAAACATTGCATTTCATTTTCAGGTATATTTATAATCTTTCATCTAAATATATATCACTTCTTTCCTTCTTCTGGACACATTTGAGAACTGCTTAACTGTCATTTTAAAGAATTTTCCTCAAATTATATTTATCCAGTTTTTCTTCATGGTGACATTGAGTTTATGAAATTCAGGTAGGAATGTCAGATAATTTTTGTGCCCTTGGGTTGATTATTTTTTAAAAGTTAGTTTTATTTTTATTTCCTTTCATTGTATTTATTTTATTTTAAACTTTATCTATGAACTAAAACAATGCACAAACATCAAAAATCACCACCATATATCAAAATGAAACAAAGTTTCAGAAAAGCAAATAACCTGAAATAACTACTTTGCTTTCATCATTGTCCAAGTTTGCATTAATGTGTTACCTTCAATGCAGTTGATTAAAGATTTGTAATATTGTAAACTGTACTCTTCATACAGTCCATATATTTTCTTTGGGGACTTGTTTATTGCTGCACAATCCTATGTTTCTTATTTCTCTCTCTTGTCATCTAGTTCCAATTACACTACTTCACATCCCTCATATCCACTTTCAAATATAGACTCCTCTGCTGGAACTTATGTGCAGAATGAGCTACAATGCACACCAAGTGTTACTTGATCTTTCCCAATACTGCAAATAGGAATCCCTGGACCCAGGTGTGCCCAACATACAGCAGGAAATCATGAGCTAAGAAACCTCATGAAAGAAATCTCACTGTGGCTAGGAACTGTGGAGAGCACAGAGTCATCCCAGGTTCCCAAAGCAGCCTAGAATTCTGTCTGGTCCTTGTAATGCACAGGCACATGTTATGCTGACCCTCACTGCCTCAGAATGAGCATCAGGTAGCTAAGCAAGAGCCTATAAACCAATGGCTGCCCTGAGGTCTGAAAACTTAAAGGGCACCCCAAGTAAGCAGGTGATGGATGAGGTGTTGTGGCCCATGCAGGCTGGAGTAGACATATGAGGATGTTTCTGCAGCACACAGAATCACTTGCACACCCACTTAATGGTGAGCTTTGGCTCTCCCAAAATGATCCCATACCAGAAGACCCAAGGGCAAATTCCAGGTTGTGCATTAGGTGTGAATTTAAGTGAAGTGTCCCTGACCAAGCATGGTCCCACCTATCTTTTTCAATGGCACAGATGTTACCACTGTATCTGAGGCACAGAGCTAGCATCCTGGGTGCTCATTTACCGGAGGCATGCACATGTGCAGTCAATGAACCCACTTGAAGTCAGGGGAAATTTGGACAACTTTGCTGTGTCTGCCCTGTCCACTGTTTATAGCTGACATGAGGATTGGTGCATGGCTGTCTTAGTGGTGGGATTTCTTGCTCTATTTGTGCTTGCCAGAAGTCTCTTTCTGGGCCTAAATGCTGAGTGGCAATCAAGGTGGTCCTATGATGAAGAGACCACATGATATTTGGACAGGCTGATATTTTTGGGGTTGAGTGGGTTGAAGGCATAATTGCAGACAGGGATGGAGACTCCAAGAGGGCAGGCATTATGGTGTACACTGAATATTGTTTGGTTCTTGGTCCAGGAATTACCATTGTGCTGAGGGACATCCCTAATCTGGGAGCCAGCCTATCCTTGCCCTGATAGTGAGCATGTTCCCCAGGGGGGCTTTGCATATTTTTTCATTTTCTTCATATTATATCATCTGGATATATTTGAAAACTACTGAATCATCCTCTTAAGGAATTTTCAATAAATTGTGTTCATTCAGTCTTTCTTCATGATGAGATTAAATTTATGAATTTTAGACAGGAATGTCAGAAAATTATTGTGCTCTCAGGGTGATTAATTTTAAATGTTATATTTTATTTTTATTTCCTTTCATTGTATTTATTTTATTTTAAACTTTATAAACTAAAACAATGCACAAATATCAAAAATAACCACCTCACAACAAAACAAAGAGCTTCAAGAAAGCAAATAACCTGAAATAACTACTTTGCTTCCATCATTGTCCATGTTTGCATTAATGTGTTATCTTCAATGCAGTTAGTCAAAGATTTGTAATATTATAAACTCCACTCTTCATACAGTCCATGTATTTTCTTAGGGGTCTTGTTTATTGTGACACAGTCCTATGTTTCTTATTTCTCTCTCTTGTCATTTAGTTCCATTAGACTGCTTTGTATCCCTCATATCCACTTTCAAATATAGACTTCTCTGCAGATCCTTACATGTAGAATCAGCTACACTCCACAGCAAGTGTTACTGAATCTTTCCAATTACTGCAAATAGGAATCCCATTACTCAGGTGTGCCCAATATTCTGCATTAATTCCTGAGCTAAGAAATCTCTGGAAACAAATCTTATTGTGGCTAGAAAATTTGGAAAGGAGATAGTCAGCCCAGCTTCCCAAAGCAGAATAGGATTTTGGCAGTTTCTTGGAAAGCTCTATTTGTGCTTGCCAGAAGCCTCACTCTGGGCCTAAATGCTGAGTTACTGTCAAGGGGGTTCCTGTGATGCAGAGCCCAGATAATGATGATTGGCTGTGTTTTAGAATTGAGTGGGTTGGAGTCATGATTGAGGAAAGTGTGGAGACTCTCAAAGGGCAGGCATGATGGTGTGCCATCAATATTGCTTGGTTCTTCATCCAGGAATTACCATTTCCCTGAGGGATATCTCTGCTCTGGGAGCCAGCCTGCCCTGACCCTGATAGTGTGTGTTACCCAGGAATCTGTGAGTGCCCTTCCCAACTACCCCCTTTTACATGGTACTGGACTTGGGAAGCAGTAACAACAGCTGTGGCATATTTTTTCCAGTTCTGAAAGCACAGTTTTGAGCAAAGGAAGAAGACTTCCCTACCTGTCAAATCCCAAATGTGCTGATGCCCAAGAGTGTAGGTCCAGATGGCACTGACTGTGACCATTCATTTCAAATCTAGTGATAGCAGGTGAGTGTAAGCTAGCCCTAATCTGACCCTCTACCTTCATGAGGTGGGAAACCAACTCATCTGACATTGATTTAATTTATTTAATTATTTTTGCTGAGTTAATATTGGTTTATTTTCTTTGTATAATAACTTTTTCCTCAACCGTTGGAAATTAATGTATAACCAAAATGTCTCTCTCTTTAAATATTCTTGTAGCATTTCATCTAAGAACAAATACACTGTCTTATCTATTCACAGAAAGATTATCACAGTCAGGAAATTAACCTTGATTACACAATCCACAATGTCCTTTAGAACAAGCAAAACCTTAATAATTATAATAATAATTGAAATAGAGAAAGAAAACAACAACAACAAAATAAGTGTCCAGTCTCATATCAAACATTGCATTTTTTGTCAGGTATATTTATTTTCTTTAATATGAATATAGATATTTTTTCATTCCTTCATATTGATATATTTGAAGTGCCCTGTAGAAACATTTTAAGGAATGTTCCTCTCTTTGTGTTTTTAAAATGTTTCTTCATGATTAGATTGAGCTTATAAATTTTGGGCAGGTTTGGCAGAAAATTATTGTGCCCTCAGGGTGATTATTTTTTAAATGATAACTTTTATTTTTATTTTCTTTCATTTCAATTTTTACCTTATCAAAAATTTATAGCAACAAACAACAACAAAAAACCACCTCACATGCAAAAAAAAGGGAAAGTATTAGGAAAAACAAATAACCTAAATTAACTACTTTGCTTCTATCATAGTCCAAATTTTCATTAACATGTGTACTGGTTTGTATATATTATGTCCCCCAGAAAAAGCCACATTCTTTGATGCAATCTTGTGGGGGCAGACATATTAGTGGGGATTATGTTGGATCATTAGGATTAGGTTGTTTCCATGGAAATGTGCCCCATCCAACTGTGGGTGATAACTCTGTATAGTGCCCATGGAGTTGTGGACCTGCCCATTCAGCATGGGCCTTAATTAGTTTACTGGAGCACTATACAAGCTCAGACAGAAGGAGCAGGCTTGCCACAGACAAGAGGAGGGCTTTGAAGAATGTACAGAAGCTGAGAGAGTAGCTGCAGGTAAGAGACATTTTGAAGACAGCCATTGGAAGCAGACTTTTGCTCCAGAGAAGATAAGGTAGGACAAATACCCCAAGAGCAACTAAGAGTGACATTTTTGAGGAACTGCAGCTTAGAGAGGAATGTCCTAGAAGAATGCCATTTTGAAACCAGAACTTTGGGACAGACATCAGCCACATGCCTTCCCAGCTAACAGAGGTTTTCTGGACACCATTGGCCATACTCCAGTGAAGGTACCCAATTTCTGATTTCTTACCTTGGAAAATTGATGGCCTTAAGACTCTAAGTGTGTAACCAAATAAACCCCCTTTTATAAAAGCCAATTCATCTCTGGTGTTTTGCATTCTGGCAGCATTAGCAAACTAGAACAGATTTGGGTACCAAGAGTGGGGTGCTGGTGCTGCTGAGTTTGCAAACACCAAACATTTTGGAGCAGCTTCTTAAATGCATAAGGGGAAGATTCTGGAAAAATTGTGAGAAGCTTGATAGAAAAGGCCTAAACTGCTTTGAAGACACTGTGGAAATATGAACTCTAAAGATACTTCTGATGAGGCCTTGAGCAGGAATGATGAATGTGATGTTGTGAACTGGAAGAAAGGTGATCCTTATGTTAAAGTGGCAGCAAATTTGGCAAAATTGAGACCTGGTGTTGGAAGGAAAGCAGAATTTGAAAGTGACAACCTGGAATATTTAGCTTATGAAATCTCCAAGCAAAACATAGAAGTAGTCTGGCTTTTCCTTGCAGTAAAATGCAAGAGGACAGAGATAAGTTAAGAAATGAAGTCTTGGTATCAAAGAAACCAGAAATTGATGACCTGAAATCTCTGGGCTTCGAGACAGTGAAACCTGAGAAGCTACAGCCCAACATGAGGATGTAACCAAACATGAAACCCAGCCATGATTTCAGTACAACACAAGATTGGAGAAGGAGTTAAGCCGAAAAGATTTATGGAAAGTCCTGTTGTCTGATGACTTTGACCCCTCTGTGTTTCATGCAAATCCAACAGAATTTTTGTGAGCTCTTTACAGACAGAGCTACTGCCAATTAAAACTGGAAGAGACAGACAAGGAACAAATTGAAGGAAAAATTTCTTCAAGGACAGAGCCATGGAGATTGAGACCTGGAGTCAAGAGGTTTCTGGCTTGGAGAACAGAGTGGCCCACATGTGTGGAAAGGGTGAATTTGCCCAGAGGTCGAGGGTGGGCCTTCTGCCTTGATGCTCCAGAAGAGTTTTGCCACCCCAGGACACAAAGAGGGTGGAGCACATTCCCAGGGGAATGGAGAGAGCCTGGCAACCACCCTGCTGTTCTGAAGGGGTTGAGCATGTGCCCTGGAGATGGAAAGGAATCCAGGTGATGCCCCAATGTTTGAGGAGGGTGGGGCAAAGTAGGTTGTCTTCCCAATGTGTGGCTATGTTGGAGAACTCACTCCAGCATTTGTAGAGGAAAGGGCTGCCAAAAAGGTCCTTAGGAAAGGATAGACTCCTGCTCTCTCAAGCCCCAAGGATGCAACATCATTCTGTAAATGACTCTCAGACTTTGAAATCTAATGGAGTTTGTCCTGCAAGTTTTAGGAACTGTTTTGGTCCCTTAAATACTGTTTTCCTTTCAGTTTCCCCTTATGGCAATAGGAATGTTTACCCTATGAGTGTGCCTCCTTTGTATATAGAAAGCAGATAACTTGTGCTAAGTTTCACAGGTTCAGAGCCAGAGAGGAATTATGCCTTAGGACCAGCCACCCCTGTAATTGATTTTGATGGGATCTTGTACTTAACTATTGTTACTGGAATGATTTAAGTTTCTGTGATATTGTGATGGGATGAATGTGTTCTGTATATGGAAAGACCATGTTTTTCTGGGGTCCATGGGGTGGAATGTACCAGTTTGTATATATTATATACCCCAGAAAAGGCCATGTTCTTTGATACAATATTGGGGAGGCAGACATATTAGTGGGGATTCAGTTCAATCATTTGGATTAGGTTGTTTCCATGGAAATCTACCCCATCCAAATGTGGGTGATAACTCTGTATAGTGTCCATGGAGGTGTGGCCCTGCCCATTTGGCATGGGCCTTAATTAATTTACTGAAGTACTATAAAAGCTCAGACAGAAGGAGCAGGCTTGCCACAGACAAGAGGAGGACTTTGAAGAATCCACAGAAGTTGAGAGAGTAGCTGCAGATAAGAGACAGTTTGAAGAGAGCCATTGGAAGCAGACTTTTGCTCCAGAGAAGATAAGGTAGGACAAACACCCCAAGAGCAACTAAGAGTGACATTTTTGAGGAACTGCAGCTTAGAGAGAAATGTCCTGGGAGAATGCCATTTTGAAACCAGAACTTTGGGGCAGGCATCAGCCACATGCCTTCCAAGTTAACAGAGGTTTTCTGGACACCATTGGCCATCCTCCAGTGAAGGTACCCAATTGCTGATGTGTTACCTTGGACACTTTATGGCCTTAAGACTCTAAGTATGTAACCAAATAAACCCCCTTTTATAAAAGCCAATTCATCTCTGGTGTTTTGCATTCTGACAGCATTAGCAAACTAGAACAATGTGGTATCTCCAATGCAGGTGATTACATTACATTTCCAATATAAAAACTGTACTCTTAATTCAGGCAACGTATTTTCCTATGGGTCTTCCTTATTGCTGCTAGGTCCTATTTTTTCTTATTTTCCTCTCTTTTCTTCTAATTTCATATGCACTACTTCATATCCTTCTTAACCTCTTTCACATATAGACTTTTCTGCTGAACATTATTTGCAGAATCTCCTACAGTCAACACCAAGATTTACTGATCTTTTCCATTACTCCAAATAGGAATCCCTGTACCAAACATACAGCAGGAAATCCTGGTATTAAGGAATCTTGGGAAAGGATATTTATTTCAGCTAAAAGCTTGGGAGAGGACAGAGTCAGCCCAGGTTCCCCAAATTGCCTTGATTTCAGGCAGTTCATTAGAATGCACATGGACCTGTTATGCTGTTTGCTGCCTCCAACCTGACTCACACTGATCCCCAGGTTGCTAAGTGACTGGCCTCTAACACAATGGCTGCTTCTGGGATCTGAATATTTAAAGGGCACTCCAAATGGGCAGGTGATAGGAGGAGGGTTTTTGCCCATATTGTCTGAGTTACCTGTATAGGGATTCTTCTGCAGCACCCAATGGATGGTGAGCTTTTGACTCTCCCAGGATGATCATTTGCCAAAATCACCAAGGCATTTCCTTGTTGATTTTGGCTACTTGGGTTTTAAGATATGTGCCACTGGCCAAATATTGGCCCACATAGTTTTTCAATGGCACGGAAGTTATTAATGTATCTTTGACATTTTGCTTAGCATCCTGGGTACTCAATGTTACCAGAGCTCACCATGAGGCATGCCCATGTGCAGTCCAAGAACCCCCTTGAAATCAAGGAATCTTTGGGTACCTGGGATGAGTCTGCCTTCTCCACAGGTTCTAACTGAAATGAGGTTTGTTTCCCAGACTCTCTTAATGCCAGAGTTTCTCTGGCATCCCCTAGTCAAAAAACAGGCCTGTGGTCCTTGGCACACAGCACTCTCTATGACCTAGGCAGCTAATATTTAACCTATTATATTTGTAAACCAGTAAAGGGAAAAAGGTTGAGTTGACCTTAAAATGTAACTTTAAAATGTGACACAGGAAGCAGGCATGTTGTGAGTGGCTCTTGGTCTCACAAGAGAGCAAGATGTAATTGAACTTCCCACTGTCTAATGTTAATCTAGTCCTTCCTGCACCACCACACCCATATCACAGTGACCTGTTCCCACATCTATGCTCACCAACCCTTAGGAATGTCTTTGTCTTAAACCCTTATAACTGGCTTGCTGTCCTCTTTCAAGCACATGGTTGACTACCCTTCAAATGTGATGCCCACCCAGCCTGAGAGAGCTGTCATGATCTCTCCATGACTTCTCACCCTGTTGGTAAGCCCTGAATAAAAGTTCATGTATCAGAAAATGCTCATTGTCTTCTTTGGCCTGTGGACTTGTATAGCCCTCATAGGCTGTGGCAATTGGTGTGCCAGCCAGAAGAATCAAATTGCTGCCAGCTGGAGATTAAGGAAATCCTGGGCCCTGATGGCATGAACTTGGGGAAGGCAAATGAGAATTCCCTGGGCAGGAGACCAGGATGACCTGTGACTTCTATGTGGGAAGGGTTGCCCACCTTCCCAGCAGAATGGATGTCTATGTGTGGAGGGGTGGCTACCCTCCTAGATGAGTGGAATCTGCTGAGGGCATATAGAAATATTTATAACTCTCTGGCTGTACTAATAGCCATACTGCAGCATGCTGTAGGAGTATTGGGGATTCAGAAAGAGAAAAGGGTCACCAGATTGTGGCTGTGTCAGGCTGGTCATTGTTAGAGGCTTATGCACCACTACTGAAGAAACTTTAGCAGAAAAATGGCTGTAAGCCACCTGGGAATTAACTAAAGCCAGAAGAAGATATGATTCTAGCACAAGCAGATTTGAAAGATGTTCTGGATTAAAGTTTAGAAATACTGGCATGCCAGCACACTAGATTAAGAGGGCATAAGATGCCCAAAATGCAAGTTAGGCATAACATAGCTTCCCTTAAATGGGACCCTAAAGTGTGGGACCCTGTTGATTTCTCATCAAAAGATGAAGAGCCCCTGTCTGACTGGGATATTAATACTAAGGAATGTAAGCATGATCAACCTGTGGTCCAACAATGGGTTAAAACAGAGGAAGCTCAATACCCTGTTCTCCCAAGGAGGGAAGTGTGTGGGGCAGTAGCAGCAGCATCTAATCAAAAGTTGCTCATTTCATCTTAGGAATTTCCCCTGGCTGAATTTAGAGATATTAATAGCCAATATCAATAAAAACCTAGAAAGCCATTTGTGAACTGGTTGCTCCTGTTTTGTTTTGTGTTACACCTTGCTAATAGGTTATTTAGAATAATTTTTGATTCTTTCAGTCAACCTATGTTAGCCTTCATGTGGGGAAAACAACAATGGACATTTGCTGTGCTTCTACAAGGATACCTTCAAAACTGGAAATCTCCAGAAAAGCCTGACTACTCTATCAAGTTCCTGGGTATTGTCTGGTTGGGTAAAACTAAGGCTATTCCTTCAGTTGTTGTTTTAAAATACAAAGTTACCCACATTCCTAAATTCTGAACAGTTAATAGCTTTCCTTGGTTTATTAAGTTATTGGAAAGTGTTTATACTCTATTTAGCATGAATTTTAATATCTTTGTACACCCTAATTAGAAAAGGAAAAGCATAGGAATGGGATTTCCACAACAGGCTGTGTTTAAAATGGCTAAGCAAACTATTGTGCAAGTACAGGCTTTAAGGGGTGTGGACCCCAATATACCCTGTGATTTGGAAGTGGCCAGTGCCAATATTGGCTTTGGGTGCAGTTTGTGGCAAAGTCAACAAGCTAAATGTGTACCTATTAAATTCTGGTCCTAACTATGGAAGGGCACAGAACTCAGATATATCCCTATAAAAGAGCAAATGTGCACAGCTTATAATGCTCTTTTACAAGTTGAAGGTCTAACTTAGGTGTCCAGTGACCTTACAGAAGACCATAGCCACACAGGTGTGTGGATATGGGACACTATAAATGAGCCCCATTTGGGGAGTGCTCAGGTGAGCAGCTGACAAAATGGAATGTCTGCATCCTACAATGTGGCATTTTTGACAATGGCTCTTTAAGTACAGAGATTCATGAAATATTAGGACCTGTCTCCTATGTGGAAGTGCAATAAGCCCCTCTTCCTGTCAATCCTCCTGATGTGGTTCCTCCCATGCCCACCATTGATAGAAAAGGAAATATACCTACCTCTGCATTGATTGGCACATGGGTAACTGCTACCTGGACAGCCATTACTATCCAGCTCTTTGCTGACACCATCTGGTGGGAAGACATCTGGATTGCCTGCCACAAATGTAAGGTAACTGTTTTCATGTCTCTGCCCACACCACCAATTTATTACCAGATAATATAGAAGTGGATACCCTAGTGATATTCCACAGCCTAACACAGATGACTCATGAAGTGGCTGAATGACTGCACCAGAAAACTGCTGTCATCTGGTGGCAAGTAGAATAAATTGGCCCCCTTCTTCTGTCCAAAGAGAAAAATATGCCTTTACCACCATGGATATGGCTAATGGACTACTGCTGGCCTTCCTATTGGGCAAGACCAACCAAGAAGCTACCATAGGTAGCTTGGAAAAATTAAGTGCCTTTTATCAGGATCCCCACATCTGTAGACAGCAATAGGGGGCCCACTGCACTGGGCAATTAATCCAAGCCTGGGCTATGAACTTGATGTCCTTTAGACTTTTCACTTGTCCTAAATCCCACAGCAGCTCGGTTAATTGAATGAGAGAATGGCCTTTTAAAAGAACACTTAAAGAATGATAGAAACAGTGGACTCAAGGACTGTATCAGCATTAACTCCAGACCCAAAGGGGCTGGCTGACTTCAAGCTGCAATGGGGCAATGATACCCTACTCTTCCCTGTGCCACAAACACTAAACTTTGGGGGAAATTAATTTCAACTGGCTCTGGTTTTGGCCCATGAAGCCATGCTGTTGAAAATCCTAAGTCCATGGGGTATTAGAATTACATAGGATGCCAGGAGTTATTTGTATTTCCCATCTGGGACTCCCCAACCCCCAGGGAACTGCATGCATAACTTTGCAAGCACTCATTATACCCCAAACTAACTGTACATCTGACACTGAAGGGCTCCCTGCAGGGGAAGAAAATATGGTATTTAAAATTCCCACACCTGGAACTCTTCTATCTACAAATGAAGATTCACATTATAGACTGTTAACCACTCAGCTGTCCAATTGAATGCTTACATTTGTGGTTAATTCTTGCTTTTAAAAAATATGTATTACTATTTCAATAATGCATTAACTAAAATGTCTTGAGTATTTAGCATTATTCTAACAAGTTTAATTTTAATGGTAATTATATGTTATGAAATGTTTGCTTAAGAAAAATTTCCAGATTTATTTTGGTGACTTGAATATAGAGGGTATGAGGGATGTTTTTATTGAAGGAAAAGGAAAGTAATTGTGTCCTCAATGCAGAATAAAAAAGATATGGAACAAAACCTGAATGAATATAGAAAGTTGCAGAAAGTTGGTGGAAAAGGGAAAATTATTTCTGTAGTCACAGATGAAAAATGGTAAAAAATAGGTATAGAATAAAGCAGACTGCCTGGTAGATATTTTCCTTTAGCTATTTTAGCCCCAGGTGGTACTTGTGCTCTAATTAATATTCAGTGTTGTATGTTTGTGCCTGGTAATTCACAAAATGTAACCCACACTCTTGATCATATGCAAAATCACATACAAAGTAGTGATAATTTATCTAATGGCTCTGTTGTCTAAATGGTGGAACTCATTAATTTGACCATTGTGCCACTTGCTAATAGGTTTATTATATCTCTGTACCAGTATATTAATCCTATGTTGTTTATTGAATTGTGAATTATGGATGTAAATTCTGTCCTATGGTCAATGCAAACTGTTGCATTGGGGTGGATTGTGGCAGCCCCTGGCCTGATAAAAACAGGCCTGCAGACCTTAGCACAGAGTGGTCTATGTGACCTAGGGAGCTAATCTTTGTAAGCCAGTAGAAAAAGGGTGAGCTGACCTTAAAATGTATCTTTAAAACATGAAATGGGGAGTAGGCAGGAAGTGAGAGGCTCTTGATCTCACAAAAGAGCAACATGTAATTGTATCCCAGATCTCCCCACCATCAAATATTAATCTAGTCCTTCCTGCACCACAACCCATATCATAGTGACTTGTTCCCCATCTATGTTCCCCCATCCTTAGGAATGTCTTTGTCTTAAAGCCTTATAACTGGCTTGCTGTCCTCTTTCAAGCATGTGGTCAACTTCCCTGCAAATGTGATGCCCACCCAGCCTGAGAGAGCCATCATGATCTCTCTGTGACTTCTCATCCTTTTGGTAAGCCCTGAATAAAAGTTCATGTATCAGAAAATGCTCATTTTCTTCTTTGGCCTGTGAACTGGAATAGCCCTCATGGGCTGTGACACAAAGAAAATAGTCTGTAAATATTATTTACTTATTTGGAATTTTATTATTATATTTTAATTCTTTTTTATGTTCCATAAAATACAATGGGCACAGGCACAGAGCATTGTCAGGAGCAGCCCAGCAGCTCCCATTCCAAAAAATTGCAAGGATTTTATAAACAATAAAAATTGGTCAAGGATGATTATAGTCCACAATGCGAAGCATTCATGGTAAGTTGCAATTTTAACAACATTGAATGAGTTGTTTTGTCCTAAATAAAAATTACTTGTTATTAAAGAATTTGAAAAGATAAAAAATGTAGGATAAAACTTTAATGGATTTAGAAAGTTTTTGACAATTTGCAGAAAATAAATTTCATTTATCTTGTGGTCAAAGCTTGGTAAGATTTAACAGATTTTCCTATAAGATTTTTAAGAAATAGTGTATTCTTATAAACTACAACTTAGTTTTCTCTCTGTTAAAATGACAATACTGACTGGGATTATTGGTCTGCTCTTAGATATTATGAAAAACTTTATTTACCTTTTGAGTATTTGACCTAGAAGGCAGATATTCTGTTTTATCACAGTTGTTACCTGGACTGATCATGTATTTGATTGTTTAAAAGAACTCAGTTTTTTTCACTTTAAAAATAACTACAAATAAGAAAAAATCATTAACATCCATAATTACTTTTTATATCTTTTATTGTCACTTGGTTAAATAGGGAGTCAAGTATTGTTTCATAGTGACCTCTGACCTTATTTGACACAGTATGAAACACCCCTGAGAATTTGACATTTTGCCTTCTGCAAGCAAATCATAGTCTTCTTGATCTCAAATTTTCCTGTGACTTTTCAGTTGGCTATATCATATTATAGTGTTATTGGCTATAATTTCAATTTTTAAAAAAATTTTACATCCTACAAAAATAACCAAATTTCCTTTTCTGTTACATTGTTACACATTGGTGTTTCCCTGAAAGTGCTTGCAATCATGTACAGGTCAGAGCTTTGCCTTCAGGAAAATAAAGGCACTTTAAATGAGAAGCAAGGCTTGTATATAGATCATGTTTCACCTGTCACTAACATAACCCTGGTGAAAGTGAAGTGTTGGGACTGGGTCAAATGCCTTAACCAACAGGACCATTTAAACATCTTCAAAAAGACTTCATGCAGTCCTGGCAACCACCAAATTTAAGCTTATCCAATTGCATGTAAACGTTTTCATTATTTGTGAAAATCAAGATCAAGCTTTAATTGTCCTCACTCTAAGACACAGGAGTCAACAGAGACCCATATGTATGAAGCCTTCAGTTGGATTCTAAGCTTCTGCATTCCCAGTTGTCTGAAGGCAGAACCACTGCTGCCAAATCAGTTGAGGCATCAGGTTATTTGGTTGAAGGTCTCACTTTATGGTTAAAAGAGCCATGGGCTGTATACTGGCTTGTAATTACAAGGAAACCCCAGCATATGTGAACTATCAGGCTGACCTCTTAGGAAATCATATTGTTTTCTCCTTCAAATATCCAAATCCTCTGCTGTAATACAAATCCCCAAATCCTCTCCTTGAAATATCCAAATCCTCTGCTGTAATACAAATCCCCAAACATGTTGCCACTGCATTGAAGAAGGTGAGCCTCAAGATGGTGTTGTTGTGCTTTCTCAGTGTTTACAATTATTCCTCTCCAGGACTAGGCTTACAAAAAACCTTTGATTAAACTGGACTTGACCTTATTTGTATATGTGACTTATCTTAAAACAGAAACAGATAAATTTCAGGCTGGCTATGCAGAAAATGATACATTAGAAGCAATTGAATGTCAACAAGTTCTTGGCCTCATCATAACCTTGCAACCTAAGTTAAAACATTTAAGTAGAGGCTCTCATGTAGCTAAAGGAAAAGCTGTTGATATATATACTGACAACAGATGAGAATTTGGAGTAGTTCATGATTTTGGAGAGTTATGAAAACATTGGGGATTCCTGACTTATCAGGAACACAAATGAAATGTTAAACAAGTATCTAAACTGTTAGAAGCATTGTTTTCACCATTAAATAAAGAAAAATAGAAACACACTCCCCAAACTGAGCCAGAATATAAGAACAGCAAAAACAAAAAGGAGCAGTGCAACAAATTTTATTGGCAACAAGGTTTCATACCTTAAATAAATTCCCTCATAAGACCATTCCAAATTAATTAACCATCAACAAAATGCTTCTGAATTTGAAAAAGACAAATGGTATAGCAGTGTTATAAAATACATTCTGGAATAGAAATCTGGTGGCTGTTTGCATGAAATATCTTTTTCCAACCTTTCACTTTCAACCTATTTTTGTCCTTGTGTCTAAGATGAGTTTCTTGTAGACAGCATATAGATGGGTCCTGTTTTTTAATCCATTCTGCCAGTCTTTTTATTGGGGAGTTTAATCCATTAACATTTAGTGTTATTCCTGTAAGAGCAGTACTTTCTCTACCATTTTGTCTTTCAGATTTTATACATCATGTTTTGTGCTTTATCTCTTTTTACCCTTCCTGATAGTCTTCATATTTATACTCTACTCCAGAACTCTCTCTCCTGTGTTTTCCTTTCAGCCTGTAGTACTACCTTTAGCATTTCTTGTAGCACCAGTCTCTTATTCAAAACCTCTCTCATTTTCTCTGAAAATATCTTAATCTCTCCCTTATTTTGGAAGGAGAGCTTTGCTGGATATAGAATTTTTGGTTGGCAATTCTTCTCTTTTTGTATCTTCAATATATCATACCAATGTCTTCTCACCACCATGGTTTCTGCAGAGAAATCTGTACATAGTCTTTTCAAGCTTCTATTGTATGTGATGGATTGCTGCTTTCAGAATTCACTCTTTGTCTTTGACATTGGACAATCTGATCAGCAAGTGTCTTGGAGTAGTTGTATTGGGGTCTATTCTGTTTGGGGTACACTGTGATTCTTGAATCTGTAATTTTCTGTCTTTCATAATAGTTGGGAAATTTTCACTGATTATTTCTTCTATTATACTTTCTGCATATTTCCCCCTCTCTTCTCCCTCTGGGACACCCATAACATGTATATATGTGCTTTTCATGTCATTCAGTTCCCTAAGACTCTCTTCATATTTCTTCATTCTTTTCACCATCTGTTCTTTCATGTGTGTGAATTCAGATGTCTGGTCTTCCAATTCACTGATCCTTTCTTCTGCCTGTTCAAATCTACTGTTGTTCCCTCCATTGTCTTTTTCATCTCCTCCATTATGCCCTTCATCCCTTAAATTCTGCCGTTTGCTTTTCAAGTTTAAGAATTCTTCCTTATGGTCAGCCAATGTCCTCCTTATATCCTTCCTCTCCTTTGCTATATCCTCCCTCAGTTCATTGACTGGATTTTTGAATTTATTTAGATTTGTTTGAACATCTCCAATTAGTTCTTCCTTCAATTCATTGAATTTACTTAGAAAAAATTACTTCAACTCCTGTATCTTGGTTGAACTACTTGTTCCTTTGGCTGGTCCATGTTTTCATGTTTGCTAGTATGGCTCATTATCTTAAGCTGTCTAGGCATCTGAATTTCTTGATTAGTTTATTCTGGAACTTGTTTTCACTCTTACATGTAGGGTTTTCTTGTTGATTGTCTTTGTTCTCTAACATTTGGTGTTCAGTTCAGCTTATTCTAGACATTTAACTTAGAGTCTGTTTAGTTGATCAGAGTTTTTCACCACTTGTTTTTCTGTTTCTTTCCCTGCCTCTATGTAGCCTTCTTGTATGGTGGTCTCCTCAGATATGGTTAACCCCAGTCAGTTTTTCTGAGTCCAGGGATGCCCAGGTCTCAGGAGGAGGGTATGGAGTTTCCTTGAGAATGAGACCCTCCTGTGAGACCTTTAGACTGTGTGCTTCTCCTATGCTGTCCAGCAAGTGATGCTTAACAGCCTGCAGCCCTCATCATTGTAAGGAGGTGTGGAGCCTTTAGTTCTCCCAGTGACACTTACCCTTTCAGGGATTTGGCTGACTGAAGCTGGTTTCTGAATTCCATCCCCTGGGATCTGACTTCCTAAAAGTATGACTACCATTGGAGCTGGGCGAGGCTCCCGTTTTCTTGGGAAGTTATGGTATTTTGTGAATTTCCTTCCCCACAAGACATATTCCTTTGTCTCCCAGAGCTATCTTTTTTTTAATCTATAATAAGTTGCATTTATTTATTTATTTTTATTTTGTTTTGAAATAAATTCAAAGTTACATGAATAGCTGCAAAAACAATACTAGAACCATACACAGAATTTCATCATACCCTGACACCCCTCCCCCGATATCTCAATCCACCAACTTTAACATGCTGTCACATCACTATTTCTTTCCCACCCTCCCTCCCTCCCTATCATCCATCCTATATTTCTCTGTCTTCTGAACCTATAAGAGTTAGCTGCACACATCCTTGAACATACACTATAATTCACATATGTACTTCCCATGAACAAGAACATTCTTTTATGTAATTCCATTAAGCAGAGCTCAGAAGTATAAGAGATTCAACAATGATACAATGCTTACATTCTATATTTCCTTTTCCTTATGTCTCAACTGTGACCCTTCGAGCCACCTGTCCTCCACCCTCCAATCCCATCCAAATTCATCCTTAGCATTCAATTGTCATCTAGTTAGACTGTCTTTATTTTTTTTTTTTCCATTTTTTCAATTGTGGAAATATATATACAGCCTAAATCTTCCCATTCCACCCCCTCCCTAGTCTTCCATTAGTGGGATTAATCACATTTAGAATGATGTTATTCTCTTTCCCACCATCCATTGCTAGAAATTTCCCTTCACCTCAAACAGCAACCCTACACTCCTTTCTTAACTTCCCATTGCCCCTTCCCCCATTTCTCTTAACCCAAACTCTAATTTCATCTCTATGGTTATATTCTCTGATAATTTCTTTGTGTTTACTGTGGGGCTTAAAATTAACCTCTTAGATCCCTATAAATCTTGTTTTTCTTTGATACCTCCTTCACTTCAATAGGGCACATAAACTATGTTCCTATACTCCTTCATTCCCCCACCTTTATATAGTTGTCTAAAATTACATATTTTACAGTGAGTTCAAAACCACTGATTTGTCCTTAGAGTTTGTGTATTTTTTATCATGTAGGAAGTAAATAGTGGAATTATAGTTCAAAAATTATTGACTTCTATTTGTATTCCATTGTGTTTGGAGAATGTTGAGTATATTCAATTTTTTTTCTTTAATTTCTTGAGGCTTGTTTTATGTCCCAGCTTATGGTCCCTTCTGGAGAAAGAGCTGTAATCACTAGAGAAAAATGAGTGCCCTGGTGATTTGGGATGTAAGGTACTATATATGTCTGTTAAAATTCTCTATATCTCTTTCTCCTTTCTTTGTCTCTCTGTTCATAGGGCTTCCTTTAGAATCTGAAGTAGGGCAGGTCTTTTATAGGCAAAGTCTCTCAGCATTTGTTTGTGAAAATTTTAAGCTCTCCCTCAAATTTGAAGGAGAGTTTTGCTGGATAAAGTATTCTTGGCTGGAAATTTTTCTCTCTCAGAATTTTAAATATGTCATGCCACTGCCTTCTCACCTCCATAGTGGCCACTGAGTAGTCACTACTTAGTATTATATTGTTTCCTTTATATGTGGTGAATTGCTTTTCTCTTGCTGCTTTCAGAACTTGCTCCTTCTCTTCAGTATTTGAGAGTCAGATCAGAATATGTCTTGGGGTGGGTTTATTTGGATCTATTCTATTTTGAGTTTGCTGGGCATTTATGCTTTGTGTGTTTATATTGTGTAGAAGGTTGGGGAAGTTTTCCCCAACAATTTCTTTAAATATTCTTTCTAGACCTTTACCCTTCTCTTCCCCTTCTGGAACACCAATGAGTCTTAAGTTTAGATGTTTTATTTTATCTATTGTATCCCTGAGATCCACTGTAATTTTTTCAATTTTTTTCTCCATTCTTTCTTTTGTTCTTTCATTTTCTGTTCTGTGGATTTCTAGGAGACTGAGATGATGTTCAGCTTCCTCTAGTATTGTATTATGAATATCCAGAGTCTTTTTTAATTTGGCCAACAGTTCCTTTTATTTCCATAAGATCTTCTATTTTTTTATTTTCTCTTGCAATGTCTTCTTTATGCTCTTCTAGTGTCTTTTTTATGGCCCTTATATCCTGGGCCATGGTCCTCTTGATGTCCTTTAAATCCTTTGCCATGTTTTCATTCTTTGATTGTAGTTCTTTAATTAAATTTGTGAGGAATAACGTTTCTTCCAAAATCTCAATTTGTGTGTTTGGCCTGGATTCTCCATATCATCTGGTTTTATCATATGCATTAAGAGTTTCTGCTGTTTTTTTGGCCTCTTGGCATTTGTTTTGCTTGATAGGGTTCTTTCAAGTTGTATAAAAAAAAAAGGGATATTGATCTAATTTTTCAGAGATACAGTTTGGTGACATACACTTTCTCTAAGTAACCAGCAGATGGTGTCTGTGAGCCACCTATATCCCTCCAGTCAGTTCTCATGTAATGGGGGGAAATGATTCTTGTGTGTTCAGTTGGAGAGCTCAGCCTGTGCATGCCACTGGAGTTGCCTGCCCTGAATGTGGGGCACATGCATGGGTGGCCAGGGAGGAAGGGCAGCTCTCTCTCTGTGTCCCCTAAACCACCGGACTTGGTGTAGAACCCCTGGGTTCTCTGAGCGGATCCCCCTCCCAGCCATGATCTTCCCTCAGCTGAGGGGGATGCCCTACTATGCCATCAGTGTGCGCCGTCCCTCTAGGGAAACTGTGGGCCGCTTGGCTGTGCCATGGGGATCTCAGCTCATTTCAGAATACAGAATGTGTGAGGCTGTCTTTACTGCAATGCCTTGTGGGCTGAGAGCAGCTGAGGTTTTCTCCACAGAGAGAGAGCAAGAGACAGAAAATTTCCCCCAATTCTCCCAAGGTCAGTTGTCACCAAAAGCCTCTGCTTCTGGAGGATTTGCTGTCTGTATTGAGCAGTCATTATTAAAACCTCACTTGAAGCTGGGTTGAGAAAGTGCATGGCATGGTTTCCATGAGGGAGGGGCTCCCGGCTCTAGGTTCTCGGCTCTCAGTGCAGGTCCACAATTTTACTTACAGATTTTATGCTGTGATCTTGGGCATTCCTCCCAATTCATGTCGGTGGAAGTTGAGTGTACTGTCATGTTTGTCTCCCTGCTACCATTCCAGGTTATTTACTGGGTTTTTGTTCATTTATGAATTGTTCTGGGGGAGACTAAGTCTTCCACTTCTTTCTATGCCATCATCTTCCCAGAATCCCCCCCCCCAGAGCTATCTTATTTATGCTCTTGTCCAGTCACAAATTGCAAGTCTTTGAGGCTTTCTGTAATGGGCTTGTTAGAATAACTGTTTTATAGAAAGAGAAAAAGTTAAAAAAAAAAAAAAAAAGAAAAAACAAAAAAAGGAAAAGAAGGGCCCAGTATGGGCTGTTTACAGTCCTTGCAAATCTAATAGGCTATTGAAATGCTAAAAGACAAGGAATTGAGGGTGATTAAGGAACAATCAAGAAAGCAAAGAAACCCCTTTTCAGACAAGGGCCCTCACTGCCTGGAATTGCATACATGCCTGATTCTGTTTGAACCCAGCCCTTCTTTATATTATGTTCACCCAAACTCCAAAATGTCTCTGCTTTTATTTTTGTCTATTTTTGATTTGGGGGTGTTTTTTTTTTTTTTGCTGTTTTTCCTAGCCCTGTCTCCTCTCTGCCAGGCTCACTGCTCCCAGATTCTCTGGTGTCTGGTCTCAGTCTATCTATGGTTGGAATTTTTGTTTAACCCTCTGTGACTTTAATCAGTGCTGTAACTGCAGTTCTCCATCCTGTTTCCCGGGGCTGACAACCCCTCCTCCCATGGGACTGAGACTGACAGGGAGGGGCATGTGACCCCTGGTTTGAGAACTTACAGATTTCACTGATCTCAGCTGTTCCACACATTCATGAGTGTTGTATGAAGTATCTCCAAACTCAAATTGCTCTGCAGTGTCCAGTCCATGCAGTTCCTGGCTTTCTACAAACTTCCCCAGAGGAGTAACTAAAACTCACACCTCACCACTCCACCCTCTTGTTCCCGCAAACTGCTTTTGTCTGTGTTCTTGGGAGTATGAGAGTGGTTTTCTCAACTGAAGGAGATTTCCCACAAAGGAAAATCCAATGGAGAACTATGCATGAAGCTCTGAAGGCCCTGAGAATGATGGTGATAGATACTTCATTATAAATCCCTACCCAAGGGCAGGACATGGTTGTGAAGGTCCTGTCTCAGATATCATGAAACAGGGAACACCCCAGGGGATGACCCCCTGTCCTATTATTGTCTTCCAGGTTGATTGTGGGGGAGGTGGTGAATAAGTTCACCCATAATGTCTGTTGTGAGTGGAAATAGCAAGAAAGTGTCAGTTATCTTCATCAAGCCAGGCTCAGAGGGAGAGGAACTGAGACTGGGGAAGCTGTCCTGAACAAAGTGCCATAACAGAAATGCAAAGTGTGACTGGGGAAAGACAAAGGAGGGACAGAGTCTGCTAACTGTGAAATGTGGACTTGGTTTCTCAAGCAAGTGATAGATAAAGGAGAAATTTATGGGTTTCCTAAAAAGAGCTTCACCAAAACTATTTGATGAAGGGGTTCCCTCTAAGATATGCATTAAGGCACTCTTATGAACAATAAGGGAATATGAGGAAGAGGGATCACAGAACTAGAAACATTGTGTATCCTGCATCACTGCCCTCTAATTCTTTGTACCCAGTCAGGGTGGTTTGAAGCAAAGTTGAAAAGGCTTCCCTGTGTCCCAGTGAGGAAGAGATTTTGACTATGAACCCAAAGCATTGGATAGAGAAGATGACTCCCTCACTTGTACCCTGATCTTACCCCCTTTAAGAATAATGATCTGGGGTGGGGCTAAGTTTTCCAGGTCCCCTCCAGTGATTGTTGGCCCTAGATCACCTTTGGGTAGAAGAGAAAAGGGGGGAGGATTTATGTGGCATGTAAATTAAAAAAAAAAAAGAATTGAAATTATAGCCAATAACACTATACTGTGAATGTGCTTGTGAGTGGAGTCCTTTGTGACATTTTTATGCACCAGTGATCACATTTCCTCCTCTAGTGTATTATAGGTCTCAACAATTAGCTACCTGTGTCTGGGAAGACCAGCATCAACTGAGGGGTTTCAACCTCTCTTTATGAGAATTTACAGCCCAAACCATGGGGTTTATCAACTCCTGCACACTACCAATGTGCCATAGCCAAGCTGTTTGTTCAACAAAAGCAATACCTTCTCCCTGGTGGGGAAAATGACATTACTTTCTTGAATTATGACTCAATTCAGGCAGAAGTGTTAAAAGACACCCCATCACAGTTCAACAACCCAGTCTTGGCCAGAGTAAAAGACTTCAGGAGCCTGAAGGCAGACAGTAGATTACCATAGATTAAGTGCTGAGGTGCTGTTCTTCGCCCTGAATACCAAAACTGATTTTAAGATCAGAGTTGCCCATGTTCACTTGGGTACTCACTAATCCTACTAACAAAGCTGAACAGGCTCAGCAAAGCTCCATCCTTAAATAGAAAGGTTATATCAAAGACCTAACCTGCCTGGGGCCTCAGGAAGTCAGTGAACTCCATGAAAAATAGCTGATTTACCTAAGGGGGATGAATAGCCTGCTGGGGCTCCTTCTGCCCCTCTCTTGGTCAAGTGTGGCCCCTGTTTGAAAATGTCCCAGCTGGTCAGCATGACTTGGTTCATGATGGAGCTACAAATCTGCTGCTGCCATCCAATCCAAGAACAACAACCTACTGACTAAGACCGGATGAAGGCCTTCTGCCCAAAGAGCAAAACTCCATGCAGTTGTGCTCATTGTGCAGGTCTCTTCAACCACAACTTACTGCTACATAATTACAGTCTCATGAGCCATTGTAAATTGGATTTACCCATATGGTCTTGTAACTGACAAATCAATAATTAGACTATTAAAGCCTCCCTCATATGAAGACAGGAGCTGTGTCATCATCTTCCTAGCTGGTAAGGTGACCTATTCATCACCCATATACATGTCCAAGACAAAATGCCATCTAAATGGAACATGAGTGGGATTCCTATGCTGAACAAGCATGTATTCAACAGGTTGCAATGACTGCCTGCTTGATCCACCCTGGAATGGGACACAGAAGCCCACCTCAGTGGTAAGAGTGAGCCAAAGCACACAGGAGGAAGCAGAAGCCCAAGATGTAACCCAGTTTTTTGGCTTCTTCCAATGAAATCAAAATGGTAGCTGGGCTACATCAACCACGGCTTATGCCCTACACAATGCTGCAGCTCAAACACATGGGACACCTGTCTCTTAGGCACAGGTTCTGGTGGTGTCTCACTGCCTTAAACACATATTCCAGATAAGAGACAGCAATTCCCATGTGTCACCACACCATTGCAACCTTACAGAAACAGCTGTGCCATGTGTCCATATATGCAACCAAACTCCATTCATGTCAAGGTACATTATTTACAGCACACATGGCCAAGCAATGGGCACACTTCCAAGTTATGTGACAGACTTCTCATGCTTCTTATCAACCCTGAGGAAACACAGCAATAGAATATTGGAATGGAAAACTAAAACAATAGGCAAAGCTGATCAGGAAGTAAAATTTACCCAGTGGTACCCTCATTTCTTTGGACACTAAATACTGTATTCCTGAGAAGGGAAGCATGGCAGTTCAGTAGGTATTGGGAAGTAGTTACCTTAGATGGAAAAGAGGACCAGATAGTCACCTGACTAAGGTACACCTGAGGAATGTCAATCCCATTATGCTAAACTGCTCTGTTTCTCTTTTTTTTCTACAAGTACACTCAACAAGAGGGGAGGGTTGTGGGAAAGGCTGTAGTGGTATTACCACAATGACCACCCAATTCCAACCTGGATGTGATGCTACCATTGTGTGACACTCTCTAGTGGGATTCAATGGGAAGATAAATGGTTTATGAAAAATCAATGGTTTATTAGTATTCTCTGTACAGTTATTTCATTTTTATGTTTAATTTTTGAATGTAATGAGTAGTAAACATAATTAATTGTTATTAATTTATTAATTAATAATAAATTAATATTTTAAAGGAATATTGCAAGCCCACTGCAAATTTATAAAATGATTTCTAATGATTTTCAAATTTATGAACAGCAATTTTCATATGATGCTACTTTCAAGTATTAAAAATAACAATTCTACATAGAAAAATAAAAAAAGAATCCAAATTTCTCTTCAAAATTTAATATTTTAACCTGAATCTGTTGAAATGTAATGTATTAGACTGGATTCTTGAAGATGATGGTATAAACATATAGCTTTTATCATGTGACCATGTGATTGTTAAAACTTTGTGACTGATACTCCTTTTTTCCAGTGGGTGGGCAGATAAAATAAAGACAAAAATGTATAAATATTAGGGGGGTTAAGTGATATGAGTTGTTTGGGGTGTTACTTTTTATTTTTATTTTTTCTTTTTTTGGAATAATGAAAATATTCTAAAATTGATTGTGGTGATGAATAAACAACTATATGATGATATTGTCAGCCATTATTTGTATACTTTGGATGAATTACATGGTATATGACTATATCTTAACAAAATTGCATTAAAAAATGGAAAGTGGACACCAGCATTGTGATCACAAACATAACATGACTCAGTATAACATGAGTATATTAACAATTATTACAGTACGTTAGATGGATTGTAAAAATTGCCCAAAATTTCCTTCTCTTATATCAACAACCACTGCAATTTGACTCCATGAAATTTTGGATCCCATTTTCCTAATCCATTGAATCTGGACTGACCTTTGATTTGCTTTGTTAAAAATAATGAGGCTGAAGCAACAGTGTCCCAGGTGTATTGTAGGCATACAGAGACATTACACACTACTTCTCACTTCCTTGGATTCATGCAACTGTCATTTAAGTAAGGCAGAGTTAAACTTCTGGAGAATGAGAGAGAACATGGAACAGAGATTGATATTCTCAATTACAGTAAACTAGAGCAGCTGACTCTCATTTATAGCTCACTTGCTGAACACAGGCAGAAGAGACTGTGCCACCATCCCAGATCAGCAAACACACAAGGAACTACATATATTTAACTTTACAATCTGAAAGGTTTTGACATATATATATATATATATCATATATATGTGTGTGTGTATATAAATATATAAATACCTATATATATATATACACACATATATATATGAAAACCTCATTACAGTCAAGACAATGGACATAGTCATCACCTTCAAAAGTTTCCTTATGTTTGTCCCCCATCTTCAGACAACTACTAATCTGTTTTCTGTCATTATACATTAGACCACATTATCTGAAATTTTATGTAAATGGAATCAAACATTATATGCTATATATTTTCTGGCTTTATTCACTCAGTACCATTAATACAAAGCAAGGATTGGCTAAATTGCATTTGATTATAATACAATATTATTTTAGTCTACTTTTGAATTCTCATTGCTAAAGTTTTGGTTAGGGTCTTGGCATCTATGTTCATGCTGAAAATTTGTCTGTAATTTAAAAAATATGTTTCCCTGATTTGGATATCAGCATAATACTGGTCTCATAAAATTATTGTCTCTGTCTAAAAAAATGATTTAAAACACTTTCCTGATTATTATGAAAATTTTCAACAATTGCATTTTTAAATTCAGAATTTTTGAGGAAAGAAAAACAGCCATGCACTAATTGGTAAAATACATGACAATGTTTTGAATGTTGGGAAAACATGTATTGAGTAAATAAACATATAAAAATGGTATAATAAAGAATATTTTATTTGAAATATTTTTGTCAAGATTTCATACATCTATTCAGTACAATATTAATCATATATTTTTATTTTTATATATTCATTTTATATGCCCATGGAAAATGGTCTGAAATAATTATTTATAATATTCATTATTTTGCAGTTTTTTTTACTTCTTTGATATTTGCTGTATTATTGATTTTTAAAATTGTTTGCATTTACTTGCTGCATTAGAATTCAATTTCATGCCCAATTATAAATGTATAAAAACATCCAGTAACACTTTATACGTTGTGATATTCCATCTTTCCCTTTCATTTCACCTATCTATAACCATCATCTATCATCTATCTCTCTTTAGTAACCTATTGTATGTAGAGTTTTATGTGTATCTGAGCGTGACTGAGTGTGAGGGTGTATGTGCAGTTGTAGGTTTTAGTCAGAACATGTTCTTATATTCTGGCATCCTTGATAAACTTTACTTTAAGAATGAAAAAGATACTTTTTCTTGAAATTTTATTGAGATAAGGTCACATACCATACAATCATCTGAAGTGTACAATCAGTCACTCACAGCATCATCACGTAGTTGTGTGATCATCCTCACAATAAATTTTGAACATTTTCATTACTCAAAAATTATACAAATAAGAACAAAAATAAAAGTATAAGAGAACACCCAAAACAACCCATTTCCCCATCTCCCCTGTTATTCATTTACTTTTTGCGCCTATTTTTCTGCTTATCTATCCATCCACTGGATAAAGGGAGTTTGAGCCATGAGGGTTTCAGAATAACATGCTCACACCATATAAGCTATGTAGTTATACACTTGTCTTCAGGAATCAAGGTTACTGGGTTGCAGTTCAACAGCTTCAGGTATTTCCTTCTAGCTATGCTAATATAATGAAAGCTAAAAAGGGATTTCTGTATAATGCATAAGAACAAACTCCAGAATGACCTCTCGACTCCATTTCAAATCTCTCAGTTCCTGAAATTTTGCTTTGTTTCATTTATCTTCCCCATTTTGGTCAAGAAACCTTTCTCAATCCCAGGATTCCAGGTCCAGTCCCATCCCTAGGAGTCATGTCCTACATTTCCAGGGAGACTTATATCCTTGGGAGTCATGTCCCAAATATGGGGGAGGGCAGCAAGTCCACATGCCAGGTTGGCTTAGAGAGAGACTCCACATTTGAGAAACAAAAGGGGTTCTCTGGGGATGACACTTAGGCACATGTATAAGTAGACTTAGACCCTTCTTTACAATAACAAGCTTCATAAGGGCAAGGCCCAAGATTAAGGACTCAGCATACTAAATTGATGGTCCCCAATGCTTGTGAAAATATATGGAATTCCCCAGGTGGGTAAATTTAATATTTCCACATTTTCCACCAGTGTCTGAAGGGGGCTTTACAACTACAATTTTATCCTATGCCCAAATTACTCTGGGATATATTGGGACATCACATTAACCTGTACAAACAAACCAGACCTCACTCCCTATTCAGGGTTCCATATAATTATGGTATTTGAATAAACTGACCATACAAGTTAAATAACATAGTGTGCTACAGAAAGTAAAGATTTTCCACCAAATAAACATCTCTCTCTTTGGTCTCACCCAGAAGTTGAAGTTTTAAAGCACAGTCAATATCATCCTTTACACTTTAGCCTGATTTACCATAGTCCTAACCAAGGTCATTTTGTTCATATCTCTAATTGAAGTATAATCTCTTTTCCAGCTTCTTTAACATTTGCTGTGTGGAGTAATTTTAACATTCATAGCTACTGAACTCTAACTCTGAGTCTCAGCTGTCATACAGATATGCAAAATTTGAGGGACTGACCAGGTTATACACAAGAGCTCAGCATCTCAGAATCTAGAAATCACTGTTACAACTCAAGAATAGAGGTAACTGCTATAAGAGCTTGCAATCTAGTAACCATTACAATAAGCCTTCCCCTGATAACCTACACTGTCAGATTCAATTCTCAGAGTTTGCACATTATAGTTAGACCACATTAGTGAGATGTTATAATGTCTGTCTTTACATTTCTGGTTTATTTCATGAATTACACTGTCCTCAAAGTCCATTTACATAATTGCATACCACAAAATTTAATTTCTTCTTGCAGGTGCTCAATATTCCATGGTATTGTCATGGGTTTGTCTCTTTACACCTCAAACCAGTGACCTCCATTAGAAAAGGTCTGAGCCTTATCTAGTCATGATTCTGTCACTTTGGTTTTCAGGAAGTAAACTCTCACTCAATGAGGAGTATAGTTTAAAAGTAAAGAACACTCAAGACAAGAATTCAATTTCAAAACATTTTTACTAAAGGATCATTTAAGGTAAGAAGAACAAGTTGCAATGTAAAAATTGATACATTACCAAGCCTGGGAGCCCCTGCTCCTCCAGATGTATCTGGACATGTGATCAGAGAGCTCCCCCTTGTCTGTGTTACAGAGAATTTATAGCGCTTTTGATTTACATTCAATCAATTCATATTCTATTTTACATTTGAACCATGAGTGGTTCACAAAGCATCTTGATCCATGAGTGATTCAAGAACAAAGGAGGGTATTCACAGTATTATCACAGATGTAGGCTTGAATGTCTGCAAAGCTCTACAGATAATATTTCTTCTAATTAAGCTATTACTTCTGTAAGAGCAATATTACATACTTTTTCCTTACATAAAATCTAAATATTAGAAGTTTACTACTATTTATCTCTAACTTACTAATATAGTTCTCTTATTTCATTATATGATTATTTTAGACATTACATCCTGTTGATAAACATATATTTGATTAGAATTGTATTCAGATTTGCTACATTACTTATGACTTCTTTATGATTAAAGTAGCATCTGAAACCCCATCCTTTTTTCTTTCTGCACAGAGAACCAGAAAGTTAGATATTATCTAATAAGGTTGAGAAAGCCTTACTGCTTTCTTGAAAATATTCATATTTTAACTGTTTAACTTCTCCTTCAGTATGACCTTCTAATATAGGACTTAAAGGATATGAACCATCTGTCCCAGTTATAATAGTAAGGCCTTTCCACCTTTATCATTTGGAAATTGTGCTTGAGTGTTTTCAGGTAAAATTTCTGTTAAACGTACTGCTATATGAGAAGAAATAACTGGTTCTTCACTATCAGAACAAAACATCAGGTGGTATATGAGAGCAGCATAGAGAAGAGTCTACATCCTCATTATCAAATTCCTCAGGAGAGATATTCTGCAACTGTGTGTATACACCACAGTTCACCTTTCCATTCATAAGCTGATATACCCTTAGGCCACCTGCATCCATTGCAAATCATGAATACTGCTGTCATAAACACCAGTGTGCAAATGTCCTTTCATGTCCCTGCTCTCAGTTTTTCCATTATGCCCAATAAAGGGGTTGCAAAACCATGTGGAAACCCCATACTTTTCTTTCTGTAGAACCTCCACACTGCCCTACAGAGGGGCTGAATCATTCTCCTTCTCCACCAGCAGTGATTAAGTACATCCATCTCACCAAATTTTCTCCAGCAATTGTATCCATCTGTTTATTTTGTTAAAAATTTCATCCTAAGTAAACAATCAGTGGTTCCAGTATAATCAGATAGTTGTGCATTCACCACCACAAAATATATGCAGACATTTCCATTTCTTCTCCCAAAAATGAGGAAGAGAAAAAAGAAAAATGAAAAATAAAGTAAAAAATGACAAAACAATAAAATAAAGATAAAAAATTACATTAAAAATTTCAAACACCACCACCACCAAGAATCCCATACCCCTTCCTTAAACCCACCACTTACAGATATTTATCTTTAATATATTGCATTTGTTATAATAAGATTAGACATATTATTATCTTCCTGTTAACTATAGACTCTAGTTTGCATTGATTGTATTTTCCTGAAATACCATCCTATTATCAACACCTTGCAAAGTTGATATTAATTTGTTCTCCCTCGTGTAAAAACATTCTTATATTTGCACCTTTATTCAACATCATTGACCACTATAGTTTACACTGAATCATACAGTCCCAGTCTTTATCTTTTATCTTTCCTTCTGGTGTCCTATATGTCCCCAGCCTTCCTCATTCACCTGTACTCACACACATCCTTGTTCAGTGTAATTAAAACATTTTGCTGCCAGAACACCACTGCCAGAGATGCAGCAGCTGGACAAGGTCTGCTAAATCCACAGGGAACATGTATTTGGTGAAACCAGGAGCCTGCATTCTGAAATGAGTAAGCTGGCTGAAAGTCCCACAGCCACACTGCAGTGGGGGGAAATGGTGGGCTGGTGTTTGGAGATGGACTAGTCCTTTAAAAAAAAAAGACTGGGAGTGATGACAGGGAGAGCTGCACAGTGAAGCATGATGGGAGAAAGCTGGGCTAATGCCTCAGTGTCTGGCATGGAGGATACCCCTTCCCACACCTGCTGCTGATTGTCTCAAGACCAGAGGAGCAGAGGGGAGCCAAAAGGAGAAAAAAACTGCATTCCTTGCAGCCATCTCCCCAGCAGGCAGGGGAGGCTCCTGCCCGGGGCCGGACCCACAGCCCAGAGCTGTGCTAAGAAACCCAGTGTGATGGGGATCCTTTCCTGCAGCACTACACACAAGCCACAATATCAGCCATGGACAGTGCCCTTTAATACACCCAAGCCTGATTGTCCTGGAGCTGGGAGGGCAGAGCTGTGTGTAAAGGGGGAAGTTAATGAGTCCCATTCAACCATCTTTGAAGCAGGCTGGAAATACCCCTGCATGGCCCAGTGACTCAGGGCTTCCCTGGAGGCTGGCATGCACTATTGATGTGGCATGGCCCTCCATCAGCAGAGGTCCTGGAAGAAAACACCTGGGAAGGGGGAACCACTAGGAAATCCCAGGGACCCCACATGAATACCAAGGACTTGTGGGTCAGCAGCAGAGACAATTGGTGGAAAGACTGAAATGAAGGCTTAGGCTCCTGCAACAGCCTTAAATCTCCAGGAACACCTGGGAGATTTGATTATTAAAGCTGCCCTGCCTCCCTAACTGCTCAGACACACACTCCACATTCAGGGTGGACAGCACCAGCAACACACCCAAACTTAGTACACAAATTGGACCCCACAAGAATCAGACCCCCACACAACACAAAGACAAAGTGGGGGAGAACTGACTTGAGGGAAATAGGTGACTCATGGACACCACCTACTGGTTAGTTAGAGAAAGTGTACACCACCAAGCTGCAGTTATGTCAAATTAGGGATCAAGTAAAGCAAATGCCAAGAGGCCAAAAACAACAGAAAATCTGAAAGCATATGATAAAACAAGATGATATGGAAAACGCAGACCAAAACACCCAAATCAAAAGATCAGAAGACACACAGAACCTGGCACAATTAATCAAAGAATTACAGACTGGTAACAAGAGCATGGCTCAGGATATAAAGGACATGAAGAGGAGAATGGCACAGCATATAAAAGACATAAATAAGACCCTAGAAGAGCATAAAGAAGATATTGCAAAAGGAAATTAAAAAAATAGATCTTATGGAAATTAAAGAAACTGTAGGCCAAACTAAAAAGACTCTGTATACTCATCATACAAGATTAGAGGAAATTGAACAACAACTCAGCCTCCTTGAGGAGCACAGAACAGAAAATGATAGAACAAAAGAAAGAATGGGGAAAAAATCAAAAAAATCAAAATGGATCTCAGGGATATGATACATAAAATAAAACATCCAAATTTAAGACTCATTGGTGTCCCAGAAGGGGAAGAGAAGGGTAAAGATCTAGAAAGAGTATTCAAAGGAATTGTTGGGGAAAATGTCCCAAACCTTCTATACAATATAGATACACAAAGCATAAATGCCCAGTGAACTGTAAATAGAATAAATTCAAATAAACCCACTCCAAGACATATTCTGATCAGAATGTCAAATACTGAAGAGAAGGATCAAGTTCTGAATGCAGCAAGAGAAAAGCAATTCACCACATACAAAGGAAACAACATAAGACTAATTAGAGACTACTCAGCAGCCACCACGGAGGTGAGAAGGCAGAGGCATGACATATTTAAAATTCTAAGAGAGAAAACTTTCCAACCAAGAATACTTTATCCACCAAAACTCTCCTTCAAATTTGAGGGAGAGCTGAATTTTTTCACAAACAAACAAAAGCTGAGAGATTTTGCTAGTAAAAGACCTACCCTACTTCAGATACTAAAGGGAGCCCTACTGACAGAGAAACAAGGAAAGGAGAGAGAGATATAGAAATTATTAACATACATATATAGAATATTACATCCCAGGTCACTGGGACACATATTCTTCTGTAGTGATCATGGATCTTTCTCCAGAATGGACCATATGCTGGGGCATAAAAACAAGCCTCAATAAATTAAAAAAAAAAAAAAATGAATTTCTTCAAAGCACATTCTCTAACCACAACAGAATACAAATAGAAGTCAATAACCATCAGAGACTTGGAGAATTCACAAACACCTGGAGGATAAAAATGAGGGGGAGATAAAAACATTCCTGGATAATCAAAAGCTGAGCAAATTCATCACCAGTAATCAGTCCTATATGAAATCCTAAAGGGAGTTGAGCAGGCTGAAAGGAAGGGACACTAAACAATTGACTGAAACTACATGAAGAATTAAAGATTTCCAGTAAAGATTCCATGGTAAATATAAATACCAATACTACTGTATTTTTGATTTATAACTCCACTATTTACTTACTACAGGATCTAAAATACATAGACTGCAATGATAAATCAGTGGTTTTGGACTCAATGTAAAATATGTAATTTTTGACAAGAACTACATAAAGGTGAGGGAATAATGGAGTATAGCAACATTGTTTATGTATCATGTTGAAGTTAAGTTGGTATCAAAGAAAAACAAGATTGCTATAGATTCAAGATGTTAAATTTAAGCCCCATGGTAAACACAAAGAAAGTATCAGAGAATATGGTCATAGAGATGAAAAGTAGAGTAGGGGTTCTGAGAAGTGTGGAAAGGGGCAATGGGGAGTTAAGAAATGTGAGTAGGGTTTCTGTTTGGGTTGAAGGGAAATTTCTAGAAATGGATGGTGGGAAGGTGATAGCAATGCAACATTCTAAATGTGATTAATCCCACTAATGGAATGGTAGGGTGGGCGTGGAATGGGAAGATTTAAGCTATATAAATGTTTCCACAATTAATAAAGTCTAAACAGATGACAATTAAATGCCAAGAATGATCCTGGATGGGATCTGAGGATGGAGGAGAGGAGGCTCAAAGGGACACAGATGGGACACACACACACACACACACACAAAGAAAATATAGAATGTAAGCTTTATATCAATGTTGAATTCCCTGAACTTCTTAGCTGTGCTTAATGAGATTTCATAAAAGAATGTTCATGTCCATGGGAAAGGTATATGTGAATTATATTGTTTGTTCAAGGATATGTGCAGCTTGCTCACATATGTTCAGAGGACAGCGCAATAGATGATGGATGATAGATAGGGAGGGAAAGAAAGAAATGGTGGTGTGACAGGGTGTTAAAGGTGGTGGATCGGGGTATCATGGGAAGGGGGTTGGGGTATGATGGAGTTCTATGTATGGAGCTCATACTGTTTTTGCAACTCTTCCTGTAAGATTGAACTTATTTCAAAATAAAATCTATTAAATTAAAAAATATATATTGTGCTAACATCACACAGTATCATGTTATCTATTTCTGGATCCACAAAAATCAGTGATATTGAATATTCTATACTCTTTCAGCATCAAAAGCCCAGTCTCTGCCCTCTTTCTATTGATAAACTGTGTTCTCATCTTTAACTCTCAGTGTTTGCTCATAAAAATTAGTTCATATTAGTGTGACTATACTGTATTTCTACTTTTGTTTCTGGCTAATTTGACTCAACATAATGTCCTCAAGGTTCATCCACATTATTATATGTGTTATGACTTTATTCAGTCTTACAATGGCATAATATTCCATTGTATGTATATACCACATTTTGTTATCCACTCATCAATTGATGGATATTTGGGCTGTTTTCATCTGTTGGTAATCATGAATAGTGCCACTATAAATACTGGTGTGAAAATGTCTGTTCATGTCCTTACCTTCACTTCTTCTGAATATATACCTAGTAAAAGGAATTCCTGGATCAAAAGGCAATTCTATGCTTAGCTACCTAGGGAACCACCACACTGCTTCCTAGAGAGGCTGTGCAATTCCACATTCCAACCAACAATGAAAAATTGTGCCTCTTTCTCCAGATCCTCTCCAACATTTGTAATTTTCAGTTTTATTTCTATAATGGCCATTCTATTAAGTGTGAGATGATACCTCATTGTGGTTTTGATTTGCATTTCCCTAATAGCCATTGAAGCTCAGCACATTTTCATGTTTATGAGTCATTTGCATTTCCTCTCCAGAAAATTATCTGTCCATGTCTTTTGCCCATTTTAATTGTTTTTTTTCATTTTTTACTAATTTATCAAAAAATTTAAAAAGACAATAAAAAAACATTTCAAACAAAACCAAAGCAAAGGAATAAGAAAAAAATCAAATAACCTAAAATAACTTCATTACTTCTAATATGTCCCTATTCTACCCCAAGAAAACATACAGACTATAACCCAGGAAAGGAATAAGAAAAACAAATAATCCAAGATAACTACATTTCTGTGAACTTGTTCCTACCATGCCCACCAGAAATTAACAAACCATAGTCATTCCTGAGCAATCCCAGAATGTTAAATGTACCCATGGTAACTTCTCTGTTATTAAATTATCATTCCCCCTTCAGTAATTGCTATCTATCACTAGGTGCCCTACACTCTACATTATAAACCATTTATTTTACATTTTTCAGTGTCACATTAGCGGTAACATACAGCATTTCTCTTTTTGTGCCTGGCTTATTTTGTTCAGCATTATGTCTTATAGGTTCATCCATGTTGTAATATGTTTCATGACCTCATTCCATCTTACTTCCACATAGTATTCCATCATGTGTATATACCACATTTTATTTATCCACTCATCTGTTGAAGGACATTTGGGTTTTCATCTCTTGGCAATTGTGAATATTGTTGCTATGAATATTGGCAAGCAGGTATCTGTTCACGTCACTGCTTTCAGATCTTCTGGGTATATGCTGAGAAGTGCAATTGCTGAATCAAAGGGTAATTCTATATCTAGTTTTCTAAGGAACTGCCAGACTGACTTCCAGAGTGGCTGAACCATTATACAGTCCCACCAACAATGAATATGAGTTCTAATTTCTCCACATCCTCTCCAGCATTTGTAGTTACCTGCTTGTTTAATGGCAGCCATTCTGATTGGTGTGAGATGGTATCTCATTCTGGTCTTAACTTGCATATCACTAATAGCTAGTGAAGCTGAACATTCTTTCATGTGTTTTTTTGGCTATTTGTATTTCCTCTTCAAACTTTTCATATCTTTTGCCCATTTTATAATTGGGCTGTTTGTACCACTGTTGTTGAGTTGTCAAATTTCATTATATATGCAAGATATCAGCCTTTTGTCAGATACATGGTTTCCAAATTTTTTTTTTACCATTCAGTTAGTAAAATTTTTTCCCATTGAGTTGGCTGCCTCTTAACCTTTTTGCCAAATTACTTTGAGGTACAGAAACTTCTAAGTTTGAGGAATTCCTATTTATCTATTTTTTCTTTTGTTGCTTGTACTTTGGGTGTAAGGTCTAGGAAGAGACCACCTAATACAAGGTCTTGTAGATGTTTCCCTACATTATCTTCTAGGAGTTTTATGGTACTGACTCTTAAGTTGAGGTCTTTAACCAATTCTGAGATAATTTTTGTGTCGGGTGTGAGTTAGGGGTACTCTTTCATTCTTTTGGATATGGATGTCCAACTCTCCCAGCCCCATTTGTTGAAAAGACAGTTATGTTCTAGTTCAGTCACTTTGGAGGCCTTATCAAATATCAGTTGACTGTAGATCTAGGGGTCTACCTCTGAATTCTCAATTCAATTCCATTAGTCAATGTGTCTATCTTTGTGCCATTACCATGATGTTTAGACTACTGTTGCTTTATAATAAGCTTCAAACTCAGGAAGCATAAGTACTACAGCTTTGTTTCTCTTTTTTAGAATGTTTTTAGCAATTTGAGGCATATTCCCTTTCCAAATAAATTTGATAACTAGCTTTTCCAAGTCTACAAAGTAGGTTGTTGGAATTTTGATTGTGATTGCATTGAATCTATAGATGAGTTTGGGTAGAATTGAAGTCTTAATGACATTTAGCCTTCCTATCCATGAACATGGAATAGTTTTCCATCTTTTAAGGTCCCTTTCTATTTCTTTTAATAGAGTTATGTAGTTTTGTTTGTATAGGACTTCTACATCTTTGGGTAAGTTTATTCCCATGTACTTTATTTTTTTAGTTCCTATTGAAAATGTTATCTTTTTCTTTTGTGTATCTTCAGAACTGTCATTTCTAGTATATAGGAACATTACTGATTTTTGTGCATGAGTTTTGTATCCCACTACTTTCCTAAATTTATTAGCTCTAGTAACTGTGTCATCAATTTCTCAGAGTTTTCCAAATACAAGATCATATTATCTGCTAATAATGAAAGTATTACTTCTTCCTTTCCAATTTGGATGCCTTTTATTTCTTTATCTTGCTGGATTGCCCTGACTAGTACTTCTAGCACAATGTTCAATAACATTGGTGACAGTGGGCATCCTTGTCTCATTCCTGATCTTACAGGGAAGGCTACCTCTTGCCATTGAATAGTATGTAGCTGTGGGTTTTTCATATATGCTCTTTATCATATTGAGGAAGTTTCCTTCTATTCCTACCTTTTGAAGTGTTTTTATCAAGAAGTGATGTTGGATTTTATCAAATGCTTTTTCAGCATCCATTGAGATGATCATTTGATTTTTCCCTTTTGATTTTTAATGTGTTGTAATACATTGATTTATTTTCTTATGTTGAACCACTCTTGCATGCCTGGAATAAACCCCACTTGGTCATGGGGTATGATTTTTTTGATGTGTCTTTGGATTTGATTTGCAAGTATTTTGTTGAGAGCATTTGGATCTATATTTATTAGGGAGATTTGTCTGTAGTTTTCCTTTCTTGTAACATCTTTGCCTGGTTTTGGTATTAGAGTGATGTTAGCTTCATAAAATGTGTTAGGTAATGTTCCATTTTCTTCAATGTTTTGAAAGAGTTTAAGATTGGGGTAAGTTCTTTTTGGAAAGTTTGGTAGAATTCCCCTGTGAAGCCATCTGGCATGGGACACTTATTTTGGGGATGCTTTTTGATGACTGATTGGATCTCTTTCCTTGTGATTGGTTGGTTGAGGACATCTATTTCTTCTCTGGTCAGTCTGGGTTGTTCATGTGTTTCCAGGAAATTATCCATTTTGTCTAAATTATCTAGTTTGTTGGCATACAGTTGTTCACAGTATACCCTTATAATTTTTTAATTTCATTGGGATACATAGTAATGTCACCTCTCTCATTCATTATTTTGTTTATTTGGGTCTTCTCTCTTTTTTATTTTGTCAGTCTAGCTAGGAGCTTGTCAATCTTATTTATCTTCTCAAAGAACTAATGTTTGGTGTTATTTATTCTCTATTTTTTTTTTGTCCTCTATGTCATCTATTTCTGCTTTAATCCTTGTTATTTCTTTTCTTCTACTTTGTTTAGCATTAGTTTGCTGCTCATTTTCTAGCTTCTTGATTTGCTCCATTAGTTCTTCAATTTTAATTCTTTCTTCTTTTTTAATGTATGCATTTAGAGCTATAAATTTACCCCTCAGTACCAATTTTGCTGCATCCCATAGGCTTTGATATGTTGTGTTCTCATTTTCATTCCTCTCTGTATATTTAACAATTTCTCTTGCTATTTCTTCTTTAACCCACTGACTGTTTAGGAGCATGTTGTTTAACCTCCAGGTGTTTGTGAATTTTCTAAGTCTCTGATGGTTGTTGACTTCTAATTGCATTCCACTGTGATCAGAGAAAGTACTTTCACAAACTTCAATTTTTCAAACTTTATTGAGGATTGTTTTATAGCCCAGCATATGATCTATTCTGAAAAAGTTCTGTGAGCACTAAAGAAGAATTTGCATCCTGTTGATTTGGGACACAATATTCTACACATGTCTGTTTATTCAAATTCATTTATCAGATTGTTTAGGTTTTCAATTTTCTTATTGGTCTTCTGCCTGGTTGATGTATCTATAGGAGACTGAGACATGTTGATGTCTCCCACAATTATTGTGGAAACATCAATTGTTTCCTTTAGTTTTGCCAATGTTTGTCTCATGAATTTTGTGGCAACTTGATTAGGTGTATAGACATTTATGATTGTTATTTTTCTTGTGGAATTGTCCCTTTTATTAGTATGTAGTGGCCTTTTTTGTCTCTCATAACATCTTTGTATTTAAAGTCTATTTTTTTCTGAGATTAATATTGCTACTCCTGCTTTCTTTTGGTTGTAGCTTGCACAAACTATTTTTTCCATCCTTTAACTATAAATTTCCATCCTTTAACTATAAATTTCCATCCTTTAACTATAAATTTTAACTATAAACATACAAGAGACTGATCTGAGTCTCTTGTATGCAACATATTGATTGCTCATAATTTTAACCCATTTTTCCAACCTATGTCTTTTAATTGTGAAGTCTAATCCATTTACATTCAATGTTATTACTATGAAGGCATTTCTTGAATCAGTCATCGTATCCTTTGATTTCTGTTTGTTAGATATACTTTCCCCTCTCTCTTAATGTCCTTTAATGTACCCATACTGAATCTCTTTAGTTCTGAACCTTTCTCCACAACTCTTTCTCCTTTCTTTGTCTCTCTGTTGGTAAGTCTACCTTTAGTATCTCAAGTAGGGCAGGTCTCTTTTTAGCAAATTCTCTCCAAATTCATCTGTGAAAAATTTAAGCTCTCCTTCAAATTTGAAGGAGAGCTTTGTTGGATAAAGAATTCTTGGCAGTTTTTCTCTTTCAGAATTTTAAATATGTCATACCACTGCCTCCTCACCTCCATGGTGGCTACTGTGTAGCTATTGTTTAGTCTTATGCTGCTTCCCTTGAAAGTGGTGAATTGCTTCTCTCTTTCTGCTTTCAGAACTTTGTCTTTCTCTTCAGCATTTGACAATCTAATCAGAATATGACTTGGAGTGTCTTTATTTGAATTTATTCCTTTGGAGTTTGCTGGACATCTATGATTGGTGTGTTTATGTTGTTTAGAAGGTTTGGGAAGTTTTCTCCAACAATTCCTTTGAATACTCTTCCTAGACCTTTGCCCTTCTCTCCCCTTTCTGGAACACCAATGATTCTTATATTTGTGTATTTTACATTGTCTGTCATATCCCTGAAATCCATTTCAATTTTTCCCCATTCTTCCTTTTGTTCTTCCACTTTCCATTCTGTCCTCTTCAAGTTCACTGTTTCATTGCTCAGCTTCCTTTAATCTAGTACTGTGAGTATCCAGAATCTTTTAAATTTGATCAACAGTTTCTTTTATTTCCATATGACCATATATTTCTTTATTTACTCTTGCAAATTCTTCTTTATATTCTTCTAGGGTCTTCTTCATGTCCTTTATATCCTGTGCCATGTTCTCCTTGTTTGTCATTATTTCTTTGATTAATTGCTCAAAGTGCTATATCTCCTCTGATCTTTTGATTTGTTTGTTTGTTTTTGTGTTGTCCATATCTTCTGGTTTCTTCATATGCTTTGAAATATTGTTTTTGGCCTCTTGGCATTTCCTTATTTGATACAGTTCTTTTAGGCTATGTAGACTTATTTGGACAACTTTCCATAATTTGTCAGAGCTACAACTTTGTGGAGTACACTTTCTCTGACTAATCAGCAGGTGGTGTCCACAAGCCACCTATTCCCCTCAAGCCAGTTCTCCCAAACTTTCTCTTTGTGGTGAGTGGATGTCTGAATCTTGTGGGGGTCCAATTGGTGCATCAAATTTCCATGTGTTATTGGTGATGCCCACCCTGAATGTGGGGTTGTGTTTGAGTAGTTAGGAGGGAGGATGGCTTTATTAATCAAATCTTCCAGGTGTTCCTGGAGACTTAAAGCTCTTGCAGGGTTACAAACCTTTGGTTCTGTCTCACCACAGTTTGTCTCTGCCATGGAACCACAAGTCCCTAGTAGTGGTATATGGTCCCTGGGTCTTCCCTGTGTGTCCCTCTTCCAAGCCATGACCTTCAAAGGCTTCTGCTAAGGGAAGACTCTGTTACATCACAGGTGAGTGCAGTCCCAAGGGAAGATCTGGGCCACAGGGCCGTGTAGGGGTGTTCCCAGTCTACTGAAAGGTGGCTGTTTGGGGCATGGTAATTTCCCCCTTTTGCAGACCTCCACCTCCCTAGCTCTGGGACAAATAGCTCTGGGTGTGTGAAAGGCTATTGTCCATGCCAGATACCGAGGTGTGTGCACAGGTTGTGGGAAGGACTTTCTGCCATGCTAGGTTGTGTGGCATAGTTCTGGGCCATGGCAACAGGCAGGGGCATTCCCAGCCTGCCAAGAAGATGGTTGTATGGATCATGCTGATTTCCCCCTTTTCATGGACCTCCACCTTCCTAGTGTGTGTTGTGGGAAGGACTTCCTGCCATGCTGGTTTGTGCAGCTCTTGCTTCCTGATCTGCAGCCATTTTGGGTTTTTAAACTAATCCATCAACAAATCTGAACACCAACCCCTGGTTTCTCTTTTCTATGGCATGGCCACTGGTTCTTGAGCAGGCTCACTCACTCATTTCAGAGTGCAGACTCCCAGTTTCACCACGTGCACAGTCTGTGTGGATTTAGGAGAACTTGTCAAGCTGGTGTGTCATTGGAACTGGTACTCTGGAACACTTTCTGTCTTTTATCTAGCATTTTTCACAGAGACTTTTTTGCCCTGTCTCTCTTGATCCACCTTCTTCCTTTAATTAGGTTTAATGTCTTTCTGTTGTTGAATTGTAGGATCTCTTTATGTATTTTGGATATTAAATCTTATCTGATATGTCATTTCAAAATATTTCCTCCCAATGCATAGGTTGCCTTTTTGATTTTCTGGCAAAGTTGTTTGATACACAAAAGTATTCAGTTTTGAGGAGATCCTATTTATCTATTCTTTCTTTCACTGCTCAGCTTGGGTGTAATGTGTAGGATGATATCTCCCATTACAAGATTTTAATGCTATTTCCCTATACTTTCTTCTAAATGTTTTATGGTTTAGCTCAAATTTTTAGGTCTTTGATACATTTTGAATTAATTTTTGTATAAGACATGAGATAGGAGTCCTCTTTCATTCCTTTGGGTATGGCTATCCTGTACTCAAACATTATTTATTGAAGATGCTGTGATGTTACATTTGCCTTGGCTTGACTACCTTATCAAAATCAATTGTCTGTAGATGAAAGGGTCTATTCAATTCCTTTGGTCAGTATATCTATCTTTGTGCCAGCACCAGGCTGTTTTGACCACTGTTCCCTTTTAATATGCTTTAATCAGGTAGTGTGAGACCCTCCATTTCATTTCTATATCTCAAGATGATTTTCATTTTTGGTGGGGCACCCAGCCCTTCCAAATAAATTTGGTTATTGGTTTTTCTATTTCTGCAAAGTAAGTTGTTGGGATTTCAATTGGCATTGTGATGAATCTATAAATCAATGAAGGATGAATTGATATCTCAAATATATTGTCTTCTAATCCATGGACATAGTAAACCATTCAATTTCTTTAGTTCCACTGTGATTTCTTTTAGCAATATCTTGTAGTTTATCTGTGTATGGGTCTTTTGTATCCTTGATTAAATTTATTCATAGTTTTTTATTTTTTCATTGGTATTGTAAATTGAATTTTTTTCTTGATTTCCTCCTCAGTTTACCCTTACTAATGTATAGAAACACAACTGATTTTTGCATGCTAATGTATAGAAACACAACTGATTTTTGCCTGCAGATTTTGTACACTGCTGCTTTGCTGTATTCATTTATTACCTCTATAAGTTTGCTGTAAATTTTTCAGAATTTTCTACATTCAGGATCATGTCATCTGCAAACAGTGAAGGTTTTACTTCTTCCTCTCTAATTGAATGTCTTTTTTTCTTGTCTAAATTCTCTAGCTAGAACTTCCAACACAATGTTAAATAACAATGGTGAGAAGATAGTGGAGTGTTGAGGTGTACATTTTAGTTACTCTTCCAGGGAAGTAGGTAGAAAGCCAGGAACTTCATGGACAGGACACACAGAGGAATTTGACTTTGGGCATACTTCATACAACATCCATGAACATGTGGAACTGCTGAGATTAGTGAAATTTGTAAGTTTCTGTGCCCCTCCCTGGCAGGCTTAGTCCTGTGGGAGGAGGGGCCATCACTGCTGAGAATGAGGAGGGAGAACTGCAGTTGTAGCTGTTATTGGAAACTCATTATATTGATCCAAACTCCAATCATAGATAGACTGAGACCAGACACTGGAGAATCTGGGAGCAGCCAGCCTGGTGGAGAGGAGATAGGGATTGCAAAAACAGCAAGAAAAACCCAAAAGAAAAAGTGGAGGCTTTTTGGAGTTCTGGTGAACATACAAAGGGGAAGGGCACAGCTCAGGGAGAGTCAGGCTCATATGCAAATCCAGAAGAAAAACTAGTTTCTCTGACCCCTGGACCTTTCCTTAATGGCCCTAATTGCTTTGTCTCTTAGCATTTCCATAACCCATTAGATCTGTGGGGAGGGCCTTTTTTTTTTTTTATTTTTTTATCTTTTTCTCTTTTTCTAAAACAATTACTCTAAGAAGCCCAATACAGAAAGCCTCAAAGACTTGCAATTTGGGCAGACCAAGACAAGAGCAGGACTAAAAGAGCTCAGAGACAAAAGACAATAATCCAATGGCTGAGAAAAATCACTAAACACCACAGTGTCCTCAAGAAAAGGGGGGTGTCCTCCCACAGCTATCATCCTGGTGGACAAGGAACACTCCTGCCCATTGCTAGGCTCATAGCCCAGAGCTGCCCCAGACAACCCAGTGTGATGGAAGTGCTTCCAATAACACATGAACACATCACAAAATTGGGCATGGACATTAGACTTCCCTGCACCCTCAGCTGGTTGTCCCAGATTTGGGAAGGCAGAGCAGTGTGAATTAACATACCCAATTTGGCCATCCTTTCAGCAGACTGAGAGCCTCCCTACAAAGCCCTGCAGCCCAGAACCACACTGCAGGGTTGGCACTCACTTGTGACATAGCACAGCCATCCCTCAGCAGAGGACCTGGGAGAGCACAGCCTGGAAGAGGACCCACTCTCAAGTCTCAGGGGCCATACACCAATACCAAGGACTTGTGGGTCAGCAGCAGAGACAAACTGTGGTAGGACTGAACTGAAGGATTAGACTATTGCAGCAGATGTAAAACTCCAGGAACACCAGGGAGATTTGATTGTTAGAGCCATCCCCCTCCCTGAACACCCAGACACATGCCCCATATACAGGGCAGGCAACAACAAATACACATATGAGCTTGGTACACCAATTGGACCCCACAAGACTCATTTCCCCATTCACTACAAAAAACAAACCAGGGGAGAACTGGCTTGAGGGGAACAGGTGGCTTGTGGACACCACCTGCTGGTTAGTTAGAGAAAGTGTACTCCTCAAAGCTGTAGATCTGACAAATTAGAGATAAGGATTTCAATCAGTCTACAAATCCTAAAAGAACCCTATCAAGTTAAGCAAATGGCAAGAGGCCAAAAACAACAGAAAATTTTAAAACTTATGAAAAAACCAAATGATATGGCTAACCCAAGCCCAAGCACCCAAATCAAAAGATCAGAGGAGACAAAGTACCTGGAAAAATTAATCAAAGAACTAAAGATGAAAAAAGAGACCATGGCACAGGATATAAAGGACATCAAGAGGTGGGGAATGATGGTGGATTGGTGAGGTGTATGTTTTAGTTACTCCTCCAGGGAAGTAGGTAGAAAGCCAGGAACTGCATGGACTGGACACAGAAGAGCAATCTGACTTTGGGCATACTTCATACAACACTTATGAAAATGTGGAACTGCTGAGATCAGCAAAATCTGCAAGTTTCTGTGGCCAGGGGACCCATGCCCCACCCTGCCAGGCTCAGTCCCATGGGAGGAGGGGCTGTCAGCAATGGGAAGGAGAAGGGAGAACTGCAGTGGCAGAACTTATTGGAAAATCATTCTACTGATCCAGACTCCAACCATAGATAGACTGAGACCAGACACCAGAGAATCTGAGAGGAGTCAGCCTGGTGGAGAGGAGATAAGGATAGCAAAAAGCAGCAAGAAAAACTCAAAAATATAAGCAGAGGCTTTTTGGAGTTCTGGGGAACATAGGGGAAGGGCAGAGCTCAGGCCCTGAGGCTCATTTGCAAATCCTGAAGAAAAACTGATCTCTCTGTTCCCTGGATCTTTCCTTGATAGCCCTAATTGCTTTGTCTCTTAGCATTTCAATAACCCATTAGATCTGTCAGGAGACCCTTTTTCTTTTCTTTTTTTTCTTTTTCTTATCTTTTTTATCTTTTTTTTATTTTTCTGAAACAATTACTCTAAGAAGCACAATACAGAAAGCCTCAAAGACTTGCAATTTGGTTAGGTCAAGACAAAAGCAGAACTAAGAGAGTTCTGAGACAAAAGGCAATAATCCAGTTGCTGAGAAAATTCACTGAACACCACAACTTCCCAAGAAAAGGGGGGCATCTGCTCACAGACATCATCCTGGTGGACAGGAAACACTCCTGTCCATTGCCGGCCCCATAGCCCAGAGCTGCTCCAGACAACCGAGTGTGATGGAAGTGCTTCCAATAACATGCATACACCACAAAACTGGATGTGGACATTAGCCTTCCCTGCACCCTCAGCTGGTTGTCCCAGACTTGGGAAGGTGGAGCAGTGGGAATTAACAAGCCCCATTCAGACATCATTTCAGCAGACTGGGAGCCTCCCTACACAGACTGACAGCCCAGAACCACCCTGAGGGTACAGCACCCACCTGTGACACAGCATAGTCATCCCTCAACAGAGGATCAGGGGGTGCAAGGCCTGGAAGAGGGACCCAATGCAAGTCTCAGGAGCCACACACCAATACCAAGGACTTGTGGGTCAGTGGCAGAGACAAACTGTGGTAGGACTGAACTGAAGGATTAGACTATTGCAGCAGATTTAAAACTCCAGGAACACCAGGGAGATTTGATTGTTATAGCCCCCACCTCCCTGACCACCCAGTCACATGCCCCTTATACACGGCATGCAACATCAACTACACACGGAAGCTTGGCACACCAATTGGACCCCACAAGACTTACTCCCCCACTCATCACAGAGGCAAAGCAGGGGAGAACTCACTTGAGGGAAACAGGTGGCTCGTGGACACCACCTGCTGGTTAGTCAGAGAAACTGTACTCAATGAAGCTGTAGATCTCACAAATTAGAGATAAGGATTTCAATTGGTCTACAAATCCTAAAGAACCCTATCAAGTTAAGCAAATGTCAAGAGGCCAAAAACAACCCCAAATTTTAAAGCATATGAAAAAACCAGATGATACGGATAACCCAAGCCCAAGCACCCAAATCAAAAGATCAGAAGAGAAACAATACCTAAAGGAATTAATCAAAGAACTAAAGATGAATGATGAGACCATGCCATGGGATATAAAGGACATCAAGAAGAGCATGAAACAGGATATAAAGGACATCAAGAAGACCCTAGAAGAGCATAAAGAAGACATTGCAAGACTAAATAAAAAAAATGTTCTTATGGAAATTAAAGAAACTGTTGACCAAATTAAAAAGATTCTGGATACTTGTAGAACAAGACTAAAGGAAGTTAAATAATGAATCAGTGACCTGGAAGATGACAGAGTGGAAAATGAAAGCACAAAAGAAAGAATGGGGAAAAAATTTAAAAAATCAAAATGGACCTCAGTAATGTGATAGATAATATAAAACGTCCAAATATAAGATTCATTGGTGTTCCAGAAGGAGAAAAAACGGGTAAAGGTCTAGGAAGAGTGTTCAAAGAAATTGTTGGGGAAAACTTCCCAAATCTTCTAAATACCATAAATACACAAATCATAAATGCCTAGCGAACTCCAAATAGAATAAATACAAATAAACCCACTCTGAGACATATTCTGATCACACTGTCAAATATGGAAGAGAAGGAGCAAGTTCTGAAAGCAGGAAGAGAAAACCAATTCACAACATACAAAGGAAACTGTATAAGACTAAGTAGTGACTACTCAGCAGCCACCATGGAGGTGAGAAGGCAATGGCATGACATATTTAAAATTCTGAGTGAGAAAAATTTCCAACCAAGAATACTTTATCCAGCAAAGTTCTCCTTCAAATTTGAGGGAGAGCTTAAATTTTTCACAGACAAACAAATGCTGAGAGAATTTGCTAACAAGAGACCTGCCTTACTGGAGATACTAAAGGGAGCCCTACAGACAGAGAAACAAAGAAAGGACAGAGAGACTTGGAGAAAGGTTCAGTACTAAAGAGATTTGGTATCGGTACATTAAAGGATATTAATAGAGAGAGGGAAAAATATATACAACAAACATAAACCAAAGGATAAGATGGCTGATTCAAGAAATGCCTTCATGGTTATAACACTGAATGTAAATGGATTAAACTCACCAATTAAAAGATGTAGATTTGCAGAATGGATCAAACAAAATGAACCATCAATATGCTGCATACAAGAGACTCATCTTAGACACAGGGACGCAAAGAAACTGAAAGTAAAAGGATGGAAAAAAATATTTCATGCAAGCTACAGCCAAAAGAAAGCAAGTGCAGCAATATTAACCTCAGATAAAATAGACTTTAAATGCAGGGATGTTTTGAGAGACAATGAAGGTCACTACATACTAATAAAAGGGGCAATTCAACAAGAAGAAATAACAATCATAAATGTCTATGCACCCAATCAAGGTGCCACAGAATACATGAGAGAAACACTGGCAAAACCAAAGGAAGCAATTGATCTTTCCACAATAACTGTGAGAGACTTCAACAAATCACTCTCTCCTATAGATAGATAAACCAAACAGAAGACCAATAAGGAAACTGAAAACCTAAACAATCTGATAAATGAATTGGATTTAACAGACATATATAGAACATTACATCCCAAATCACCAGGATACACATACTTCTCTAGTGCACATGGGACTTTCTCCAGAATAGATCATATGCTGGGACATAAAACAAGGCTCAATAAATTTAAAAAGATTGAAATTTTCAAAGCACATTCTGTGACCACAAAAGAATACAATTAGAAGACAATAACCCTAAGAGACTTAGAAATTTCACAAATAACTGGAGGTTAAGCAACACACTCCTAAACAATCAGTGGGTTAAAGAAGAAATAGCAAGAGAAACTGCTAAATATATAGAGACAAATGAAAATGAGAGCACAACATACAACAACCCATGGGATGCAGCAAAAGTGGTACCCAGCAGAAAATTTATAGCTTTAAATGCATATATTAAAAAGGAAGAAAGAGCCAAAATCAAAGAACTAATGGATCAACTGAAGAAGCTAGAAAATAAACAGCAAACCAAACCTAAACCAAGTAGAAGAAAAGAAATAACAAGGATTAAAGCAGAAATAAATGACATAGAGAACAAAAAAAACAATAGAGAGGATAAATATCACCAAAAGTTGGTTCTTTGAGAAGATCAACAAGATTGACAAGCCCCTAGCTAGACTGACAAAATCAAAAAGAGAGAAGACCCATATAAAAAAAATAATGAATGAAAAAGGCGACATAACTGCAGATCCTGAAGAAATTAAAAAAAAATATAAGAGGATACTATGAAAAACTGTATGGCAACAAACTGGATAATGTAGAGGAAATGGACAATTTCCTGGAAACATATGAACAACCTAGACTGACCAGAGAAGAAATAGAAGACCTCAATCAACCCATCACAAGCAAAGAGATTCAATCAATCATCAAAAAGCTTCCCCCAAATAAATGCCCAGGGCCAGATGGCTTCACAGGGGAATTCTACCAAACTTTCCAGAAAGAACTGACACCAATCTTACTCAAACTCTTTCAAAACATTGAAGAAAATGGAACACTACCTAACTCCTTTTATGAAGCTAACATCAATCTAATACCAAATCCAGGCAAACATGCTACAAAAAAGGAAAACTACCGGCCAATCTCCCTAATGAATATAGATGCAAAAATCCTCAACAAAATACTTGCAAATCAAATCCAAAGACACAATAAAAAATCATACACCATGACCAAGTGGGGTTCATTCCAGGCATGCAAGGATGGTTCAACATAAGAAAATCAATCAATGTATTACAACACATTAAAAATTCGAAAGGGAAAAATCAAATTATCATCTCAATAGATGCGGAAAAAGCATTTGACAAAATCCAACATCCATTTTTTATAAAAACACTTCAAAAGGTAGGAATTGAAGGGAACTTCCTCAATATGATAAAGAGCATATATGAAAAACCCACAGCCAGCATAGTACTCGATGGTCAGAGACTGAAAGCCTTCCACCTAAGATCAGGAACAAGACAAGGATGCCTGCTATCACCACTGTTATTCAACATTGTGATGGAACTGCTAGCCAGGGCAATCTGGCAAGACAGAGAAATAAAAGGCATCCAAATTGAAAAAGAAGAAGTAAAACTGTCATCCTTTGCAGATGATATGATCTTATACCTGGAAAATGCTGAGAAATCAACGATACAGCTACTAGAGCTAACAAATTTAGCAAAGTAGCGGGATACAAGATTAATGCACATAAGTCAGTAATGTTTCTATATCCTAGAAATAAACAAACTGAAGAGACACTCAAGAAAAAGATATCATTTTCAATAGCAAATAAAAAAATCAAGTACCTACGAATAAACTTAACCAAAGATGTAAAAGACCTATACAAAGAAAACTGTATAACTCTACTAAAAGAAATAGAAGGGGACCTTAAAAGATGGAAAAATATTCCATGTTCATGGATAGGAAGGCTAAATGTCATTAAGATGTCAATTCTACCCAAACTCATCTACAGATTCAATGCAATCCCAATCAAAATTCCAACAACCTACTTTGCAGACTTGGAAAAGCTAGTTATCAAATTTATTTGGAAAGGGAAGATGCCTCGAATTGCTAAAGACACTCTAAAAAAGAAAAACGAAGTGGGAGGACTTACACTCCCTGACTTTGAAGCTTATTATAAAGCCACCATTGTCAAAACAGCATGGTACTGGTACAAAGATAGACATATAGATCAATGGAATCGAATTGAGAATTCAGAGATAGACCCTCAGATCTATGGCTGACTGATCTTCGATAAGGCCCCAAAGTCACTGAACTGAGTCATAATGGTCTTTTCAACAAATGGGGCTGAGAGAGTTGGATATCCATTTCCCAAAGAATGAAAGAGGACCCCTACCTCACAACCTACACAAAAATTAACTCAAAATGGATGAAAGATCTCAATATAAAAGAAAGTACCATAAAACTCCTAGAAGATAATGTAGGAAAACATCTTCAAGACCTTGTATTAGGTGGCCACTTCCTAAACTTTACACCCAAAGCACAAGCAACAAAAGAAAAAATAGATAAATGGGAACTCCTCAAGCTTAGAAGTTTCTGCACCTCAAAGGAATTTCTCAAAAAGGTAAAGAGGCAGCCAACTCAATGGGAAAAAATTTCTGGAAACCATGTATCTGACAAAAGACTGATATCTTGCATATATAAAGAAATCCTACAACTCAATGACAATAGTACAGACAGCCCAATTATAAAATGGGCAAAAGATATGAAAAGACAGTTCTCTGAAGAGGAAATACAAATGGCCAAGAAACACATGAAAAAATGTTCAGCTTCACTAGCTATTAGAGAGATGCAAATTAAGACCAAAATGAGATTCCATCTAACACCTATTAGAGTGGCTGCCATTAAAGAAACAGGAAACTACAAATGCTGGAGGGGATGTGGAGAAATTGGAACTCTTATTCATTGTTGGTGGGACTGTATAATGGTTCAGCCACTCTGGAAGTCAGTCTGGCAGTTCCTTAGAAAACTAGATATAGAGTTACCATTCGATCAAGCGATTGTACTTCTCGGTATATACCCGGAAGATCGGAAAGCAGTGACACGAACAGATATCTGCATGCCAATGTTCATAGCAGCATTATTCACAATTGCCAAGAGATGGAAACAATCAAAATGTCCTTCAACAGATGAGTGGATAAAGAAAATGTGGTATATACACACGATGGAATACTACACGGCAGTAAGAAGGAACAACCTCATGAAACATATGACAACATGGATGAACCTTGAAGACATAATGCTGAACGAAATAAGCCATGCACAAAAAGAAAAATATTATATGCTATCACTAATGTGAACTTTGAAAAATGTAAAACAAATGGTTTACAATGTAGAATGTAGGGGAACTAGCAATAGACAGCAATTAAGGAAGGGGGAACAGTAATCCAAGAAGAACAAATATGCTATATAACGTTCTGGGGATGCCCAGGAATGACTATGGTCTGTTAATTTCTGATGGATATAGTAGGAGCAAGTTCACAGAAATGTTGCTATATTATGTAACCTTCTTGGGGTAAAGTAGGAACAGGTTGGAAGTAAAGCAGTTATCTTATGTTAGTTGTCTTTTTCTTACTCCCTTGTTATAGTCTCCTTGAAATGTTCTTTTATTGTATGCTTTTGTTGTTGTTGTTGTTGTTTTTAAATTTTTTTTCCATACAGTTGATTTAAAAAGGAAAAAAACATTAAAAAAAAAAAAACAAGGAAAAAATATGTAGTGCCCCTTTGAGGAGCCTGTGGAGAATGCAAGGGTATTGGCCTACCCCACCTCAATGGTTGCTAACATGACCACAGACATAGGGGACTGGTGGTTCGATGGGTTGAGCCCTCTACCATAGGTTTTACCCTTGGGAAGACAGTTGCTGCAAAGGAGAGGCTAGGCCTGTCTATAACTGTGCCTAAGCGCCTCCTTCCGAATGCCTCTTTGTTGCTTAGATGTGGCCCTCTCTCTCTAACTAAGCCAACTTGAAAGGTGAAATCACTGCTCTCCCCCCTATGTGGGATCAGACACCCAGGGGAGTGAATCTCCTTGGCAATGTGGAATATGACTCCCGGGGAGGAATGTAGATCTGGCATCATGGGATGGAGAACACCTTCTTGACCAAAAGGGGGATGTGAAAGGAAATGAAATAAGCTTCAGTAGCAGAGAGATTCCAAAAGGAGCCAAGAGGTCACTCTGGTGGGCACTCTTATGCACAATTTAGACAACCCTTTTTAGGTTCTAAAGAATTGGGGTAGCTGGTGGTGGATACCTGAAACTATCAAACTACAACCCAGAACCCATGAATCTTGAAGACAATTGTTTTAAAATGTAGCTTATCAGGGGTGACAATGGGATTGGGAAAGCCATAAGGACCAGACTCCATTTTGTCTTGTTTATGGATGGATGAGTAGAAAAATAGGGGAAGGAAACAAACAAACAAACAGACAAAGGTACCCAGTGTTCTTTTTTACTTCAATTGCTCTTTTTCACTTTAATTATTATTCTTGTTATTTTTGTGTGTGTGCTAATGAAGGTGTCAGGTATTGATTTAGGTGATGAATGTACAACTATGTAATGGTACTGTGAACAATCTAATGTACGATTTGTTCTGTATGACTGCGTGGTATGTGAATATGTCTCAATAAAATGAAGATTAAAAAAATAAATAAAAGAAGACCTTAGAAGAGCATAAAGAAGATATTGCAAGAGGATATAAAAAAAATTGAAGATCTTATGGAAATTAAAGAAACTGTAGGCCAAATTTACAAGACTCTGGATAGTCATAATACAAGATTAGAGGAAGTTGAACAACAACTCAGCCTCCTCGAGGACCACAGAATAGAAGATGAAAGAATGGGGAAAAAATCAAAATGTATCTCAGGGATATGATAGATAAAATAAAACATTCAAATTTAAGACTCATTGGTGTCCCAGAAGGGGAAGAGAAGGGTAAAGGTCTAGAAAGAGTATTCAAAGATATTGTTGGGGAAAACTTCCCAAAGCTTCTACACAATATAAATACACAAAACATAAATGCCCAGTGAACCCCAAATAGAAAAATACAAATAAACCCACTCCAAGACATATTCTGATCACACTGTCAAATACTGAAGAGAAGGAGCAAGTTCTGAAAGCAGCAAGAGAAAAACAATTCAGCACATACAAGGAAATAACATAAGACTAAGTAGTGACTACTCAGCAGCCACCATGGCGGTGAGAAGGCAGTGGCATGGCATATTTAAAACTCTGAGAGAGAAAAATTTCCCACCAAGAATACTTTATCCAGCAAAACTCTCCTTCAAATTTGAGGGAGAGCTTAAATTTTTCACAGACAAACAAATGCTGAGATATTTTGCTAAAAAAAGACCTGCCCTACTTTAGATACTACAGGAAGCCCTACCAACAGAGAGACAAAGAAAGGAGAAAGAGATACAGAGAATTTTAACAGACATATATAGAATATTACATCCCAAGTCACTGGGACACACGTTCTTCTCTAGTGATCATGGATCTTTCTCCAGAATGGACCATATGCTGGGACATAAAAACAAACCTCAATAAACTGAAAAAAAAAGGAATTTGTTCAAAGCACTTCTCTGACCACAATGGAATACAAATAGAAGTCAATAACCATCAGAGACTTGGAGAATTCACAAACACCTGGAGGATAAAAATGAGGGGAAGATGAAAACATTCCCAGATAACCCAAAGCTGAGGGATTTCATCACCAATAGATCAGTTGTATAAGAAACACTAAAGGGAGTTGAGCAGGCTGAATGTAGCACTAATGGAATGCTAGGGAGGGGGTGGAATGGGAAGATTTAGGCTATATATATATGTTTCCACAATTGAAAAAAAAATGGACAGACTACATAGATAATGACAATCAAATGCCAAGGATGATCTTTAGATGTGATCTGAGGGTGGAGGAAAGGAGGCTCAAAGGGACACAGATGGGACACAAACACACACACAAAAAAGGAAATATAGAATGTAAGCTTCGTATCAATGTTGAATTTCTTGAACTTCTTAGTGTGCTTAATGAGATTCCATAGAAGAATATTCTTGCCCATGGGAAAGGTGTATGTGAATTATATTATTTGTTCAAAGATATGTGCAGCTTGCTGTCATGTGTTCAGAGGACAGAGCAATAGATGATGGATGATAGGGAGGGAGGGAGGGAGGGAAGGAAAGAAATAAATGGTGGTGTGACAGGATATTAAAGGTGGTGGATCATGGTATTGGGGGAGTGGGGTCAGGGTATGTTGGAGTTCCATGTATGGGGTTTGTACTGTTTATTCTATTCTTTCTGTAAGATTGAATTTATTTCAAAATAAAATTTATTAAATTTAAAAACAAAAAAATAAAATAAAGGATGTCTGCCAAAAAAGAAAAAAACATTTCAAACAAACCATAACAAGAGAGTAAGAAAAAGACAACTAACCTAAGATAACTACTTTACTTCCAACATGTTCCTACTCTATCCCAAGAAAATAATGTAATATAGAAACATTCCTGTGAACTTATTCCTACCATACCCCTCAGAAATTAACAGATCATTGTCAATCCTGGGCATTCCCAGAACATTAGATTTAGCTTAACTGTTCATAACTGTTCTTATTGGGTTATCATTCCCCCTTCCTTAATTGCTCTCTATCACTAGTTCCCCTACTTTCTATATTATAAATGATTTGTTTTACATTTTTGAATGTTCACATTAGTGGTAGCATATAATGTTTCTCTTTTTGTGCCTGGCTTATTTAACTCAGCATTATGTCTTCAAGGTTCATCCATGTTGTCATATGTTTCACATCATTCCTTCTTACAGCTGCATAGTACTCCATCATGTGTATATAACACATTGTATTTATCCACTCATCTGTTGAAGGACATTTAGGATGTTTCCATCTCTTGGCAATTGTGAATAATGCTGTTATGAACACTGGTGTGCAGATATTTATTTATGTCACTGCTTTCAGATCTTCCAGGATATAACAGAACTGTGAACAACTGTATGCACTCTTTATATGACTGTATGGTATGTGAATATATCTTAATAAAAATGAATTAAAAAATCCTTTGGGCCAGATGTACTTTGGAATTCAGAGTTTTAAGACTTTAAGAACATGTACAAGGGATGCACCATATAACCTGTACTGTGTCAGCATCACCTGGCCCAGCATCCCTTAGTCAAATATGCGCTTATTTTTGTCACAAATTCTCAGAACAGTGGGTAAATAAAGGTGATCAGTAGTTTCACATCAACACAGTTGGGTTTGCTGCCAAATGAAGACAGGGTCTTGGGCCCCAGATGTCCTAAATCTGCTGGGCCCTTCCACCTGTGCTTAGGCACTGCTGCTTTCTCCACCCTCCCACCCCTGCACCACAGGCCTATCTCCAGGAGCCAGTGGGCATCCTGGGGCTGCTCCTGCTGGAACAGTACATGCACACACACCAACACAATGTCCTAGCCTTCAGCAGATGCAGGTAGAGCCCGCTCTCCAGAAGGGCCTCCACCAAGGTGTCTGCCTGGATGAGATCATCCTGCAGGTCCTGGCACAGCCTTCTTTTGAGGGCCACCAGTCCCAGCACTGGTGGGCAGGCATCTCTGCTCTCCTGCAGCAGTGCCAGGAAGCTCTACATCATGTTTTGGGCCAGGAACCCAAACTATCAATAGAGAGAACAGTCACAACAGCAGCAGCTAGGTCACTGCACAGTGTGCATGGCACTGCCCACACCATTCCCATCCTCAGACCAGCTCTACATTGTGCCTAGGAGTGAAAGGAGCCCACCAGAGAAAAGATGAGGGCAGGGGGCATCAGATGTCCTAGAGAATTTCTTCCCAATTCCCCAAAGAATGTTTTCTTCCAGGAACTTTGGCTGGGCACCACACAGGTGTCCAGGGCTACCTTTCACAGCTTTCCTCCATCTCTGAACCTCTCTTCTGCCCCCTTTGGCCACACTGGCCCCAGTGACTTAGGGGCCCATCCTGGGCACCCTGTCCACATGGCTCTACCAGGTCACTCTCTTCTAGCACTTCACATCATTCCACTTGTCCTCCAATTTGCAATTAGGCTTTGGTCTGACTCCTTCTCTGGGCTCTCAGCTCAATGGGGGCCACTGTCTGCATCACCAGGACTTCCCCAGCATCTGCCACAGAAGTCACATGCCTTCCAGAGCACTTAGGATGTGTCCTGACCAGGGGTGGCAGGTGCCCTTTCTATTTCAGCAAACAAACAAACAAACAAACAAACAAAAAAAACAGCTAAAGCAGTAGGTCTAATATCAGTGCCTGTTTTAAGCATTTTGATTTTGGAAAAAGAAACAACAAACTTTTGCTTGAAAAATACTGGGAAACACAAAAAAGTAAAATCTGCCCTGATCCAACCAACAAAAACTAGGCCAAGGGAAGAAAGCCTCGTTTAAGAGCTCTGTTTGTGGACCCTGGCATGGACAGGCACTGTGTGTGCGCAACTTGGCTCACTTTCCTTCACAGGAATGTGTGAAGCAGCCCTAGGGCTTCCCCACTTGCCAAGTGAGACATCCAGCTCAGAGAGCTGCACAACTTCCACAGGTCACAGGGTGGTGACCCCAGCAGGATGGCCTCTGTGCTCAAGCACCAACCTCAACTACATGCAGAAGGCCACTCCACCACCTGAGGAGTCATGGATTATGCCACACAAGTCCCTCTACTTGGTTCTTTTACAGCTAAGTCCCAGCTAGCTGGACTCTCAGGATTTTTGAATTTTTCCTCAGTTTATACAAATCTAACTCTGTGCACATACACCCATTTTAACATCAGACACATACAGGTCCATTGCCTGGGCCACATCCCGTCTGCCTGTCACAACACATGAGTCCTTGCCCATGAACTTGGTCCTCCTGCCACATGTTTCAACAGAAGACTAGAGGTAGTTGTGGGTCCCACCACAGACATTTAGGTGGCATCCTAGCACCTGTCTTTTCAAAAAAGAACACCTCTTTTCACAATTGAACTATTATTTCCACAAGACGGTCTTCTAGAACTGTAATTAAATTGGTGTGGGATATGAACATAACATTTTTCATCCATACCACCAAATTGCATTCCAAAGTTCTGCAAGAATATATGTTTCCAAATAAGGCAAATGGATGACCCCATCTGTCCTGCTGATCCACAGGTCTGCTCTGACTTTCTCTCCATTCTGGCTGTCCCTGTACATTGCCCTTGGAATTCCTGAACTGTTCTTTGCCAGGCCCAGTTGCTGCTTTTCTTTGCCTTTCCAAGCTGCCCTCACCAGAGAGGCTCACTCTAATCTCCAGATCACCACCTCCCAGATTTTACTGGTCTACCTTTCTCCAGACCCTGACTCTGATCCTTCAGTGCAGGCCCAGGGCCACTGTGCTGGTCCCTGCAGCCCATTGACTGAAGGAGGCTCTGAATTTCAGATAAGGGGCTGAAAACCAGCCTCCCCTTCTCCAAGGAGTGAAGCTTCCAGAATTTCCACTGTGGGGAGGGGTCCTCAGGACCCCTGTTTCCTCCAGCAGTGATGCCTACCCACCAGACTAGGGAGAGGCTGGAGTGAGCCTGGGGAGGCAAAGTTGGGAGGCCAACACTGCACATGGGCAGTCTGACCAGGAACCCAGAATTTAAGATCTGAAACAGATTCATCTGTGGTCCACCTGGCTTTGATTTGGACCCTGGCCTTTCCAGATCTGTGTTTAGGGAGGAGAACAGAGTGGAGAAAACCTGCTGGGCATGCACACTGAGTGGGAACCCACTTGCCCAGCACCCCAATACTTGTCAGCACACACTCACACCTCCACAGGGACTCACCCTGGGCTTCTGGACTCACTGCTTCCTGCTGCAATCTGTTGACCTAAGCACATGCTCCAGGCACATCTGCCCTCACAGCTGCAGTTGGACAGGCCCAGGTGAAAGGGTCAGGGCCATACCCATGCTACAATCCTGCCCTGGAGCAACACCTCTGACATTTGGTCTGGATCTCCAGAGCTTTCTGTGCAGAGGTGTGGGTGGGTGGTGGTGGTGGTGTTGGAGGGAGGCATCTGGCAGTTTACCAAGCTTGGTGGAGTTGCATTTCTAACTAGAAGGGATTGGGCCAGTCCCAAGGGATTCCCCTGATTCTGAGGTGAAGGCACATGGGCAGTCACTCCCTGCTGTGCGACACAACCTCATGCCCCCCTCTGAGCCCTCCCACTGCACACCCTTATGCAGACCAAGGCCAGGTGGGAGGTGCATCCTCAGGGCCCCCAGGATGTCACAGAAGTGCACACATCACAGCTAGATAAGTTAATAAAGTTCAAAGGTCTCAAATCAATAATGCAGTTTCACAATTTGGGGAGGTTTATCAAGAAAAGAAGACTAAATCCAAAGTTACCAGGAGGAAGGATATAAGATTAGAACATAGATAAAGGAAATACAGAATAGAAAAGCAATTAAGAGAAGTGTGAAATTAGAATTTAGTTTTTCAAAAGATCATTAAAATTAAGAAGCCAATAGTTACACAACCCCCATCCCCCAAAATGGGAAAAGACCCCAATAACTAAAATACAAAATGAAAACTGATTTACATTCTGACCTTACAGAAATGAAAGGATTATGGAAGAAAACAGGCTGGAAAGAGGTAAATGACATGGTGGAACTGTAGCCTATAGCATCTTTTGCAATTTGCTCTATAGCTGCTCATTGAATTTTTTTATCACATTTTTTAATTGTGATTGTTCACATACTATACAATTATCCAAAGATCCAAAGTGTACAATCAATTGCCCTCCATACCATCAAAAAGCTGTGCATTCACCACAATTAATTTTTCAATTTTTAGAATTTTCATTACTCCAGAAAAGAAATAAAGAGAAAAAAAATGAAACTCAAATCCTTCCATATCCCTAACCACTTCTCTTGATTGGTGACTCATAGTATTGGCATAGTATATTTGTTACTGTTTATGAAAGAATGTTAAAATACTATGAGCTGCAGTGTATAATTTGCAATAGGTATATATTTTTCCCTATATGACCCTCTATTGTTCACTTCTAGTTATAGTGTCATACATTTGTTCTGGTTCATGAAAGAGATTTCTAATATTTGTACAGTTAATCACAAACATTGCCCACCACAAGTTTCACTGTTTTATAAATTCCCATCTTTTAATCTCCAACTTTACTTCTGGTGGTATACATGACTCTGAGCTTCCCCTTTCCACCACATTCACACACCATTCAGCACTGTTAGTTATTCTTAAAATGTGCTACTGTCACCTCTGTTCATTTCCAAACATTTAAGTTCAACCCAGTGGAACATTCTGCTCATAATAAGCAACCACTCCCCATTCTATAGCCTGGTAACTTATATTTCATCCCTATTAGTTTACATATTATAATTAGTTCCTATCAGTGAGACCCTGCAATATTTGTCCTTATGTGTCTGACTTATTTTACTCAGTGTATTGCCCTAAAGGTTTCTTCTCCACACGTTTTTAAGATGGTTTTGTTCACACACCATAGCTTCCATCCTAAGTAAACAATCGATGGTTCCCTGTATAGTCACTTATTTGTGTATTCACCACCCTCACCACTATCTATATAAGGACATCTCCATTTCTTCCACAAAGCAGGAAGAAGAGTCAAAGAAGGTAAAGAGGTAAAAGAAAAAGAAAAAAGAAAGAGAGAAAAATGACAGCTAGGAAGCAGAAAAACAAAGATAGTATTAAACTAAAGCAGAAAAAGAGTCAGATAACTTGCAAATGCCAAGTCCCATACCCCTCCTTTATGGCCCCTCTTATATGCATTTATCTTGATATATTGTCTTTGTGAAAGGAAGCATAATACAAGGTTTCTGTTAATTATAGTCTCTAGTTTACATTGATTGTAGTTTTCCCCAATACCTCCCTATTTTTAACACCTTGCAAGGTTGACATGCATTTGTTCTCCCTCATAGAAAAACATATTTTAACCTTTTATTACAATTATTGAGCACCCTAGGTTTCACTTAGTTATGTAGTTCCAGTCTTTATCTTTCTTCTTTCCATCCGGTGTCCCACATGATCCTAACCTTCCTCTTTCAACCATATTCATAGTTATCTTTTTTCAGTATACTTACATTGCTGTGCTACCATCACCCAAAATTGTGTTCCAAACCTCTCACTCCTGTCTTTTCCTATATGTCTGTAGTGCTTCTTTCAGTATTTCCAGTTATCTTGTTCACAAACTCTCATTGTCTGTTTGTCAGAGAATATTTTGGACTCTCCCTCATATATGAAGGACAGTTTTGCCATATATAGGATTCTTGCTTGGCAGATTTTCTCTTCCAGTGTCTTAAATATATCACACCACATCCTTCTTGCCTCCATGGTTTCTGCTGAGAAATCTGCACAGTCTTATTAAACTTACTTTGTATGTGATGGATTGCTTTTCTCTTGCTGCTTTCAGGATTATTTGTCTTTGATGTTTGATAATCTGATTATTAGATGTCTTGGCATAAGCCTATTCAGATATATTCTGTTTGGGATATGCTGCACTTCTTAGATCTGTATTATTTTTAACTGACACTTCCAAATTTCTCATTTATTTGGAGTTCTAAATCAACAGAATTAAACTACAAATTAATTCATTAATGCAAACAGTAGAAAATGAGGTCAGGATTATTAGGAGAAGAATAGACAAGATGTGTCAATTTGAATGTATTGTATCCCCCAGAACAGAAAAAGCAATGTTCTTTGATGCAGTCTTGTGGGACAGACATTTTAGTGCTGATTGGATTGAAATCCTTTGGGTGTTTCCATGGAGATATGCCCAACCCAGCTGTGGGTGGTGACTCTGGCTGAATGGTTTCCATGGAGTTTTTGCCCCACTCATTCAGGGTGGGTCTAAATTAAATCACTGGAGCCATATAAATGAGCTGTCAAACAGAAGGAACTCAGTGCAGCTGTGGGTGACATTTTGGAGAGCAACTGAGAGTGTCATTTTGAAGAGTAGCTACAGCCAAGAGGGACACTTTGAAGAATGCACAGAAGCTGAGAGAGTAGCTGCAGATGAGAGACAGTTTGAAGATGGCCATTGAAAGCAGACTTCTACTCCAGAGAAGCTAAGGGAGGAAAAATGCCCCAAGAGCAACTAAGAGTGACATTTTTGAGGAACTGTAGCCCAGAGAGGAATATCCTGGGAGAAAGCCATTTTGGGGCCAGAGCTCTGGAGCAGACACCAGACTTCCCAGCTGATGGAGGTTTTCCAGACACCTTTGGCCATCCTCCAGTGGGGGCACCTGATTGTTTATGACTTACATTGGACACTTTAAGGCCTTAAGATTGTAACTTTGTAACCAAGTAAACCCCTTTTATAGGAGCAAATCCATTTCTGGTGTTTTGCATTCTGGCAGCATTAGCAAACTAGAGCACAAGGAGATGAATTGATCCACAGTCAGATATACAGGTTGATCCCTGAAACTCAAAAAATGTAGGTCAACTTTCCCCCTTTCTCTTAATTACATGACCACCAACTTTCTTCTGTCAGGTCTGGAAATCTTGGGGGCTTATTTCTACACAGTGTAATTATGTTTCCATATCTGATGCTGTCCAATTTTGAAATGAAATAAACAGTAGGAACTAGTCACATTAGCAAGTGGAGCCACCAAATTACATTCATTAAGGCATTGTTCAATTACACAGTGCAAACCTCCAGTGATCCCAGGAAAGTGAAAATTCAGTTTACAATTAAGGATCTGGGATACTTAATAAATATACATACTATTTTAGAAAAATGCATTCCTTCCCCTCTTATCAAAGGGAATGTAGATCTCAAAATGGCTTGGATAAAGAATAATTACACTTTGATGAAAAGAAACTGAATTCACCTTGATTTAAATCGTGTCAGTAATTATCCAGTTTAATGCATTATAATGATCCTTTGGATTTATAATTATAAACCTTCAGGAGAGACTCAGTGCAATTCTAATGTAAGAGCAAGGTTACAGTGTTTCCCATTTCATTTTCCACAACATACAGCACAATTCTCTACTACTGAATTACTGGCTTTTTTTGCAAACTTTTTATTCTGAAATAATTTCAAACATACAGAACAGTTGCAAAAATAATACAAACCCCATTCAGAGAACCCCAACATCCCCCCATTCCCCAAGATCCACAAATTTTAACATTCTTCATATCTATCCCCCTGTATTATTCTATCTCCCCCTTCTCTCCCTCTCCCTCTCTCCATGCCCCATCTACTTTCTGACAGTTGAGAGCCAGATACACACATCATACTCCTTGAACACATAATACTTTGATGTACATTTCCCAAAAACAAGGATATTCATTTATGTAATCACCTTAAGTGCAGTTATCAAGTTCAATAATTTTAACACATATAAAGCTTTATTCTTTATTACAATTTTTTATGTCCCAATATCCTTTTTTAATTTTAAATTCAGTTTTATTGTGATATATTCACATACCATACAACCATCCATGGTGTAGAATCAACTGTTCACAGTACCATCATAAAGTTGTGCATTCATCAATTTTTTTGAATATTTTCCTTATACCAGAAAGAATCAGAATAAGATTAAAAGAAAGTAAAAAGACACCCAAATCAACCCCCTATCCCACCCTATTTTTCATTTAGGTTTTGTCCCCACTTTTCTACTCATCCATCCACATGCTGGATAAAGGGAGTGCAACCCACAAGGTTTTCACAATCACACTGTAACCCCTTGTAATCTACATTGTTATGCCATTGTCTTCAAGAGTCAAGTATACTGGTTTGGAGTTTGGTAGTTGCAAGTATTTAGTTCTAGCTATTCCAATACAATAAAACCTAAAAAGTGTTTTCTATACAGTGAATAAGAATGTCCACCAGAGTGAACTCTTGACTCCATTTGAAATCTCTCAGCCACTGAAGCTTTATTTTGTTTCATTTCACACCCCCCTTTTGGTCAAGAAGTTGTTCTCAATCCCATGATGCTGGGTCCAGATTCATCCCTGGGAGTCATATCCTGCATTGCCAGGGATATTTACATTCCTGAGAGTCAGGTCCCACATAGGAGGGAGGGCAGTGAGATCATCTGCCAAAGTGGCTTTGTTAGTCTGCTCATTGAAATTTGCCTTGAATGTCTTCACATTTCTGTATATATGTTCTATTGCACAATAGGGAGGGATGGGACTGAGATTGTGGAACTGTAATCCATAACAATATTGGAAATTACCTATATAATTTCATGTTGAGCTGTACATCAAGAGTTGATAACTTTCTGTATATATGTATGTTATAGTTTACAATAATGGAAATGGCTGAAGTTGTGGAACTGTGACACATGACATTCTTTCAAATTTGTTCTCCAACTACTTGTGAAATCATACTTTGAATGTTATCACTGTTATGTGTATATGTTAAAGCTCACAACAAAAAAATAAAAAATACAAAAATACAAAAAAGAATAAAATGAACAATTGTATGCCAACAAGACAGATAATCAAGATGAAATGGACAAATTCCTAGAAACACAAATTACCTAAATTGACCCAAAAAGTAATTAAACTCTTGTAACAATTATAGAGATTGAATCAGTAACCAAAAAAACTCACAACAAAGAAGTTATGAACCAGATGATTTCACTGTTGAATTCTAACAAGCAGTTAAAGAAGAATTAACACAAACTCTTCTCAAACTCTTCCAAAAATTTGAAAAGGAGGGAACCCTCACTAACTCATTCTATGTGGACAACATCTCCCTCAAACTAAACCAGACAAAGCACAGTAGAAGAAAATTTTCTACCAATTTCTCTCATGGACAGAGATCCAAAATTCCTCAGGAAAATATTAGCAAGCCATATCCAAAAGCATACTAAAAGGATTATATACAAAGACTAAGTAGAGTTTATCCTAGGGATGCTACAGAGGTTCAACATAAGAAAATAAATGTAATACACATTAATAGAATAACAACAAATTCAAACAATACATGATCATCTCCACCACATTAATACAATAACAAAAAAACCCAGAACACATATCATCTCAATAAACAGAAAAGGATTTGTCAAAATTCAAAACAGCTTCATGTGGAAAACCTTATAACTCTAGGAAGAGAAGGAAACACCATCAACATGATAAAGGCCATTTATGAAAAGCTCACATCTATCATACTCAATGGTAAAAGACTGAAAGCTTTCCCCATAAGATCACAAACAACACAAGGGTGCCCACTTTCCTCACTGCTATTTAACATTGTACCAGAAATTCTAGCCAGAGCAATTAGGGAAGAAAAAGAAAAGTCATCTAAGTTGGAAAGGAAGAAGTAAAACCATCTCTATTCCCAGATGACATGATCCTATATATGGAAATCCCAAGGCATTCACAGAAAGCTACTAGGGGTAACAAATGAATTCAGTAAAGTTTCCAGGTAAAAGATCAACATAAGACTCTATTGTGTCTCTGTACCCTAGCAATGAACAATCTAAAATGCAAAGTTAGAAATTAATTCCATATATGATAGCATCTAAAAGAATAAAATATCTAAAAATGAATTTAACCCAGAAGATGAAAGACTTGTATACTGAAAACTATAAAACATTGCAGAAAGAAATGAAAGAAGACCTAAATAAATGGCAAGATTTCCTGCATATGTGGATTGGAAGACTTAATACATGTTAAACTGTTAATACTACCCAAAGTTATCTGTAGATTCAGTGCACATCCCTATCAAAATTCCAGTAGACTTATTTTGCAGAAAAATATGTGATCCTCAGGTTCATACAATATTGCAAGTGGCTCCAAATAGACAAAAGAATTTTTTAAATGAAGAATGAAGCTGGAAGACTCACACTATCCAATTTAAAAACTCACTACAAAACTACAGTAATCAAAACAGTGTATTACTGGCATATGGATACACATATAGATCAATAGAATAGAACTGAAAGCCAAAAATAGTCCCATATAATAGTCCCATATAATTTTCACATATATGGCCAATTGATTTTCAACAAGGATTCCAAATACATGCAATCTGGAAAGAATAAGCTCATGAAGAATCATGCTGTGATAACTAGATATACACATGCAAAAGAATGAAACTGAACCCCTATCTTATATCATACACAAAAATCAATTCAAACTTAGAACATAGTCTAATGTGGACATAATTATTGTAATAGTCCCTAGAAGGTAAGCTCTTACAGCAGTTAACTCTATCCCTGAATTGTAAGGCCTATCTCTAAACTTTGAGATGCTGATCCCACAGTGTATAACCTGATTGGTCTCTGTTGTGGACATAATTATTGTAATAACCCCTAGAATGTAAGCTGTTACAGCAGTTAACTCTATCCCTGAATTGTAATGCCTATCTCTAAACTTTGAGATGCTGACCCCTTAGTGTATAACCTGATTGGTCTCTGGAACAATGCATATCTCTGAGACACCTGAAACTCAGAGCTAGAGCTTGGCAGATATGAATGTCAGTATCAGTGCATACAGCCACTGTTAAAAAAAAAAAAACTGAAGAAGAGCACAGACTTAAATTAGTGATATGAATGGAGCAGATCTGATTAAGACTAGGGCAAACTGGGCCAAAGGGTAAAGGTCAAAACTGTTTTAAAACTTCAACTTCCATATGAGACCAAGGGAAGAGATATCTATTTGGTACAGGATCTATATTTTCTAAACAGTACAACTCGACAGTTGGTTTGTTCAAACACCATAATTACATGGAACTTTGTATAGGAAGTGAGATACGGTAGGTTAGTATGGGCTAGAGTGAAACAGTGACATATCCCAAAGTAATTTGGGCAGACAATAAAAAATATATTTACAGCCTCCCCCAGCCCCCAGCCCCAAGGAGCTGGGGGAAGGTGCAGAAGTGTTGGACTTCCTCACCTGGACTGGTGTTGATGTTGTCGCAAACATTAGGACTGGCGGTTTGATGTGCTGAGACCTTGATCATGGGATTTGCCCTTATGAAGCTCGTTACTGCAAAGGAGAGGCTAAACTTGCATATAATTATGCCTAAGAGTCTCCCCATGAGTACCTCTTTGTTGCTCAGATGTGGCCCTCTCTCTTTCTAACTAAGCCACCTTGACAGGTGAACTCACTGCCCTCCCCCCTATGTGGGACCCGACTCCCAGGGGTGTAAATCTCCCTGGCAATGCAGGATATGACTCCCAGGGATGAATCTGGACCCAACATCATGGGACTGAGAGTATCTTCTTGACCAAAAGGGGGATGCAAACTGAAATGAAATAGTTTCAGTGGCTGAGAGATTTTAAATGGAGTCAAGAGGTCACTCTGGTGGACAGACTTATGCTCTATATAGATAACACCTCTTAGGTTTTAATCTATTGGAATAGCTAGAAGTAAATACCTGAAACTACCAAACTCCAACCCAGCAGTCTGGACTCCTGAAGACAATTATATAACAATGTAGATTACAAGGGGTGACAGTGTGATTGTGAAAATCTTGTAGATCACACCCTCTTTATCTAGTGTATGGATGGATGAGTAGAAAAATGGGGATAAAAACTAAATGACAAATAGGGTGGGATGGGGGATGGTTTGGGTGTTCTTTTTTCATTTTGATTTTTTATTCTTATTCTGATTTTTTCTGATGTAAGGAAAATGTTCAGAAATCAATTGTGGTGATGAATGCATAACTATATGATCATACTGTGAACAGTTGATTGTATACTATGGATGATTGTATGGTATGTGAATATATTTCAATAAAACTGAATTTAAAAAAAATTAATTCAAAATGGATCAAGGCCCTAAATATAAGAGTTAAAACCACAAACTCTTAGAAGATAACATAGGTGAAAATCTACATGGCCCTATATTTGGAATGGATCCTGAGATATGACACCAAAAGCACAAGAAATAAAACTAAAAAGTTAAATGGGCCATTATCAAAATGAACATTTTCTTCAAGACACATTTTCAAGAAAGCAAAAAGACAACCCACAGAATGGGAGAAAATAGTTGGAAATCATATATCTGATAAGGGCTTAACATCTGGAATATATAAATAACACCTACAATTCAATAACATAAAAACTAAAAACTAGCCAATTAAATATTGGGCAAACACTCAGCAGGTAAACTTACAGCCTTCCTCCCTATGTGGCCCATGACTCCCAGGGGTGTAAATCTACCTGGCAACATGGGACATGAATCCTGGGGATGAGCCTGGACCCAGCATCATGGTATTGAGAAAGTCTTTTTGTGCAAAAGAGGGAAGAAAAATGAAGCAATATAAAGTCTCAATAAAAATTAGAGGGTATTCTTATGCATTATATAGAGATCCCTTTTTAATTTTTAGTGTATTGGAATAGCTAAAAGGAAATACCTGGAACTGTTGAACTGCAACCCAGTAGCCTTGATTCTTGAGGGTGATTGCAGAACTATGTAGCTTACAAGGTGTGACTGTGTGATTATAAAAATATTGTGGCTCACACTCCCTTTATCCAGTGTATGGAAAAATGATTAGAAAAATGGGAATGAAAATTAAATGAATAATAAAGGGGGATGGGATGTTTTGGGTGTTCTCCTTTACTTGTATTTTTATTCTTATTTTAATTTTTTTGGAGTAATGAACATGTTCAAAAATTGATTTAGGTGATGATTGCACAACTATAGGATGGTACACTGAACAACTGATTGTACACTGTGAATGACTGTAGGGTATTTGACTATATATCAATACAATTTAATTGGGAAAAAATGCTGCACAAATGGCTTGAACAAGGTGTTTCTCCAGAGAGGGCATAAATGGTCAAAAGGCTTATGAAAAGATGCTCAACATCATCAACTATTAGGGAAAGGGAAATGAAAACCAAAATGAGACAGCACTTCTTCCTCACTATGATAAATTTCTCTTTAATGGAAAATAATGTGTTGGTGAGGATATGGAGAAATTAGAATCCACATGCATTACTGATGGGAATGTAAAATGGTGTGGCCAATGTATAAAACAATATGGCATTCCACAAAAAGTAAAACATAGAATGATCATATGACTCAGCAATTCCATTCACAGGTATATACTCAGATGAAGTGAAAACAGGGACTCAGACACTTTTGCACCATTGTTCACAGTAGTATTATTCACAACAGTGAGAGGTGAAAACAACCCAAGTGTCCATTAACAGTGAATGGATAATTGAGGTAGTGTATACACATCCCATGGACTATCTTTCATCCATAAGAAGCTATAAGTTCTGATATAAGCTACAACATGGATGATGCTTGAAATCATTATTTTGTGAAATAAGCATGACACATAAGGAAACATAATATATGATTCCAGTTATATATCTAAAAGTAGCAAGTTTATAGAAACAGAAAGTAGATTAGAGGCTACTCAGAGATGAGGAGATGCAGTAAGGCATGTTTGTTATTTGGTGGGTACAGTTTTCATTAATTTTAGAAATTTTGAAACTAAACAATAAAACAAAATCCAAACCCAGCTCAACTAATAAGATTGAGTCCAGCTCCCATGTCAAAGGCCTAGCAGAAGAGAAGTGCAACATGTGAAACATAAATACTATTCATCTCACTTTTTACCATCCTAAAGAATATGTCTGGTTTTTGACCAAATATTACCACCAAAAAAAAAAAAGAGAAAAATAAACATCATCAGGAAAGTGATCATCAAAACTAAACTCAGATCCCAAACCCAAATTTTAGAACCATCCAGCAGGGAAATTAAAATAACTATAAATTATGTTAAAGGCTTTAGTGGGAAAGATGTAAACAGCAACAAGAAAGTAGAAATGTAGGAAAAGCAAACAACTTCTTCACTCTCCCTCAACATGCCAGAGATGAAAGATGCCTTCTACGGGCTCATCTGGAACTTCAACTCAGCCATGGAAAGAATAAGTGAATATAGGTCAATAGAAGTTACCCAAACTGAAATACAAAGAGAAAAAGTAAAATGAAACAGAACAGGAATTCCAAGAGCTGTGAGATAAGATCAAATGTCCCAACAAATGTGCAATTAGGATCCCACAGGTTGAAGAGCAAGAACAGAGCAGAATCAATATTTGGAGAAGGCTTAGAAATTTCCAAATGTAACAAAATACATCAAACTACAGATTAAAGAAACTAAGACTCACCAAGCAGGATAAACATCAAATGCACACACACACACACACACACACCTATACACACCTAAACATGCTTTCAAACTGTTGACAACATGACATTCAGGGGAACAAGAGTAAGGATTACAGTAGACTCTTGTCAGAAACTATGTAATTTAAAGGACACTTTTTCAAGTGATTAAAGGAAAACCACTTTAACCTAGCAAAAAATCTTTAAAAAATATAGGAAAAATGAAGACTTTTCAGGAAAACAAAACCTTTCAATAAAGAAAGGTTAGATAAAACCCGGCAGATTCACACAAGACATGTTGAAGTAATTATACAGGCAAAGGAATTACACCAGTCCAAAAACTGGATACACAAAAGAAATGAAGAGCACAGGAAATGATGAAAATGAAGGTGAACATACAACTCACACTTAATCCTTTTTAACCACTCTAAAAGATAATCAATTGTCTAAAGAAAACCATGGCAGTGCATTGTGCATTTTGGCATAAGTAAAAGTCAAAAATATAACAATAAGCACAAAGGATGGGAGTGAGAACTTGGATGCATACTGTTTGCAAGGCTCTTACACTACACAAGGATTGATACAGTATTGTGAATCCTCAGGTAGCCACTATAAAATGAAAAATTAAATAGCAGTAAATGGGCAGGGTCAATATGCAGATTGGGTGGCCTGAACACAGCATCTGGCACAAATGCCTTATAAGCAGAACCTGGACTCTATGTCCTGTTTTCTGCCCCACATTTGACTTAAGACCAGAGGGAAAGAGGGATTACAGCCAGTGAAGGGGTAGTATTACATGAAGGACAGAGGGTTTGGGTTCAACACTGCTGCTCTGCCCCCTTGGAGCCTGAGCCAAAATGAAAAATCAGAAGTGCTGATCCTGTTTATAGTTAGCATTTTGATATTTTTTATCATGGATTTTTAGCATTAAGTTCAGTTTTTTAAATGCTGAATCAAAATATTACTTATCTTGGTTACTGAGTTTTTAATGCCTCTCTCACCTCATCCTAGTCCCAGCCCTGTTAGGGAGAAAATCATCCAGGGAAACCTGGTCTGAGCCCTAGGGACACAGGCTGCAAGGAGTGTGGGCTCCGACCTGCTGTGCCATTTCTCTGAGGGGTGAGGCTGAAGCCCAGGGTTTTGGAGGAGGAATTTCTAGGGAAGCCTGGACCCTAACCCAAGGGAGAGGCATTGTGGGCCCTGGTCTCCTCCAAAGAATCTGTCTTCAACTGGAGGCACAGACCCATCTGACACTCTGAGCAGGGCTGTAATTATGAATTACTTCTGCTACAGCAAGAAAAAGGGCCATTCCTAACTACCTTTGTTTCAGTGTGTTGGGGGTACTCTTTTTCTATTCCCTGCTCCAACACCCCTCTGCCTTCTATGGACACTCTCTGGTCCTGAAGAAAGGACTGACTGAACAACTCTTGCAAGCTCCCATTTATGTCTCCTTTGTCCTTCATGGAATACTACCCAGGACATTAGGCACTCCTTTCCTGTGAGGTTTCTGCTTCACCTAGAGCTACCCTCTTCTAGTTTGCTAATGCTACCAGAATGCAAAACACCAGAGATGGATTGGCTTTTATAAAGGGGGTTTATTTGGTTACACAGTTACAGTCTTAAGGCCATAAGTGTCCAAAGTAACACATCAACAATCGGGAACCTTCACTGGAGGATGGGCAATGGTGTTCAGAAAACCTCTGTTATGTGGGAAGCCACGTGGCTGGCATTTGCTCCAAGTTCTGGTTTCAAAATGGCTTTCTCCCAGGATGTTCCTCTCTAGGCTGCAGTTCCTCAAAAATGTCACTCTTAGTTGCACTTGGGATATTTGTCCTCCCTCAGCTTCTCTGGAGCAAGAGTCTGCTTTCAATGGCTGTCTTCAAACTGTCTCTCATCTGCAGCTCCTGTGCTTTCTTCAAAGTATCCCTCTTGGCTGTAGCACCTCTTCAAAGCATCACTCACAGCTGCACTGAGTTCCTTCTGTTATGTCAGCTCATCTATATGGCTCCACTGATCAACTTAGACCCACCCTGAATGGGTGGAGCAACACCTTCATGGAAATTATCCAATCAGAGTCATCACTCACAGCTGGGTGGGGTGCATTCCAAAGAAACACTCAAAAAATTATAATCTAATCAACACTGATAACATCTGCCCACACAAGATTACATCAAAGAATATGGCTTTTTCTGGGGGACATAATACATTCAAACCAGCACACACCCAAAGCCTGGCTCCCAGGAATCCTTTTCCAGCAAAGGGTCCAGGAGGACTGGTGCCCAACACCTGAACTCTCCGAATATGTAAATAGATATTAGAGAAATCTCCCTAAGAGGGACCACCCTGGGGGCCATTGAGAAGCCCCTGTGGTGGGCAGCTGGGTGAGGGGCTTCCTCAGGGGAGCCCCTGTGAAATGAATTCTGTGGAGTAGAGAGGGGGATCATTAGAAGGCAAGTCTAGATGGTCTTGCAGCCTCCTGCAGATCAGGAGTTTTAAAAAACTGTGTTCTGCTAAATATGGAGGAAAGTGCAGCAATTGCAATATAGTTTCTATAGAAGAAAAGGAATACAGTGGCACTCCCCCTACCAGATGAGAATGTATTAATAAAATGATAATCACCATCACCTCAAATGTCTCAAACCAGTGAGACAGATCCTATCATTTTCCCCAGTTTGCAGAAGACAGAAAGTACAAAGAGGATCAGTAAATTGCCCAAGGACACACAGCTATTAAGCAATTGACATGAGAGTCAACCCCAGACCTAGTTGCTTCAGTTGAGAATAGAAAATTCAGAAGTAGGTGCAAGTATGCTTAAGATGTGCTAAAAATGGCCTTTCACCTTAAAGAGCCTGGAAGAGAAGAAGGAAGAGCCTATGTTTACAATGGGTATTGGTTAAACACATGTGGGCACTCCCTTTTGCTGGTATACCAAGCTCCATTAGATACAAAGGTTATACAGCATGTCCTGCTTGCTTTAAAATACTTAAAATTAGACTTCTGAGAAAATGGGAGATTGGGTGAGGCCGAGTAGGCTTCTCCTCATTGAAGAAAACTAGAAAGGGGCCAGAGGATGCCTGGGACCAGGGATTCAGGGTGTGACCAGCCATAGAGAGAACCTTATAGTGCATGGTACAGACATGGACAAAAATGCAGAGAAACTGTGCCTCAAGGGATAGGGAGAATTTGTTCAGCCAGGACTGCCTCCAGGGCCAGCAGTGGTGAGAGAGCCACCAGACAAGGGAATGAGCAGTGGCTCTCCACTCCCATGTACCCACATTAGCAATTAACAGGTGAGATAATCCTCCACAGTCACATGGCCAGGAGCTCCCATGAGGGCCCCCAGGGAAGCAGCAGATGAGTATTGACCTCATTTACTGTCTCCCACACAAAATTCAGGGGGTGCACAGGCAAGAAGCAGGCACAGGAAAGGGTGCCATACAGAAGCTTCAGGAGCCCTTCCCATACTCCAGAGGCACACAGGCACACAGCAGGTAGGGAGGGGGGCACATTTGAACTGGGACAGAAAGGTCTCTTTAACAAATGGGGCTGGAATAACTGGAAATCCATATCCAAAAGAAAGAAAGAGGACCCCTACCTCAACCCTATATAAAAATTAAGTCAAAGTGGATCAAAGACCTCAATATAAGTTACAGCACAATAAAATCCATAGAAGATGAAATAAGGAAACATTTTCAAGACCTAGTAATAGGAGGTAGCTTGTTAGACCTTATACCCAAAGCACAAACAACTAAAGAAACAACAGATACACGGGAACTCCTCAAAATCAAAAGCTTGTGTGCCTCAATAGACTTTACCAAAAAGGTGAAGAGGCAACCAACTCAATGGGAGCAAATATTCGGAAGCCATGTATCTGTTAAGAGACTGATACACTGCATATATAAAGAAACCCTAAAATTCAACAATAGTACAAACAACCCAATTTTAACATGGGCAAAAGGTATGAAAATATATTTTTCTGAAGAGGAAATACAAATGACTAAAAAACACATGAAAAATTTTCATCTTCACTAGCTATTAGGGAAATGCAAATCAAAACCACCATGACATACCAACTCAAACCAGTAAGAATGGCTGCCATTAAATAAATAGGAAACAACAAATGCTGGCGAGGATGTGGAGAAATTGGAACTCTTATTAATTGCTGGTGGGAGTGTATAGTGGTACAGCCACTGTGGAAGTCAGTTTGACAGTTTCTCAGAAAGCTAGATATTGATTTACCCTACAATCCAGCAATTCCACTTCTTGATATACATCCAGAGGATCTGAAAGCAGTGACATAAACAGACATTAGCATACCAATGTTCATGGCAGCATTGTTCACAATTGCAAAGAGGTGGAAACTATCCAAGTGTCCATGAACAGATGAGTGGATAAACAAAATATGGTATATGCATATGATGGAAAACTATGCAGCAGTAAGGAACAAGGTCCTGAAACAGATGGCAACATGTATAAACCTTAAAGATATAATGGTGAGTGAAATAAGTCAGATACAAAAGGAGAGATATTGTAAGTTACCACTACTATGAACTCCCTGAACAATGTCAAATCAAGGCCTTATAAGGTAGAATATTGGGGACCTAGAGAGAGACAGAAGCTAGTAAAGTGGGAATAATAACTTAATAGGTTCAGATATGTTAGTGAGGGTAAATTTAAAGATATGGGAATGCATAGGGATGATAATTGTTTGTTAATGGGATTATAAGTATCAGAACTGCATTAAAGGTGAACAGTATTGAAAGGGATTGTTTGAAGGAATGTATCCCACAGATTAGCACTACAAATATAGATAGATGCTTGCATAATATACTTCTAAGCTATGACACAGGTACAGAGAGTTGACAATGAGTGGTATATGGGAAAAATGTACCAATTGCACTCTAGGAACTCTAATTAATTGGAATACCATACCAGTACCACAGAAATACTAGGGACAAATAACTAAGGGCTAAAAGATATATGGGATGTTTTGGGTAATGAGAATTGTTCAAAATGGTGAGTGATGAGGACTGCACAAATAAGGGATGATAATGTGAGATACTGATGGATTATCATGGGCAGAACATATGCCATGTGAAATGAGGAACCCCTACTTTATAAGTCAAGCCCTCTATTTTGAGGCTTGCTCTTCTGAAACTAATGGTTATAAAGAGGAGGCTAAGCCTACCTATAATTATGCCTATGAGCCACCTCCAGAGAACCTCTTTTGTTGCTTAAATGTAGACATTCTCTCTCTAAGCCCAACTCTGCAAATAAATTCACCACCCTCCCCCTAACATGGGACAGGATGCCCCAGGTGTGTGAGTCTCCCTGGAGATATGGGACACAGATTCTGGAAATGATCCTGACCCTGGCATCAAGGGCTTGAGAATGCCTTTTTTATCAAAATGGGGAAAAGAAAGGCAACAAATAAGGTTTCAGTGGCTAAGAGATTTCAAATATAGTCAAGTAAGGAATCTTACTCCTATGCAAGATTCAGCTAGATATCCCAAGTGGCCACAGTATGGTAAGCCCAAGTCAACAGTAGACCCCAAAACCCTAAAGAATACCTGGGTCCCTATCTGAGACTATAAAAGTTTCACTCACTAAGTTTATTCTTCAGAAACTTAAATCATTCAGACAGCTCCTGTTCCAGCTAATTCTTCAAACCTAGAGACAACAGTCTCTTCAAGAACATCAACCAGTTGTGTCCCCTTTTCCCATAATGCCAACACCCATTTCAACATGAACAAGTTAGGGTGTTCAGTGCCTAGACATCCTTAAAGAGTGGGGAAATGATTAAACTAGAGGAAGAGGTAGAAATAGAGAACAGGGAATTTAACAGAGGATTATGAATATTGAATATATAATTTTCTTTTTCTTAGTTTCTAGTGCATTAGAATAGCTAGAAGGAAAAACTGAAATGGTGTAACTATAACCTATGACATTTTTGAAATTTGCTATATAGCTACTTGTTAAATTATAATTTGAAAGTTATCACCTTTTTGTATATATGTAATATTTCACAATAAGGAAATAACTGAAACTATGGTTCTGTAACCCATAACATTCTTGGAAATTTCCTATATTTATACTTGTTAAATTGCAATTTATACTTGTTAAATTGCATTTTGAAAGTTTTCACCTTTTTGCATAGTTATATTTCACAATAAGTAAATAGCTGAAATTACAGAACCATAACCCAAACAAACATTCTTGGAAATTTGCTTTCTAACTACTTGAGAAATTGCACTTGAAAAGTAATCACTTCTATGTAAATATGTCATATTCTACAATAAAAATATATTTACTATTTAAAGAGTGAAGTGCTGAGGTTAAGAGTGTGGACTTTAGAGTCTGACAGCCATGAGTTCAAAATCTGAGTTGCCACTTACTGGCAGGGGTCTTTTGGAAGTGTTTTAGAATTCACTGGACCTGTTTCCTGATTGTAGAAAGGCAACAGCAAGCCCAGTTCAAAGAGACAACTAAGGCACTGTTTGTAAAATGAAACATCTTACCTGGGACTTACTGAATGTACAGCAACAGAAAAAAGCAACTGATTTAAAATAACAAAAATTCAGAATCATCGAATTTGTTCAATTACTTTAAGATTAATAGTACATCAGACTTTACTTGATATTTTTGACAGGTTACATTGCATGTTATAGTTTATTAGTGTTTTGTGGGTAATCAGGAATATATTCACTGGGCATCCAGTGAGTCATAGAGAAAGGACCCATGGCTGATTCCCAAAAATATTTCACTGTAAGTGGGAGATTTGCTGCAGCAAAAGAGATGCTCAAATGCAGACTTAAATTCTCTAACTTCCTTCTGTTTCCCACCCTCATCCCAATTGCTCCAGCCTTAATAGGCTTGGTCACAATCTCACCAACCCAATACTATTAACACCTCTGTTTTGTATTTCCACTCTTCAGAAATAGAAAACCAGGAGATTACCACTTTATAAAAATTAGAAAATATGGATAAACACAAAGGAGAAAATTAATATGCCTTATTATTTTATCTATCCTTCCAGGAGCAACCAGGGTTGAGTAATGTGGCATCTATCATTTTACCTTTAGCACTTCAGGAGGGCGCCTATCTTGGAAAGTGTCTTGCAGTGCCCATTCTATTGTACAATGTATCAGGGACATCCTTCAGGCCTGTGAATGAGCATCCAATCCACTCTTCCCAAAGTTGTGGTTTATTTGGCCAATCTTCCGCCGGCCCCATGGAGATTTTCCTTGAACTAATGAAATGTTCATCTTCCCACCTAATTCTTTGCAATAAATAAAGCCATCAAGCCAGAATTCTTTCTTTCCAGGTAGCCCTTGCCCACCCTTTAGAAGTCAAAGCAAAGTCTCCATCTCTCACCTTGGGAACTTCTTCCCTGCTTCCTATGGCTAACAACTAGCCTTTGATTTGCTCCCCCAAATTGCAAGTTCCACAAGAGAGGCTGGATTTACTACAAGGCTCACCATTCAGGTATTCACTAGAAGTGTCTCAATCCAGGATTTGAGCAGTTTGGTAACTGCTTAAGAATTATTTAACCCTGGTCATGGAGAACCGCTAACGCACCTACAGGCTCTTCAAGCCTCAATCCCTTTCTCTGAACTGCGCAGTTGTGCCCGCAGACTCAGGGTCACAGTGAGGTCAGGCCCGCAGGGGGTCGGAGCAAAGGCCAAAAGCTCTAAGGATGGCCCTGCAGTTCTCCCGATCAGGAAGTCTCCCCCACCTGGCGTCCTCCAAATCCTTGGTCAGGGACCTCTGGGGTGGAAGAGCAAGCATCCCCAGAAGGGCCTCTCCTCAGACCCGTCCCGCCCCATCCTTGGGGTCTGGGTTTACGAGGTGTCGCCCCCCCTCCCAACCAGGTCCTGGAAGCCAGAGATAGGGGCGGGGGCAGAGAGGAGTGGGTGTCAGTGGCTAACGTCAGACGATTACCTACCCCAGCCCCCTCTGCAACCAGAGTTTCCAGAGCCAGGCTCAGCTCCCAAAGTAACTTGGGGCCAAGGGAGTGCGGGTTGTCAAAGGCTCATCACTTCCTCCACCCACTGGCTCCCGGGAGCGGGGCGAGTTCCAGCGCTCCCTGCCCTCCTTACCGCTGGCTAGGATATGGGCACTTCTGCTCACTGAAGGCGGTAAGAACATAGCTTCCACCCGCAGGATCCTGACCTCGGAGGACACGGGTTCGCAGGGTGGCGATGCAGAAAGGGCGCAGGGTCCATGGGCTCCGGTAGGAAGCGGCCGACCCCTTCCAGACCCGAGCCCAACTTCACCAGCTCCGCAAACTGCCAAGCCCGCCCCTCGCTCCCCCGCCCCTCCCAGCACCGGAAGCCCTGGGTGCCGAGCCGAGGGGCGGGGCCGGCCGCTCCCGCGGGCTTGGAGCGCAGGCGCAGCCCACACTGTACGGCCTGCAACCCCGCGGCCCCGCCCCGGCACCATCTTGGAGCTCAGGCCTCCGCGGACTGCCGGCAAAGGCCCCTAGGCTGCAGAAATGGCGGCGGGGAGTAGCCAATCCCTGGAGACCTCTGTGAGTCCGGACGCCGGGGGGCTGTGTGTGCGTGTGGGGTGGTGGTGGCCATCGCAGCATCCAGAGGTAGGAGCGCGCAGGCCGGGTGCAGCAGAGAGTGCACAGGTCTGCTGAGCTGCGGGCATGCCCTGACAGGTATTGGTGCCGGGCCGGTGGGGGTGTCCTCTCCCTGTACACGCACAGCAAATTTCCTCTACTCTATCTCTGAAATAAATACCCAAGTCAAAACCAAGGCAACCCCAGATGAATCCATTTCTGATCTTAAATTCCGGGTTCATGGTGAGACTGCCCACGTGCAGTGTAGGCCTGGCCTCCAGCTTTGTCTGTTCATCTCCCTTCTAACTTCTCCCAGATGTCTGGTGGGGAGGAGTCTGTGCTGAAGGAAGCAGAGTCCTGAGGAGCCCTCCCTGCAGTGGAAGGCCCTGGAAGCTTTGCTCCTTTGAGGAGGGGACCTGAGGTCTTTGGCCCCTTATCTGAAGTCCAGAGCCTCCTGCACTCAGTGGGATACTGTTACTAGATGAAGGCAATAGATTCTTTTACCCTATGTGCTCAAATGACCAATTTCTGAGACACTGAGGTTTCAAAGAGAGAAAGGCTTTCATTGCTAGGCAGGAAGCAGGAGAATAGATGGCCTGTCGGTCCAAAATCTTTATCCCCAAACTGCAGTAATTCTGATAGTTTTAAAGCATCAAAAGATGGGCAGGTTTTAGGATAATGAGTACAGTGATCCCCAGATTATGTAATTAGAGGTGATCTAATTATTGAGCTTGCACAGAATTGATTACATGCTTAGTCACAGAACATATGTTAAGAAAATGGCAGGCTTTTTTCTTACATGCTGATGGGTATGATTTTTAGTATTATAATGAGGTATAGATGACTTGTAGGTTAAAGTCTAAGGTACTGTACATGTCAGGCAGGCCCATTTTGGTTAGATCCAGCTTCCATTACCAAGGTAACTTTAGACTTGTGGTGGGTTAGTTCTTGCTGACCCAAGACCCTTCATTAATAAACACTAGGGGCTGTCTTTTGTGGTCATAAGACTTTGGAGTGAAAAAAAAAAAAACTGTACAAATGGGTGCAAGTGAAAGTTAGTCATGAGGTTTTTACAATCATAAGGGCACAAGATAAAGGCTATACAATCATTATCAGAGATCAAGGCAGCTGGATTACAATTCAGGTTTCAGGTATTTCCCTCTGTCTACTCTAATATACCAGAAAGTAAAAAGCAATATCTATGTAATGATTCAGTAATCATCATCAGTCCTTAAATTGTAACTTCTCAGTTACAATGTGTGGACCATGGTGGCTGCTAAAAGCCCTGAGTCAGGATCTGGGAACTGTTGGACCAGTAAAGTCTGGGAAGTGGGGGATCCAGAGACTAGTGAGTCTCCCTCATGGGGATGAGATGGAGAGGGAAGGGGGAGCAGCAGCAGGCCCTGGAAAGAACCAGCCTGGGAATTCCAAGGGCAGTGTCCAGGGACAGCCAGGTTGGAGAGAATGAGAAAGAGCAGACCACCTGTGGCAGCAGAATAGACAGGACCTGCCACCTGCCCTCTTTGGACACTAGGTTCTTGCTGCCTTTTGAAATGCAGTTTGGCATTTTCATTGAAAACTGTTGATGTCCATATTAATTTTGTTAATTCTCCACTGTAATTTCAGTTCTGCAGGTCTTCTGTAGAAATAGTTCAGTTGTGAACAGAGGTGTGTTTGAAAAGGCAGGCACCAGGATGCCACCTGTGTCCATGGGGGGGACCTGCTTCAACCACTTCTAGTCCTCCATTGTTGGAACATATGGTGGGACTGTATTTGTGGGCAAAGTCTTGTGTGCCATTGGCAGGCAGACTGGGGGTGGCACAGGCAATGGCCTGTCTCTGAGGTTAAAATGGGTGTATGTGCACATACTTGGATTTGTACAAACTGAGGAAAAATTCAGAAATCCTGAGAGTCCAACCAACCAGGGCTTAGCTCTGAAGGAGCCAAGTAAAGGGTCCATGGGGGAGAACACATGACTCCCCAGGTGGCAGAATAGCCTTCTGGGTTTAGATGAGTTCTGTGCTCAGGCATGGAGGCCAGCCTGCTGTGGTTACCACCTTGCAGCCTTTGGATGTTTCCATGACTCTCTGAGCTAGATGTCCTCACCTGCCAAGTGGGGGAAGCTCTAGGAGTCACCTCACATGCTCCTGTGAAGGAAACTGGGTTAAAGCTCCCATGCAGGACCTGTCCCTACCAGGATCCACAAGCAGCACTGCTAACTGGGGCAAGAGGCCTTTTTCAGTGGTTGGGCCAGGGCAAATTTACTTCTTCATGTTTTCCAGTATTTGTCAAGTAAAATTTTGTTTCCTTTTACAAAATCAAAATGCTTGTATGCAGTTGGTGACAGTAGTCTTGCAGCTTTAATTGTTTCTTTACTGAAATGGAAATGGAATCTGCCAACCCTAGCCAGGGTGCTTCCTAAGTACATGGGAAGTCATGTGACTTCTGTGGCAGATGCCAGGAAGATCCTGGTGAAGCAGACAGCAGCCCCCATCAAGCTGAGAGCCCAGAGCAGGAGTCAGAGAGAAACCCAATTGCAAACTGTAGGATGAGGGTGGAGGACAAGAAGTGCAAATAGTGTCCAGGTGGAGCTGTATGGTTAGGGCACCAGGGTCAGCATGGCCAACAGGGGCAGAGGAGAGGTTCAGAGACAGAGGCAAGCTGTGGAAGGTGGCCCCAGTCACCTGTGTTGTGCTCATGTAGAGTTCCTAGAGGACTACATTCTTTAGAGCATTGGGAGAAAATTCTCCAGGGCATCTGTCACCCCTCACCCTTACCTTTTCTCAGGTGGATCCCAGTGACTCTAAGGCAACATGTGGAAATGGTCTGAGGATGGGGAGGGTGTGGCTGGTGCCATGTGCATGGTGTGGTGATCTGGCTGGTGATGCTGAGACTGTTCCCCATGTTGGCAGCATGGGACCCTGGCCTGAGATGTGTTGCAGAGCTACCTGGCACTGCTGTGGGAGAGCAGAGATACCTGCCCACCAGCCCTGGAGCTAGTGGCACTTGTAGGAAGGTTGTGCTGGGACCTGCAGGGTGACCTGGTCAAGGTGGAGCCTTGGTGGAGGCTCTGCTGGAGAGCTGAACCTGCCTGCACCTGGGGGGCAGTGGACATTTTGCCAGTGTTCACATGCATGCTGGCCTGGAAGGAGCAGCCCCAGGCTGCTTGCAAGCTCCTAGAGGTAGACCTGGGCTGGATGGGGGAAGGCAGAGGGGGGAGCAGAGCTGCCCTCAGTGCAGGCCAAAGGGTCGGCAATGTGTCTAGGTAGCTCATCCCAGGTCCCAAGGCCCTGTCTTCACTTGGCAGCAAACTTGACTTGTGCTGGTGTGATGCTATTGATGGTCTCTGTTTACCCACTTAGATGTTTTGTGACATAAGTAAGTGTGGGGTTTACTGAGGGCTGCTGGCCCAGGTGATGCTGAAGTAGTGCAGGTTATATGGTGTATGCCTGTATACCTTCCTCAAATCTGTTTTAAAACACTTCTTATTGTGAAATATATATACAAGAAAAGTGATAAATTTCAAAATATAGTTTAACAGGTAGTTATAGAGCAAATTTCAAAGTATAGTATGGGTTACAGTTCCACAATTCAGATATTTCCTTCTGGCTGTTCTAATACACTAGAAACTAAAAAAGAAATATCTGTATAATGATTCAGTAGTCATTTAGTAAGCCCATCTCCCCTCACATCAACACCAGCAGACTAGAGTAAAAGCTGCTTTGGCTGTGAGAACAGCAGAAGGGAGAACAAGAAAAATAGACTACTATTGAGAACCAAGGCATATGTGTTCTGTGCAGATTTGCACTGTGGATATGAGGAGGATGGTGAGCTAGTTTGGGGGACAGACTGCAGGAGGCTGGAATGATTCCCTAATGCTTTTCATGACCTTTTTATTCCCTCCACTAGTTTTTAGGTGGAACCTGTGACTTGTAGCCCATAGAATATGGCAAAGGTGAAGTAATTTTGCAGATGAAATTAAGGTCCCAGATCAGTAATTTGCTTTACTCAAAAGTGAGATTGCACTGGGTTAACCAGAGTTAATCAGGTAAAAGCCCTTCAGAGAGGAACTGGTACCTTCCTGAAGGCAGAAACAATTGAAATCCTCTTTCCAGGAGGGTACCTTCATTCTAAACTCAAAATAATTTTTTAGAGGTCAGTAATCAGCATACTCTGAAGGATAAGAAGGCATACAAAGAAAGATATGCATTTTAAAAGGTTTTGATATCCTTATTTGAAAATTGAGTCTCAAAATTTTGAAGTTTTTAAATGTTTTAACCAGGAAGCCTCCTCTTACTTATAATTTAGTTGTGAAATATTGAATTTTATTGAGGAAAATAATGTTAAGATGAAACAAAATATATTCTTATCCATTTAAAAATATTTATTTGAGGTACATTATGCTCTTTTAAAAGCATCTTTGAAGTGCTTATTAGAAACATTGCTTAGAAACATTCATAAATTCAATGTATTGAGAACATAAAAATAGCATACTTTCTATCAAAGAAAAGAAAAGATAAATTAAAAACCTGATGCAATTCAAGCTTCATATGTAAAAGGGATTTTGAAAAGACATCTCTTGAGGATCATGGCAGATGATATCCATAATTTCCTGCTTTGCTCTCATTTCCTTGCTGGGAATGGGGCCCTACACCTTGGTTTAGTCCCTGGAATGCTGATGATCACTTTACAATTCTACTCTCCAACTTGAGAAGGCCTAGGCCCTGAACAACTCTTGAAGGCTTTAACTCTGATCTCCCTACTCTCCACTCTGAAATGACCATTTGACACATTGGATGCAAAAACTGATATTGCTGATTTAGTGATCTCAGAAAACATATTTCAGCAATTTTCCAGAATGCACATATTTTAATTAGTACTCAAAATATCAACAAACCATACTGTTAGAATGAAAACCACTTTAAAAATATTCCTTAGATGAAAAAAGTTAATTCACCGTGCAGTTAAAACTGTTTTAAGTAGCTTTCTTGTTGAAGCAGAAAGGACTTGGATTTATAATATCAAGTAATTCCAAAATATTTATAGAGAATTTGAATCTATGTTGGAAAATTAAGAAAAAATTAACTTTGTTCTTTTCTAAAAGTGCTCTTTTCTAACATACTTTGTTGGCTACAATATGATATAATTAAACTTTGAACTCCATATTTTAGAGATGTAGTCTTGAACATGCCCCAAACATTCAAATTTGTTATTGCTATCCTATTCTGTCTGATCATCTAGCATAGACACTATAATGAAAGTAAACATCATACAATGCAGTGATGACTATGGAGTATAAGCAAGATACTTATCTTTATTTTTTATCATTTCATGTATGCATAAGTTTCATCTTCCTGGGGATTTATCAATTCAGAAATATATCTGGATAGTTTAGTATATATAAAAATATATAGATATATATATATAAATGTATATGTACAAGTATATAGTTTAAGTATTTATAAATATACATATTATATTTATCTGTATATTTATGTCACCCCTCACCCTTACCTTTTCTCAGGTGGACCCCTGAGAAATGTGAATATATACACATTCATACACACATATAGAAAATCTAATTTAGTCTTGAATATGCAAACAATTTAATGGTATAATTTTATTAAATCCAAATAGGCCAGTCCAAAATACATGAAATTTTTTGAGTTCATGCAAATATCATAAACTCCCTCCAAGGAGGGGATAACTATCTTCATATATGTTTGGATGAGGTTTGCAAAGATGTGCATTTACAGAACTCTGATAATATCAAGGTTTTCTACTCAATTAGAATGTTTTGTCTTACCTCTTGGTTGTTCAATCAAAATTTACTCATTGTAGAATAATCAAATAGAAAAAAAGGACAGTTAACCAGAAAGAAGCAGCAGCATTAGCCTGTTGTCTTACCAGAAGTTTTGCTTACAAATTGTTTCTTGTAGATCTAACATCCATTTAGTTTATTGGTCTCACATTCACTATACTTTTCTTAATCTCTTCTGAATCTGAGGTTATGCATCATTCATAATGTACTACATATGCGTTTCTTTCTTCTCTTTCTCTCTTGATGTACATTGGAGTACATTGATTATTTAAAGAAATTAAATGGATCTACATCTTTGTTCTATTTAAAGAATTTTATTTTATGTAGATTTATCAAGTATATATCAGTTTTGTAAACAATATCCTAATGTCATGGTCTCATTATTTCCTTGCTATTGTTTTCTCAGTTTTTTCTTGTTATTTTACTATCTTTTCCTTTACATGTGCCACAACTCTCACTTAATCCAGTTCTTTTAATATTATATCCTCAATGCAATCTTTAAATATGTTTCCATGTGGGCATAAACTATGATTTTCCCCCTTGTTTTTATAATTTTTGATCTTTAAGTTAGATTCTGGGAAATAGGCTACTGATTTTGTAGTTTCTAAATGTCATTATAAATATGAATATTGATTTTTAATTTTCATTTATTTGTTCATTTAACAGATGGACACAAACTAGAATATTTGTAGCATTTAACAGTTTTATGATGCTCCAAGTACTAAAGCATCACCAGTTTTGTTTTTATAGATGTAAATCCCAGGCTCCTCCCAAACTCCAGCCATTTTCCCAGAGTTTATGAAAATTTTGCTTCAGAGTAAAGCAGGCAAGTGTATTCATTAGAAGTAGAGAGAGAAAACTAGAGAGAGAGATTAGGAGGAAGAGACAGGAGGTGACTTATTGGAACTAGTCTCTATTTGGGTTGATGGAAAGGTTTAGTAATGGATGGTGGTTGTGATAGCACATAGAGAATACTATCAACAGCAATGAATGTTACAGTTGGATGTGGTTAAAAGGGGGATGTTTAGGTTTATATGTGTTACTAGAACAAACATTTAAAAATAAAGAGGACAATACAGCACAGTGAACCTTAATACAAATGATAGACAATTGTTAATAGTACAATTATAAAAGGTTCTTTCATGAATTGTAATAGATATACCTCAGTAATGTGTAATTTAAATAATAGGTGGTATGTGGGAACAACTGTATGCATGAGCTTTTCTGTAAATCTACTATTTCTCTCATAAAACAAATGAAAAAGTAATAGGATTCAGATAAAAAAGGAGAAAAAAGATTTAAGGGGATGATTCAGAGAATAAATAGGAGAAAATAAATAATTACTGTGTATCCACAGCTAAGTGGTCCTATTTTGTGGTTTAGCTTATGTTCCTTGGATTCTTTTTATATTCCAGTCACTCTGCTGTGTTTACATAGAAAATATAATTTATTTTTTTAATAATCTTATTAGATAGATGAGGAAACTGATGTTAAAGGAGGTTCATAAATTCGCCTAAAGGTAAGGAAGAATTCAGTGCAATCATATTCCAACCAGGATTGGCTAAAGATGGGAGAATAGGCACAGGTTGTGGATTCAATGTTTCAATGTTTGGGGAATAACTGGAAATAGGAGAAAAATATAAGAATGTAATGTCTCACACTTTCTTCTGTGTTTTAGGTTAAGCTTAAGCTTTGACTGTTGTTATTCCCATAAGTATGATACTGATGTGCATCAAACCACGTAATAAGTATACTGGACTCTAGAAAATATATGTTTACAACTTTGGAATTTCTGACATGTAAAGAAGGGATTTCTAGTGGGAGAAGAAGCTCAGGTAAAAATTTGATACTGGAATATTAATGCATCTAAAATCTCACTAATTCCCTGTCTATCACTGTTTTAGAAAGCATCTTATGATTACATTTCAGACATTTCTTCAGAAGTATTTCATTGCCTATTTTATTCACTGCACAGTGCTCTTCATTATACCTTATACTCTGAGGACAATGCCTCACTGAACAAGGGTCCCTAAACTCATTAATCCATTGAAGAAGTTGAGTTCATATAAAAATGCTACCATACAGAGTAATAAATGCTGTGTTAGTTTGCCAAGCTGCTATAATAAATACCACAGACTGGTTGGCTTCACCAACAATTTTTTTGGCAGCTTTGGAAGCTAGCAGTCCAAAAGCAAGATATTGGCAGGCCTTGCCTTCTCTGATGTCTGTAGAGTCCTGGTGATGACTCACAGATATAACTCAGCCCCTGAACCATGTCACATGGCAATCTGTCCTCCTGTGTCTCTACCTCTGGCTTCTAATTCTGCTCAGTAATCTGTGTCTCTGTCTAGTGTCAGGGGTTCATTTCTTTTCACCTCATGCCTATGATCTCCATTAGAAAAGGCCTGAGCCTAATGAGGTCCTGATTTAATAGGTTTGGGTTTCATCAAGTTACCTCCCACTCAATTAAGTGTATAGGGACAGGCAATAGTTTAAAAATAAAGAGCACTTAAGAAAAGAATTCACCTTTAACACATTTTTACTAAAGGGGTACTTAAGCTAAAAGAAAAAAAATTACAATGTAAAAATTAATTGATACATTACCAAGAGAGGGAGCCCCACTCCTCCAGACACAGCTGGTTTTGAGAGTAGAGAGAGCTCCTTTTTGTTTGAGTTACAATTTATAGCATCTTGATTTAGAGTAACTTTAAGTTATATTCTATTTTTACATTAAATGATGCTTCAAGAACATGAATATCTCATTTGAAGCATCTTGATCCATGAGTATCAAGATCAAAGGGGGGTATCCACATTATCAGAGACTTAGCCTTGAATGCCTATAAACCTCTACTGATAATAATTTTACTATTTAAGCTATGATTTCTGTAAGCACAATATAATATACTTTTATTTGCATAAAAACTAAAAATTGGAAAAGAGATTACTGTTACTTGTTTCTAACTTATTAATATAGTTTTTTCATTTCCTTCTATGATTATTTAGCCATTTCATCATACTGAGAAAAATATATTTGATTAGGACTGTACTTAACCTTGCTACATTATTTATGACTTATTTATGTTAAAGTAACAGATTCAGCTGCATCCTGTGTTCACAGAGGACTAGGTGATTACATGTTATCTATATGTAAGAAGGTTGAGATGGCCTTTCTGCTTTCTTGAAAATATTCACAGGTTTTTTAACTATTTAGCTTCTCCTTCAAGTTCTAATATGGGACTTGAAGGATATGAATCATCTGTCCCAGTTAATGTAGGAAGACCTTTCCACTTTTTGTCATTTGGAAATTGTACTTGAGTGTTCTTAGGTAATAGTTCTGTTAAATATGCTTCTATATCATGAGTAATAACTGGTTCTTTACTATCAGGACAGAAAATATCAGGTAACATATGAGAGCAGCATGGATAGAAGGAATCAGCATTCTTATTATCAAATTTCTTAGATCCTGTGATACCCTCTCCCACTGATTTCTCTCTCCAAATTCTATATAACTCATTCCATCATTATTTTCATTAACATCTGGCTTTCCTCATTCTCCAGTGTTCATTCCATAAGTGCCAATCAACATTGCTTTCTGAAATTCTTGCCCTTTCAGAAATTGGCCATACCCATGGGTAGGATGTATTCAATTAGGGTCAGTAGTTCATTTATTCAAACTATAGGCTTACATGCATTATCCATATGTTCTGACAGTAGAATTCTTATACCTGGATTAAAATCTAAAGGATATTTACAGTATTCTATTACTGGCTTGTTTAATTCAAATTTAATTAAAGTCTAAATGTCATATAATTACTTTGTTACCCTCTTTGGGGAAGTCCCAAAACCAGTAATTATAGTATAGAGCAAAACATTGTTTAGGATTACATTTAAGCTTTCCACCACACCAAGTGGTGTTTTTACAGCAAAGATAAATCAGAGTTCCATGTGGACTCAAAATCATAACCACATCCCCAAGTCCTGATGAGTTGAAGGTTATTGTGATCATCATCATGGAAGATCTTCTCCATGGTGATGGGTACAGGATCTCCTTCCTGGCTGCATGGGTGTTCTGGCAGATAAGAATGCTCAGCAGACATGGCACCTTGCTCATCAGTGAAAACAGAGTTGTTGCTGGAATATATATGCTCGATATCAGGTGCCAGTCATGCTCATTTGCAAAGCTCTGTGCCTGGTTGGCTGTTCTTTTTTTTTTTTTATGCTTTTAATAAACTTTTTATTTTGGAATAATTTTATATTTACAGAAACATTGCAAAGATAAACAGTTTTCATTTACCCATAATTCCATTTCCCTTGATTTTAACATCTTACATAAAACTATGGAACATTTGTCAAAACTAAGAGATAAACATTAGTATATTATTATTAAACCCCAGACTTCATTCAGTTTTTACCAGTCTTCTCATTAATGCCCTTTTCCTGTTCCAGGATCCAATCCTCGATATCACCTTGCATTTAGAAGGTTTTGTTTTTAGTGAATTAAATCATACCTATAAAGAGTATATGTAGATCCACTCCCAAGCATGGGATTAATGACATTCACAATATTGCTGTACCCTCATCACCTTACATTGCTAAACTTCCCCATCTCTCCAAACAGAAACCCTGCACCCATTATGCATTTAACTTCCCAATCCCTGTGTCCCCTACCTCTGGTGACTTGTACTCTAATTTCTGTCTCTGAGCTTGTATATTCTCTGGTATTTTCCTTTTAATTACTATGGTGCTTGAATTTAACATCCTATATCTATAACAATGTCATTTGCTCTGATGCCAACCTAACTTCAATAGTACACATAAACCAAGATCTTATAAGCCTCTGTCCCCCCACCTTTAATTAGTTCTTGTCACAAATTACATGTTTATACATTATGAGTTCAAAACCATGATTTATCATTACTATTTATTTTTATTTTTATTTTTTTTGAGGCTTTAGTCAAAATAGTTGCACTGTGAATGCACTGGGAAATGTAACAGCTTCTAAAAGGACAGGACTGAAATCTTTTGGTCCTGTTGATACTGTATTTCCTGAGTTACTTTAGTAACCACATGTATTTTTCTACTATTCATTTTATTGAAATATATTCACATACCACGCAGTCATGCAAAACAAATCATACATTCAATTGTTCACAGTGCCATTACATAGTTGTACATTCATCAGCAAAAACAATCCCTGACACCTTCATTACCACACGCACAAAAATAGCAAGAATAATAATTAAAGTGAAAAAGAGCAATTAAAGTAAAAAAGAACACTGGCTGCTTTTGTTTGTTTCCTTCCCCCATTTTTCTACTCATCCATCCATAAACTAGACAAAGGGGAGTGTGGTTCTTATGGCTTTCCCAATCCCATTATCACCCCTCATAAGCTACATTTTTATACAATTGTCTTCAAGATTCATGGGTTCTGGGTTGTAATTTGATAGTTTCAGATATCTACCACCAGCTATCCCAATTCATTAGAACCTAAAAAGGGTTGTCTATATTGTGCGTGAGAGTGCCCACCAGAAGTGACCTCTTGACTCCTTTTGGAATCTCTCTGCCATTGAAGCTTATTTCATTTCCTTTCACATCCCCCTTTTGGTCAAGAAGATGTTCTCCATCCCACGATGCTGGGACTACATTCCTCCCTGGAAGTCATATTCCATGTTGCTAGGGAGATTCACTTCCCTGGGTGTCTGATCCCACATAGAGGGGAGGGCAGTGATTTCACCTTTCAAGTTGGCTTAGCTGGAGAGAGAAGGTGGCTGTTCTTTTATCTCCTATGGCTCTTACTAGAAGGAAAAGGTGATGGTAAGGCAAAGTGTACATTAACTCTTGAATTGTAATATGGATGCTATATTCTGTTTCTATTGGAAGAAAGCACTCAGAATTTGGATCAGTATCATAAAATTAGTATTTTCTATACAGGAACTTTTCTGCACATATTTTACACATATATTTCAGGCTAAGTTTGTTAGTCTTAGCTACAGAAAGATAATGTCAAAATTATCCATTACATTCCTAGCAGTATGAGAGTGTACAGAGTTAATAGAGCAGATTGAAGTTTCTACTTACCTTCACTACAAATGCCTTGTAGTAAGATTTTATGAAGATGCTGTAAAACAGCAGTTTTGCCTTGTCTCTCTCCATTGTCACTTACTGTTCCTTCTTTTTCTCAGAATTTGGAAGCCATTTCAGAATCTTGAAAATCAATACTATAAGTATGGTAATAATTATTAGGATGACTATGGGCTTAGTATAAGTTAATGCATCAATTATTCCACCAAAGAAGCCTTTGGTAGCAGAACTCACAAAGTTGGCAATTGTTTTAGTAGCTGAGGCAGCAGCAGGCCAGACATCCTCCAGTGCTTCTCCTCATTGCCTGATACACTCTGGAGTGTCCCCTTTATGTATTTCCAGTCTGAGAAGGTCAGACTTTGTATCTTCTGTCTGCTCTTCAATGCTAGCCCATGTATCACTTGCTTTGACTTCAATCTTCTTCAGCTTAGCTAAGATTCCAACCAGGTGTGGTAACCTCAGTTGTATTTTTGGTATATGAAAGTTACCCAAAACAACAGTTTGTTCTTTAGGCAAATGTTTCTTTAATATTTTTTCAAAGCATGTTACTGTATCATTGATAGTGAAAATTGAGGATTGATATGGAGGTATATTACAGTCTACAGCATATGACAGGACTACATAACTGCCATTCTTTAAAGGAATAAATTCTAAGTAAGGAGATGAAACTGCTTTTCCAATTATTGGACATTTTCTTCCAGTTTTATTGCCACAAGTTTGATGTGGATTAATTTCTTCACAAATAAGCTTATCTCTTTGTTCACATCTTTTAGGCTCTAAAGAATGTAACTCAAAATATTATTGACTAACATGTTTATAAAGTTTATGTGTCTTTGTTAAAGTAAGCTGAGTTCCTGTTTTTACTAAATGTCCAGTGTTTAATACTTGCCAGTTAGTATAGAACACTTTGTTAGGTAGAATTATTTGATAAAATCCCTATTTCCAAGATACTTTTAACTGGAGATGTGTAAGTTTTCTTTATATCATATATATTGTTGCATGACATTCACTTATCTATTTGCATGCCATGATGAGGAATATTAAGACCTTCATTAATCCATGTTCCACTTAATATTCTTCAGTCAATTCTCCCTTCTGTGGAGGGTATTCTGAAATTTTGTGTATAAGATAGTATCAACATGGCTGTAGTTAATTCATCTATATGCTGAGTGTCCTTCGTGTTGGTTTCCAAGAGAGTCACCACATGGTCATTTATTATATGTAATCCATCAAGAAACAGATACTCATTTAAGTCAGAAAGTTTAGATATTGTTGCTGTTGAATTAGCCATCATAAGGCTTACTTTCTCAAGTCTTTGAGTGTTGGGGTTTTTCATCCTCATTTTAAGGGACAAGGATTTACTTCCTTTTGTTTACTCTTAATTTATATATTAGACATATTGACTTCATTAACTAATCCCTTTACATTCCAGAAACCCTTGTTATTTTTCCGTATAAGGAGTTGGTGCAGATTCTAGGCTTATATCATGGCTCTCTCTCTCTTCCATTTACCACAAGGCCTGTTTAAGCTGGTTCTGCCACCATTTCCCCTATTCCATGCTGCCTTTATGTGAAAAACTAAACTTAACCCTTTCTTGCAGATTCCCTCCTCATTTTTTTTTTTTAACCTTTTTAATTTTCACATTTTAGTTTCTAAAATTTGCTAAGAGCTTTTTCACATTCCTCATCATAGGAATCTTTCTTCTTAAGGGAGGTACAGATTATTCTGCTGATATTCTTGATTAGGGTGTTTTTGATGTGTCTCTGAAGTAGCCTCTAGGCACATAGGATGATGTAGCACCAGCTGCTGCAAATATTCCAGCTTACATGATACAGAAAGTTAAAATAGACATAGCAATTCCTTTCCATTTCCTGAACCAATTTGTCTACCATTCTGTGAGTGGGTTGTTAATGCCAGAATTTTTTGCTAGTTCCTGAAATAAGGCTGTTAAGCCTTGTACAGCTTTGGTGATAGTTCCATTGGCTGCTGTATTATTGGGGATGAATGTGCAACAACTTCCCCCAACTATAGCACAGACACCTCTTTTTCTCAGCTAGCATCATGTCTAGGGCCATTCTATTTTCCCATGCCATTTGGCTGTGGCATTTAACTGTTCTGCTGTTCCCTTAATGACATCCCTGGTATAGTTGATAAACCTTAGCTGATCCACATTTTTTTTAATGATAACTCACCAGAATAAGAACAATTCAAATCCTGCAGCTACTTGATTTCTAGCTTTAAATTCATTAGGAACTTCCCAGGGAACCCCTATACTATCTACATAAGTTCTTTCATTGAAGGAGCCCGAAATATTTTGTACATTTGTCTTTTCTCCTTTGCCTTGGGTTGGTACTTTTTCTTTACTTTCATATGCCAGGGTGAATGAGACAGCCAGTTGAACCAGAGCACAGGTTCCTCCCCACTTTTCAGGTAGTGTTGGCTGGAGGACACCCTTCCTGCAGTACCACCAGAGGTTTGCTCAGGGTGTAGTTAGGCTGGAGAAGTTGCCAGTACTATCCTTGCTCACATTCCACACTTGTGTACACAAAGCCATGATACCAAGATCCTGGAGCCCTTCTTCCCATCTGTAGAGACAGGCAGAGTGGTTTCTGGGACCAAGGTGAGAAGCTGGTATGGCCTTGACACTTCCCTTCTGGACTGGAGGGAAAAGGGAGGGCAACATGCTGCAACTTTCACCAGAAGTAGCATTTTGAAAGAGGAGTGTTATACATTTAAACTCCTTTTCATGGTTTTTCATCCCCAAGGGTAAGGGCACAATCTGAGCAGTGGGTTGGCTGCTTGTACAAGCATAACAGTAACTTCTGTTTGGACTCTGGATGATATATTTGACCCATTCTGTGCAGGCATTTGTATTTCCATAGCCTGTCTCTATTTTTATGGTCTGCTTTAAGTCTCTGGCCTTAAGTATTCTAATGATCTTGGGACCAATTTGAACTGGAGAGTTAGACTCCAGCCAAGTTTCCCTTAATGGTTTTCCCTCCAACCTGGATGAGACCCATCCCTTATACTGTGTTGTCCACCAGATAGTGTTCCAAAAGTAACAGGGGTCAGGTGACTCATAAATTATACTCTCAAATGTGCCCCCCCCCAACAATCTTGCTCTCTATTTGAACAGTCTGCTTACATAAATGCTTACATTCCTCCATCAGTTGTCACTGATGTTTTAGATTTCTACAGCTAATTACTTGACAGATGTCAAATTGTACAGTTTGGGACTCTATGCCTTTGACTATACTTATAACCACTTTAGCAGAACCTGTTACTCCTTGAATATGGAACATTATGATCAGTACAAGCAATTCAATGATTAAACTATACAGAGAGCACAATGAAAACACAAGGATTAATCCAGCCCTTCCTCCCTTCTAGTATGTTCTTTCAACTATTGTCTTTTTAGAGTGATTCTTAGGGGATCTGAGGTGGGAGTCACTCTCCAGGATTTGGGTTGAGTTGCCGGATACTTATCATCTGGTTTAGGCACTGTTCCCTTTACTCATGTTCAATGAGTCCAGCCTCTTTCTGCTGTTTGGACTGCCATCTCAGTCATCAGCAAGTCTTGATAGAGTCCCTCCCAGATTGGTTGAGGTTTGGATTCTCTCCATGACTGGATCAGAACCCAGCTGCTGGGCTGACATTGATGGGCAGCAAATTCAAGAGGTGGGGTCTGAGCCAGCAATCCACAGTGTCTGAGAGATGATAGAGTAGAAGACAAGGCCAGTATAAAATTCTTAAGGAAATGATCCTTCATGTCTAGGGAGGGGAGCTCTCCAGTCCTGTGGAAAGGCAAACCAAAAAGCATTTCATAAGGGGAAATTCCCAGTTCTTTTCTTGGGTCAGTCCTGATTCTTAGTAGAGCTATAGGTAAGCACTTGATCCAGGGTAACTCTTACCCATAATGGAGAATGATTTGTTCAAGGATAACTTTAGAAGTTCCCAATTCTGTAGTTGAGGATAAAAGGTAGGCTTCCACCCATCTGATGAGGTGGTCTACAATTACCAAAATATACTTTAAATGATGTATTGTGGCATTTCAGTGTAATCAACATGAATTCTCTGGAATGGTCAGAGGCCCAGCTCTCTTCCCTCGTGTACCTGTTTTCTCAAGATGTTTTTATTAATCTTCTGACAAATTATGCACCATTCACATATTTGTTTAGCAAATGTATGAAGGCCTACACATCCAAATTGTCTAAGTACTAAATCACACATAGCTTGTACCCCGCAATGACTCCCCTGGTGTAAGACTGCTAATACCTCCCTCATTATTTGTTTATTCAACATTTGCCTACCATCTGGGAGGAACCATTTCCCCTGATCACTTAAGGTTGCTCTTAACTGTTCCAGCTCTTTTGCTTCTTTGGCAGAGAAAGTAGGGACCCCAAACTCTTCAGGGATAGAGGGTATCAGGACCATTAGTTTTAAAGGGAGACAGAAAGAGGCCTCCTTAGCCTTCTCTTCAGCTAACCTATTGCCTTCTGCCTCAAAAGTAGGGCCCTTCTAATGTCTGTTTATATGCACCACTGACATTTCTATAGGTAAGAGTATATTGGTTAATACTTATTTCACCAACTCCCCATGAACCATTTCTTTTCCTTTGCTGTTGATTAATCCCCTGTCTTCCCAGATCTTTCCAAAGTTGTGAACTACCCCACAGGCATACTTAGAGTTGGTGTAGATTGTACCATCTTTTCCCTCTAATAATTTGAGGGCTTGATTTAGTACATACAACTCACAAGTTTGAGCTGACCACTTATTGGGCAATTGGCTACCTTCTTTCACTTCACAAGTTACCCTGTCTACAACTGCATAGCCATTGTAGCATCTTTGGTACAAACTCTATGCTTCATCTCTCATTTTAGCATCTTCAAATACACATTTATTTGCTTCTTGAACAACTCAAGTTTCTGGGTCTGTGTGGGATCTCAGCTATCTGAAGGACTCTGGCGATCTAATTAAGACCTACCCTGAATGGATGTGGTCACACCTCCAGGGGAAAAAAAACAATAAAAAATCTCACCCAACAAGACTGGATTAAAGACTGTGGCTATTCTGGGGTCCAAAACAGTTTCAATCTTGCACAGTATACAAAGCCACTAGGGAAAGCTCTGAAAATCAGTGTCAAGGGAGTTGAGAGAGTGGTCTTTCCAGAACCCCAAGGAGTTGAACCAAGGTTACTTACAGCAAGTGCATACAAAAGGCCAGGTAAGGATAGAACAGGAATGGAGTGAGGGTCCAGAGGGCATGGATAGGTCTTGGAGGACCTATGCTAGAGCATAAATGAAAAATACATAAATCTGAGAATTTGCACAATATTTATGTGCATGAGAAGACCAAAATCCACATGCAGTATGCGTTAGATACCTATTTTTTTACTATTTTAATTTGCATTTATTTCATTAATAAAACATTTATTTCCATTTGTATTTTTTCCATTCTTTTTTTATATCATTACCCCATTTTTCTGTTACAGATTATCATTTTTTCCCTCATTGATTTTAAAGAAAACTTTAGGCTCTGCTGCCTCTGCTATCACCTCATCCACCAGAGCCATTCACTGCTGTGTGGGGAGAGTGAGGCAGGGCTGCTGGGAGCACCATTGAGCCTGACTCAGTGAATGAGGACAAGACAATTGAGCTCATGTTGCCAAAGTGTATTTTTGGCATTTTGTTGAACAAAGCTGGATACCATAAACAGAATCTTGGAAGATGCTTGACTGCTGTCTTTTCTCAGACTAGTCTGAAAGGGAATATACCCATTCATTCTGGATTAGTGGATCTGAAGTACAAAATATTTTCCAGATAATTAATGGAACATCATCTGTGATCATCTCCAGAAAGAGGTCATCAGATGGAAACTATCAAAAAGAAAAGAGATTTGTTTGTTAAAAATTTTGACCAGTGCTCTGAATCAGATCAAGTGGAATTTGTGGAACATTTTAATTCATGAATATGTCACTGTCAGCATGGGCATATTAACTCTTACCTGAAGCCCATGTTGCAGCAATACTTTATTACTGCTTTACCAGAGCAGGGCTTAGATCACATAGCAGAAAACATTCTTTCCTACCTAAATTCCAAGTCTCTGTGTGCAGCAGAGCTTGTTTGTAAAGAATGGCAATGAGTGATCTCAGAAGGAATGCTTTGGAAGAAGATGATTGAATGAATTTTATTCACAGATCCTCTATGGAAGGGACTTTCAAATAAAAGAAGGTGGAATCAGTACCTGTTTAAAAACAGACTCACAGATGGCCCTACCAATTCATTTTGTAGGTCATTATACCCAAAGATTACCCAGGATATAGAGACTATAAAATCTAATTGGTGGTGTGGATGGCACAACTTGCAGAGGATTCAGTGCCACTCTGAAAATAGTAAAGCTGTCTACTGTTTATAGTATGGTGATGAAAAATTATCAGTGGCCTATGAGATAATTCTATTAAGATTTGGGATAAAACCAGCTTGGAATGTTTGAAAGTGTTAATGTGACACTGTCCTTTGTCTCCAGTATGATGAACATGTCATTGTAACTGGCTCTTCAGTCTCTAAAGAATCTGGGATGTGAACACAGGTGAAGTTCTGAATACACTGACCCACCACAATGAGGCTGTATTGCAGCTACACTTTAGCAATGGACTCATGGTGACTTGTTCCAAGGACAACTCCATCACCAGGTGGGACATGGCTTCTGCCACTGATACCACTTTATGCCATGTCCTGGTTGGCCACTGCACTACTGTCAATGTGGTAGTCTTTAATGATAAGTAAATCATGTGTTCCTCTGGTGACAGAACCATCAAACTGTGAGGCTTGAGTACCTGTAAATTTGTACTCTGAATGGGCACAAGTGAGGCATTGCCTACCTCCTGTACAGGGATCAGCTAGTTGTTAGTGGATCATCAGATAATACCATTAGGTTATGGGATATTGAATGTGGCACCTGTTTAAGAGTTCTAGAGGGACATGAAGAATTGGTCCACTACATCCACTATGATAACAAGAAGATTGTCAGCAGGGCCTATGATGGGGAAATTAAAGTTTGGAACTTGCAAGCCGCTCTCAACCCCTGCAGACCAGCAAGCACTTTGTATTTGTGCATGTTGGTGGAACATTCTGGTCTTGTGTTTCAGCTTCTGTTTGATGAGTTTCAAATCATCAGCAGCTGCCATGATGACACTATTTTCATTTGGGATTTCTTAAATGTGCCTCCCAGTGCCCAGAATGAGATGCACTCTCCCTCCAAAATGTATGCTTACACCTCCAGATGACAGTCTGCACTTTTACCCACTTCAGGGATTCCTAGTCTTGAACTACTGGCTGCATGGCTACCAAATGCCTAAGGGAGTTCATTTGTAGCTGAGTTAAGAAGCTGTAATTGGTTCTAGATGCTGGGTAGATGCAAAGCAGCCTAACTCTTCAAGTGAGGTACCTATTTTTGAATCATGGAGAGATTGAAAGGCTTTGAGCACCATGGGATAAATAACACATGAAACACAATGATTTTTATGTTATTTATAAGATATCTATAGTCACATTTTCATTATTAGCAACATAATCCATAGCCTTCTTATATGTGAGTTTAGGAGATGAGGGCCTTCCCCTCTTTCTCTTAGAGTAGACTTCATGTTTCTCTTGTTGAACTGGAGGGGTTATTTCCAGGTGAAGGACTGGGTATATGTGATAAGACAAGTTTTGATTCTCATGGATTCTTGCTCTGTCCTCAGCTTGGATGTTTAGTGCTTGGACTGTCTGAGAGTGAAAACCCAAAGGAAGATAGTTGGTGACAGAACTACTGACAATGGAACCAGTGGTGAGTAGGGAATCACTATTTCTACTTAGATTTAACTCTTTCTAAGATATGCAGATTTCCTGTACTGGTCTGTCACATTCTAAGTACACTCATGGGATACTCACATATTTGAGATCCACTTGTGTATACCCAGGACTCTGCTATAATTATGGTGGGTGAGGGAGTGGGTAAGAAATAATCTTCTCTACACCATCTACACTAATTTGTCCAGCCTCTATTAAAGCTGCATATTCACAGAAGAGATATGAGAGGATTTATTTTCTTCATGCATCCTATGGCCTCAGTGTGGAAGTAATTCACTCATTCACTATTTTAGTGGTAGTGCTGTGCTTAGGATTTTGGTGAACATAAGGGATAGAGATGAGAAATTGCACAACTTAGTCCAATAGGGAGGCAGATGTTTCATCAGGTGAGCTCAGTGAGTCCAGTGTTTTGAATGCTGGGGTCAGGTCTATGCCATGTTCAGGAAAGCACAAGAAAGAGGACAGTAAAGACAATGAAAAGGAATGTATTTATTTTGTCCAATACTTCTTACAGTTTTGAGAGAATATTTTCACATTTTGAAAAGATGTTTGAAATTCTCATTACCATCTTGTCCCCAGTTAACCATTTTCTCTCTTTTAAAAAACGTGTACAACTTTGTAAGTGGAAGCAATGGACAGGTAATATTGTTTCCTTATTTTAAGCTGTACACACAGGAGGAGTATTGTATGTATAGTAAAATTTTAGGACCAGTGAAAATATTTGAAGAACTATCAAGAGAACAAAACAAATAACTAGTCTGTTTGTCACTGAATAGAATCAAGATGAGTATACAAGAGACACAATGTAAGCTCCAGTTTGGAGGTCCAGGTAATTATTGAGTATGGGAGGACTCCTACCATAGGAAGAGTCACCCTAGGACTGTCCTTTAGAATAGTAGTCTCCGGGGGCCCTGGTTTTTCCTACTAAACAGCTTACCCTCACATCTCATAATAAAATCCTGAGTTTTTAGAGGTGAAAAAGGAATACTGAAAGAGGAATAATACTGTTCTGAAGTTCTATATAAAGACTGTACAATTCTGCAGAATTATGTATGCTCTTCAGTTATATCTTCCATTTTAATGAATAATAGATTTATCACTTTTACTTAACAGGTATTGGTTACATATGTATTATCAGCTCATTGGACTTTTCAAAACTTGTTGGATTTTGCTAAACCATTTCCTAGACAGAGAAACTGAGGTCATTGTAGATGCCTCAAGTTGGTGGAGTTGGATTTTAAATTTATATCTTAGTGCACATCAGATATTACATAATCGGGGAGTGCAAGAATAATACATGAAAAAGTAGTTCATTTCTCCAAAACCCTAGGGAGAGAGGGTTGCCATGTGAAGCCAGTAAGAAACATGAACAGCCCAGGTTCTGTGTGGGCAGCACATAGCTGAGCAAAAGGGACCCAAAGATTTAGGTTTGAAACCTGGGGAGTTATGTCTTCAAGGATGGAAAATTCTTAGCTAGCCCAAAGGTTAGTGTTGAGGCAAGTGTCTTGGCCAAAATGAGAAGGGATTCTGAGGCATAACACAAAATATACCTTATGATGAGTCTGTGGATTTACTTGTATTTGATGAAAGAGATTTAGTTATGAATTCTTGAGAGAAAATTTTATGATCACCATCTGGAAGTTATTATTTTCAGATTTTTTGGCAAATTTTCAGGTTATATCATTCCACCTGTTATGCAATATTGCCTTATGGTGAAGTTTTATGTATTCAGAGTGTATATGTCTCTGTGAGTGTATCTGATAGATGCTGGGTAAGCAGTAAGAATGATCTAACTGGAATCCCAAACACAGTTTGAGCATTTTGTACACAACCACTACCCTTCTTCATGGCTCTCATTTCACCCAATGTACTCTGGTTATTGATAGGGATGGCATTGACTGAAGCAAAATACCTATGTCATTTTAGGAATCAGTGACCTTCAGTGATGTAGCTATCAGCTTTACCAAGGAAGAGTGGGCCATGCTGGACATGAACCAGAGAAAGATGTTCAGAGATGTTATGCTGGAGAATATCAATCATCTGGTGTTCATGGGTGAGTTTCTCAAAATATTCTATCTATATACAGCTTTCTATCTATTCATCCATCCATCCATCTATTTAATCTAGCATTAAGTTGTTCAAGTATCTAAACAATGGCCCCATGTGCCACACTGATCTCTACTGTGATTCTTTCATAGCTCTTATGGGTACTTAAAAGAAACTTGGTGTTTTTGTTTATTCCCTATGTCTTATGTGTCCCACCAGTGGCATGTGATTTTCCACTCTAAAATTTCAGGTCTTTCTTGCTGTTCAATCTCCAACATTAATAGAATGCAATAATTTTATTTCTATGGACAAAATAAGTATTCTCTAGATAATTATTATCCACTAGGGACTGTAGTGAAGTTCTGGCACATGGAAGGCATACTATTTTCCACATAGAACATAGATTGTTTTGGTTGAGCTTATGTTTATTGGATGATTTTATAAAATATACTTCAACCATTTTGTAATCCTAATTTCTCCTGGTATGAAAATATTGAAGATACTGTAGTCCAGGAATTTAGGCATGGGCATCAATATGTCCTTAGTGTTTTTGACTGAAGGTCAAGAATCATCATTTGCAGGAAAAGGATTTTCAATCTACTGTATTTAAGTTATACTTCCTTGTGCTGTTCATAAGATCTTACCTTCTGTTCCTCATAGTCTGTCCTGGACTTGATGATCATGAACTTATATCACTATAAATCTCAAAATCTATGCTTCTATTTCTCATAAATAGGGTGTCAGGTCTGCATATCAGAAGTGTTTTCACAGTCAGAACAAGGAGAACTGTGGAGAGAAGGATTAAGATATCTCCAAGTACAGAGTCCAGGTGAGCTCCAAGACTCTGTACTTCACTATGAGGAGGGTCATTGTCACTGAATGAGCAGGTCCTTAGAAGTATCAACAGAAGATTTCCTGAATGAAGTTGTATCTCTGAAATATATGCTATGAATTTGGGGGAAAATCTCCTCAAATTTGTGATTTTTTCAATTCAAGAATCCATCTGTGATTGTTTTTTGCTTAGGGAAAGGATATTTGTGTACTTACAGGAGTTAAACTTTCACATAATGGCCTGTGTTCTGGTCCTCCTGTTTGAGGATTTTCCCTCTCTTTACCACTGAATATCCCATCTTCTTATCTTCTTATTTTCCTTTACTTTAATGCTGAAAATTTTTTGTCAATTTCCAGAAGTGTTTCTACCTCCTAAAGTACACCTTAATTTTACATTGTTATCCAATCTAAATGACAATATTTGAAAAATAATCACATGATAATTGAGGGTTTTCAAATATTTCATTCTGCTTATGCCACTCTATAATGCTTTCAAAATTGTTGCAGGCAGGGAAAATGGCCATAAAAAAGAAGAAATGATAACCATGCATCATATCTCTAAGAAGAACACATCTACCAACCAGACAAAGGTAAGTTTCATGATTGTGAGCATTTGTCTCCCAATTAGAGAGATAGGATTGAATAATTTAGGAGATCATCACAATCACCTGAGTAATTACAGATGGTATTATTTACTCTCCCATCAAAAAGTTGTGGATAGTTTCAGTTAAGCAAAAAATTAACCTGAGCTAAAAACCATAACCTGTAGTCTTATAAAAGGACAATTGCATAAACATAGTTCATATACCTATTCTTTGAAACATAATGAAGTTTTCAAAATTAATTAGATATCTCTGCAGTTGAGATGATACAAAAGAGAAAATCTGTGCATATAAGAATGTAGTACCCTGTGTACATGGAACTATTATAATGAAGGATAGCTGGAGACTCTGAATGATTAGACTAGAGAATTATGTTAATAAATATATGTGGACACATCATTAACAGTGTCTTTTTTCATTTATACCAGCAGATTTTTCACACTGAAGAGGATCCCCTTGAAAGTAATGATTTGGGAGAATATTTCACTCACTCCACAATGACTGACATGGGAAAGAAACCCAATGTAAACAAACAATTTCAAAGAGTTCTCAATTGTCATTCATTCACTGGTCAAAGTAAGAAAATTCAAACTGGATGTAAGTCATATAACTGTCATCTATGTGGAAAAGTCTTCAAAAGTAGTTCTGGCCTTAGAAAACTTGAGAAAATACACACTGGAGAAGAGCCATATGGCTACCATCTACGTGGGAAAGACTCCACTGGTAGTTCTACCCTCAGACAACATGAAAGAATTCACACTGGGGAAAAACCCAATATCTGCAATGTATGTGGGAAATCCTTCAATCGTTGTGGTAACCTTAGGCGACATGAAAGAATTCACACTGGGGAGAAACCATATGTCTGCAGTGTGTGTGGAAAATTCTTCAGTCAATGTGGTACCCTTAGAGAACATGAAAGAATTCACACTGGAGAGAATCCCAATATCTGCAAAATATGTGGGAAATCCTTCAGTCATTGTGGTAACCTTAGGCAACATGAAAGAATTCATACTGGGGAGAAACCCAATGTCTGCAATACATGTGGGAAATCTTTCAGGCATTGTGGTACCCTTAGACAACATGAAAGAATTCACACTGGAGAGAAACCGAATATCTGCCATATATGTGGGAAATCCTTCAGTCGTTGTGGTACCCTTAGGCAACATGAAAGAATTCACACTGGAGAGAAACCCAATATCTGCAATATATGTGGGAAATCCTTCAGTCATGGTGGTAACCTTAGGCGACATGAAAGAATTCACACTGGGGAGAAACCCAATGTCTGCAATCTATGTGGTAAATCCTTCAGTCAATGTGGTAGCCTTAGGCGACATGAAAGAATTCACACTGCAGAGCAACTACATGTCCACCATCTATGCAGGAAATCCTTCTATGTATATGATAAACTTAGGCAACATGAGAAAACTCACACTGGGGAGAAACCATAAGTTGGCCATCCATGTGGGAAATGCTTCCATCCACATGGAAAACTGAGGCAACATGAGAGAACTCACACTGGGGAGAAACTATAAGGCTGACATGTGGGAAACCCTTCCATTTATGTGGTAAACTTAGGTTACATGAACTCACAGTGAGAAGAAACTAGTATATGGGAAATGCTTCACTGATTGTCTCAGATGACATAAGGTAATTAACACTGGGGAGAAAACATTTCTCCCATCTAAGTAGGAAAACCTTTAGACATTATTCTGCTATTGGACGTCAGAGAACTCATTAAATATGTTTTGCTTATGGAAGAGTCCTTAGCCACAGCTCTAACATTTAAAATAAAATATTTCACACAGGAGTTTAATAAATATCTCTCAATGTAATAAATGTGTAAATGCAAATAATAACATGATTTTACTATTTTAGTATGAACTCAAAGTCTGTGATTTCCTATATTAAATTTCAGCTTAGCTCCATCCTTCAGGATACAAGTATAGCTCAGAGTAGGAATAACCCCTAAACCATAAAAATGGACAAAAATATCCTTACTAGGAGGAGAATATTCTAGGAGAACAAGATATAATATTTGATGGCATGGCTACTCAATGAAAAAATGTGAGAAATTACAAAGCAATGTGTAGAATACATGTGAAGTTTCACATTGTATAATACATTCTATGTAGATATAGAATGAAGAAAATTCTTTGGTGTTTTCAATTTATCCATCAATGTTAAATTTTTCATACTGAGGAAATGTCAACACTAAAATCAAGGTGAAAAAGTGTTCAGCTAGAGTTCATACCAGGAATATCAGAATGGGAAAAATAACTATCAAGAATGCTTTACAACAAAATTCAGACATGAATTCAGAGTTTTTCCTTTTGACATATTAATGAAAAATAAATTAAAATGCAGGACTGTGAGGTGGTCTGGAACTGCTGCATGCAGACTTTTGTAATGAGTTGTAGGCAGGGAAATCAGAGTTCTTTTCAACAGATTAGCACATGCACATATTTATGAGGTAAAAACTGGCTGAAAATTCTAATTTTCAACTTCTATTTTTTGATACAACTCTAAACATAATTATGATGACTAGGTTAAATCACAAAATATCTTTAAATGTTAACTGACAAATGTACAACCAAAGATGATCTGTCATAATTCTTATGTACTGTTAACAAGTATGTACAGAGCAATAATAAACAACATAGATAAATAACAGATAACTTGGGATTCATTTCTGGTAATACATGTTCCCTTTTAAATGTTTTTACTGGTCTTTCAACTTAAAATGTAAGTAAAATTAAATCTTAGATTAATAAGGTTGTAAGTCCTGGGGTATTTGGGGATATGGGAATGGAAAATCCCCACAATCCTGATCAGGCATTTGCTCATGCCATGCATTAAAACTGTGATGCCATTATCTTCAGGGGGGTGGGTCAGGCAATGGCAATGAAGGGACACTTTCTAAGGGGGCTGAAATGATGGGTGTTTGGGCAGTTCTGGGCATGACTTGCCCAATGACATTTCCCAGCCATGGGGTCTGTTCTGGTTCACCAATGCTGCCAGAATTCAAATACCAGAAATGGATTGGCTCTTATAAAGTGGATTTATTTGGTTACAAAGTTACAGTCTTAAGGCCATGAAGTGTCCAAGGTAAGTCATCATCAATCAGGTACCTTCACTGGAAGTGTCTGGAAAACCTCTGTTAGCTGGTAAGGCACTTGGCTGGCATCTGCTCCAAAGTTCTGGTTTCAAAATGGCTTCCTCCCAGGATGTTCCTCTCTAGGCTGCAGTTCCTCAAAAATGTCACTCTCAGTTGCTTTTGGGGTGTTTGTCCTGTCTTAACTTCTCTAGAGCAAGAATCTGCTTTCAATGGCTGTCTTCAAACTGTCTCTCATCTGCAGCTACTCTCTCAGCTTCTGTGCATTCTTCAAAGTGTCCCTCTTGGCTGTACTAGCTTGCTACTTATGTCTGATCTTATATAGTTCTTCAGTAATTTAATTAAGACCCACCCTGAATTGGCAGGCCAACACCTCCATGGAAATTATCCATTTATATTCATCACCCACAGTTGAGTAGGGCACATCTCCATGGAAACACTCAAAGAATTACAATATAATTAACACCCATAGGTCTGCCCACACAAGATTTCATCAAAGATAATGGCATTTTGGGGGACATAGTACATTCAAACAGGCACATTCCACCCCCTGGACCCCAAAATTACATTATCTTTCCATACACAAAATAATTCATCCCACAGCAATATCACAAAAACTTAAATCATTTCAGTTAACAATAAGGTACCAACAAAATCAATTATAGGCATGGTCAGTCCTAAGGCTTAATTCTCCTTCAGCTGTGGATCTATGAACTTAGAACAAGTTATGTGCTCCCAATATACAAAGGAGGGACATTCATAGGATAAATGTTCCCATTACCATAAGGAGAAATAGTAGGGAAAACAGGGTTTAAGGGACCAAAACAGTTCCCAAAGCCCCAGGACAAACCCCATTGGATTTCAAAGTCTAAGAATCATTAACAGAACAATGTTGCATCCTTGGGGTTTGAGACAGTGGGATTCCTAAGGGCCTTTTGACAGCCCTTTCCTCTCCAAATGCTGGGGTGGGTTCTCCAAATATCCACACATTCAACATATCCACACATTGGGGAGACCACCTTCTTGGCCCCACCTTCAAACATCAGGGCAGCACTCAGACACCCTTCCATTTCCAGGGCACAAACTCCACCCCTTCAGAACAGTCAGGTGGCAGCCAGGCTCTCCCCAATTCCCTGGGAATGTGCTCTACCCTCTTTGGGACCTGGGTGACAAAACTCTTCCAGAGCATTGAGGCTGAATGCCCACCCTTGACCTCCAGGGCAAACTCACTCTTTCCATGCATGTGGGCCACTCCACTATCCCAGCCCAAGATCTCTTGACTCCAGACCTCAAACTCCATGGCTCTGACTTTGAAGAAATTCTTCCTTCAATATGTTCCTTGTCTGTCTCCTCCAGTCCAGACCAGCAATGTCTCTGTCTATAAAGACCTTGCAAAAATTCTATTGGCTTCACATGAAGCACACAAGGGTCAAAGCCATCAGACAATAGGACTTTCCACAAATCCTTTCTGGATAATTCCATCTCCAATCTTGGCTTGTACTTAAATGGTGGCTGGATTCCATGTTTGGTTACATCCTCACATTGGGCTGTAGCTTCTGGGATTCCACCCCCTGGAGGCATGTAATTTTCTAAGCCATCAGCTTCTGGTTTCTTTGAACCCAAGAGTTCAGTTCTAAGTTTATCTCTCTCCACTTGCATTTTACTATAAGGTGCAAGGAGAAGCCAGGGTACAGTCCTCCACATGCAGTCTGGAGATCTCAGCTAAGTGTTCCAGGTTGTTGCTTTCAAATTATTCCTTCCATATGACACCAGCACTCTATTTTGCCAAATTCTCTGCCACTTTAAAACACCTTTCTTCCAGTTTGCAAAAACACATTCATTGTTTCTGTTCAAGGCCTCCTCAGAAGTGCCTTTAGAGTCCATATTTCCACAATCTCTTCAAAGCCATTTAGGCCTTTTCTATCAAGCTTCTCATAATTCTTCCAGAATCTTCCCCTTATCCATTTAAAAGTCTGTTCCAACATGTCTAGTATTTTCAAACACAGCAGCACCAGCACCCTACTCCTGGTACCAAAATCTGTTCTAGTTTGCTAATTCTGCTGGAATGCAAAACACCAGAAATGGATTGGCTTTTCTAATGGGGGTTTATTTGGTTACAATCTTACAGCCTTAAGGCCATAAAGTGTCCAAGGTAAGTCATCAACAATCGGGTACCTTCACTGGAGGATGGCCAATGGTGCCCAGAAAACCTTGTTAGCTGGAAAGGCATGTGACTGGCACCTGCTCCAAAGTTCTGGTTTCAAAATGGCTTTCTCCCAGGATGTTCCTCTCTAGGCTGCAGTTCCTCAAAAATACCACTCTCAGTTGCACCTGGGGTGTTTGTCTTCTTAGCTTCTCTGGAGCAGAAGTCTGCTTTCAATGGCTGTCTTCAAATTGTCTCTAATCTGCAGCTACTTGCTCAGCTTCTGTGCATTTTTCAGTGTCCCTCTTGGTGGTACTAGCTTGCTCGTTCTGTCTGATCTTAAATCATGCTCCAGTAATTTAATTCACACCCACCCTGAATGGGTAGGCCCACACCTCCATGAAATTTATCCAATCACAGTCATCACCCACAGATGGGTGGGGCACATCTCCATGGAAACACTCAAAGAATTACAACCTAATTAACACTGATAGGTCTGTCCACACAAGTTTACATCAAAGATAATGACATTTGGGGGGACGTAATAAATTCAAATTGGCACAGGTGTCTGTTGAGGAAAAATAAATCTGTAGGAAAAAAGCAATCACAGACAAAAGCAATTATGTGATACCTTCAGCACTTAATTTCTTCCATCCTAAACCCATAGTACTATTGTTTTTAAACACACAAAAGATGTGAGAGGAAAATCCAGGGCACTGCATTTGATAATGGTATTTTCTTTTAAAAAGATTATGATATTATAAAGTGTTCTGAAATGATTTGTATACAGATTTTAAAACTTAGATCATTTCTTTACTTGCAGATTGCCAAGTGGCAGGAGGATCTCTGCACAGCAAAGTTTTCCAGGGGTAACTAGAATACTGCACAGGTGATCCCATCCCAAAAATATAAAAGAAAATATCATTTATTTTAATACATAGGTAAAGAATGATTTTTCAATATAAAGAATTTTTGGCATAATTTTCCATTTATGTTTTTAATCCACATATCCATTTAAAACAGTATGCTTAAAGTTAAGGCAATATTTCAAAATATTTAGGGTTGAATTATGCACAGAATGGGCTAGAAGCTGTGTGTATGAATTGCAGAAAAATGCTTATATTTTCTTTCAAAACATGCTATGAGAAATCCCTAGAATTACACCTGAAGTATAAGGGGCTTATGTATATATCTTATTTTAATGACAAGGATTCACTTATTTACTTTGTACTTCCTGAATATGTAACATAGAGGTTAGCAAAGAGAAGATAACAGGCAAATATTTGTGGTATTATTAATTAAATAGCAATGACAATAAAATATGCAATTTTTAAGATAAATGGAGCCAAACAAAATTAAATGTATTTAAATATTTAAATTAGTATTCTTCATATTGAAACTTTGGGCAGCAAGAGGAGCCCCCCAGTTTTGCTGACATCAGTTCCACTAGGTACTGTAATCCAATCACTCTGAACTTTCATTAACAATTATCAATTCTGCTTAAAACTGCTGAGACTGAGTATTTCAATTCAATGAATAATATAATAATACATTGGCTTGGTCTCATTGTGTAAGTAACATCCCTATCAGTATTTTCTATTCCAATTTTATTAAAAAATAGCAGAGCAGGAGACAGTTGGAGTGATTCATGGAGGGGGTAAAGAGGAGGAAAAGAAGAAAACAGTAACATCAAACACAAGTTAATACTGTCTTCTCTTACACCGGAGAGGAAAGGCAGGGTTTCTGGTAAGGATCCAGTGATGTTTTAGGTGCAGGCATGGGCAAGTGGGAATCTGAGATGATTAAGACCATAGCAGTAATCATTCTGTTTTATAACCAGGCCATCTTTGTTCAGTTTTAGTTTACAATGTAGGGAAGAAATGGCACTAGAGAAAAACCCTTGGTATGTAAACCTTGGCATAAAAATAGAGCACTGTTGTAATTTCAAATAGCTAATTCCCTTGAGATGGCTCTAGGAAAGCAAATATCTTCCATGATTCTTAGAAATCCAATTACATTTCTGTTATTGATTTCTAATTTAGTTTAGCTATGCTCAGACAACATAGTCATTATGATTTTAACTGGAGCATGTTGATTTTTGGCTTAGTAAATGGACTATTTGGATATATGCCAAAAATGTACTTGAAAAAAATTTTGTACTCACAGAGTAGTAATCTGTATGTCCTATTTAAGACAAATTATCCCATTGTGTTATTCAAGTGTTGTGTATAATAATTAGATTTTATTCATATCCCCAACTATGATATTGGAATTTTAAGAATTCTCCTCCATGATATGTCATTTCTTGCAGTATATTTCCAGTTATGTCATAAGTGCATACAAATTTGTTATTGTTAAATCTTCCTATTAAATCAACTTTCTTATCATGAAGAAAAATCTCTTTTTATGGAGATATACTCCCTGCATCTGGTCTACATTTTTTTACTAGAATTCAGCCATTTGCTTTAATGACTGTTTTTGGGGGGTGGCTTGTTTTACATTATATATTTTGCCATCTTCTTTAAAATTTTATTTTTGATATATATTTTTCTGCTTATTTTAAGTATTATTACTTATCAAGAGCTTACAGTTCCTTATTTTACTTTCTCATTCCAATTGACAAATTTTGTGTTATAATTAGGTCATTCCATTCATTTAAATTTAGTGTCATTAGTGGCACATGTTGAATTTCTGTCTACTCTCATGCTTTTGGTTTGCTATTTGTCCCACCTTTTCTGTGTTCAATATTTCTTCTATTGAGTTGATAAAGTGTATTTTTCCTTTTTTACCTTGTATTAGATTTTCAGTTATAAAATCTTATCTCAATAATTTTAGATATTACCCTAGAGATTTCAAAATTGATCTTCAACTTATTACATTCTATCTTGTTTCCATCATTAATTGACAGATCACTCATATGAACAATTATCCAAATAAATAACCAGATTTTGTTCCACGTGGCCCTAGATTTATTTTAAGGGTGATTGTTTTTAAATATGCATTTAGATTATTTATATAAAAATAAATGTCATGATTGCTGTCACTGTCACAGTTCTGAGTACTTAAGAATAATTTTGTTTCATTCTATTCAAACTTTCCCACAGAGGACTTCCCTTCCCTCAGCACCCCCATACAGAGGATGGCAAATAATTGTGGTTAATCTGGCTGCCTCTAGAGCCAAACAGCCTATGTTTCTAGGCAGGATCTACAACTTAAGGGTTGTGTTCACTTTAGTAAGTTATATTTTCTTGACTTCCTGAACCCACATATTTACACTTTGTTCTTCATTCCTTGCTGCATCCAGTGTATCCATCTGGAATGATTTCCCTCAGCCTGCAAACCATCTGTTAACATTTTTGTACCATCCAGCTGTTTTCCATGAACTTTCTCTGCTTTAGTTTGTCTGAATATATATTTCTTTGTTTAATACTTTCATACATATCCATTTTTGATGTCAGACACTGACTATTATGACTACTCAATGTCCATATAAATAGAATCATATAGTATGTATTCTTTTGTAGTTGACATATATATATATATATATATATATATATATATAATTTTTGGCTGGGGGTGATTTGTTTTGCTAGGAGTGTTCCACCAGATTTATTGCCCATATTGTAGATATTCAATCCCCTAGTATTTGACATTGTGTTTATTACCATGTTTTAGCTATTGTGAAAAACAAATTTCCTTTAAAATTGCTATACTTGAGTTGGTGGACCTAGACACTCATTTTTCTTGAGCATGTAAGAGATAAATTTCTGGATCAAAAATAGATGCATGTGAAAAGTGGGTAGTGAGAAGCAGAAGAGCAAGCACTAAGACTCAGTTCTTCCAGCATAACAAATATTATACAAGTAGAACCTGTCTGAAACAGCTATTTTGAATCTCCAAAAATGAGAGAAATACTGTACACCATCCAGGGAAGAGCAGGAGTAAGAGTCTGACAAATTACAGTAAAGAACAGAAAATTGCTCTCATCACAAGGTGGTTACTGTCACACATATCCCACTCTTGCTGCACTTCACAAAGTTTCCAACCCTTGACAAGCTTGCTGATGACATAAAGATATGTGAAAATCTTTGCCAAAACCAAGTAGTAAAAACACCCCTTTGGAGGTTACTGACTGTGATGGTTTACTCTCCTATAGATTCTGCCTCCCCAGGAGGTGATTATCCACTTGGGGACTTGACTCCAACCACTATGGAAGAGGCCACCTCTGGAGTAACCCCTGGGACTTTGCTGAGTACCACAGTCACCTCATTTCCTGAGATTCCTGACACCATTCCTCCAGGATCTCCACCCTTAGAAGCCCCCATGACCCCAGTAACATATGGTTAACCCCAGAAAAATATGCTTGGACAGAAATGGAGTCCACAAATACAATAATTGTTGTCCCAGAAGGAGAAGAGAAAAGTAAAATGCTTGGAGGAGGATTTGAGGATAAAATTGGGAACTCTTCCCACCTTACAAAAGACATAAATATACAAAGAAGAAGCCCAACAATCTCCAAATACAATAAATCCAAATAGAACCACTCTGAGGCATATACTAATCAGATTGTCAAATGTTGAAGAGAAGGAGAAGGTCCTGAAAGCAAGACAGAAGTGATTCACCACATAAAAGAGAAACCATGTAAAACTAAGTACTGCTACTGAACAGGCACCATGGAGGTGAAAAGGCAGAGGTATGACATATTTAAAATGCTAAAAGAGCAAAAGTTGCCAGCAAAGACTGCATTATCTAGCAAAACTGTACTTTAAAAGTGAGGGAGAGTTTAAAATTTTCACAAATACATGCTGAGAGAATAGGTTGACAAGAGATCTGTCATGCAAGAAATACTAAATGGAGTTCCGCTTACTGAGAAAAAAGTCAGGAGAGAGAGATCTGGAGAAAGGTACACAACATAAGAGTATTAGAAAACATATCTTAAAGGAAAAAAAAGAGAGAGAAGGGAAAAACAGAACTAAAAAAAAGGGTAAAGCTCAAGAACTGCATTCACAGTAATGAATTTGAATGGGAATGGATTAAACTCTCCAATTAAAAGATATAGACTGACTAAATGGATTAAAAAGTATGATCCATTGCTGTGCTGATTACAAGAGACTCATCCTAGACCTAGTGGCACAAAGAGATTGAAAGTGAAAGGATGGAAAAAATATTCCACAGACACTGTAACAAACAAAAACAGGGGTACCCATAGAAACATCAGATGAAATAGGTTTTAAATTCAAAATCAATATGATAAATTAATTACACTTAATATATATGTATATATATAAAGAAATATATGATTGCATTCAAAATAACAGTATATACATTTTCTCTAGTTCTCATGGAATGTTCTCCAGGAAAGATCAAAAGTTGGGGCACATTTCTGTCAATTTAAAATGACTGAAATCATTCAAACCACATTCTTTTACCATAATGGAATGCAGCTTGAAATCAATAACCACCAAAGAACAAGAACTTTCAAAAATAGATAGAGGTAAGGTGTAAATCTCCCATGCAACATGGGACATGACTCCTAGAGATAAGTCTGGATCTGACAAAAGAGATGAAGCATATAATGAAAACACTGGATATACATAAGGTAGAAATTGAAAGTTCAAAAAAACAACTGGCAGAATCTATGGAAATGACAGACACAACACAAGAGATGAAAGACACAATAGAGACATACAAAAGCAGATTTCAAGAGGCAGAAGAAAACATTCAGGAACTGGAGAACCAGAGACCTGAAAACCTACACACCAAAAAAGAGACAGAGAAAATAATGGAAAAATATGAGCCACATCTCTGGGAATTGAATGACAACACAAAACTGCAGGAATATACATGTCATGGGTGTCCCAGAAGAAGAAAAGGGAAGAGAAGCAGAAGCAATAATACAGGAAATAATGAAAATTTCCCATCTCTGATGAAATACATAAAATTATGGATCCAAGAAGGGCATCATACCCCAAACAGAATAGATCTGAATAGGCCTATGTCAAGACACTTAATAATCAGATTATGAAATGTCAAAGACAAAGAAAGAATCCTGAGAACACTAAAAGAAAAGCGATACATCACATACAAAAGAAGCTTGATAAGACTGTGTGAATTTCTCAATAGAAACCATGGATGCAAGAAGGAAGTGGGGTGATATATTTAATATACTGAAAGAGAAAAGCTACCAAGCAAGAATCCTATATCTGGCAAGATCCTTCAAATATGAGGGATCATGGGATTGAAAATGCTTTCTTGACCTAAAAGGGGAAGATAAATGAAACAACATAGTTTCCAGGGCTGAAAGATATCAAATGGTGTCAAGAGGTCATACTGGGGATTATTCTTATGCATTATAGAGATATGCCTTTATAGTTTTTAGTGTGTTAGAATAGCTGGAGGGAAATACCTGAAACTGTTGAACTACAACCCAGTAGCCTTGTTTCTTGAAGAAAATTGTTTAACTTTATAGCTTATATAGTTTGTGTGATTGTAGAAATCCTTGTGGCTCACACTCCCTTTATACATTGTATGGACAGATGAGTAGAAAAATGGGAACCAAAAGTAAATGAATAATAGAGGAGTCTGGGGGTCATGGGTTGTTTTGGATGCCCTTTTTACTTTTATTTTTATTCTTATATTAATTTTAATTTTTACCATTTTTTGGAGTAAGGAAAATGTTCAAAAATTGATGCTGGTGATGAATACTCAACTATATGATGATACTGTGAACAATTGATTGTACACTTTGGATGATATTATTATATGTGATCATAGCTCAATAAAATTGCAAGTAAAAATATATATTGGGGGTTAAACAAAACACTCTTGAACAATCAGTGGGTAAAAAAAGAAATTAGTAAATAACTAGAAAAATGCAAATGAGAACACAACATATGGAACCTATGGATGCAGTGAAGGTGGTCCCAAGTGAGATATTTATAACTCCAAATGCATACATAAAAAAGGAATATGGAGCCAAAACCAAAGGCCTAACTGAACAAATGAATAAACTAGGGAATTAAGAGCAACTTAACACTAATGCAAGTAGAAGAAAAGAAATAACAAAGATAATAAAGCAGAAATAAATGATCTGGAGAACAAAAAACAATAGAAGGAATAAATAAAACTAAAAGCTGGTTCTTTGAGATCAATAAGATTGACAAACACTTACAGGACTCTCAAAGACAAAAGAAAGAAGATCCAAATAAACAAAATCATAAATGAGAGAGCAGTCATTATTATGGACCTCAAAGAACTTTTTTAAATTCATAAGGGGGTACTATGACCAACTGTATGCCCACAATATAGACAACTTAGAAGAGATGGACAATTTCCTGGAAACAAACCTAGACTGACCTGAGAAGAAATAGGAGACCTCAATAAACAAATCACAAGAGATCCAATCAGTCATCAAGCATCTTCTTACAAATATAAACCAAGGGTCAGATGTGTTTAAAGGGGAATTTTACAAAACACACAAAAAAGGACTGGCACCATTCATGCTCAAATTCTTTCAAAATATTGAAGAAAGTTTGGTACCTAATTAATTTTATGAAGTTAACATCACTCTATCACCAAAACCAGATAAAGATACTACAAGAAAAGAAAACTACTGGCCAAGCTCCCTAATGAATATAGATGTAAAAATTCTCAACAAAATATTGCAAGTTGAATCCAAAGGCACATTAAAGGAATTATACACCACAACCAAGTGGGGCTCATTCCAGGCACACAAAGGTGGTTCAACATAAGAAAATCAGTCAAAGAAATTCAACACATAAACAAACTGAAAGGGATAAAACAAATGGTAAGTTGATAGATGCTGCAAAAGCATTTGACAAAATTCAGCATCATTTTTTGATAAAAAACTATTCAACATGTCAGAATTGAAGGAAATTTCTTCAACATGATAAAGGGCATATGTGAAAAACCCAAAGGCAACATGGTCCTCAATGGTGAGAGAATGAAATCTTTCCCTTAAGATTGGGAATGAGATAAGGATGCACAATGTCACCACTACTATTCAACATTGTGCTACAAGTTCCAGCCAGAACAATCCGGCAAGTAAAAGAAATAAATGCATCCAAATTGGAGAGAAGGAAGTAAAACTTTCATTAATTTTAGATGACATGGATGTATTTTTAGAGAATTCTGAGAAATTGACAGCATAGATACTTGAGCTAATAAATTCAGCAAAATGTGAGGGATACAAGATTAATGTGCAAAAATCAGTAATGTTCCTTTATACTAGTAATGATCTAACTGAATAGACAATCAACAAAAAAATTCCATTCACAGAAAAATCAAGTACCTGGGAAGAAACTTACCAAGTATGTGAAGAACCTAACAGAGAAAATTACAAAACTTTATTAAAAGAGATCAAAGAGGGCCTATATAGGTGAGAAGGTATCCCATGTTCATGGATAGGAAGGCTAAACATCATTAAGATGTCAATTCCACACAAATTGATTTACTGATTCAACACAATCCAATAAAAATTCAAACAACCTACTTTGCAGACTTGGAAAACTAGTTATCAAATTAATTTGGAAGAGAGAGGGAACTTGAATTGCAAAAAAGAAACATAAAAAAGAAGAATGAAGTGGGAGGACTTATATTTCCTGAACTGAAAGCCACAGTAGTCAAAAGAGCATGGAGAGAGGGTGGGGCAAGATGGAGTGGTGAGGTGCATGTTTTAGTTACTCCTACAGGGCAATAGGTAGAAAGCCAGGAACTGTGTGGACCAGAAACTGCAAAGCAATTTTACTTTGGGCACAATTCATACAACACTCATGAACAAGTGGAACAGCTGAGACCAGCAAACTATGAAAGATTTTGCAGCCAGGGGACCCACACCCCTCCCTGCCAGGATCAGTCCCATGGAGGAGGGGCCATCAGTGCTGGGAATGAGGAGGGAGAACTGCAGTTGTGGCCCTTATTGGAAACTCATTCTACTGGTGACTGACAGGAAACACTCTTCTGGTGACTGGCAGGGAACACTTCTGCCAGTCACCAGGCACACAGTGCAGAGCTTCCTCAGACAATGCAGTGTGATGGAAAGTGTCTCCAACAACACACTTACATACCACAAAATTGGGCATGGACATAAGCCTTCCCTGCACCCTCAGCTTGTCCCCAAGTTGGCAAGGCAGAGCAGTGTAAATTAACATGCCCCATTCAACCATCCTTTCAGCAGACTGGTAGTGTCCCTACACAGCCCTGCAGCCCAGAACCACCCTGGAGGGACAGTGCTCACCTGTGACACAACACAGTCATCCTGCAACAGAGGACCTGGGAGTGCATGGCCTGGAAGAGGGACCCACTCACAAGTTTCAGTGGCCATACACCAATACCAAAAACTTGTGGGTCAGTGGTAGAGAAAAACTGTGGCAGGAATGAACTGAAGGAATAGATGATTGCAGCAGCTTTAAATCTCCAGGAACACAAGGGAGATTTGACTGTTAGAGCCACCCCCTCCCTAACCACCCAGACACATGTCCCATAAACAGGGTGGGCAACACCAACTGCACATGCAAGCTTGGCAAACCAATTGGACCCAACAAGACTCACACCCCCAGTCACCACAAAGATAAAGCATGGAAGAACTCACTTGAGGGGAATAGGTGGCTCACAGACACCACCTACTGGTTAGTTAAAGTGTACTCCATGAAGCTGTAGATCTGACAAATTAGAGATAAGGATGTTAATTGGTCTACAAATCCTAAAACAACCCTATTAAGTTAAGTAAATGTCAAGAGGCCAAAAACAGAAAATTTTAAAGCATGTAAAAAAACCAGATGATATGGATAACCCAAGCCCAAGTACCCAAATCAAAAGATCAGAGGAGACACAGTAATTGGAGCAATTAATCAAAGGACTAAAGACAAACAAAGAAAGCATGGCACAGGATATAAAAGATGTGAAGAAGAGCATGACACAGGATATAAAGGACATCAAGAAGACCCTAGAAGAGCATGAAGAAGACATTGCAAGAGTAAGTAAAAGAATAGATGATCTTATGGAAATTAAAGAAACTGTTGACCAAATTAAAAAGATTCTGGATACTCATAGTATAAGACTAGAGGGAGCTGAACAATTAATCAGTGACTTGGAAGATGACAAAAGGGAAAATGAAAGAACAAAAGAAAGAATGGGGAAAAATTGAAAAAAATTGAAATGGACCTCAGAGATATGGTAGATAATACAAAATGTATGTCTAAATATGACTCATTGGTGTTCTAGAAGAGGAAGAGAAGGGTAAAGTTCTAGGAAGAGTATTAAAAGAAATTGTTGGGGAAAACTTCCCAAATCTTCTAAACACCATAAACACACAAATCATAAATGCCCAGTGAACTCCAAATAGAATAAATCCAAATAAACACACTCTGAGACATATTCTGATCACAGTGTCAAATACAGAAGAAGAGGAGTAAGTTCTGAAAGCAGCGAGAGAAAAGCAATTCACCACATACAAAGGAAACAGCATAAGACTAAGTAATGACTACACAGCAGCCACCATGGAGGTGAGAAGGCAATGGCTTGACATATTTAAAATTCTGAGAAAGAAAAATTACCAACCAAGAATTCTTTATCCAGTGAAGCTTTCCTTCAAATTTAAGGGAGACCTTAAATTTTTCATAGGCAAATGCTGAGAGAATTTGCTAACAAGAGACCTGCACTATTTGACATACTAAAGGCAGCCCTACCAGCAGAGAATCAAAGAAAGGAGAGAGAGATGTGGAGAAAGGTTCAGTACTAGAGAGGTTCAGTATGGATACATTAAAGGACATTAATAGAGAAAGGGAAAAAAATATATATGACAAACATAAACCAAAGGATAAGATGGCTGATTCAAGAAATGCCTTCACATTAAGAACATTGAATGTAAATGGATTTAATTCCCCAATTAAAAGATATAGATTCACAGGATGGATCAAAAAAAATGAACCATCAATATGTTGCATACAAGAGACTCATCTTAGACACAGGGACACAAAGAAATTGAAACTGAAAGTATGGAAAAAATATTTCATGGAAGCTGCAGCCAAAAGAAAGCAGGACTAGCAATATTAATCTCAGATAAAATAGACTTTAAATGCAAGAATGTTATGAGAGGCAAAGAAGGCCACTACATACTAATAAAAGGGATAATTAAACAGGAAGAAAGAACAGCCATAAATGTTTATGCACCCAATCAAGGTGCCACAAATACATGAAAGAAACACTAGCAAAACTAAAGGAAACAATTGATGTTTCCACAATAATTGTGGGAGACTTCAACACCTTACTCTCTCCTATAGAGATATCAACCAGACAGAAGACCAATAAGGAAGTTGAGAAGCTAAACAATCTAATAAATAAATTGAATTTAACAGACATATATAGAACATTGCATCCCCAATCACCAGAATACACATTCTTCTCTAGTGCTGGTGGAACTTTCTCCAGAATAGATATATGCTGAGACATAAAACAAGTCTCAATAAATTTAAAAAAATAATATTATTTAAAGCATATTCTCTGATCACAGTGGAATACAATTAGAAATCAATAACCATCAGAGACTTAGAAAATTCACAAATACTTGGAGGTTAAACAACATGCTCCTAAACAATCAGTGGGTTAAAGAAGAAATAGCAACAGAAATTGCTAAATATATAGAGATGAATGAAAATGAGAACACAACACATGAAAATCTATGGAATGCAGCAAAAGCAGTACTGAGGTGGAAATTTATAGCACTAAATGTGTATATTAAAAAGAAAGAAAGAGCCAAAATCAAAGAACTAATGGATCAACTGAAGAAGCTGGAAAATGAAGAACAATCCAATCCTAAACCAAGTAGAAGAAAAGAAATAACAAGGATTAAAGCAGAAATAAATGACATAGAGAACAAAAAAACAACAGAGAGGATAAATAACACCAAAAGTTGTTTCTCTGAGAAGATCAACAAGATAGACAAGGCCCTAGCTAGACTGAAAAAATCAAAAAGAGAGAAGACCCATATAAAAAAATAATGAATGAGAAAGGTGACATTACTGCAGATCCCAAAGAAAATTTAAAAAAATAATAAGAGGCTACTATGAACAACTATGTGCCAACAACAGGATAATGCAGATGAAATGGACCATTTCCTGGAAACATATGAACAACCTAGAATGACCAGAGAAGAAACAGAAGACCACAACCAACCTATCACAAGCAAAGATATCCAGTCAGTCATCCAAAGCTTCCCACAAATAAATTCCCAGGGCCAGATGGCTTCACAGGGGAATTCTATCAAACTTTCCAAAAAGAATTGACAACAATCTTACTTAAACTCTTTCAAAACATTGAAGAAAATGGAACCCTACCAAACTCATTTTATGAAGCTAACATCAATCTAATACCAAAACCAGGCAAAGATGTTACAGAAAAGGAAAACTGCAGTCCTGTCTCCCCAATGAATACAGTTGCAAAAATTCTCAAGAAAATACTTGCAAATCAAATCCAAAGACACATTAAAAAAATCATACCCCATGACTAAGTGGAGTTCATAACAGGGATGCAAGGATGGTTCAACATAAGAAAATCAATGTATTGCAACACATTAACAAATGAAAAGGTAAAAAAATCAAATGATCATCTCAATAGATGCTGAAAAGCATTTGAGAAACCCAACATCCCTTTTTGATAAAACACTTCAAAAGGTAGGAATTGAACAAAACTTCTTCAATATGATAAAGAGCATATATGAAAAACCCACAGCCAGCAGAGTATTCAATCATGAGAGGCTGAAAGCCTTCCCTCTAAGATCAGGAACAAGACAAGGATGCCCACTGTCACCACTGTGATTCAACATTGTGCTGGAAGTGCTAGCCAGGGCAATCTAGCAAGACAAAGAAATAAAAGGCATCCAAATTGGAAAGGAAGAACTAAAACAGTCATTGTTTGCAGATGATATGATCTTATATCTGGAAAACCCTGAGAAATCAACAATACAACTACTAGAGCTAATAAACAAATTTAGCAAAGTAGTGGAATACAAAATTAATGCACATAAGTCAGTAATGTTTCTATTTGCCAGAAATGAACAAACTGAAGAGACACTCAAGAAAAAGATACCATTTTCAATAGCAACTAAAAAAAAACTAAGTACCAAGGAATAAACTTGACCAAAGATGTAAAAGACCTATACAAAGAAAACTACATAACTCTACTAAAAGAAATAGAAGAGGACCTTAAAAGTTGGAAAACTATTCCACATTCATGGATAGAAAGGCTAAATGTCATTAAGATGTCAATTCTACCCAAACTCATCTATTGATTCAATACAATTGCAATCAAAATTCCAACAACCTACTTTGCAGACTTGGAAAAGCTAGTTATCAAATTTATTTGGAAAAGGAAGATGCCTCGAATTGCTAAAGACACTCTAAATAAGAAAAATGTAGTGGGAGGACTTACACTCCCTGACTTTGAAGCTTATTACAAAGCCACAGTTGTCAAAACAGTATGGTACTGGCACAAAGATAGACATATTGATCAAAGGAATTAAATTGAGAACTTGGAGATAGACCCCCAGATCTATGGTCAGCTGTTCTTTCATAAGGCCCCCAAAGTCACTGAACTGGGACATAACAGTCTTTTCAACAAATGGGGCTGGGAGAGTTGGATATCCATATCCAAAAAATGAAGGAGAACCCCTACCTCACACTCTACATGAAAATTAACTCAAAGTGGATCAAAGATCTTGATATAAAAGACAGTACCATAAAACTCTTAGAAGATAATATAGGGAAACATCTTCAAGACCTTGTACTAGGCAGCCACTTCTTAGACTTTATACCCAAAGCACAAGCAACAAAAGAAAAAATAGATAAATGGGAACTCCTCCAGCTTAGAAGTTTCTGTACCTCAAAGGAATTTGTCAAAAAGGTAAAGAGGCAGCCAACTCAATGGGAAAAAATTTTTGGAAACCATGTATCTGACAAAAGACTGATATCTTGCATATATAAAGAAATCCTGCAACCCAATAACAATAGTACAGACAGCCCAAATATAAAATGGGCAAAAGGTATGAAAAGGCAGTTTTCTGAAGAGCATATACAAATGGCCAAAAAACATATGAAAATATGTTCACCTTCACCAGCTATTAGAGAGATGCAAATTAAGACCACAATGAGATACCATCTCACACCAATTAGAATGCCGTTAAAGAAACAGGAAACTACAAATGCTGGAGAGGATGTGGAGAAATTGGAACTCTTATTCTTTGTTGGTGGGACTGTATAATGGTTCAGCCACTCTGGAAGTCAGCCTGGCAGTTCTCTAGAAAACTAGATATAGAGTTACCTTTCGATCCGGCAATTGCACTTCTTTGTATATACCCAGAAGATTTGAAAGCAGTGACATGAACAAATGTCTGCATGTCGATGTTCACAGCAGCATTATTCACAATTGTCAAGAGATGGAAACAACCCAAATGTCCTTCAACAGATAAGTGGGTAAATAAAATGTGGTGTATCCACATGATGGAATACTACACAGCAGTAAGAAGAAATAATGTCATGAAACATTCGACAACATGGATGAATCTTGAAGAGATAATGCTGAGCAAAATAAGCCAGGCACAAGAAGAGAAATATTATATGCTACCACTAATGTGAACATTTAGAAATGTAAAACAAGTGGTTTTATTGTATAATGTAGGGGAACTAGTGATATAGAACAATTAAGGAAGGGGAAAAGTTAACTCAATAAGAACAGAAGCTATCATGGGTAAATTTAATGTTCTGGGAATGCCCAGGCATTACTATGGTGTGTTAATTTCTGATGGGTATAGTAGGAACAAGTTCACAGAAATGTTGCTATATTAGGTTACTTTCTTGGGGTAGAGTAGGAACATGTTGCAAGTAAAGTAGTTATCTTGGGGTAGTTGTCTTTTTCTTACTTCCTTGTTATGGTCTGTTTGAAATGTTTTTTATTGTATGTTTTTTTTTAATTTTTAATTTTTTTAAAATTTTTTATATAGTTGATTTTCAAAAAAGAGTTAATTAAGAAAACAATGAAAAAGTATGTAGAGCCCCCTTGAGGAGCTTGTGGAGAATGCAGGGGTATTGGGCTTTCCCACCTTGATGGTTGCTAATGTGCTCACTGACATAGGGTGCTGGTGGTTTGATGGGTTGAGCCCTCTACCACAGGACTTGCCATTGTGAAGACTGTTGCTGCAAAGGACAGGCTAGGCTTCCCTATAATTGTGCCTAAGAGCCTCCTCCCAATTACCTCTTTGTTGCTCATATGTGGCCCTCTCTCTCTAGCTAAGCCAACTTGGCAGGTGAAATCACCTTCCTCCTCCTATGTGGGATCAGACACCCATGGGAGTGAATCTGCCTGGCAATGTGGAATATGACTCCAGGGGAGGAAAGTATACCCTACATCCTGGGTTGGAGAGCATCTACTTGACCAAAAGGGGGATGTGAAAGGAAATGAAATAAGCTATAGTGGCCGAGAGATTCCAAAAGGAGATAAGAGTTCACTCTGGTGGGCACTCTGACACACGATATAGACAACCCTTTTTAGATTCTAGTGAATTGGAGGAGCTAGCAGTGAATACATGAAACTACCAAACTACATCTGAGAACCCATGGATATTGAAGATGATTGTATAAAAACGTAGCTTATAAGCGGCGACAATGTGATTGGGAAAGCCATATGTACCACATTCCCCTTTGTCTAGTTTATGGATGGGTGAGTAGAAAAATGGGGAAGCAAAAAAAAAAAAAAAAAAAAAAAGGCACCCAGTGTTCTTTTTCACTTTAATTGCTCTTTTTCACTTTAATTATTATTCTTGTTATTTGTGTGTGTGTGGTAATGAAGATATCAGTGATTGATTATGGTGATGAATACACAACTATGTAATGGTACTTGAACAATTGAATGTAGAATTTGTTTTGTATGATTGCATGGTATGTAAATATATCTCAATTAAATGAATTTAAAAACAAAAGAGCATGGAAGTGGTACAAAGATAGACATACTGATAATGGAATAAAATCTTGAAATGAGAAATAGACACCCAGAATTTTGGTCAACTGAATTTTGACAAGGCTCCCAAATCCATTGAACTAGGACACAGATGTCTCTTCCACAAATGAGGCTGGGAGAACTGGATATACATATCCAAAAGAATGAAAGATAACCCCTATCTCACACCCTATACAGCAATTAATTCACATTGGATCAAAGACCTAAATATAAAAGCCAGTACAATAAAACCCCTAGAAGATAACATAGGGAAACATCCTCAATACAATTATTATAAGAGGTACCTAATTAGACTTTAAACCCAAAGCAGAAGAAACAAAATAAAAAAATAGATAAATAGGAATGCCTCAAAATCAAAAGCTTGTGTGCTCAAAGGATATTGTCAAAAAGACACTGAGGCAGACAACACAATGGGAAAAAAATTTTGGTAATCATATATCTGATAAGAGACTGATATCCAACATAAATAAAGAAATCCTACAACTCAACAACAAATGTACAAACATCCCAATTATGAAAGGAACAGTGATATGGAAATACATTTTTCCAAAGAGGAAACACAAATGGCTAAAATTCACATGAAAAAATAATCATCTTAATAGCAATTAGGGAAATGCAAATCAAAAGCACAATGAGGTATCATCTCACATGAATAAGAATGGCTGCCATTAAACAAACAGGGAACTACAAATGATGGAAAGGATGTGGAGAAGTTGGAACTCTTATCCACTTCTGTTGGAAATGTATAATTTTACAGATGCTGTGGAAAACAGTTTGGCAGTTCCTCAGAAAACTAAATGTTAAGTTACCCTATGATCCTTCAATTCCAGTGCTCTATATATACCTAGAAGATCTGAAAGAAGTGACACAAACACATTTTCACACTGATGTTTTATTGGCCTTTTCACAAGTGGAAAAGATGGAAACAATCCAAGTTCCTTCAAACAGGTGAGTGGATAAAAAAAGGTGTATACATATGATGGAGTATTATGCAGAAGTAAGAAGGAATTAAGGCCTGAAATATGTGACAAAATGGATGAAGCCTGACAATATAATGTTGACACAAAGGGAGAGACATTGCATATTATCACTAATATGAACTTTTTGTATAATGTAAAATCAGTGTCTTAAAATGTAGAATATAGAGGACCCAGATAGACAGAAGCTAGAGAAGGGGAAAGATTACTTAATATATATAGACCTGTTAATGAGGTTGAACTTAAAGGAATGGGAAAGGACAGGGTGACAAAATCTCATTAATGGGATTAAAAGTATCAGTGTTGTATTGAAGGTGCACATGATTGAAAGGGGTTGTTTAATGCCATGTATCCCACAGATAAGCACTACAAATATAAATAAGTGATTGCATGATGTGCTTATAAGGTATGACACTGGTACAGAGTTAACAACATAGTGGTATGTGGGGAAAACTAGCCATGGCATACCATGTACTATATTTAAAAGGAATAACTTACTGGAACCACGTTAATACTAGGAATAAATAATTGGGACATATTAGGAGCTTTGAGGTGTTTTGGGTTGTGATAATTTCTTAAAAGTGAGAGTGATGATTGAACAAAGTGAAGATAATATGAGACATTGCTTATCTTGGACAGGCTGTATTCTGTGTGAAATTAGGAACCCCCTATTTAATAAGTCAAACCTTTGATCTTGAGTCTTGCTGTTGTGAAACTTATGGCTGTAAAATGAAGGCTAATTCTATCTATAATTATTTCTAACAGTCACTTCCAGTGAGTCTCTTTTGTTGCTTGTGTGGCCTTTCTCTCTCTAAGCTCAACTCTGCAAAGAGAAATTTGTTACCCACCCTGCTACATGGGACATGACTCCCAGGGGAGTGAAACTTCCTGGCAATGTGGGATATGGCTTCCAGGAAGGAACCTGGAATCAAGAGACTGAGAATGCCTTCTTGTCCAAATGGGGGGAAAGAAAGTTTACAGAATAAGGGTTCAGTGGCTAAGATATTACAAATAGAGCCAAGAGTTTGTTCCTAGAGGTTACTATGGTGTAAGCATTAGCTAAGTATTTCAAATGGCTGCAGTATGCCAAGCCTAAATCAACATTAGTTCCCCAAATTCTAATGAATACACAGGTCCCTATCTGAGACTCTTTAAAATTTCACTCACTGTTTGCTTATCAGAAATTTAAATCCTCCAGAGTATTCCTATGCCAGATATGTCCCCACACCCAGAGGTAACAGCCTCTTCAAAAACATCAACCTGATGCACCCCCTTCCCCATACCATTGACACCCATTTACAATATGAAAAAATTAGGGTGGTCAGTGTCTACATATCCCTGAAGACTGAAATGGTGGTCCAACGAGAGGGAGAGGTAGCAACAGACAAGATAAGATTTAACAAAGGACCATGAATACTGGATCATATAAATATATTTTTTAGCGTCTAGTGTATGAGAACAGCTAGAAGGAAATAACTGAAATTGTAGAACAGTAGCCCATACAATTCTTTGAAATTTGCTCTTTAAATTTCTGTTTAATTTTACTTTGAAAGTTATTTTCTATTATATGTATCATATTTCACAATAAAAAATACAAAAAAATCAGTTGGCCATAAAAAGTTGACTCAAGTATATGCTGTCTGCAAGAGACTCACCTTAAATTTAAAGGTAAAAGTAGGTTGAAAGTGAAGGGATAAAAAAATTTAGCATGCAAGTATTAGCTAAAAGAGATCCAGGGTGGTTATAGCAATTCCATAAAAATTAGACATTAGGGTTTTTGACTGGGTAGTGCCACAGCTGGTGTGCCACTGGGAGCTCCAGGATCACCATGGATGTGGACCAGATGTGACCTTCTACCTGAAATATCTCAATTTATTTAGAAATATCAGTGCACACTTGAGGTTTCATTTTATGTAAAGGAAGCACTGGTATGTGTGCACAAGAGCCAGAACCACAGAAAAGTGTGAAAGAAACCAAACAAGTGGATGGTGATGATCCTGAGATAACACTTGTTGGGGTGGAATATGTAAATGAAGATGCTGAACTGATATTTGTGGACTGATTTCAAATTCAAAACCAGTTGTTTCAAACATATTTTAACAGAGTGACCCCAGGTCTAATTCAAGGAGAAAATAGTATGGTCACCTTTGACAAGGTACTTCTCATGTATTGCAGGCTGTAAGTCTTGTAACCCTTACATCAAGTGTGACCATCTTGCCAGTTTCTCAATCTGAATCAAGAGCAACAGGAAGTCCCATTATTATTGAGACTTTGTCTGAACCTGATTATAAAATTAATTCACTGCATACCTAATAACTTCAGAGCTATTTTCTCCTGTGGGTTCATTGCAGCATCCAGGAAGAGCAGCACTTTCTGTAGGATGTATAGATGAAAATCCTTGTATATCAAAGTTACTTTCCACTTCTGAAGTAAATATCATTAATCCCAAAAGGCCTAAACTCAGTGATGGACGTTCTTCAGCTTTGTCCCCCCTGGGTATATCTCGTACAAAAAACAATCAGCAAAATATACCCTCCAAAGATTGTCATACCTTGTTGAACCATGTTCAGAATGGAGCACTTTTTACAATGTTTCACAAAGGACTATTTCAAGCCTGTAAATCCAGTCAGGGAAAATGGAGGACTGGCAAAATAGGTTTTTCAAATATAGCAGGTCAAGAAACTGCTGATTCCAAGAAAGGAAGCATGTTTGTGTTACTTCGTGACTTTTACTATGAACAACATAAAGAAAATGGGCAGACAGAACAGAAGACTGACACAAACCTTAAATGCCTAAGATGCTTTAAAGTTCTAAAAATATTAATTTTATGAACCACATGAAGCAAAGGGGTGACAGCTGGGAAAGGCACAGCACCTGCCAACATGACCACTGGAAATTCCTGCCTTCTTTCCAGCTACAGTGCCATATTGAAAGTGTGCACACCGTCAGGAACCCTCCACTCTGTAAAATCTGTGAATTGTCATTTGAAACAACAGGTTCTCTTACAACACATGAAGGACAGTCACAAACTTGGTGAAAAACCTTACATTTGACAGGCTTGCAATTATAGAGCATCAGCCTTTGCTGATGTGGAAACATATTTTAGAATATGCCATGAAATTCTAAGAATTTGCTTTGTCCTTTTCTTCTAAAACTTTAAAAAATGACCTCACCATACATTTATCATTGTAGAGAGCACTGAGGAAAAGAATGTTCACCAGTGTTCCAAAAGCTGTCTACAGTTTTCAACTTTCAAGGAGGAACTGTAGCACCAGTCCCAGGGTCATCAAAAGTTTAAGAAGTCTAAGCAACTGGAAGCATTGTCTTCTGAAACAAAAATTGATATTCAAGTGTCCCTGGGACCTCCTCAACCAGGATCAGTGGAAGTAGCATACATTTCTGTGAACGTGTGTGGCTTGGGACCATCACCCCTCTAAAAATAGAATTCAAAAACTCCTCATTAATTCTAGTTTTGGTAAATTTTCTAAAGCAGGTATTTTAATCCAAATCAAAAACCCCCACAGAAAGAAAATGTTCAAACCATGTATTTGTCAATAGCACCAAAAAGAGTGACACAAATGGATCATTCATGAGTTTCTTTTAATTCATGTTGTACAATATGGTTTGCTTTGAAATATGAGTTGTTACTTTAAAATATATTCATTAGCTTTCATGTAATCATCTAGTTTAACTTTTAAAAGGTGTTTGTGTGTGTGCAAGAGAGAAATCAGGTGGCAAAAAAAGGAATGCATTTTTAATATTTTGTTATTTGTTCTAAGTTTGGAAGTTTATCCATCTGTATACGGAATGTCTAAGGTTTCTGAAGTACTTAATTTTGTTTTCATCTTTTTCTATGAATTGAAGTTTTCGATATTAACTCTTTTCCAACTGAAATGGATTTGTTATGGGATGAGAACTGACCGTGTTCAATGCTGAACTCCCAATAACAGATGGAGAAGTGTAAAATCCACAAATATGTGGAAATTAAAAACATACTCTTAACCAGTGAGTTAAAGAGTGTATTAGCCAGCATTCTTTGGGGAAACAGAAACAATAGGAGGTATCTTCAAATATTAGGAGATTTTGTAAAAGTGTCTCACACAATTCTGGATATGCACATGTCCAAATTCCATAAGGCAGGCTACAGGCTGACAACTACAATGACAGTTTTCAATGAATTCCCCAGAAGAAGTTGGCTGGCTGAAGTAGAGATGAAAATTCTCCTTTCTGACTGCTAAAGCCAACACTTCTCTTTTTAAAGCCTTCAACTGATTGGATGAAAATATCTCTCTTTGTTGGAGAGACCCTCCTTTGTTTGTTGGAAATATAATCAACCTAAATGCAATCAACTTGATTTAAGTCCATGAAATGTTCTCACAGTAATGACTTGTGCTTGTTTGACCAGATCACTGGGGACCAATACCTGGCCAAGTTAACATATGAAACCTAATGATCAAAGTCTACTCCTTGTCAACTATATGTGTCACCCTCAACCATACTTGATCTCTAAATAAAAATCAACAGACAGGGCAGGGCATGATGGCAGATTGGTGAGGTGTATGTTTTAGTTACTTCTCCAGGGAAGTAGGTAGAAAGCCAGGAACTGCATGGACTGGACACTGCAGAGCAATCTGACTTTGGGCATACTTCATACAACACTCATGAAAAAGTGGAACTGCTGAGGTCAGCAAAATCTGTAAGTTTTTGTGGCCAGGGTACCCATGCCCCTCCCTGCCAGGCTCAGTCCCATGGGAGGAGGGGCCATCAGCACTGGGAAGGAGAAGGGAGAACTGCAGTGACAGCTCTTATTGGAAACTCATTCTACTGATCCAAACTCCAACCATAGATAGACTGAGACCAGACACCAGAGAATCTGAGAGTGGCCAGCCCAGCATAGAGGAGATAGGCATAGCAAAAAACAGTGAGAAAAACTCAAAAATAAAAGCAGAGGCTTTTTGGAGTTCTGGTGAACATAGAAAGGGGAAGGGCAGAGCTCAGGCCCTGAGGCTCATTTGCAAATCCCGAAGAAAAACTGATCTCTTAACATTTCAATAACCCATTAGATCTGCCAGGAGGTCCTCTTTTTTTTCTGTTTTTTCTCTTTTTAATCTTTTTTTTCTTTTCCTGAAACAATTACTCTAAGAAGCCCAATACGGAAAGGCTCAAAGGCTTGCAATTTGGGCAGGTCAAGACAAGAGCAGAAATAAGAGGGCTCTGAGACAAAAGGCAATAATCCAGTGGCTGAGAAAATTCACTGAACAACACAACTCCCCAAGAAAAGGGGGGCATCCACTAACAGCCATCATCCTGGTGGACAGGAAACACTCCTGTCCATCACCAGCCCCATAGACTAGAGCTTCCCCAGACAACAAAGTGTGATGGAAGTGCTTCCAATAACATGCATACACCACAAAATTGGGTGTGGACATTAGACTTCTCTGCACCATCAGCCAGTTGTCCCAGAGTTGGGAAGGTGGAGCTGCATGAAATAACAAGCCCCATTCCAACATCATTTCAGCAGACTGGGAGCGCCCCTACACAGACCAGCAGCTCAGAACCACCCTGGGGGGATGGCACCCACCTCTGACATAGCATAGTCATCCCTCAACAGAGGACCGGGGGGTGCAAGGCCTGGAAGAGAAACCCACTTGCAAGTCTCAGGGACCACACACCAATACCGAGGACTTATGTGTCAGTGGCAGAGACAAACTGTGGTAGGACTGAACTGAAGGATTAGACTATTGCAGCAGATTTAAAACTCCAGGAACACCAAGGAGATTTGATTGTTAGAGCCACCCCCACCCCGACTGCCCAGACACACACCCCTTATACAGGGTGGGCAACACCAAAAACACACGCAAGCTTGGTGCACCAATTGGACCCCACAAGACTTACTCCCCCACTCACCACAGAGGCAAAGCAGGGGAGAATTGGCTTGAGGGGAACAGGTGGCTCATGGACGCCACCTGCTGGTTAGTAATAGAAAGTGTACTCCATGAAGCTGTAGATCTCACAAATTAGAGATAAGGATTTCAATTGGTCTACAAATCCTAAAAGACCCCTATCAAGTTAAGCAAATGCCAAGAGGCCAAAAACAACAGAAAATTTTAAAGCATATGAAAAAAACAGATGATATGGATAACCCAAGACCAAGCACCTAAATTAAAAGATCAGAAGAGATACAGTACCTAGAGCAACTAATCAGAGAACTAAAGATGAACAATGAGACCATGGCATGGGATATAAAGGACATCAAGAAGAGCATGGAACAGGATATAAAGGACATCAAGAAGACCCTAGAAGAGCATAAAGAAGACATTGCAAGACTAAATAAAAAAATCGATGATCTTATGGAAATTAGAGAAAATGTAGACCAAATTAAAAAGATTCTGGATACTCATGGTACAAAATAGAGGAAGTTGAACAACAAACCAGTGACCTGGAAGATGATAGAACAGAAAATGAAAGCACAAAAGAAAGAATGGGGAAAAAAAAATTGACAAAATCAAAATAGACCTCAGGGATATGAGAGATAATATAAAACATCCAAATATAAGACTAATTGGTGTTCCAGAAGGAGAAGAAAAGGGTAAAGGTTTAGGAAGAGTATTCAAAGAAATTGTTGGGGAAAACTACCCAAATCTTCTAAACACCATAAATACACAAATCATAAATGCCCAGCAAACTCCAAATAGAATAAATATAAATAAACCCACTCCGAGACATATTCTGAACACACTGTCAAATACAGAAGAGGAGCAAGTTCTGAAAGCAGCAAGAGAAAAGCAATTCACCACATACAAAGGAAACAGCATAAGACTAAGTAGTGACTACTCAGCAGCCACCATGGAGGTGAGAAGGCAGTGTCATGGCATATCTAAAATTCTGAGTGAGACAAATTTTCCAACCAAGAATACTTTATCCAGCAAAACTCTCCTTCAAATTTCAGGGAAAGCTTAAATTTTTCACAGACAAACAAAAGCTGACAGAATTTGCTAACAAGGGACCTGCCCTACTGGATATACTAAAGGGAGCCCTACAGACAGAGAAACAAATGGGACAGAGACATGGAGAAAGGTTCAGTACTAAAAAGATTTGGTAGGGAACATTAAAGGATATTAATAGAGAGAGGGAGAAAAACATATGACAAACATAAACCAAAGGATAAGATGGCTGATTCAAGAAATGTCTTCATGGTTATAATGTTGAATGTAAATGGATTAAACTCACCAGTTATAAGATGTAGATTTGCAGAATAGATTAAAAAAATGAACCATCAATATGTTGCATAAAAGAGACTCACCTTAGACACAGGGACAGAAAGAAATTGAAAGTGAAAGGATGGAAAAAATATTTCATGCAAGCTACAGCCAAAAGAAAGCAGGTGTAGCAATATTAATATCAGGTACAATAGACTTTAAATGCAGGGAAGTTTTGATAGACAAAGAAGGTCACTACATACTAATAAAAGGGGAAATTCAACAAGAAGAAATAACAATCATAAATGTTTATGCACCGAATCAAGGTGCCACAAAATGCATGAGAGAAACACTGGCAAAAATAAAGGAAGCCATTGATGTTTACACAATAATTGTGGGAGACTTCAACACATCACTCTCTCCTATAGATAGATCAACCATACAGAGGACCAATAAGAAAATTGAAAACCTAAACAATCTGATAAATGAATTGGATTTAACAGACATATATAGAACATTACATCCCAAATCACCAGGATACACATACTTCTCTAGTGCTCATGGAACTTTCTCCAGAATAGATCATATGCTGGGACATAAAACAATGCTCAGTAAACTTAAAAAGATTGAAATTATTCAAAGCACATTCTCTGACCACAATGGAATACAATTAGAAGTCAATAACCATCAGAGACAGAAAATTCACAAACACCTGGAGGTTAAAAAACACAATCCTAAACAATCAGTGGGTTAAAGAAGAAATAGCAAGAGAAATTGTGAAATATATAGAGATGAATGAAAATGAGAACAGAAAATATCAAAACCTATGGGATGCATCAAAAGCAGTACTTAGGGAAATTTATAGCACTAAACGCATATATTAAAAAGGAAGAAAGAGCCCAAATCAAAGAACTAACAGATCAACTGAAGAAGCTAGAAAATGAACAGCAAACCAATCCTAAACCAAGGAGAAGAAAAGAAATAACAAGGATTAAAGCAGAAATAAATGACACAGAGAACAAAAAAAACAATAGAGAGGATAAATAACACCAAAAGTTGTTTCTTTGAGAAGATCAACAAGATTGACAAGCCCCTAGCTAGACTGACAAAATCAAAAAGAGAGAAGACCCAGATAAACAAAATAATGAATGAGAAAGGTGACATTACTGCAGATCCCAAGGAAATTAAAAAAAATTATAAAAGGATACTATGAACAACTCTATGGCAACAAACTGGATAATGTAGAGGAAATGGACACTTTCCTGGAAACATATGAACAACCTAGATAGACCAGAGAAGAAACAGAAGACCTCAACCAACCAATCACAAGAAAAGAGATCCAATCAGTCATCAAAAAGCTTCCCACAAATAAATGCCTAGGGCCAGATGACTTCATAGAGGAACTCTACCAAACTTTCCAAAAAGAATTGACACCAATCTTACTTAAACTCTTTCAAAACATTGAAGAAAATGGAACACTACCTAACTCATTTTATGAAGCTAACATCAATCTGATACCAAAACCAGTCAAAGACACTACGAAAAAGGAAAACTACTGGCCAATCTCCATAATGAATATAGATACAAAAATCCTCAACAAAACACTTGAAAATCGAATCCAAAGACGCATTAAAAAAATCATACACCATGACCAAGAGGGGTTCATTCCAGGCATGCAAAGATGGTTCAACATGAGAAAATCAATCAGTGTATTACAACACATTAACAAATCAAAATGGAATAATCAAATGATCATCTCAATAGATGTTGAAGAAGCAGTCAATAAAATCCAACATCCCTTTTTTCATAAAAACACTTCAAAAGGTAGGAATTGAAGGAAACTTCCTCAATATGATAAAGAGCATATATGAAAAACCCACAGCCAGCATAGTACTCGATGGTCAGAGACTGAAAGCCTTCCGCCTAAGATCAGGAACAAGACAAGGATGCCCGCTATCACCACTGTTATTCAACATTGTGATGGAACTGCTAGCCAGGGCAATCCGGCAAGACAAACAAATAAAAGGCATCCAAATTGGAAAAGAAGAAGTAAAACAGTTATCCTTTGCAGATGATATGATCTTATATCTGGAAAACCCCAAGAAAGCGATGACACAGCTACTAGAGCTAATAAACAAATTTAGCGAAGCAGCAGGATACAAGATTAATGCACAAAACTTAGTAATGTTTCTATATGTAAGAAATGAACAAACTGAAGAGACACTCAAGAAAAAGATACCATTTTCAATAGCAACTAAAAAAAAATCAAGTACCTAAGAATAAACTTAACCAAAGACATAAAAGACCTATACATAGAAAACTACATAACTCTATTAAAAGAATTAGATGGGGAACTTAAAAGATGGAAAAATATTCCATGTTCATGGATAGGAAGGTTAAATATCATTAAGATATCAATTCTACCCAATCTCATCTACAGATTCAATGCAATCCCAATCAAAATTCCAACAACCTAATTTGCAGACATGGAAAAGCTAGTTATCAATTTTATTTGGAAAGGGAAAATGCCTCAAATTGCTAAAGACACTCTAAAAAAGAAAAACAAAGTGGGAAGACTTACACTCCCTGACTTTGAAGTTTATTATAAAGCCACAGTTGTCAAAACAGCATGGTACTGGCACAAAGATAGACATATAGATCAATGGAATCAAACTGAGAATTTGGAGATAGACCCCTAGATGTATGGCTGACTGATCTTTGATAAGGCCCCCAAAGTCACTGAACTAGGTCATAATGGTCTTTTCAATAAATGGGGCTGGGAGAGTTGGATATCCATTTCCCAAAGAATGAAAGAGGACCCCTACCTCACAACCTACACAAAAATTAACTCAAAATGGACCAAAGATCTCAATATAAAAGAAAGTACCATAAAACTCCTAGAAGATAATGAAGGAAAACATCTTCACATCCTTGTATTAGGCAGCCACTTCCTAGACACAAGCAGCAAAAGAAAAAATAGATAAATGGGAACTCTTCAACCTTAGAAGTTTCTGTACCTCAAAGGAATTTGTCAAAAAGGTAAAGAGGCAGCCAACTCAATGGGAAAAAAATTTTGGAAATCACATATCTGATAAAAGACTGATATCTTGCATATATAAAGAATTCCTAAACTCAATGATGATAGTACAGACAGCCCATTTATAAAATGGCAAAAGATATGAAAAGACAGTTCTCTGAAGAGGAAATACAAATGGCCAAGAAACACATGAAAAAATGTTCAGCTTCACTAGCTATTAGAGAGATGCAAATTAAGACCACAATGAGATACCATCTCACACCAATTAGCATGGCTGCCTTTAAACAAACAGGAAACTACAAATGCTGGAGGGGATGTGGAGAAATTGGAACTCTTATTCATTGTTGGTGGGACTGTATAATGCCTCAGCCATTCTGGAAGTCAGTCTGGCAGTTCCTTAGAAAACTAGATATAGAGATACCCTTTGATCCAAAGATTGCACTTCTCAGTATATACCCGGAAGACCAGAAAGCAGTGACACAGATATCTGCACGCCAATGTTCATAGCAGCATTATTCACAATTGCCAAGAGATGTAAACAACCCAAATGTCCTTCAACAGATGAGTGAATAAAGAAAATGTGGTATATACACACAATGGAATACTACACAGCAGTAAGAAGGAACGATGTTGTGAAACATATGACAACATGGATGAACCTTGAAGACATAATGCTGAGCGAAATAAGCCAGGCACAAAAAGACAAATATTATATGCTACCACTAATGTGAACTTGGAAAAATGTAAAACAAATGGTTTACAATGTAGAATGTAGGGAAACTAGTGATAGAGAGCAATTAAGGAAGGGGGAACAATAATCCAAGAAGAACAGATTAGCTATCGTGGGTAAATTTAAAATTCTGGGAATGCCCAGGAATGACTATGGTCTATTAATTTCTGATGGGTGTAGTAGGAACAAGTTCACAGAAATGTTGCTATATTAGGTTACTTTCTTGGGGTAGAGTAGGAACATGTTGGAAGTAAAGTAGTTATCTTAGGTTAGTTGTCTTTTTCTTACTCCCTTGTTATTGTCTGTTTGAAATGTTCTTTTATTGTATTGTTTTTAATTTTTATTTTTAATTTTTTTTATTTTTCATACAGTTCATTTAGGAAAAATAAAGTTTAAAAAAATAAAAAATAAACAAGGAAAAATATATGCAGAGCCCCGTTGAGGAGCTGGTGGAGTATACAGGGATATTGGCCTGCCCTACCTCGATGGTTGCTAACATGCCCACAGACATAGGGGACTGGTGGTTTGATGGATTGAGCCCTCTACCATGGGATTTGCCCTTTGAAAGACTGCTGCTGCAAAGGAGAGGCTACACCTCCTTAAAATTGTGCCTAAGAGCCTCCTCCTGAATGCCTCTTTGTTGCTCAGATCTGGCCCTCTCTCTCAAGCTAAGCCAACTTGAAAGGTGAAATCACTGCCCTCCCCCCTATGTGGGATCAGACACCCAGGGTAGTGAATCTCTCTGAAACATGGAATATGATTCCCGGGGAGGAATGTTGACCCAACGTCATGGGATGGAGAACATCTTCTTGACCAAAAGGGGAATGTGAAAGGAAATGAAATAAGGTTCAGTGGCAGAGAGATTCCAAAATGAACCAAGAAGTCACTCTGGTGGGCACTCTTATGCACAATATAGACAACCCTTTTTAGGTTCTAATGAATTGGGGTAGCTGGTTGTGGATACCTGAAACTATCAAACTACAACCCAGAACCCATGAATCTTGAAGACAGTTGTATAAAAATGTGGCTAATGAGGGAGGCCAGTGGGATTGGGGGGGCCATGGGGATCACACTCCCCTTTGTCTAGTTTGTGGATGGATGAGTGGAAAGGTGGGGGAAGGAGACAAACAAACAGACAAGAGTGCCCAGTGTTCTTTTTTACTTCAGTTGCTCTTTTTCACTTTAATTATTATTCTGGTTATTTTTGTGTGTGTGGTAATGAGGGTGTTGGGGATTGATTTTGGTGATGAATGTACACATATGTAATGGTACTGTGAACAATCAAATGTATGATTTGTTTTGTATGACTGTGTGGTATGTAAATATATCTCAATAAAAATATTTTAAAAAAAGCAACAGATATACTTTTGCCTAACAATACTCAACTGTCCTGTGTACAACAGGGAATGCACTATATCTCTCCAGAATAGGGTGCACATCCTTGTATAAGATACACTCTTAAACTTGATATCCTACAATTCAAACACTATAAAATGAACAGTATAACTTGTGCCAGGCAAGGGGAAGAGATAGAGAAGAAAACAAAGATATTTGCTTTATATACATATACAAATGTACTGATAACAAAACAAGGAAGAAATATTACAACTCACATTTCTGTAACTGGTCACATGGTTGTGGTTCATATTTATCACTACCTTCTGCCGCTACACATTCCATGTCCCTTTACCCTCAGCAAGCACCTCAATAGTCTGTTGTTCTATGCCTGGTAGGGTGAACCAAACCTTCATTCCTGAACTTTCTGGGCCAATGGTAGCCCTGCCTAGATTGGATTGTTGCAGCTTTTCATTGATGTAATCACAGGTCATGGCCATACTAAGAGATGCTCTAGGGGATCAACTGTATTCCAGGCAAACCCTTCTTTACCTCAGTTGTGTAGTTGCAGTGCTATTTCTCCTTGAAAGTTAGGATCAATCACCCAATCTGGTACAGCAATCCCCTTCTTTGCTTGGTGATTCAGAGGCATAAGAAGCCCAAGGTGGGTACATGGCCATCTTAACTTTCAGTTCAATGGAATCATTGTGTTTCCTGGTGGAAGCTCTCCTCCTTTTGTTAAAAGAGCCTGTCGGTCTCCAGATGCCAAACCCTGGCTTCTCCAGATTGCCGCGTGGCTGCGGGACTTCCAGCCAGCTTACTCACTCATTTCAGAATGCAGACTCCCAGTTTCACCAAGTATACAGCCCCTGTGAACTAGCAGATCTCGTCCAGCTGGCACATCACTGTAACTGGTATTCTGGGTCACTCTCTGGTCCTTATCTAGTGTTTTCCATGGAGGTGTTCCTTAGCCCTGTCTCACCTAGCCTCCATCTTGGTTTTCCTCTCTCTCCTCCTTTTGGAACTAAGACTTGTAGACCAGAAGAGCAGAAAGCAAAAGTTTTCTACTGGATCACTAGGGGTAATAATGAGTGATGTCACTCCCATTTTCACCCCTTGATTCCTGGACCCATGAATTCCATTATGGGTGAGAGAGCTCCTTATATTGGATATTTATTTAGAACATAACTAGCTTCCTGGAGATAGTTGCCCTAGCCATGCAAGGTATTGTTACCTAGTTCATGCCATAATTGAGGCTTAATCATGATTATGAGGCTTAATTATTCTATCAATCCAGCTGTTTCAGGATAATGAGTAATGTTGTAGGAAAGAGAATTCCATGAGTGTATGCCCATTCCCACACTACATTTGCTATGAAGTGGGACCCTTGATCAGAAGCAATGCCATGGGGGATACCAAAATGGTGGATAAGGCATTCTATAAGACTAAGGATGACAGTATTTTCAGAAGCATTGTGTGCAGGGAAGGCAAACCCACATCTATAGTATGTGCCTATTGCAGTTAGAAGATGCTGCTAAACCTTCCATGATGGAAGTGATGCAGTGTAATCAACCTGTCAACATGTAGCAGGCTGTTCACCTTGGAGAATGGTGACATACTGAGGACTTAGTGTGTGTCTCCCTGCTGGCACATTGGGCACTCTACAATGGCTGTAGTCAAGTCAACCTTGGTGAGTGGAAATCCATGTTGCAGAGCCCATGCAAAACCTCCACCCCTACCACAATGATTTTTTTTATGAACCCATTGAGCAGGGGCTGTATGGGCTGGGGAAAGATGCTGACTGGTGTCCATAAAATGTGTCATCATATCCACATGATTATTGAAATCTTCCTCTGCTTAAATCACCTTCTGGTGAGCATTCTCATGGGATGTTGATATCTTCATGTTTTTTGCCCAATCAAAAAGGTCTATCCACAGAGCTCTTTGTCATCTATTATCAGCCATGTTCCTTCCAAGTCCCTGACTATCTAGCCAAACCATTAGCAACAGCCCTTCAATCAGTAGGCAATTGTACCTCTGGCCAGTTCTCCTTCTAAGCAAAATGAACAACCAGGTGCACTGCTCAAAGTTCTGGCCACTGGGAGGATTGTCCTTCAGGGACATCCCAGAAAGTGGCTGCTGTGCTGTAGCTGTCCACTGTCAGATGATACCTGCATATCATGCAGAACCATCTATAAATCAGGCCCAAGTTTTCTACTCTTCAGTAAACTGCTTGTAATGAACTCTACAAGAGGCCATAGTTTTGGGCTGTGAAAGAAAAGACAATGTGGCAGGAGTGGAGGCTATGGGCATATAGGTCATTTCTTCATTTAACTTGTGCCTTCAAAACCTGCTGGAGTCCTATCTTGACTACCACTTCCATTTTATGGTGAAGCACTTCTGTGCCTGCCCAACCTAATAGCTTTGTTGTCAGACAACATCCAGCTTATGATAGGTAAATCTGGTCTCCTGGTAACTTGGTGGCCCATGGTTAAGTATTCAGTCTCTATTAAGGCAAAGTAACAGATCAAAAATAATTATCTGTAGAGGATAGGAAGGCTTTGCTCCAAAATCCTAAGGTCCTGCATTGTGATTATCCTATAGAGCCCTGCCAAAGTCTTCAGACAGTGTCTCTACTTGCAACTAACACTTCCAACACCATTGTATCTGCTGGATCACATGAGTGAAGTGGCAGAGCAGATTGCACAGCATGCTGGGCCAGTTGTAAATCCTCCTCTTGTTCCAGTTCCCACTCAAGGTAGAAACATTTCTGGTCAATAAGTACATGGCCTAGAGTAGCACAACTAAATGAGGAATATGTTATCTCCTAAATCAAAAGAGGCCAATTAGGCATTGTGCCTGCTTTTGGTAATAGGAGAGGACAGATGTTACCACTTATCCTTCACACTGACATGCCCACTACCAATGAATACCTAGAAATTTCACTGAGATGGAAGGCCCTTGTATTTTCTTAGATTTATCTCCCGTCCTCTGACCCACAAATGCCTTACAAATAAGACTACAGTAGTTGCTACTTCTTGCTCACTAGGTTAAATCAATCTGATATCATCAATATAATGGACCAGGGTTATGTCCTGTGGGAGAGAAGAATGATAAGATTTCCTGCAGATAAGATTATGACATAGGGTTGGAGAGTTGATATATCCCTGAGGTAGTACAGTGAAGGTATATTGCTGGCTCTGCCAGCTGAAAGCAAACAGTTTCTTCTGGCCCTTACTAACAGCAATTAAGTAAAAGCATTTACAAGTCCAATAGCTGATTATCAGGTACCAGGAGCTGCATTTGTAGTCACCACCTGGTTAAGTTTATTACAACCCACTGCCTTTCTCCAGGACCCATCTGTTTTCTGCACAGGCCAAATAGGAGAGTTGAAAGGGGATGTGGTGAGAATCAATAGCCCTGAATCCTTCAAGTCCTAAAGAATAGCACTAATATATTAATTACCTCCAGGAATCTGTTACTGCTTCTGATTTAGTGTTTTGCTAGGTAGGGGCCATTCTAGAGACTTTCACTTGTCCTTTCCTACCATAATATCTTTCACTCCATAAGTCAGGGAACAAATGTGGTGATTATGGCAGTGGCTGAGTATGTCTATCCCAAATAAACATTCTAGAGCTGGGGAAATAACCACAGAATGATCTGAAGGCCCTCTGGACCCAATGTGAGATGGACCTGAGATAAAACTCCATGAGTCTCTGGACCTCTATAAGCCCCTACTCTGACAGGTGGGTAAGAGTCACATTATGACTGAGTCCTTCCCCAAGGAGACCCAGCTTTTCCCTCATTCAAGGAGCTATGAGTCTGAGAGTAAACTGTCTCAAGTCTGAGAACTGACTAAGGGGCCACAATTCTCTCATTTGTAATTAAAATTAGACTTATTCACTTGATGTAGAATCTTCTGCTAATACAAATCAAGTAAGAATTTAGTAGACTATTCATCTATTTTCATTCTAGGTAACCCATGATCTACTAGCCAACACCACATGTCTTTGCAAGTCAGACTATTTGATTGCTGCTTTGAGACTTCTGTCCATTGTGGTGGCTATGACCTCCTTGTCTTTGGAAATTAGGGAATTCCATGTGGCTTCTGCCAACCTGGGATCTGATCATCCCCATTGTGTTTAGTGATTCCAGTTCAGTGGCAGAAATTCTTACAGTAATATCTGTCCTTCAGAAAAGAGTGATTACAAAGCTCTTCAGAGGTGATGGAGGTAGTCTCATAACTATGTTCCTCACAGTTCTGGTGAAAGGTGTGCCCTCTGTACATTCCTGGGGCAAGTGAGTAGGTCTTACATGATAAATCCATCCTAACACTCCAATCTCTGTAGGCCCTTGGATCCCCTTATCCAAAGTGTACCATGGCAATTCTGGCATATTGACCTCATGTAATTTAAGCCAATTTTAGATCCATATTTTAGCCAACCACCCAGATAAAGCTCTTTCTAACCCCTCAAGCTATAATATTGAATCCAGAATATCTGGTGGGCCCATAGCTAGAAGTGTTCATTCCAGCATTATCCCACATTCTTAATATCCTTCCCACACATATTCCCCCAATTTCTCTCTATATATACTGGAAAACTCATGCAGTTCTTTTAGAGTATATTGTACCTCTTCATGGGTCACAATTTGTGCCTCACTTTTGGAGCCTGTTGGGACTTAATCTAGTTATAGGTCTGGAAGAGGTGGTGATGGTTAGTTCCATGTGTAAACTTGGCTACATTATGGCACCCAGTTGTCTAATCAAGTACACACCGGCATGTTCATGCAATCACAATTCATGGCTGGTTAATAAACTAGAAGTGTGGTTTATTAAATCATCAATTGACTGCATCTGTGTCTTATTACAATGGTCAACTAAGGGAGTGTCTCCTGCAATGAGAGAATGCAATCAGTTGGATTTAATCCAGTCAGTTGAATATTTTAAGGGAGAAGAAAGAACTTTCACTTCAAATCAGCTGTATGCCAAGACAAGCCACACAGAGAACCCAGCACAAATTCTTGTTCTTGACTGGTAACTGGTGGGCTGGGGACTGGCCCAGAAAAGGGCATTTCTTTATTTTTTCCTTTTTTTCTCTCATTTTAAGTAGCTCATTAGAGGAAGGTTCAGGTATTTTCAATTGTCAGAGCTGACCTAGGCAAGGGTGGATTTAAGATACAGAGGAAAAGGAAGAAGTCAAATTTTGGAGGTAAATTTCTAAAGTGATTATCTTCCCTAAGAAAAGGAGTAGGTGGGGCCCAGCTTAAGTGGTTGCCCTCCCTCAGAGAACTAGATACTAGGGCCTCAGGGAAAAACAGAAACAGCTTACACTTGGCTTCTGAAGTTGTCAGTCTGGCAGGGAGAGGGTCTAATGAGAATAACAGTAACACATTTCTTTATGCAGTGAGGAGCTGAGGGCTGACAAGCACTACATGCTGGGCAGGTTATGAAAAGCACAGTATCTAGAGTCCTCACAGGAAAGTATGGCAGCTTTCTGCATCTCATCCCCAGGGAAACATAATACTGATTACACCAGCTGACTGAGAATTGGGCCTGCATGGTCTGGGAAAATGTAATTGGGTAATCAAGGAAACCAGATGCTTAGACAATAAAAATTTATTGCACACTAGCAAAAATGAAGACATGGCCCAGTCAAAGGAACAAACTTACATTTCAAATGAGATACAGGATTTGAAACAACTAATTAAAGATCTTCAAATGAGTATGCTAAATCAATTCAAAAATCAAATCAATGAAGAGAGGGAAGATATTGCAAAATAATTGAGGGATGTAAAGAAAACACTGGGTGAACATAAAGAAGAGCTTAGAAAGTTGGGAAAAAACAATAGGCAGAGCTTAAGGGAATGAAATCTGTGATACTGAAAAGATGAAAAACAGAATGGAGACATAAAACAGCAGATTTGAAAAGGCAGAAGAAAGGATTCAGGAACTAGAGGACAGAATATCTAAAATAATACACACAAAAAAAATAGATGGGGAAAGAATGAAAATATATGTGCAATGTCTCAGGGAATTGAATGACAATATGAAGGACATGAGTGTGCATATCATGGGTGTACCAGAAGGAGAAGAGAAGGGAAAAGAGGCAGAAACAATAATGGAGGAAACAATCACTGAAAACTTCTGATTTATTATGAAAGACATAAAATTGCAGACCCAAGAAACACAGCATACCATAAACTGAACAAGTCTGAATAGACCTACTCCAGTCAGATTATCAAATGTCAAAGATGAAAAGAGAATTCTGAAAGCAGCAAGAGAAATGTGCTCCATCACATACAGAGGAAGCTCTATAAGACTACCTACAGATTTCTCAATAGAAGCCATGTAGGTAAGAAAGCAGTGATAAGATATATTTAAGATATTGAAAGAGAAAATCTGCCCAGCAAGAATTCTATATTTGGAAAAACTGTCCTTCAAAATGAGGGAGAGTTTAAAATATTTTCAGACAAACATCATTGAGAGAGTTTCTGAACAAGATACCTGCTCTACAAGAAATGTAAAGGGAATACAACAAGCAGATAGGAAAGGACAGGAGTGAGAGCTTTGGAAAAGAGAGTAGAAATGAAGACTATCAGTAGTGGTAAAAGTGAGAGAGGGAAAATTAAATAAAATAAGTTATGACATATAAATTCCAAAAGAAAAATAGTAGACAGTAAACATTACTTGAGTGAAATTAGCCATAAATAAAGAAGTGTACTCTATGGACTCAATAATATGAACTAATGTGGATGAGAGAAATTTGAGAGTTCAAGTTGAGAACACAGGCCATGATGAGTTAGAAAGAGGTAGAGATTGTGCATTTGATGCTGAAAGAATATATTATGGTAAACAGGATTTGTTGTATAGATCCAGAAATGGATAGCATAATACTGTGTGAGGGTAGAACAATATTGTAAGTAATGTAAGTACTCTGAGCACAGATGAGTGTGAGTATGGCTGGATAGAGGAAAGCTAGGGGCATGTATGACACCAGAAGGAAAGATAGAAGATAAAGACTGGGATTGTAAAACTTAATGAAATCTAGAGTGGTCAATGATAGTGATTAAATGTACAAATATAAGAAAGTTTTTAAAAGAAGGAGAACATGGAGGCGGGGCAAGATGGCAGACTGGTGAGCTGTATGTTTTAGTTACTCCTCCAGGAAAGTAGGCAGAAAGCCAGGAACTGCGTGGACTGGACACCACAGAGCAATCTGACTTTGGGCATACTTCACACAACACTCATGAAAACGTCGAACTGCTGAGATCAGCGAAATCTGTAAGTTTTTGTGGCCAGGGGACCCATGCCCCTCCCTGCCCGGCTCAGTCCCATGGGAGAAGGGGCTGTCAGCTCTGGGAAGGAGAAGGGAGAACTGCAGTGGCAGCCCTTATTGGAAACTCATTCTACTGATCCAAACTCCAACCATAGATAGACTGAGACCAGACACCAGAGAATCTGAGAGTAGCCAGCCCAGCAGAGAGGAGACAACCATAGAAAAAAACAACACGAAAAACTCCAAAATAAAAGCGGAAGATTTTTGGAGTTCTGGTGAACATAGAAAGGGGAAGGGCAGAGCTCAGGCCCCGAGGTGCATATGCAAATCCTGAAGAAAAGCTGATCTCTCTGCCCGGTGGAACTTTCCTTAATGGCCCTGGTTGCTTTGTCTCTTAGCATTTCAAAAACCCATTAGATCTCTGCGGAGGGCCCTTTTTTTTTTTTTTAATCCTTTTTTCCTTCTCTAAAACAATTACTCTAAAAAGCCCAATACAGAAAGCTTCAAAGACTTGCAATTTGGGCAGGTCAACTCAAGTGCAGAACTAAGAGAGCTCTGAGACAAAAGGCAATAATCCAGTGGCTGAGAAAATTCACAAAACACCACAGCTTCCCAAGAAAATGGGGGTGTCCGCTCACAGCCATCATCCTGGTGGACAGGAAACACTCCTGCCCATCGCCAGCCCCATAGCCCAGAGCTGCCCCAGACAACCCAGTGGAACGGAAGTGCTTCAAATAACAGGCACATACCACAAAACTGGGTGTGGACATTAGCCTTCCCTGCAACCTCAGCTGATTGTCCCAGAGTTGGGAAGGTGGAGCAGTGTGAATTAACAAAGCCGCATTCAGCCATCATTTCAGCAGACTGGGAGCCTCCCTACACAGACCAGCAGCCCAGAACTGCCCTGGGGGGATGGCACTCACCTGTGACATAGCACAGTCATCCCTCAACAGAGGACCCGGGGTGCACAGCCTGGAAGAGGGGCCCACTTGCAAGTCTCAGGAGCCATACGCCAATACCAAGGACTTGTGGGTCATTGGCAGAGACAAACTGTGGCAGGACTGAACTGAAGGATTAGACTATTGCAGCAGCTTTAAAACTCTAGGATCACCAGGGAGATTTGATTGTTAGGGCCACACCCCCTCCCTGACTGCCCAGAAACACGCCCCATATACAGGGCAGGCAACACCAACTACGCTTGGTACACCAATTGGACCTCACAAGACTCACTCCCCCACTCACCAAAAAGGCTAAGCAAGGGAGAACTGGCTTGTGGAGAACAGGTGGCTCATGGATGCCACCTGCTGGTTAGTTAGAGAAAGTGTACTCCATGAAGCTGTAGATATGATAAATTAGAGATAAGGACTTCAATTGGTCTACAAATCCTAAAAGAACCCTATCAAGTTCAGCAAATGCCACGAGGCCAAAAGCAACAGAAAATTATAAAGCATATGAAAAAACCAGACAATATGGATAACCCAAGCCCAAGCACCCAAATCAAAAGATCCGAAAAGACACAGCACCTAGAGCAGCTACTCAAAGAACTAAAGATGAACAATGAGACCATAGTACGGGAGACAAAGGAAATCAAGAAGACCCTAGAAGAGCATAAAGAAGACATTGCAAGACTAAATAAAACAATGGATGATCTTATGGAAATTAAAGAAACTGTTGACCAAATTAAAAAGATTCTGGACACTCATAGTACAAGACTAGAGGAAGTTGAACAACGAATCAGTGACCTGGAAGATGACAGAATGGAAAATGAAAGCATAAAAGAAAGAATGGGGAAAAAAATTGAAAAATTCGAAATGGACCTCAGGAATATGATAGATGATATGAAACGTCCGAATGTAAGACTCATTGGTGTCCCAGAAGGGGAAGAAAGGGGAAAGGTCTAGGAAGAGTATTCAAAGAAATTGTTGGGGAAAACTTCCCAAATCTTCTAAACAACATAAATGCACAAATCATAAATGCTCAGCGAACTCCAAATAGAATAAATCCAAATAAACCCACTCCGAGACATATACTGATCACACTGTCAAACACAGAAGAGAAGGAGCAAGTTCTGAAAGCAGCAAGAGAAAAGCAATTCACCACATACAAAGGAAACAGCATAAGACTAAGTAGTGACTACTCAGCAGCCACCATGGAGGTGAGAAGGCAGAGGCATGATATATTTAAAATTCTGAGTGAGAAAAATTTTCAGCCAAGAATACTTTATCCAGCAAAGCTCTCCTTCAAATTTGAGGGAGAGCTTAAATTTTTCACAGACAAACAAATGCTGAGAGAATTTGCTAACAAGAGACCTGCCCTACTGGAGTTACTAAAGAGAGCCCTACGTACAGAGAAACAAAGAAAGGACAGAGAGACTTGGAGAAAGGTTCAGTACTAAAGAGATTTGGTATCGGTACAATAAAGGATATTAATAGAGAAAGGGAAAAATATGACAAACATAAACCAAAGGATAAGATGGCGGATTCACGAAATGCCTTCACGGTTACAACGTTGAATGTAAATGGATTAAACTCCCCAATTAAAAGATATAGATTCGCAGAATGGATCAAAAAAAAATGAACCATCAATATGTTGCATACAAGAGACTCATCTTAGACACAGGGACACAAAGAAACTGAAAGTGAAAGGATGGAAAAAAATATTTCATGCAAGCTACAGCCAAAAGAAAGCAGGTGTAGCAATATTAATCTCAGATAAAATAGACTTCAAATGCAGGGATGTTTTGAGAGACAAAGAAGGCCACTACATACTAATAAAAGGGGCAATTCAGCAAGAAGAAATAACAATCGTAAATGTCTATGCACCCAATCAAGGTGCCACAAAATACATGAGAGAAACACTGGCAAAACTAAAGGAAGCAATTGATGTTTCCACAATAATTGTGGGAGACTTCAACACATCACTCTCTCCTATAGATAGATCAACCAGACAGAAGACCAATAAGGAAATTGAAAACCTAAACAATCTGATAAATGAATTAGATTTAACAGACATATACAGGACATTACATCCCAAATCACCAGGATACACATACTTTTCTAGTGCTCACAGAACTTTCTCCAGAATAGATCATATGCTGGGACATAAAACAAGCCTCAATAAATTTAAAAAGATTGAAATTATTCAAAGCACATTGTCTGACCACAATGGAATACAATTAGAAGTCAATAACCATCAGAGACTTAGAAAATTCACAAATACCTGGAGGTTAAACAACACACTCCTAAACAATCAGTGGGTTAAAGAAGAAATAGCAAGAGAAATTGCTAAATATATAGAGATGAATGAAAATGAGAACACAACATACCAAAACCTATGGGATGCAGCAAAAGCAGTGCTAAGGGGGAAATTTACAGCACTAAACGCATATATTAAAGGGGAAGAAAGAGCCAAAATCAAAGAACTAATGGATCAACTGAAGAAGCTAGAAAATGAACAGCAAACCAATCCTAAACCAAGTACAAGAAAAGAAATAACAAGGATTAAAGCAGAAATAAATGACACAGAGAACAAAAAAAAACAATAGAGAGGATAAATATCACCAAAAGTTGGTTCTTTGAGAAGATCAACAAGATTGACAAGCCCCTAGCTAGACTGACAAAATCAAAAAGAGAGAAGACCCATATAAACAAAATAATGAATGAAAAAGGTGACATAACTGCAGATCCTGAAGAAATTTAAAAAAATTATAAGAGGATATTATGAACAACTGTATGGCAACAAACTGGATAATGTAGAAGAAATGGACAATTTCCTGGAAACATATGAACAACCTAGACTGACCAGAGAAGAAATAGAAGACCTCAACCAACCCATCACAAGCAAAGAGATCCAATCAGTCATCAAAAATCTTCCCACAAATAAATGCCCAGGGCCAGATGGCTTCACAGGGGAATTCTACCAAACTTTCCAGAAAGAACTGACACCAATCTTACTCAAACTCTTTCAAAACATTGAAGAAAATGGAACACTACCTAACTCATTTTATGAAGCTAACATCAATCTAATACCAAAACCAGGCAAAGATGCTACAAAAAAGGAAAATTACCAGCCAATCTCCCTAATGAATATAGATGCAAAAATCCTCAACAAAATACTTGCAAAGCGAATCCAAAGACACATTAAAAAAATCATACACCATGACCAAGTGGGGTTCATTCCAGGCATGCAAGGATGGTTCAACATAAGAAAAACAATCAATGTATTACAACACATTAACAAGTCAAAAGGGAAAAATCAATTGATCATCTCAATAGATGCTGAAAAAGCATTTGACAAAATCCAACATCCCTTTTTGATAAAAACACTTCAAAAGGTAGGAATTGAAGGAAACTTCCTCAACATGATAAAGAGCATATATGAAAAACCCTCAGCCAGCATAGTACTTAATGGTGAGAGACTGAAAGCCTTCCCTCTAAGATCAGGAACAAGACAAGGATACCCGCTTTCACCACTATTATTCAACATTGTGCTGGAAGTGCTAGCCAGGGCAATCCGGCAAGAGAAAGAAATAAAAGGCATCCAAATTGGAAAAGAAGAAGTAAAACTGTCATTGTTTGCAGATGATATGATCTTATATCTAGAAAACCCTGAGAAATCGATGATACAGCTACTAGAGCTAATAAACAAATTTAGCAAAGTAGCGGGATACAAGATTAATGCACATAAGTCAGTAATGTTTCTATATGCTAGAAATGAACAAATTGAAGAGACACTCAAGGAAAAGATACCATTTTCAATAGCAACTAAAAAAATCAAGTACCTAGGAATAAACTTAACCAAAGATGTAAAAGACCTATACAAAGAAAACTACATAACTCTACTAAAAGAAATAGAAGGGGACCTTAAAAGATGGAAATATATTCCATGTTCATGGATAGGAAGGCTAAATGTCATTAAGATGTCAATTCTACCCAAACTCATCTACAGATTCAATGCAATCCCAATCAAAATTCCAACAACCTACTTTGCAGACTTGGAAAAGCTAGTTATCAAATTTATTTGGAAAGGGAAGATGCCTCGAATTGCTAAAGACACTCTAAAAAAGAAAAACAAAGTGGGAGGACTTACACTCCCTGACTTTGAAGCTTATTATAAAGCCACAGTTGCCAAAACAGCATGGTACTGGTACAAAGATAGACATATAGATCAATGGAATCGAGTTGAGAATTCAGAGATAGACCCTCAGATCTATGGCCGACTGATCTTTGATAAGGCCCCCAAAGTCACTGAACTGAGTCATAATGGTCTTTTCAACAAATGGGGCTGGGAGAGTTGGATATCCATATCCAAAAGAATGAAAGAGGACCCCTACCTCACCCCCTACACAAAAATTAACTCAAAATGGACCAAAGATCTCAATATAAAGGAAAGTACCATAAAACTCCTAGAAGATAATGTAGGAAAACATCTTCAAGACCTTGTATTAGGCGGCCACTTCCTAGACTTTACACCCAAAGCACAAGCAACAAAAGAGAAAATAGATAAATGGGAGCTCCTCAAGCTTAGAAGTTTCTGCACCTCAAAGGAATTTCTCAAAAAGGTAAAGAGGCAGCCAACTCAATGGGAAAAAATTTTGGAAACCATGTATCTGATAAAAGACTGATATCTTGCATATATAAAGAAATCCTACAACTCAATGACAATAGTACAGACAGCCCAATTATAAAATGGGCAAAAGATATGAAAAGACAGTTCTCTGAAGAGGAAATACAAATGGCCAAGAAACACATGAAAAAATGTTCAGCTTCACTAGCTATTAGAGAGATGCGAATTAAGACCACAATGAGATACCATCTAACACCGGTTAGAATGGCTGCCATTAAACAAACAGGAAACTACAAATGCTGGAGGGGATGTGGAGAAATTGGAACTCTTATTCATTGTTGGTGGGACTGTATAATGGTTCAGCCACTCTGGAAGTCAGTCTGGCAGTTCCTTAGAAAACTATATATAGAGTTACCATTCAATCCAGCAATTGCACTTCTTGGTATATACCCGGAAGATCGGAAAGCAGTGACACGAACAGATATCTGCACACCAATGTTCATAGCAGCATTATTCACAATTGCCAAGAGATGGAAACAACGCAAATGTCCTTCAACAGATGAGTGGATAAATAAAATGTGGTATATACACACGATGGAATACTACGCGGCAGTAAGAAGGAACGATCTCGTGAAACATATGACAACATGGATGAACCTTGAAGACATAATGCTGAGCGAAATAAGCCAGGCACAAAAAGAGAAATATTATATGCTACCACTAATGTGAACTTTGAAAAATGTAAAACAAATGGTTTATAATGTAGAATGTAGTGGAACTAGCAGTAGAGAGCAATTAAGGAAGGGGGAACAATAATCCAGGAAGAACAGATAAGCTATTTAACGTTCTGGGGATGCCCAGCAATGACTATGGTCTGCTAATTTCTGATGGATATAGTAGGAACAAGTTCACAGAAAGGTTGCTATATTATGTAACTTTCTTGGGGTAAAGTAGGAACATGTTGGAAGTTAAGCAGTTATCTTAGGTTAGTTGTCTTTTTCTTACTCCCTTGTTGTGGTTTCTTTGAAATGTTCTTTTATTGTATGTTTGTTTTCTTTTTAACTTTTTTTTCATACAGTTGATTTAAAAAAGAAGGGAAAGTTAAAAAGAAAAAAAAGAAAAACAAGGAAAAAAAAAGATATAGTGCCCCCTTGAGGAGCCTGTGGAGAATGCAAGGGTATTCGCCTACCCCACCTCCATGGTTGCTAACATGACCACAGACATAGGGGACTGGTGGTTTGATGGGTTGAGCCCTCTACCATAAGTTTTACCCTTGGGAAGACGGTTGCTGCAAAGGAGAGGCTAGGCCTCCCTATGGTTGTGCCTAAGAGCCTCCTCCCAAATGCCTCTTTGTTGCTCAGATGTGGCCCTCTCTCTCTGGCTAAGCCAACTTGAAAGGTGAAATCGCTGCCCTCCCCCCTACGTGGGATCAGACACCCAGGGGAGTGAATCTCCCTGGCAACGTGGAATATGACTCCCAGGGAGGAATGTAGACCCGGCATTGTGGGATGGAGAACATCTTCTTGACCAAAAGGGGGATGTGAAAGGAAATGAAATAAGCTTCAGTGGCAGAGAGATTCCAAAAGGAGCCGAGAGGTCACTCTGGTTGGCACTCTTATGCACACTTTAGACAACCCTTTTTGGGTTCTAAAGAATTGGGGTAGCTGGTGGTGGATACCTGAAACTATCAAACTACAACCCAGAACCCATGAATCTCGAAGACAGTTGTATAAAAATGTAGCTTATTAGGGGTGACAATGGGATTGGGAAAGCCATAAGGACCACACTCCACTTTGTCTAGTTTATGGATGGATGAGTAGAAAAACAGGGGAAGGAAACAAACAGACAAAGGTACCCAGTGTTCTTTTTTACTTCAATTGCTCTTTTTCACTCTATTATTCTTGTTATTTTTGTGTGTGTACTAATGAAGGTGTCAGGGATTGATTTAGGTGATGAATGTACAACTATGTAATGGTACTGTAAACAATCAAAAGTACGATTTGTTTTGTATGACTGCATGGTATGTGAATATATCTCAATAAAATGAAGATTAAAAAAATTCAAAAAAAAAAAAGGAGAACAAATGAATTGTCAAAATTGTAAGGTGTTGAAAATTGGATAATACAAGAGCAAAAGTACAATTAATGCAGACTAGAGTATACAGTTAATGGTAACATTATAAGATGCTTCCATTAATTGTAAATAAGGCAATATAGCAAAGCTAAATGCTTGAGAGTGGGAGTTACAAGGGAATGATATGGAATACTTGGTGATGGTTTTGTTGTCTGACCTTATTGTATTTTACTTTAATTTTTTAATCTATCTTTTATACTTTTATTCTACATTTTTCTCCTTTTCCTCTTTCTTTGCAGAAGAAATGTCCTCATCTAAGTTGTGGTGGTGAATGCATAACTATGTGACTATAGTAGGTATCACTGAATGTTTACTTAGAATGGATTGTTGATATGTGAACAAAACCATTTAAAAATAAACAAAGGGATTCAAGTGCCAGAGAAAATTTGGAGTGAGGGATGTATGTATTCTCTGTTGGTCGGGAAGTAGAGTGGTGCAGCCTATCTGGAGGGCAGTGTGTTGCTTCCAGAGGAAGCTAATTATGGGGTGCTATGTGGTCCTGCAACCCTGTTATTGGCTATACACTTGGAAGCTCTGAGAGCAGGGACATGAATAGGCATTGCACATTGGTGACTATCATGGCCGTATTCACAACATGCAAAGGATGGAGGTGACCTAAGGGTATATCAACTGACAAATGCAATGGTACACTGAGTATATACAGTCTATGGATTATTGAGTAGGGTCAAGAAGAAATGAAGTTGTGAGATATGCAAGAAGGTGAATGGACCTTGAGGACAGTGTGTTGAGTAAAATAAGCCAGAATCAAAAAGCTAAACATAACACTTCACTAATATAGACTAAGTATAATGTGCAAACTCTAAGAACTGAATATGAGAGTATAGTTTACCAGGGACATCTTATTCTAAATATTCCTCTATTGTAAGCTCTCACAGCAGCCACATGTCTTCATTAGTTCTAATGATTTTTCTTTCCTAAATTCTGAGATGAGGTCTTTCTGTATAACCTGGTTAGTCCCGGGAATTTCAGATATCTTTGTGACACCTGAGACTCGGAGCCAGAGTTCAGCAGCTATGAATGGCAGCATTACTCCATACAGCAAAAATAAAAGAAGCTAAAGAGAGATCAGATTTTAATTACAGATATGAAGAAAATGGACTTGGTTAGAACTAAAGTAAACCAGACAAAAGGGAAAAGGATGATACTGACTATACTCTGAAACTTCAACTTCTATGTGAGACCAAAGGAAGAGACTTTTATTTTGTGGGAAATCTATATTTTCTGTAGCATGCTACATAATTTAACCTGTATGGTCAGTTTATTCAAACACCATAATTACATAGAACCTTAAATAGGCAGTAAGAACTTCTTGGTTTGTACAGGTTAGTGTGATGCCTTAACCATCCTGATGTATTTGGGCTGAGAATATAAAGCTATTTGCAAAGCCCCATTGAGGGACTTGGGAAATCCATGGAAATATTAAACTTACCCACCTGGGGAACCCCTGATATTCTTGCAAGCATTGGGGATTAGCAATTTAATATCTATAGCCCATGATCTTGGCACTTGCCCTTATGAAGCTTGTACTGCAAAGGAGAGGCTGAGCCTACTTATAATTGTGCTTAAGAGCTACCCCCAGAGAACCACTTTTAATTGCTCAAATGTGCCCACACTCTCTAAGCCAACACTGCATGTAAACTCACTGCCTTCCTCCCTACATGGGACATGACTTCCAGGGGTGTAAGTCTGACAACATGGGACATGACTCCCAGGTATGAGCCTGGACCCAGAATCATGGGATTGAGAAAGCCATCTTGACACAGAGGAGGAAGGAAAATGAAGAAAGTAAAGTTTTAGTGGATGAGTGATTTCAAATGGAGTTAATGGGTCATTATGGGGGTTATTCTTATGCATTTTATAGATATCCCTTTTTAGTTTTTTGTGTATTTGAATAGCCAGAAGGAAATACCTGAAACTGTTGCACTGCAATCCAGTACCCTAGATTCATGAAGATGACGATATAACTATACAGCTTATATGGTGTGACTGTGTGATTGTGAATGCATTGTGGCTCACAATCCCTTTATCCAGTGTAAGGACAGATGAGTAGAAAAAAGGTGGACAAAAAGTAAACAAATAATGTAGGGAAGCAGTATGAGCTCTTCTGTGTAAACTTTTGTACTTTTAATTTTAATTTTATTCTTATTTTCATCTTTATTTCTTGGATTAATGAAAATGTTCAAAAAATTGAATGTGGATATGAATGCACAACTATATGATGATACTGTGAACAATTGATTCTACAATTTGGATGATTGTATGGTATGTGAATATATCTCAATAAAATTGCATTAAAAATGGCCTCAGAAGTTAATAAGCATTTTTCCAAAGAGGACATACAATGGAAAAAGAAAGCACATGAAAATTTGCTCAGCATCACTTGCAATTAGGGAAATGCAAATCAAAACCAAGATAAGATATTTCATGCACAGCAGAAAGGCTACTATTAAAAAAACACACAGTATGTTAGAAGTGTTGGTGAGGATGTGGAGAAATAGAGACACTCATTATTTGCTGGTGGGAACATAAACTGGTGTAGCCCTGTGGAAAAGTTTGACACTTCCTCAGGAAACTATCCATAGAAGTACCATATGACCCAGAAATCCTGCTACTGGGTATATACTCAGAAAAATTGAAAGCAGAGACATGAACAGATATTTGTGCACTGATGTTCAAGCAGCAACATTCACAACTGCCAAAAGATGAAGCCAACACCAGAGGCCAAATGATGAATGGAAAAACAGAATGTAGTATATACATAGGATGGAATATTACTCACATGTAAAAGAATTAAGTCCAGATGCATACACCAACATGGATGAAACTGAGGACATAATGATGAGTAAAATATGCCTGGGATAAAAGGACAAGTATTGTATGATCTCACTTATATGAATCTATTAAAATAAGCACAATCACAGTGTTAGAACCTAGCATAGAGGTTACCAGAAGATAGTGTGGCATAGAGAATGGGGAACTGGTGCTTAATATGCACAGGACTTATATAGGATGATTGTGTAGGTTTGGAAATGGATGGTAGTGATAGTAACATACTTATGTGAGTTGAATTAATAGTACTGAATTATGTATGTGATGTGACAGGATGGGGAATTTTTCTGTGGTGTATATTACTAGAATGAAAGGTAGAAGTTAAAACATGGGACAGAGAATACAGTGAATGCTGTTTTGGAAAATGGACTGGGGTTAATATTACAAGTATAATAATGTTCTTTCAAGAATTATAAAGAAAGTACAACACTAATAAAAGATGTTAATAATAAGGTGGTAAATAGGAAAATATATCTAATATAAACTATGGACTATATTTGATAATTCAATTTTACTATTCTTGCTTCAGTTGTAACTATGGTATGAAACAAATACAGAATGACTACAATAGTTGGTTATAGGAACATTGTATATTTTACATGATTTGCTGTAAACCTACAAATTCTCTTATATAGAAATATAATTTAAAATCATGCTAAATGAAAATACTCTGATGCAAATTTCACAGCTTTTGAAAACTGACAGAATTAAATATGTGGAAGAAACTCCACATCTGAATAGATGTTGGTACCACTCTCTCAGCAGCTAATAGGATAAGGAGAAAAAAGATCAACCAGACTAGAGACAAATTGATTATCATAAATAATAAATTTACTTAATGAATGTGTAATGCATAATACTACTTACTGAGTATAAGTAAGACACTGCAAATATCAAAAACACATATTTTTCATGCCCTAAAGAAACTATAGGGATTAGAAAGAAAAAGCAGGGTATTCAGGAGCCAAGCATAGTCATCCTGAAAGATATAAAGTTTTTCTGACAAGATTAGCAAGGAGGAAATAAAGAGAAAGTGATCAGACAAGCAGGGTTTCTGAAGGATAGAATTGAGGTGAAAAGACAGAAGACCAGGGAGGCCTCAAAGTTTGGCCTAAACATCTGTCAGGATGGAACCCATGTACAAGGAATAAGGGAGAGGCCAAGGAGGTGCAGGTTTGAGGAGTTGTCTAGAGTTTGAGTTTGGCATGATAGATGTGGAAATTGGACATCCTTGAGGCTGCAGGGTTGAATGTGGACCAGGTGGAAAGATTTGCCTTGGTTAAATAATAAGCAGCAATCATGCAAGGAAACATGGTATTTAAAACAAAGACAGTTGAAGTACTCAGTGTTTCTAATTTCTAACTCAGTATTTTTATTTTTATGAACATTGGCCATCTGAATTCTGTGCTTCCCAGTGGTGCAGAGAGGGACTGGACAGAGGATTATGTTAACCTCAAACCTTAACTTGTTGAATAAGTTTTGGATAGTGCACAGGTGAGGCTACTTGTAATTATGATGATGGGAAAACCAAAGAAGGATGTGACCACAAGGAGATTCTAGAGTTTACCCATTTAGTTCTGTCCAGTCCTTAAAAGCCTTCTCTGTTATATGCATCTCACTCACTGATGACTCATCACATTGTTAATGTCCCTTTTGATCACTCTGTGCCCAAGTCGCTTACAAAATCCTGAAAATTTCTTACATTTAACCTATCTGTGGGGCTTCTGAAACCTCACTACTCCCACATATGTCACTCCAATTCCACTTAGTTTTCTCCTCTGCTAGCCATATCTGCTTTATGGAAAGCTACCCTCATGCACATGCCCTGCCCATTTTCCTTCTCAAACTCATATTTCCCTGCTTCTCTTGCACTAAGAGTAATCAGCAAGCCTCACAGGCTTGGTATCTAGATCTGACCTCAGTTCTGCTTCTCCATTTCTAATCTTCCAGTGCTGATGAAGCCCTCACCATCCTCAGCCTATACAAACTGTCATAGTCCACACCTTGACACTTTTTTAAACTTTTTCCAATGTTGCAGTCATGGTCATGAGAAATTAAACAAAATTCTCTACCCTGGTGACAGTGCACTCAGTCATCTAGGACATGAGACCCATTACCCCATTATCTAGAATGTCATTCACTATGTTCCAGCAATGCTGGCCTCTTGCTGCTCCTCACTCCCATCATGTGATCATCTTGATTTAGGGCCATCATCTCTTCTGGCTCCTCACACTTAAGTGCTTGCCCCAGGTTCCTCAATGCTCAGATACCTCCTCTTCAGAGAGGCCTTTCCTGACATCCCCTTCCAAGAGTCCCCTTCTCCCCACATCCATCTCACCATATGCTTCCTGCTTATACTTCTGCATCACCCTTATCATCTACTGATATACTGTTTATTATATTTAATTTCCTTTAAAATCTTCCTTTTTCTCCTAAAACAGCCTCCAAAGAACAGGGACTTTCTTTCTCAGCACCACTCCTGTACCACTACACACAAACCCAGGATTCTTTCTCTATTTTGAGGAGAAATCATGATGCCTTATCAGTCATTTATCAAAGGTAGATACCACAGATGTTCAGGGGGTCACTTGCTGTTTTTCTCCATCATCATTAGTAAACTATTGTTTGAGCAATCCACCACAGGGATATCATTTAAAACTAAAACTACTTATTCAAGGATGACTACAATTTCCCTGAGAGAGGAGCTCATTGCTGCCACCTAAGCTTTCCATTGAGGGACTTCCATGGTTAGGGAAAAAGGGACAAAGGATGGGGTGGTAGAAATTTCATTATATTTTAAAGAGGGGTTTCTTCCTCCCCAGAAAACTCAAATTTCACTACCCTTGCACTGGAATAAAAACAACTACATGTGAAATTTTCACTTCAACTTTATCCTTTTTTATCTCAGAAGATAACATTAAATTACATAAAGTTCTCTATTTGTACAATGTCCTGGTATAAAGATCTATATTTCTAGTATTTTATTTTTTTCACTAATACATACTTAGTTAAAAGGTTATTACTTTTACTTTATGACTTAGGAACATTGGGAATATACTGGCAAATGAATACTGCTTTGAATTAGAAAAGTCTCATTTTTACACAGTTTATAAATTCAAATTACAATTACATATATAACAGATTGTGTGAAAAATGTAAGTATATGGATAAATAAACAGATAGATATATAATAAACAAATTAGTAAACACATAAATACATATCAATATCTCTCACATAGTCCCTTGAATATATTCATAATTTCTTAAGGAGTAGCAGCCTTGTTCATGTTGAGTGATTATGTTTGTGTACTAAGAAAGCCACACATTTCTGGGTGTGTTCCTGAAAGTCCTATACTCTGTGACTGCAGGATGAACTGACCATGGAGGACAACAATTTGTGTGACCAGTAGGTGAAGATAGAGGAACCCCAGACCATGGGGTAGGTTTACATGGATCCTCTTGCCTCAATGACATGCAGATGGACAATGGGGCAGGTGAATGCACAATAGTGGTTCAGGATGCATGAGTTGAGCTGATGGTCATTGCTGCTTCAAAAACCAGGCCCATTCCTGGAGGACAGGCCATCAGGGAGAGAAAGGATACCACAGTTTCTGTATGGAAAAGAGCCTTGTGCTCTGTTGGTTCTCATGACCTCATCTTGTGATACCAGTGATATTAGCATCTTCCCAATCTCATCCTGCTTGATGCATTTGGAGGCCTTTTCCTGTAGTTCTAGGTTGAGCAAAGTGAAATTCTTCATCAGCATCACTCTCATCCTCTTCACATTTCTGTAGGTGTCAGTTAGGCTGGGAATGTTTAAAGACTCTTTCTGTACCCTGGACTTCCCTAAATATGATTCATTCTCTGCATCCCTCTTTTGAACTGCATTATCCCTGGCAAGGTGTTGACATTTCTTGTCTATCCATGCAACCAGTGTGCTTGCAAGCTGTTTTTCTTGCCTTATATTAAGATGGCTTCTAGCAGACTGCAAAAGTCTGAACAAGAAAGGAGACCACCAATAACCTGATAAATGGACAGACTCCTGACTCCCACAGAAGGCTGTGGAATGTGAGGTCTAGACTCATATCATTGGGCAGAATCTCCATCACACCCTCTCGTGGTTTCCCAAAGATAGTCAAGAGACAGGCTCCACAGAAAATTACAGGCCCTTCATGGCACTGAGGCCACCATAGGACTCTGCTCAGTAACTGTGAATCCACAATCCTAAAATGTCCCGGCCGGCGGGACGTTCAACGGAAGCTCCAAATCCTGTGAGGGAGGAATGGTATGGGACAAGAGACACGAGGAATGACAGCAAGACAGGTTTCTGATCAAGCTGCAAAACTTTATTGAAGAGGCAGGGTATATATACTCTAAGGTAGAGGGAGTGGCTAGTACGAACGGGTGGCGGCCTAGGATTGGTGGCTGCAAAGGCGGGTGGCGGTCTAGGATTGGCTGCTGCTGTTGCTAGGGCGGATGGCAGATGTAAGGCTAGCACAGGATTGGTGGCTACTGTTGCTGGGATAGAAGGCAGGTAGTAAAGCTAGCACTCTAGATGTGAATCTTAGGCGCAAATGGCTATCACTTCCATAGAAGGCTGAGGGCAACTTAAACTGTTGTTACATCAGCCCTAGCGGTCATGTTGCATATCTCCGGCATCGCTGATGGTGGATTTTATACATGCTACCTTAATCGTCCCCAACATCTCCTCCCTTTGTTTTTCAAAAGGATGGAGGAAGAATGCTGATCGAGCACTCTTTTGGCATTAACCTGCTGGGGGAAATAGAGGCCTCATTCCCCAAGTTGTTTGTGGCTCTGTTTTTCTGGGGAGGGGAGTTTTTGGCAGAGCAAAACCCTTATGCAAATGAGGCATATTTCTCAAGGAGCTCGAAAATGGCCTTTAGTTGCTTTGGCCCTCCTTTGCAGTGCTTTGCCTCGCACCCAGCGGTACCAATCATAGCATACGCTAGAAGCATACTTTCGAGTTATATGCTGCTCCCGTAGGAGGGGGTTTCTTACCCGTAAGGGTGGGTAGCAGTCAGATGATCTGGATCCAAACCCTGGTCAGCGAGGTGAAGCCGGTGATAATGCACTTGAATAGGCTTGCTTAGGGCAGAGTCAATTTGACTCTTAACTAGCTGTATTATTCTTTTTATGGCCCAAGGAGCAAAAGATATTATAAGGATTATGGTTACTAAGGGGCCTAGTATAGGAAGGAGGTAAGGGAGGATTCCATTAAGTCCCCAGGAGATACCCCCTTGGGTTTCTCGCTCACGTTTGTGATTTTCAATTCCTTCCCTAAGTTTGGTCATAGAATCCTTAACTATGCCAGAATGGTCAGCGTAAAAGCAACATTCCTCGCCCAGCGCAGCACAAAGCCCTCCTTGCTTAAGGAAAAGCAGATCTAAGCCTCTCCTGTTCTGGAGAACAACCTCCGATAGGGACGTAAGGGATTTTTCAAGATGGGTAATGGAGGTTTCAATGCGGGCTAAATCTTCGTCTATAGCAGCTCTTAGGTGGGAGAAGCCTTGGTTTTGGAGAACGATAGAGGCAATTCCGGTGCCTAGGCCAGTAATACCTAAAAGAGAAGCAATAGTAACAACCGTAACAAGTTCTCTTTTCTTTCTTAGCATGGCTGGAGACTGCGCGACCAAGTGGTGATAAAGGTCTTCCTCTGTATGAAAGAGGACATGGGGTAACACAGCCACTAAGAGGCACATTTCCCCTGTTTCAGTTAGGGCTTTTGCTGATACGCAAGGAGTAAGCCCCGTGGAAGAGCACAGCCATTTTGCCCCTGTTGGGGGGATATAGAATTTACCAGGCAATGGAGAGGACGACTGTGCACAGACTGTTTTTAAGGAGGTAGAAATATTACCAATACAATGCCCAGAGTGAAGAACGGATTGCATAGTGAGACCGATTTTTCTTGCATTCCAAGGGCATTGGGAAGGATTGTCTTCATTAGAAGTATTAAATGTAACATTAAGAGCTATAGCATCATAATAAGGAGGCTTGGCAGAGAAACACAGCCAACAACTACGAGTAAAATTAGGCTGGGAGGAGTTTAGAGAGAAAAAGGTGGCTTGGAGTAGTGGCCAAAGCGGGCTGTCAAATGATATGGACGGGCTTGAGGACGACAATATTGGAATGCTAATAAAAGGGGGAGTAGTGGGGTGAATTTTGGAGAGATTTTTGCTTGGCGTGCTCGGGATAGGAGGGGTAGCTGGAGGCGCGAGCACTACATTTGGTCCAGTGGCAGAAGGTTTTTGCTGTACTGCTTCCTTCTTTATTAGAATAAGGCTTCCTGGGTCGGTTGATGAAAATAAGTAGATTCTAAAGCCCCATGTCCGACCGTTTAACCAAGAGTTATCAGTGGGGAGTTGTACGGTGAGATTTAATTTTTCACAATTTGAGTCACCAAATGTAGATAAGGTGGTGCGTTTACCGAGTGTGCAGCCAAGGGGGGACCATTTTAAAGTTAGGTAGTGATCAGGGGCGGAAGGTTTCCAATTGGTAGCTAATGTTTCACACCCCCAGTATGCACAATAGTACTGGTTGGGAGTATTGCAATATTGTTTTCTGGGGTTGGAGGCCGGGCACATGTAATATTGGGCTTTGTTAAGGCATGGTGTGCCGTCTGAACATTTAATTAGATCACTGGCATAAACAAGGAAGGAAGGGTGTCCTGCTGTAATTTGGGTTTGTATAACTGTGGAATCTTCCCATCGTGCCAAGGTCCATTTCCAAGGCTGATGGGGGTTGGAGTTGCCGAAGGTGGCATGCACACTTTGCAGGAGAAAATATAAGGCGGCAACTTTAAATGGCAGTAGGCATAACAAAGCCATACTAATAGAGGCTATAGGTTCTTCCCTGTTAAGGGAGACAAGCTAGCAAAGTAATACACCCTACAACGCACAAATATGCTATAGCAAGCAGGGATCTTTCTAACGGATTCCAATCTTTTGGGGCAACGGTTGCTAATCCGGCTGCAAACAGCAAGGCCAAAAAACCAATTAATAAAAGCCAATAGTAATTCAAGTGGTAATTCATGTGATTAGTGATGGAATAAACCTGTAAGCAGGACTTCTCTCCACTTCCGGTTGTGTGCGGGCTGGTTGTCTCCGGATGGGTTATAGCAGGAGTTATTGATGCGCTGGAAGAGAAAAGAAAGACATTTTTCCCAGGGAGAGGCTTCTACCCTGGAAAGGTTATTATTAAGAGGAGGGGAAGGAAGTGTCTCAGGGGTTTGTTTCGGCAATGAAGAATTAATGTGTTTTATCAGCCGTTCTGGAAGCCAGCGAGGACCTTCTCTCTTTTGATCGTATATGCAAGCAGAGCCTCATCCCCAAATAATCACGGGGTCAGGCCCATTCCATTCTGACGTTAAGGGGTCACGCCACATAACAGTGGCTTGTTGCGTTTGCGTTTTGGGATGCCAATGTCTGTCAGCTGCAGATTGTCCTTCATCATCCAGAGTTAGGAAGTTAAGAACAAAAAGAGCGTGATGTAAAAGGTCTCGAGGTCGTTGTTTGGTGAGATTGAGAGTACTTTCGGCTAAACGGCACAGGGCATTTTTTAAGGTGCGATGTGCTCGTTCTACCATTCCTTGCCCCTGGGGGTTATACGGTATTCCCGTGATATGCTTAATTTGTAATTGTTGACAGAAGGTTTGAAAATTTTTTCCAGTATATCCAGGCCCATTGTCTGTTTTAATGATTTTAGGTTGGCCTAAAGTAGCGAAGCAGTGTAGTAAATGAGAAATAACATGCTTCGAAGCTTCTCCTGTTTGCAAACTAGCTTGAGAAATGGCCAGGTTGCTTACAATTATAGCATGTTGGAGGCTTTGCTTGTGCCACGAAATTTTTGTGCTGCGCTGCAAAATTTTGAAGAGCGGCGCCAATAGCTATTCCAAGGGTTTGAGTGGGCCCGATGCCAGAACAGAGCTTTATGTAATTATTAAGGCTAGTATTACGAAAGGGACGGATTGCTGCTTGGCAGGCAGCGTTAGCATTTTCATAGGCCAGGTGTTTAATAAAATCACTTTCGTTTTCTCTAGCCCCAAATAAGCGCTCAGCCATGTTTTGCAGGCAGCTAAGGAAATCGGTATATGGCTCATCAGGCCCCTGTCTTAATTTAGCAAGAGAGGCAGTGGCGGCGCCCTTTTGCGGAAGTTTTTTCCATGCTCTAAGCGCGGCCGTTTGTATTTGCGCTAAGAGACCTGGGGGGAATTGAGCCTGCTTATCACTTTGATGGTAGGGACTTTGACCTAAAAATTTATTTAAGGTCCAAGTTTTAGAAGTGGCCTTACGGGCATTGCGGGTGGCATACTTTTTACAATGCTCCTCATAATCAGATTTCCATAACAGGAAATCACTGCCAGACAAGGCAGCTCTGGCTAGCTGGAACCAATCGTTAGGAATAAGTTCCTTTTCACTAAGGCTTTCCAGCAGGGCGAGCGTGAAGGGAGCGGTAGCGCCATAATCACTCACTGCCTTTTTTAATTTCTCTAGATATGTTAGACTAAGTTTTTTATATCTAGCAGTTGAGGTGGAACTAGCTTCCTCCTGCTCTCCTTCGCTAGAGTTGGGGAAATCTGATTTATTACTCTCCTCGCTATCGCTACCAGAATCGCCATTTTTGGAGCCGGTGACACCATGTTGAGAACCGGCGGCGCCCTTTTGGGAGCCGGTGACGCCATTTTGAGAATCTCGAGTCTGACTACGCGTAACCGGAAAAGCATAGGCGCGGCGAGTACAATGGAGGCGCGATGAGCGGGCATTTTCTGGAAGCGAAAGGGCTGCAATGCTTTGAGTTGCCGACCGGAGGTCGGCGAGCAGATCGGCGGTATGCTGCCGCTCCTGTTTAAAAGTTTCTCTAAAATTATCGGTGTGTAGCCGGAGATTTTCTGTGGCTTCTTCTAAAGCATGAAACTGAGATAAGGGCATGACTGGATAAAAATGAGAATATGGTTTGAAAAAATCGGGTGCATAAGGGGGTGGCTGAAACGGAGGAAGGGAGTTGCTTTCTAAAGAGGGAGAAATTTTAACCTCCGGTTCCTCCAAAGTGGGAGAAATTTTAGCCTTTGGTTTGATTTCATACTGATCGGGTGACAAACTGACTTGACTGGTTGGGGTATTTGGCCTATCCCTGTTAGAATTTTCGTTTAAAGGATATTCAGGCATGTTAATAATTACTGAGCCGCATGCTGAGGCAGGGCGAGAGTGCTCTCTCAAAGCTTCTTCTCCTAATTTACAGAGGTTTTGAACGTCTGGAGCTGAAGAGTGGACTTTTAGAATTTCATTAATTAGGTTCCAATAAGAAAAGGCAGTAACCGGGACCTTTTCAGGACCAAAGGTTCGAAAATAATCTTTTAAACAATCTCCAACTCTTAGCCAGCACTGGTGATCTATAGTACCTTCTTGAGGGAACCAAGGGCAGGTTTGTAACAGGAAATTAAAAAAGCGCGTGAGATCTTTTTTCTTAACTCGTGTTCCTCGTGCCTTGAGTGATTGCTTAACTTGACTAACATATAATTCGTGTTGGGAAATTCCTTGTCCCATGATAAGGGTGGGGGGGCTTACCTTTTGTTGCTTTCTTTTCTTCTTCTTCTTTCCTTTTGCCGGCACTGATCGACTGGTGAACGGATCTGTCTCGCGAGCGCGCTTCCCCGCGGTGATCCCTGGTGTGGTTTTCTTTCTTTCTTTGACTGCTGAACGGATCTGTCTCGCGACCGAGTTTATTCGCGGCAATCCCGGGTGCGGTGAGTGTGAGGTACCTCTCTCCTTGAGTGCGGTGTTCCGTCTCTCACAGAATTCAGGGCCCCACGTTGGGCGCCAGTTTGTCCCGGCCGGCGGGACGTTCAACGGAAGCTCCAAATCCTGTGAGGGAGGAATGGTATGGGACAAGAGACACGAGGAATGACAGCAAGACAGGTTTCTGATCAAGCTGCAAAACTTTATTGAAGAGGCAGGGTATATATACTCTAAGGTAGAGGGAGTGGCTAGTACGAACGGGTGGCGGCCTAGGATTGGTGGCTGCAAAGGCGGGTGGCGGTCTAGGATTGGCTGCTGCTGTTGCTAGGGCAGATGGCAGATGTAAGGCTAGCACAGGATTGGTGGCTACTGTTGCTGGGATAGAAGGCAGGTAGTAAAGCTAGCACTCTAGATGTGAATCTTAGGCGCAAACGGCTATCACTTCCATAGAAGGCTGAGGGCAACTTAAACTGTTGTTACATCAGCCCTAGCGGTCATGTTGCATATCTCCGGCATCGCTGAGGGTGGATTTTATACATGCTACCTTAATCGTCCCCAACACTAAAATAAACCCCAGAGAACTCCCTAAAATTCTGCCTGGAACTTACCAGCAATGGACAGCCTGGGTCAATCATCAGTGAGATGGAGAGTGGGAGGAAGATTCTGAACATAAAATGCTCTTTTCTCCATTATATTATGAACATTCTTTGTTTTTGTGTGTGTGTGTGCTTTTTTAATTGAGGTAAATTTGAAATACAGTGAAATGTGATGTCCTTCACTGAATGGTTGCTCAATTTTTCAAACATTTCTTTCCCTACCCCTAATGCATCCAACAACCATGTCAAAATAGGAATCATTTCTGTTAATCTAGAAAATAATCCCTTATGCTTCTGTCAGTAACCACTGTCCACCATATTCAACTCTCTTCTGATTTTCTATCATCATACATCATTTTGCAACATCTTCACATTCATAAATATGAAACAAATCAGAAGTTATCCCTTGCTGACTGCATCTTTCAGTAAAAATATAATTTGGGGATTAATCCACCCTGAAGTGGATTGTTTTTGTGAATCAGTTTTTATCTTGTTTTTTTTATCATTGAGTCCTTTGACATTGAATTATTATATTTCAAAATATCCATTTTCTTCTTCGTGGATATTTGGAATGTTCATGATTGTTGTATTAAGAATAAAGGTATTATTATCTAAGAACATATTGTTTACATAAGGACATGTTTCACTTGCCATGGATTATACAAAGGAATGCTTAATCACAAGGAAGTTGCATGTTAAGCATTTTTAAGTTTTACTGAAGGTACAATTTACATGACCTATCATTCACCCAGTTTATATATAAAAGACACTGATGTGCTATAAAAGTACATCATGGTGCAACTATCACCATTTCCTTTTTATGAACATTTCCACCTCAGAAGCTCATTCCCATATTTCTAACTGCTCTATCTTCTGTATTTGACACAGTTGGCTCTTCTGTATATATTGACATGCTTGCATTTCTTAGTTTCAGGCTCACCATATTCTTCTTTATCTTTTTTCATCTCCTGCACAGTTGTATCCACCTCTACCTTCCCTCTTTGTTTCTTTTGCACTAAACTTCCCAGCATTAGTGCTTCCATATGTTAGGGCTTGAATTTCCAGATTCACCTCCCCAGTCCCATCCATATCATGGGAAAGAAAAGTATGTAGATACAAATCCCTAAAAAGAGCTGAAGAATTAGTCTAAACCCTTCCACAGGGTCATTTTACAGGTAGAAGAGGCTGTTTTTGCACTTGGATATGGAAAGGTCATACCACAAATGTTTTAACTGGGAATATTGATTTATTTTCTCTGTCTGGGATTGGGTTTTTATATCTGGAGATCTGACTCCAGGAGGCCTGAGTGGAAATCATGGAATTAATAATTCACCAGCCCTCATTCTTCTTAAGGTCATTCCCAGAATATTCACCATATGCCCCTTGAACCCATTACCCCCACTTTCCAGGACAGGATTTGAAAAACAGTTAAGTTGGATCTTCTCAGCCTTTCAAATGTTATGTGTTCCCCAGGCCTGCCAGGAACTTAGCCTGGCTTCTTATTCTAGTCCTGAAAAAAATTGAAGATTAGTCATAAATTTGTAATAACACAGTCACTCATCATGAAGACAGTAGGAGTTAGTCAGTTTTATGACAATTTCACCACTTTCATGAGGAAGGGTCAGTATTCACATGGCTCTCCAAGGAAGATGCCGGATCAGAATTTGGAGCCCTTTTGTCCAATGGGAGCCAGGGGAACAGGGGAGCAGTCATTGGCAGCTGTGCTGAGTGCACAGTTGGTTCTGAATCCATTTTTGCTAGTGGGCAAATGTGGGTCTTACTATGATATTTTAGTGGAAGTGGTTTAAAGGTGCACTTTCCAGGGAGCAGGAATTTGATTGCACTGTTTGTATTCCTTCAAGGGTTGGTGTATGAGCTTCCCTTTCTACTATCTTCAGTACAGCCAGAATATGAAAACAATAAGCCTGATGGTGTATTCATAAGGGTAAAGGTGCATGTACACATATGCGTATGAATACATATGCATATTTGTATATATATACATATCTTTATTTATAACAATACTTTCTCTTATCACACTGAAGTCATGAATATAATTTTTAGCTATGTCCACCCTATATTTTGTCCCTTTTCATCATTCCCTTCCTTCACTATATGTGTTTTGTTCTCCATCTTTCATGCTGGTGTCTCCTCATATATACTATTTTCATGGTTACCAAATCATTCTTATGTACTTTGGGAAAACAGCTGACTAGAAGCTGTGTGCAGGCAGGCCTGTGACTTTTACAGCTTTTCTGTGGGTTAATTGGGGCAGTTTACACTTTGTATTAACACATGTACATTTTATCTTTTAACAGTGCTTGGACAGGGACCTTCTGTTTTCAAATCCCCTAATGTTTGCTTCCTTCTTTGGGACTTAACCTTCAATTATGCTTGTAGAAATTGGCTCCTGGAGAAGAGGAAAATAAGTGATTTTCATGCCCAGATGTGAGAATAGAAATCAGCAGAGACAATTCTAACTACTGGGGAGAATGTGACTATTTGAATAACAGGATGTGTTATTGTCCACAGGTGTGCATCACTTTTATGTAGGAAATGAGTTCCCACCCACTAGAACATCACAGATTCCTCAAAAATAGGGGGGACAAAAGAAGAATTCTAAAGGGAGATTAATATATTTAAATTAAGTGAAATGAGAATACAACTTACTAAATAATGTAGATAAAGCTAAGGAAGACTTAGAGGGAAATTTATAGTACAAAAGATGTATATTAGGAATGAAGAAAGATGTAAAAGTAACCTAAATTTTGACTTAAAAAAACTAGACAAAGAAGAGAAAATTCAAACAAAAGAATAAAGGAGAAAGGAAATATTAAAATTTAGAACAGTAATCAAAAATTAAAACTACTAAATCAATGAAGAAAATGAATGAAATCAATAGTTTATTCTTTGATAACATCAATCAAGTGATAGACATCCAGCCATGATAAAAAAGAATGAAAGGATTAAGATTCAAATGTCAATATCAGAACTGAAAACAGGATCATCAATATTTATCAAAGGCATTAAAATGACAGTACGAGAAATCTACAAAAAATGATAGACCACTAGGTAGTAAAGAAATTCAATTTATAGTTGATAAATCCCTCTAAATTAAACCCTTAACCAGAATATTTGCACTGGCTAAATATACAAAAATTTTGAGGGAGAAATAATACCATTTTACTTAATATATTTTAGAAACAGAAGAAAGGAGAAGAAACTTAACCTAATTCTAAAACAGGGAAACATAATTCTTATAATACAAAAGTATATACCAGTATACCTCATGAACATAGACATATGAAAGTACAGTAAATTACAACCAAGTGGCTTTCACCAAAAATACAAGAATCTTTGATTTTTAAGCAGTTCAGTGGTGAATAAATGTAGAAACAAAGACTTTATGAATCAGATAAGGTCTTCTTTTTCAAAGAAACCCCAAACCATCATCATACTTGAAACACTGATAGTTTTTACCTAAGATCAGGAAAAGACATGGATTCCCACTCTTGCCTCATTTATGCAAGTGAACTGGATTATCTAGCCCAAGCAATTAGGCAAGAAAAAGAAAAAAATGGACCCAAATTTGAAAGGAAATTGTGCAACTATCTCTATTTGCAGATGACATGATACCATATATACAAAAAGCAAAGGAATTCACTAAAATGCTATTAGTAGTAATAAAGGAGTTCAGCAGGATAACAAGGTATGCATCAATAAATAACCAATTTAATTTTAACATTTCAATGAAAATTCTGAATGCATGTAAAAAAACTCTATTTTTATAGCATCAAAAGTAATAAAATACTTAGAAAAAACATAACTGATATTTTGAAAACTACTAAACATTTCTGACAGAAACTAAAGACCAAAATAAGTGGAGAGACAACACATGTTGAATCAGACATAATATTGTTAAGATGGCAATACTCCCAGAACCAACCTATCAGTTTAATGCTATCCCTATTAAAACCCAGTTCAATTATTAGTAGAAGTTTGCAAACTGATTCTATAATTCGTATGGAAATGCAAGGAACCTGAAATAGCCAAAATTCTTCTGGAAAAGAAGAACAAAGTGTGAAGTCTCACACTTCCATATTTCAAAATTGCTACAGTGCAACAGTAATCAAAGCAGTATAGTACATGTACAAGGATAGTCAAAAAAATCTTAGAAACAGGAGGAAAAATGACACTGCATTTGTGCTTACTAAAGGAAACATGTTATTTTTTATTTTCTTAACTCATTGCAGAATGAGAGATGGAAAAGTGTTACTTGAGTCCAAACAGGTAAAGGATTCACTTCTGAAAGTACATATACAGAGAAGTCAAGAACTCTTCTGTGGAATCCTTATTATTAAAGTTACTACTGATGGAGGATCTAAGATGGCAGCATAGAGAGGGATAGAAGGTAAGTAGTCCACCTGGAACAACTAAAAAACCCAGAAACTAGTAAATAATCTGGAATAACTGCAGGGGGACAGATATGACCATCCACTCATCATACACCAACCTGAATTGGGAGGAATGCCTGAGATCACAGCATAAAATATGTAAGTAAGAACTGTGGATCCAAATCAGGAGACCCCTCCCTCACAGTCTGAATTACAAAGCCTTGTGGTGCCAGAGAGAAGCTTTCTCCCAGCAAGCAAATATAGCTCAGCTGAGCTCCAACTGGGGTTTTAATTAGTGAGTGTGAACTGCTCACTATAAGGTACAAATCCCCAAAAAGTAGACAGAGGCTTTGGGTGATGACTAACCTTGGAAAGCCAGAGGTTTGCCTCAGATTAGCTTTGTTCCTTTTTTGACTCAGTGGAGAAAACCTCGGCCATTTTCAGTTCCCAGTTCTGTGACCCAGACAAGGGTGTGGCACAGGCAGAGAGAGAACACTGAAATGCTAATGAACTCCCCCTAGGGCGTCCATCTTCTCTAAGAGGAAAGGGGTGGGGCCTGGCTCTACTACCTGCCTTTCATTCAGAACTTACACCAGTTAAGAATTATAGGCTAATCTTTGCAACAGGCAAAGAGTGCCCCTGCATGGCCTGGCAGCCTGGGGCTTCCCTTGAGGGATGATGTGCACTAGTGATGTAGCACAGCCTTCCCTCAGCAGAGGTCCTGGAAGATCACAGCTGAGAAGGGGGTTCTGCTCAGAAAACCCAGGGATGCTACATCAATGCCAGTGGTTTGTGGGTAAGCAACAGAGAAAAGCTGGGGCAAAACTGAAATGAAGGCTTAGACTCTTGCAATAGCCTTAAATCTCCTGGGAGGTTTGAATATTAAAGTGGCCCTGCCTCCTTGACCACCCAGACACATGCACCATGATCAGGGTTGATGGCTCCAACAACTAACCTGAACTGAGTTCACCAACTGAACCCCACAAAAATCATTTCCCCACACACCACAGATACAGAGTTGGGGAGAACTGACTTGAGGGGTATAGGTGACTCACAAATGCCATCTGCTGATTAGTTGGAGAACATGTATTGTATTTCTGAAAAATTAGATTGGTATTTTTTTTTTACAAACTGAAAGAAGACTATCAAGCAAAGCAAATGCCAAGAGGCAAAAAAACAACAGAAAATTTTAATGCATATGACAAAATCAGATTATATGGGAACCCAATCCCAAACACTCAAATCAAAATATCAGAAGAGACAGACTACTTGGCACAATTAATCAAACAATCACAATTAAGGAATGAAAACATGGCACAGGACATAAAAGACATGAAGAAGACCATGGAACAGGATAAAAGAGACACAAAGAAGACCCTAGAAGGGCATAAAGAAGAAATTGCAAGATTAAATAAAAAAAATAGAAGATCTTATGGAAATAAAAGAAATTGTAGGCCAAATTAAAAAGACTCTGGATACTCATAATACAAGATTAGAGGAAGTTGAACAATGACTCAGTGTCCTAGAGAGCCACAGAACAGAAAATGAATGAACAAAAGAAAGAATGGAGAAAAAAATTGAAAAAATTGAAAAGGATCTCAGGGATACAAGAGATAAAATAAAATGTCCATATTTAAGACTCATTGGTATCCCAGAAGGGGAAGAGAAGGGTAAAGGTCTAGAAAGAGTATTCAAAGATATTGTTGGGAAAAACTTCCCAAACCTCCTACACAATATATATATACACAAAGCATAAATGCCCAGTGAACTCCAAATAGAATAAATCCAAATAAACCCACTCCAAGACATATTCTGATCAGACTCTCAAATACTGAAGAGAAGGAGCAAGTTCTGAAAGCAGCAAGAGAAAAGCAATTCACCACATACAAAGGAAACAACATAAGACCAAGTTGTGACTACTCAGTGGCCATCATGGAGGTGAGAAGGCAGTGACATGACATATTTAAAATTCTGAGAGAGAAAAATTTCCAACCAAGAATACTTTATCCAGCAAAACTCTCCTTCAAAATTGAGGGAGAGCTTAAATTTTTCACAGACAAACAAATGCTGAGAGAGTTTGCCAATAAAGGATCTGCCCTTCTTCAGATACTAAAGGGAGGCCTACCAAAAGAGAAACAACAGAAAGGAGAAAGAGATATAGAGAATTTTAACAGATATATATAGACTCTTACATCCCAAATCACCAGGACACTCAGTTTTCTCTAGTGATCACGGATCTTTCTCCAGAATGGACCATATGCTGAGACATAGAACAAGCCTCAAAAAATAAAAAAATAAAAATTGAATATTTTCAAAGCACAATCTCTGACCACAATGGAATACAAATAGAAGTCAATTATTTTTGAACTGTAACTCCACTATTTACTTCCTACATGATACAAAATACACAAACTCTAATGACAAATCAGTGGTTTTGAACTCAATGTAAAATATGTAACTTTTGATAAGAACTATATAAACATGAGAGTATGGAGGAGTATAGGTACATAGTTTATGTGACCTATTGAAATTAAGTTGGTATCAAAGAAAAACAAGGTTGTTATGGATTTAAAGTTTAATTTTAAGCCTCACCATAAACACAAAGAAATTATCAGATAATATGACCATAGAGATGAAAAGTGGAGTATGGCTTAAGAGAAATGGGGGAAGGGGCAATGAGGAGATAAGAAATGAGCGTAGGGTTGCTGTTTGAGGTGAAGGGAAAATTCTAGTAATGGATGGTGGGAAGATGATAGCATTACAACATTCTAAATGTGATTAATCCCACTAATGGAAGGCTAGGGTGGGGGTGGAATGGGAAGATTTAGGCTGTATATATGTTTCCACATTTGAGGAAAAAAATACAGTCTAAATAGATGACAATTGAATGCTAAGGATGACTCTGGATGGGATCTGAGGATGGAGGACAGGAGGCTCAAAGGGACACAGTTGAGACATAAGGAAAAGGAAATGCAGAATGTAAGCCTTGTATCTTTGTTAAATCTCTTGCACTTCTTATCTGCACTTAATGGGATTGCATAAAAAATGTTCTTGTTCATAGGAATTGTGTATGTGAATTATAGTGTTTGTTCAAGGATGTGTGCAGCTAGTTCTCATATGTTCAGAAGACAGAGCAATAGATGATGGATGATAGATAGGAAGAGAGGGAGGGAGGGAGGGAGGGAAAAAATGGTGGTGTGACATGTTAAAGTTAGTGGATCGGGGCATTGGGGAGGTCAGGGAATGATGGAGTTCTGTGTATGGGGTTTGTATTGTTTTTGCAACTGTTACTATAACTTTGAATTTATTTCAAAATAAAATAAAAAAAATACATACACACAGAAAAAAAGTTACTACTGTGTGTCTTTGTTTTCAAATAGAATTTTGAATCATGGTTGAAGTACTACCATTTATGCAGACAGTGTGAATTACCAGAGAAGACCTACCTGGTCACAGCTCTCTAGTAAACAATGACTTCTCCCTGCTTCTTCCCTGTGCTTCCTGACAAGGAGAAGGACACGATTAAGCACCCAGATTTTTATTGTAAAATAATAATATTTTTAATTGCTTTTTTCAGGGCTAATTTCAAACAAAAAAACATATACACATTTAATATGTTTTAAAATTTGATTGCTGGTGGTCAAGATTAGGCATATCATGCTTTGTTCTAAAGTACAGTCAGAAGTAGTAAGATCCCTGTTACTTGTACGATGATTCATCAAGCTGTATCAACTCTGACACCTAAGAGCTAATCATGTTACTTAATAGATATTTATTAAGTTATTGCATGTTTTATTAGGCCATTTGTTTTAAAACTTAATAAGTCCTTACAAATTATGATTTTTTAAATTATATTCTTGTAAAACTGTGCTTTTCTGATAGCACAGTGAATGTACACCAAATGTAAACCCATTCAAAAATCTATTATGAATTGCTGAACTCAATGGTGGTTCTATAAGAAATCTTTGCAGACCACAGGGCTTGTATTTTTTTCTTCCAATTTTGTGAAGAATTCATGATGTTTACTGCACAGATAATACTTTGTGTAATAATCCTAACTTAACTGAAAAATAACCAATGTTAGCTGTTCAATAAAGATTTATTTGTGCATAAGTAATAAATGAGTGTGATGGAAGAATCCACTGGTCAATATCTTTATGTTGCACACTGTGTCATTCTGAGAGTAAGAGAAGGTTAGTCAACAGATGTTATTAAGAGAAAGATGAATACATGGATGTTTAAATGAACAATTGTTTAAATTTAACATACTTTTTTAAATTTTAAAATAAATTCAAAGTAATATGAACAGTTGCAAAAACAATACTACCCCATACACAGAATCCCATCATACCCTGAACCCCTCCCCCGATAGCTCAATCCACCAACTTTAACATGCTATCACATCACTATTGATTTCCCTCCCTCCCTCCCTCCCTATCATCTATCATCTATTGCTCTGTCTTCTGAACATATGAGAGCTAGCTGCACACATCCTTGAACATACACTATAATTCACGTATACACTTCCCATGAACAAGAACATTCTTTTATGCAATCCCATTAAGCACAGCTAAGAAGTACAATAGATTCAACAATGATACAAAGCTTACATTCTATATTTCCTTTTCCTTATGTCTCAACTGTGTCCCTTTGAGCCACCTGTCCTCTAGCCTCCAGTCCCACCCAAGTTCATCCTTGGCATTCAATTGTCATCTATTTAGATGGTCTTTTTTTTTTAATTGTGGAAACATATATACAGCCTAAATCTTCCCATTCTGCCCCCTCCCTAGCCTTTCATTAGTGGGATTAATCATGTTGAGAATGTTGTAATGCTCTTTGCCATCATCCATTACTAGAAATTTCCCTTCACATCAAACAGCAACTTTACACTCATTTCTTAACTCCCCATTGCCCCTTCCCCCATTTCTCTTAACCCCCAAACTCTACTTTTCATCTCTATGGTTATATTCTCTGATAATTTCTTTGTGTTTACTGTGGGGCTTAAAATTAACCTTTTGAATCCATATCAATCTTGTTTTTCTTTGATACCACCTTCTCTTCAATAGAACACATAAACTATGTTCCTATACTCCTTCATTCCCCCACCTTTATATAGTTGGCTAAAATTACATATTTTACATTGAGTTCAAAACCACTGATTTGTCCTAAGAGTTTGTGTATTTTATATCATATAGGAAGAAAATAGTGAAATTATAGTTCAAAAATTATTGACTTCTATTTGTCTTCCATTGTGGTTGGAGAATGTGGTTTGAGTATATTCAATTTTTTTTTTAATTTCTTGAGGCTTGTTGTATGCCCCAGCTTATGGTCCCTTCTGGAGAAAGATCTGTGATCACTAGAGAAAAATGATTGTCCTGGTAATTTGGGATGTAAGGTACTATATATGTCTGTTAAAAATTCTCTATATCTCTTTCTCCTTTCCCTGTCTCTCTGCCAGCAGGGCTCCCCTCAGAATCTGAAGTAGGGCAGGTCTTTCATCAGCAAAGTCTCTCAGCATTTGTTTGTCTGTGAAAAATTTAAGGTCTCCCTCAAATTTGAAGGAGAGTTTCTCTGGATAAAGTATTCTTGGTTGGAAATTTTTCTCTCTCAGAATTTTAAATATGTCATGCCACTGCCTTCTCACCTCCATGGTGGCTGCTGAGTAGTCACTACTTACTCTTATGCTGTTTCCTTTGTATGTGGTGAATTGCTTTTCTCTTGCTGCTTTCAGAACTTGCCCCTTCTCTTCAGTATTTGACAATCTGATCAGAATATGTCTTGAAGTGGGTTTATTTGGATTTATTCTATTTGGAGTTCACTGGGCATTTATGCTTCGTGTATATATATTGTGTAGAAGGTTTGGGAAGTTTTTCCCAACAATATCTTTGAATACTCTTTCTAGACCTTTACCCTTCTCTTCCCCTTCTGGGACACCAGTGAGTCTTAAGTTTGGATGTTTCATTTTATCTATCATATCCCTGAGATCCATTTTGATTTTTTCAATTTTTTTCTCCATGCTTTCTTTTGCTCTTTCATTTTCTGTTCTGCTGGCTTCTAGGACACTGAGATGTTCAGCTTCCTCTAGTCTTGTATTGTGGATATCCAGAGTCTTTTTAATTTGGCCTACAATTCCTTTTATTTCCATAAGATCTTCCATTTTTTTATTTACTCTTGCAATGTCTTCTTTACACTCTTTGAGGGTCTTCTTTATGTCACTTATATCCTGGGCCATGGTCTTCTTGATGTCCTTTAAATCCTTTGCCATGTTTTGTTCCTCAATTGTAGTTCTTTGATTAATTTTATGAGGTACAGTATATCTTTTGATATTTTGATTTGTGTGTTTGGAGTTGAATTCTCCATGTCTTCTGGTTTTATCATATTCACTAAGATTTTCTGTTGTTTTTGGCCTCTTGGCATTTGTTTTGCTTGATAGGGTTCTTTCAAGTTGTAAAGGAAAAGGGATATTGATCTAATTTTTCAGGAACACAGTTTGGCAATGTACACTTTCTCTAACTAACCAGCAGATGGCATCTGTTAGTCACCTATATCCCTCAAGTCAGTTCTCAACCTTGTTCCCACGGTGTGTGGGGAAATGATTCTTGTGGGTTCAATTGGAGAACTCAGTTTGTCTGTGTTGCTGGAGCCATCTGCCCTGAATGTGGGGTGTGTGTATGGTGGTCAGGGAGGAAGGGCAGTTTTAATATTCAAATCCCTCAGGATCCTGGAGATTCAAGGCCACCACAAGAGTCTAAGCCTTCATTTCAGTTTAGCCCCAGACCCTCTCTCTCACTGATCCAAAAACCACCAGACTTGGCATATCATCCCTGGGTTCTCTGAGTGGATCTCCCCTCCCAGCAATACTCCTCCAGGAGCTCAGCCAAGGGAATGCCATGCAACATCACCAGTGCACTCCATCCTTCAAGGGAAGCCCCAGGCTGCTGGGCCATGCAGTGTCGTGCTCTCAGCCTGGTGCAAAAATGGCTGAATGGGTCATCTCAGCCCACTTCTCCTCACACAGTTCCTCCTTCCCAGCTCTGGGACAACTGGCAGGGCTCTGGGCTGTGAGCACAGCCCCAGGCAGGAGTTTATCTTGCTCTCTGGGGGGCCAGCTGGTAGCCATGGGCTTTCTTTCTGCTTCCAGCTCTCCTCTCTGTTCCCCCAGACCCAAGGGTATCTGCTGCAGGCTATCTTCCTGGCCAGACACCAAGAGGCTGGCCCAGCTCCCTCTTGCTGTGCTTTACTGTGTGGATCCCACAATCACAGCTGGAGCTGCTCCTGGGTTTTTCCCTTTTTTTAAAAAGAGCCAACCAGTCTCCAAATGCTGAACCCTGGCTTCCCCAGCCTGCTGTGTGGCTGAAAGTCTTCTAGCCAGCTTACTCACTCGTTTCAGAAAGCCAACTCCCAGTTTCACCAAGTATATGGCCCCTCTGGGGCTAGGAGCCCTCGTCCAGCTGGTGCATTGCTGTAACCGGTATTCTGGGCCACTTTCTGGTTTTTAGCTAGTGTTTTTCACAGAGGCATTTTTTTCACCCTGTCTCAGCTAGCTGCCATCTTAGTTTCCCTTAACATACATTTTTGAAGATCATGTTGAGTTCACCCAGGTACTTCAGGCAATATAAAAGAACTTCTTATAAAGGAAGCAAGAATTTCAGGGGGTGGATAACTTCAAATTTCTAAAATCCTGTGACTCACTAGGATGCATCACAAGAAAATGAATTTTAGCAAGTTCAATTAAGGTTTCTACCACTCTTCTGAACTCAGAATTGCATTTTGGAATTTCACCCAAGTTTGGTGGATATAACCAGGAATAAAGTTGTTAGGTTTTCCAACCCTACAAGATTTTTGAACTTATGAGGCTATAAATCTAGGAATATCCCCTCACCCATACCATGTGTTCCCTCTACACACACATCTCTCCCCCTCCACCTCTCTCTCTCTGTCACTTTACTCTAGTTTAGCAGTAATCTCTGGGAGACCTAGTAAAACAAGCTTCACTTAAGATTTTGAAACCAAAGCTTAACTCATAACAGCTTTCCATCAAAAATCATAATTTCACACTCTACCTAAAGCTTTGAAAATGCTTTTTCATATGTGGAAAATTCCCTCAATTATATCCACTCATCTCACAAACAAATATGAGTATGCAATTACACTTGTTAAACATGTCTCATGCAATAACTGTGGGAAAACTGTCAAATTAATGGTGAAAATGAAGGTGGGCTTAGAAACATTGACCTGAAAACAGTGTTCTTTAAAGGCTTTTGCAACACTGGTATCTACTCAGACCTGTACCTTCAATAACAGTCTACAGTCCTGTTGTTCCATAAAATGCTCTCTATTTGCCTTTGCATATTTATGATTTCATATCATTTTAGTTAAGGTCCACCCAAATTCATTTTGTGTAACAATTTCTGGAAAAAATATATATACTTCTAAAATATATGAAGTATTCTTAGTGGGCTGCTGAAATTTTTATAGTTGCCTTGTAGGGCCTATAAGATACACACATCTAATATGTTTGACAAAAAAGTGCTAACAATATGAGAGGAAGAGAAGCATATTACAGTATGAGAATAACACCAGATGGTAATTTGAAATTACAATAAGAAATTAAGACAACCAAAAATGGTAGATAATATTAATATAATAAATATGACAAAAGAAAATACAAGATTCAACTGTATGCTATTTACAAAAGACACACTTTAGTTTCAAAGATATACATTGGTAGAAAGTAAAGGAATGGGGAAATATATACCATACAAAGAGTTAACAAATCAAATACTTAGATTATCTCTTTGTAATATCTGAAAAAATAGATTTTAAGACAAAAATGTTATAGATAGTAAGAGGTATATTTTGTAATGATAAAAGTGTCAAATTGGCAGGATGATATTGTAATCATAAACATCTTTTCAGCCAGTAAACAGAGTCACAGAGTAGATGAATAAGAATCAGGCAGTAATTGCTGTAAACATCAATACACCACTCTAACTGATAGTACCACTAGACAAAAATTCAGAAAGGACACAAAAGACTTGAGCAACACTATCAACCAACTTGTCCTAACAGAACTCTCCACTCAAAAACAGCAGATTATGCATGATTTTTAAACACTCATGGGAAAATCTCCCAGAAAGACTATATGCTAGGCCAAAAAACAAACCTTAACAATATGAAAAGATTTAAATTATACAATGTGTGTTCTCCAACCACAATTAATAGAATTACAGATTAATACAGAGAGAAATTTTGGAGCTATGCAAATATCTGTAAATTAAACTACATATTTCTGAATAATCCATGGGTGAAAGAAAATATTTCAAGGGGAATTAGGATTTTGAACTGAATGAAAATGAAAACACAGCTTCTTAAATTGAAGGGTACAGCTAAATCAGGGCTAAAGGAAAATTTATAGATTTAATCCATACATAAGAATATAAATTTGGATCTCAAATAATCTAAGGTTTCTATAGATGAAAAATTACCAATTCAAATAAGAAAATAAGGATACAATTCCTTTAAGAACAGCATCAAAAGAGTTCAACAAAAGAAGTGCCATTCTTACAAATTGAAAGTTACAAAACATTGTTGAGTGAAATTAAAGATCTAAATAAAGAGACATTCCACAGTTGTGTACAGAAAAGCTCAATTTTGCTAAAATGGCATTTCTCCCCAAATTGAATTACAGACAATTCATATCAAATTTCCAACAATCTCTTCTTGACTGGCAAGCAGAATGTGAAATTTATATATAGATGCAAATTACCTAGAATATCTGAAACAATTTTGAAAGAGAAGAAGAAAAGAAGAGGAAAATATCCTGAATTCAAAATTCATTATTCATTATGGCACTGAAATAACATGATAGACATATAGACCAGCAGAATAAAATTGAATGTCCAGAAATATATCTTTGTATTCATCATTGAATGGGAGAGTTGTAATGAAAGAATTTTATGATATGTAAATATGCATCAATAAGTTTTTAAAAAAAGAAAATGGAGATTGATTCTGATTAAACTGTAGACTGACCCTAGCTGAGCTCAAATGATGACTGTGTTGATGTGATCATCCTTTTCACCCTTTCTGTCAACAAAAGAAAGGATGAAAATTCTGGGGGAAGATGTCAACTTCAGTCTCTAAAACTCTTATACACAATTTCTGTAATAAAATTTGAAAAAATTGAGACAGGTGACTAGGGGGTAAAATGGGACTGATAATCATAGCAACAATCAGATGAAAGAAGATCCAGTGATGATTCAGATGCTGAAATTAGCAGACTATAAAGTAGCTATTATAAACATTTAAAGAAAAGATGGACAAAATGTGTGAAAAGATTTTAAAAGGTCATTGAAATATATAAAAGAATGAAATTTTAATCATAGAAATGCAAAATATAATATCTAAGCTCACAACAAAGCAGAAGTCAGGGAGAGTGAACACAATAGCAAGTAAATAGAAAATATCCAATCTGGAGCACAAGGTGTAGAAATAAAGAAAATAGAGAACAGAGTATAAGAGGCATTAGAGAAGGATTCAAATGATTTAAAGCATGCTTACTTATAGAGAAAAGGCAACAAGACAAGAAGAGTGAGGCAGAAAGAAATAGATGATGGCATTGAATTTTCAAAAATTTATATACAATATCAAACCACAGATTCAAGATATTCAGAAAAGCTTAAGCAGATAAAAAACAGAAAAATTAAAACAAGTAGGCAAATCATAGTCAAACTTCTGATAATCAGAAATAGGCACAAAAATCTTAAAGAGATCTGGAGACAAAAGATACATTAATTATCTGTCAAGGGGCAATCTTAAGATTTTCAAATGACTTTTCAGGAGAAAATACGGTCACCAGAAAATGATGGAATGGCATCTTTAAAAGACTAACTTTAGAAAAAGAAACATAAGTAAATCAAAAAACCAAAAATTTTATACCTCAAGCATTTTTTAATAAAAATTATTTTAAAAAACTTTCTCCCAAATATCTTCCAGCTAACTTATGAGTCTAAGAAGACATAGAAATTTAAAGAACAATTAAAATTTCTTTAAAATGGAAATATAAACTATCTAAACCTGTAGTATTCAACTAAAACATTACATTCAAAAGAGAGTTTAAACTTGTTTATATTAGAAAAGAAAAATGGTTTGACATTAATGAACTAAGTTACTTGAATCCAATATAGCAAATGATCAACAGAATAAAACAAAAGCAGAAGAAAAGAAATAACAAAGAGCAGACATGGATATCAGAGAAACATTCAGAATACATCAAAATGTCAAATTGCTTCTACAAAAAGGTTAATGAAGTAAGCCAATCTCTTTTGCAACTGATTACAAAAAAATAAGGAAGAGAAAGTAAGAAAGCAGAAATAGAAATACTAAGAATAAAAAGGTGACAATGGATATTGAGAAGATAACATGAACAAATTCCATGCCTTTTTAAAGGTACAAATCTCAAGCTTCCATTGATAGATCACTCAATCTACTTCCACCATTTAACATACATTCTTTGGACATTAACTATGTGCAAATCACTGTTCTATCATCTGGGATTCAATGATGAAGAAGACAGAATGATCCCTGATCTTATGGCATCTATATGTCAAAAAGGGTGTCATAGGAATAAGACCATTTGATAGAGTGATAGGACCATGAAGAAAATAAAACAGTGATTTAAGAGTGGGAGGGGGAGAATGTAAGATGGCAGCTAGGAGAGACAGGGCAAAAAAACATCTCCATGAAAAATATTAGATAAAACCAGAAAGTAAACCAGAACACCAGTTCCAGAAATGCACAAGCTTGACAAGGTCTGCTAAATCCACAGGGACCATGCGCTTGGTGAAACCAGGAGTCTGCATTCTGAAAAAAGTGAGTAAGCCACTGAATATCCAGCAGCCACACCATGGGTTGGCATTTGGAGGTGGACTACTTCTTTTTATGAAAAACCCAAAAGCAGCTGCAGACACAGCAGTGAGAAACACACAGTGAAGTGCAGCAGGAACAGGTTGTGTGAATACCTCAATATCTGGAATGGAATATAACCTTTCACACACCTGCTGCTAATTGTCTCAGAGCAAGGAAGGCAAAGGTTAGCCAAAAGTGAAAAAAACCACAACACTTGCAGCCATCTTCCTGGTGAGCTGGGAATGCTCCTGCCCAGTGATCGTGCCACAGCCCAGAGCCATGCCAAAAAACCCAGTGTGACAGGAAGTGTTTCCATCAACACACACACATGTCACAATACCAGGCATGGACAATAGCCTTTCAGGCACCCACAGCTAAGTGTCCCAGAGCTGCAAGGCAGAGCTGTGCAAAAAAGGGGAAATTAACATGCCCTGTACAGCCATCCTTACAGCAGGCTAGGAAGACACCTAATGGCCTGGTGGCCCAGAACTTCCCTTGAGGGATGGCACACACTTGTGATGTAGCAAAACCTTCCCTCAGCAAAGGCACAGAAAGGGCATGGCTTGGAAGAGGGATCCACTTGGAAATCCCAGGGACCATACACCAATACCAAAGACTTGTGGGTCAGTGGCAGAGACAATCTGTGGTGAGAATGAAGTGAAGGTTTAGACTCTTGCAACAGCCTTAAATCTTCAGAAATACCTGGGAGGTTTGATTATTAAAGCTGCCCTCCCTCCCTAACCACTCAGACACACACCCCACATTCAAGACAGGCAGCACCAACAACACACCTAAACTTAATTCACAAATTGGACCCCACAAGAATCAGATCCCCACACACCACAAAGTCAAAGTTGGGAAGAACTGACTTGAGGGGAATAGATGACTCAATGACACCACCTGCTGGTTAGTTACAAAAAGTGTTCACCACCTAGCTGTAGATCTGACAAATTAAAGATTTGTATTTGAATAATGCTACATATCCTAAAAGAACCCTATCAAGTAAAGCAAATCACAAGAGATCAAAAAAAAAAAGAAAATTTTCAAGCATATGATAAAACCAGATTATATGAATAACAGAAACCCAAACACCCAAATCAAAAGATCAGAAGAGACACAGTACTTGGAGCAATTAATCAAAGAACTAAAGACAAACAATTAGAGTATGGCACAGGATATAAAGGACATGAAGAAGACCCTAGAAGAGCATAAAGAAGAAATTGCAAGAGTAAATAAAACAAATAAATGATCTTATGGAAATAAAAGAATCTGTTGACTAAATTAAAAAGATTCTGGATACTCATAGTACAAGACTAGTGGAAGCTGAACAACAAATCAGTGACCTTGAGGACTACAGAACAGAAAATGAAAGAACAAAAGAAAGAATGGGGAAAAATTGAAAAAATCAAAGTGGACCTCAGGGATATGACAGATGAAATACAACATCCAAATATAAGACTCATTGGTGTCCCAGAAGGGGAGGAGAAGGGTAAAGGTCTAGAAAGTGTATTCAAAGAAATTATTAGGGAAAACTTCCCAAACCTTCTACACAATATATATACACAAAGCATAAATGACCAGTGAACTCAAAATAGAATAAATCCAAATAAACCCACTCTTAGACATATTCTGATCAGTCTGTCAAATACTGAAGAGGAGCAAGTTCTGACAGCAGCAAGAAAAAAGCAATTCACCACATATAAAGGAAACAACATAAGACAATGTAGTGACTACTCAGCAGACACCATGGAGGAGAGATGGCAGTGACATGAAATATTTAAAATTCTGAGGGAGAAATATTTCCAACCAAGAACACTTTATCCAACAAAGATCTCCTTCAAATTCAAGGAAGGGCTTAAATTTTTCACAAACAAATGCTGAGAGATTTTGCTAATAAAAGTCCTGCCATTCTTCAGATACTAAAGACAGCCATACTGATAGAGAAACAAAGAAAGGAGAGAGAGAGATGGAGAAAGGTTCAGTAATAAAGAGATTCAATATTGGTTCATTAAAGGACAATAAGGGAGAGAGGGAAAAATTATATCTGACAAACATAAACCAAAGGATAGAATGGCTGATTCAAGAAATGCCTTCCCAGTAGTAACATCGAATGTAAATGGATTAAACTCCCCAAGTAAAAGATATAGATTGGCAGAATGGATCAAAAGATATGAAACATCAATATGTTGCATACAAGAGACTCATATTAGACACAGGGACACAAAGAAATTGAAAATGAAAGGATGGAAAAATTATTTCTTGCAAGCTACAGCCAAAAGAAAGCAGGATTAGCAATATTAATCTCAGATAAAATAGACTTTAAATGCAAGGATGTTAGGAGAGACAAAGAAGGCTACCACATGCTAATAAAAAGGCAATTCAACAAAAAGAAATAGCAATCATAAATGTTTATGCACCTAATCATGGTGCCACAAAATACATGAGGCAAACACTGGCAAAACTGAAGGAGGCAATTGATGTTTCCACAATAATGGTGGGAGACTGCAACACATCACTCTCTTCTATAGATAGATCATCCAGACAGAAGACCAATAAGGAAATTGAAAATTAAACAATCTGATAAATGAATTTGTTTTAACAGACATACATAGAGCACCACATCCCAAATCACTGGGATACACATTCTTCCCTAGTGATCACAGAAATTTCTCCAGAATAGATCATGGGCTGGGACATTAAACAAGCCTCAATAAATTTAAAAAAATTGGAATGATTCAAAGCACATTCTCTGGCCAGAGGGGAATACAATTAGAAATCAATAACCATCAGAGACTTAGAAAATGAACAAACACCTGGAGGTTATACAACACATTCCTAAAATAAATGGTTTATAAAGTAGAATGTCAGGGAACTAGTGATAGAGAGCAATTAATGAAGTGGAAATGATAATCCACTAAGAACAGATAAGCTTTCGTGGGTAAATTTAATTTTCTGGGAATACGCAGGAATGACTATCCTTTGTTAAATTCTGATGGGTATGCTAGGAACAAATTCACAGAAATGTTGCCATATTAGGTTATTTTCTTGGGGTAGAGTAGGAACATTTTGGAAGTAAAGTAGTTATTTTAGGTTAGTTATCTTTTTCTTATTCCCTTGTTATGGTTTGTTTGAAATGTTTTTTATTGTACATCTTTTAAAAAATTTTTGATGTAGTTAATTTAAAAAAAGTTGTTAATTAAGAGTTAATGACAATCACTGCACTATATGATACCGAAGTGTATCTAAGAATGGAGGAGAAAAGCTCAAAGGGGGCATAAGGAAAAATTGGAATATAGAATTTAAGCTTTACATCCATATTAAGTTTCATGAATTAACTGCAGTTAAGTTAACAACATAAGTGAATATCCTTGCTTGTAAGAAATGTACATGGAAGTGTTATGAGTTCAAGGTGTATGATATATGCAACCTGCTCTCAAATGTTCAGAAGATGATAAATGTGTAGATAGATAACTGATAGAAAGATCGTAGATATAGTTGAAAGAAAGAGAAGGGGAGGGATGGAGGGAAGGAGGGAAGGAGGGAGGGAGAGAGGAAGGAAGGAAGGAAGGAAGGATGGATGGATGGATGAAGGAAAGAGAAAGAAAGGTACTGCAAAGGTAGTAAAATGTAAAATTGGTAGATATGGGTATCTGGGTGTTCTAGTTTGCTAATGCTGCAGAATGCAAAACACCAGAGATGGATAGGCTTTATAAAATGGGGGGTTATTTCACTACACAGTTACAGTCTTAAGGCCACAAAGCGTCCAAGGTAACACCTCAGCAATTGGGTACCTTCACCGGAGGATGGCCAATGGCGTCCAGAAAACCTCTGTTAGCTAGGAAGGCAGCTGAAGTCTGCTCCAAAGCTCCAGCCTCAAAACGGCTTTCTCCCAGGACGTTCCTCTCTAGCAAGCTTGCTCCTCTTCAAAACATTACTCCCAGCTGCACTCCGTCTGGGCTCTTTGAGTCAGCATGTTTTATACGGCTCTACTGATCAAGGCCCACCCTGAATGGGTGGGGTCACACCTCCATGGGAGTATCCAACCAAAGTCACCACCCACAGCTGGGTGGGGCACATTCTAAGCAAATCTAACCAGCGCCAAAACATCTGTACCACAAGACCACAAAGATAATGGCGTTTGGGGGACAAAATGCATTCAAACCGGCACATTCCACCCCCTGGACCCCAAAATGACATTATCTTCCCAAGTACAAAATACCTTCATTCCATCACAATATCACAAAAACTTAAATCATTTCAGTAACAAAAGTTAAATACAAGATCCCATCTAAATCAATTACAGGCGTGGTGGGTCCTAAGGCACAATTCTCCTTTAGCTTTGGATCTGTGGAATTAGAACAAGTTATATGCTTCCAATATACAAAGGAGGGACATTCATAGGATAAACATTCCCATTGCCATAAGGAGAAAGAGTAAGGAAAACAGGGTTAACAGGACCAAAACAGTTCCTAAAACCTGCAGGACAAACTCCATTAGATTTCAAAGTCTGAGAGTCATTAACAGAATAACGTTGCATCCTTGGGGCTTGAGAGAGCTGGAGCCTAACCCTTCCCAAGGGCCTTTTTGGCAGCCCTTTCCTCTCCAAATGCTTAGGTGAGTGCTCCAACATACCCACACACTGGGGAGACCACCTTCTCGGCCCCACCCTCCTCAAATATCGGGGCTGCTCCCGGATTCCCTTCCATCTCCGGGGCACACGCTCAACCCCTTCAGAACAGTGTGGTGGCAGCCAGGCTCTCCCCAATTCCCTGGGAATGTGCTCCACCCTCTTTGGGACCTTGGGTGGCAAAACTCTTCCAGAGCATCGAGGTGGAATGCCCACCCTCGACCTCCGGGGCAAACTCACCCTTTCCATGCGTGTGGGCTGCTCCACTCTCCCAGCCCAAGGCCTCTTGACTCCAGACTTCAACCTCCATGGCTCTGTCTTTGAAGAAATTTTCCCTGCAATTTGTTCCTTGTCTGTCTCCTCCAGTCCAGACTGGCAGCGGCTCTGTCTATAAAGTTCTCGCAAAAGTTCTGTTGGCTTTGCATGAAGCACACAGAGGTCAAAGCCATCAGACAATAAGAGTTTCTACAAATCCTTTCTGGATAATTCCATCTCCAATCTTGGCTTGTACTGAAATGGTGGCTGGGTTCCATGTTTGGTTACATCCTCACATTGGGCTGCAGTTTCTGGGATTCCACCCCCTGGAAGGTCATAATTTTCCAAGCCATCAGCTTCTGGTTTCTTTGAACCCAAGAGTTCAGTTCTAAGTTTATCTGTCTCTGCTCACATTTTACTGCAAGCTGCAAGGAGAAGCCAGGATACATCCTCCACATGTAGTCTGGAGATCTCCTCAGCTAAGTATTCCAGGTTGTTGCTTCCAGATTCTTCCTTCTATATGACACCAGGACTCAATTTTGCCAAATTTTCTGCCACTTTAAAACAAGGATCGCCTTTCTTCCAGTTCACAACAACACATTGATCATCTCTGTTCAAGACCTCGTCAGAAGTATCTTTAGAGTCCATATTTCCACAAACAGTCTCTTTAAAGCAGTTTTGGCCTTTTCTATCAAGCTCCTCACAACTCTTCCAGAAACTCCCCATTATCCATTTAAAAAGCTGTTCCAACATGTTCAGTATTTGCAAACTCAGCAGCAAAAGCCCCCCACTTCTCTGGCACCAAAATCTGTCTTAGTTTGCTAATGCTGCAGAATGCAAAACACCAGAGATGGATAGGCTTTTATAAAATGGGAGGTTATTTCACTACACAGTTACAGTCTTAAAGCCACAAAGCATCCAAGGTAACACCTCAGCAATCGGGTACCTTCACCGGAGGATGGCCAATGGCGTCCGGAAAACCTCTGTTAGCTAGGAAGGCAGCTGAAGTCTGCTCCAAAGCTCCGGCCTCAAAACGGCTTTCTCCCAGGACGTTCCTCTCTAGCAAGCTTGCTCCTCTTCAAAACATTACTCCCAGCTGCACTCCGTCTGGTCTCTTTGAGTCAGCATGTTTTATATGGCTCCACTGATCAAGGCCCACCCTGAATGGGTGGGGTCACATCTCCATGGGAGTATCCCACCAAAGTCACCACCCACAGCTGGGTGAGGCACATTCCAAGCAAATCTAACCAGCACCAAAACGTCTGTCCCACAAGACCACAAAAATAATGGCATTTGGGGGACAAAATGCATTCAAACAGGCACACTGGGGGTGGAGGTTGTTGGAATTCTCTGTATGGGGTTTGTATTATATTTGCAACTGACCTATATGTTTGAAATTATTTCAAAATAAAAATTTAAAAAAAGAGTTAGAGGTTTACTGGAAACTGAAGAGTCAATAATCTCTCAGGTGGAGATATGTATGATTTAACTTAATGGTTAAGAACATACCAGCTCTGAAAACCATGGAGGAAAAATATCCTAAACCAGCACCATCCTGTAGAACTTTCTGTTCATAAGAGCATACTATGAACAATTCTATGCCAACAAAGTAGACAACTTAGAAGAAATGGACATTTTCCTAGAAATGCCTGAACAACCTACACTGATTTGAGAAGAAATAGAATTCAGTAAACTCATCACAAATAAAGAGATTCAGTCAGTCATAAAAAACATCCCAAAAATAAAAAAAAAAAAAAACAGGACCAGGTGTCTTCACAGGTGAATTTTATCAAGCATTCCAAAAAGAATTAATACCATTTCTGTTCAAAGTCTTCCAAAAAATTGAAGAAGAGGGAACACTACCTAAGCCATTCTATGCAGCCATTTTACTAACAGCAAAGCCTGAAACTATACTACATAAGAAAAATAAGACTAATATCTCTAATGCATCTAGATGCAAAATTGCTCAATAAGATCTTTGCAAATTGAATCTAACAGCATATTAAAAGAATTATATACTGTGACCAAGTGGGTTTTTTAACTGTTTCATTGTTTATTTTCATTAGTTTTTTAAATTTTATTTATCAAAAATTAAAAAAAAACAATACAAAAACTGCATTTCAAACAAAACCAAAATGAAAAATAAAAACAAATAACCTAAAATAACTGCATTGCTTCCAACATGTTCCTACCTTACCCCAAGGAAAAAACAAACTATAACTAAAGGAATAAGAAAAACAATTAACCTAAAATAACTGCATTGCTTCCAACATGTTCCTACCATAACCCTCAAAAGTAACAAATAGTCATTCTTGAGCATTCCCATAACATTAAGATTGCCCTCTATAACCTGCCTGTTCTTATTAGATAGTCACTTCCCTTTCACTATTTGTTGTTTGTTCCAAGTTCCCTTACCTTCTACAATATAAAACATTTATTTTACATTTTTACAGAGTTAACATTAGTGGTAACATACAATATCTCTCTTTTTGTGCCTGGCTTATTTCACTCAGCATTACGTCTTCAAAATTCATCCATGTTGTCATGTATTTCATGATCTCATTCCTTCTTGCTGCTGCATAGTATTCCATCATAGGCATATACCACATTTTGTTTATCCACTCATCTGTTGAAGGACATTTGTGTTGTTTCCATCATTTGGCAATGTGAATAGAGCTGCTATGAACATTGGTGTGTAAATATCTGTTCATGTCACTGCTTTCAGGTCTTCTAGGTATATACCAAGAAGTGAAATTGCTGGATTGAACAGTAACTCAATATGTAGTTTTCTAAAGAACACCACACTGTCTTCCAGAGTGGCTGTACACTATACAGTCCCACCAACAGTGAATAAGAGTTCCAATTCCACATCTTCTCCAGCATTTGTAGTTTCCTGTTTGTTTAATGGCTGCCAATCTAATTGGTGTGATATGATATCTCATTGTGGTCTTAATTTGCATTTCCCTAATAGCCAGTGAATATAAACATTTTTCATGTGTTTTTTGGCCATTTGTATTTCCTCTTTAGAGAAATGTTTTCATAACTTTTGTCCATTTTATAATTGGGCTGTTTGTATTATTGTCATTGAGTTGTAGTGACCAAGTGGGTTTTATCCCAGGTATACAGGGTGGTTCAACACATGAAAATCAACTAATGCATTATACCCATTAACAAATCAAAGCAAAAAATCATATGAATATTTTGATTGATGCAGAAAATCCAGCATTCTTTCTTTTTATATAACTTATGTTAAGTCCACCATAATCCATCCATATCTCAAATTATCCTCACTTAGTTGTGCAATCATCATCACTCTCCATTTTAAATATTCTTTCTTGATAAAAATATTTCAAAAGGAAGGAATCAGGAAATTTCTTCAACATGATAAAGGACATATATGAAAAATCCATATCTAATAATGTACTCAATAATGAGAGTCTGAAAGATTTCCCTCTAAGATCAGGAACAAGACAAGGATGCCAGTCACCCCTGTTTTTGAACCCTCTTCTAGAATTTCTAGCTAGAACAGTCAGGCAAGAAAAAGAAATAAACACAATCCGTATTGGGAAGGAAAAGTTAAAATTTTCACTATTTTTAGACAACATGATCCCATGTTTAGAAAGCACTGAAAAAACTATGACAAAGTTACTGGATGTGATTAGTGAATTCATTGAAGAGAGAGAATACAAGATGAACACAGAAAAATCAGTAGTGTTTCTCCACAGTAGAAATGAGCTATCTGAGGAGGCAATCAGGAAAAAATTCCATTGCCAGAATAACAGCTAAAAGAATCCAATATCTTGGAAGAAACTTAACCAAAGATTTAAAAGAAAACTACACAACACTGCTAAAAATATCAAAGAAGATCTAAACAAATTGAAGGATATTCTGTGTTTGTGAATTGAAAGGTGAAACATCACTAAGATGTCAATTCTGTCAAATTGATTACCTGATTCAATGCAATACCAATCAAAATTCCAACATGCTACTTTGCTGAAATGGAAAAACTAATTATCAAATTTATTTGGAATTATTAGGAGTCTCTACTAGCCAAAAACATGCTGAAAAAGAAGAACAAAGCATGAGTACCAATGCTTCATGACTTTAAAGCATATTATAAAGCCACAGTGGTACAAACAGCATGGTAATGGCAGAAAGATAGACATATTGGTCAATGGAATCAAATTGAGACTCCAGTCTTTAGATCTCTTTTCAATTGAATTTTGACAAGTTCACTTAACTGGGACAGAACAGTTTCTTTAATAAGTGGTGCTTGAAGAATGGGATATCTTTATCAAAAGGAATGAAAGAGGAACATTATCTCACTCCTTAAACAGAAATTAGATCAAAATGAATCAAAGATCTAATTATAAGAGATAGTATCATAAAACTCCTAGAAGAAAACAGAGGGAAACATCTTCAAGATCTAGTGATCATTGGTATTTTCCTAGACATTACATGCAGCACAATCAATGAAAGAAAAAAATAGATTAATAGGACCTCCTCAAATTGAATACTTCTGTGCTTCAAAGGACTTTGTCAAAAAGACTAAAGGCAGCTGACTCAATGGGAAAACATTGGAAACCACATATTTGATAAGAGTTTGCTATCTAGAATATACAAAGAAATCCTACATCTTCACTATCTATTAGGGGAAAGTAAATCAAAGCCACAAGGACAGAAGTATGGGGAAAGATGGCAAAGTAGTGGGGTGTGTGTTTTAGTTACTCCTCTGGGGCAGTTAGTAAAAAGCCAGGAACTGTGTGGGCTGGACACCACAGAGGAATTTGAGCTTGGGTATGCTTCATATGACACTCACAGACATTCAGAGTAGCCAAGATCAGCAAAATCTGTGAGTTCTTGTGACCAGGGGCCCACAACCATCCCTGTCAAGCACAGTCCCAAGGGAGGAGAGGCTATCAGAACTGGGAACCAGGAGGGAGAACTGTATTGCAGCTCTGACTGAAAAGCTCAGACTCCTGAGAAGAAAAAAGAAAAAAACTCCAAATGGAGACTGAGACTAGACACAGGAGAATTTGGGAGAAGTCAGCCCAGTGGAGATGAGATAGGGCTAGCAAAACATGAAAACAAAACAAAAACAAAAACAGATTTTTTTTTTGGAGTTACAATGAACAAAATAAGGAAAAGGACAGGGCTCAAACAGAATCAGACACATATGTAAATCAAGGGGAGGGGGATCCCTTGTCTGAAAACCTGGTTTCTTTGCTTCATTGATTATTCCATAATCACCCTCAACTCCTTGTCTTTTACCACTACAGTAGCCCAATAGAAATGCAAGGACTATAAATAAACCATATTGTGCCCTTCCTTTTATTTTTTCTTTTACTTTCTTTTTTACTAATCTTTTTTTCTTTTTTTAAAAAAAAAATTATTCTAAGAGGCCTATTACAGAAATCCTCAAAAACTTGCAATTTGGGCCCAGGCAAGAGCAGAGATAAGATAGCTCTGAGAGATAAAGCAATAGGTCTAGTGGTAGAGAAAATTCACTAAACACTATAACTTCCCAAGTAAAGGGGAGGGTTGCCCAGCTCCAAGGGCAGACCTCCTTTTGGGAACTCAGACCCCAGGGGCTGGAATTCAGAAACCAGCTTCAGTCAGCTACACACTGACAGGGTCAGGGTCACAAGGAGAATTAAAGTCTCCATGCATTCTTACACTGGTTGGGGAACTGTAGGCTGGCAAGTGCCACCTGCTGGACAGCATAGGAGAAGCACAGAGTCTAAAGGCCTCACAGGAGGGTCTCATTCTCAAGGAAACTCCATACCCTCCTCCTGATACCTGGGCCTGTCTGGGCTGGGAAAACCTGCCTGGGGTTTACCATATCTGAGAAAACATCACACAAAAAGACTACATAGAGGCAGGGCAAGAAAGAGAAAAACAAGAGGTGAAAAACTCTGATCAACTAAACAGGATCTAAGTTAAGGTCTAGAATAAGCTGAACTGAACATCAAAGTTTAGAGCACAAAGCCAACCAACAGGAAAACCTTACATGAAAGAGAGAAAACAAGCTCCAGAATAAACTAATCAAGAAAGTCAGCTGCCTAGACAGCTTAAAATAATAAGCAATACTAGGAATCACAAAAATATGGACCAGCCAAAGGAACAAACTAATAGTTCAACTGTGATTCAGGAATTGAAGCAATTATTGCTAAATCAATTCAATGAACTGAAGGAAGAACTAATTGGAGATGTTCAAACAAAACTAAATGAATTCAGAAATCAAATCAATGAAATGAGGGAAGACATAGCAAAAGAGATGAAGGATATAAGGAGGACACTGGATGACAATAAGGAAGAATTCATAAACTTGAAGAAACAAACGACAGAACTTATGGGAATTAGGGGCATAATGCAGGAGATTAAAAAGACAATGGAGGGGTACAACAGTAGATTTGAACAAGCAGAAGAAAGTAACAGTGAATTGGAAGACAAGACATCTGAATTCACACACACACAAAAGAATAGATGGTGAAAAGAATGGAAAAATATGACAGGGTCTAATGGAGATGAGTGACAGTATGAAATAGACAAATATACATGTTATGGATGTCCCAGAGAGAGAAGAGAAGGAGAATGGGGCAGAAAGAACAATAGAAGAAATAATCACTGAAAATTTCCCAACTCTTATGAAGGAAAGAAGATTAGAGATTCAAGAAGTACAGCATACCCCAAACAGAATACACCCCAATAGACCTACTCCAAGATGCTTATTGATAAGATTGTCCAATGTCAAAGACAAAGAGAGGATTCTGAAAGTAGGAAGAGAAAAGCATTCCATCAAATTCAAAGGAAGCTCCATAAGACTATGTACAGTTTTCTCCCCAGAGACCATGGAGGTGAGAAGAGAGTGGTATGATATATTTAAGATACTTGAAGAGAAGAAATGCCAACCAAGAATTCTATATCTGGCAAAACTGTCCTTCAAAACAGAGGGAGAGATTAAAATATTTTCAGACAAACAGATACTGAGAGAGTTTCTGACTAAGAGACCAGCACTACAAAAAATACTAAAGGGAGTGCTACAGGCTAATAGGAAAAGGCAGGAGAAAGAGGTTTGGAGAATATTGTAGAAATGAAGATTATCAGGAAGGGTAAGAAGAGAGAGAGGAAAAAAAAGACATGACATACAAAATCCAGAACACAAAATGATAGAAGAAAGTACTGACTTTAAAGTAATAACACTAAATGTAAATGGATTAAACTCCCCAATAAAAAGACACAGACTGGCATAATGGATTAAAAAGTAGGACTCATCTATATGCTGTCTACAAGAAACTCACTTTAGACACATGTTTGCATGTTTTCATGCAAACAGCAACCAGAAGTGGGAGTAGTTATAGTAATACTGGACAAAACAGACTTCAAAGGTAAAATCATTAAAAGAGACAAAGAAGGACACTATATATTAATAAAAGGGTCAATTCATCAAGAAAATATAACAATCATAAATATTTATGCACCAAGTGAGAGTGCCCCAAAATTCATGAGGCAATCACTGAGAACACTGAAAGGAGAAGTAGATAACTCCACAATAATATTTGGAGACTTCAATACACCACTCTCATCAAAGGATAAAACATCTAGATGGAGGATCAACAAAGGAAAAGAGATATTGAATTGTATGATGAGTGAACTAGACTTGACAGACATTATAGAACACTACACCACACAACAGCAGGAGATACGTTTTTTCTCAAGTCCTCATGGAACATTCTCTAGGATAGACCACATTCTGCATCACAAAGTAAGTCTCAACAAATTTAAAAATATTGATATTATAAAAAACACCTCTCAGACCATAACAGAATGAAGTTGGAAATAAATAACAGGCAGAAGAATGCAAAATTCACAAATATATGGAGACTAAACAACACAAACTTAGAAAACCAGTGAGTAGAGGAAGAAGAAGAAATTACAAGAAAAATTAATAAATACCTCAACACAAATGACAATGAAAACACAACATATCAGAACTTATGGGATATAGCAAATGTGGTGCTGAGAGGGAATTTTATTGCCCTAAATGCCTATATTAGAAAAAAAGAAAGAGCAAAATTTGAGGAATTATCTGTCCAACTAGAGGAACTAGAGAAAAACAGCAAATGGACCCAAAAGAAAACATAAGGAAAGAAATAACAGAGATTAGAGCAGAAACAAATGAAACAGGAAAACAATACAGAGAATCAACAAAACCAGAAGCTGGTTCTTTGAGAAAATCAACAAAATTGATGGATGCCTAACTAGGCTAACAAAAAGAAAGAGAGAGTGGATGCAAATAAATGCAATCAGAAATGGGAAAGGAAACCTAACTACTTACCTTGCAGAAATAAAGGAGATAATGAGAAGATATTATGAGCAACAATATGCTAATAAACTGGACAATGTACATGAAATGGACAACTTCCTAGGAAAGCATAAATCACCAACATTGACACAAGAAGAAATAGATGTCCTCAACAAACCAATCACAAGAAAAGAGATTGAGTCAGTCTTCCAAAACCTCACCCAAAAGAAAAGCCCAGGATGAGATGGCTTCACATGTGAATCCTACCAAGAATTCAAAAAAGAATAAATACCAATCCTACTCAAACTCTTCAAAAAATTGAAGAGAAGGGAAAGCTACCCACCTCATTCTATAAAGCCAACATCACCCTAATACCAAAATCAGAGAAAGAGACTACAAAAAAAGAAAAGGATAGACCAACCACTTTAAAAAACATAGACGCAAAAATTCTCAAGAGAATACTCACATATTGAATCCAGAAGCACATTAACAGAATTATACACCATGACAAAGTGGGATTTATTGCAGGCATGCAAGGGTGGTTCAATACAAGAAAATCAATTAATGTAAAACACCATATCAATAAATCAAAGCAAAAGAACCACATGATTATCTCAAATATACTTCACCAAGGCAAGGGATCAATGATAGGGAAGGAATAAGGGGTACAGGATGTTTGGGTGCTCTCTTTTTCATCTTTTTCTCTTTTTTGATTCTTGGTGTAATGAAAATGTTCTAAAATCAATTGTGAAAAATGCAGCATTGTGTGATGATACTCTGAGCCATTGATTGTATACTTTGGTAAGATTCTATGGTGTGTGAATATCTCACTAAAATTGCATTAAAATAAAAAGGAATCCCTGGAGTGACCAAATGGAAGATTTGAATGGGCAGAAGAAGCAATCAGTGAACTTTAAAATAAGACAAGTGAAATCAAAATGTCTGATGAGTAGAAAGGTAAAGGAATGAGAAAATCTGAAAAAATCTGAGGACCTTACAGAACACAATCATCTGTACCAGAGACACGTGGTTGTCCCAGAAGGAGAAGAAAGTGAGTAAGGGGTTGAGAGAATATTCAACCAAATAATAGCTGAAAACTTCACAAAGTTAATGAAAGACATAAATTTACATGTCTATGATGCTCAAAGAATTCCAAACAGAATAAACACACTAAACCCCAAAAATGCTCATACTGTGCCATGTTATAATCAGATGATACCATGCCTAAGAGAGAATTCTGAAAGCCACAAGAGACAAGTGACATGCCACACACAAGACATTTATTTAGTCAATAAGGTTAAATGACAATTTTTCATCAGCATACATAGATACAAGAAGGCAGTGAGATGACATATTTAAATTGCTGAATAAAATACATTGCCAAATGGAGGCTTCTGGAAGATGGCAGTTAGGAGAGACAGGGCAAAAAAAGTCTCCATGAAAAATACTAGATAAAAGACAGAAAGTGATCCAGAACACCAGTTCCAGCAATGCACTTGCTGGACATGCTTTGCTAAATCCACAGGGACCATGCACCTGGTGAAACCAGGAGTCAGCATTCTGAAACAAGTGAGTGAGTCTGCTGAACAAACAACAGCCATGCTGTTGTCTGGGGAAATCTTGTTTTGGCATTTGATGTTGGACTAGATTAAAAGAACAAAAAGCAGCTGCAGATAAGGCAGAGAGAACCACAAAGTGAAGCATAGTGGGAACTGTATCCTCATAAATTCTGGGCACACCTCAATATCTGGCATGGATGATAGCCTTTCATGCACCTGGTGCTAATTGTATCAGAGCTTGGAAGGCAGAGGTGAGCCAAAAGGGGAAAATAACCATGCCCCTTACAGCCATCTTCCTGGAAGCATGGGAATGCTCCTGAATGGTGATGGTGCTGCAGCCCAGAGCTGTGCCAAGTGACCCAGTGCAACAGGAAGTGTTTTCAGCAACATGAGCACACACCCCAATATTTGATGGTGAGGATAGCCTTTGCATATCCACAGCTAATTGTCCCAGAGGTAGGAAGCCAGAGGCGTGCAAATAAATGGGGGAAATTAACATGCCCCGTACAGACATCCTTTCAGCAGGCTGGAAATGTGCATACATGGCCCTGAGGCCAAGAACTTCACTTGGGAGATTGTGCTCACTTGTGACATAACAGTCTTCCCTCAGCAGAGGCCCTAGGAGGGCAGAGCTTGAAAGAGAGTCCCATTCAGAAGTCCCAGGGACCATATAACAATACCAAGTACTTGTGGGTCAGTGTCAGAGACAAACTGTGGCAAGAATGAACTGCAGTTTTATAATCTTCCAACAGCTTTAAATCTCCAGGAACACCAGGGAGGTTTGATTATTAAACCTGTCCTCACTCCCTAAACCCTCAGATACATGCCTGATATTCAGGGAAAGCAGCACTAACAACACACATGATCTTGGTGCACCAATTGTATCCCCACAAGATTCAGAACTCCACTCTCCACAAAGACAAAATAGGGGAGAGCAGGCTTGAGGGGAAGAGGTGGCTCATGGATGCCATCTACCAGTTGGTTACAGAAAGTGTATGCCATGAAGCTGTAGATCTGACAAATTAGAGATAAGTGTTTGAATAAGTCTACATATCCTTAAAGAATCCTATCAAATTAAGCAAATACCAAGAGGCCAAAAACAACAGAAAAATTTAAAGCATATGTAAAACCAGGTGATATGGATAACCCAAACCAAAACACCCAAATTGAAAGCTCAGAGAAGACACAGTACTTGGAGCAATTAATCAAAGAACTAAAGACAAACAGTGAGAGCATGGCACAGGATATAAAGGACATGAAGAAGACCCTAGAAGAGCATAAAGAAGAAATTGCAAGAGTAAATAAAAAATAGACGATTTCATGGAAATAAAAGAAACTCTTAACCAAATTAAAAGTTTCTGGATACTCATAACACAAGACTAGAGGGAGCTGAACAGTGAATCAGTGACCTCAATGATGACAGAATGGAAAATTAAAGAAGAAAAGAAAGAATGGGGAAAAATTAAGAAATCAAAATAGACCTCAGGGATAAGATAGATAACATGATATATAATATTAAGACTAATTGGTGTTCCAGAAGGTGAAGAGAAGGGGAAAGGTCTAGGAAGAGTATTCAAAGACATTGTTGGAGAAAAATTCCCAAACTTTCTTAAGAACATAAATATGCAAATAATAAATGCCCAGTGAACTCCAAATAGAATCAATACAAATAAAATCACTCCAATACATATTCTGATCAGACTGTAAAATACTGAAGAAAAGGAGTAAATTCTGAAAGCAGAAAGAGAAAAACAATGTACCACTTACAAAGGAAACACATAAGACAAAGTAGTGACTCCTTAGTGGCCACCATAGAGGAGAGAAGGCATCTGCATGACATATTTAAAATTTTGAGAGAGAAAAATTGCCAACCAAGAAGTTTTTATCCAGCAAAGCTCTCCATCAAATTTGACAGAGAGCTTAAATTTTTCACAGATGACAAATCTGAGAGAATTTGCTAATAAAAGTCCTGCCCTACTTGAGATACTAAGGTGAGCCCTGCTGACAGAGAAACAAAGAGAGGAGAGACAGAGATGAAGAAAGTTTCAATAATAAAGAGATTTTGTATGGGTACAATCCATAAAGGACATTAAGAGAGAGAGGGAAAAATGAATCTGACAAACATAAACCAAAGAATAGGATGGCTGATCCAAGAAAAACCTTCACAGTAATAACATTGCAAATGGATTAAACTCCCCAATTAAAAGATAAAGATTGGCAGAATGGATAAAAAAATATGAACCATCAATATGCTGCATACAAGAGATTCATCTTACACACAGGGACACAAAGAAATTGAAAGTGAAAGAAAGAAAAATATTTCATGCAAGCTACAGACACAGAAAGCAGGAGTAGTAATATTAGTCTCAGATAAAATAGACTTTAAATGCAAGGATGTTATGAGAGACAAAGAAGGCCACTACATACTAATAAAAAAGGCAATTCAATAAGAAGAAATAACAATCATAACACAAAATACATGGGACAAACACTGGCAAAACCAAATTCAGTTATATAATGCAACATATGAAATCACATGGGATGCAGCAAAAGCAGTACTGAGAGGGAAATTTATAGCACTAATTGCTTACATCAAAAGTAGAAAGGGATAAAATCATAAAACTAATGGAGCAACTGAAGAAAGCTAGAAAATGAACAGCAAACTAATCCTTTATGAAGTGGAAAAAAAGAAATCACAAGGATTAAAGCAGAATAAATGACCTAGAGAACAAAAAACAATAGAGAGAATAAATAACACCAAAAGTTGGTTCTTTGAGAAGATCAACAAGATTAAGAAGCCCCTAGATAGACTGGCATAGTCAAAAAGAAAGAAAACACATATAAACAAAATAATGAATGAGAAAGGTGACATTATTGCAGATCCCAAAGAAATTTAAAAAAATTTTATAAGGATACTATGAAAAACTATGCCAACAAACAGGATTATGTAGAGGAAATGGACAACTTCCTGGAAGCATATGAACAACCTAGACTGACCAAAAGAAGAAATAGATGATCTCAACCCACCAATCACAAGAAAAGAGAACTAATCAGCAATCAAAAAACCTCTCACAAATGAATGTCCAGGGCCAGATGGCTTTACCGGGGAATTCTACCAAACTTTCCAAAAAGAACTGACACATAAGCTCCTTCAAAACATTGAAGAAAATGGAACACTACCTGTGCCAGTTTGAATGTACTGTGTCCCCCAAATGCCATTATCTTTGATGTAATCTTGTGTGGGCAGATGTTATCGGTTTTGATTAGATTTCTTTGAGTGTTTCTTTGGAACTGCACCCCACCCAGCTGTGGGTGATGACGCTGATTAGATATTTCCACGGAGGTGGGGCCCCACCCATTTAGAGTGGGCCTTGATCAGTGGAGCCATATAAATGAGCTAACAGGCAGAGGGAACTCAGTGCAGCTGTGAGTGATGTTTTCAAGAAGAGCTACAGCCAAGAGAGACACTTGAAGAAAGCACAGGAGCTGCAGATGAGAGACAGTTTGAAGATGGTTGTTGAAAGCAGACTCTTGCTCCAGAGAAGCTGAGAGAGGACAAATATCCCAAGTGCAACTAAGAGTGACATTTTTCAGGAACTGAAGCCTAGAGAGGAACATCCTGGGAGAAAGCCATTTTGAAACCAGAACTTTGGAGCAGACATCAGCCACGTACCTTCCCAGCTAACAGAGGTTTTCCAGACACCATTGGCCATCCTCCAGTGAAGGTACCTGATTGCTGATGTGTTATCTTGGACACTTTATGGCCTTAAGACTGTAACTGTGTAACCAAATAAACCCCCTTTTATAAAAGCTGATCCATCTCTGGTGTTTTGCATTCTGGCAGGATTAGCAAACTAGAACAGATTTTGGTACCAGAGAAATGGGGTGCTTTTGCTGCTGAGTTTGCAAATACCAAACATGACGGAATGGCTTTTTAAATGGATAAGGGGAAGATTCTGGAAGAATTGTGAGGAGCTTGATAAAAAAGGCCTAAACTGCTTTGAAGGGATTGTTTGTGGAAATATGGACTCTAAAGATACTTCTGATGAGAAATTGAGCAGAAATGATGAATCTGTTGTGAACTGGAAGAAAGGTGATCCTTGTTTTATAGTGGCAGAGAATTTGGCACAATTGAGTCCTGCTGTTAGATGGAAGGAAGAATTTGAAAGTGACAACCTGGAATACTTAGCTGAGGAGATCTCCAGACTATGTGTGGAGGTTGTAACCTGGCTTCTCCTTGCAGCTTATAGTAAGATGTGAGCAGAGAGAGATAAACTTAGAACTGAACACTTGGGTTCAAAGAAGACAGAAGCTGATGGCCTAGAAAATTATGAGCTTCCAGGGGGTGGAATCCCAGAAGCTACAGCCCAACATGAGGATGTAACCAAACGTGGAGTCCAGCCACCATTTCAGTACAAGCCAAGATTGGAAAAGAAGTCAAGCATAAAGGATTTGTGGAAAGTTCTACTGTCTGATGGCTTTGACTCCTGTGTGCTTCTTGCAAAGCCAACAGAATTTTTGCAAGGTCTTTATAGACAGAGCTATTGCTGGTCTGGACTGGAGGAGACAGACAAGGAACAAATTGAAGAAAAAGTTTCTTTAAAGACAGAGCCATGGAGATTGATGTCTGGAGTCAAGAGGTCTAGGGCTGGGAGAGCAGAGCAGCCCACACACATGGAAAGGGTGAGTTTGCCTTGGAGGTCAAGGGCAAGCCTTCTGCCTCGATGCTCAGGAAATTTTCTGCAACCTCAAGCCTCAAAGAGGGTGGAGCACATTCCCAGGGAATTGGGGACAGCCTGGTTGCCACCACACTGTTCTGAAGGGGTTGAGAATGAGCCCTGGAGCTGGAAGGGAATCTGGGAGCTGCCCCAATGTTTGAGGAAGGTGGGGATGAGAAGCTGGTCTCCCCAATGTGTGGATATGTTGGAGCACTTATCTAACTGTTTGGAGAGGAAAGGGCTGCCACAAAGGCCCTTAGGAAGGGTTAGAATCTTGCTCTCTCAAGCCCCAAGGTTGCAACATCATTCTCTGAATGACTCTCAGACTTTGAAATCTAATGGAGTTTGTCCTGCAGGTTTTAGGAACTGTTTTGGTCCTGGTAACCACGTTTTCCTTACTGTTTCTCCTTATGGCAGTGGGAATGTTTATCCTATGATTGTCCATCCTTTGTATATTGGAAGCACATAACTTGTTCTAAGTTCACAGATCCACAGCTAAAGGAAAATTATGCCTTAGGACCGACCATGCCTGTAATTGATGTTGATGAGATCTTGTACTTAACTATTGTTACTGAAATGATTTAAGTTTTTGTGATATCATGATGGGATGAATGTATTTTGTATATGGAACGATAATGTCATTTTGGGGTCCAGGGGGTGGAATGTGCCAGTTTGAATGTATTGTGTCTCCCAAACACCATTATCTTTGATGTAATCTTGTGTGGGCAAATGTTATCAGTTTTGATTAGATTTCTTTGAGTGTTTCTTTGGAGATGTGCCCCACCCAGCTGTGGGTGATGACTCTGGATAATTTCCATGGTGGTGTTGCTCTGCCTATTCTGAGTCTAAGTTGATCACTGGAGCCATATAAATGAGCTGACATAACAGAAGGAACTCAGTGCAGCTGTGAGTGACATTTTGAAGAGGAGCTACAGCCCAGAAGGACACTTTGAAGAATGCACAGAAGTTGAGAGACTAGCTGCAGATGAGAGACAGTTTGAAGATGGCTGTTGAAAACAGACTCTTGCTCCAGAGAAGCTGAGAGAGGACAAACACCCCAAGAGCAACTAAGAGTGACATTTTTGAGAAACTGCAGCCTAGAGAGGAACATCCTGGGAGAAAGCCATTTTGAAACCAGAACTTTGGAGCAGATGCCAGGCACATGCCTTCCCATCTAACAGAGATTTTCCAGACACCATTGGCCATCCTCCAGTGAAGGTACCCTTTGTTGATGGACACTTTATGGCCTTAAGACTGTAACTGTGTAACCAAATAAACCCCCTTTTATAAAAGCCAATCCATTTCTGGTGTTTTGAATTCTGGCAGCATTAGCAAACTAGAACACTGCCTAACAGATTTTATGAAGCTAACACCAATCTAATACCAAAACCAGGCAAAGATGCCACAGAAAAGGAAAGTTATATGCCAATCTCCCTAATGAATATAGACACAAAAATTCTCAACAAAATAGTTGCAAATCAAATCCAAAGACACATTAAAAACATCATACACCATGATGAAGTGGGGTTCATTCCAGGCATGCAAGGACAGTTCCTTATAAGAAAATCAATTAATGTATTGCAACACATTAACAAATCAAAAGAGAAAAATCAAATGTTCATCTCAATGGATGCTGAAAATCGTGCAACAAAATCCAACTTCTCTTTTTGATAAAATAAAACAGTTCAAATGGTAGGAAATGGAAGAATGTTCCTCAATATGATAAAGAGTATATATGAAAAACCCACAGCCATCATAGTACTGAATGGTGAGAGATTGAAATTATTTACTTTAAGATCAGGAATGAGACAAGGATGCCTGCTGTCACCATTGTTATTCAATGTTGTGCCAGAAGTGCTAGCCAGGGCAATCTGGCAAGAAAAAGAAATAAAAGTAATTCAAATTGGAAAGGAAGAAGTTAAACTGCCATTATTTGCAGATGAAATGACCTTATACCTGGAAAATCCTGAGAATTCAGCAATATGGTCATGAGAGCTAATATACAAATTTAGCAAAATAGCAGGTTACAAGATTAATGCACATAAGTCAGTAATGTTTCTATGCAATAGAAATGAATTATGTGAAGGGACACTCAAGAAAAAGGTACCATTTTCAATAGCAACTAAAAAAATAAAGTACCTCAGAATAAAGTTAACCAAAGACCTGTACAAAGAAAACTGCATAAATCTACTAAAAGAAATAGAAAGAGAGCTTAAATGTTGGAAAAATATTCTATGTTCATGGACAAGAAAGCTAAATGTCATTAAGATGTCAATTCTACCCAAACTCATCTACAGATTCAATGCAATCCCATTCAAAATTCCAACAACCTACTTTGCAGACATGGAAAAGCTAGTTATCAAATTCATTTGGAAAGGGAAGATGACTCAAATTGTAAAAAAACACTCTAAAAAAGAAAAAAAGTGGGAGGATTTTCACCCCCTGAATTTGAAGCTTATTATAAAGCCACAGTAGTCAAAACAGCATGGTACTGGCACAAATATAGACATATTGATCATTGGAATCAAATTGAGAATTCAGAGATAGACCCCAAGATTTATGGCTGACTGATCTTTGATAAGGTCCCCAAAGCCACCAAACAGGGACATAACAGTCTTCAAGAAATGGGGCTGGGAAAGTTGGATATTCATATCCAAAAGAAGGAGAAAAGACATCCTACACAAAAATTAAAGTGGATCAAAGACTTCAATATAAAAGTGCCATAAAACTCCTAGAAGATAATGTAGGAAAACATCTTCAAGACCCTCTATTAGGTGGTCACTTCCTAGACCTTACACCTGAAGCACAAGCAACACAATAAAAACATGGATAAATGGGAACTCCTCAAACTTAGAAGTTTCTGTACCCCAAAGGAATTTGTCAAAATGGTGAAGAGGCAGCCAACTCAATGGGAAAAATATTTGGAAATCATGTATCTAACAAAAGACTGACACCTTGCATATATAAAGAAATCCTACAACTCAATGACAATAGTACAGACAGCCCAATTATAAAATGGTCAAAAGATATGAAAAGACAGTTTTCCAAAGAGGAAATACAAATGGCCAAAAACACATGAAAAAATGTTCAGCTTCACTAGCTATTAAAGAGATGCAAATTAAGAACACAGTGAGATACCACCTCACATCAATTAGAATGGCTGCCATTAAACAAACAGGAAACTAAAAATGCTGGATAGGATATGGAGAAATTGGAACTCTTAGTTCTTGTTAGTTGGGCTGTGTAATGGTTCAGCCATTCTGGAAGAGTCTGGCATTTCCTTAGGAAACTAGATAGAGAGTGATCCCTTGATCCAGCAATTGCACTTCTCAGTACATACCCAGAAAATCTGAAAGCAGTGATATGAACAGATATCTACATGGCAATGTTCATAACAGCATTATTCCCAATTGCCAAGAAACAGAAACAACTCAAATGTCCTTCAACAGATGAGTGGATGAAGAAAATGTGATATATACACACAATGGAATACTAATGGCAATAAGAAGGAATGATGTCATGAAACGTATAACAACATGGATGAACCTTAAAGACATAATGCTGAGCAAAATAAGCAAGGCACAAAAAGACAAATATTATATTCTACCACTAATGTGAACATTGAAAAATATAAAATAAATGGTTTATAATATAGAATGTAGGGGACATAGTGATAGAGGGCATTTAGTGAAAGGGGAATGATAACCCCATAAGAATGGATAAGGCAATGTGGCTAAATTTAATGTTCTGGGAATGCCCAGGAATGACTATGGTTTGTTAAATTCTTTTGGGTATGGTAGTAAGAAGTTCACAGAAATGTTGCTATATTAGGTTATTTTCTTGGGGTAGATTAGGAACATGTTGGAAGTAAAGTAGTTATTTTAGTTTAGTAGTCTTTTTCTTATTCCCTTGTTTGGTTTGTTTGAAATGTTTCTATTGTATGTTTTTTTAATGTTTTTGATATAGCTAATAGTAAATCTAAAAAAAATGAAGAAAATATACAGAGCCCCCTGAGGAACTGGGGTGATTGTGGGGGTGTTGGGCTTCCCCATCTCAATGGTTGCTGATGTGCTCACAGACATTGGGGACTGGTAGTTTGATGGGCTGTGCACTCTATTATGAGACTTGCCCTTGGGAAGACTGTTACTACAAAGGAGAGGCTAGGTCTGCTTATAATTGTGCCTAAGTATCTCCTCCTGGATGCCTCCTTGTTGCCCAGATGTAGCACTCTCTCTCTAGCTGAGCTAACTAGGCAGGTAAAACATACTCAGGGGTGTAAATCTCCCTGGCAACATGGAATATGACTCCTGGGGAGAAATCTGGACCTGGCATCATGGGATGGAGAAAACCTTCTTGACCAAAAGTGGGATGTAAAATGAAATGAAATAAGTTTCAGTGGCTGAGAGATTCCAAAATGAGCCAAGAGGTCACTCTGGTGTGCACTCTTATGCACAATATAGATAACCCTTTTTAGGTTCTAATGAATTGGAATATCTAGCACTAAATACCTGAAACTATCAAACTACAACCCAGAATGTTTGAATCCTGAAGACAATTGTAGAAAAATGTAGCTTATGAGGGTGACAATGTGACTGGGAAAGCCATGTGGATCACATTTCCCTTTGTCCAGTGTATGGATGGAGGAGTAGAAAAATGGGGGCAAAAAAATAACTAAAGGAAGAAAGGGGCAATTTTGGTGTTTTGTTTTTACTCTTTTTTTCTTATTCTTATGTTCACTTTTTCTGATACAAGGAAAATGTTAAAAAAGATTGAACATGTTGGGTGAATAACTATGGGATTTTAATGTGATTAATGCACTGTGTACTTTGGATGATTGTATGTTATGTGAATAAATCTTAATAATAAAATAAAACAACTTTGCCAAATAAGAATTTTGAATCTGGAGAAACTATCTTTCAAAAATGAGGGAAAAATTAAGACATTCACAAATAAACAGTCTAAGGGACTTCATTCACCTCTAGACTGTCCCTATAAGGAATGCTAATGGGAGTTTTGCAGGTTGAAAAGAAAATGCACTAGACAACTGCTTTAAGCCATATGAAGAAGTAAAATTTCCATTTAAAAATAAAATAAAGTTATAGTAATGGATTGTGGCAAAAGAACTATAGAATAGTGAATGTGATTAATTCTAATGAATATTATGCTTTGGAAGGTATGGTACAAGATGTTTTATGTCAAATATGTTTCCATATTTTAACAAAAGGAAAGAAAACTAAAGAGGTGACAATTAAATGTAATACATGATACTCCATATGATCTAAGAGTGGAGAAGTAAAGGCTCAAAGGGACATTATTGGGACATAATAACAATTAGAGTGTGTGGTTTATATCAATGTTAACATTTTTGAGCTTGATAAGTACACTCAAGGCATATGAATGTACTTGAGACTCTCTTATTCAGGGATTATGTATACAATTGGCTCTCTCAAATGCTCAGCAGATTGAAAGATAGATAGAAAGATAGATAGATAGATAGATAGACAGATAGACAGGTGACATAATGATATGGCCAAGATGGCAAAATACTAAAATTGATAGAGCTGAGTATCTGTATATCTGGGGCGCAGGAGTATGTTGGAATTCACACTATGGGGTTTGTATTCTTTCTGTAACTGTTCAATAGGTTTGGAATCATTTCAAAGTAAAATTTTAAAAGTAATACAGTTGCTGAAGGGTAAGATGCCAGCTACCAACCCTGGTGGATAACAGAGCTCCTGTGTGAATAGTCAGAAGAGAAAAAATGCAAGTGAATCCAAAGACCACAATGTTAGATTGCATATGCTTGAAATTGGAAGGCATGAAAATTCCTATGTTTCTCCATTATTTCTCCCAGATGAAATTCGTGAAGTGAGCTGAAACCCTATGCAAGGCCCCTCATAACCCCTCTTATACACATCACACATCCAAGGCCAGTTGGACAGAAAGCAAGGAAGGCACTGAGAGTCATAGCCTTTTCTGATCACCCTGGGCTGGACTGTCTCCAAGGCCACAGAATGAAAAATTTATTTAAGAGAAAGAGGCTCAGTGGCCTGTGTTAGGGGTCTGCAATCCTCCCCCATTAAACCTCCCAACCAGGGACCCAGATGTTTATACGTATGGCAGGTCATTTATCTCCTTAGTTCTTGGGAAAACCAGAGAGGATCATGCTTGATGAGAGCCATATACCATGCATTCTGGCCTACAGAGCCTAGTCAATATCCCCTGGGTCCTGTGAAATGATCACTGACTTTGTGGGTCAAGATGTGGGCAAAGATGGAGGCACTGATTTTCTTGTCTCTTCACCCACCTCCACTGAAGTCTATCTTAGTTGCCAAGCAGTGGGAGGCTCTGGGGAGAATGATCAACATGGTGTTCTATCCTGTGTTGGGCTAGAGGTTTGTGGCAGTTGAGGTGACTCGGCAGAGTTCTTGAGAGCCTCAGAGAGTCTGCAGATAGCCATGATGCTCTGCAAAATTCTGATTCTAGTGGCCTTATGCCAGGTCTTGGTAGCACTGTGGGAAGACTCTTTACCAAGCCCAGGTACCCAAAGAATGCTGTTGGAGATGGTGGCTTGGATACCCATAGTAGGAGTTTTATAATAATTATTATTTTTATTAATATTTATTATTTATTAATATTAGTATTACAGGTATGGATTATTTCTAAATTTATAATAATCTATTATGCTGAAGGGGCAGATAAAAATCTGACTGCTGGCATTTCTGCTCTTCTAGAGGAAATATATCAAATTGCTCCATTTCTCCATATTGAAAATGCATTTGGAGAACTTACATCAATTATAACAGAAGCAAAACTCAAAAATGAAATATCTCATATTATAAACATGAAGACCATAAGGAACTGAAAAGTTACAACTCTTTGTTGGGAATTAAGGTGAATACATCTAGAAAATTATGGAATGGACATGCATCTAAATGTTTACAAGAACTGCAGCTGATGGCAGACACTGCAAGCAATACTCTTTCCCTAGAAAACTCAGCAAAGCAAATCCAATAACAAATACCAACAGACAAATCACCCTTCAATATCTCTCAGATGAATGCAAAAGATCTTCACACAGCAGTAACACAGGCTTGTAAGGAAAATTCCCAGACTTGAGAGAAACATAAAACATTATTCACAGGAATCCTAAAATTGGAAGGAAGTCTGGACAAATTAAGTGAGGACAAAAATATCTCAGAAAACTCTAAGCCGCCTACAGAGCCTGTGTTCTAGTTTGCTAATGCTGCAGAATTCAAAACACCAGAGATGGATGGCTTTTATAAAAAGGGGGTTTATTTGGCTACACAGTTACAGTCTTAAGGCCATAAAGTGTCCAAGGTAACACATCAGTAATTGGGTACCCTCACTGAAGGATGGCCAATGGTGTCCAGAGAACTTCTGTTAGCTGGGAAGGCATGTGGCTGGCATCTGCTCCAAAGTTCTGGTTTCAAAATGGCTTTCTCCCAGGACATTCCTCTCTAGCAAGCTTGCTCCACTTCAAAATGTCACTCACAGCTGCACTGAATTCCTTCTCTTTGAGTCAGCTCATTTATATGGCTCCACTGATCAAGGCCCACCCTGAATGGGTGGGGCCATGCCTCCATGGGAATATCCCATCAGAGTCATCACCCACAGCTGGGTGGGATACATTCCAAGCAAATCTAATCAGCACCAAACCGTCTACCCCACAAGACTACATCAAAGATAATGGCGTTTGGGGGACACAATACTTTCAAACTGGCACAGCCTGTTTTTCACAATAAAGTGGTTCTAACCAAGACTCCAGGTAAGTAGCTGCTAAAGATAAGCTGATTTGTTTGCTGTACTTCTGGAAGGTAATATGAACTTCAGGAAAATGGAATTGGATACACTGAAGACATCAGAAAATGGAAATCTCAGAGATGAAGAAGACAAAGGAGTGTTGATTGATGAGGTGGAGTTAAATACTTACAAACTCTCAAAGAAAAAATTAAACAAATGCACATGACACTAAAAGAAGAAACTAAAATAATCAGTGTACTTAACAATCACATAGAAAGATCCCAAACTGAAAAGGCCTTGCTCAGTTAGAATTCACCCATTTGGAAAGGGAGAGGCAAAATCTCCAGCAGAAACATCAAATCCATCCCAAACATCATCAAGAAAAAGAAACAAATTTTTATTCAATGTTCAATTTAAAGAGAATTTACCCCAAAAAGGTGGAGGATGATTTTTTCAAAGGAAATAAAAATAATAGCAAGAGGTGTGAAGAGGTGAAAACTTATAAAATTCAAGCGGAAATTGTTTCAGAAAAGTTCAATAGAATCACTGGGTATTACCAAAGCATTCTTGTATCCCAGGAGAGGAAATCTCATGATATGGGGGTAAGAGATCTGATAGCTGAGAGAAACTTATATCAATTGAGAAAAGAAAATACATGCATAACACAAAAATTAATTGAGGAAGAATATAAAGCTTCTGAAAATTATCTTTCAATCCCTGATGTTCCAAATGGAGCTTTTCATGGAGTCCTGAAAGCACATCCAGGAACCATCTGCACTAGTAGATCTGCAAGGATGGAGAAGCATCAGACTTACAGGGCATAGCCTTTATCAACCAGTTGCCACACCTGGGAGTCCCTCCATACTTGCTGACCCCTCCTAATGCAGCAGGTGCCACAGGAGATCAAGACAGAGCTGCTCTTGGGGCTCCTTGCACAGGCAGAAGTAGCTCAACAGCTTCTTCTCATTCAACCCTCTCACCTGATAAAGTAGCAGCTTACCCAGGCTCTGGTCTTCCACATTACCCTCCTGTCAAAAGTCAGAAGTTATGAAGGAGTCCAAGGAGGAAGTTTCTGAGACTAGGACAGCCCATCCTTCCCACCATTTTGGAAACTGAAGAGGAAGCTCCCCAAGAGCCCATTTGCTAAGGGACTTCCTTGACCCAACACTGATCTCCACTGATACCAAGAATGTATCAACACCAGTTTCCAGATTACCAGTACTGTGTATATAACCTGGAAACAAATGTTTCACTTGCAGTTTTCTCCTCCTTCCTTTGAGTCTACTTTGAAAATCATAACCGTAGCAAGATCTTTTTGTCTTATCTGGTTTCTTTAGTTTGATTCTATTAATGCATACCTTATTTTGTTCCTTTTTGTTTTACTCTATTAAGGAATTATAAAATGACTCAACTGTAAATTTGAAAGGTTATAATTTTTAGTGTATTTTATAATTGTATATTGTATAATATGAATCTTATAAGTCAATTTATTATATTTAATTATATTTCTAGTATTGTTTAGCTTGTCATCTATAAAATCAACTGTAGTAGGAGTTTCATCTAAGAAGTTTTAAAAGTGAAAGCATCTGGAACTCAAGGTTTGTTTCTATATATCAAAGGGTCACTACCCTTTGGTTATAATAGTGTAGAGTATCATTATAAAATTTGGATAATAAAAATCTCTAAAATTAAAAAAGAAATGTAAAACTAAACAGTATGCTATTTAGATTAACATATATGATGTGTTTATATGATAAAGAAAGGCAAAGAAATAATTTTCAGAATGATGGCTACTTCTTTGTGTGGGGAGTCGAGTACAATTGGGGCAGGAAACTTCAAAAGCTTTGTAATGTCCTATTGTTTATTTTGGCTGTTTGATATCTGCATGTTTCCTGGATTATCATTAGCATTTAAACTGATATATGTATGTGTGTGTGTGTATATATATATATATATATACACACACACATAATATTCTTTTATGTGTTTATTTCATTCATAATAAAATTTAAAATCAAATGTGAGAATCAAATTATTTTATAATATAGCATATAATATTGATAACACAGTGAAGATGTTTGAATGCAGGTGGATCAAATCAACTGAAAAATAGGTGGATACCAGCAGTTCTAACTCAGTTGGTGCTACTCCACCTGAGGCAGTATGCAGAGCCAGGTAGACAGTGCAACTACTCAGAGAGCTGATGGGAGAGCATGCAGTATAAAGGAGAGCATGCAGTGTAAATGAGCCTGAAGGATAGAAAGCAGGAAAGTGGTCTAAAACATGATGGTGTGGCAGACATGGGATTCATGCATGAAGCAGAGGACTAATGAAAATTTTGAGAGAGCACTCAGTTCATTTTGAGACAAATCAATAGTAAATGTGTCAACTTGAAAGCAGCCAATGGGCTCATGAGAACAATTTCACTCCTGCCTCTGCTGGGCACAGACAATTTGGTTGGCCTTTATTTATGTCTTCCCCTTTAGTCCATGTTATCAGTCTGAGTAATAGTTTTGTGGATTCAGCAAATGCTGGCCAATTTCCTTTTGTGTGTCTGCACTGGGAGATGAGGCACAAATTACTGTCAAGTATGTCAGTGGGGTGGGGGAGCAGGGAAGAGTCATGACAGAAAAAGTAGATCTGAGTTATGTGATCACTCAATGTTTCACTCATTCATTTAACAAATGATTGTTGAGTCCCATTATGTAACATTCCCTGTGCTGGACTCTAGGGATGAAAATATAAATATGACATTACCAACTTCTTCAAAGTCTTGACCATCTAGATAATGAGACAGGCATTTAAACAGAAAACTACAACACAATGTGGTAAATTCAGTGATAAAGTTCTTCAGAGAATATTATGGAAAGAGAAAATACCTAATGGGGAATTTAGACATAGAACTGAGAGTATAGATTTTAGGAAGGCTTCTTAGGGCAAAATATGAGGTGATATAAAACAATCAAGTAAAGAATAGTGGATCAGCATTCCAGAGAGATGGAACAGTGGAGCAAAGACACTGCGGCAAAAAAAAAAACAAGGATAAGAACAACAGCAAGCTTTGTGTGGTTGGAAGCTGAGGGTGGAGTAGACCATGGGAAACCTTGGTTTTCTGGAAAGAAGTTGTATTTTTATCCTAAAAGCAAGGGGAAAGCCTTTGAAATAGTTGATGCTGAAGAATGACAATCTGTTCTGAAATCTACAATTTACTCTGGAGATTGTGTGGAGAATAGGCTTGGATAAAAAGGAACTAATGGAAGATAGAAAAGCAAGTTAGGAGTGACACAAGAATTCAGCTTTGGACATGTGCTTCAGAGGCTGAAGAATACTACTGGGGAGAAGTCTAATTATCAGGAAAGGAAGTTATGAAAAAGAAACTGCTTATCTGAGTAGAGATATGGTCACCTGAAGGTTCCAAACTGGACTACTACTGGGACTATGGTGGTGAGTCTGTAGGAAACCCTGCCTCCCTGCTGTGGGTTATTTCTGAAGCTCCTCTAGATGGCAGGGCTGACAGATTAAGAAGGTAAAGAATATAGTAACTTGGGCAAACACAGTCAATGAATGAATGCCACTTTCAAAACTTGGTAAACCTGTTGGAAGGCATTTCCAACATATTAGTCAGATTTTCTTTTCTCCCCAATGGAACACTGTTAAGAAAGAATTTCATGTGTCTGAAGTGGATGGAAATCAGATGCAAGGTGTTTTACAGGAGATGAAATTGAAAATAATAGGTCAGTAATTTTCAGGCTCCATAAAAATATCATAAAGATCAGTAGTTACCAAAACCTGAATTCTTTATCCACTCAAGGAAGTTGTAAATCACTCAGGTCTCTGCCAACTTCATTTCATTGGTGGACAGATGAGGAGGGAAGTGGATTATATTGCATTACTTCAGTAGACCATAGAATCCAAGATTCATGGAATCTCAAGGCTAAAGAGAGTGTTTTATGTCAACTTACCCAACTTCCCTTAAGCCTGAAATATATCTTCACTAGGAACCTTACAAAAATTTCTTTTTGTGACCCTAGAATGGGTCATAGACAGTGAACATTCTCTTTGCAGATGTGAAAGAAGAGAAATAGAGCCCCCAGAATACCAATGGAAAATAATGTATGACAGGAAGTCAAACAGGAAAGAAAAATCTTGGGAATAAGTTTATGCTAATTAACATTTTGGTTTTGGACAAAACAAAAGAGAGAGTGTATATACAATTTAAGAAACAGGAGGTGCTCTAGAAACATGAATTGGGGGTGCTTGGCTTTCACTAGACTCATTGTGATAATCATTCCCTTGAGAAGCAGCTGCTCCCTTAAAATCCTATTTCTTCCCCAAATGTATGCTATCCAAAAATTATACTTTTTGACCTCCTCACACCAGTCAAGAATTATAGGCTAATAGGCATCAACTGCTGGGCAGAAAAGCACAGTGACCTGAAGCATCACAGGGTGAAGAAATTTTCTAAGACACACCCACAGGGAAACCAGATACTGAATATTTCTTCCCTCTGGGATCTGAGCCTGTTCTGGTCTGGGAAAACCTGATTTGGATAACCAAGGAAACCATGCCTAGACAACAGAAAATTACAACTTACACTAAGAAAAACAAAGTTATGGCCCAGTCAAAGGAACAAATGTACACTTCAACTGAGATACAGGAATTTAAACAACTAATGCTAAATCAATTCAAAAAGTTTAGAGAAGATATTGCATAAGAGATAGAAGCTGTGAAGGAAACACTGGGCATATATAAGGCAGAAATCAAAAGTTCATAAAAACAACTAGTAGAATCTATGGAAATGAAAGGCACAACACAAGAGGTGAAAGACACAATGGAAACATACAACAGCAGATCTCAAGAGGCAGAAGAAAACACTCAGGAACTGGAGAACAAAAACCTGAAAGCCTACACGCAAAAGAGCAGATGGAGAAAAGAATGAAAAAATATGAGCAATGTCTCTGGGAACTCAAGGATGAAACAAAGTACAATAATGTATGTATCATTGGTGTCCAGAAAGAGAAGGGAAGGGAAAAGGGGAAGAAGCAATAAGAGGAAATAATTAATGAAAATTTCCCATCTCTTATGAAAGACATAAAATTACAGACCCAAGAAGCACAGCGTACTCCAAACAGAAGAGATATGAATAGGCCTATGCCAAGACACTTAATAATCATATTATCAAATGTCAAAGACAAAGAGAGAATCCTGAAAGCAGCAAGAGAAAAGTGATCCACTACATACAAAGGAAGCTTAATAAGACTATGTGCGGATCTCTCAGCAGAAACCATGGAGGCAAGAAGGAAGATGTATGATATATTTAAGATACTGAAAGTGAAAAACTGCCAGCCAAGAATCCTATATCCAACAAAGCTGTCCTTCAAATATGAGGGAGAGCTCAAAATATTTTCTGACAGACAATGACAGACTTTGTGAACAAGACACCTGTCCTACAGGAAATACTAAAGGGAGCACTACAGGGTGATAGAAGACAGGAGTGCATGGTTTAGAACACAGTTTTGGGAGATGGTAGCACAACAATGTAAGTACACTGAACAAAGATAACTATGAATATGGTTGAGAGAGGAAGGTGGGGAGCATGTGAGACACCACAAGAAAGGAGGAAAGATAAAGACTGGGACTGTGTAACTTGATGAATTCTAGAGTGTTCAACAATTGTGATAAAATGTACAAATATGTTCTTTTATGAAGGAGAACAAGCAAATGTCAACCTTCCAAGGTGTTAAAAATGGGGAGGCATTGGGGGAGGGGTGCAATCAGCATAAACTAGAGATTGTAACTAATAGAATCATTGTATTATGCTTCCTTTAATGTAACAAAGATGATATAACAAGGTAAATGCAGATAGGAGGGGGGATAGGGGAGGCATGTTAGACACTTGGCATTGGTGATATTGTCTGATTCTTTATTCTACTTTGATTTAAGATTATTTTTCCTTTTGCTACTTCCTAGATGTCATTTTTTTCCTCTTTCTTTTGCCTCTCTACCTTCTTTGACTCTCCCTCCTACCTTGTGGAAGAAATGTAGATGCCCTTATATAGATAGTGGTGAAGGTGGTGAACACATAAATGTATGACCATACAGAAAACCATTGATTATTTACTTGGGATGGAATGTATGGTGAGTGAAAAAAACCATATTAAAGAAAATGGGTTGATGACAAAACCTCCAGGGCAATATACAGAGTGAAATTAGCCAGACACATAAGGACAATTATTGCAGGGTCTCACTGATAGGGACTAATTATGATATGTAAACTCATAGACATGAAATATAAGGTACCAAGATATAGGATGATGCTTAAGAATGGGGAGTGATTGCTTAGTTTGAGCAGAATGTTCAATTAGGATGAACTTAAATGTTTGGAAATGAACAAAGGTGTCAGTAGCAAGAAGAGATGAGAATAAATAACAGCACCGAATGGTGTGTGAATGAGGTGAAAAGGGGAAGCTCAGAGTCATATATGTCACCAGAAGGAAAGTTGGAGGTCAAAAGATGGGAATGTATAAAACTGAATCCTATGGTGGGCAATGTCCATGATTAACTGTACAAATACTAGAAATCATTTCCATGAACCAGAGCAAATGTATGACAATATAATTAGAAGTTAATAATAGAGGGGCATATAGGGAAGAAATATATACCTATTGCAAACCATATACTACAGTTAGCAGTATTTCAACATTTTTTCACAAACAGTAACAAATGTACTATACCAATACCATGAGTCAACAATTGAGGGGGGTTGGTTAGGGATAGGGGAGGATTTGAGTTTCCTTTCTTTTTTTCTTTTTTCATCTTTCACTTTATTTCTTGTCTGGAGTAATGAAAATTTTCTAAAAATTGAACAAAAATTAAGTGTGGTGATGGATGCACAGCTGTATGAGGGTACCCAGGGGCAAGTGATTGTACACTTTGGATCTTTGGATAATTGTATGGTATCTGAACAATCTCAATAAAAATGAAAAAAATATATACCTTTTAAATTTAGGCTAAAAGGCTCTTAAATCAATTTCAACATCTACTTTCCAGGTTGTATTCTTTTTCTACCTCTAGAGGAGTGTCTTTCAATATAACCTCCATCCTCATTCTGCCTTTTTAAATTCTGAGGCATCCAGCAGGTACCCAAGGAGAGTCTTCCTTGGAAAGCCAAAGGGATAGGGATAGAATGAGCAGGTTGTGGACATGAATATTTAAGTGATACTTGTCCCTTTCTATACATGCTTGGCTTTGATCTTCAGCCAGCATTTGCCTGATGTCTTCATAAATACTCTTAGTGTCCCTGGTGACAGCATTGAAACATGGTCAGATATGTCCTTAAAGTTCAGTGATCATATTACAGCTACACAAGTTCTCTGCTCTTGTATCTGCTGCAATGTCAGTTAAGAATTTAGAGAATACTTCTCCCAGTATACCATACATTTGTATCCAATTTTATATAACTACTACTAAAATTTCATCTTTTGCCAAAGTGGATAGGGAGACATTCCTGAATTTGTCCCCTTTTAGGGCACCTGCATTGCAGAAGGCAATATTAACTACACATATTTCAACCCCATGAGTTTCATCAACAAGGAACTAAGTTCATTTACAGAACTTCTTCAATTGAAGCTCTGGGGAATATGGAAGAGGATTTATGAGCAGACAGATACAGTGACATATTGAGAATGAATCCCCTTTAGTTTGTATTTCCCCACCTGCAGCTCTTGCCCATGTTTACTGTACAAGTTTTCCTCAAGGAAATAGTAGAAAAAATGGCATTAATCTCAGAATTATACCTCAGTTTACAATGCCATGTGCCTCCTCCCTTTAATGACCTTTCAAACCCATTATTAAACAGAAAGGAAATTGCTCTTTTCCCCATTGCTTCATCTGAACCCAGGAATGAGGTTTGTAACATCAGCAATTGGATATCCATGGTCATACTGATACTTAAGATTGAGATAAGATCCAGATCCAGAGACCGTGGTCCAAGGAAGCATGTCCCAGCTCCAGTAGCCTGCCACAGAGTCAACAGTGGTGCTTTGCACTATAGGCATGCAGGGATATGATGGGGTGTGAGACCTTAAAGGCTGAGATGGACTCCACTCACTATATCACATTATGTTCCTAAGTCTGTTTCCTCATTTGCAAAAATATAGAAAAATAATCCTTACTTTGTCTGTATCATGTGAGTGAGGATTAAAAGAGACAGCATCTAGGAAGGTACTTTGGAAATGTTTACTCTTATATTTGTTAGTTCTTTAAAAAATGCATGTTATTCATATGAAGAATTTTCTCAAAGCTCCCATGCTCTAATAAGGAAAGGAACACTTATGTGCCAGGTAAGACACTTTCAAATATATTATCCTCTCATCTGAAATAGTGGCCTGAGAAGCTTTGCAAATATGCTCTGCAGTGAAACATATGATTGTTAAAAATAAGGAAACATTTAATGTCTCTGTAAATTATTCTAAGAGCATACAGAAAATGAGAAAACATTTATCCCAAAACATTTTATCTGAAAACAGCCAGAGTCTGTGACACTTGAGTCACAAGCCACTCCCACCCATTATGTATGTACAGGGATGTCCAAGAAGGTGCTGCTCTTTCTCCCCCAGCCCTGTCACAGTCTACAATATCTCCATGAGAAGAGTGGGTCACCAGTATTTCTCAATCATGTCAGATCTTAGTTAATAGGGGAAGAAATTGAGGTGAAATTGGCCAAAAAGTTGGGGGTTCCTTCCTCCACCTAGCTTGCACTTGTGGGCAGAGACCCCATCCCAGGACCAACAGACCCAAAGCACTGAAGCTTTTGTCACCCACACCCCAGCTTGCTCATAGGCAGAGATTCCAAGCTGTGAAGCAGAAGCCAGGAAGACAAAACTGTCATCTCATCCTCTGCTTGCATGTAATGCAGTGGTGTCACCTGGAAATGGCCAATGTGATTTTTCCACAGTTCTGGAGTAAAAGCTCAGAGATGTTTTCTATATAGAGACTGATCAGAAAAACAGGGATTGCTGCAGTTCTTTCCAAAGAAAACAGCCCCACTTTGTTTTTTATGTGCTTATGTTTATAGTATTCATCTGCCATCAGGATCTTGTCTTCCTTTTGTGGACTTCCTCCTGCTTGTTTAAAAAACCATACTTCAAAGCCTCATAAGTCTTTCTGAAGTCTCTTCTTGTCAGATCTAGTTTCTTGGAGATGGTCAAGAAGTACAGGTGTGGTGTCCTCATTAAATTGAACATGAAGACGGCTGGCTGTTTGACTTTTTTCTTTTCATCTGGCAGCAGGGCACTAACACAGTCTCATGAGATTAGGTATGGTGGTTGCTAACAAGAAGGTGAGATGCTGGATCAAAGAGGACTGCTGTCTTCCCTGGGGACAATCTTCATCAGAGTCCTCTTTTTAAAATTTTGGGTTAAGGGAAGGTGTTCACAAGAATTTCTTGTTAATTCTATATCAGTCATAAGGAGGATTTATGAGGTACTTTACTTGCTTAGTTACCATAGCATTCTCCTGGTGAGGAAGATGCTCTCTCTTCTACTTCAGGTGTGTGAACATGGAATGGGTGGTCTTCTCTCCAGAGGTCAGTTCAGGGACTGCAGCTTCTGACTTCCCATTCTCTCTGGGACTGCGGATTGTCCACAGAGCAGGTTTCTAGATGGATATTTGGGAGCACTCCCTTGTTCTTCTTTCAGATTCAGCTTCAGCTTTAGTTCTTTGTGTTGTTTATAACCTTTAGCCAAATCATTCATCCATTTCAGGATTTCAGGACTGGAAATCTTGTCACCATAGGAAGGCTGGTACTTCATTTCTTGCTCCAAATTTTCTACAAATTTCTGAATTTTCCTCTTGAGGCTCTGGATGTACTTGGTGAGTAAGGTAATGGACTCTGTCTCTATTATTAACTTCTCATTATAGTGTCATATATTTGTTCTAGCTCATGAAAGAGATTTCTAATATTTGTACAATTAATCATGGAAATTGTCAACCATGAGTTTCACTGTTTTATACATTCCCATATTTTAACGTCCAACTTTCTTTCTGGTGACCACATGACCCTTAGCTTCCCATTTCCATCATATTCACACACCATTCAGCACTGTTTGTTATTCTCACAATAATGTGCTACCTTCATCTCTGTCCATTTCCAAACACTTAAGTTCAACATAATTAAACATTCTGCTCATAATAAGTGACTGTTCCCCATTCTTAGCCTCATTCTATACCCTGGTAACCTATATTTCATGTCTATGAGTTTGCATATTATAATTAGTTCATATTAGTGAGACCATACAATATTTGTCCTTTTGTGTTTGACATATTTCACTCAATATAGTGCCCTCAAGGTTCATCCATCAATCCATTTTTAAGACAGTTTTGTTCACCTACCATGCTTTCTGTCCTAATTAAACAACCAATGGTTCTCTTTATAGTCACCTATTTATGTATTCACCACCATCGCCACTATCTCTATAAGGACATCTCCATTTCTTCCACAAAGAAGGAGAAAGAGTGAAAGAAGGTAGAGACAAAAGAAAAAGAAAGAAAAATGACACTTAAAAAGCAACAAAAGGAAAATAGGATTAAACTAAAGTAGAATAAAAGAGTCAGACATCACCACTGCCAGGAGTCCCATGTCCCTTTCTTATGCCCCCCACTTATAGGCATTTAGCTTTGGTATGTTGTCTTTGTTACATTGAGGAAGTATAATATAATTTCTGATAACTATAGTCTAGTTTGCATTGATTATACTTTTCCTCAATACCACCTCAATTTTTAACACCATGCAAAGTTGACATTCATTTGTTCTCCCTCATGTGAAAACATGTTTGTACCTTTTATCACAATTGTTGACCACTCTAGGTTTCCCTGAGTTATACAGTCCAAGTCTTCATCTTTCTCTTTCCTTCTAGTGTCCCTCATGCTTCTACCCTTCCACTTTCAACCATACTCACAGTCATCTTTGTTCAATATACTTACATTTCCATCCTACCATCACCCAAAATTGTGTTCCAAACCTCTCAGCCCTGTCTTTACCTATCTGTCTGTAGTGGTCTCTTTAGTATTTCCTGTAGAGTGGGTATCTTGTTCACAAGCTCTCTCATTGTCTGTCAGAGAATATTTTAAATTCTCCCTCATATTTGAAGAACAGTTTGGCCAAATATAGGATTCTTGGTTGGCAATTTTTCTCTTTTCATTTATTAAATATACCACACCACTTCCCTCCTACCCTCATGGTTTTTACTAAGAAATCCACATATAGTCTTATCAAGCTTCTCTTGTATATGATGGATCACTTTTCTCTTGCTACTTTCAGAATTCTCTTTGTCATTGACAATTGATAATGTGATTATTAGGTGTCTTGGCATAGGTCTATTTGGATCTATTCTGTTTGGGGTATGGTGTGCTTCTTGGATCTGTAATTTTGTTTTTCATAAAAGATGGGAAATTTTCATTGATTATTTCCTTCATTATTGCTTCTTGCCCTTTTCCCTTCTCTTCTTCTTCTGAGACACCCATGACATGTATATTCATGCACTTCATGTTGTCATTCTACTCCCTGAGAATTGGCTCATGTTTCCCCATTTTTTTCCTTATCTGTTCTTTTGTGTATAGGATTTCAGGTGGCTTGTTTTCTGTTCCTGAGTGTTTTCTTCTGCTTCTTGTCATCTGCTCTTATATGTCTCCATTGTGTTTTTCATCTCTTTTGCTCTGCCTTTTGTTTCCATAGATTCTGCCACTTGTCTTTTCAAACTTTTGATTTCTACCTTATATTTGCCCAGGGTTTTCTTTATTGTTTCCATCTCTTTTGCCATATCTTCCCTGAACTCATTGATTTGGTTTTTTTATGTGATTTAGCATACTTATTTGAAAATCTTTAATTGATTTTTTCATTAAAATGAAACAATATCTCACCTGTTTCCTAATTGGGGTGTAAGTTTGCTCTTTGACTGGGCCATGTCTTGATTTTTCCTAGAGTAGATTGTAGTTTTCTGTTTTCTAGGCATCTGCTTTTCTTGGCTACCCCAATCAGATTTTCCCAAGACATAAAGTGTTCAGATCTGAGAATGGGGTTATATTCAGTTTCAAGACTCACTGTAGGTGTGTCTTAGAGATTGACAGACTTTTCTGTAAGGTCTCTAGCTTCTGTGCTTTACCTAACCTGTATAGCAGGTAGTGTCTGTCAGCCTGTCCCTCCCGACTAGTGTAAGGAGTTGTGGTCCTTTAGTTTCTCTTTTGGCTGTTTTCCCTCAAGTCCTGGGGTCTGGTTCTGAAGGAAAGACTTGTAATAGAGCTGGGCCCACCTTCTTCTTCTTAGGAAAGACACACCTCTTAGGGAGTTTTCATCTGCATTTGAATAGCTCCTTTGTCTCTCTGATTCTGTTTCCCCTACCCTTGTCCAGGTCTTAGTGCTGTGAACTGAAAATGGCTGAGGCTATCTCCACTGAGCCCCTCAGATTGAGAGAGAAAGGAAGAGAAAGCCCCCTTGCAGAGCCAGTCCACAGCCCTACAGTTTCACCCATCAGTCAGAGGTAACACCTGGTCTTCTGTGATACCACACCCAAGACAAAGGAGTCTTCTGGTACTTTAACATCAGTCATCACTAAAAGCCTCTGTCTTCTTGTTAGGGGGTTGTAGCTTGTATTTGGCAATCCACATTTGTTAATTAAAACCCCAGTTGGAGCTAGATGGAGCTATATTTGGTTGGTCTGGGAATGCTGTTTTCTACAACAGTGAGATTTTGCAGCTCAGCCTGCTGTTGTAGGAGAGGGATCCTGGTATAGTTCCCCAGATTTTATTTAGAGATATCATGCTGCAATCTCAGGCATTCCTCCCAATCCAGGTTGACATATGATGTGTGAGTAGTCATGGTGGTCCCCCAGCAGTTATTCCAAATTATTTACTAGGTGTTCCTGGTTGTTTAATAGATGGTCCAGGGGACTAACTAAATTCCACTCCTCTCTATGCCACCATCTTGCCCCCTCCCACCATTACTCTTTTTTTAAACTACTCCTGTGATTAAATCAGACCCATGTTCAATGCATGGGGCCACACGTCCATGGAAATAATCCAGAGTTATCACCTACATTTGGGTGGGTCACAACTCCATGGAAACCACTTAATCCAAAGATTCCAACCTAATCAATACTAATATGTCTGTACACACAAGATTACAACAAAGAACCTAGTATTTTTGGGGACATAATGCATCAAACTGACAAACTCAACATTAAATGTCTCCCAGCTCCGTTCTGCTAAATTATATGTAGATTGGGGTGAAGTTCTTTAGGTCACTGACACAAAGAAATAGAAATTTTACAGAGATTGAAACTTGGTCCTGAGTGCCTTCACTCCTGACCACTTGTAGTTCCATGTGGCACCATAAGGAGCTATCAAGGAGCCCCCATTTTACTAAGGAGGCCTAGTTTGGAGATCAGTTTTTTTTTTTTTTTTTTTGGAAAGACTTGGTTTTCTTCTTTATGGCTTTCTTTTTTAATTAATTTTATTTGGATATATTCACATACCATACAGTCATACAAAACAAAGCATACATTCAATTGTTTACAGTACCATTATATAGTTGTGCATTCATCACCAAAGTTAATCTTTGACATTTTCACAAACACACACACAAGAAAAGTAAGAACAAAAATTAAAGGGCAAAAACAATTAAAGCAAAAAAGAACACTGGGTGCACTTTATTTTTCTTCCCTCATTTTTCTACTCATCCATCTATAAACTAGACAAAGGGGAGTGTGTGGTTCACACAGCTTTCCAAGTCACATTGTCACCCCTGATAAGCTACATTTTTATACAATTGTTTTCAAGATTCATGAGTTCTGGGTTGTAGTTTGGTAGTTTCAGATATTTACTGCTAGCTTTGCCAATTCATTGGAACATAAAAAAGGTTGTCTATATTGTGTGAAAGAGTGCCCACCAAAGTGACATCTTAGCTCTTTCTGGAATCTCTCTGCCACTGAATCTTATTTCATTTCCTTTCACATTCCCCTTTTGGTCAAGAAGATGTTCTACATCCCATGATGCTGGGTGTAGATTCCTCCATGGGAGTCATATTCCAAGTTGCCAGGGAGATTCACTCCCCTGGGTGTCATGTCCCATGTAGGAGGGAGATCAGTGATTTCACCTGCAAAGTTGGCTTACCTAGAGAGAGAGGGTCACATCTTAGCAAAAAAGAGGCACTCAGGAGGAGGCTCTTAGGCACACTTACAGGGAGGCCTAGCCTCTCCTTTTTAGTCACAGTCTTCCCAAGGGCAAGTCCTGTGATAGAGGGCTCAGCCCATCAAACCACCAGCCCCAATGTCTGCAAGCACATCAGCAACCTTCAAGGTGGGAAAGCCCAACACCCTGCATTCTCCACCAGTTTCTCAAGGGGGCTCTGCATACGTTTCATTGTTTTTTTAATTGACTTTTTTAAAATCAAATATATCAAAAATTTTTAAAAAAACATACAATAAAATAAAACATTTCAAACAAACCATAAAAAGGAAGTAAGAAAAAGACAACTAACCTAAGATAACTACTTTACTTCCAACATGTTCCTACTCTACTCCAAGAAAATAACCTAATATAGCAACATATCTGTGAACTGGTTCCTATTATACCCATCAGAATTTAACAGACCATAGTCATTCCTGGACATTCCCAGAACGTTAAATTTACCCACAATAGCTTATCTCTTCTTGTTGGTTTATCATTCTCTCTTCCTTAATTGTTATCACTAGTTCCCCTACATTCTACATTATAAACCATTTGTTTTATGTTTTTCAGTGTTCACATTAGTGGTAGCATATAATATTTCTATTTTTCTGCCTGGTTTACTTCACTCAGCATTATGTCTTCAAGGTTCATCCATGTTGTCTTGTTTCATGACATCACTCCTTCTTACAGCTGCATGCATCATATTGCATCATGTGTGTATACCACATTTAATTTATCCACTCATCTGTTGAAGGACATTTGGGTTGTTTCCATCTCTTGGTAATTGTGAATAATGCTGCTATCAACATTGACATGCAGATATCTGTTCATGTCACTGCTTTCAGATCTTCCAGGTATATACTGGGAAGTACAATCACGGGATTGAAGGATAACTCTATAACTAGTTTTCTAAGGAAGTGCCAGACTGACTTCCAGAGTGGCTGAAACAGTGTACAGTCCTACCAAGAATGAATGTGTTCCAATTTCTCCACATCCTCTCCAGCATTTGTAATTTCCTGTTGGTTTAATGGCAGCCATTCTAATTGGTGTGAGATGGATTCTTTCGGTGGTCTTAATTTGCATCTCTGTAATAGCTAGTGAAGCTGAACATATTTTCATGTGTTTCTCAGCCATTTATATTTTCTCTTCAGAGAACTGTCTTTTCATATCTTTTGCCCATTTTATAATTGAGCTGTCTGTACTATTGTACTTGAGTTGTAGGATTTCTTCATATATATGCAAGATATCAGTCTTTTGTCAGATACATGGTTTCCACAATTTTTTCCCATTGAGTTGGCTGCCTCTTCAACTTTTTGAGAAATTGCTTTGAGGTACAGAAACTTCTAAGCTTGAGGAGTTCCCATTTATCTATTTTTTCTTCTGTTACTTGTGCTTTTGGAGTAATGTCCAGGAAGTGGCCACCTAATAAAAGGTCTTGAAGATGTTTCCCTACATTATCTTATAGGAGTTTTATGGGACTGTCTTTTATATTGAGATCTTTGATACATTTTGAGTTAATTTTTGTGTAGGGTGTGAGGTAGGTGTCCTCTTTTATTCTTTTGGATATGGATATCAAATTCTCCCAGCCCAATTTGTTGAAAGGACAATGTCCCATTTCAGGGGCCTTGGGGGCCTTATCAAAAATCAGTCAGCCATAGATCTGGGGGTCTATCTCCAAATTCTCAGTTTGATCAATATGTCTATCTTTTTGCCAGTACCGTGCTATTTGCCAACTGCCACTTTATAATAAGCTTCAAAGTCAGGAAGTGTAAGTCCTCCCACTTCATTTTTCTTTTTTAGAGGGTCTTTAGCAATTCAAAGCATCTTCCCATTCCAAACAAATTTGATAACTAGCTTTTCCAAGTCTGCAAAGTTGGTTGTTGGAATTTTGATTGGGATTGCTTTGAATCTGTAGATGAGTTGGGATAGAATTGACATCTTAATGACATTTAGCCTTCCTATCCATGAATGTGGAATATTTTTCCATCTTTTAAGGTCCCCATCTATTTCTTTTAGTAGAGTTATGTAGTTTTCTTTGTATAGGTCTTTTACCTCTTTGTTTAACTTTATTCCTATGTACTTGATATGTTTTTAGTTGCTATTGAAAATGGTATCTTTTTCTTGTGTCTTTAATTTGTTCATTTCTAGCATATAGAAACATTACTGACTATGTGCATTAATCTTGTATCCTGCTACTTTGCTAAATTTGTTTATTAGCTCTAGTAGCTGTATCATCAATTCCTCAATGTTTTCCAGATATAAAATCATGTCATCTGGAAACAATGCCAGTGTTACATCTTCCTTTCCAATTTGGATGCCTTTTATTTCTTTGTCTTGCCAGATAGTACTTGCTAGCACGTCCAGCACAGTGTTTAATAATAGTGGTGACAGTGGGCATCCTTGTCTTGTTTGTGATCTTAGAGGGAAGGCATTCAGTCTCTCACCATTGAGGACTATGCTGACTGTGGGCTTTTCATATATGCTTTTTATCATATTGAGGAAATTTCCTTCAATTCCTACCTTTTGAAGTGTTTTTTAATCAAAAAGGGATGTTGGATTTTGCTGAATGTTTTTTCGGCATCTGTTGAGATGATCATTTGATTTTTCTCTTTTGGTTTGTTAATGTGTTGTAATACATTGATTGATTTTCTTATGTTGAACCATTCCTGCATGCCTGCAATGAACCCCACTTGTTCATGGTGTTTGATTTTTTAAATGTGTCTTTGATTTGATTCACAAGTATTTTGTTGAGAATTTTTGCATCTATATTCATTAGGGAGATAGGCCTGTAGTTTTCCTTTTTTGTAGCATCCTTGCCTGGTATTGGTATTAGATCAATAGCTTCATAAAATGAGTTAGGTAGTGTTCCACTTCCTTTTAAGTTTTGAAAGAGTTTAAGTAAGCTTGGTGTCAGTTCTTTTTGGGAAGTTTGGTAGAATTCCCCTGTAAAACCATCTGGCCCTGGACATTTATTTGTGGGAAGCTTTTCAATGACTGGATCTCTTTGCTTTTGATTGGTTGGTTGCAGTCTTCTGTGTCTTCTCTGAGCAGTCCAGGTTATTCATATGTTCTGAGAAATTGTTCATTTCCTCTACATTATCCAGTTTGTTGCCATAGAGTTATTCATAGTATCCTCTTATAGTTTTTTTTAATTTCTTCAGGATCCACAGTAATGTCACCTTTCTCATTCATTATTTTGTTTATACTGGTCTTCTGTCTTTTTGATTTTGTCAGTCTAGCTAGAGACTTGTTAATCCTGTTGATCTTCTCAAAGAACCAACTTTTGGTGTTATTTATCCTCTTTATTTTTTTTAGTTCTCTATGTCATTTATTTCTGCTGTAATACTTATTATTTCTTTTCTTCTACTTTGTTTAGGGTTGGTTTGCTGTTCATTTTCTAGCTTCTTCAGTTGATCCATTAGTTCTTTGGTTTTGGCTCTTTCTTCCTTTTTAATGTATGTGTTTAGTGCTATATATTTCCCCCTCAGTACCACAGGTGGAGGTTTGTCTTTGACCCCAAATAGCACACCAAGAGCACTCCATCTCTAAGTGCTGCTCATCACAGACCCTCTACACTTTGAGATATGTCCATCCCTCTGCCCACACCTGACCCTATGCCATCCCTGAGCCTCTTCTCTGGGTATTGATCAGCCCTACTTTGTGCTGAGTATAACTTGTACACCGCAGTCTGTGCCATTTTGAGGGTGATGCAAGGGAAGATGCCTGCACACTCTAGCTTGCCCATCTCTGTATGCCCATCTGCATCAACAAATTTTCCCATCCAGTTACTTAAATGGCTTACTCCCTTTCCTTTGGTTTTTGCTTAAGTATCAGCTTCTCAGGAATTCCTTCACTAATCACACTTCCTCAAATAGCAAACCCTACTCCAAACACTTCTTCTCCACTTTATTTTATGTTTCTATATTTCTATTCTAGTAATATATATACAACCAAAAATTTCCCCTTTTTAACACATTCAAATGTATATTTCACTGCTATTAATTATGTTCACAATATTGTGATACCATCACCATCACCCATTTCCAAAAGACTTCCATCATCACAACTAGAAACTTTGTACATTTTAAGTACTCATTCCTAATTCCCTACACCCACCACAGCTCATGGTAACCTGTATTCTAGAATCTTACTCCATTAGTTTGCTTATTCTAATTATTTCAGATCAGTGAGATCATAGATTAATTGTCCTTTTGTGTCTGACTTCTTTCACTCAACAAGATGTCTTCAAGATTTATCCATGTTTTTCCATGTATCAGAATTTCATTTCTTTTTACTGCTGAATAATATTCCTTTGTGTGTATATATCACATTCTGTTTACCCTTTCAATAGCTAATGGTCACATGGGTTTCTTCCGTCTTTTCATAATTGTGAATAATTTTAATCTAAACATCAGTATGCAAATCCCCCTTTATTTTATTTCATAGCATTTATCACCTCTGAAATGCTACATATTTTGCTTAGTTGTGTTCTGTCTACCCTTAGTAGATTGTTAACTTCCATTCAGATGGACTTTCACTAGTTTGGTTCAGTGTTATAGCCTGAATAACTAAGAGAGTATCTGGAACATGAAGGCAGTTAATACATTTTTGTAGAGAATAAATAAATGAATGAGTAGAAGGATTATTGCCATCAGTTCCCTACATGGTGGCTATATTTTTCTCAGCTGATGCTCACAGATATAAATATTGAAAATCCCAAACAAACCTTTGAAAGGTACAGATGGCAAATTATATGTAAGATTGAATTCACATAATGAAATAGTTACAAAATGATTAATTTTTCCTTTGATCTAGGACAGAGACTAGAAAAGGTGAAAAAAAACTTCCCCAAATGCAATTTAGCCCTAGCAGATAAATCTCAGGAAATGATTGCCTCTAGTAGGGTATTTAAATGCTCATTACAGGATGTTCTACTCTCTGAAACCTGCCCTGAGTGGTCATGAGTTTGTTTTCCTCCCCAAAACACCAAAGGGGTTTAAGAACAGAAAATGAGATTTGACAAGGTAGCACCTCCCTGAATTGTGTGATGGTCAGTATAAGCAGCCAGCTTAAAGATTATTCTAGCATGCCAATCCTGATATTTGGGAATCACTGTAACAGAGACTTTTGGTATAAATTATGCTCAGGGAGTCATAGGTTTTCTCAATCTTTTCCACAGTTCCTTTTCTGAAAGTGTCAACCTTGGCTCTGCTTGACAATCCATACTCACATCTGACTTGTTGACTTCACCATCAGTGGCTTCCATAGGCACCCAAAATTTTCCAACTATTCATACCCAGCTGAGTGCTTCTACCAAGCTGCTGCTTTCTCCATTTACACCACAAGTGAAAAGCAACTGGAATCTATATCATATTAGCAGATTGATAATCATTATCGGAGTGAAGTATACTACAGAGTTGAATTTGCTAAGCATGATAACACAGGAGCAAACCAAATAGGGTTCAATCCATATTTATGTTCAAAATTGGCATGATGCTTGTAGATCTCTAAAAGGAGCTCACTAAATAAGTAGGGCAGACATGCTTTCTATTTTTAATTTTTTCTTTAATCTTATCCATTCCCTTTATTAAAAAGAAAGTATTCCCATCTGCTTTAAAGTGAACTTTCAGAAAGAGAGTTCCAGAATTTATCTTTTAGGCCAAATCTCTCAACCTAATAATATTGTTGCCATTTCTTACTAAGAATGACTCATACTTGCATAACTTCATTGTTTACAAAAGCATCATGTTATTTCACATTGATTACCTCCTTTCACAATCCTGGGAGGAAATGAGATATTTTTATTTTAAGGTGAAATATATTTTTCCCCAGGGGAAAATGTCCTAAATCTCAGAGTGGTTAAGTGACTGGCTTGGGGTCACCCAGCACAAATCCTCATTCCATTGCTTGCTGAGGAAACTTGTGAAAGAGAAAACCCCAGTTTCTGTGTTTTAAGTTGAATTTAATTTGCCCTTCCTAAACTTGGTGGACTTCATTTTGGTTTTCTTTATAGTTGTAAATAAATAATCTTGCATTTTGATCCTTGGTCTTAGGTCTATGCTTGATTCTGAACTAGTTCTGGTCAACATCTCCCTGAAGATCAGATAAAGGGCAAAATTGTTAAGCCTTGCATCCCTGTGGACATAGAGGGTGAGAGTGTGGACCAATAATGCTGCTGAGCCCTGGCTCCAGTTAAGTAAAAAGTGCTGGAATCCAAATTTACTCCTCTGAAAAAAGCTGTCAAAAATAAATGAGAATTTCTGAAGTTCTCTAAGTCATAGGGGGAAGCTGAAGATCATCTGGACACCCTGTCTTCTTGTAGCACTGTGTGTTCACAGCCCACAGTGAAGCAAGCACAGATGACCTTGGTCCTCATCAAACTGACACTGATATTCAACTCCCTCCAAGAGTCCAAGCCAATGACTCAGGGTTTCTAGAAGTTTCTGTGGTAAATATTAATTTTCCAGTTACTTTGGGCACTGTACCCAGCTCATCTCCTTCTGGGATGTGATGATTTTCCATCATGCATCAAATAACTGAACATTTTGCTTCTCTCATCTACTCTTGCAGTTGCCCACACATTAATTCCCCTTCTGTGCCTGTTCTCTGTGCCATGCCTTATGCCAGTTTCCAGGACTTGCCATCAATTAGCTCATAGTCCAATGTGAGGATTTAACTAATACAAAGGGAAGTGCCATGATAATATTATCATGGAAACTCTGTTTCCCTGTCAAGAAGGGAGGATCTGATTCAGAAAGGGATGCTGGAGAAGGACTCATATAAGATGTGACATTGGCTAGGCTGTAAGAATGGGAAGGAATGTCACCTTCAGGCAGTGGGGCTCCTGCATAAAGACCTGAAGCCTGAAACAATGTAGGAGGAGCTGAGACCAGCTGTGAATTTGAGTGTGGAGAGAAGCTCATGGCAGGTGTGCTGGAATGCTCTGTGGGATTTGGAGTGTTTTAATCTACTAGGCAGCTCAGGCAAATAATATTCAGTGGTTCAGTTTAAACAATGGGAATTTATTAGGTGGAGATTTGAGACTGGGAAAATGTCCAAATCAAGGTATCTTTGAGCTAATGCTTTTTTGTTAAATACCAGATGCCAGGGATCCTTGGCTCCTCTGTCACATTTCAAGGCACATGGAAGCATCTGTTGGGCTTTCCCTTCTCTTTTGAGTGTCCTTGATTTCAGCTTCTTTCTTGCCTGGTTTTCCCTTATATCAGATTCTGGTAAAAGGATTAAGACTCATCCTGATTGACATGGGGCACACCTTAACTGAAGTATCCTCATCAAAAGGTCCTATTTATAATGGGTCCACACCCATAAGAGTGAATTAAGTTTAATAACATGTTTTCCCAGGAGTCTGGATACATACAACTTCAAACTACCACATGGAGGAAGCAGGTCTTGAGTCTATTTTTTCCCAAGAGCAGCAAGAAGCCCATGACCATTTGTAAATAAAGCCAAATGGTGAGAAGTCCAAGTTTTGTATCTGTTTGGCCTGTGTAAATCTGGTTAAATCATTTGCACTCTCTTCATTTGGAATACCTTCAAATGAAGGAGCATGCACCTTCATTGGTCAGCAATGCCCTGCACTCTGTTGATTGTGGAGCTAGCATGGAATGAGATGCCTGCATCACAGAGGCATGAGCTGTCATTCATGCTGCCATCCTTCACTTCACTCATTGCTACATTGAAATGTCATTAAACTATATGTTGTCACTCTGATTTTCATGTTTGTGCCATTGCTTTCAGTTCTTTTGATGACAGTTTCATTCTGTTTTTGGTGGTTCTCAATGTGAAGCACATGCTTGGCCCACAGTGGGAAATCTGGAAAGGGTTGTCCTGATAGCAAACCCTGATGTCCACAAGGCCTTCCCTGGGGTGGAATTTCTGGTCCTCAACAGGGAGGCCTTTGCTCTGCTCAGCCTGGGGTACATCCTGCATCCAATGGCTGGTTGTGGGGGCAGTGTAAAAAAACCCAGTCTCCTGGTCCAATTTGGGAGAACTCTCAAGGGCCTCACCAGCCCCACTGCTTCCTACAGGCTCAGCACAGCCCCTGCTGGAATTGCTTCACAATTTATATCTCTGCCAAGTCCTACTTCTTTCACTCCCAAAACTGCTCCCCCAAACAATGATCTACTTTTATTTCTGTTTCAGTGTCTGGACCCAGGGGTTCTGGTCTAAGAAAGGCATCTTTCCATGAAGCATGTATGGAACCATAAGAATTGAATTCTTGATTTACAGAGAAAGGAACCAAAGGACATGAGAGGGAATGGGGGCTCTTCTGTGCTCTCCACTCTCACAATAATGAACATCACACTGAAGAGCTTGCTGAATCCCCTGCAGTCCTAGGCTTGGGAAACACACCCCACTACACCAGGGCCTGTCCACCAAAATGGACTATTTTATGTGCAAAGCACCAAGAAATGTATCTCCATGGTCTGCCTTTTGTCTTCTTCTGTGGGCTCAAATGGTTGAATGAAGGAGAATCACTGGAGACTGTGGAATCTCCCTAGCCAAGACCCCTAAGAGAACACTGATTCTGCAGGGAAGCATCATTTGATGGTGGGGAGATGGGGAAGTGTGGTAGGGATCAACTTGATTCAACTTCTCCATAAAGAGCATGAACCTCTGAACCTCACAGCAGACTTGGAAGCTGAGATCTTCTTAAACAGAGGATTGAGAATTGTGTCTTTAGATATTTCTGCTCCTGAAGGCCTCTAGAACCCTTTCCCCACAATCTGCCCTCAAAGCAGGTAATAAGTGAGTACCAGGTCATGCAACAAATGCAGGAGGGAGCATGGCCAGGAGTAGTGTGCAGTGAGATAGAGAATAGAGACAGAGGAAAAGGCCCATAAAGTGGAGGGGTTAGAGTAGGGAGAGGAGACCCATTGAGGGCAGGCAAAAATGCAACACTGACCATGAGACTTTGTCCTGCTCAGCAAAGGAATGCCTCAAAGTGATTCACAGAGAGAAGTCACATTCTTACATTTTCTGTTTGGAAACATCACTTGTTCTATCATAGAAGTGGTGAATTGAAGGGGGCTTGGGAAGGCTGTAGGAACAGATTCATTCCTGTGTCTTAGTGCAGCACTTCAAGGTGATTTTCATTTAGACAGAATCATGTGCACAGTCTATGAGCCCTCCCAGCAGAAAGGACCAGCCATTGCAACATTTCTTCTCTGAATCAACAGTTTCTCACTGCAGAACTCCAGGCTGGTTTGGGTACTTTCCTTGTATAAGGGTATTTGACTTTCTTCTTGAAAAAGCTTTCACTGAGTAAACCTCTATTCTTCCCAACAAAGTAGTATTAAGTCCCTCTTGTCTCTGCTTCCCCAGTGATCCCATATCCCTAACCCTAACCCCCCTTCAATATTGATTCATAATTTTGGTATAGTACATTTTTTACTGTTGATGAAAGAATGTTAATATACTACTAACTGTAGTATATAGTTTGCAATAGGTATTTTTCCCTATATACCTCTCTATTATTAACTTCTAGTTATTGTGACATACATTTGTTCTATTTCATGAGAGAGATTTCTAATATTTGTAGAGTTAATCATGGCCATTGTCCACCACAAGATTCATTATTTTCTACATTCTCATCTTTTAACCTCCAATTTTCCTTCTGGTGACATGTGTGACTCTGAGCTTACCCTTTCCACCACCTTCACACACCTTTCAGCACTATTAGTTATTTTCATAACATGCTAGCATCACCCCTGTCCATTTCCAAACATTTAAGTGCATGCTAGTTGAACATTCTGATCACAATAAGCAACTGCTCCCCATTCTTTAGCATCATTTCTACATCCTGGTAACTTATATTTCATGTCTCTGAGTTTACATATTATAAGTTGGTTCATATCAGTGAAACTCTGCAATATTTGCCTTTATGTGCCTTATTTCACTCAATATAGTGCCCTCAAGGTTTCATCAACCCATTTCTTTTAAGATGGTTTTCTTCACACACTATGCATTCCATCCTAAGTAAATAATCATTTGTTCCTGATATAGTCATGTATTTATGTATTGAACACCATCAATACTCTCTATATAAGAACATCTCCATTTCTTCCACAAAGACACAGGAAGAGTCAAAGAAGGCAGAGAAGCAAAAGTAAAAGACAAGAGACAGAGAGAAAACAAAGAAACAAAAAACTTGAGAGCTAGAAGGTGACAAAAGGAAAGATAGCGTTAACCTAAATTAGAATGAAGAGTCAGACATCACCAATGACAAGAGTCTCATACACTTTCCCTATTTCTCATCCCCCATATGCATTCAGCTTTGGAATATTGCCTTTGTTACATTATAGGAAGGTTAATACAATGTTTCTGTTAATTCTAGCCTCTAGTTTGCATTGATTATATTTCCCCCTTCCCACCCTATTTTTTTTTATTGAGGTATACTCACATGCCTTGCAATCATACAAAACAAAGCATACATTCAATTGTTTACAGTACAATTATATAGTTGTGCATTCCTCACCAAAATTAATTTTTGACATTTTCATTAACACAACACAAAGAAACAAGACTAAAAATTAAAGAAAAAAAGAACAAAGTAAAAGGAATACTGGGTGTCTTTTTTATTCTTTTTCTTCCCCCATTTTTCTACTCATCCATCCATAAACTAGAAAAAGGGGAGTGTGGTGCATATGGCTTTTCCAAACACATTGTCACCCCTCATAAGCTACATTTTTATAAAATCACCTTCAAGATTCAGGGGTTCTGGGTTGTATTTTGAGAGTTTCAGGTATTTACTGCTAGCTATTCCAATTCGTTAGAACCTCAAAAGGGGTGTCTATATTGTGCATAAGAGTGCACAACAGAGTGAACTCTCAGCTCCTTTTGGAATCTATCTGCCACTGAATCTTATTTCATTTCCTCTCACATTCCCCTTTTGGTCAAGAAGATGTTTTCCATCCCATGATGCCAGGTCTAGATTCCTCCCCAGCAGTCACATTCCATGTGGCCAGGGTGTCAGATCCCACATAGGTGGAAGGGCAGTGATTTCACCTGCCAAGTTGGCTTACCTAGAGAGAGGGCCACAACTGAGCAACAAAGAGGCATATGGGAGGAGGCCCTTAGGCAAAATTATAGGGAGGCCTAGCCTCTCCTTTGCAGCAACAGTCTTGCCAAGGGCAAGTCCTGTGGTAGAGGGCACAGCCCATCAAACCACCAGTCTCCTATGTCTGTAAGCATATCAGCAACCATCCAGGAGGGGAAGCCCAACACCCCTGCATTCTCCAGCAGCTCCTCAAGGAGGCTCTGCATATATTTTTCATTGTTTTCTTCATTGATTTTTTTATTAAAATCAAATATATCAAAAAAATTTTTTAAATACATACAATAAAAAAAGCATTTCAAACAAACCATAACAAGGGAGTAAGAAAAAGCCTACTAACCTAAGATTACTTTACTTCCAACATGTTCCTACTCTACCTCAAGAAAATAACTTCATACAGCAACATTTCTGAGAATTTATTCCTACAATACCCATCAGAAACTCACAGACCGTAGTCATTCCTGGGCATTCCCAGAATGTTAAATTTACCCATGATAGCTTATCTGTTTTTATTGGGTTATCATTCTCCCTTGCTTAATTGCTCTCTATCACTAGCTCCCCTACATTCTATATTATAAACCATTTGTTTTACATTTTTCAATGTTCACATTATTGGTAGCATATAATATTTCTCTTTTTGTGCCTGGCTAATTTCACTCAGCATTATGTCTTCAAGGTTCATGCATGTTGTCATATGTACCACATCACTCCTTCTTAGAGCCACAGCATATTCCATCACGTGTATATACCACATTTTATTTATCCACTCATCTGTTGAAGGACATTTGGATTGTTTCCATCTCTTAGCAATTGTGAATTATGCTGCTATGAACATTGGCATGCAGATATCTGTTCATGTCACTGCTTTCAGATCTTCCCAGTGTATACTGAGAAGTGCAATTGCTGTATCAAAGGGTAACTCTATATCTAGTTTTCTAAGGAAGTACCAGACTGACTTCCAGAGTGGCTGAACCATTGCACAGTACCACCAACAATGAATAAAGAGTTCCTGTTTCTCCACACCCTCTCTAGCATTTGTGGTTTCCTGTTGGTTATAAAACCATAAGGCAGCCGTTCTAATTAGTGTGAGATAGTATCTCATTGTGGCCTGAATTTGCATCTCTCTAATAGCTAGTGAAGCTGAACATTTTTTTCGTGTGTTTCTTGGCCATTTGTATTTCCTCTTCAGAGAACTGTCTTTTCATATCTTTTGCCCATTTTATAATTGGGCTGCCTATACTACTGTCATTGAGTTGTAGAATTTCTTTATATATGCAGGATATCAGTCTTTGGTCGGATACATGGTTTCCAAAAGCTTTTTCCTATTGTGTTGGCTGCCTCTTGACCTTTCTGAGAAATTCCATTGAGCTACAGAAACTTCTAAGCTTCAGAATTTCCCATTTATCTATTTTTTTCTTTTGTTGCTTGTGCTTTGGGTGTAGTCTAGAAAGAGGCTACTTAATACAAGGTCTTGAAGATGTTTCCCTACATTATCTTCTAGTAGTTTATGGTACTGTCTTTTATACTGATGTCATTGATCCACTTTAAATTAATTTTTATGTAGGCTGTGAGGTAGGGGTCCTCTTTCATTCGTTTGGATATGGATATCCAACTCTTCCAGCCCCACTTGTTGAAAAGACTGTTATGTTGCAGTTCAGTGGCTTTAGGGGCGTTGTCAAAGGTCAGTCAGCCATATATCTGGGGATCTATCTCCAAATTCTGAATTTGATTCCATGATCAATACATCTATCTTTGCGCCACTACCATGGTGTTTTGAAAACTGTGGCTTTGTAATAAGCTTCAAAGTCAGGTAGTGTAAGTCTTCCCACTTCATTTTTCTTTTTTAGAGTGTTTTCAGGAATTTGAGGCATCTTCCCATTCCAAATAAATTTGATAACTAGCTTTTCCAAGTCTGCAAAGTAGGTTGTTGACATTTTGATTGGGATTACATTGAATCTGTAGATGAGTTTGGGTCGAATTGACATATTAATGATATTTAGCGATCCTATCCATGAACATGGAATATTTTTCCATCTTTTAAGGTCCCCTTCTATTTCTTTTATTGGAGTTATGCAGTTTTCTTTGTATAGGTCTTTTGCATCTTTGGTTAAGTTTTTTCCTAGGTATTTGATTTTTTTAGTGGCTACTGAAAATGGTATCTTTTCCTTGAGCGTCTCTTCAATTAGTTCATTTCTAGCATATAGAAACATTACTGACATGTGCATTCATCTTGTATCCTGCTTCTTTGTTAATTTGTTTATTACCTTTAGTAGCTGTATTGTCAATTTCTCAGAGTTTTTGAGATATAAGATCATATCTTCTGCAAACCATGACAGTTTTACTTCTTCCTTTCCAATTTGGATTCCTTTTATTTCTTTGTCTTGCTGGATTGCCCTGGCTGCCACTTCCAGCACAATATTGAATTACAGTGGTGAAAGTGGGCATCCTTCCCTTGTTCCTGATATTAGAGGGAAGACTTTCAGTCTCTCACCATTATGACTATGCTGGCTGTGGGATTTTCATGTATGTTCTTTATCATATGGAGGAAGTTTCCTTCAATTCCTACCTTTTGAAGTGATTTTATTGAAAAGGGATGTTGGATTTTGTTGACTGCTTTTTCAGCATCTATTGAGATGATCATTTGATTTTTCTCTTTTGATTTGTTAATGTGTTGTAATACATTGATTTTCTTATGTTGAACCATCCTTGCATGCCTGGGATAAACCCCACTTGGTCATGGTGTATGATGTTTTTAATGTGTTTTTAGATGTGATTTGCAAGTATTTTGTTAAGAATTTTTGCATCTATATGCATTAGGGAGATAGGCCTGTAGTTTTCCTTTTTTGCAGCATCTTTACCTCATTTTGGTATTAGGTTGATGCTAGCTTCATAAAATGTGTTAGGTACTATTCTATTTTCTTCAATGTTTTGAAAGAGTTTAAATAAGATTGGTGTCAGTTCTTTTTGGAAAGTTTGGTAGAATTCCCCTGTGAAGCCATCTGGCCATGGGCATTTATTTGTGGAAGCTTTTTGATGACTGATTAGATCTCTTTGCTTGTGACTGGTTGGTTGAGCTCTTCTATTTCTTTTCTGGTCAATCTAGGTTCTTCATATATTTCCAGGAAATTGTCCATTTCCTCTAAATTATCCAGTGTGTTGCCCTACAGTTGTTCATAGTAGCCACTTATAATATCTTTCATTCTTTCAGGATCTGCAGTAATGTCACCTTTCTCATTCATTGTGTTGTTTATATGGGTCTCTCTTTTTTATTTAGTCAGTCTAGCTAGGGGCTTGTCAATCTTGTCAATCTTCTCAAAGAACGATCCTTTGTTGTTATTTATTCTCTCTTTTTTTTTTTTTTTTGTTCTCCATGTAATTTATTTCTGCTTCAATCCTTGTGATTTCTTTTCTTCTACTTGGTTTAGGATTGGTTTGCTGTTCATTTTCCACCTTCTTCTTTTGAACCATTAGTTTTTTTATTTTAACTCTTTCTTCCTTTTAAAATGTATGTATTTAGTGCTATAATTTTCCCCTCAGTACTGCTTTTGCTTCATCCCATAGGTTTGGTATGTTGTTTTCTCATTTTCATTCATCTCTATATATTTATCAATTTCTCTTGCTATTTCTTCTTTAACACACTGATTGTATAGGAGCATGTTGTTTAACCTCCAGGTATTTGTGAATTTTCTGTTTCTCATGGTTATTTACTTCTAATTTTATTCCATTATGGTCTGAGAATGTGCTTTGAATAATTTCTGTTTTTTAAATTTATTGAGGCTTGTTTTATGTTCCAGCATATGATCTATTCTGAAGAAAGTTCCATGAGCTCTAGAGAAGAATGTGTATCCTGGTGATTTGGGATGTAGTGTTCTATATATGTCTGCTGAATCCAATTCATTTATCAGATTGTTTTCAATTTTCTTATTGGTGTTCTGTCTGGTTGATCTATCTATAGGAGAGATTGTTGTGTTGAAATCTCCAATTATTGTGGAAACATTAATTGCTTCCTTTAGTTTTGCCAGTGTTTGTCTCACTTTGTGGCACTTTTATTGGGTGCATAAATATTTATGATTATTTCTTCTTGTTGAACTGCCCCTTTTATTAGTATGTAGTGGCCTCCTTTGTCTGTCATAACATCCTTGCATTTAAAGTCTATTTTATCTGAGATTAATATTGCTACTTCTGTTTACTTTGGCTATAGCTTGCAAGAAATATTTCTTTCCATCCTTTCACTTTCAATTTCTTTGTGTCCCTGTGTCTAAGATGAGTTTCTTGTTTGCAACATATTGATGGTTCATATTTTTTGATCATTCTGCTTATCTATATCATTTGATTGTGGAGTTTAATCCATTTACATTCAACATTATTACTGTGAAGGCATTTCTTGAATCAGCCATGTTACAATTTGGTTTATGCTTCTCAGATATATTTTCTCCCTCTCCCTCTTAATGTCCTTTAATGTACCTGTACTGTATCTCCTCACTACTGTACCTTTCTCCATATCTCTCTTCTTTGTTTCTCTGTTGGTAGGGCTCTCTTTAGTATCTCAAGTATGGCAGGTCTCTTGTTAGCAAATTCTCTCAGCATGTGTTTGTCTGTGAAAAATTTAAGCTCTCCCTCAAATTTGAGGAAGATCTTTGCTGGATAAAGAATTCTTGGTTGGCATTTTTTCTGTCTCAGAATTTTAAATATGTCATGCCACTCCCTTCTCACCTACATGGTGGCTGCTGAGTAGTCACTACTTAGACTTATGCTGTTTCCTTGTTATGTGGTGAATTGCTTCTTTCTTGCTGCTTTCTGACCTTGCTCCTTCTCTTCAGTATTTGGCAGTCTGAGAAGACTGTGTCTTGATGTGGGTTTATTTGGATTTATTCTAGTGGGAGTTCACTGGACATTTATGATTTGTGTATTTATGGTGTTTAGAATATTTGAGAAGTTTTCCCCAAAAATTTCTTTGAATACTTTTCCTAGACCTTTACCCTTCTCTTCCCCTTGTGGAACACCAAAGAATCTTATATTTTGATGTTTTATATTTTCTATCATACCCGAGTTCTATTTCTATGTTTTCAATTTTTCCCCATTCTTTCTTTTGTTCTTTCATTTTCCATTCTGTCATCCTCTAGGTCACTGATTCGCTGTTCATCTTCCTCTATTCTTGTACTGTGAGTATCCAGAATCTTTTTAATTTGGTCAAGAGTTTTTTATTTCCATAAGATGATCTTATTTTTTTTTTTAACTCTTGCAATTTCTTCTTTATGATCTTCTAGGATCTTCTTCATGTCCTTTATATCCTGTGCCATGCTCTTCTTCATGTCCTTTATATCCTGTGCCATACTTTCATTGTTCATATTTAGTTCTTTGGTTAATTGCTCCAAGTACTTTGTCTCCTCTGATCATTTGATTTTGGTGCTTGGGCTTGGGTTATCCATATCATCTGTATTTTTCATATGCTTTAAAATTTTCTGTTGTTTTTGGCTTCTTGGCATTTGCTTAACTTGATAGTGTTCTTTTAGGATATGTAGAGTGATTCAATCCCTTATCTCTAATTTGTCAGATCTACAGCTTTGTGGACTACACTTTCTCTAACTAACAAGCAGGTGGTGTCCATGAGCCACCTATTCCACTCAAGCCAATTCTCCCCACTTTGTCTTTGTGGCGAGTGGGGGTGTGAGTCTTGTGGGGTCCAACTGGTGCACCAAGCTTGCATGTGTAGATGGTGTTGCCCACTCTGCATAAGGGGAATGTTTCTGAGTGGTTAGGGAGGGTGTTCTTGTTTGCTAATGCTGCTGGAATGCAAAACATCAGAGATGGATTGGCTTTTATGAAAGGGGGTTTATTTGGTTGCACAGTTACAGTCTTAAGGCCATAAAGTGTCTAAGGTAACAGATCAGCAATTGGGTACCTTCACTGGAGGGTGGCCAATGGTGTCTGTATACCTCTGTTAGCTGAGAAGGCATGTGGGTGGTGTCTGCTCCAAACTTCTGGTTTCAAAATGGCTTTCTCCCAGGACATTCCTTTCTAGGCTGCAGTTCCTCAAAAATGTCACTCTTAGTTGCACATGGGATATTTGTCCTCTCTTGGCTTCTCTGGAGCAAGAGTCTGTTTTAATGGCTTTCTTCAAACTGTCTCTCATCTGCAACTCCTGTGCTTTCTTCAAATTGTCCTTCGTGACTGTAGCTCCTCTTCAAAATGTCTCTCACAGCTGAACTGCACTGAGTCCCTTCTGTTCACCAGCACATTTACATGGCTCCAGTGATTTAATTTAGACCCACCCTGAATGGATGGGTAACACCTCCATGGAAATTATCCAAACAGAGTCATCACCCATAGTTTTGTGGGGCACATTTCCATGGAAACATTCAAAGAATTAAAATCTAATTAACACTGATAGGTCTCCCCACACAAGATTATATCAAAGATAATGGCATTTGGAGGGACATAATACATTCAAACTGGAACAGAGGGGATCAGCTTTAATCAGCAAATTTCCCAGGTGTTCCTGGAGTTTTAAAGCTGTTGCAATAGTCTAATCCTTCAGTTCAGTATTGCCCCAGTTTGTCTCTGCTTGTGACCCACAATTCCTTGTTATTGGTGTATGGTCCCTGGGACTTGTTAGTGGGTCCCCCTTCCAAGCTGTGCCCTCCTATGTCCTCTGCTGAGGGATGACTCTACTACATCACAGGTGAGCACCATCCCCCAAAGGAGGTTCTGGACTATAGGGCTGTGTAGGGACATTCCCAAGGTGTAAAAAGGATGGCTGAATGGGGCATGTTAATTTCCCCCTTTTCACCCAGCTCTGCCTTCTCAGCTCTGTGACAATTAGCTGATGGTATGGGAAAGGCTATTATCCATGCCTGATATTTTGCTGTGTGCATGTGGTGTTCGAAACACTTCCCATCACACTGGGTTGTTTGGGACAGATCTAGGCTGTGGTGCTGGTGCTGGGCAGTAGTGTTTCCAGTCCACTGGTAAGATGGATGTAAGGGGAAGCCCCCCTTTTCCTGGGATGTTTCAGTGTTTAGCAAATTTTCTCAGCCACTGGACTTTTTCTTTGTCTCTCAGAGCTCTCTTAGCTCTGCTCATGTCTGGGCCCAAATTGCAAGTCTTTGAGGCTTTCTGTAATAGGCTTCTTAGAGTAATTGTTTCAGAAAAAGAGAAAAAGTTAAAAAAAAAAAGAAGGACTCTCCTTGCAGATCTAATGGGCTATTGAAATGCTAAGAGACAAGGTTAGGTTCATTAAGGAACAATCAAGAAAGCAGAGAAACCAGCTCTCTGGATTTGCATATGAGCCTGACTCTGTTTGAGCCCTGCCCTTCTCCATTCTATGTTCACCAGAACTCCAAAATGTCTCTGTTTTTATTTTTTTATTTTTATTTATTTATTTATTTATTTATTTATTTATTTATTTTTGCTGTTTTTGCTAGCCCTATCTCCTCTCCACCAGGCTGACTGCTTCTGGATTCTCTGGTGTCTGGTCTCAGTCTATCTATGTTTGGAGTTTGGATCAGCTGTCTGAGTTATCAATAAGAGCTGCCACTGCAGTTCTCCCTTCTCATTCCCAGCACTGATGTCCCATCCTCCCATCAGACTGAGCCTGACAGGGAGGAGCATGAGTTCCCTGGCCAAGAGAACTTACAGATTTTGCTGATCTCTGCTGTTCCACATGTTTGTGAGTGTTGTATGAAGTATGCCCAAAGTCAAGATGCTCTCTGGTGTCTGGTCCATACAGTTCTTGGCTTTCTACCTACTTCCCTGGAGGAGTAGCTAAAACCTACACCTCACCACTCCACCATCTTGCCCCACCTCTCCCCACCCTATTTTTAACACCATTCAATATTGACATTCATTTGTTCTACCTCATGAAAAGCTTATTTGCACCTTTTTTTTTACAATTGTTGAGCATCCTAGTTTTCCCTGAGTTACATGGTCCCAGTCTTTATCATTTGTCTTTTGTTCTGGTGTCCCACATGGTCCCAGCCTTCCTCTTACAAACATATTTACAGGCATCTTTGTTCAACATTGCTGTGCTACTATCTCCCAAAATTGTTTTCCAGATCACTCACTCCTGTCTTTTCCTTTCTGTTTGCAGTGCTTCCTTTAGTATTTCCTGTACAGCAGGTGTCTTGTTGACAAATTCTGTCATTGTCTGTTTGTCAGAGAATATTTTAAGGGAACTCATATCTGAACGATAGTTTTGCCAGATATAGAATTCTTGGTTGGTGCTTTTTTTCTTTCAGTATCTTTATTATATCACCCAACTTCTTTCTTGCCTCCATGATTTCTATTGAGAAATCCACACATAGTCTTATCAAGCTTCCTTTGTATGTGATAGATTGCTTTTCCCTTGCTGCTTTCAGGATTCTCTCTTTATCTTTGATGTTTGATAATCTGATTATTAAGTGTCTTGCCATAGGCCTATTCAGATCTATTCTGTTTGGTGTACACTTTGCTTTTGGATTTGTAATTTTATGTCTTTCATAAGAGATGGGAAATTTTCATTATTTCCTCTATTATTGCTTATGCCAATTTTCCCTTCTCTTCCCCTTCTGGGACACCAGTGACACATAAATTCTTGCTTTTCATTTTGTCTTTAAGTTCCTGGAGATGTTGCTCATATTTTTCCATTCTTTTCTCTATCTGTTCTTTTGTGTGTAAGCTTTCAGGTGCCTTGTTCTCCAGTTCCTGAGTGTTTTCTTCTGTCTCTTGAGATCTGCTGTTGTGTTTCCAGTGTGTTTTTCATCTCTTGTGTTGTGCCTTCCATTTCCATAGATTCCACCAATTGATGTTTTGAACTTTCAATTTCTGCCTTATGTACATCCTGTGTTTTCATTACAGAGTTCAGATCTTTGCCATATTTTCCCTAAACTTTTTGAATTGACTTAACATTAGTTGTTTCAATTCCTGCATCAGAGTTGAGGTGCAAGTTTCTTCCCCTGACTGGGCCATAACTTCATTTTTCTTCATGTAGGTTGTAGTTTTCTCTTCGCTAGGCCCGGTTTCCTTGGTTACCCCAATCAGGCCTCCCCAGACCAGAATTGGCTCAGGTCCCAGAAAGAAGAAATATTCAATGTCCAGTTTCCCTGAGGGTGTGTCTTAGAAAATTTGTACCACCTGTGATGCCTCCATTCACTGTGCTTTTCTACCCAGTAGATGGCACCTGTTAGCCTATATTCCTTGACTGGTGTAATGAGGTGTGGCTGTTTTTCCCCAAGTTTTGAATGAAAGGCAGGTAATAGAGCTGGGCCCCACCCCTTTCCTCTTAGAGAAGATAGACCCTCTAGGAGGAGGTCATTAGCATTTCAATGGTCTATCTCAGCCTGTGCTATACCCTTTTCTGGGTCACTGCACTGGGAACTGAAAATGGCTGAGACTTTCTCCACTGAGCCTAAAAAGGAACAGTGTCCCCTCAGAGCTAGTCTGAGGTGACCCTCTGGCTCTCCAAGGTCAGTCATCACCCAAAGCCTCTGCTTGTTGGGGATTCATACCTCATAATGAGCAGTTCACACTTGCTAATTAAAACCCCATTTGGAGCTCAGCTTAACTATACTCACTTGCTGGGAGAGGGCTTCTCTCTGGCACCATGAGGCTTTGCAGCTTTGGCTGTGGGGAAAGGGGTCTCCCAATTTGGATCCACAGATTTACTTAGTTTTTATGCTGTGATCTCAGGCATTCCTCCCAATTCAGGTTGGTGTATGATGAGTGGATGGTCACATTTGTCCCCCTGCAGTTATTCCAGATTATTTACTAGTTGTTTCTGTTTTTTTTGTTGTTTTTTTTTAGTTGTTCCAGGGGGACTACTTACCTTCCACTCCTCTCTATTTCACCATCTTAGATCCTAGCATGTGAGATTTAAAGGAGGAAATTTCTTGCAATTCCTGGTCTGGTTCAGGCATTCATCACTCTCTGGTCAGAAAATTACACATTTCCTTGTTATTTTCTCCATTCTAAATATCATCTTGCTCCAATCTTATCTTCCCACATTTTTCTAGAACCATGATCAACTTAACAATAATAATTGATGTCAGGCACTTCCATGAGCACTTTGCACATATGATCTCATTTATTCATTGCAATGATCCTAAGAAAAATTTTCACTCATTCTCCTCCCAATTTAATAAATGAGAAAACTGAGATGTGAGTGGTTCTGGAATATCCTAGGTAACACATATTCAGTACAAAGGCTGCTTTTGAATACAGACCTGATTGAACTCAATTTATTATTTGAAGTTCCTGAAAAAAGGATTTCCAGTTCCAGATGGTTTCACAGGAAAATTTTATGAAACATTTAATGAAGAATTAATACCAGTTTTACATAATCTCTTCCAGAATACAGAAGGGGAGGGAATACATTCCAATTCATTTAATTAGACTCATATTACCCTGATAACAAAACCAGACAAAGACAGGAAAGACAGAAAAACAAACAATGAAAGACAAACAGGAAGGAAGGAAGGAAGGAAGAACAGAAAAGACAAAACTAAGAGAAATATTCCTTATGAACTTAGACAAAAAATTCTCAACAAATATTAACAAATCAAACCCAGCAATGTATAAAAGGTATTCTACAGCTCAATTAAGTGGGATTTATTCCAGGTATGCAAAGCTCATTCAATATTTAAATATTAATCAATGCAATACACCATATCAATAAGGTAAAGAAGAAAAATCATATGATTGTATCAAATATTGCAGAGAAAAACAATTGAAAATATCCAACACCAATTCATGATAAAATCTCTCAGCAAGTTATGAATAGAGAGAACCTCAACTTGGTAAAGCCCATCTGCAAAAAAATCCTACAGCTGTTGAATGGAAAAACTCAGGTGTAAAATATTACTCAGGTGTAAAAGAGTGAAGTTCAGATGCATGCACCAACAGCATGAAACTGAGGATACAATGATGAGTAAAACATGCCTGAAAGAAAAGGACAAGTATTGTATGATTTCACTGATATGAACCTAGTATAGTAAGCAAAATCACAGAGCTAGAACATAGTATTTGGGATACCAGAGATAGTTTGGCATAGAGAATGTGGAACTTGTGCTTAATAGGTACAGAACTTCTATTAGGTTGATTATGTAGGTCTGGAAATGGATGGAAGAAATGGTAGCATATTTATGTCAGTTGAATTAACAGCACTGAATTATGTATGTGAATGTGATTGAAAGGGGAAATTTTGTGTGGTGTACATTACTATAATGAAAGTTAGAGGATGAAACTTGGAACAGTATAATAAAGTAAATGATGTTGTGGACAAAGGACTGAGGTTAATAATACAAATATAAAAAATGTTCTTTCAGGAATGATTAGGAAAGTACAATACTAGTACAAGTTGTTAGTAGTAGGGTGGTAAATGGAAAAAAAATATAGCTGATGTAAAGTATGGACTATATTTGATACTACTATGTTAATATTTGTTCTTCAATTGTAACAATAGTACAAAACTATGGAAAATATCAATAATCATTGATTATGGGAGTATTGTATATTTTACCTGACTTTTCTGTAAACTTACATCTCTAATTAAAAATATAATTTAAAATCATGCTAATTGTTAGAAATCAGATGTGAAGTACTATATATTGAATGATTCTATTTATGTAGAATATAAAGAGAACTAAATATACATAGACATACATGAATTAGTAGTTATGTAGGGATGAGGAATTATAGGATAGAGATGTAACAAACAAGGGGTTTGGAGTTGTTCTGTTTGAAGTAATGTTACATTCTAAAATTGATGGTAGTGAAGAATGCACAATTCTGTGGACATATTAAAAATAATTTCAGAATTGAATGGATTGTATGGGAAGGAATAGATCTAAATAAAATTGGTTTAAAAATAGGTTGAAATGAACAATATTCTACCAAAAAAGAAAAAAATACAGCATTGAACCTAGAGCACAAATAGGAAGTACAGGAAAAAGTCAGATTAAAATGAAAGCATAACCATAAATATATTAAATATAAATATTTTATTCAATCATAATTGTGAAATGGAATTTAATAACTATATAGATTTTACTATAAACTCATCTAAGCCATACAGCAAGGTTGGCAGTAAAAGGTGTAAGCCAAAATACCAAATGATCCAGAAAATCAGTAAATCTTGTGTCCCTAAGTTGATATAAAAGAAAATCAATATTAATGAAAGAATATCAGAAATCTGGTGACTTTTCCTGATGATAAAATTTTTTTAATTCCCAGAAAAACTTAGAAATTAACATTTGTATGCACTCAGGTTCATGGCTTTTGAAAATGGACAGAATTAAATGTGTAAGAGAAAACCTAAATTTGAATAGGAAATGTTGGTGAAACTCTCTCAGCAGCTAATACAATAAGCAGATAAAAGATCAACAAGGATACAGACTAATTGATTATCATAAATAATAAGGGTTAGTTAAGGCATATATAATGTATAATGCATAATACATAAAACACTGTAAACATCAAAAACATACATTTTTCATGCTCTTAAGAAACTGTAGGCATAAGGAAGATGAAGGAGGACGTTCAGGAGGAAACATAGTCATCCTTTCAGAGAAGTTGCCAGTGACCAGAATAGAAAGGAGGACATAAAGGCAAAGGGGTCAGATGAGGAGGATTTCTAAAGGATGGATGTGAGCTGAAAAGAGAGATGTTCAGGAAGAAAACAAAGATTTGCCTTAAACACCTATCAGGATGGAATTGCTGTACAAGGAATAGTTGTGAGATCAAGGAAAAGCAAGTTTGAGGAAGAGACTAAAGTTTGGGTTTGACAAGACATAGAAATTTGACATCCTGGATGCTGTTGTGTGTAAAAGTAGACCAAGTGGAAAGGTTTGGTTTGGTAAATACAGGTAGAAGTCATGCCAGAATAGATGACATTTAAACGAAGACCATTGACATATTTAGTATTTCTAATTTCTAATCCACTTAGCATTTTTAATCTTATTTCTATGGGACTTCTGAATTCTGTAATTTCCCATTTTGAGGAAAGGGATGGACAAAGGAATCTTGAAAACTCAAGCTCTAACATGTGGAAGCAGACTTTGTTCACTGGTGATGCTACTTGTGATGATACTGAAGATGGGAAAATCAAAGAGGGATCTGGACACAAGGAGATTCTCTAGTTTACCCACTGAATTCTGCCCAGACCTTAGAATTCTTCTCTGTTTACACTCACATCACTCACTGATGACTCATCATATTGTTAAAGTCCCTTGTGATAGCTCTGTGCCCAAGTTGCTTATAAAATCCCGAAAACTTCATACCTCTAACCTGATTTCCAAGGGGCTTCTAAGACCTCAGTCATCCCATAAATCCCACTCCAATTACCCACAAATACTCTCCCCTGCTAGCCATCCCTGTTTCATGGAATGCTACCCTCTTGCACACGCCCACTCAAAAACCTTCTCAACCCATGATCTCCCTTTTTCTCTTGCACCCAGTTATCAGCAAGTGTCACAAGCTCTGCCTGATGATCAGGTCCTGAATCTGATCTAGCCTCTGTATCTCCATCTGTACTCTTCCAGCCCTTGTCCAGGAATCACCATCCTCAGCCTCATATGTCTGTCATAGTCTTCAACTTGTCTCTCTGCTTTACCAATTTCCCCATGTCACAGTCACTGTCACTATAAATTAAATTCTCTGACACTGCACTCAGTCATCTGACCCATGACACACAACCAGCCAGCTGGGATGTTACTCACTGTGTTCCAGCCAAACTGTCCTCCTACTGGTCCTCACTCCCATTGTGTTGATCATCCCTACTTAGGGCCATCACCTCTTCTGACCCTTCATTCTTCAGCCCATACCCCAGGTTCCCTCACTGCCCCAGAATCTCCTCTTCAGAGAGGCCTTCCCTGACATCCCCTTCTAAGAGCCCCCTTCTCCCTTCACCCAACAGTCCCTATGCTTCCTGCTTATACTTCTACATCACCTTTATCATCTCCTGAATTACTGTGTAATCCATTTAATTTCCATTACAGTCTTCCTATTTCTCCTAAAACTTCAGCCTCCAAAGGACACAGACTTGCTTTCTAATCATTGCTGCTCTATTTTCAGGCACAAACACAGGTTTCTTTCTCTATTTTGAAGAGAAGTCATGATGCTTTATCAGTCATTTTTCTCATGTGAACCCCATAGATGTTCACAGGGTCACATGCTGATTTCATCCATCTTCATTTAGAAATCTTCTGTTTGTGCTATCTACTGCAGGGGCATTATTTATGAGTAAAACTACTTATTTAAGGATATCTAGTGTTTCCCTGGGAAAGGAGCTCTTTGCTGCTCCCTCTGCTTTCCTTTGACATATTACCATAGATGAGAGAGAAAGGGGTGAGTGTTGGGGTTGTGGATATTTCTTTATAATATCAAGAGGTATTTCTTCTTCCCCAGAAAACTTATTTTACTGCACAATGACACTGAAATAAAAACATCTCCATGTGACATAATCACTTTAATTTTTATCCTTTTCATTTTATAATACAACATTAAATTATATACAGTTCCCTGTAAATACAATGTTGCTCTAAAATGATCTACAGTACATGTTTTTAATTTTTTTCAAGGCTTGGTAAAATGATTTTGCTTTAACTTATAAATTAGGACTGTTGGAAATTTACAGTGTCAAATGAATAGTTCTTCAAAATTGAAAAGTATCAATGCTAAAATGTATATATATATATTCAAATTGTATTTATATATCAAATTGAGTTTGAATATTAACATAATATATAAACAGATAAATAAATTCTAAGCAAATAAAAACATAAAACATACCACTATGACTTTCATTAAGTCCCTTGAACATATATAAATTCTTAAGTAGTAGCAGCTTTGTCCATGTTGAGTGATTTTTCAGTTTCTCTACAAAGAAAGTTCCACATTTCTGGGTGTGTTCTTGAAAGTCCAACACTCTGTGATTGAAGGATGAACTGACAATGAAGAACATCACTTGTGTGTCCAGTAGGTGAAGGTAGAGGAACTCCAGGCCATGGAGCAGGTTCCCATGGATCTTTTTGCTTCAATGCCCTGCAGATGAAGAATGGGATGATGAATGCAAGATAGTAGTTTAGGATGCATGCATAGAGCCAAACTTCATTGCTGGCTAAAGTTCAGGCCCATTCTTGGAGGATGAAACATCAGGGAGAGAAAGTGGGACACATGGTGGGTATGCAAATGTCTGTGCTCTGTTGATTCTTATGAACACTTCTTATGACACCAGTGTTTTTAGCATCGCCCCATCTCATCTTGTTTGAAGCATTTGGAGCTCTCTTCCTTTGCTTCTGGGACAGAAATGTTAATTCTTCCATCAGCATTACCCTCATACTCTTCACCATTCTGTAGGTGTCCATAAGGCTGGGAATGTTTAAAGACTCTGCAGCCTGCCCTTCTCTAAAGATGACTCAGTCTATGTATGCCTCTTTTGAGCTGTGCTAACCTTGGAAAGGTGTTGCAATTTCTAGCCTATCAGTGCAGCCAGTGTGTCTGCAAGCTTTTTCTTGTCTTATAAAAACATGCATTCTAACAGACTGCACTAGTCTGAACAATAGAATACCCACCAGAAAGCCAATGCAAGCTGGACAGACTACTGACTCCCATTTGTGGCTCTGAAATGTGAGATCTGGACTTACATCATTGGACATCCTCTCCATCAAACCCTCTCATAGGCTCCCAAGGATGGTCAAAATACAAGCTCCACAGAACCTCACAGGCCCTCCATGGTACTGAGGCCACCACAGGACTCTGCCCCATAACCATGGATCCACCAGCCTAAAACAAACTCTAGAGAACTCTCAAACATTCTGCCTGGAACCCACCAGCAATGGAGAGCTTGGACCAGTCATCATTGAGGTGGAACATGGGGGGAAGATTATGAAAATTAAACATGATTTTCTTCATAATATTCTTATAACCATTCTTCTTTCTTCCTTACAGTGCTTTTTAAATTGATGTAAAATTGAAATACAGTATAATATGATGTTCTTAACTGAATGACTACTCAAATTTTTCAAGCATTTCATCTTGTATCCCCTACTGTATCCCACAACCCTATCAAGGTAGGGGTCATTTCCATTAATCTAGGAAATAACACATTGTGCTTCAATCAGTATCCAACTTCCACAATATTCAAAACTCTTCTGATTTTATAACATCATACATAAGTTTTGCCACACCTTCACATTCATAAAAAGGAGATAAATTAGAATTTATCCTTTGGTGCCTGCATCTTTTTTGTTTGTTTGTTTGTTTGTTTGTTTGTTTGTTTTTGGCTTCTTTTTTTTGGCTTTTTTTTATTATTAAATTCAGTTTTATTGAAATACATTCACACACCATACAATCATCCATGATATACAATCCACTGTCCACAGTATGATAACATAGTTATGCGTTCATCACCACAATCTATCTCTGAACATTTTCCTTACATCAGAAAGAACCAGAACAAGAATAAAAAATAAAAGTGAAAAAAGAACACCCAAATCATCCCCCCATCTCACCCCATTTGTCCTTTAGTTTTTATCCCCATTCCTCCACTCATCCATACACTAGATAACGGGGGTGTGATCCACAAGGTCTTCACAATCACACTGTCACCCCTTGTAATCTACATTATTATATAATTGTCTTCAGGAGTCCAGACTGCTGGGTTGGAGTTTGGCAGTTTCAGGTATTTACTTCTAGCTATTCCAATACATGAAAGCCTAAGAGGTGTTATCTATATAGTGCATAAGAATGTCCACCAGAGTGACCTCTTGACTCCATTTGGAATCTCTCAGCCACTGAAAATATTTTGTCTCATTTTGCATCCCCCTTTTGGTCAAGAAGATACTCTCAGTCCCACGATGCCGGGTCCACATTCATCCCCGGGAGTCATACTCTGCATTGCCAGGGAGATTTACACCCCTGGGAGTCGGGTCCCACGTGGTGCCTGCATCTTTTGCTCAAACTATTATTTTGGGTTTATTCCATCCATAAATGGATTGTTTTTGTGTGAATCTGCAGTTCTCTTGGTTTTTATCATTGATTCAGTCCTTTGATGTTGAATTACTATATTACAAAATGTTTATCCATTTTCCTCTCAATGGATATTTGGATTCTTCAAGTTATGCTCATTAAAAGTAAAGATATTATCCATGTACATATTGTTTATATAAGGACATGTTCTCAATTGCCATGGGTTATACAAAGGAAACAATCACAATGAAGCTGCATATTAAGCATTTTTAACAGTTTTACTGAGGTACAACTTATGTGACCTAACACTCACCCATTTTAAATATAAAAGACACTGATATGTTGTAAAGAAACTGTATGATGCAACTATCACCATTTTCTGTTTGTGAACATTTCCACCAACCCATAAGATCCTTCACATTCTTTTATCTGCTCCATCACTGTATTTTACACAGTGGTTCCTCTGTGTCTCTTGATTTGTTCACCTTACTTAATTTCAGGTTCATCACAGTCTTCTTTTCATTTTTGCATCTCACTTACTGTATTATCTGCCTCTATGTGACTTCTTGTAACTTTTCACTAAAACCTCTTGGCATTCCTTTTTCCACATGTTAGGACTTGAATTTCCAGATTCCTCTACCCAGTCCCATTCCTCACCATGGGAAAGAACAGTATGTAGACACAAATGCCTAGAAAGAGCAGAGGAATTGTTCTGAACCCTTCTGCAGTCATTCTACAGAAAGGAAAGGATGTGGAAGATCATGCCAATGAATGTTTTACCTGGGAACATGGGTTTACTATCTCTGTCTGGAATTGAGCTTTTATCTCTGGAGATCTGGCACCAAGATCCCTGTTCCTTATCATTGTGGAAACCATGGTGTTAATAGACAACTCACCAGCCCTCATTCTTCTGAAGATCATTCCCAGAACATTAACCCAATGTCCTTTGTATCCATTTCCTCTTTCCTCACTTTCCAAACCTTGGTTTGAAAAATACTTAAGCTAGATTTTCTCAGCCCTTCAAACAGTATATATTCTCTGGGCCTGTCAGGAAGTTAGCCTGACTGCTTATTCTTGTCCTGAGAAGAAATTAAAAAGTAATCATATTTTATAACTCATTTACTCCTCATGATAACAGTGAGAGGTAGTAAGTGTTATTACAAATTCACCACTTTTGAGAGGAAGGATCAATATTCATATGGCTCCAAAGGAAAATGCTGAGTGCACAGTTGGCCCTGAATCCTCTTTTGCTAGTGTGAAAATGGGAGACTTGATATATTTTAATGGAAGTGGGTTTCTTGGTACACTTTCCATGGAGCAGGAATTATGCTTGTTCTGTTCATATTCTTTCAAGGGTTGTTGTATAGGCTTCCCATTCTACTCTCTATAGTACAGCCAGGATAGGGATACAATAAGCCTTTTGGTGTATTCATCTGAGTAATGGTGCATGCAGAAACCTTTGTAAATCTATAAAGTGTCCATGTACACATATATAAATGCATACATATGCATATATGGATATACATATTGTTTATTTATAACAATAATTTTTATTACGTTGAATTCATCAATATATTTTTAGCTGTGTCCAATCTATTTTTTCCTTTTTCTTTGCACCCTTCCTTCATTATATGTGTTTTCTTCTCCATTTTTCATGCTAGATTCTCCTCTTATATCCTGTTTTCCATTGCCCTGAATAATGGGGCATCTTCTTGTCCACAGGTCGGCATCACTCTTACATGGAGAATGAGTTCCCTCCCAATTGAATCTCACATATTCCTCAATGATAGGTGGGCAAAGAAGTATTATAAAGGGAAATAAATATATTTAAATTAAGGGAAATGAAAATTCAAAATATGAAACCATGCAGATACAGCAAGACAGACTTGGAGGGAGATTTCTAGTATAAATGGTATATATTAGTAATGAAGAAACATCAAAAATTAACAACCTAAACTGTCATTTTATAAAACTAGACAAAGAAAACTCAAAATATTAAAGGATGAAGGACATATTACTATTAGAGCAATTGTCAAATAAATTGAAACTACTAAAGCAATGGAGGTAATGAATGCAATCAATAACTTCTTCTTTGAAAACATCATACAAGTGATAAACCTCCAGCCATGGTAACAAAGAATGAAAGCAATAGGACTCAAATACAAATATCAGAAAGGAAAGGAGGGCCATCAATACTTACCAAAGACAGGAACATTACAGTAAGGGAGTTTTACAAACAACTCCAGTCCACTATGCATTAAAGAAATTTAATCCATAGTTAATCAATTCCCCCAAATTAATCTCTTCACCAGAATGGTTGTACAGGAAATATCTATGAGAACTTTAAGAGAGGAATAAAACCATTCTAATTAATATATTTTAGAAACAGAAGTAATGGGAACAGTCTTATCCATATTCTGAAACCAGGGAATGACGATTCTAGAATAGGATAGTACATCCCAACATGCCTCATGAAAATAGACATAAAAGTTTAATACACTATAGCCAAGTCCAGTATTCATGATTTCAATGGGTGGAGGTGGCCTAAGTGTACACTGAGGAACAGAATGGTGAACTGTGGTGTAGGTATACAATGGAATATCGAGCAACTACAAGAAGGAGTGAAGCTGTGAGACACACAATGAGGTGATTGGATCCTGTAGACAGCATGTTGAGTGAAGTATGCTGGAAACCCAGGCAATCACTATAATACTTCAGAAATATGGGCTAACTACAATGTGTAAACTCAGAATTAAATCTTAGAGCACAGCCTAACAGGGAAATGATTATTGTAATGGTCCCTAGATTGTAAGCTCTTACAGCAGTCAAATCTATTCCTGAATTGTAATGGCTATCTCCAAACTCTGAGATGTTGAACCCTTAGTGACTAGACTGGTCTCTGGAACATTTGGTATCTGTGTTATGCCTGAAACTCAGAGCCAGAGCTTGGCAGATATGAGTATCAGTATTAATGCATACAGCAAATGTTTAAAAAAAGATGAAATAGAGCCCAGACTTCAATAAGAGATATGAATGAAGCAGATCTGCTTAAGACTAGAGCAAATTGGGCCAAAGGGTAAATGTTGAAACTGACTGTGTTCAAACTTCAACTTCCATGTGAGACCAAGGGAAGAGATGTTTATTTGGTGTAGCATCTATATTTTCTAAACAATATAACTTCTACTGTCAGTTTGTTCAAACACTACAATTCCATGGAACTTTGAATAGGAAGTGAGCTATGGTAGATCTGTATAGGTTAGAATGAAATAGCAACACATCCTAAAGTAATTTGGGTGTAGAATAAAAATATATATTCAGAGCCTCCCTGAAGAGCTTGGGGAAAATGCAGAGGTGCTGGACTTCCTCACTTGGATTGTTGCTGGTGTTCTCACAAACATTGGGAAATAGTGGCTTGATGTGCTGAGCCCTCTGTTTGGGGGCTAGCCCCTATAAAGCTTGTTGCTGCAAGCAGAGGCTAAACCTGCTTATAATTTTGCCTAAGAGTCTCCCCTGAATGCCTCTTTTTTGCTCAGATGTGGACCTCTCTATGTAAGCCACCTAAGTGGGTGATCTCACTGCCCTCCCCCCTACCTGGGACCTGACTCCCAGGGGTGTAAATCTCTCTGGCAGTGCAGGATATGACTCCTGAGTATGAATCTGGACCCAGCACATGGGATTGAGAACATCTTCTTGACCAAAAGGGGGATAAAAATGAAACAAAATAAAGTTTCAGTGGCTGAGGGATTTCAAATGGAGCCAAGAGGTCACTGTGGTGGACATTCTTATGCACTATACAGATAACACTTTTTAGGTTTTAATATATTTGAATAGCTACAAGTAAATACCTGAAACTATCAAACTACAATGCAGTAGCCTTGACTCTTGAAGGTTATTTTGTCTCATTGTAGCTTAGAAGGGGTGACAGTGTGATTGTGAAAAACTTGTGGATCACACTCCTTCTATCCAGTGAATGGATGGATAAGTAGAAAAATGGACACAAAACCTATTATTTTTATTTTTTATTCTGATTTAGATTCTTTCTGGTGTAAGGAAAATGTTCCAAAATAGATTGGAGTGATGCATGCTCAACTATAAGATGGTACTATGAACAGTTGATTGTGCACCACGGATGATTGTATGGTATGTGAACATATCTCAGAAAAAAACTGAATTATAAAAAACTATAGCCAAGTGGCTTTTAACAAAGATACAGTAATGTTTCATTTTATAAAATGTTCAATGGTAAACAAATGGAGAAATACAGCCCTTATGAATCTGATAAGGAATTTTTTAAAAAATTACCCATATCATATTTGAAAACCTGAATACATCTGACCTAAGATCAGGAACATGACATGGATGCCCATTTTTGCCCCATTTATCTTAAGTGCACTGGGGGCTCTAGCCCAAGCAATTAGGCAAAGCAAGGAAAGAAATGCCTCCATATTTGAAAGAAAGATGTGCAACTATTTCTATTTGGAGATGATTGTGTATAGAAAACTGTCAGTAATTCACTAAATTACTGTTAGAACTAAAAGCAAAGTTCAACAAGATAACAGGGTGCAACATCAATAAACAACAACCAAATTAATTTAGACATTTCAATGAAAATTCTGAATGAATGTAAAAAATCTTTTATAGCATCAAAAGTAAAATCCTTAGAATAAATGTAACTGATACTTTGAAAACTGCTAAATATTTCTGAAGGAAACTAAAGCCCAAAATAAATGGACAGGCAATACATGTTCATGGATCACATTTAAAATTGTTAAGATGGTGACACTCCCAGAACTGACCTACCAAGTTAATAGTATCCCTATTAGAATCCCAGTTCAAGTATTATTAGAAGTTGGCAAATTGACTCTAAAATTCATATGGAAATGCAAGCCACATGAAATAGCACAACTATTCTGTGAAAGAACAAAATATGAGGTTTCACACTTCAGATTTTCAAAATTGCTACAGAGCAACAATAGTCAACATATATAGTGCTTAAGAATATCCAATAGTCGACTTGTACAAGGGTAGACATAGAAATCTTAGAAACCAAGAGGAAGAATTACACCATTTGCACTTGTACTTAATAAAGGAAAAATGGGGATTTTTTTCTTTTCTTAACTCATTGCAGAATGAGAGATGGAAAAGGGATACTTGAAACCACAAATGGAAAAAGTGTCACCCCTGAAAGTATGTAGACAGAGAAATCAAGAACTCTTCTGTGAAATCTTTATTGTTAAAGTTATTTTTGACTGGCCCTTATTTTTTAAACTAGAACTTTGAATCATGGCATGAAATGTTACTATTTATGCAAATAAACTGGATTACCAGAGTAGACTTTCCTGGTCACAGCTCTCTGGAACGCAAAGGTTTCCCTGTGCTTCTTTCCTGTGCTTCCTCTCAAAGAGAAGGACACAAAAAAGCACCCAGATTTTCTCTTTGCAAAGTAATAGAGATATTTCTAATTGCTACATTTTTCAGGAGTAATTTCAAACACAAATACATATATACAAACAAGATGTTTTAAAATGTGACTAGGTAGTAGTCAAGAATTAGGCATATCATGCCCTTTGTTTTTAAAGTATATTCAGAAGTGGTAAGACCCCTTTTAATAGTACAATGATTCATCAAGCTGTATCAACAATGGCAGCCAAGACCTAAATTGGCCATTGTATTTAAATCTTAACAGAACCCTACAAAGTATGTGTGGCAGCCCATGGCCTGAGCAAAACAGGCCTGCAGATCATGGTGCACAGCAGTCTACATGACCTAAGCAGCTAATGTTTAACTTGTCATCTTTGCAAGCCAGTAAATTAACTGGAAAAAGGGTAAATTAACCTTAAAATGTTACTTTAAAACATGAAATGGGAAGTAAACAGAAGGTGAGAAACTCTTGGCCTCACTAAAAAGCAAAATGTAAATGTATCCCAGACTTCCCACAGGCAAATTTTAATCTAGTCTACCGGCTTTCTGGCTCCCAAATGTTGTGGTTATCTATGGATCACCACACACCCCCACAGTCAAGACTCTTTTCCCATGCTTGCACTCTTAGTAATGTCTTGTCTCAAACACTTATAACTGGCTTGTTGTCCTTTTGAATCACACAGTTGACTTCCCCATGAATTTGGTGTCTGCCTAGCCTGAAAGAGCCTTCATGATCTCTCCATTCATGTATCAATGTCTGGTGTCTTCTTTGGCCTCTGGACTGACAAAATCCTCATGGGCCATGATAATTGGCAAACACAGCCAGGAGAATCAAATAGCTGCCAGCCTGGAGACTAAAGATAGCAGACATTGATAACATGAACTTGGGGAAGGGAAAGAAGTGGGATAATGGGGTGGCCTGTGACATCTAAGTGGGCAGGGGTGCCCAACTTCCTGGATAAATGGATGTCTCTGTGGGGAGGGGTGGCTACACTCTTAGATGAGTGGAACCTGCCAAGGGAGTATGGAAATATTTATAACCTTCTGGCTGGAATAATAGCCTTCTTGCAGCAGGTGCAGGAGCATTGGCCCTGGGAGGGATACTGGGGTGGCCTGGAACTTCAGTGTGGGGTGGAGTGGCTACCCTCCTAGATGGATGAGACCTGCCAGAGGAGTACAAAGGTGCTTGCACCTTTCCAGCAGGATTAGTAGCCAGACTGCAGCTGTGGTGGGCTGGCCATTGTTAGAGACTGTTTGTGTCACTCCTAAGGAAGGCTTAGCAGCAAAAGGGGTCATAAGCTTCATGTGAGATAAATTAAAGCTAGAGAAAGATACAAGGCTAGCACAAGCAGAATTGAAAGATGCTCTGGATAAAAGTTTAGAAATACTGTCATGTCAGCACACTAAAGTAAGAGGGCATAAACTGCCCAAAGGGCAAGATAGGTGTACCTTAGCTTCTTCTAATGGGGACCCTCTTGATTCCTCATCAAAAGATGATGAGCCCCTATATGACTGGTGTCAGACCCCAGAAAAAGAGTCTAACATATAGAAGGAATGTCTGATCCAGGGGCACTGCTGCTTATCTCATAGATACCAGGTGCACCATAAACTAAGGGTTGAAGGCTGTTTTAGAAATCCCAGTCACAGTGGCACCTGGATCCAGGGGGTGGACAAGGGAAGATTAAGAGTAGTGTGTTAAAACCCTCATAACCAGTCAGCAGAAACTCTTAAGCACTCACCCAATTGAGGCCCAGAACACACTCAGCAGGACCCTTCCTCCCAACACCCAATGTGGGTTTTCCTTTAAAAAATGCTGCTCTCAGAGGGCCAGAGCCATTTTTCTTGTCTTTCCTTTCTGATGGCTCCTACCCTGCTTTCTTCTTTTAATAAACCTTAAATTCTCTACTTAAACCATGACTCGTTGCATTTGTGTGGATTCTTGAATGGCTCTGGACCTAACAACTGGGAAATTAATAGTAAAGGAAATAAGTATGCTTGACCTCTGGTCCAACAAAGGGTTAAAACAGAGGAAGTTCAACACCCTCATCTCCCAAGGAGGGAAGAGGTCTGGACAGTAGCAGCAGCTCCTAATCTAAAGGTGCTTATTTCACCCTGAAAGTTTTCCCTGCCAAATTAAGAGATATTAGTAACCATTATTGACAAAACCTAGAGACCCATTAGTGAACTGGTTGCTAAAGCTATGGGAATAGTGGAGCAGGGAGCACCTTGCTTACAGGACATACAATTATAAGCAAACTGGCCACAATCTCCACTCACCCTTCCCTATGTCAGCCTCTACTCACTGAGAATTAACACTGATATACATTCACTTTTTAATTGGCTGGTAAAGTGAAGCAAAGTTGTATGGCCTCTTGAAGGGAACTTGCCCCATAAAATGTGGAGTAAATTACCTAAGAAGCAATGGTTTGTTAAGCTAGGAACTAAAACCTTGGAAGAGCTGTTCAAACACATGATTTGTGCAGAGAGCCCTCTGCCCTATCAGTAAAGAAGTCTGATGGCTCCTGGAGAATGTTAATTATAGAGAGATAAATAAGGTAACCCCTCCTTTGCAGCTGTGTTGAACATCACCACATTGTTCCAAGACATTAGCATGACGTTAGGTCTGTTTCATTTTGTGTTAAACCTTGCTAATATGTTATTTAGCATAGATTTTAGATTCTTCCAGTCAACCTGTGTTAGGCTTTATGTTTGGGAAACAACAATGGACATTTGCTGTGCTTCCAGAAGGATACCTTCCAAGTGGAAACTTCCAGAAGAGCCTGAATATTTTATCAAGTTCTTGGATATTGTTTGGTTGGGTAAAACTAAGACTATTCTTTCAGCTATTGTTAAAATACAAAGTTATGCCACATTGCTTGCTTCTGTACTGTTAATAGCTTTTCTTGATTTATTAAGTTAATGGAAAGAGTTTATACTCTATTTAGTTTGAATTTCAAAACCTTTGTACACCCTAATTAGAAAAGGAAAAGCATGGAAATGGGATTTTCCACAGCAGGCTGTGTTTAAAAAGGTTAAGCAAACTATGGCAGAAGCACAGGATTTAAGGGGGGTGTACCTCAATATACCCTGTGAATTGGATGTGGTCAGTGCTGATATTGGCTTTTGGTGGGGTTTGTGGCAAAGGGAGCAGGCTAAATTGTTAGGTTGGAGTCATTCAGGAATCCACACAGTGCAGTGAGTCATGGTTTAAGTAGAAAGTTTAAGGTTTATTAGAAGAAGAAAACAGGTGGGAGGCAGCAGAAAAGAAGAAAGATAATGACTCCAGCTCTCTGAGAGCAGCATTTTTTAAAGGAAAAACACACATTGGGATGGGAGGGTATCGGGGGGTGGAGGGTGCCTGCTAGTGTGATCTGTGCCTTGACTGGGTGAGTGCCTATTATCTGGGCTGATTGGTTGCTAGGGTTCTGACACAGTATTCTCCTTAGAAAAGCAGCTGTGTTATCTACATAGGGAGAGCAGAACTCTTTGTTTGTTCATCTTATGGACATATCTGACCTTGCCTTACCCACCTTTGAGGTGCCACTGTGGTTGGAACAGCCTTGAACAGTCTTCATTCTTTAGTTTATGGGGCACCTATTTTCTGTGAGATAAGCAGCAGGGCCTCTGGATCAGACATTCCTTCTATATGTTAGACTCTTTTTTCTGGGGTCTGACACTCCTGCTGTTTATTTTTAATAAAAAATTAGTATGGGTTTGTGTTGAATTTTGGGTTAAGACTTTAACTTAGCTCAAAGCAACCTTTGTAGGGAATAGGGACATCACACACATCTCTTAGCTACTTCCAGCTGGGCATGGATGGAGTTGGGGAAGAGTTGCTTTGAACTAAGCTCTAGCATTATTAGATTGATATTTGGATATCTTCTGCTGGAACCAGCTGGTAGTGAGGCCCTTGCTGCTGCAGGAGCAGGCTTTCAAATCTTTGTTGGAACAGGAGCATGCCCTTGGAATTCCACTGGTAAGTCATGGCTGCTATTGATCTATTGGTTAAATTGATAAATTGATTAAATTTATGCTATTGATAAATTTAATTAGACATTGCAGGAGGCAAGGAGCAAAAAAGAAAATTAATACAAGGTTACTGGCCCCATAAGGGGGAGTAGAATAGCTTTAGAAGCATAGAAAAGAATGAAAGAAAATTTCAAAGTTTTATTGAATATTGCATAGAAAAGAATAAAAGAAAATTTGAGAGAAAGTTTTATTGAATATTTTTTACTTACTCAGCAATTAATCCTCTTTTTTATGAGACATTTTCTTATTTTTAAGAAATGGTATTTTGTGAACATCTTTTATGAAAGGGAAAGTGGGTGGAGGTTTTCTTCTTGTAACTGCTTTTTGCTGAGCAAGGGTGAATAGGTTCTTATATTAATCAGGAAGATGCTGTGGACATAAACTTACTGATACAGTACAGGCAACAATCAAGACTAACAAGTGAAAAGCAGAATAAAACTATGGCAATAAGGGCTATTTTCTATTTCATGGTAAATTCATTAACCACTTAGAAAATGCATTTAGTTTGCTATAATTTAACATGATGGTTATTATTTGCATATGATTTAATATCAAAGAGACATTGTTATATTTATTTGGTATATATGTGTAGCACTGAATGCTAATGAATGCTCAAGTTTTCCTGTGCTGCATTGGGTGTTAACTTTACAATACCATACATGCTGTCCCCTCATAGGAGCAGGCTTTAGTGTTAATTATGTTTTTAGGTTTCAACCATAACACACTGGCAATTATAGCTCTGGGAGGTATTTTCTTGGTACAGTTGTAGTGCAGCATTGTTGGTCTTCTGGGAAGCAGGGCTGTGGGTTCCAGGCTTCCATTGGGCTGTTTCACAGCACCCTCTGACACTATGCAGCAGAGCTAGTCTGGAGGAAATGTCCACTGAAAAGCCAAAGTGATCAAGTCTTTTTTGACAGGCAGATGCAAAGTGTTTGTAGTAAAAGGTGTTTACAGTAACAGCATGTGTCCATTTACTTCTGGAGCACATCCATGTGATGTGGTTGACATCTTTATAGTTCTAGGGACCACAGAAATGGGTCTCACCAATAACTCTGATGGGGAGACAGCATGCAGGCACAGTGCTAGGAGCCTGGTTTAAACATGCAAACACTTCAATTAAAACAGAGGTCTAATTTTTGTTTAAATTTATAACATAACTTATATACTTGCCTTGCTTCCTCTTTTTAAAAAAGCTTTTCTTTGTTGTTGAAGATGAAGCTTTGACTTGTAGCTAACTGCAAGCAATTTTAGAAAAGTACTAGAGTAAAACAGTGTAACTTACAAGGAAATTTGGCTGCTTTTGTGACAGATACTTTAAAAATAACTGGAATCATAACTAGCAGTACTGTATTATTGTTTGATGTTATGCACATTAGTAACCAAAAGAAGGTTAGAAGTTTTTAATATTTATAACATTGTTTAAACATTTCTTCTGCAACTTATAACATATTACATGAATTAATCATTTTTAGCACTTCATTTTTTTTCAAGGTGAACAAATTTTTATAACTGTTGGAAATAAAGAGATATCTTTTAGGGCTGACCTTGAGAAAGCAAAATGTTAAAAGCTGTGAGGCTTGAAAAAAAGACAACACTTAAAAATGAGAATACAATATTTTTTAAACAATCAAGGACATAATAAAGTTAACATGAAGTGCAAGAAGTTATTTTGATAAAATAGACTTTTTGCTTTCTACACTGATTACTCAGAAAAACATTTCTACAACCTTTTATTAATAAATAACACCTTAATAATTTAAGGAAATTTTTTTCTTAATAAAAACAGCAGGAGACAGTAATGTGAGGAGCTTCCAGTATGGTAAGGAATGTTTATATTTTGTGAATTATTAGGCACATACCCACAACATTGAATATTAATTACTGCTTTGGGTGGTGGTTAAAATATTTAATGCTATTTGGTTTTATAAAACCACTTTTTTTTTCTTTAAGTTGTGAGGTTCTATTGTTAAGCAGTGTTATTACTAGTTTTTACCATTTTTAAACTTTGATCACAGAAATAATTATTTTCACAAACTTTTTACAGCTCTCTGTATCTATCTTTCAACGTTGACTACAGAAATAAATTTTCTACTCTACAAACCTTCTGCAACTTTCTCTATCCATCAGGCTTTATCTCACATTCCTGTCCATCCAGGCTTCATTCCACATTCCTAAACAATCAGACATTTAGGACAAAGCTACTTTCCTCTTCCCCTCAATTAGGAAAACATTCTTTATACCTTCTATACAGCATGCTGTTACCACCAAAATCAAACTTGTTAGAATGATGCTAAATATTTAAAACAGAACATTCTTTATAGAGAGAGGGAGTCAAAGTTCTCATTGTCAGATTCCTTAGTAGAGATACTATTTTATGACACTGGTTTGACAATTTGCACTTTTACTGACGTTTAAATTGCATTAGTTACTTTTGATGCCCTTCCAGCAATTTCAGGTTTTTGCAAGGACCCTTTTGACTAGGACTTTTTGACTTCTTAATTTTAAAAACTGATAGGCTATCACATTTTCATTATTTCTTTTATTTAATTGCTTTGGAAGGCCTGATATTAAAGCAAAGGTGAAAGTCTGCATATTTTTAAACTATAACTTTTCTTTTAACTTACAGGTTTCTTTGTCTTTCTTGAGACAGTTTGTTATAGCTAGCCATACCACACATAAAAGGCTAGCTGACTTCAGCTACAGATTTTGTTATTTTTATTACATTTAGACTAATCAAAACAAAAGAAAGCAAAGTGAACACAACAAACAAAAGATTACAGACTTATGAAGCACAGGGAAGGTCTTGATTGCAAAGCTACCTTAACTCAGATGTGTTTGGTGTTTGTCTGTGGTGGGTACTTTCATTTGGACTTCCCAGTCCTGGTACTCTAGGAAAAATTTCTGGGCAGCAGGTAGGCACAGAACTGAGGGATCCAGCCAATGAGACATGGATCAGAGTGTTTGAAAACATAGTTTTAAATAGTTAGGCTCACCTGATCTTGCATCAAATAGAGAAATAAGTTTTCCTTTTGTTAGGGGAGAGGGAAATTTCTAAGTAAGTGACTTGTGGCTTAGAAGATTATTTTTTATCTTTGGAAACTTTATATCCTTTCTGTTGGAGGTAGTTAAGAAGAGAGTTTTTGCTATAAGGCTTCAGGGGAGCTGCACAATAGGAGGTCATTTACATATTGAAGCAGCTTACTGGGATGTAAATTTAGTGTTTGTAAATCAGAGGCTAAATGTTAGGGATGGAGATGGTTTGTTGATAATAAAAATGCAGGAGATGGTAACTTGAGGAGTTCTCACCTTCTTCATTTATCCTCTGGTTATGCCAGGCCAGGCACATACACTCCAGGCTTGTGCTGCACCCACCTGCCTGGAAGAGGTAGGCTGGAGTGGGAGATGGGGGAGGGGCATGCAAATGACAAGTGGGCTGTGCATGTGTGGGGTGAGGTGAGGAGGACTTGGTAATGGGATGAGAAGGAAGGGGAAGGGGTAAAGGGCAAGAGGAGGGGAGTGGAACGGGTTAGAGAGGAGTTATGATGGAGATGGTTTGCAGGGTTAAAGAAGCAGCAGCTGTCTAAAGGCTTTTCAGGGTTAACTTTTGTAGAGAGGAAAGTGGAAGCCTTAGAAGGGTTTTTTGTGAAGGAGGAGGATTTGGTAGGAGGTGACAGACTCACAAAAAGATAGCCAGGACTGAATAGTTTAGAAAGCTTGAGATTAGGAGCTACAGACCACTTGTCTTTGTGCTGAATACAATTAAGTTCGTAGAGAATTTGCCAATTCAAAGTGCCATTTTCTGGCTAACGTTTTTGTTGTTCTAAAGGATACTGTGGCCAAATTGTATTGGTTCTACTTTCCCTTTTAATTGAAGTTTAAACATCTGAGGGGGTAGATTTAGGAGGAAATTCAGTTTTGGAGCTACTAAAAAGTGACTGTATATTACCTATGATTATTTAAGAAATTTGAGAGGCTTGTGGTTTGTTAGGGGACTTTGCCCATCAGAGGCTTATGGAGATTGCCCATGAGAGATTCACAGTCTCCTGCTCCTTTAGAGGCTTACAGAGGCCACCCAAAACTTTGCTCAAGTGAGACTAACAGTCCAGGCCCATATAACCTGTTGCAACAACAAAGTATGCATCCTGGTTTGCCATTGAGGGTCAGGAAATCACATGCAGTCTTTTGCCCAAGGTGTCCCCTGGATTACTTTGACTGCTGCAATGGGGAAAGATGCTCATGGAGTGTCAGAGAGTTTTGACTGAATGTTCAGGTTTTCCTAGGCTTATGAAGCTGGGCACCACATTGAAGCAGGCTGAGACACCACACTGGGTGGGCCAGGGTGTCAATGGGACACTGAAAAAAACTCATGAGGGGGGACCTGGGCAGAAAGATGTCACTTACCTACCTAGGGACAAATTAGTTGCAGATATTTGAGAAACATGAGGGTAAGCTGACATCACATCAAGGTGGTCTGAGTTGATGGACTCAAGCTGCTGAATGCATGGAAACCTGAATGGCTATAGCTCAGGGAACAGAGTTGATTGGAAGGCTGCCCTATTGCCCCAAGGGGCCAGGAAACTCAAACCTCAGTTTGTTCTCCATCCTGGGTTTTTGACACCAAATGTTAGGTTGGAGTCATTCAGGAATCCACACAATGCAGTGAGTCATGTTTTAAGTAGAGTGTTTAAAGTTTATTAGAGGAAGAAAGCAGGTGGGAACCAGCAGGAAAAAAGAAAGAAAGATAATGGCTCCAGGTCTCTGAGAGCAGCATTTTTTAAAGGAAAAACCCACATTGGGATGGGAGGGTTCTGGGAGGGAGGGTGCCTGCTGAGTGTGTTCTGTGCCTCAATTGGGTGAGTACCTATTAATTTCTGGGCTGATTGGTTGCTTGAGTTCTGACACAGTATTCTCCTTAGAAAAGCAGCTACATTATCTATCTAGGGAGAGCAGGCCTTTTTGGTTGTTTACCTTATAAACATATCTGACCTTGTCTTTCCTGCCTTTGAGGCACCACTGTGGCTGGAACAGCCTTGAACAGCCTTCATTCTTTAGTTTATGGGGCACCTATTTTCTGTGAGATAAGCAGCAGGGCTCCTGGATCAGACCTTCCTTCTATATGTTAGACTCTTTTTTCTGGGATCTGACATAAATGTGTACCTATTAAATTCTGGTCCCAATGATGGAAGGGCACAGAATTCAGATATAGCCCTTTGGAAAAACAATTGTGCACAGCTTACAATGCTCTGTTACAAGTAGAAGATCTTAACTCAAAGGTGTCCAGTGACCTTACAGAAGACCTTACCCACACAGCTATGCAGATACATGACACTATAAATGAGCCCCATTTGGGGAGTGCTAAGGTGAGCATGCTGACAAAATGAAAAGTCTGCCTCCTACGATGTGGCATTTTTGACAATGGCTCTTTAAGTACAGAGATGCATGAAATTTTAGGACCAGTCTCCTATGTGGAAGAGCAGCATGCCCTGCTTCCTGTTGATCCTCCTGATGTGGTTTCTCCCATGCTTACCATTGACAGACAAGGAAATACACTTGACTCTGCATGGATTGGCACATGTGCAACCTGCTACCTGGATGGCTGTGACAGTTGTCAGAAATAAAGTGGTACCTGTAAGGGAATAAATGCTCACTCAGTTCTGGAGGAGAAAAGAATTTATTTATGATCTTGCAAAAAAGGGCACACAGCCAAAAATGTGGTAGGCTGGTGTGTGAGAGGAAGAGAATGGAGATCTTTTAATCTCCTATTTCTAAAGTGTAAGTACCTCCACTATTTCCCCATTGGCTGGATACTACAGAGGTTGCAGCCTATCCAAGAGAACTAACTAGCCCATCTTTGACATTTTGAATTGATCAGCCGATCTGAAAGAGTTCATTCAGTTTAAATTTTCTGCTGGGGGTTCCCACCTCTGATTTTACCTCATATCTCTTTATATTCCAGTAACCATGGTTACTTTTCCATATAAGGAGCTAGCACAGATTCTCTCTTTCTTCCCTTTACCACAGGGCTTGTTTAAGCTGGTTCTGCCTCCATTTTCCCTATTCCATGCTGTCTCTATGTGAAAGCTAAACTTATCCCTTTCTTACACTGTCCAGACTAGTACTGATGCCATCTGGTGGGAAGACATATGGACTGCCTGTCACAAATGTAAGGTAACTATTTTTCATATCTCTGCCCACAACACCAATTCATTACCAGGTAACATAGAAGCAAAAGCCCTAGTGAAATTCCACAGCCTAACACCAATGATGCATGAAATGGCTGGATGGCTGTGCAGGAAAACTGGGCACCAAAGACACCAGATTCCTGTCACCTGGTGGGAAGTAGACTATATTGGCCTCTTTCCTCCATCCAAAGGGCAAAATATGCCTTCACTGCCATTGATATGGCTTCAGAACTACTGCTGGCCTTCCCAGTGGGCAAGGCCAACCAACGAGCTACAATATGTAGCTTAGAAAAATTAAGTGCCTTTTTGGGGTCCCCACACATGTGAACAGTGATGAGGGGCCCCCTTCATCAGTCAATTAACCATACATGAGCCTACAGAACATGACATCCTTTGGACTTTTCACTTGCCCTATAATCCCACAGCAGCTGGGTTAATTGAAAGAATGAATACCCTTTTAAAGGAAAACTTAAAGGATGATAGAAACTTGCTGAGTGTATAGCATTAACTCTGGACCCAAAGTGGCAAGCTCCTGCCCCTGTGGACATGATAACTGCTGGGCCCATGCAGGCCTTACAAATTCAGATAAAGAGGCTGGCTACCTTCAAGCCACAATGGGGCAATGATAACTTTCTCATGCTTGTGTCACAAACACTAGAAATCGGGGAAAATAAGGTCAATTGACTCTGGTTCTGGCCCATGCAGCCACACAGGTTGAGAATTCTAAGCCCATAAGTATTAGAATTACACAGGAAACTAACTGTAGATCTTAACCTGAAGAGTTCCCTGCAGGGGGAGAAAATACAATATGTAAAACCCCTCACCTGGAACTCTTCTATCTACTAATAAAGACTCAGCTTATATAGTGTTAACCATTCAGTTGTCCAATTTAATGCTTACGTGTGTTGTTAATTCTTGTTAAAAAAATGTGTATTACAATTTCAATAATGCATTAACTAAAATGTTTTGAGTATTTAGCATTATTCTAACTAGTTTAATTTTAATGGTAATAACAAGTTGTGAAATGTTTGCTTAAGAGAAATTTCCAGAATTGTTTCAGTGACTTGAATGTAGAGGGTATAAGGGATGTTTTTATTGAAGGGAAAAGAGTTTTGTACTAAATGACTCATTGCTTCAGAATGAAGAAAAGGAAAGGATATGGAACAAAACCTGAATGAGTATAGAAAGTTGCAGAAAGTTGGTGGAAACGGAAATTTATTTCTGTGGTCAAGGTTAAAAAATGGTAAAAACTAGATATAGAATAAAGCAGACTGCCTGGTAGTTTCATCCTTTAGCTATTTTAGCCCCAGGCAGTACTTGTGCTCTAATTAATATTCAGTGTTGTATGTATGTGCTTGGTAATTCACAAAATGTAACCCATACTCTTGATCATATGCAAAATCATATACAAAGTGTGATCATTTATTCATTAATCCTCTTGTCTAAATGGTGGAACTCATTTACTTGGCTGTAATGCCACTTGCTAATAGGCTTATTATCTCTCTGTACCAATATATTAATACTATGTTGTTTATTGTATTGTGAATTATAAACATAAATTCTGTCCTATGGTCAATACAAAGTGTTGTGCAGGGTTGTGCAATAAAGATTTATTTGCACATATATAACAAAATGAGATGAGGGAAATACCAGATGGCCCATATCTTTAGTTTGCACACTGTGCCCATGGCCTGAGCAAAATAGGCCTGCAGATCTTGGTGCACAGTAGTTTGCATGACCTAAGCAGCTAATGTTTAACTTATCTTTGTAAGCTAGTAAAGAGATAAAAGGGTAAATTAACCTTAAATTTTAACTTTAAAATGTGAAACAGGAAGTAAGCAGAAGGTGAGAAACTTGGTCTCACTAAAAAGTAAGATGTAAATGTACCCCAGACCTCCCACCATCAAATGTTAATCTAGTCTACCTGCTTACTGACTCCCAAATGTTGTGATTATCTATCAATCACCACCCCCACCAGCACCCAGTCAAGACTCTTTCCTGTGTTTGCACACTTAGGAATGTCTTTGTCTCAAACCCTTATAAATGGCTTGCTGTCCTTTTTAATCATGAAGTTGACTCCCACATGAATTTGGTGCCTGCCTGACCTGAGAGAGCCATCATGATCTCTCCATGACTTCTCATCCTGTCAGTAAGCCCTGAATAAAAGTTCATGTCTCAGACAATTCCTGGTGTCTTCTTTGGCCTCTGGACTTGCAAAGCCCTCATGGGCTGTGACATTATGATTTTATAAATGATGTTCTTGTAAAACTGTGCTTCCCTAATAGCACAGTGAATGTATGCCAAATGTATACTCATTCCAGCATCTGTTCAGAAATCTTGAACTCAACAGTGGTTCTAAAAGAAACGTTTGCAGTCCACAAGGCTTTAATTTTTCTCTTCCAGTTTTGTGAAGAATTCATGAAGTTTATTGCACAGACAATATTTTTGCCATAATAATAATTTAGCTGAAGAAATAATTAATATTAGCTGTTCAATAAAGATTTATCTGCACATATATAAGAAATGAGTGTGAGGGAAACATCAGCTGGCCTATACCTTTTGATTGCACACAGTGTCATCCTGAGAGGAAGAGAAGGCTAGTCAAGAAATGTTATTAAGAGAAAGATTAATACAGAAGACTTTGAAATGAAGAACTCTTTAAATTTAACATACTGTTTTCTAAGATCATATTGAATTTACTCAAGTAGTTCAGGGAATATTAAAGCACTACTTATTCATGAAACCAGAACTTTTTTGTGTGGATAACTGGAGATCTAAGATGATGTGACTCACTAGGCTGCATCACAAGAAAATGAATTATAACACATTTAATTAAGGTCTCTGCTACTCTTCCTAGCTCAGAATTGGAGTTTGGAATCTCCCCCCATTTTGTTAAATATAAACAGCAATAAATTTGATAGATTTTCTAATCCTAAATGATTTTAACTGAGATATAAGGTTATAAATCTACGAATATCCTCTTTCTCATACTATGTGCTAACACTCCACACAACTCTCTCCCTCCCCATCCCTACCTCTGTTATTGTATTATAAGTTAGCTGGAAACAAGCTGCACTTAAAAACATAATGAAATCAAAGGCTTAATAACTCACCATAGTTTTCCATCAAAAATCATATTTTCACCCTCCACCTCAAGCTTTGAAAACACTTTTTCATATGTGGAATATTCCCTCAAACATATCCACTCACCTCACATAATAAACATGACTATGTCATTAAACTGGTAAAACATCTCTCACATCACAAGTGTGGGAAAACTGTGAAAATAATAGTGCAAATGAGGATGGGCTTAGAAGCATTGACCTGAATACTGTGATCTTTAAAGTCTTTTGCAACACTGGTATCTAGTCAGGCTATATCTTCAAAAACAGTCAACAGTCCTGTTGTTCTGTAAAATGCTTTCCTTTTACCTTCACTTGATTCCATATCTCCTTAGTGATGGTGAACCAAACTTCATTTTGCATAAGAATTTAAGGAAAATTTTTACATATTCCTTGGTGTTCTGGATAATATATACTCAGTATTCTCAGTGATATGCTGAAATGGCAGCAATTAACTTGGCAGTTGTCAATTGAGAATGAAAGCAGCATGTCTGAAAACATTCTGATGCTTTATTAAAACCATGTGGATGACTTTAAACTCTGGCATGTAAATACACAAATGTTAATAAGTTGTCATCATACAGAAGATGCATGGGTTCATTCCCTTGGTGATATATCTAGCAGATCATTGCTTTCACTTGCCAGGAAAAATTAAAAAAAAAACAAACAACAGTGTATTTGGTAGGTGTGGAGAGCAAGGTATGAGACACTAGAGATTGATTTTAAGGAAATTTTGCATGTGTTAATTTATGATTGTGCACAAGTTTCAAACACCAACATAGGCTGTATTCATATGATAAATGAGCAAAATATTTCACAGTGATAAACTTGCTCTATTTAATGGTGTCCCTTATAAATCTGCTCTTGCCTTTTGACCAGTTTGAACAAGAATTCACCCAACTATCCTTTTCAAAAGGATCTCCTAGTCAGACTGGTATGTACAAACATTTGGCATGTAAATGGTACAGCATAAGTTGGGTGATGAATGCCTGGCTGCTGAGATACCTATGCTCTTTTCATCAGCTCATGCACTTGTTTCCATTAAGACTTTTAAGATATTTGACAGGTTTGATTCATTTTACATTATTTCACTGTTTTTTAACCTGGGTTTTTAGAATGCTCATTTGCCATTCTGATAAGTACATTGCCACTTAAATTATGGAATATTCTTAAATGTTTAAAGTGGTACTAGAGGAACCAGAAACTTTCTAAGTGTTGCAAAATGTTTTGAGTTGATATTGACCTTGTATGGGAGATAAAAGAGGCAGCACATTTGAAAGAAACAAAGGAAATGCCTTGTAAAAAATGTAGTTTTAGAGCAGATTAATCATGGTGGGTAAAGTGTTGCTAATTTGATTGTTTTTTCCCTGAAGAAATGGGAACAGTGATAAATATTTTAACAATTTTTAACGAGCTGGTTTCAATTTTAGTACTACTGAATTTTTAAGAGAAATAATTTTTTTCCTTAAACTTTGTCATTTGCTTTGTCCCTGATATCTATGGTTCATATCCACCTTCTGTGGCACCTCAATTAAGCAATATTTTTAAAGGTAATTGTAATGTGATTTGACAACATAAATGAAAAACAAGAATATTAAGGTCAAATAATTTCACTTTGTAAATATCAATGATGTATTCTGGAATGTAAAAATGCCCCTTTATAATTAAAAATTGAATTATTTCAATATTGTATCATTGTTCACATCTTGGATGACTCCAGGTTGTAATGTGCATCTGTATATCTGCAGTGGAAGAAATTGACAATTGAAATGTTACTTTAAAAAATCTGAATAATTGGGCACTGCCTGTGCTGCACCCCTACTGTATTTTTTTGAAAGAATTAACTGTTTTTACTTATGGTAAAAGTTATTTGTGATGACATTTTAACATTTACCAGGCAGGAATTTTTTTTTCTGTATTATTTGTATCCCCAAATATTTAATACAAATAGATATTGCATGGCTTGAGCATTGAGAAATTAATAGAATGATGACAATTTTAATTCCTATAGCCATGAAAAGTTGTTTTTACATTAACAATGCTGAATTCTTATTTATAAGTATACCTAATGCCCATATTTTCCTTCTGTAAGGAATTGATCAGTTTCTTTCTTAAAACAGCAAGAACTTATGAAATCTTATAAATTCCAAGTCTTTTGCAGATTTCTGTGTATCCTGTGAGAGAAATTATTTTGAGGTGGAATAGTACAAAGGCATTTTAAAAGAGAATGCATGCAGTGTACTGCCAAAGAGTACATATACAGGGAGTCAAATATTCCTGTGAAATAAATTAATAAACTAGAAGCAAACTTTGACCTTGGAAACAAAAAACAAAGAATATGAGACATTGGACAAATGGGAAAAATACTTTAAAAATGATCTTCAATATGCTTAGGGATGACTTAAAATATGGAGAAAGAATTAAAGGAAATAACAAAAGTGATTCTATAGATTTAAGGAATGGAATTTAGAGCACAGAGATAAACCATACATATTTGTTCAATTATTTGACAAGGATGCAAAGACCATTCAGTGGGGAAAAGAATAGTCTTTCAACACATGGTGATGGAATGGGGGCAGTTTCCCATGCCCAATGCACCCATATTAGCATTTTGCCATTCACAATTTGGATTTGTGCATCCCCACAGTTGTGTGGGACAGTTTTATAAAATATCATATTTACTGATATCTCCTGTTGGTTCTGTTTCCCTAAATAGCCCTAATACAGTAACCAATCTGTACATCCTCAATGTTTGGACTACCTGTGAACTCATTATTTTCAGCCTTCCTGCTTTTGAATGCTAGAAAACACTGGAAGTTTTTCCAATTCTGAGAGACACAACTATGTCTCATAGATAGTCCTTCTGATCTCCTTGATTTGTGATTGAAAATAAATTATTTCTCTCTTAGAATCTCTGGGGTCACATAATTAGCTCTTCATGTGCATCAGGCACAGAAACCTTGCATTGACCAGTATCAGAATGGTGGAAAAGAATATTCCACCTACATAGTAATCAAACAAGGGGTGGGGTAACTATACAACTTTATGACAAAGCAGACTTTATTTTAAAAGCCCTTGTCAGAGAAAAAGAAGAGAATTACATATGAATAAAAGGGGTAAAGGACCAAGTAGAAATAGAATCCATACATATTTCTGTACCTGACCAGGTTGTGTCAAAACACATGAGGTAAAAACTGGAAAAACAGAATGTGGAAATAGACATCTATAAAAAATAGTTGGAGACTTCAATAACAAATCTTAATAGAATACCTAGATGGAAGATCAATAATGAAAGAGTAAACTAAAATAGTATATGCAAAATATTGCACTGTAAAACAGAAGAAAATATATTAAAGTGAACATGGATAATTCTGCAGGATAGAACACATGTGGCATCACAAAGTAAATCTCAGAAAGTTTTAAAAGATCAAGACTGAAATATTAAAAATCACTTCATTTGACCACAATGCAATGTTTCTGGAAATTAACAACAGGCACTGAATGAGAAAATGCACAAATATAGGAGGTTAAAAAACACACTCAATCAGCGGATTAAAGAAGAAATTGAAATACAAATCCCTAAATATCTGAAGAAGAATGAAAAAAAAGGACACATCAAAACATATGGGGTGCAGTGAACACAGTGCTGAGATGGAAACTTGTAGCCCTAAACATTAAAGAATTAAAAAAGAAGAAAGAACTCATATCAAGGATCTAACTGCACATATGGAGGAACCAGAAAAACAGCAATAAATTAATTTCAAACAGGCAGACAGAAAGAATAAGAAAGATTAGAACAGAAATAAAGGAAATTGAGACTAAAGAAACAATAGAGAGAATTAGGAAAAACCAAAAGATAGTTCTTTGAGAAGATCAATAAAATTGACAAGCCCTAAGGTATATTGACAAAGAAAAAATAGAAAAGATACAAACAAAATCAGGAGGGTGAAGGGGGCTTTTATTATGATTCCAAGACATGAAAAGGTATATAATAAGGTACTAGGAACATGATTATTGCAACAATTTAGAAAACTTACATGAAATGAAAAAATTCCTAGAAACAAATGGCAAACTACATTGACTAAAGAAAAAATAGAAGTCCTCAACAGACCATTTACAAGTAAAGAGATTGAATCAGTCATCAAAAATATTTAAAGAAAAGCCCAGTACTAGATGCTCACCCAGGTGAATTCTACCAATCATTCCATGAAGCATCAATACCAGTCCTGCTCAAACTCTTCCAGAAAGTTGAGGATGAGGGACTATTACCTCACTCATTCTATGAGACCATCACCCTAATATCAAGGCCTGGTAAATATACTAAATGAAAAGAAAATTGCAGATCATTTTCTCTTGTGAGTACAGGTGCCAAAGTCATCAAAAAAGAATACTATCAATTTGAATGAAACTGCTCACCAAATGAATTATACACCATGATCAAGTAGGTTTTATCTCTGGTATGCAAGACAGGTTTAACATAAGAATATCCATTAATGTTTTACATCACACCAACAAACAAAATTTAAATTATAAGATCATTACAATTGATGTAGAAGAGGAATTAGACAAAACACAGTATCCTTTCCTGGAAGAAAACACTTCAAAAATAGGAATAGAAGGAAACTTCCTCAGCATGATAATGGGGATATAAGAAATAACTCACAGATAATATACTTGATGGTTAAATACTGAACATTTCCCCTCTATGATCTGGAACAGCACAATGATAGCCACTGTCTCCATTGTTATTCAATGTTGTACTAAAAGTTCTAGCCAAAGCAATTAGGTAAGGAAAAGAAATACTTGGCATCCAAATTGGAAATGACTATGTAATATTTCACTATTGGCAGATGACATGAACAAATGTATAGAAAGTCTTGGAATAACTATAAGAAATTTTCTTGAAATAATGGACAAATTCAGAAAACTGGTATGGTTCAAGAAAAACATTCAATAAATCAGTAGTGTTTACAAACTGTGCTTCTAAACACATTAATTAGGATATCAAGGAAAAAACCATTTGCAATGACAAGTAAAAGAATCAAATATCTAGGAAAAATAAAATAAAGGATGTAAAGGACCGGTACTCAGAAATTTATGAAACATTTCTATAAAGAAACAAAGACCTTAAATAAATGTAAGGACATACTGTATTCATGGGTTCAGCTGGACAAGGTCTGCTAAAACCACAGGGACCATGCACTTGAAACTGGGAGTCTGCATTGAGAAACAAGTGAGTAAGCCAGCTGAAAGTCCCATGGCCATGCTGCAGTGTGGGGAAACTGTGGGTTGGTGTTTGGAGACAGACTAACTCTTCAAAAAAAAAAAAAAAAGAAAAAACCCAGGAGTGGCTGCAGATATGGCAGTGAGAACCATGCAGTGAAACACTGCAGGAGTGGGCTGTAGCCAATGCCTTGGTGTCTGGCATGGAGGATAGCTCCCACCACACTTGCTGATTCTCCCAGGCCTTAGTGACAGAGGGGATTGCCAAAAGGAGAAAGAAACTGTTCCCCTTGCAGTTGGCTTCCCAGTGTGCTGGTGACACTCCTGCCCAGGGCAATACTCACAGCCCAGAGCTGTGCCAGGAAACCCAGTCTGATGGGAAGTGTGTCCCACAGCACCATGCACATGCCACAATATCAGCCATGGACAGTGGTGTAGGGTCCACCCACAGCTAGTTGTCCCAGAGCTGGGAAGGCAAAGCTGTGCAAAAAGGGGAGTTGAGATGCCTCATTCAGCCATTTTTGCATCAGGCTGGGAGTGCCCCTACATGGTCCAGTGGCCCAGGGGTTCCCTTGAAAGACAGCATGCCATTGTGATGTAGCACAGCCTTCCTTCAGCAGAGGTCCTGGAAGATCACAGCTATCAAGCAAAGCAAATGCCAAGAGGCCAAAAACAACAGAAAATCTTAAAGCATTTGCTAAAACCAGATGATTTGGAGAAATCAATCCCAAGCACACAAATCAAACAATCAGAAGAGACACAGTACTTGGTGCAATTAATCAAAGAACTACAGTCAAACAATGAGAGCATGGCACAGGATATAAAGGATATGAAGAAGAACATGGCACAGGATATAAAGGACATAAAGAAGACCCTAGAAGAGCATAAAGAAGAAATTGCAAGAGTAAACCAAAAAAATAGAAGATCTTACAGAAATAAAAGAAATTGTTGGTCAAACTGAAAATACTCTGGATACTCTTAATACAAGATTAGAGGGAGTTGAACAATGACTCAATGTCCTAGAGGACCACAGAACAGAAAATGAAAGAAACAAAAGAAAGAATGGAGAAAAAATAAAAAAAATCTAAATGGATCTCAGGGATATGATAGATAAAATAAAATGTCCAAATTTGAGACTCATTGGTGTCCCAGAAGGGGAAGAGAAGGGTAAATGTCTAGAAAAAGTATTCAAAGAAATTGTTGGGGCAAACTTCCCAAACCTTCTACACAATATAGCATAAATGCCCAGTGAACTCCAAATAGAATAAATCCAAACAAATCCACTCCAAGACATATTCTGATCAGACTCTCAAGTCCTGAAAGCAGCAAGAGAAAAGCAATTCACCACATACAAAGGAAACAACATAAGACTAAGTAGTGACAACTCAGTGGCCACCATGGAGGTGAGAAGACAGTGGCAAGACATATTTAAAATTCTCAGAGAGAAAAATTTCCAACCAAGAATACTTTATCCAGCAAAACTCTCCTTCAAATTTGAGGGAGAGCTTAAATTTTTCACAGACAAACAAATGCTGACAGATTTTGCCAATAAAAGACCTGTACTACTTCAGATACTAAAGGGAGCCCTACCAACAGAGAAACAAAGAAAGGAGTGAAAGATATAGGGAATTTTAACAGACATATATAGAAAGTTACATTCCAAATCACCAGGACACACATTTTTCTCTAGTGATCATGGATCTTTCCCCAGAATAGACCATATGCTGGGTCATAAAACAAGCCTCATTAAATTAAAAAACACACACACAATTTTATATATTCAAAGCACATACTCTGACCACAAAGGAATACAAATAGAAGTCAATAATTTTTTATTTGTACCTCCACTATTTACTTCCTACAGGATATAAAATACATAAACTCTAATGACAAATCAGTGGTTTTGGACTCAATGTAAAATATGTAATTTTTGGCAAGAACTATATAAAGGTGGGGAAATGGAGGAGTATAGGAACATAGTTAATCTGTCTGACTGAAGTTAAGCTGGTATCAAGGAAAACCAAGATTTTTATGGATTTAACAGATTAAATTTAAGCCCCACAGTAAAGACTAAGATATTATCAGAGAATATAACCACAGAGATGAAAAACAGAGTATGAGTTATGAGAAGTGGGGGAAGGGGCAATGGGGAGTTAAGAAATGAGTGTAGGGTTGTTGTTTGAGGTGAAGGGAAATTTCTAGTAATGGAGGGTGGGAAGGTGATAGCATTATAACATTCTAAATGTGATTAATCCCACTAATGGAATGCTAGGGAGGGGGTGGAATGGGAAGATTTAGGCTGTATATATATTTCCACAATTAAAAAAAATGCAGTCTAAATAGATGACAATGGAATGCCAAGGATGATTCTGGATGGGATCTGAGGATGGAGGACAGGAGGCTCAAAGGGACACAGTTGGGACATAAGAAAAAAGAAAGGAAATATAGAATGTAAGCTTTGTATCAATTTGAATTTCTTGAACTTCTTAGCTGTGCTTAATGGGATTGCATAAAAGAATGTTCTTGTTCATGGGAATTGTATATGTGAATTATAGTGTTTGTTCAAGGATGTGTGCAGCTAGCTCTCATCTGTTCAGAAATGAGCAATAGATGATGGATGATAGGGAGGGAAGGAGGGAAAGTAAGAAATGGTGGTGTGACAGCATGTTAAAGTTGATAGATCGGGGTATTGGGGGAGGGGGTCAGGGTATGCTGTGTATGGGGTTTGTATTGTTTTTGCAACTGTTCCTGTAACTTTGAATTTATTTCAAAATAAAATTTAGAAAAAAGCCAATTATCAAATTATTTGATGGATAAGAGGCCCAGAGTACACAAAAAGATCTTGAAAAATAAAAAGATGGATTACCCATACATCCTTACTTTTAAGCATACTACAAATCTACATTGGTTAAAACAGCATAGTACTTACAGAATGATAGAAATACCAAGCAACAGAATTGAATGGAGGTTTTGGAAATAACTATCACACTTAGGAAGAATTGATTTTTGACAAGATTATGAAGTACACTGCATTGGGAAAGAATATTTTCTTCAAAAATGAGTCTAGAAAGTTAGTACACATTTCTAAATAATGAAAGAGGACCCTTATATCACACCATACACAAAAATCATCACAAATTGGATCAGAAGCATAGATTTAAGAGCCAGGAAAAAACCCAGAAGAAAATGTTGGGAATCATCTCAAGTATCTTAAAATGTTTTCTCAGACCTTACATTTAAAACACAGGCAATGAAAGAAAAATATATAAATAAGATCTCAAAATTAAACACTTTTATTCATCAAAGGACTTTGTCACAGAGAAGAAAACACAACCTATCCCATGGGAGAAAGTATTTGTAAACCACAAACTGATATGTGTTACTTATCCAGAAAATATAAGGTAAATCTAAAGATGAACAATAACAAGAAAACCAACCCATTTCAAAGCGGACCAAAGGCTTGAATAGACATTTTTTCCAAACAGGATATACAAATGGCTAAAAAAGCACATGAAAAGATGCTCAACATCACTAGCAATTAGGTAAATGTAAATCAAAACCAAAATGAGTTATCATTTCACATCCAGCAGATATTTTATATAATAGTATATTACAAGTGTTGGAAAGGATTTGGAGAAATAGGAACACTCATCAGTTGCTGGTGGCAATATAAACTGTTGCAGCCACAGTGGAAAACAACTTCATAGTTCCTCAGGATGCTAAGTATAAAAGTACCATGTGACCCAGCAATCCAGCTACTAGGTATTGAAAGCAGTTACAAACAGATATATGCACACTCATGTTCATAGTGGCATCATTCCCAATTCACAAAAGATGTAAGCAACCAAAGTTTCCATCAACTGATGAATGGATAAAAAGTAAATTGTGTATACATAGGATAGAATATTATTCTGTAAAATGAATAAAGCCCAGATGTATGTGATAACATGGATGAAAAAGGATGATATGTTGAGTGAAATAAGCTAGGCACAAACACAAATACTGTATGATCTCACTTCTATGAACAAATTACAACAAGAAAATTCATAGAGTTAGAATCTAGCATATAGTTTACCAGAGGTAGTTTGCTATAGAGAATGGGGATCCAATGCTTATTTGTACAGAGTTTCTATTCAGTTGATTGTTAAGGTTTGGATATGAACACTGGTTATGGTTGAACATTATTGTGAGTGTAATTAACAGTCCTGGTTTATGTATGGGAATGTGGTTGAACGGGGATATTTTGGATTGTATATGTTACTAGAATGAAAGTAAGAAGATAAATCATGGAAATGTATTACACACTGAATCCTACTGTGGAAAATGGACTGGGGTTAATAGTACAAATATAAAAATGTTCTTTCCTTAATTATAACAAATGTATGACACTAATATAAGATGTCAAAAACAGGGTGGTAAATGAGAAATATACACCTAGTGTAAATTATAGACTATATATGATAGTACTGTTTTAATATTCTTTCATAAATTGTGAGAAGGATTCCACACTAACACAAGTGTCAACAATAAGGGGTTATATATTGTTCTAGTTTGCTAATGCTGTGGAATGTAAAACACCAGAGATAGATTTTTATAAAAAGGGGGTTTATTTGGCTACACAGTTACAGTCTTAAGGCCATAAAGTGTCCAAGGTAACACATCAGTAATCAGGTACCTTCACTGGAGGAAGGCCAATGGTGTCCAGAAAACCTCTGTTAGCTGGGAAGGCACGTGGCTAGCATCTGATCCAAAGTTCTGGTTTCAAAATGGCTTTCTCCCAAGATGTTCCTCTCTAGCAAGCTTGCTCCTCTTCAAAACGTCACTCACAGCTGCACTGAATTCCTTCTCTTTGAGTCAGCTCATTTATATGGCTCGACTGATCAAGGCCCACCCTGAATGGATGAGGCCATGCCTCCATGGGAATATCTCATCAGAGTCATCACCCACAGCTGGGTGGGACACATCCTAAGCAAATCTAATCAGCACCAAAATGTCTGCTCCACAAGACTACATCAAAGATAATGGCGTCTGGGGGACACAATACATTTAAACTGGCACGTGTCACCCATGAACCCCAAAATGACATTATCTTTCCAAATACCAAATACATTTATTCCATCACAATATCACAGAAACTTAAATCATTTCAGTAACAAAAGTTAAGTACAAGATCCTATCAAAATCAATTACAGGCATGGTGGGTCCTAAGGCATTATTCTCCTTCACCTTTGGATCTGTGGACATAGAACAAGTTATATGTTTCCAATATACAAAGGAGGGACATTCATAGGATAAACATTCCCAATGCCATAAGGAGAAAGAGTAAGGAAAACAGGGTTAACAGGACCAAAACAGTTCCTAAAACCTGCAGGATAAACTCCATTAGATTTTGAAGTCTGAGAGTCATTTAGAGAATGATGTTGCATCCCTTGGGCTTGAGAGAGCAGGAGTCCAACCCTTCCCAAGGGCCTTTGTGACAACCCCTTCCTCTCTAAATGCTGGGGTGAGTGCTCCAACATATCTACACATTGGGGAGACCACCTTCTCAGCCCCACCCTCCTCAAACATCAGGGTAGCTCCTGGATTCCCTTCCATCTCTGGGGCACACACTCAACCCCTTAAGAACAGTGTGGTGGCAGCCAGGCTCTCCACAATTCCCTGGGAATATGCTCCACCCTCTTTGGGACTTGGGGTGGCAAGACATTTCCTGAGTATTGAGGCAGAAGGCCCACCCTCGACATCCAGGACAAACTCACCTTTTTCATGTGGTGGGCTGCTCTGTTCTCCCAGCCCAAGACCTCTTGACTCCAGACCTCAACCTCCATGGCTCTGTCTTTGAAGAAATTTTTCCTTCAGTTTGTTCCTTGTCTGTCTCCTCCAGTACAGACTGGCAATAGCTCTGTCTTTAAAGATCTTGCAAAAATTGTGTTGGCTTTGCATGAAGCACACAGGGGTCAAAGCCATCAGACAATAGGACTTTCCACAAATCCTTTCTAGATAACTCCATCTCCAATCTTGGGTTGTACTGAAATGGTGGCTGGGTTCCATGTTTGGTTACATCCTCATGTTGGGCTGTAGCTTCTGGGGATCCACACCCTGGAAGCCTGGAATTTTCCAAACCATCAGCTTCTGGTTTCTTTGAACCCAAGAGTTCAGTTCTAAGTTTATCTCTCTCTGCTTGCATCTTACTATAAGCTGCAAGAAGAAGCCAGGGTACATCCTCCACATGTAGTCTGGAGATCTCCTCAGCTAAGTATTCCAGGTTGTCACTTTCAAATTCTTCCTTCCATCTGACACCAGGACTCAATTTTGTCACATTCTCTGCCACTTTAAAACAAGGATCGCCCTTCTTCCAGTTTGCAACAACACCTTCATCATTTCTGCTCAAGTCCTCATCAGAAATATCTTTAGAGTCCATATTTCCACAAACAGTCTCTACAAAGCAGTTTAGGTCTTTTCTATCAAGCTTCTCACTATTCTTCCAGAAACTCCCCATTATCCATTTAAAAAGCTGTTCCAACATGTTTGGTATCTGCAAACTCAGCAGCAAAAGCATCCCACTTCTCTGGTACCAAAATCTGTTCTAGTTTGCTAATGCTGTGGAATGCAAAGCACCAGAGATGGATTGGCTTTTATAAAAAGGTAGTTTATTTGGCTACACAGTTACAGTCTTAAGGCCATAAAGTGTCCAAGGTAACACATCAGTAATCGGGTACCTTCACTGGAGGATGGCCAATGGCATCCAGAAAAACTCTGTTAGCTGGGAAGGCATGTGGCTAGCATCTGCTCCAAAGTTCTTGTTTCCAAACGGCTTTCTACCAGGACGTTCCTCTCTAGCAAGCTTGCTCCTCTTCAAAACATCACTCACAGCTGCACTGAATTCCTTCTCTTTGAGTCAGCTCATTTATATGGCTCCACTGATCAAGGCCCACCCTGAATGGGTGGGGCCATGCCTCCATGGGAATATCTCATCAAAGTCATCACCCACAGCTGAGTGGGGCACATTCCAAGCAAATCTAATCAGCACCAAAATCTCTGCACCACAAGACTACATCAAAGATAATGGCATTTGGGGGACAGAATGCATTCAAACTGGTACATGTATGAACACAGTATATTTTACAACTTTCCTGTAAAACTACAACTTCTCTAATTAAAAAATAATAATTAGAAAACATGTTAAGTGAAAGAAATCAAAGCAGTAAATATTTTATGATTACACTTATGTAAATTGGAATATATATTAAATCTCTAGAGAGAGAGAAAGAGTTCAGAGCCTATGAAGGGTGGGGAAGTTTAGAATGATTGAGAAGCAACTGTAAGGGGTATGGGGCTCTTCTTTCTGGAGTAATAAAAAAGATCAAAAGTTGATTATGGTGAAAATGCACAACCCTGAATATAGGAAACCCCATTGATTGTACACTTTGGATAGATTTATGATATTTGAATATATCTCAATGAAACTGTTACAAAAATAATAAAGCTGTTATGAACATTCTCATACAAAAAAAACTAATGTTCCTATCAAAGACATTCTGGAGGAAAAACATAGCATTGTATGTGGAGCCAAATAAAAAGTACATGGAGAAAAATAATAAGGGGGATCTAAGATGGCAGCATAGAGAGGAGTGGAAGCTAAGTAGTCCCCCTGGAACAAATAAAATCCAGAAACAACTAGTAAATAATCTGGAATAACTGCAGGGTGACAAACATGACCATCCACTCATCATACACTAACCTGAATTGGGAGGAATGCCTTAGATCACAACATAACATCTGTACGTAAGAACTGCAGATCCAAATTGGCAGATCCTTCCCCTACAGCCCATACTGCAAAGCCTTGTGGTGCCAGAGAGAAGCTTTCTTCTGGCAAGGGAATATAGCTCAGTTGAGCTCCAACTGGGGTATTAATTAGTGAGTGTGAACTGCTCACTATGAGGTACAAATCCCCAAGTAGACAGAGGCTTTGGGTGATGACTGACCTTGCAGAGCTGGAGGGTCACCTCAGACTAGCTCTTTTCCTTTTTCGATGCAGTGGAGAAAGACTCAGCCATTTTCAGTTCCCAGTTCTGTGACCCAGACAAGGGTGTGGCACAGGCAGAGAGAGACCATTAAAATTCTAATGACTGCTCCCTAGGGAGTCTATCTTCTCTAAGAGGAAAGGGGTGGGGCTCACCTCTACTACCTGCCTTTCATTCAGAACTTACACCATCAAGAATTATAGGCTTATCTTTGCATCAAGCAGAGAGCACCCCTGCATGGCCTGGCAGCCTGGGGATTCCCTTGAGGGATGATGTGCACTAGTGATGTAGCGCAGCCTTCCTTCAGCAGAGATACTGGGAGATCACAACTGAGAAGGGGGGGCCCACTTGGAAAACCCAGGGATGTTATGTCAATGCTGGTGGTTTGTGGGTCAGTGACAGAGAGGGTCTGGGGCAGAACTGAAATGAAGGCTTAGAGTCTTGCAGCAGACTTGAATCTCCAGGAACACCTGGGAAGTTTGAGTATTAAAGTGGCCCTGGCTCCCTGACCACCCAGACACAAGGACCATGTTCAGGGTGGACAGTTCCAACAACAAACCCAAACTGAATTCACCAACTGAACCCCACAAAAATCATTTCTCCACACACCACAGAGACTGAGTTTGGAAGAACTGATGTGAGGGGTATAGGTGACTCACAGATGCCATCTGCTGGTTAGTTGGAGAAAGGGTACACCACCAACTTGTATTTCTGCAAAATTAGATTGGTATTTTTTTTACAACTTTAAAGAACTCTATCAAGCAAAGCAAATGCCAAGAGGCCAAAAACAACAGAAAATCTTAATGTATATGATAAAACCATACAATATAGAGAAGCTGATTGCAAACACCCAAATCAAAATATCTGAAGAGACACAGTACTTGGCACAATTAATAAAACAATCACAATCAAAAAATGAAAACATGGCACAGGATATAAAAGGCATGAAGAAGACCATGGAACAGGATAAAAGGGACATAAAGAAGACCCTAGAAGAGCATAAAGAAGATCTTATGGAAATAAAAGATATTGTTGGCCAAATTAAAAAGACTCTGGATACACATAATACAAGATTAGAGGAAGCTGAACAATGACTCAGTGTCCTAGATGTCCACAGAACAGAAAATGAAAGAAAAAAAGAAAGAATGGAGAAAAAATTTTAAAAATAAAAAGGATCTCAGGGATATGATAGATAAAATAAAACATCCAAATTTAAGACTCATTGGTATCCCAGAAGGGGAAAAGAAGGGTAAAGGTCTAGAAAGAGTGTTCAAAGAAATTGTTGGGGAAAACTTCCCAAACTTTCTATGCAATATAAATACACAAAGCACCAATGCCCAGCAAACTCCAGATAGAATAAATCCAAATAAACCCACTCCAAGACATATTCTGATCAGACTCTCAAATACTGAAGAGAAGGAGCAAGTTCTGAAAGCAGCAAGAGAGAAGCAATTCACCACATAAGACTAAGTTGTGACTACTCAGCAGCCACCATGGAGGTGACAAGGCAGTGGCATGACATATTTAAAACTCAGAGAGAGAAAAATTTCCAACCAAGAATACTTTATCCAGCAAAACTCTCCTTCAAATTTGAGGGAGAGCTTAAATTTTTCACAGACAAATGCTGAGAGAGTTTTCCAATAAAAGACCTGCCCTGCTTCAGATACTAAAGGGAGCCCTCCCAACAGAGAAACAAAGAAGGAGAAAGAAATATAGAGAATTTTAACAGACATATGTAGGACCTTGCATCCCAAATCACCAGGACACTCATTTTTCTCTAATGATCATGGATCTTTCTCCAGAATGGACCATATGCTGGGACAGAAAAAAAAGCCTCAATAAATTAAAAAAAATTGAACATATTCAAAGCACAATCTCTGACCACAATGGAATACAAATAGAAGTCAATAATTTTTGAATTGTAACTCCACTGTTTACTTCCCACATGATATAAAATACACAAACTCTAATGACAAATCAGTGGTTTTGAACTCAAAGTAAAATATGTAATTTTTGACAAGAACTATATAAAGGTGGGGGAATGGAGGAGTATAGGTACATAGTTTATGTGTCCTATTGAAATTAAGTTGGTATCAAAGAAAACCAAGATTGTTATGGATTTAAGAGGTTAATTTTAAGCCCCACACTAAAGACAAAGAAATTATCAGAGAATATGACCATAGAGATAAAAAGTAGAGTATGGGTTAAGAGAAATGGGGGAAGGGGCAATGGGGAGTTAAGAAATGAGTGTAGGGTTGCTGTTTGAGGTGAAGAGAAATTTATAGTAATGGATGGTGGGAAGGTGATAGCATTATAACATTCCAAATGGAATTAGTCCCACCAATGGAATGCTAGGGAGGGGGTGGAATGGAAAGATTTGGGCTGTATATAAGCCTCCACTATTGAGAAAAAAAAGACAGTCTAAATAGGTGACAACTGGATGCCAAGGATAAACCTTGATGGGAACTGAGGATGGAGGACAGAAGGCTCAAAGGGACACAGTTGAGACATAAGGAAAAGGAAATATAGAATGTAAGCTTTGTATCATTGTTGAATCTCTTGTACTTCTTAGCTGCACTTAATGGGATTGGAAAAAAGAATGTTCTTGTTCATGGGAATTGTATATGTGAATTATAGTGTTTATTCAAGGATGTGTGCAGCTAGCTCTCATATGTTCAGAAGACAGAGCAATAGATGATGGATGATAGGGAGGGAGGGAGGGGAAGAAATAGCGATGTGACAGCATGTTAAAGTTAATGGATCAGGGTATTGTGGGGGGTCAGGGAATGCTGGAGTTCTGTGTATGAGGTTTGTATTGTTTTTGCAACTGTTCCTATAACTTTGAATTTATTTCAAAATAAAATGTAAAAGAAAAAGAAAAATGTTCACAGAACAAAGGAAGATTAAAATGAAAATTTAACAATAATCATATGAAATATGAATAGTCTACTGAATCAAAATGGCTTAGTGGAGTTTAAAAACTATATATGCTTTACTTTAGAACTCATCTAAGACATGCAGCAAGGTTGGAAGTAAAGGTGAGGAGGAGGGAACATTAACTCGCTCATTCCATGAGGCCATCAACAAAATACCAAAGCCAGAAAATTTACTACAAGAAAAGAAAATTATGGAGCAAATGCATCATTAATGTAGGGGAAAAAACCATCAGCAAAATATTTCAAATTACCCCAACAGTGAATCAAAAGAATTATACACCATGTTATGGAAGGGTGCTCCAACATAAGAAAATCAATTAATGTACACCACATCAACAAACAAAAGTAGAGAAAATGCGATCATCACAGTTTATGCAGAAAAAGCATTACACAAAATCCAGCATCCTTTATTTATGAAAACACTTAGAAAAATTGGAAAAGAAGGAAACTTCCTCAACATGATAAAGGGTATTTATGAAAAACAAACAAAAAGAACACATCATGATAAATTGTTAAAGACTGAAAGCATTCCCTATAAGATCTTGGAAAAAATGGGGGGGGGCTATATGCAGAGTGGTGGGGTGTAGAATATAGTTACTCCTTTAGGGTAGCTGGTAAATAGACAGGAATTATAAGAAACAGCATTTTGTGAATCTTCAGTGACCAGTCATGTATCATATACTAGTCTGGAATGAGTGGATTGGCTGAAATCCAAGCAAAATTTCTAAGTTGTTTTGCCAGGGAGTTGGCAATCCTCCCCACTAGACAGTGAACTGTCTTGGAATTGGCTTCCTGAGGGAAAAATAAACAATCTGTGCTAGGAACAAGAAGGGGGATTCAACCGAGCCTCAACTGCAGAATTAATTTTAAAAATTAATTAACTTTTGGAGTTGGGGTGTTCTGGGTGCTGGAGAAGGGCTGGGCTCTGGGAAGTTTGGCACAATAGAAGCAGGCACCAAATTGGGCTCTCATTCTGTGGTTCCAAAAAGATTTTTTAACTTTTTTTTCCCTTTTCTTTTCTTGCTCTCTAACTCCTTATCTTTTTACACTTCACTAGCCCCCCTAGCAAGGGCAGAATTAAAAGGTGTTGCAGAGCATTTATCCTGGTGAAAGAGATACTAGCCAAAACTGCATATCTTTAAATGCTCTACACTAAGACTGACAATACTTGGAACTGGGGAAAGGCCTTAAAATGGGATTTCTTTTCTTCTTTTTTCTCTTTTTAAAATAACTATTCTAAGTAGCTCTTTACAGAACGCCTTGGATATGTGCACCTGGCCTCTGGATCCAGGCAAGAGTGAGCTGAGATAGCTCTGACAGAAAAAACAATGAACCCAGTGGAGGTAACAACACCCTAAAGAGCATAACTTCCCCAAGAAAAAGGGGGGCATGGTTCAACTCAAGTGGCAGCCTTTCTTCAAAGAACTCAGAACCCAGGGGCTGGAAAACAGAAACCAGTTTCATCAGCTATGCCCCTAACAGGGACAGAGACTGTGGAGAACTAAAGGCACTGCATATCTTTACACAGGTGGGGGGCTGTGGACTGACAAGCCCCATGTGCTGGATAACATAGGAAAAGCATGGAGTCTAGAGATCTCAGAGGAGGGTCTCATTCTCAGGGAAACTCCACATCCTTCTCCTGAGACCTCGGCCTCTCTGGAGTGGGAAAACCTGATTGAAGTCAACTGTATCTGAGAAGACCATCTCACAAAATGGTTAAATAGAGGCAGGGCAAGAGTTCAGGTTCTAGAATAAATTGAAATGAACACCACACCAAAGAATAGTGAACAAAGCTAACCAACAAGAAAACTCCAGGTAAAAGAGTGAAAACAAATGCCAGAATAAATTAACTGAGAAAATAAGATGCCTAGGTAGCTTAAGACAAGTCACAACAGGAAACATGAAAATATGGACAAGCCAAAGAAACAAACTAATAGCTCAACAGAGATGCAGGATTTGAGACCACAACTTAAAGCTGTTCAAACAAATCTCTTAAATCAATCCAAAAATCAATTCAATGAACTGATGGAAGATATGGCAAAAGAGATGAAAGATATAAAGAAAACACTGGGTGAGCATAAAGAAGAATCCATAAGCTTGAAAAAACAAATGACAGAACTTATGGGAATGAAAGGCACAATAGAAGAGATGAAAAACACAGTGGATGGATAAAACAGTAGATTTGAACAGGCAGAAGAAAGGATCAATGAGCAGGAAGACAAAGTATTTGAATTCATACACACAAATGAACAGATCAGGAAGAGAACGTTAAAGTATGAGCAAGGATTTAGGGAGCTGAATGACATGAAATGCATGAATATACATGTTATGGGTGTCCCAGAAGAAGAGAAGGGAAAAGAGGCAGAAATAAAAATAGAAGGAATAATCATTAGAAATTTCTGACTATTTTGGAAGACATAAAATTACAGATTCAAGAAGTACAGCACACAAAAAACAGAATAGACCCCAATACACCTAGTCCAAAACACTGATCAGATTGTCCAATGTCAAAGACAAAGAGATCATCCTGAAAGCAGCAAGATAAAAGTGATCCATCACATATGAGGGAAACTCAATAAGACTATGTACAGATTACTCAACAGAAACCATGGGGGTGCAAAAGGAGTGGTATGATATATTCAAGATACTGAAAGAGAAAAACTGCTAACCAATAATTCTATATCTGGCAAAACTGTCCTTCAAAATTGAGAGAGAGATGAAAATATTTTCAGACAGACACTGAGAGGGTTTGTGAATAATAGGCTGGGACTACAAGAAATACTATAGGGAGTGCTACAGGCTGACAGGAAAAGACAGGAGACAGAGTTTTGGAGAAGAGTGTAGAAATGAAGACTATCAGGATGGGTAAAAGGAAAGAGAGAAAAAATAAGATATGATATACAAAATCCAAAAGATAAAATGTAGAAGAAAGTATTGCACTTACAGTAATAACACTAAATGTTAATGGACTAAACTCCCCAGTAAAAAGACTTACACTGGAAGAATGGAACAAAAAATAGGACCTATAAATATGTTGTTTACAAGAAACTCACTTTAGACACAAGGACAAAAATAGGCTGAAAGTGAAAGATAGGAAAAACTTATTTCACATAAACAACAATGAGAAAAATGTGGGAGTAGCTATATTTAATATCAGACAAATTAGACTTCAAAAGTAAAACAATTAAAAGGGATAAAGAAGGATGCCATATATTAATAAAGGGGTCAATTCATGAAGACAACATAATCATAAATATTTATGCACCAAGCCAAGTGCCCCAAAATATATAAGGCAAAAACTGAGAACACTGAATGAAGTAGATACCTTTAGAACAATTGTTGGAGACTTCAATGCACTGCTTTCATAAACAGAACATCTAGAAAAAGGATAAATAAGGAATAAGAGATGTAGAATTGTATGATAAATGAAAAATACTTGACAAACATTTATAGAACACTACACCCCAAAATAGCAGGATAAACATTTTTCTCAAGTTCTCATGGAACATTCTCTAGGATAGACCACATGTTGGGTCACAAAGCAAGTCTCAACAAATTTAAAAATATTGATATTATACAAAACACTTTCTCAGTCATAATGGAATGAAGTTGGAAATAAATAACATGCAGAAGGTCATAAAATTCACCAATGTATTGAAACTAAACAACTCTCAGAAAAACAGTGGGTGAAGGAAGAAAGTATAAGAGAAATTAATAAATACCTCAAGGCAAATGATAATGAAACACAACATATCAAAACTTATGGGATGCAGCAAAGCAGTGCTGAGAGGGAAATTTATCACCCTAAATGCATGTTTTAAGAGAAGTGAAAAAATTGAGGAATTAACTGCTCACCTGAATAACTAGAGTAAAACAACAAACTAACCCCAAAGAAAACAGAAGGAAAGAAAGGTAAGAGCAGAAATTAATGAAATTGAGAACATGGAAAAAGTAGAATGAGGAAAACTGGAAGCTGGTTCTTTCAGAAAATCAATGAAAAAGATGGACCCTTAGCTGGGTTAACAAAGAGAGGGAGGGAGGGAGGGAGGGAGAGAGAGAGTCCAAATAACACAATCAGAAATCACAAAAGGGACATAACTACTGAGCCCTCAGAAATGAGATAATTAGAGGCCACTATGTGTAACTATATGCAAATAAACAAGACAAGTTAAATGAAATGGATAACTTTTAAGAAAAGAATGATCAACCAATATTGACTTCAGAAGAAATAGACAACCTCAGCAGACAAATTACTGAGATTGTACTGAGATTGAGTCAGTCATCAGAAAGCTCCAAAAAAAAAAAAAAAAAAAAAAAAAAAAGCTCAGGTACAAATGTTTCAAGAAGGAATTGGTTCCAATCCTGCTCAAACTCTTAAAAACTTGAGGAGGAGAGAAAACTACCTAACTCATTCTAGGAGGCCAACATCACCTTAATACCAAAGTCTGAGAAAGGTACTACAAAAACAGAAAATTATAGACCAATCTTTTTAATGAATATAGAAGAAAATGCCCTCAACAAAATATTCACGAATTGAATCCAGCAGCACATTTAAATAATTGTACACCATGACCAGGTGGGATTTATTCCAGATATGTAAGGTCAGTTCAAAACAAGAAAATCACTTAATATAATATACCACATCAATAAATGAAAGCAGAAGAACCAGATAATCATCTCGATCAAAGCAGAAAAGGTATTTGACAAAATTTAACATCCTTTCTTGATGAAAACAGTTCAAAAGATAGGAATAGAAGGGAACTTTCTCAATATGATAAAGGCAATGTAAGAAACACCTACAAATAAATTCATACTCAGTGGGAAAAGACTGAAGGCTTTCCCTCTAAGATCAGGAACAAGACAGGAATGCCCACTGACACCACTGATATTGAACATTGTGCTGGAAGTTCCAGCTAGAGCAATGAGGCAAGAGAAAGAAATGAAATGCATCCAAATTGTAAAGGAAGAAGTAAAACTTTCACTATTTGCAGATGACATGATTCTATATGTAGAAAATCTGGAAAAAATCTACAGCAAAGTTATTAGAACTAATCAATGAATACAGTAAAGTGGCAGGCTACAAGATCAACATGCAAACATCTGTGGTGTAACTATACGCAGCTAATGTACAAGAGGTGGAAATCCAGAAAAAATTTCATTTACAACAGCAACTAAGAAAATTAAGTAATTATACAGAGAAAACTATAAGAAACTGCTAAAAGAAATCAAACAGGAACTAAAAAAATCAGAAGAACATACCATGTTCCTGGATTGGAAGAGTAAATATAGTTAAGATGTGAATTCTGCCTAAACTGATTTATAGATTAAATGTAATACCAACTAAAATATCAACAACTTATACTGCAGGAATAAAAAAACCAATAACCAAATTTATTTGGAAGGGGCAGGTGCCCCAAATACTCAAAAATATCTTCAGAAAGAGGAACAAGGTAGGAGGTCCCACACTACCTGACTTTGAAACACATTACAAAGCTACAGTGGTCAAAACAGCATAGTATTGTCATAAGGATATATATATTGACAAATGGAATCAAGTTGAGTGTTCAGAAATACACCTTCTCTTCACAGACAATTGATGTTTGATAAGACAGTCAAGCCAAAGCAGCTGGAACAGAGCAGCCTCTTCAATAAATGCTGTTTGGAGAACTGGATCTCTATTTGCCAAAGAATGAAAGAAGAATCCGATCTCATACCTCATACAAAAATTATCTCAAAATGGATCAAAGACCTTGTTCTAGTTTGCTAATGCTGTGGAATGCAAAACACCAGAGATGGATTGGCTTTTATAAAAAGGGGGTTTATTTGGCTACACAGTTACAGTCTTAAGGCCATAAAGTGTCCAAGGTAACACATCAGTAATCGGGTACCTTCACTGGAGGATGGCCAATGGCATCTGGAAAACCTCTGTTAGCTGGGAAGGCACGCGGCTGGTGTCTGCTCCAAAGTTCTGGTTTCAAAATGGCTTTCTCCCATGACGTACCTCTCTAGCAAGCTTGCTCCTCTTCAAAACGTCACTCACAGCTGCACTCTGTTTCCTCTCCTTGAGACAGGTCATTTATATGGCTCCACTGATCAAGGCCCACCCTGAATGGGTGGGGCCATGCTTCCATGGAAATATTCCATCAGTTATCGTCCACAGTTGGGTGGGGCGCATCTCCATGCAAACAACCTAATCCAAATGTTCCAACTTAATCCCCACTATTATGTCTGCCCCACAAGATTGCATCAAAGAATATGGCTTTTTCTGGGGGACAAAATGCATTCAAACCAGCACATTCCACCCCCTGGACCCCAGAAAAACATATTCTTTCCAAATACAAAATACATTCATCCCACAATACCACAGAAACATAAATCATTTCAGTAACAATAGTTAAGTACGAGATCCCATCAAAATCAAATATAGGCATGGTCAGTCCCAAGGCATACTTTTCCTTTAGCTTTGGATCTGTGGACTTAGAACAAGTTATATGCTTCCAATATACAAAGGAGGGACATTCATAAGATAAACATTCCCATTGCCATAAGGAGAAAGAGTAAGGAAAACACGGTTAACAAGACCAAAACAGTTCCTAAAACCCACAGGACAAACTCCATTAGATTTCAAAGTCTGAGAGTCATTAACAGAACAATGTTGCATCCTTGGGGCTTGAGAGAGCAGGAGTCTAACACTTACTAAGGGCCTTTGCAGCAGCCCTTTCCTCTCCAAATGCTTAGGTGAGTGCTCCACCATATCCACACATTGGGGAGACCACCTTCTCGGCCCCACCCTCCTCAAACATTGGGGCAGCTCCCAGATTTTCTTCCATCTCTGGGGCACACGCTCAGCCCCTTCAGAACAGTGTGGTGGCAGCCAGGCTCTCCCCAATTCTCTGGGAATGTGCTCCACCCTCTTTGGGACTTGAGGTGGCAAAGCATTCCCTGAGCATTGAGGCCAAAGGCCCACCCTCGACCTCCAGAGAAAACTCACCCTTTCCATGTATGTGGGCTGTTCTGCTCTCCCAACCCGAGACCTCCTGACTCCAGACCTCAACCTCCATGGCTCTGTCTTTGAAGAAATTTTTCCTTCAATTTTTTCCTTGTCTGTCTCCTCCAGTCCAGACTGGCAATGGCTCTGTCTATAAAGACCTCACAAAAATTCTGTTGGCTTTGCGTGAAGCATACAGGGGTCAAAGCCATCAGACAATAGGACTTTCCACAAATCCTTTCTGGATAATTCCATCTCCAATCTTGGCTTGTACTGAAATGGTGGCTGGGTTCCATGTTTGGTAACATCCTCACATTGGGCTGTTGCTTCTGGGATTCCACCCCCTGGAAGCTCATAATTTTCCAAGCCATCAGTTTCTGGTTTCTTTGAACCCAAGAGTTCAGTTCTAAATTTATCTGTCTCTGCTCGCATCTTACTATAAGCTGCAAGAAGAAGCCAGGGTACATCCTCCACATGTAGTCTGGAGATCTCCTCAGCTAAGTATTCCAGGTTGTCACTTTCAAATTCTTCCTTCCATCTGACACCAGGACTCAATTTTGTCACATTCTCTGCCACTTTAAAACAAGGATCGCCCTTCTTCCAGTTTGCAACAACACCTTCATCATTTCTGCTCAAGTCCTCATCAGAAATATCTTTAGAGTCCATATTTCCACTAACAGTCTGTTTAAAGCAGTTTTGGCCTTTTCTATCAAGCTCCTCCCAATTCTTCCAGAATCTTCCCCTTATCCATTTAAAAAGCCTTTCCAACATGTTTGGTATTTGCAAACACAGCAGCAAAAGCACCCCACTTCTCTGGTACCAAAATCTGTTCTAGTTTGCTAATGCTGTGGAATGCAAAGCACCAGAGAGGGGTTGGCTTTTATAAAAAGGGGGTTTATTTGGCTACACAGTTACAGTCTTAAGGCCATACAGTGCCCAAGATAACACATCAGTAATCGGGTACCTTCACTGGAGGATGGCCAATGGCATCCAGAAAACCTCTGTTAGCTGGGAAGGCATGTGGCTGGCATCTGCTCCAAAGTTCTGGTTTCAAAGTGGCTTTCTCCCAGGATGTTCCTCTCTAGCAAGCTTGCTCCTCTTCAAAACGTCACTCACAGCTGCACTGTTTCCTCTCTTTGAGCCAGCTCATTTATATGGCTCCACTGATCAAGGCCCACCCTGAATGGGTGGGGCCATTCTTCCATGGAAATATCCCATCAGTTATCATCCACAGTTGGGTGGGGCGCATCTCCATGCAAACAACCTAATCCAAATGCTCCAACTTAATCCCCACTATTATGTCTGCCCCACAAGATTGCATCAAAGAATATGGCTTTTTCTGGGGTACATAATACATTTAAACCAGCACAGACCTAAACATTAGTGCTAAGACCATAAGATTCTTAGAAGAAAATATAGGGCAGTATCTTAAGGATACTGTGATAGAAGATGGTTAAAACCTAAGTACAAGCAACCAAATAAGAAATATACAAATGGGATCTCCTCAAAATTAAACACTTTTGTATATCAAAGGACTTTGTCAGAAAAGTGAAAAAGCAGGCTACACAATGGGAGAAAATATTTGGAGACCGCATAACAGATATATATAAAGGGATCCTTCAACTCACTAACAGAAAGACAAACAACCCAATTAAAAACTAGCAAAAGACATGGACAGACACTTTTCTGAAGAGGAAATACAGACAGCTCAAAAACATGAAAAAATGCTCAAATTCACTGGCCATCAATGAAATGCAAATTGGAACTATGAGATATCATCTCACACCTACCAGAATGGCCATTATCCAGAAAATTACAAGTGCTGGAGAGGATGTGGAGAAAGAGGCACACTTATTCACTTTTGGTGGGAATGACTGTGGTACCTATACATGATGAAATATTACACAGCTGTAAAGGACAGAACAAAGTCATGGGACATATAATAACATGGATGAATCTTTAGGATATTATGTGGAGTGAAGTTAGCCAGATACAAAAGGACAAATAGTATACGGTCTCACAAATATGAACTGACATTAATGTGCAAACTTTGAGAGTTATAAGCTGATAATACAGGATATCAGGAGACAGAAAGAGGGTACAGGTCATGCATTTAATGCTGAAAGACTATAGAATGTTCAACAGGATTGATTTCATGGATCCAGAAATAGATAGCATAATACTGTGTGATGGTAGCACAATATTGTAAGTAGCATTTGAAGTCAACAGACTGAGTTGGCAGACATTGTTTATGGGCTTCCTAAACTTGTTTTTACCAATGCAGTCTTGACTTTCTTGAATTCTTGATAACAGGAAAAGGATTTGCAGGGAGAGCAGGGATCTCAGAAAGGTATGTACTGGATGTTTCATGAGAGGAAACAGAGAAGCTACTGATTAATAGATTCTTATTGAGTTGTACTTGTCTCTGTTTCAAGTTATTCCTTCATTTCTGTTTTAGCATGTCCAATTAAAGCAAGACTGTTAGCATCTTGCTTGTTTCATCCTCTTCTGCTTTGGTTTTCTAGGGACTCTCTTCTTTATGAGGTGAGGATTTCCTCTTGGCTCCTACTATAGGAGTAGGTATTTTTGTTGCTGCATTACCTGGAGGCCTAGGTGGTAGGTTTACCAGATTTACAGGCTTTGGTGGTGGGAGAAATGGCTGATTGCATGGCAGTTTGAGGAATGCAATCACTGAGGTACCCCCTGAGTTTTCACGGGAATTTACTCATGGCACAGGAACATCAGTAGCTTGTTTTTTGTTCACAGATGATGTTGTTACAGCTGGAGCAGGACTGAATCTGCCATGAGAGCTGCTAGAACTATTCAATGCACTGGTCTTCATAGCACTAGATGGTGATGGAACAAACATGCAGTTATCACAGTCCATAGACAATTAAAGTCAGCTGTCATTCAGGGCTGTCAATCTGACACTTGCTTTTTTCTTTTTTTTCTGAGGCACATGATTAGGTAGTTTGATGGAGCTGCTTTTTTTACATGCATTGCATAAATTTTCATATCTACCTCAAATATCTTGCAGTTTATTGCTTGCCTATAAACTATATCTTTGAAAGTCTAGATATCATAGGTAAGATCAACACTGAGGTTTTCAGAGTTATCTGTTGTTCTCTTTGAACACAAACCCAATCACCCACTTTGCATGAAATTCTTCCTTGTCATGATCTTCTTTGGGAGCTGGAAATGACTGGGGATTCAATGAGCCAGTGTAATAAAATCATTTTTCTCCAAGATTCCAAACAGGATTTGGAGTTTTTATTCCTCCCAGCTCACTCATTCCAGCCACTGTTTTCCTGTTGGTGAACTTGCTAGAAGTACAATATAATACTTGCATTTTTAAAGAAGTTTGGAGATTCAAAAAGTTTGGAACACTGTGCCTTACACAGCAAGCTTTCATCTGTGAGAGCAAGAACTTGTTTAAACACCTCACCCATGACCATCCATGTTGAAATGGATACATTGTATATGGAGTCCTGCTGTGGATATACTGGTGTGATTATAGGCATAAGATGGTACCTATCACTGGGGTTTACCCTTGCAGCTCCTACAGGCAAATTAGGATTGCATTCTTCAGCTGTTTCAGAGGACTCAATTTGGCCATTCTCATTTAGAAAATACCTAAAAAAATTATATACAAGGGTTGATGCTATTGCATTTGGATAAATCTGGCGAGTTCTTGCTACTAATATAGTTCAGTAAATGCTGCTGAGGAAATGTAATATATTGGAATAGCTATTGTGGCATTTGATGCACAGTTTATAGCTCCCAGAGTTAACCTGAAGTTGTGAATGTTTGGTGCTAGATGTAAAATTTCATTGGATACTCTGCAACCATTAAGACTTTTTATGCATCTTCCATCTACATTTTTATTCAGACTAGTCATCTTATAGATCCAAATTTTCTGGAATAGTCTGCAGTGATAATCTTGCAAACAAAATATCAATCTTTATCTCATCAAAACAGTTTGATAACTGGTAAAAATGCCTCTTCATTTGCTCATAAATCTTTTATTCTTCTTGTAAATTCAGTTTATCATAGAATCAGTGGAAAGACACTTTGATCAACTTCTTGGTGAAATGCATAAGACATGAATATCAGCACCTTTTGTGCACATTGCTAATCTATAAGATACAAAGGTGAACATTATTCCTCCAACATTTTCAAATACAGATTGTGAGAGATTTTATCATTTACTGATTTCTAGTATACAGTTTTTAACAGGTTATTTAATTTTCCAAAAATTAAAATCCTGGGCTGCAGCTCCTTTTCCTCTTCAAAACCCCAAAAAGTTTTTATCATTACAATCAGTTTCTGTGTAACTGAAACTGTCAGTTTTCTAGGGGGCTGCTAAGCTGATAGGGGAGGCAATGCCCCAATGCTACTGTAGCAGCTCTATTGGCTGTGATCCCTGAGTTACAACTGGAAAGGGCATCATCTCCTGTGCCAGCACCACAAAGTCACTTCCCCCACCTCCCACTCCCTGCAACCACCACTGCTGCCACCCTGGGCATAATCCATTGAGGATGAGGGAGGTTACCTGCCTAAGCCCTGTGTCCAACCCACTCCCTAACTGACACCTACTGCTTTAAGTACTACTGTGGTCAATTGTTTTTGATAAGGCTGCCAAGATGATAGAATGGGGAATAGAATAGTCTTTCAAGAAATGCTGATGGGATGCCTGATAGCTACATGCAAAAGAATGAAACTGCATTCAAACCTCATACCATATAAAAAATGCAAAATGTATCAGATACATAAATGTAAGACCTAAAATTATAGTATTCTTAGAAGAAAACAAAGCAGTAAATCTTCATGACCTTGGTTTTGGCAAAGGATTCTTATAGATGACACCAAAAGTATGAGCATAAGAAGGAAAATAGAAAAATTTGAACTAATCAAAGTATATACTGCAATGAAGTATATACAATGTATTTCATGCCAGTTCCATTCCATATTTTAATATACTGTGGAGCCATTGGAATTTTCCAAATACATGTTTGAAGGGCAAAATTATTTTTAAAAGGCCATGGTGGGACCATTCCCATACCATGTCATATTATAGGTTTTCTGGATTCTGTTTGCATGCTATCAGTATCATTTAGAAGGGATGCCAAATTATGCATATGAATTTTCCATCTTAACTGTTCATGTGCCAAGCAGGACTCATTTTGGCCTCTGCAGTCTGCACTGTGAACCCCTTAGGGGACCAGTTAGCTACAATTCCATAGGAACCATTAAGCAGTAGCACACCATTAGTCCCTCGACAAGTTTCCCAATGTATTCTCATTAAGTCTGGAGACCAATACTTTGGTGCTTGGCAGACAGGATGCTGTGGAGTTCCATCATTTACACTATTATTATGTTGGTATGCAAAACTCTGACCTGTTAACAAATATAACATAGAATGAGAGACATTTCCATGCTTTGGCATTATTGAAAGCCATGCTTGTTGCTCAAAAGACAAACATTCTTTCCTGTGTCCCAAACATAGCAGTAAATGTGAGAAGCCCAAAGTAGAATTATACTGAGTGACTTCCTCTTTAGGATGTTTTGGTAGTCTGTCATTCTCTGGGCCAAGAAGGCATGCTGCACCATTGAGATAAATAAGAGGGGCTGGATCATTCCATTCCACAGGCCTTAATAGAGGAGGATTGGGGATATATGCCCAATAAGTATAATTATGAGCATGGGCATTTACTAATGGAAGCCTACTTAAGCAGTAGTTACAATAGCAAATAAAGCTATCACCAGATTAGAGGGGTGAACAGCTGGTGCTTCTACCATACCAGCCATTTAGCCTGTTGGCACAAATTTTTAATTTGTCCTCACATAGGAAGAAAAGCCTCAGTGGTGGCCAGCATCAGTCCAATGAGAGTCATTTTCACTGAGAGGCCCTCCATCTGCATCACCAGAAGTTCTATGTCCCACATGAACTTTCTCTTTTTCCTGCTCATGGTACAGTTTCAAGTGTCATGCAGGCACCCAAATAGGAGTTCGATCTTCACCTGGAGAAACACAAGCAAAACCTCACCCCCATGTTAATAATTTTCCTATTGTCCACTACCCTGTCACAGGGTCCTTCCACCACACAGGAGGACTTTTAGTAAAAATATATTTGGATGTAGTACAAGGGATGAAGAAATGTCTTTCCACAGGAGTGCCATCAAGTTTCTCATAAAAATTTAAATAATTCAAGGTAAACAAAACACAGGAGAGATGGACCACAGGAGTGATTTTATCCATACTCTCATCTGCCCCTTTTTGTTTTTGTAAATTTTTTTTAATGTTTTGCTACAAAATGTAAAGTTGATGAGGTTTGGAATAGCATTTAAGTGCATTCTATTTAGACCACTGGAAATGACATTTTACAAAATGAATTTTATTTTTAAATTAAGATTTTAATAATTTTACTGTAGTGACATAATAAATCACTGATAATTTATAAAATATTTATTAAACTGTAGTTGATTACACCATAGGTTGAAGAAATTCAGTGTTTCAATAGTCACCCTAACCCAATTTTCTATTTTCCAAAGCATTGTTTTGTTATTAGAATAATAGAAAGAATATGAAATAGTTGAGGAAATTTATTTCTATTTCTCACTATGTGGTTATACAAAGAATAAAGAAGCAGATTTTTATATATCACCAATTTTATACTTTGTTCACCGAGTTACAAAGTTTTTCATGTATTCATGATTAAAAATTATATATTAAAGTCCTTAAATGAACACTCTCAAATATAACTGGGCACTTTGATATCAATTACAGTTTAAATTTACAAGATTAAATTTATAATTTCACCAAGTAGGAGAAATATGAACACAATACAACAATAAGAATTTTTAGAGGTAAGGATATTGCAAGAGAATTAAATGTAATTTAGATAAATGTACTTTGGTAAAATTACTTACAAAAAGGAAAGTAAGTTAAGTGTTTTTAAAAGCAAAGAAGCTATTAATAATAGCATGAATTATATTCCACTATTTTTTTCTAAGTACTGCTATCATTGGAGCATGATAGACATTATATATATACACATACATACATATAAATTATAGAAGTAATAAATTTTAAGTGCTTGATTTAACTTTTTAATTTAAAAGATAACTAAGTAAAGTGGTTATATTTTTCCAGGCTTTATTTCCACAGTATACTTATGGGACTATATTTATACAATTTTTATAAAGTTTCCACTTTACTTACATAATTATTTTAATGATTTAATGTCTTAAAATATATTTTAAAATATATTTTAAGTGACTATTATGTGCAGACATAATTAAATGTAATATGTCCTCAGTGAAATCTATTCATAAATACTTAAAAGTAGTAAAATTTAGAGAGACACATTATTTTTGTTAAGACTAGCACAACAAGCAGATCCATAATATAATACTATTATATTATATTATATTGTATTATATATTATATTATATTATATTATATTATAATTCATAATATAATCAAATAGATTTGATTGTGGTAAATCTCATTTAATGACAAGCATGTTATGAGTGAGAAAATATTTCCTTCATATATGCATATTTTTAATGAGACAATAAATAAGTTAAATAAAATGGACATTTGAATTGGGCACTGCTAGGAGGAACCTCTTTTTAGGAAGTATTTTTTATAAGACAAACAAAACACACACACACATACACACACAACTGACTTGCAGGGGCTTTTTGAGAAAATGGAATAATTGAATGCACGTGACAAAATTGCAGAGAAGTTATTTTGACAAAACCGATTTTTTTGCTTTTACATTGATTACTCAGGGATAACATTTTTATAACCTTTACTAAGAAATAATACCTTAATAATATAAGGAAACTTAAAGAAAGCACATTTTAAAAAATATTTCATATTAAAAGTTACTACAATGATTTTGGAAAATTGTTTTTAAGCAAACATTTACAACATACAATTATTATGATGAGAAGTAGAAGAGGAGAAGCAGGTACGGAACGAGAGTAGTAGCTAGGTTGATAGTAAAACAGTAGGAGTATATTTTGTGAATTATTATGCACATACACCAACATTGAATATTAATTACTGCTTTAGGTGGTGGTTAGAATATTTAAGCACTATTTGTTTTACAAAACCACTTTTTTTCTTCAAGTTTGTGAGTTTCTATTCTTAAGCAGTGTTATTACTAGTTTTTTTTACCATTTTTTTTAACTTTGACCACAGAAATAATTTTTCCACAAACCTTTTACAGCTTTTGTATTTATTTTTTAACTTGACTACAGAAATAAATTTCCCACTTCAACTTTCTGAAACTTCCTGTATTCATTCAGGCTTCATTCTACATTCTTAAACAATCAGTTATTTAGAACAAAGCTACTTTTCTCTTTCCCTCTAATGAGAAAAACATTCTTTATACTTTTTGTACAGATGCTATTACCATTAAAATCAAACTTGCTAGAACACTGCTAGACATTTAAAACACTTAGTTAATGCATTTGAAACAGCAATAAACAATCATTGGCAGGGATTAATGGACTGTATAAGTGTTATATTGTTTCCATAAACAGGACACTGAGAATTGTTAGGAATTTGTTTTTTGTGTTGCTCATCCTGCAAAGGCAGAGGAGGCAGAGGCAGCCAATCTTCCTCCTCTCTAATTATATCTTTTTTTTTCAGACTCCTCAGGGACGGCCCTGGGCTGAATGGATGACTGAAGAGGACACAGGGCAGTATGAACTAGCCCCCAGGTCATTAAGGTTGAGACCAATATTTTACTTCCTAATTTATGTTTTTTCTTAAGGATGTAGCTGACCAGTTTTCAAAATTTTAAATTTAAAGTGCCTCTTTGAATAGAAGATAGCTGGGGTTTTTTTTCCTTGTACAGGTGGGGGAGCAGGAGGAGGCAGTGAAAGCTACTCAAATTGAGTTGGGGGAGCAGAGGGTGATGGAAAGTGTGGTTTAAGGGGGAGATAATCCTCACCCTCTGGGTCTGCTGGATTATCACCACTATTTTCCTTCTCATCCTCCATTAGGAGGGGCTTTAAAACTGACTTAATCAAGGTCTAAGTGGACCAAATAGTGACTGGCAAAGGGACACACTGTATATGCAATTTCTTTAACTCTTTACCCACTTTATGCCAATCACTAGATTCCAGGGAGCCAAGAGAAGGAAACTAAGAAAAATACTTTTCTACAATTTGCAAGAGCTCTAGAATATGAGATTCATTAGCCTTAGGACTGCCAACTTTTAAGAGCTGATGGAGGAGATAGACACAAAGTTGATACTTGGTTATTCTGTCTCCATTTCCCATAGTAACCCTGCTTTGACAAAATGCTTGGGAGTCTTCTTACCTAGAGAAGTAGTGAGGCCTCTGCTCCAACCAAGTTCCTGCACCAATATCACACACCTCAGTCAATTAAATGAGCCTTCCCCAGAATGGAGTGGACCAGCCGCTTTGAGGTTCGAGCTCCACATTGGGCACCACTTGTTGCCAGGGGCAATGCAGAAATTAAGATTAGAGACAAAAATATCTCTTGGAGACTGGGAGCAGGAGACACACCACCTGTCAGGTGAGTGTGTGAGTCCCATTCCCAAGACCCTTGGTTATTATGCTTTTAGGGTCGAGTAATGCTTTACTGCACATGTAGACATTTTCCCATGGTTGTTTACATCAGTCTGCAAATGGCTCTTATCTTAATCTCAAGAACAATAACAGAAAACAGTCCTTCAGCCACTTTTTCACATCCACGCATACTTCAACGAGGTGTGCCTTGATAGTGTTCTATCTCAGTAGGCACCTAGTGTTCCAGGCCCACACCTCAAGTATGCAGGAAGGAGAGGAGAAACTTCAGGCCCTGTTTCCCACAATTTTCCTTGTACTAGAAAAAGTGAATGCAAGAATTAAAAAAAAGAGTAAAAACAAAACACACAATTTGCCCCCCCATTCTTTCTTTAGTTATTTTTTGGCCCCCATTTCTCTATTCATCCATCCATACTCTGGACAAAGGGGAATGTGATCCACATGGCTTTCCCAATCATACAGTCACCCCTCATAAGCTACAGTTTTATATGAATGTCTTCCAGATTCAATCATTCTGGCTTGTAGTTTGATAGTTTCAGGTATTTAGTGCTAGATATTCCAATTCATTAGAACCTAAAAAGGGTTATGTATATTGTGCATGAGAGTGCCCACCAGAGTGACCTCTTGGCTCTTTTTGGAATCTCTCAGCCACTGAAACTTATTTCATTTCATTGTACATCCCACTTTTTATCAAGATTTTCTCCACCCCATGGTGCCAGGTCTAGATTCCTCCCCAGGAGTCATATTCCATGTTTCCATGGAGATATACACCCCTGGGTGTGAGATCCCACATAGTGGGCTGGTCAGTGATTTCATCTGCCAAGTTGGCTCAGTTAGATAGAGAGGGCCACCTCTGAGCAACATAGAGGAGGAGACACTTAGGCACAATTATAAGCAGACCTACCCTCTCCTTTGCAGTAACAGTCTTCCCAAGGGCAAATCCCATAGTAGAGTGCACAGTCCATAAAACTACCCATCCTTAATGTCTGTGAGCACATCAGCAACCACTGAAGTGGGGAAGCCCAACATCCCTGCAATCACCCCAGTTCCTCAGGGGGGGTCTGCATATTTTCTGCATTTTTTTTTAATTTACTATTAACTATATCAAAAAAATTAAAAAAACATACAATAGAAAACATTTCAAACAAACCAAAACAAGTGCATAAGAAAAAGACAACTAACCTAAAATAACTACTTTACTTCCAACATGTTCTTAATCTACCCCAAGAAAATAACCTAATATAGAAACATTTCTGTGAACTTCTTCCTACCATACCCACAAGAAATTAACAAACCATAGTCACTCCTAGGCATTCCCAGAACATTAAATTTACCCACAATACCTTATCCATTCTTATGAGGTTATTGTTCCCCCTTCACTAAAAGCTCTCTATCTCTAGGTCCCCTACATTCTATATTATAAACCATTTATTTTACATTTTTCAATGTTCATATTAGTGGTAACATATATTTCTCTTTTTGTACCTGGCTTATTTTGCTCAGCATTATGTCTTCAAAGTTCATGCATGTCACATGTTTCATGATATCATTACTTTTTATTGCCATGTAGTGTTCCATTGTGTGTATATACACAATTTATTTATACACTCATCTGTTAAAGGACATTTGGGTTGTTTCCATTTCTTGGCAATTGTGAATAATGCTGGTACAAACATTGGCATGTAGATATCTGTTCATATCACTGCTTTCAGATTTTCTCGGTATATACTGAGAATTGCTGGATCAAAAGGTAACTTTCTATCTAGTTTTCTAAGGAATTGCCAGACTGTCTTCCAGAGTGGCTGAACCATTATGCAGTCCCACCAACAAGAAACAAGAGTTCAAATTTCTCCATAGCCTCTCCAGCATTTGTAATTTCCTGTTTGTTTAATGGCAGCCATTCTAATCGGTGTGAGATGGTATCTCATTGTGGTCTTAATTTGCATCTCTCTAATAGCTAGTGAAGCTGAACATTTTTTCATGTGTTTCTTGGCCATTTGTATTTCCTCTTCAGAGAACTGTCTTTTCATATCTTTTGCCCATTTTATAATTGGGCCGACTGTACTATTGTCATTGAGTTGTAGGATTTCTTTATATATGCAAGATATAAGTCTTTTCTCAGATATGTGGTTTCCAAGTTTTTTCCCATTGAATTTTCTGCCTCTTCACCACTCTGACAAATTCCTTTGAGGTACAGATACTTCTACATTTGAGGAGTTTCCTTATATCCATTTTTGTTGTTGTTGCTTGTGCTTTGAGTGTAAAGTCTAGGAATACAGGGTCTTGAAGATGTTTCCCTACATTATCTTCTAGGAGATTTATGGTACTGTCTTTTATATTGATGTCTTTGATTCACTTTAATTTTTGTGTAGGGTGTGAGGTACGGGCCTTGTTTCATTCTTTTGGATATGAATATCCAACTTTCCCAGCTCCATTTTTTTAAAAGACTGTTATGTCCCAGTTCAGTGGCTTTGGGGAACTTATCAAAGATCAGTCAGCCATAGATCTTGGGGTCTATCTCCAAATTCTCAATTTGATTCCATTGATCAATATGTCTATCTTTGTGCCAGTAACAGGCTGTTTTGACTATTGTGGCTTTATAATAAGCTTCAAGTTTGGGGAGTGAAAGTCCTCCCACTTTGTTTTTCTTTTTTAGAGTGTTTTTAACAATTTGAGTCATACTCCCCTTCCAAATGAATTTGATAACCAGCTTTTCCAAGTCTGCAAACTAAGTTGTTGGAATTTTGATTGAGATTGTGTTTAATCTGTAGTTGAGTTTGGGTAGAATTGACATCTTAATGATATTTAGCCTTCCTATCCATGAACATGGAGTATTTTTCCATCTTTTAAGGTCCCTTTCTATTTCTTTTACTAGAGTTATGTAGTTTTCTTTGTATAGGTCTTTTACATCTTTGGTTAAGTTTATTCCTAGGTACTTGATTTTTTAGTTGCTATTGAAAATGATATCTTTTTCTTGAGTGTCCCTTCATATCATTCCTTTCTATTGTATAGAAACATTATGAACTTATGCACATTAATCTTGTGTCCTGCTATTTTGCTAAATTTGTTTATTAGCTCTCATGGCCATAATGTTGATTTCTCAAGATTTTCTAGATACAAGATCATTTCATCTGCAAATAATGGTAGTTTAATTTCCTCCTTTCCAATTTGGATGAATTTTATTTCTTTTTCTTGCCAGATTGCTCTTGATAGCACTTCTAGCACAATGTTGAATAACAATGGTGACAGCAGGCATCCTTGTCTCATTCCTGATCTTAGAGGGAAGGCTTTCAGTCCCTCACTTTTGAGTACTATGCTGGCTGTGAGTTTTTCATATATTCTCTTTATCATATTGAGGAAGTTTCCTTCAATTCCTAGCTTTTGAAGTGTAAAAGGGATGTTGGATTTTGTTGAATGCTTTTTCAGCATCTATTGAGATGATCATTTGATTTTTCTCTTTTGATTTGCTAATGTGTTGCAATACACTAATTGATTTACTTATGATGAACCATCCTTGCATGCCTGGAATGAACCCCACTTGGTCATGGTGTATGACTTTTTTCATGTGTCTTTGGATTTGATTTGCAACTATTTTGTTGAGAATTTTTGCATCTATATTCACTAGGGATATTGGCCTGTAATTTTCCTATTTTGTGGCATCTTTACCTGGTTTTGATATTAGATTGATGTTAGCTTCATAAAATGTGTTAGGTAGTGTTCCATTTTCTTCAGTATTTTGAAGGAGTTTAAGTGTCAGTTGTTTTTGGAAAGTTTGGTAGAGTTCCCCTGTGACATCTGGCCCTGGACATTCATTTGGGGGGAAGGTTTTTGGTGAATGATTAGATCTCTTTGCTTATTATTGGTGAGTTGAGGTCATCTATTTCTTCTCTGGTCAACTAGGTTTGTTTATATGTTTCCAGGAAGCTGTCCATTTCCTCGACATTATCCAGTTTGTTGGCATACAGTTTTTCATACTATCCTCTTACAATTTTTTTAATTTCTTTGGGATCTCCAATGATGTCACATTTCTCATTCATTATTTTGTTAATATGGGTTTTCTTTCTTTTTGATTTTGTCAGTCTAGCTAGGGGCTTGTCAATCTTGTTGATCTCAAAGAAGCAATTTTGGTGTTATTTATTCTCTCTATTGTTTTTTGTTCTCTATGCCATTTATTGCTGCTTTAATCCTTGTTATTTCTTTTCATCTACTTGGTTTAGGAATAGTTTGCTGTTCATTTTCTAGCTTCTTCAGTTACTCCATTAGTTTTATGATTTTATCCCTTTCTTCCTTTTTGATGTATGCAATTAGTGCTATCAATTTCCCCCTCAGTACTGCTTTTGCTGCATCCCATATGATTTGATATGTTGTGTTCTCATTTTCATTAAACTCTACATATTGAACAATCTCTCTTGCCCTTTCTTCTTTAACCCATTGATTGTTTAGGAGTGTGTTGTTTAAACTCCAGGTATCCGGGAATTTTCTAAGTCTCTGTTGGATATTGACTTCTAATTATATTCCATTGTGGTCAGAGAATGTGCTTTGAATAATTTCAATTTTTTTAAATTTATTGAGGCTTGTTTTATGTCCCAGCATATGATCTATTCTGCAAAAGTTCCATGAGCACTAGAGAAGAATGTGTATACTGGTGATTTGGGATTTGAACATATGATGTTTTATATATGTCTGTTAAATCAAATTCAATTATCAGTTTGTTTAGGTTTCCAATTTCCTTATTGGTCTTCTGTCTGATTGATCTATCTATAGGAGAAAGTGATGTGATGAAGTCTCCCACAATTTTTGTGGAGGCATCAATTGCTTCCTTTGGTTTTGCCAGTGTTTGTCTCATGTATTTTGTGGCACCTTGATTGGGTGCATAAACAGTTATGATTCTTATTTCTTCTTGTTGAATTGCCCCTTTTATTAGTATGTAGTGGTCTTTGTCTCTCATAACATCCTTGCAGTTAAAGTCTATTTTATCTGACATTAATATTACTATTGCTGCTTTCTTATGTCTGTAGCTTGCATGAAATATTTTTCTTCCTTTCACTTTCAATTTTTTTGTGTCCCTATGTCTAAGATGAGTCTCTTGTCTGCAACATATTGATGGTTCATATTTTTTATCCATTCTGCCAATCTATATCTTTTAATTGGGGGAGTTTAATCATTTACATTCAATGTTATTACTGTGAAGGCATTTCTTGAATCAACCATTATATCCTTTGGTTTATGTTTTTCAGATACATTTTTCCCTCTCTCTCTTAATTTTCTTTAACATACCCAGACTAAATCTCTGTATTACTGAATCTTTCTCCATCTCTCTCTCTCCTTTCTTTGTTTCTCTGTCAGCAGGGATCACCTTAGTATCTCAAGTAGGGCAGGTTTCTTGTTAGTAATTCTCTGAGAATTTGTTTTTCTGTGAAAAACTTAAGCTTTCCCTTAAATTTGAAGGAGAGCTTTGCTGAATAAAGAATTCTTTGTTGGCAATTTTTCTCTCTCAAAATTTTAAATATGTCATGCCACTGTATTCTCTCCTCCATGGTGACCCCTAAGTAGCCACAACTTGTCTTAGGCTGTTTCCTTTGTGAATGATGAATTGCTTTTCTCTTTCTGCTTTCAGAACTTGCTCCTTCTCTTCAGTATTTGACAATCTGATCAGAATATGTATTGGAGTGATTTTATTTGTATTTGTTCTATTTGGAGTTCACTGAGCATTTATGATTTGTGTATTTATGTACTTTAGAAAGTTTGGAAATATTTCCCTAATAATTTCTTTGAATACTCTTCCTAGACCTTTACCCTTCTCTTCCTCTTCTGGAACACCAATTAATCTTATATTTGGATGTTTTATATTATCTACCATATCCCTGAGGGTCATTTTGGTTTTTTATTTTTTTCCCCATTCTTTCTTTCTTCTTTCATTTTCTATTCTGTCACCTTGAGGTCACTGATTCACTGTTCAGCTTCCTTTAGTCTTGTATTATGACTATTGAGAATCTTTTAATTTAGTTGACAGCTTCTTTTATTTCCATAAGATCACCTTTTTTTTATTTACTCTTGCCATTTCTTCTTTATGCTCTTCTAGGGTCTTCTTCATGTCCTTTATATCCTGTTTCATGCTCTCATTGTTTGTCTTTATTTCCTTGATTATTTGCTCTAAGTACTGTGTCTCCTCTGATCTTTTCATTTGGGTGTTTGGGTTTGGGTTATCCATATCATCTTGTTTTTCATATGCTTTAAAATTTTCTGTTATTTTTGGCATCTTGGCATTTTCTTAATTTGATAGGGTTCTTTTAGGATATGTAGACTTATTCAAATACTTATCTCTAATTTGGCAGATCTACAGCTTGGTGGCATATACTTTCTGTAACTAACAACCAGATGGCATCCATTGGCTACCTATTCCCCTCAAGCCAGTTCTCCCTAGCTTTGTCTTTTTGGCAACTGGAGTTCTGAATCTTGTGGTGGTCCAATTGGTCCAAATTTGTGTGTGTAGTTGGTGCTGCCCTCCCTGAATGTTGGGCTTATATCTGAGTGGTTAGGGATGGAGGGTGTGTTTAATAATTAAACCTCCCTTGTGTTCCTAGAGATTTAAAGATGTTGGAAGATTATAAAACTGCAATTCATTCTTGCCACAGTTTCTCTCTGACACTGACCCACAGGTACTTGGTATTGGTGTATGGTCCCTGGGACTTCTGAGTGAGTCTCTCTTCCAAGCTGTGCCCTTCTAGGGCCTCTGCTGAGGGAAGGCTGCTATGTCACAAGTGAGCACCATCTCCCAAGTGAAGTTCTTGCCCTCAGGGCCATGTATGTGCATTTGCAGCCTGCTAAAAGTATGGCTGTATGGGGCATGTTAATTTCCCCCTTTTTTCACCCCTCTGGCTTCCTAGCTCTGGGACAATTAGCTGTGGATATGCAAAAGGCTATCTTCCCTGTCAGATATTGGGGTGTGTGCACGTGTTGCTGAAAACACTTCCTGTTGCACTGGGTCATTTGGCACAGCTCTGGGCTGCAGCACCCATGCCAGTCTGGAGCATTCCCAGTCAGCCAGGAAGATGGCTGTAGGGAGCATGGTTATTTTCCCCTTTTGGCTAATCTCTGCCTTCCCAGCTCTGAGACAATTAGCTTGAGGTGCATGAAAGGCTATCATCCATGCCAGATATTGAGGCATGCCCAGACTTTATGGGGATGAATTTCCCACCATGCTTCACTTTGTCATTCTCACTGCCTTATCTGCAGCTGCTTTGGTTTTTTTAAATCTAATCCAACACCAATTTCCTACACATGGTTTCCCCAGACTGCAGCATGGCTGCTGGTTATTCATCGGACTCACTTGTTTCAGAACACTGATTCATAGTTTCACCAGGTGCATAGTCCCTGTGGATTTAGCAGACCATGTCTGGCTAGTGCATTGCTGGAACTGGTGTTCTGGATCACTGTCTGTCCTTTATCTAGTATTTTTCATGAAGACTTTTTTGCTCTGTCTCTCCTAACTGCCGTCTTCCAGAAGACTCTATTTGGCAATGTTTTTTATTCAGCTATTTAAATATGTCATCTCACTGTCTTCTTGTATCCATGCATTCCAATGAGAAATTGTCATTCAACCTTACTGACAAAATAAATGTCTTGTGTGTGGCATGTCACTTGTCTCTTGTGGCTTTCAGAATTCTCTCTTAGGCATTCTATCATCTGATTATAACATGGCACAATATGAGCATTTTGGGGGTTTATTATGTTTGGAATTCTTTGAGCATCTTAGACATGTATCTTTATGTCTTTCATTAACTTTGTGATGTTTTCAGCCATTATTTGGTTGTATATTCTCTCTGCCTCTTTCTCACTTTCTTCTCCTTCTGGGACAACTACATGTGTCACTGGTACAATTGATGGTGTTCTGTAGGGTCTTTAGGCTCTTTCAATTTTTTTCCTTCCTTTGTCTTTCTACTCATTGGACTGTTTGATGTCACTTGTCTTATTTTAAATTTCACTGATGGCTTCTTCTGCCAGTTCAAATCTTCTATTGAGTTCCTCTAGGGATTTTTTTAAATGCAATTTTAGTGAGATATTCACACACCATACAATCAATGGCTCAGACTATCATCACATAATGATGCATTTATCGCAATTGATTTTAGAACATTTTCTTTACACCAAGAATCAAAAAAAGAGAAAAAGATGAAAAAGAGAATACCCAAAACATCCTGAATCCCTTATACTCCCCTATCATTGATTCCTTGCTTTGGTGAAGTGCATTTGAGATGATCATGTGGTTCTTTTGCTTTGATTTATTGATATGCTGTTTTACATTAATTGATTTTTTGTGTTGAGCCAGCCTTGCATAACTGGAATAAACTCCACTTGGTCATGGTGTATAATTCTTTCCATGTGCTTCTGGATTAAATAATATGTGAGTATTTTCTTGAGGATTTTTGCATCTATGTTTGTTAAAGTGATTGGTCTATAATTTTCTTTTTTGTACTATCTTTGTCTGATTTTGATGTTAGGGTGATGTTGGCTTCATAGAATGAGTTGGGTAACTTTCCCTCCTCTTCAAGTTTTTTGAAGAGTTTGAGTAGGATTGGTATTTATTCTTTCTTGAATACTTAGTACAACTTACATGTGAAGCCATCTCATCCTGGGCTTTTCTTTTGGGGGAGATTTTTGATGCGTGACCCAATCTCTTTATTTGTGATTGATTTGTTGAGGTTAAATATTTCTGCTTTGGTCAATGTTGGTAGTATATGCTTTTCTAGGAAGTCATCCATTTCATGTACATTGTCCTGTTTATTAGCATATTGTTGCTCATAGTATCTTCTCATTATCTCCTTTATTTCTGCAAGGTAAGTAGTTAGGTTTCCTTTCCCATTTCTGATTGCATTTATCTGCATCTGCTTTCTCTTTCTTTTTGTTAGCCTAGTTAGGCATCCATCAATTTTGTTGATTTTCTCAAAGAACCAGCTTCTGGTTTGTTGATTCTCTCAATTGTTTTCCTGTTCTCAGTTTCATCTATTTCTGTTCTAATCTTTATTTCTTTCCTTCTGTTTAGTTTGGGGTTCATTTGCTGTTTTTCTCTAGTTCCTCAAGGTGGACAGATGATTCCTCAAATTTTGCTCTCTCTTCTCTTTTAATATAGGCATTTAGGGCAATAAAATTCCCTCTCAGAACCACATTTGCTGCATCCCATAAGTTCTGATATGTTGTGTTTTCATTGTCATTTCCCTTGAAGTATTTACTAATTTATCATAATTTATTCCTTTACTCACTGGTTTTCTAAGAGTGTGTTGTTTAGTCTCCATATATGTGCGAATTTTGCATTCTTCTGCGTGTTATTTATTTCCAACTTCATTCCGTTATGATATGATAAGTGTTTTTTTTATAATACCAATATCTGTAAATTTGTTGAGACTTGCTTTGTGGCCCAGAATGTCATCTATCCTATAGAATGTTCCATAAGCTCTTGAGAAAAACATGCATCCTTCTGTTGTGTGGTGTAGTGTTCTATAAATGTCAGTCAAGTCTAGTTCATTTATCATACAATTCATCTCTGTTCCCTTGTTGATCCTCTGTCTAGCTGTTTCATCCATTGATGAGTGTGGTGTATTGAACTCTCCAACTATTATTGTGGTGTTATCTACTTCTCCTTTCAGTATTCTTAGTGTTTGCCGCATGAATTTTTGGGGCACTCTCACTTGGTGCATAACTATTTATGATTATTATATTTTCTTGATGAATTGACAATTTTATTAATATATGGTGTTCTTCTTTGTCTATTTTAATGGTTTTATTTTTGAAGTCTATTTTGTTTGATATTACTATAGCTACTCCCATTTTTTTCTGGTTGCTGTTTGGATGAAAATCTTTTTCCAACCTTTCACTTTCAGCCTATTATTGTCCTTGTGTCTAAAGTGAGTTTCTTGTAGTCAGCATATAGATGAGACCTATTTTTTAATCCATTTTGACAGTCTGTGTCTTTTTATTGGGGAGTTTAATTCATTAACATTTAATATTACTGTAAGTCCAGTACTTTTTTCCATCATTTTGTGTTCTGGATTTTATATGTCATGTCATTTTTTCCCCTCTCTCTCATTTTACCCTTCCTGACAGTCTTCATTTCTACACTCTTCTCCAAACCTGTTTCTCCTTTTTTTCCTATTAGCCTGTAGCACTCCCTTTATTATTTCTTATAGAGTTGGTCTCTTAGTCACAAACTCCCTCAGTATTTGCTTGTCTGAAAATATTTTAATCTCTCCCTCAGGTTTGAAGGACAGTTTTGCCAGATATAGAATTCTTGGTTGACATTTCTTCTCTTTCAGGTTCTTAAATGTATCATACCACTCTCTTCTCACCTCCATGTTTTCTGGGGAGAAATCTGTACATAGTCTTATGGAGCATCCTTGACTGTGATGGATTGCTTTTCTCTTCCTACTTTCAGAAACCTCTCTTTGTCTTTGATGTTGGACAATCTTATCAGTAAGTCTCTTGGAGTAGTTCTATTGGGGTATGTTCTGTTTGGGGTATGCTATACTTCTTGAACCTCTAATTTTCTTTTCTTCATAAGAGTTGGGAAATTTTCAATGATTATTTTTTCTATTGTACTTTCTTACCTTCCCCCTCTCTTCTCTTTCTGGGACACCCAATGACATTCATATTTGTGCATTTCATACTGTCACTCATCTCCATAAGACCCTGCTCATATTTTTCCATTCTTTTCACCATCTATTCTTTTTGTGTGTGTGAATTCAGATGTCTGTTCTTTCAATTCACTGATTCTTTCTTCTGCTTGTTCGTCTATTGTTCTATCCCTCCATTGTCTTTTTAGTCTCCTCCATTATGCCCCTCATTCTCATAAGTTCTGTCATTTGTTTCTTCCCTATTGTCATCCAGTGTCCTCTTTATATCCTTCACCTCTTTTGCTATGTCTTCCCTCATTTCATTGACTTGATTTCTGAGTTGATTTAGCTTTGTTTGAACATCTCCAATTAGTTCCTCCTTCAGTTCATTGAATTGATTTAGCAATAATTGCTTCAATTCCTGTATCTTGGTTGAACTATTAGTTTGTACCTTTGGCTGGTCCATATTTTTGTGATTCCTGGTATGGCTCATTATTTTAAGTTCACTAGGCACCTGACTTTCTTGATTAGTTTATTCTGAAGCTTGTTTTCACTTTTTCACTTAGGGTTTTCTTGTTGGTTGGCTTTGTGCTCTACCTTTTGGATTCAGTTCAGCTTATTCTAGACATTTAACTTAGATTCTGTTTAGTTGATCAGAGTTTTTCACCTCTTGTTTTTCTCTTTCTTGCCCTGACTCTATGTAGTAATTTTGTGTGATGTCTCCTCTGATATGGTAAGCTCCAGTCAGGATTTCCTAGTCCAGAGATGCCCAGGTCTCAGGAGGAGGGTATGGAGTTTCCTTGAGAATGAGACCCTCTTGTGAGACCTTTAGACTCTGTGCTTCTGCTATGCTGTCCAGCAGGTGGCAGTTGCCAGCCCACAGTTCCCCAACCAGTGTAAGAAGGTATGGAGCCTTTAGTTTTCTTTGTGACCCTGACCCTGTCAGGGTGTGGCTGACTGAAGCTGGTTTCTGAATTCCAGACTCTGGGGTCTGAGTTCCCAAAATGAGGTCTGCCCCTGGAGCTGGGTAACCCTCCCCTTTTCTTGGTGATTTATGGTGTTTAGCAAATTTTCTCTACCACTAGACCTATTGCTTTATATCTCAGAGCTATCTTAGCTATGCTTTTGCCTGGGCCCAAATTTCAAGTTTTTAAGGCTTTCTGTAATGGGCTTATTAGAATAATTATTTTTTTAAAAAAGAGAAAGAGATTAGAAAAAAAGTAAAAGAAAAAAGAAAAAGAAGGGCACAATGTTGACTATTTACAGTCCTTATGTTTCTAATGGGCTATTGGAATGGTAAAAAACAAGGAGTTGAGGGTGATTAAGGAAAAAAAAGAGAGCAAAGAAAACAGCTTTTCAGACAAGGGATCCCCTCTCCCCTTGATTTGAATATGTGCCTGATTCTGTTTGAGCTCTGTCCAATTCCATATTATGTTCATTAGAACTCCCAAAAAATCTGCTTTGGTTTCCATTTTTTTTTTTTTTTTTTTTTGATGTCTTTGCTAGCCCTTTCTCCTCTCCACTGGGCTGACTTCTCCCAAATTCTCCCATGTCTGGCCTCAGACTCTATATTTGGAGTTTTTTTTTTTTTCCAGAAGTCTGAGCTTTTCAATCAGAGCTGAAGTTATGGTTCTCCCTCCCAGTTCCCAGCACCAATAGCCTCTCATCCCTTGGGACTGTGCCGGGCAGGGATGGGTTGGACCCCTGGTCACAAGAACTCACAGATTTTGCTGATCTCAGCTGCTATGCATGTCTGTGAGTGTTGTATGAAGCATGCCCAAGCTCAAATTCCTCTGCAGTGTCCAGTCCATACAGTTCCTGGCTCTCTATCAACTGTTCCTGAGGAATAATGAAAACACACACCTCACCACTCTTCCATATTTCCCCACACCCCTGTCCTTGTGGTTTTGATTTACATTCCTCTAATAGATAGTGAAGATGTAGAATTTCTTTGTATATTTTAGATAGCAAACCCTTATCAAATATGTGGTTTCCAAATATTTTTTCATTGAATCAGCTGCCTTTAATCTTTTTGACAAAGTCCTTTGAAGCACAGAAGTATTCAACTTGAGGAGGTCCCATTTCTCTATTTTTTTCTTTCATTGTGCTCGGTGTAAAGTCTAGGAAAATACCAATGATCACTAGATCTTGAAGATGTTTCCCTCTGTTTTCTTCTAGGGGTTTTATGGTACTATCTTTTAGAATTAGATCACTGATCCATTTTGAGTTAAGTTCTGTGTAAGGAGTGAGATAGTGTTCATCATTCATTCTTTTGGATATAGATATCCAGTTCTTCCAGCACCATTTATTAAAGAAACTGTTCTGTCCCAGTTCTGTGGACTTGGTAGCCTTGTCAAAATTCAATTGAAAAGAGACCTAAAGACTGGGGTCTCAATTTGATTCCATTGAACAATATGTCTATCTTTCTGCCATTGCCATGCTGTTTGTACCTCTGTGACTATAATATGCTTTAAAGTCAGGAAGCATTGGTACTCCTCCTTCATTCTTCTTTTTCAACATGTTTTTGGCAGTTGAAAATCCTAATCTTTCCAAATAAATGTGATAATTAGTTTTTTGATTTCAGCAATGTAGCACATTGGAATTTTGATTGGTATTACATTGAATCAGGTAATCAATTTGGCAGAATTGACATCTTGATGTTTCACCTTCCAATCCATGAACACAGAATGTCCTTCAATTTGTTTAGATCCTCTTTGATATTTTTTGCAATGTTGTGTAGTTTCCTTTGTACATCTTTGGTTAAGTTTCTTCCAAGACATTGTATTCTTTTAGCTGCTATTCTGACAATGGAATTATTTTCCTGATTACATCCTCAGATAGTTCATTTCTACTGTAGAGAAACACTATTGATTTTTCTGTGTTCATTTTGTATTCCCCCTCTTTGATTAATTCACTTATCAGATCCAGTAACTTTGTCACAGTTTTTTTCAGTGCTTTCTAAATATGGGATCATGTTGTCTAAAAAGAGTGAAAATTTTAATTCTTCCTTCCAATTTGGATAGTTTTTATTTCTTTTTCTTTCCTAACTGTTCTAGCTAAAACTTCTAGAAGAAGTTTCAATAACATGGGTGACTGGGCATTCTTGTCTTTTTCTTGAAGTTAGGGGGAAGTCTTTCAGTCTCTCATTACTGAGTACATTTTTAGCTGTGGGTTTTCATATAGGCCCTTTGTCATGTTGAGGAAATTTCCTTTGATTCCTACCTTTTGAAATATTTTTATGAAGAAAGAATGTTTAAAATGGAGAGTGATGAGGATTGCACAACTAAGTGAGGATAATTTGAGATATGGATGGATAATGGTAGACAACATATGTTATATAAAAATAAAGAATGCTGGATTTTCTGCATCAATCAAAATGTTCATATGATTTTTCACTTTGATTTATTAATGGGGTGTAATACATTTGTTGATTTTCATATATTGAACCACCTTGTATACCTGGGGTAAAATTCCTTGGTCCCTACAACTCAATGACAATAGCACAAACAGCCCAATTATAAAATGGACAAAAGATACAAAAATATTTCTCTGAAGAAGAAATACAAATAGCCAAAAAAAACACATGAAAAATGTTCATATTCACTGCCTATTAGGGAGATGCAAATTAAGACCACAATGAGATATCATCTCACACCAATTAGAATGACAGCCACTAAATAAACAGGAAACTACAAATGCTGAAGAAGATGTGGAGTTGGAACTCTTATTCACTGTTGGTGGGACAGTATAATGGTACAGCCACTCTGGAAGACAGTGTGGTGTTCCTTAGAAAACTAGAAATTGAGTTGCTCTTTGATCCAGCAATTTCACTTCTTGGTAAATACCTGGAAGATCTAAAAGCAGTGACATGAGCAGATATCTGCACACCAATGTTCATAGCATTATTCACATTGCCAAAAGATGGAAACAATCCAAATGTCCTTCAACAGATGAGTGGATAAACAAAATGTGGTATATGCCCATGATGGAATACTATGCAGCAGTAAGAGGGAATGAGATCATGAAATATATGACAACATGGATGAACTTTGAAGACATAATGCTGAGTGAAATAAGCCAGGGACAAAAAGAGAGATATTGTATGTTACCACTAATGTTAACTCTGTAAAAATGTAAAATAAATATTTTATATTGTAGAAAGTAGGGGAACTTGCAATAGACAATAAATAGTGAAGGGGAAGCAATTATCTAATAAGAACAGGCAGGTTATAGAGGGCAATCTTAATGTTATGGGAATGCTCCGGAATGACTATTGTTTGTTAATTTTGAGGGTAATGGTAGGAACATGTTGGTAGCAATGCAGTTATTTTAGGTTATTTGTTTTTCTTACTTTTTCATTTTGGTTTTGTTTGAAATGAAGTTTTTATATTATTTGTTCTTTTAATTTCCAATAAATAAAATTTAAAAGGAAATGAAAATAAACAATAAAAACAGTTAAAAAACCCACTTGGTCATAGTGTATAATTCTTTTAATATGCTGTTGGATTCAATTTGCAAAGATCTTTTTGAGCACTTTTGCATCTATACTCCTTAGAGATATAAGTCATTTTTCTTAACTTATAGTATAGTTTCAGGCTTTGCTGTTAGTATAATGGCCGCATAGAATAACTTAGGTAGTGTTCCCTCTTCTTCAATTTTTTGGAAGACTTTGAACAGAAATGGTATTTATTCTTCTTGGAATGTTTGATAAAATTCACCTGTGAAGACACCTGCTCCTGCTTTCTTTTTTTTTTGGGGGGGGGGATGTTTTTGATGACTGACTCAATCTCTTTATTTGTGATTGGTTTACTGAAGTCTTCCATTTCTTCTCAAATCAGTGTATGTTGTTCAGGTATTTCTAGGAAAATGTCCATTTCTCCTAAGTTGTCTACTTTGTTGGCATACAGTTGTTCATAGTAGGCTTTTATGAACAGAAAGTTCTACAGGATGGTGCTGGTTTATGATAATCTTCTCCCATAGTTTTCAGAGCTGGTAACTTCTAAACCATTAAGTTGAAGCATACATATCTCCACCTGAGAGATTCTTGACTCCTTAGTTTGCAGTAAAACTCCCACTCTATTCTTTAATTTTTATTTTGAAATAATTTCAAACATATAGGACAGTTGGAAATACAGTACAAACCCCATATCAAGAACTCCAACATCTCCCACCCACAGACACCCATATCTTCCAATTGTACATGTTACTACCTTTGTAATACATTTTCTCTATATATATGTCTGTTAAATCAAATTCATTTATCAGATTGTTTAGGTTTTCATTTTCCTTATTGGTCTTCTGTATGGTTGATCTATCTATATGAGAGAGTGATGTGTTGAAGTCTCCCACAATTGTTGTGGAAACATCCATTGCTTCCTTTAGTTTTGCCAGTGTTTGTCCCATGTATTTTGTTGCAACTTGATTGGGTGCATAAATATTTATGATTATTTCTTGTTGAATTGCCCCTTTTATTAGTATGTAGTGGCCTTATTTGTCTCTCCTAACATCCTTGCATTTATTTTTCTTATCTTCATTTTATTGAGATATATTCACATACCACGCAGTCATACAAAACAAATCGTACATTCAATTGTTCACAGTACCACTACACAGTTGTACATTCATCACCTAAATCAATCCCTGACACCTTCATTAGCACACACACAAAAATAATAAGAATAATAATTAAAGTGAAAAAGAGCAATTGAAGTAAAAAAGAACACTGGGTACCTTTGTCTGTTTCTTTGTTTGCTTCCTTCCCCTATTTTTCTACTCATCCATCCATAAACTAGACAAAGTGGAGTGTGGTCTTTATGGTTTTCCCAATCCCATTGTCACCCCTCATAAGCTACATTTTTATACAATTGTCTTCCAGATTCGTGGGTTCTGGGTTGTAGTTTGATAGTTTCAGGTATCCACCACCACCTACCCCAATTCTTTAGAACCTAAAAAGGGTTGTCTAAATTGTGCAAAAGAGTGCCCACCAGAGTGACCTCTCGGATCCATTTGGAATCTCTTTGCCACTGAAGCTTATTTCATTTCCTTTCACATCCCGCTTTTGGTCAAGAAGATGCTCTCCGTCCCACGATGCCAGGTCTACATTCCTCCCCGGGAGTCATATTCCACGTTGCCAGGGAGATTCGCTCCCCTGGGTGTCTGATCCCACATAGGGGGGAGGGCAGTGATGTCACCTTTCAAGTTGGCTTAGGTAGAGAGAGAGGGCCACATCTGAGCAACAAAGAGGCATTTGGGAGGAGGCCCGTAGTCAGTTATAGGGAGGCCTAGCCTCTCCTTTGCAGCAACCATCTTCCCAAGGGTAAAACCTATGGTAGAGGGCTCAACCCATTAAACCACCAGTCCCCTATGTCTGTGGTCATGTTAGTAACCATCCAGGTGGCGTAGGCCAATATCCCTGCATTCTCCACAGGCTCCTCAAGGGGGCACTACATATTTTTTTCCTTGTTTTTTTTTTATTCTTTTTTTTCTTTTTTAAATCAACTGTATGAAAAAAAAATTTAAAAAAAAAACAAAAAACAAACATACAATAAAAGAACATTTCAAAGAGACCATAACAAGGGAGTAAGAAAAGGCAACTAACCTAAGATAACTGCTTTACTTCCAACCTGTTCCTACTTTACCCCAAGAAAGTTACATAATAAAGCAACATTTCTGTGAACTTGCTCCTACTATATGCATCAGAAATTAACAGACCATAGTCATTCCTGGGCATCCCCAGAACATTAAATAGCATATCTGTTCTTCCTGGATTACTGTTCCCCCTTCCTTAATTGCTCGCTATTGCTAGTTCCCCTACATTCTACATTAGAAACCATTCGTTTTACATTTTTCTAAGTTCACATTAGTGGTAGCATATAATATTTCTCTTTTTGTGCCTGGCTTATTTCGCTCAGCATTATGTCTTCAAGGTTCATCCAAGTTGTCATATGTTTCACAAGGTCGTTCCTTCTTGCTGCCGTGTAGTATTCCATCATGTATATATACCACATTTTATTTATCCACTCATCTGTTGAAGGACATTTGCGTTGTTTCCATCTCTTGGCAATTGTGAACAATGCTGCTATGAACATTGGCGTGCAGATATCTGTTCGTGTCACTGCTTTCCGATCTTCCGGGTATATACCGAGAAGTGCAATCGCTGGATCGAATGGCAACTCTATTTCTAGTTTCCTAAGGAACTGCCAGACTGACTTCCAGAGGGGCTGAACCATTATACAGTCCCACCAACAATGAATAAGAGTTCCAATTTCTCCACATCCCCTCCAGCATTTGTAGTTTCCTGTTTGTTTAATGGCAGCCATTCTAATCGGTGTGAGATGGTATCTCATTGTGGTCTTAATTTGCATCTCTCTAATAGCTAGTGAAGCTGAACATTTTTTCATGTGTTTCTTGGCCATTTGTATTTCTTGTTCAGAGAACTGTCTTTTCACATCTTTTGCCGATTTTATAATTGGGCTGTCTGTACTATTGTCATTGAGTTGTAGGATTTCTTTATATATGCAAGATATCAGTCTTTTGTCAGATACATGGTTTCCAAAAAATTTTTCCCATTGAGTTGGCTGCCTCTTTACCTTTTTGAGAAATTCCTTTGAGGTGCAGAAACTTCTAAGCTTGAGGAGTTCCCATTTATCTATTTCTTCTTTTGTTGCTTGTGCTTTGGGTGTAAAGTCTAGGAAGTGGCTGCCTAATACAAGGACTTGAAGATGTTTTCCTACATTATCTTCTAGGAGTTTTATGGTACTTTCTTTTATATTGAGATATTTCATCCATTTTGAGTTAATTTTTGTGTACGGTGTGAGGTAGGGGTCCTCTTTCATTCTTTTGGATATGGATATCCAACTCTCCCAGCCCCATTTGTTGAATAGACCATTATGACCCAGTTCAGTGACTTTGGGGGCCTTATCAAAGATCAGTCAGCCATAGATCTGAGGTTCTATCTCTGAATTCTCAATTTGATTCCATTGATCTACATGTCTATTTTTGTGCCAGTACCATGCTGTTTTGACAACTGTGGCTTTATAATAAGTTCCACAGTCAGGGAGTGTAAGTCCTCCCACTTCGTTTTTCTTTTTTAGAGTGTCTTTAGCAATTCGAGGCATCTTCCCTTTCCAAATAAATTTGATAACTAGCTTTTCCAAGTCTGCAAAGTAGGTTGTTGGAATTTTGATTGGGATTGCATTGAATCTGTAGATGAGTTTGGGTAGAATTGACATCTTAATGACATTTAGCCTTCCTATCCATAAACATGGAATATTTTTCCATCTTTTAAGGTCCCCTTCTATTTCTTTCAGAAGAGTTATGTAGTTTCCTTTGTATAGGTCTTTTACATCTTTGGTTAAGTTGATTCCTAGGTACCTGATTTTTTTAGTTGCTATTGAAAATGGTATCTTTTTCTTGAGTGTCTCTTCAGTTTGTTCATTTCTAGCATGTAGAAATATTACTGACTTATGTGCATTAGTCTTATATCCCGTTACTTTGCTAAATTTGTTTATTAGCTCTAGTAGCTGTATTGTTGATTTCTCAGGGTTTTCCAGATATAAGATCGTATCATCTGCAAACAATGACAGTTTTACTTCTTCTTTTCCACTTTGGATGCCTTTTATTTCTTTGTCTTGCCGGATTGCCCTGGCTAGCACTTCCAGCACAATGTTGAATAACAGTGGTGACAGCGGGCATCCTTGTCTTGTTCCTGATCTTAGAGGGAAGGCTTTCAGTCTCTCACCATTGAGGACTAAGCTGGCTGAGGGTTTTTCATATATGCTCTTTATCATATTGAGGAAGTTTCCTTCAATTCCTACCTTTTGAAGTGTTTTTATCAAAAACAGATGTTGGATTTTGTCAAATGCTTTTTCAGCATCTATTGAGATGATCATTTGATTTTTCCCTTTTGAATTTTTAATGTGTTGTAATACATTGATTGTTTTTCTTATGTTGAACCATCCTTGCATGCCTGGAATGAACCCCAATTGGTCATGGTGTATGATTTTTTTAATGTACCTTTGGATTCGATTTGCAAGTATTTTATTGAGAATTTTTGCATCTATATTCATCAGGGAGATTGGCCGGAAGTTTTCCTTTTTAGAGCATCTTTGCCTGGTTTTGTTATTAGATTGATGTTAGCTTCATAAAATGAGTTAGGTAGTGTTCCATTTTCTTCAATGTTTTGAAAGAGTTTGAGTAAGATTGGTGTCAGTTCTTTCTGGAAAGTTTGGTAGAATTCCCCTGTGAAGTCATCAGGCACTGGGCATTTATTTGTGGGAAGATTTTCGATGACTGATTGGATCTCTTTGCTTGTGATGGGTTGGTTGAGGTCTTCTATTTCTTCTCTGGTCAGTCTAGGTTGTTCATACGATTCCAGGAAATTGTCCTTTTCCTCTACATTATCCAGTTTGTTGCCATACAGTTGTTCATAGTATCCTCTTATAATTTTTTTAATTTCTTCAGGATCTGCAGTTATGTCACCTTTTTCATTCATTATTTTGTTTATATGGGTCTTCTCTCTTTTTCATTTTGTCAGTCTAGCTAGGGGCTTGTCAATCTTGTTGATCTTCTCAAAGAACCAACTGTTGGTGATATTTATCCTCTCTATTGTTTTTTTTTTGTTCTCTATGTCATTTATTTTTGCTTTAATCCTTGTTGTTTCTTTTCTTCTACTTGGTTTAGGATTGGTTTGCTGTTCATTTTCTACCTTCTTCAGTTGATCCATTAGTTCTTTGATTTTGGCTCTTTCTTCCTTTTTAATATATGCATTTAGTGCTATAAATTTCCCCCTTAGCACTGCTTTTGCTGCATCCCATAGGTTTTGGTATGTTGTGTTCTCATTTTCATTCGTCTCTGTATATTTAGCAATTTCTCTTGCTATTTCTTTTTTAACCCACTGATTGTTTAGGAGTGTGTTGTTTAACCTCCAGGTATTTGTGAATTTTCTAAGTCTCTGATGGTTATTGGCTTCTAATTGTATTCCATTGTGGTCAGAGAATGTGCTTTGAATAATTTCAATCTTTTTAAATTTACTGAGGCTTGTTTTATGTCCCAGCATACGATCTATTCTGGAGAAATTTCTGTGAGCACTAGAAAAGTATGTGTATCCTGGTGATTTGGGATGTAATCTTCTGTATATGTCTGTTAAATCTAATTCATTTATCAGATTGTTTAGGTTTTCAATTTCCTTATTGGTCCTCTCTCTGGTTGATCTATCTATAGGAGAGAGTGATGTGTTGAAGTCTCCCACAATTATTGTGGAAACATCAATTGCCTCCTTTAGTTTTCCCAGTGTTTCTCTCATGTATTTTGTGGCACCTTGATTGGGTGCATAGACATTTATGATTGTTATTTCTTCTTGTTGAATTGCCCCTTTTATTAGTATATAGTGGCCTTCTTTGTCTCTCAAAACATCCCTGCATTTAAAGTCTATTTTATCTGAGATTAATATTGCTACACCTGCTTTCTTTTGGCTGTAGCTTGCATGAAATATTTTTTTCCATCCTTTCACTTTCAAGTTCTTTGTGTCCCTGTGTCTAAGATGAGTCTCTTGTATGCAACATATTGATGCTTCATTTTTTTTTGATCCATTCTGTGAATCTATATCTTTTAATTGTTGAGTTTAATCCATTTACATTCAACTTTATAACTGTGAAGGCATTTCTTGAATCTGCCATCTTTTCCTTTGGTTTATGTTTTTCATATATAATTTTCCTCTCTCTCTATTAATATCCTTTATTGTACCCATACTGAATCTCTTTAGTACTGAACCTTTCTCCAAGTCTCTCTGTCCTTTCTTTGTTTCTCTGTCTGTAGGGCTCCCTTTAGTATCTCCAGTAGGGCAGGTCTCTTGTTAGCAAATTTTCTCAGCATTTGTTTGTCTGTGAAAAATTTAAGCTCTCCCTCAAATTTGAAGGAGAGCTTTGCTGGATAAAGTATTCTTGGTTGGAAATTTTTCTCACTCAGAATTTTAAATATATTGTGCCACTGCCTTCTCGCCTCCATGGTGGCTGCTGAGTAGTCACTACTTAGTCTTGTGCTGTTTCCTTTGTATATGGTGAATTGCTTTTCTCTTGTTGCTTTCAGAACTTGCTCCTTCTCTTCTGTGTTTGACAGTGTGCTCAGAATATGTCTCGGAGTGGGTTTATTTGGATTTATTCTATTTGGAGTTTGCTGAGCATTTATGATTTGTGTATTTATGTTGTTTAGAAGATTTGGGAAGTTTCCCCCAACAATTTCTTTGAATACTCTTCCTAGACCTTTACCCTTTTCTTCCCCTTCTGGAACACCAATGAGTCTTTTCTTAGGATGTTTTATATTATCTAACATATCCCTGAGGTCCGTTTCGATTTTTTCAAAATTTTCCCCCATTCTTTTTTTTATGCTTTCATTTTCCATTCTGTCATCTTCGAGGTCACTGATTCATTGTTCAACTTCCTCTAGTCTTGTACTATGAGTGTTCAGAATCTTTTTAATTTGGTCAACAGTTTCTTTAATTTCCATAAGATCATCTATTTTTTTTATTTAGTCTTGCAATGTCTTCTTTATGCTCTTCTAGGGTCTTCTTGATATCCTTTGTATTCCGTACTATGGTCTCATTGTTCATCTTTAGTTCTTTGAGTAGCTGCTCTAGGTGCTGTGTCTCTTCTGATATTTGATTTGGGTGCTTGGGTTTGGGTTATCCATATCGTCTGGTTTTGTCATATGCTTTATAATTTTCTGTTGTTTTTGGCCTCTTGGCATTTGCTGAACTTGATAGGGTTCTTTTAGGATGTGTAGACCAATTGAAGTCCTTATCTCTAATTTATCAGATCTACAGCTTTGTGGAGTACACTTTCTCTAACTAACCAGCAGGTGGCGTCCACGAGCCACCTGTTCTCCACAAGCCAGTTCTCCCCTGCTTAGCCTTTGTGGTGAGTGGGGGAGTGAGTCTTGTGGGGTCCAATTGGTGTACCAAGCTTGCGTGTGTAGTTGGTGTTGCCTGCCCTGTATATGGGGCGTGTTTCTGGGCAGTCAGGGAGGGGGGGGTGGTTCTAACAATCAAATCTCCCTGGTGATCCTAGAGTTTTAAAGCTGCTGCAATAGTCTAATCCTTCAGTTCAGTCCTGCCACAGTTTGTCTCTGCCACTGACCCACAAGTCCTTGGTATTGGCGTATGGCTCCTGTGACTTGCGAGTGGGTCCCTCTTCCAGGCCGTGCACCCCCTGGTCCTCTGTTGAGGGATGACTGTGCTATGTCACAGGTGAGTGCCGTCCCCCCAGGGTGTTTCTGGGCTGCTGGGCTGTGTAGGGAGGCTCCGAGTCTGCTGAAATGATGGCTGAATGGGGCTTTGTTAATTCACACTGCTCCACCTTCCCAACTCTGGGACAATCAGCTGAGGTTGCAGGGAAGGCTAATGTCCATGCCCAGTGTTGTGGAGTGTGCCTGTTCTTTGAAGCAGTTCCGTCACACTGGGTTGTGTGGGGCAGCTCCGGGCTGTGGGGCTGGCGATGGGCAGGAGTGTTTCCTGTCCACCAGGATGATGGCTGTTAGTGGACACCCCCCTTTTCTTGGGAAGTTGTGGTGTTTAGTGAAATTTCTCAGCCACTGGATTATTGCCTTTTGTCTCAGAGCTCTCTTAGTTCTGCTGTTGTCTTGACCTGCCCAAATTGCAAGTCTTTGAAGCTTTCTGTATTGGGCTTCTTAGAGTAATTGTTTTAGAAAAAGAAAAAAGGATTGAAAAAAAAAAGGGCCCTCCTCCCAGATCTAATGGGTTATTGAAATGCTAAGAGACAAAGCAATTAGGGCCATTAAGGAAAGGTCCCCAGGGTAGAGAGATCAGCTTTTCTTTGGGATTTGCATATGAGCCTGAGGGCCTGAGCTCTGCCCTTCCCCTTTCTATGTTCACCAGAACTCCAAAAATCCTCCGCTTTTATTTTGGAGTTTTTCATGCTGTTTTTTTCTATGTCTGTCTCCTCTCTGCTGTGCTGGCTGCTCTCAGATTCTCTGGTGTCTGGTCTCAGTGTATCTATGGTTGGAGTTTGGATCAGTAGAATGAGTTTCTGATAAGGGCTGCCACTGCACTTCTCCCTTCTCCTTCCCGAAGCTGACAGCCCCTCCTCCCACGGGACTGAGCCTGGCAGGGAGGGGTGCAGGTCCCCTGGCCACAAAAACTTACAGATTTCGCTGATCTCAGCAGTTCCACGTTTTCATGAGTGTTGTATGAAGTATGCCCAAAGTCAGATTGCTCTGTGGTGTCCAGTCCACGCAGTTCCTGTCTTTCTACCTACTTTGTTGGAGGAGTAACTAAAACATACAGCTCACCAGTCCGCCATCTTGCCCCCTCTCCATCCTTGCATTTAAAGTCTATTTTATCTGAGATTAATATTGCTACTCCTGCTTTCTTTTTGCTTTAGTTTGCATTAAATATTTTTTCATCCTTTCACTTTCAGTTTCTTTGAGTCCCTGTGTCTAAGATGAGTTTCTTGTATGCAACATATTGATGGTTCATATTTTTTGATCCATTCTGCCAATCTATAGCTTTTAATTGGAGAGTTTAATCCATTTACATTCAATGTTATACTGTGAAGGCATTTCTTGCATCAGCCATCCTATGCTTTGCTTTATGTTTGTCGGATATATTTTTTCCCTCTCTCTTATTGTCCTTTAATGAACCAATAGTGAATCTCTTTAGTACTGAACCTTTCCCCATATCTCTCTCTCCTTTCTTTTTTTCTCTGTCTGCAGGGCTCCCTTTAGTATCTGAAGTAGGACAGGACTTTTATTAGCAAAATATCTCAGCATTTGTTTGTCTGTGAAAAATTTAAGCCCTCCCTCAAATTTAAAGGAGTGCTTTGCTGGATAAAGTATTCTTAGTTGGAAATTTTTCTCACTCAGAATTTTTAATATGTTATGCCACTGTATTCTTGCCTCCATGGGGGCCATTGAGTTGTCACTACTTAGTCATATGGTGTTTCCTTTGTATATGGTGAATTGTTTTTCTCTTGCTGCTTTCAGAACTTTCTCATTTTCTTCAGTATTTGAGAGTCTGATCAGAATATGTCTTGAAGTGGGTTTATTTGGATTTATTCTATTTGGAGTTAGCTGGGCATTTATGCTTTGTGTATTTATACTGTGTAGAAGGTTTGGGAAGTTTTCCCCAACAATTTCTTTGAATACACTTTCTAGACCTTTACCCTTCTCTTCACCTTCTGGGACACCAATGAGTCTTATATTTGGATGTTTTGTTTTATCCATCATATCCCTGAAGTCCATTTCAATTTTTTCAATTTCTTCCCCATTCTTTCTTTTGTTCTTTCATTTTCTGTTCTGTGGTTATCAAGGTCACTGATTCATTGTTCAGCTTCCACTAGTCTTGTACTATGAGTATCCAGAATCTTTTTAATTTGGTCAACAGTTTCTTTTATTTCCATAAGATCTTTTTTATTTACTCTTGCAATTTCTTCTTTATGCTCTTCTAGGGTCTTCTTCATGTCCTTTATATCCTGGGCCATGCTATCATTGTTTGTCTTTAGTTCTTTGATTAATTGCTCCAAGTATTGTGTCTCCTCTGAACTTTTGATTTGGGTATTTGGGTTTAGGTTATCCATATCTTCTGGTTTTATCTTACGCTTTAAAATTTTCTGTTGTTTTTGGCCTCTTGGCATTTGCTTTACTTGATAGGGTTATTTTAGGATATGTAGGATTATTCAAAGATGAATCTCTAATTTGTCAGATCTACAGCTTGGTGACATACACTTTAACCAGCAGATGGTGTCCGCAAGTCATGTATTCCCCTCAAGTCAGTTCTCCCCAAAATTGTCTTTGTGGCATGTGGGGGTCTGATTCTTGTGGGGTCCAATTGGTGCACCAAGTTTGGGTGTGATGTTGGTGCTGTCTGCCCTGAATGTGGGGTGTGTGTCTGAGAAGTTATGGAGGGAGGGAAGCTTAAATAATGAAACCTCCCAGGTGTTACTGGAGATTTAAGGCTGTTGCAAGAGTCTAAACCTGTATTTCATTCTCACCACAGATTGCCTGTGCCACTGACCCACATGTCTTTGGTATTGACATATGGTCTCTGGGATTTCTAAGTGGGTCCCTCTTGCAAGCCATGCCCTTTCAGGGCCTTTGCTGAGGGAAAGTTGTGTTACATCACAAGTGAGTGACATCCCTCAAGGGAAGTTCTGGGCCACTGGGCCATGTAGGTGAGTTCCCATCCTGCTCTAAGGATGGCTGTATGATGTGTTTTAGTTTCCCCCTTTTTACAGAGCTCTGCCTTCCCAGCTCTGGGACACTTAGCTGTGGGTGTGCAAAAGGCTATTGTCCATGCCAAACATTGTGGCATGTGTGTGTGTTGCTGGAAACACTTCCTGTCACACTGGGTTTTTTGGAATAGCTCTCAGCTGTGGCTCTGGTACTGGACAGGAGCATTCCCAGCCCACCTGGAAGATTGCTGCAAGGGGCATGTTTTTTTCCCTTTTGGCTAATCTCTGCCTTCCTCTCTCTGAGACAATTAGGAGTAAGTATGTGAAAGGCTGTCTTCCATACCAGATATTGAGGCATTCACACAGCCTGTTCTTGCTGCACCTCACTGTGTGGTTCTTGCTGCCATATGTGCAGCTGCTTTGGTTTTTTTTTTAAAAAAAGAACTAGTCTGCATCCAAATGTCAACCCTCAGTTTCCCCACATCACAGCATTGCTCCCAGATATTCAGTGGCTTGCTCTCTCATTTCAGAATGCAGACTGCTGTTTTCACCAAGTGCACAGTCCCTGTGGATTTAGTAGACCTTGTCCTGGTGGTGCATTGCTTTAACTGGTGTTCTGGGTCACTTTCTGGCTTTTGTCCAGTATTTTTCATAGAGGTGCTTTTCTGCCTTGTCTCTCCTAGCTGCCATCTTCGGTTCTCCCCCTCTTACTCTAAAACCTCTTATTCCTATGACACCCTTTTTGACATATAGATGACATAAGATCAGGGACCATTCTGTCTTCTTCATCATTGAATCCCCAGAGGATAGAACACCTACTATTTGCACATAGTAGGTGTCCAAAGAATATATGTTAAATGGTGGAAGTAGATTAAGTGATCTGTCAATGGAAGTTTGAGATTTGTACCTGTAAAAAGGCATGGATTTTGTTCATATTATCTTTTCAATATCTATTGTCACCTTTTTATTCTTAGAATCTTTATTTCTGCTTTCTGACTTTCTCTTCCTTATTTTTTAGCAATCAGTTGCAAAAGAGATTGGCTTACTTAATTAACTTTTTCATAGAAGCAATTTGACATTTTGATGTATTCTAATGATGTTTCTCTCTCTGATATCCATGTCTGCTCTTTATTATTTCCTTTCTTCTGCTTTTGGTTTATTCAATTGATCCTTTGCTATATTTGTTTCAAATAACTTAGTTCATTAGTGTCAAACCATTTTTCTTTTCTAATATAAACAACTTTAAACTCTCCTTTGAATGTAATGTTTTAGTTGAATACTACGAGTTTAGATAGGTTATATTTTCATTTTTAAGAAATTTTCATTCTTTAAATTTCTATGTTTTCTTTGACCCATGAGTTAGTTAAAAGATTTTTGGGGGAAAGTTTTTGTAAATAATTTTTATTAAAAAAATGCTTGAGGCATAAAATTCTTGGTTGTTTCATTTACTTATGTTTCTTTTTTAAAATTAGTCTTTTAAAGATGTCATTCCATCATTTTCTGATGACTGCGTTTTCTCCTGAAAAGTCATTTGAAAATCTTAAGATTGCCCCTTGACAGATAATTAATGTACCTTTTGTCCCTAGATCTCCTTAAAATTTTTGCCCCTATTTCTATTTATCAGAAGTTTGACTATGATTTGCCTACTTGTTTTATTTTTTTCTATTTTTTTTCTGCTTAAGCTTTTCTGAATATCTTGAATCTGTGGGCTGATACTGTACATATATTTTTGAAAATTCAATGTCATCATCTATTTCTTTGTGCCTCACTCTTTTTCTCTTGTTGCCTTTTTTCTATAAGTAAGCATGCATTAAATCATTTGAATGTTTCTCTAATGCCTCTTATAGTCTGTTCTCTATATTCTTTTTTTTTCTCCTCCTTGTGCTCCAGATTGGATGTTTTCTATTTACATGCTATTGAGTTCACTATCCCTGACTTCTGCCTTATCATGGGCTTAGATTTTATATTTTGCATTATGATTAAAATTTCATTCTTTTATATATTTCAATGACATTTTAAAATCTTTTCACCCATTTTGTCCATCTTTTCTTTAAATGTCTGTAGTAGCCACTTTATGGTCCTTGTCTCCTGATTTCAGCATCTGAATCATCACTGGATCTTCTTTTATCTGATTGTTGCTATGATTGTCAGTCCTATTTTGCCTCCTGGTCATCTGTCTCAATTTTTTCAAATTTTATTGCAGATATTGTGTATAAGAGTTTTAGAGACTGAAGTTGATATTTTCTCCCAGGATTTTCATCCTTTCTTCTGTTGACAGAAAGGGTGAAAGGATAATCACATCAATGCAGTCATCTTTTGAGCTCTGCTGGTGTCAGTCTACAGTTTAATCAGAATCAATCCCATTTTCTTTTTTAAAAACTTATTGATGCTTATTTACATATCATAAAATTCATTCATTTCAGCTGTCCCATTCAATGATGAATAGAAAGATATATTTCTGGACATTCAATTATATTCTGCTGGTCTATGTTATTCCAGTACCATAATGAATAGTTGTACTGAAGCTTTATAATGAATTTTGAATTCAGGAAATTTTCCTCTTCTTTTGTTCTCATTCAAAATTGTTTTGGATATTCTAGGTATTTTGCATCTATATATACATTCACATCCTGCTTGTCAGTCAGGAAGGCACTGTTGGAAATTTGATATAAATTTTCCATAGTTCAATTTAGGGAGAAATGTCATTTTAGCAACATTGAGCTTTTCTGGACACAACTATGGAATGTCTCTTTATTTATATCTTTAATTTCACTCATCAATGTTTTGTAATTTTCAATGTGTAAGTATGGTAAATTATGTTGAATTCTTTTGATGCTATAATTAAAGGAATTGTATCCTTATTTTCTTATTTGAATTGGTCATTTTTCATCTGTAGAAACAGATTATTAGTTTGAGATCTACTTTACATTCTTATGTATGGACTAAATCTACAAATTTTCGTTTAAGCACTGACTAACTGCACCCATCAATTTAATAAGCTGTGTTTTCATTTTCATTCAGTTGAAAATACTAATTCCCCTTGAAATGTTTTCTTTCACCCATGGATTATTCAGAAATGTGTAGTTTAATTGAAAGATGTTTGCATAGCTCCCAAATTTCTGTGTTAACTTGTAATTCTATTAATTGTGGTTGGAGAACACACAGTATATAATTTAAAACTTTTCACATTGTTAAGGTTTGTTTTTCGGATAAGCATGTAGTTTTTCTTGGGGATTTTCCCATGAGTGTTTAAAAATCATGCATAATCTGCTGTTTCTGAGTGGAGGGTTCTGTTACAAAAAGTTGGTTGATAGTGTTGCTCAAGTCTTTTTTGTCCTTTCTGATTTTTTTATCTAGTGGTAATATCAGTTACAGTGGTGTATTGTTCACAGCAATTACTACCAGTTTCTTATTCATGTATTTTGTGACTCAGTTTATTGGCTGAAAAGATGTCTATGATTACAATATCATCCTGCCAATTTGATACTTTTATCATTACAAAATGTACCTCTTACTATCTATAAGTTTTTTTGTCTTAAAACCTATTTTTTCAGATATTACAGAAGGGTACTATAAGTATTTGATTTGTTAACTCTATATTTCTCTAGTACTTTCTTTCAACCAATGTATATCTGAATCTAAAGTGTGTCTTTGTAAATACATATGGTTGAGTCTTGTATTTTCTTTTGTCATGTTTACTATTTTAATATTATCTACCACTTTTTGTTGTCTTAATTTCTTATTGTGATTTCATATTATCATCTGTTGTTATTCACATACTGTAAAAAGCCTTTTCTTCCTCTCACTTTGTTGGCACTTTTTTGTCAAACATATTAGATGTCTTTATTTTATAAGCCCTACAATGCAACTATACAAATTTCAGCAGATCACTAAGAATACTTGGTATATTTTAGCTAGAACACCAAAGAATATGTATATTTTTTCCTGAAATTGTTACACAAAATGAACTTGGGTTTGCTTTAACTAAAATGATATGAAATCATAAATATGCAAAGGCAAATAGAAAGCATTTTACAGAACAACAGGACTTTAAACAGTTATTGAAGTTACAGGTCTGACTAGACACCAGTGTTTCAAATCCTTTAAAGAACACTGCAGGTCAATGCTTCTAAGCCCATCTTAATTTTCACCATTATTTTGACAGTTTTCCCACAGTTGTTGTATGAGACGTTTAACCAGTATCACTACATACTCATATTTATTTGTGAGGTGAGTGGTTATAATTAAGGGAATTTTCCACATATGAAAAATAATTTTCAAACCTTCAGGTGGAGTATGAAATTGGTTTTTTTTTTTAATCATCATTTTATTGAGATATATTCACATACCACGCAGTCATACAAAACAAATTGTACTTTCGATTGTTTACAGTACCATTACATAGTTGTACATTCATCACCTAAATCAATCCCTGACACCTTCATTAGCACACACACAAAAATAACAAGAATAATAATTAGAGTGAAAAAGAGCAATTGAAGTAAACAAGAACACTAGGTACCTTTGTCTGTTTGTTTGCTTCCCCTACTTTTCTACACATCCATCCATAAACTAGACAAAGTGGAGTTTGGTCCTTATGGCATTCCCAATCCCACTGTCACCCCTCATAAGCTACATTTTTATACAACTGTTTTCGAGATTCATGGGTTCTGGGTTGTAGTTTAATAGTTTCAGGTATCCACCACCAGCTACCCCAATTCTTTAGAACCTAAAAAAGGTTGTCTAAAGTGTGCGTAAGAGTGCCCACCAGAGTGATCTCTCGGCTCGTTTTGGAATCTCTCTGCCACTGAAGCTTATTTCATTTCCTTTCACATCCCCCTTTTGGTCAAGAAGATGTTCTCCATCCCACGATGCCGGGTCTACATTCCTCCCCAGGAGTCATATTCCACGTTGCCAGGGAGATTCACTTCCCTGGGTGTCTGATCCCACGTAGGGGGGAGGGCAGTGATTTCACCTTTCAAGTTGGCTTAGCCAGAGAGAGAGGGCCACATCTGAGCAACAAAGAGGCATTCAGGAGGAGACTCTTAGGCACAAATACAGGGAGGCCTAGCCTCTCCTTTGCAGCAACTGTCTTCCCAAGGGTAAAACTTATGGTAGAGGGCTCAACCCATCAAACCACCAGTCCCCTATGTCTGTGGTCATGTTAGCAACCATGGAGGTGGGGTAGGCGAATACCCCTGCATTCTCCACAGGCTCCTCAAGGGGGCACTACATCTTTTTTTTTTTTTTTCCTTGTTTGTCTTTTTTCTTTATTTTTTTTTTTTTTAACTTTCCCTTCTTTTTTCAAATCAACTGTATGAAAAAAAAAGTTAAAAAGAAAACAAACATACAATAAAAGAACATTTCAAAGAGACCATAGCAAGGGAGTAAGAAAAAGACAACTAACCTAAGATAACTGCTTAACTTCCAACATGTTCCTACTTTACCCCAAGAAAGTTACATAATATAGCAACATTTCAGTGAACTTGTTCCTACTACATCCATCAGAAATTAACAGACCATAGTCATTTCTGGGCATCCCCAGAACGATAAATAGCTTATCTGTTCTTCTTGGATTATTGTTCCCCCTTCCTTAATTGCTCTCTACTGCTAGTTCCCCTACATTCTACATTATAAACCATTTGTTTTACATTTTTCAAAGTTCACATTAGTGGTAGCATATAATATTTCTCTTTTTGTGCCTGGCATATTTCGTTCAGCATTATGTCTTCAAGGTTCATCCATGTTTTCATATGTTTCACCAGATCGTTCCTTCTTACTGCCGCGTAGTATTCCATCGTGTGTATATACCACATTTTATTTATCCACTCATCTGTTGAAGGACATTTGGGTTGTTTCCATCTCTTGGCAATTGTGAATAATGCTGCTATGAACATTGGCGTGCAGATATCTGTTCGTGTCACTGCTTTCCGATCTTCCGGGTATATACCGAGAAGTGCAATCGCTGGATCGAATGGTAGCTCTATATCTAGTTTTCTAAGGAACTGCCAGACTGACTTCCAGAGTGGCTGAACCATTATACAGTCCCACCAACAATGAATAAGAGTTCCAATTTCTCCACATCCCCTCCAGCATTTGTAGTTTCCTGTTTGTTTAATGGCAGCCATTCTAACCGGTGTTAGATGGTATCTCATTGTGGTCTTAATTTGCATCTCTCTAATAGCTAGTGAAGCTGAACATTTTTTCATGTGTTTCTTGGCCATTTGTATTTCCTCTTCAGAGAACTGTCTTTTTATATCTTTTGCCCATTTTATAATTGGGCTGTCTGTACTATTATCATTGAGTTGTAGGATTTCTTTGTATATGCAAGATATCAGTCTTTTGTCAGATACATGGTTTCCAAAAATTTTTTCCCATTGAGTTGGCTGCCTCTTTACCTTTTTGAGAAATTCCTTTGAGGTGCAGAAACTTCTAAGCTTGAGGAGTTCCCATTTATCTATTTTCTCTTTTGTTGCTTGTGCTTTGGGTGTAAAGTCTAGGAAGTGGCCTCCTAATACAAGGTCTTGAAGATGTTTTCCTACATTATCTTCTAGGAGTTTTATGGTACTTTCTTTTATATTGAGATCTTTGGTCCATTTTGAGTTAATTTTTGTGTAGGGGGTGAGGTAGGGGTCCTCTTTCATTCTTTTGGATATGGATATCCAACTCTCCCAGCCCCATTTGTTGAAAAGACCATTATGGCTCAGTTCGGTGACTTTGGGGGCCTTATCAAAGATCAGTCGGCCATAGATCTGAGGGTCTATCTCTGAATTCTCAATTCGATTCCATTGATCTATATGTCTATCTTTGTGCCAGTACCATGCTGTTTTGGCAACTGTGGCTTTATAATAAGCTTCAAAGTCAGGGAGTGTAAGTCCTCCCACTTCGTTTTTCTTTTTTAGAGTGTCTTTAGCAATTCGAGGCATCTTCCCTTTCCAAATAAATTTGATAACTAGCTTTTCCAAGTCTGCAAAGTAGGTTGTTGGAATTTTGATTGGGATTGCATTGAATCTGTAGATGAGTTTGGGTAGAATTGACATCTTAATGACATTTAGCCTTCCTATCCATGAACATGGAATATTTTTCCATCTTTTAAGGTCCCCTTCTATTTCTTTTAGTAGAGTTATGTAGTTTTCTTTGTATAGGTCTTTTACATCTTTGGTTAAGTTTATTCCTAGGTACTTGATTTTTTTAGTTGCTATTGAAAATGGTATCTTTTTCTTGAGTGTCTCTTCAGTTTGTTCATTTCTAGCATATAGAAACATTACTGACTTATGTGCATTAATCTTGTATCCCGCTACTTTGCTAAATTTGTTTATTAGCTCTAGTAGGTGTATCGTTGATTTCTCAGGGTTTTCTAGATATAAGATCATATCATCTGCAAACAATGACAGTTTTACTTCTTCTTTTCCAATTTGGATGCCTTTTACTTCTTTGTCTTGCCGGATTGCCCTGGCTAGCACTTCCAGCACAATGTTGAATAACAGTGGTGACAGCGGGCATCCTTGTCTTGTTCCTGATCTTAGAGGGAAGGCTTTCAGTCTCTCACCATTGAGTACTATGCTGGCTGTGGGTTTTTCATATATGCTCTTTATCATGTTGAGGAAGTTTCCTTCAATTCCTACCTTTTGAAGTGTTTTTATCAAAAAGGGATGTTGGATTTTGTCAAATGCTTTTTCAGCATCTATTGAGATGATCAATTGATTTTTCCCTTTCGAGTTTTTAATGTGTTGTAATACATTGATTGTTTTTCTGATGTTGAACCATCCTTGCATGCCTGGAATGAACCCCACTTGGTCATGGTGTATGATTTTTTTAATGTGTCTTTGGATTCGATTTGCAAGTATTTTGTTGAGGATTTTTGCATCTATATTCATTAGGGAGATTGGCCGGTAGTTTTCCTTTTTTGTAGCATCTTTGCCTGGTTTTGGTATTAGATTGATGTTAGCTTCATAAAATGAGTTAGGTAGTGTTCCATTTTTTTCAATGTTTTGAAAGAGTTTGAGTAAGATTGGTGTCAGTTCTTTCTGGAAAGTTTGGTAGAATTCCCCTGTGAAGCCATCTGGCCCTGGGCATTTATTTGTGGGAAGATTTTTGATGACTGATTGGATCTCTTTGCTTGTGATGGGTTGGTTGAGGTCTCCTATTTCTTCTCTGGTCAGTCTAGGTTGTTCATATGTTTCCAGGAAATTGTCCATTTCTTCTACATTATCCAGTTTGTTGCCATACAGTTGTTCATAATATCCTCTTATAATTTTTTTAATTTCTTCAGGATCTGCAGTTATGTCACCTTTTTCATTCATTATTTTCTTTATATGGGTCTTCTCTCTTTTTGATTTTGTCAGTCTAGCTAGGGGCTTGTCAATCTTGTTGATCTTCTCAAAGAACCAACTTTTGGTGATATTTATCCTTTCTATTGTTTTTTTGTTCTCTATGTCATTTATTTCTGCTTTAATCCTTGTTATTTCTTTTCTTCTACTTGGTTTAGGATTGGTTTGCTGTTCATTTTCTAGCTTCTTCAGTTGATCCATTAGTTCTTTGATTTTGGCTCTTTCTTCCTTTTTAATATATGCGTTTAGTGCTATAGATTTCCCCCTTAGCACTGCTTTTGCTGCATCCCATAGGTTTTGGTATGTTGTGTTCTCATTTTCATTCGTCTCTATATATTTAGCAATTTCTCTTGCTATTTCTTCTTTAACCCACTGATTGTTTAGGAGTGTGTTGTTTAACCTCCAGGTATTTGTGAATTTTCTAAGTCTCTGATGGTTATTGACTTCTAATTGTATTCCATTGTGGTCAGAGAATGTGCTTTGAATAATTTCAATCTTTTTAAATTTATTGAGGCTTGTTTTATGTCCCAGCATATGATCTATTCTGGAGAAAGTTCCGTGAGCACTAGAAAAGTATGTGTATCCTGGTGATTTGGGATGTAATGTCCTGTAGATGTCTGTTAAATCTAATTCATTTATCAGATTGTTTAGGTTTTCAATTTCCTTATTGGTCTTCTGTCTGGTTGATCTATCTATAGGAGAGAGTGATGTGTTGAAGTCTCCCACAATTATTGTGGAAACATCAATTGCTTCCTTTAGTTTTGCCAATTTTTCTCTCATGTATTTTGTGGCACCTTGATTGGGTGCATAGACATTTACGATTGTTATTTCTTCTTGCTGAATTGCCCCTTTTATTAGTATGTAGTGGCCTTCTTTGTCTCTCAAAACATCCCTGCATTTGAAGTCTATTTTATCTGAGATTAATATTGCTACACCTGCTTTCTTTTGGCTGTAGCTTGCATGAAATATTTTTTTCCATCCTTTCACTTTCAGTTTCTTTGTGTCCCTGTGTCTAAGATGAGTCTCTTGTATGCAACATATTGATGGTTCATTTTTTTTGATCCATTCTGCGAATCTATATCTTTTAATTGGGGAGTTTAATCCATTTACATTCAACGTTAAAACCATGAAGGCATTTCTTGAATCGGCCATCTTTTCCTTTGGATTATGTTTGCCATATTTTTCCCTCTCTCTATTAATATCCTTTATTGTACCCATACCGAATCTCTTTAGTACTGAACCTTTCTCCAAGTCTCTCTGTCCTGTCTTTGTTTCTCTGTCTGTAGGGCTCCCTTTAGTATCTCCAGTAGGGCAGGTCTCTTGTTAGTAAATTCTCTCAGCATTTCTTTGTCTGTGAAAAATTTAAGCTCTCCTTCAAATTTGAAGGAGAGCTTTGCTGGATAAAGTATTCTTGGCTGGAAATTCCTCTCACTCAGAATTTTAAATATATCGTGCCACTGCCTTCTCGCCTCCATGGTGGCTGCTGAGTAGTCACTACTTAGTCTTATGCTGTTTCCTTTGTATGTGGTGAATTGCTTTTCTCTTGCTGCTTTCAGAACTTGCTCCTTCTCTTCTATGCTTGACAGTGTGATCAGTATATGTCTCGGAGTGGGTTTTTTTGGATTTATTCTATTTGGAGTTCGCTGAGCATTTATGATTTGTGTATTTATGTTGTTTAGAAGATTTGGGAAGTTTTCCCCAACAATTTCTTTGAATACTCTTCCTAGACCTTTACCCTTTTCTTCCCCTTCTGGGACACCAATGAGTCTTATATTCGGACGTTTCATATTATCTATCATATCCCTGAGGTCCATTTCGAGTTTTTCAATTTTTTTCCCCATTCTTTCTTTTATGCTTTCATTTTCCATTCTGTCATCTTCCAGGTCACTGATTCGTTGTTCAACTTCCTCTAGTCTTGTACTATGAGTGTCCAGAATCTTTTTAATTTGGTCAACAGTTTCTTTAATTTCCATAAGATCATCCATTTTTTATTTAGTCTTGCAATGTCTTCTTTATGCTCTTCTAGGGTCTTCTTGATTTCCTTCATATCCCGTACTATGGTCTCATTGTTCATCTTTAGTTCTTTGAGTAGCTGCTCTAGGTGTGTCTCTTCTGGTCTTTTGATTTGGGTGCTTGGGCTTGGGTTATCCATATCGTCTGGTTTTTTCATATGCTTTATAATTTTCTGTTGTTTTTGGCCTCGTGGCATTTGCTGAACTTGATAGGGTTCTTTTAGGGTTTGTAGACCAGTTGAAGTCCTTATCTCTAATTTATCAGATCTACAGCTTCGTGGAGTACACTTTCTCTAACTAACCAGCAGGTGGCGTCCACGAGCCACCTGTTCTCCACAAGCCAGATCTCCCCTGCTTAGCCTTTTTGGTGAGTGGGGGAGTGAGTCTTGTGGGGCCCAATTGGTGTACCAAGCTTGCGTGTGTAGTTGGTGTTGCCTGCCCTGTATGTGGGGCGTGTTTCTGGGCAGTCGGGGAGGGGGGGGTGGCCCTAACAATCAAATCTCCCTGATGATCCTAGAGTTTTAAAGCTACTGCAATAGTCTAATCCTTCAGTTCAGTCCTGCCACAGTTTGTCTCTGCCACTGACCCACAAGTCTTTGGTATTGGTGTATGGCTCCTGCGACTTGCAAGTGGGCCCCTCTTCCAGGCTGTGCACCCCGGGTCCTCTGTTGAGGGATGACTGTGCTATGTCACAGGTGAGTGCCGTCCCCCCAGGGCAGTTCTGGGCTGCTGGGCTGTGTTGGGAGGCTCCCAGTCTGCTCAAATGATGGCTGAATGGGGCTCTGTTAATTCACACTGCTCCCCCTTCCCAGCTCTGGGACATTCAGCTGAGGTTGCAGGGAAGGCTAATGTCCACGCCCAGTTTTGTGGTGTGTGCCTGTTATTTGAAGCACTTCCGTCACACTGGGTTGTCTGGGGCAGCTCTGGGCTATGGGGCTGGCGATTGGCAGGAGTGTTTCCTGTCCACCAGGATGGTGGCTGTGAGCGGACACCCCCCTTTTCTTGGGAAGTTGTGTTTAGTGAATTTTCTCAGCCACTGGATTATTGCCTTTTGTCTCAGAGCTCTCTTAGTTCTGCTCTTGACTTGACGTGCCCAAATTTCAATTCTTTGAAGCTTTCTGTATTGAGCTTCTTAGAGTAATTGTTTTAGAAAAAGCAAAAAGGATTTAAAAAAAAAAAAAAAAAACAGCCCTCCTCAGAGATCTAATGGGTTATTGAAATGCTAATAGACAAAGCAACCAGGGCCATTAAGGAAAGGTGCACAGGGCAGAGAGATCAGCCTTGCTTCGGGATTTGCATATGCGCCTCAAGGCCTGATCTCCGCCCTTCCCCTTTCTGTGTTCACCAGAACTCCAAAAATCCTCCGCTTTTATTTTGGAGCTTTTCGTGTTGTTTTTTTTCTATGCCTGTCTCCTCTCTGTTGGGCTGGCTGCTCTCAGAGTCTCTGGTGTCTGGTCTCAGTCTATCTATGGTTGGAGTTTGAATCAGTAGAATGAGTTTCCGATAAGAGCAGCCACTGCAATTCTCCCTTCTCCTTCCTGGAGCTGACAGCCCCTCCTCCCCCGGGACTGAGCCTGGCAGGGAGGGGCGCGGGTCCCCTAGCCGCAAAAACTTACAGATTTCGCTGATCTCAGCAGTTCCACGTTTTCATGATTGTTGTATGAAGTATGCCCAAAGACAGATTGCTCTGTGGTGTCCAGTCCACGCAGTTCCTGGCTTCCCACTTACTTTCCTGGAGGAGTAACTAAAACATACAGCTCACCAGTCTGCCATCTTGCCCCGCCTCCTGAAATTGGTTTTTGATGGAAAACTAGAAAGAGTTATTAACCTTTGATTTCATTATGTTATTAAATGAAGCTTGTTTTACAAAGTCTTCTGGAGATTACTGCTAAACTAGAACAAAATGACAGAGAGAGAGGGGTGGAGAGGGAGAGATGTGTGTATAGAGAGAGCACATGTTATGGGTGAGGGGATATTCCTAGATTTATAGCCTTATAAGTTCAAAAAACTTGTAGGGTTGGAAAGCCTACCAACTTTATTGCTGATTATACCCACCAAACTGGGGTGAAATTTCAAAATACAATTCTGAGCTAGGAAGAGTGGTAGAGACATTACTTAAATGTGATATAATTCATTTTCTTGCATCCTAGTGAGTTATTGGATTTCAGAAATCTGAAGTTATCCATCCTCTGAAATTCTTGCTTCCTTTATAAGGAGTGCTTTTATATTACCTGAACTGCCTGGGTGAACTCAATATGATCTTCAAAAAGTATGTTAAATTTAAACAGTTGTTCATTTAAACATCCATATATTCATCTTTCTCTTAATAACATTTGTTGATTAACCTTCTCTTACTCTCAGAATGATACAGTGTGCAACATAAACATATTGGCCAATGGATACTTCCCTCACATTCATTTAATATTTATGTGCAAATAAATTTTTATTGTACAGCTAACATTGATTATTTTTCAGGTAAATTAGGATTATTGCACAAAGTATTATCTGTGCAGTAAACATCATGAATTTTTCACAAAATTGGAAGGAAAAAATACTAGCTCTGTTGTCTGAAAAGATTTCTTATAGAACTACCATTGAGTTCAAGAGTTCATGATGGATTTTAGAATGGGTTTACATTTCATGTACATTCACTGTGCTATTAGAAAAGCACAGTTTTACAAGAATATTATTTAAAAAATCATAATTTGTAAGGACTTGTTAACTTTTAAAACAAATGGCCTAATAAAACATGCAAAAACTTAATATATATCTATTAGGTAACATGATTAGATCTTAGATGCCAATGTTGCTACAGTTTGATGAATCATTGTAGAAGTAAAAGGGATGTTTCCACTTTTGGCTGTACTTTAGAACAAGGCATGATATGCCTAATTCTTGACTGCTACCAATCACATTTTAAAACACCTTAAATATGTATATGTTTTTGTGTTGAAATTATCCCTGAAAAAAACAATTAAAAATATCATTATTATTTTACACACAAAAAAATCTGGGTGCTTAATCATGTCCTTCTCTTTGGCAGAAAGCACAGGGAAGAAGCAGAGAGAAGGCATTGTTTTCTAGAGAGCTGTGACCAGGTAGGTCTTCTCTGGTAATTCACAGTTTTTCTACATAAATGGTAATATTTCACACCATGATTCAAAATTCTAGTTGAAAGCAAAGGCCACTCAATAGTAACTTTAATAATAAGGATTCCACAGAAGAGTTCTTGACTTCTCTATATACAGACTTTCAGAAGTGAATCCTTTACCTGTTTGGACTCAAGTATCACTTTTCCATCTCTCATTCTGCAATGAGTTAAGAAAAGAAAAAAACATTTTTCCTTTCATAAGCACAAATGCAGTGTCATTTTTCCTCCTGGTTTCTAAGATTTTTTTGACTATCTTTGTACAAGTACTATACAGCTTTGTTCATTGTTGCACTGTAGCAATTTTGAAATTTGGAAATGTGAGACTTCACAATTTGTTCATCTTTTCCAGAAGACTTTGACTATTTCAGGTTCCTTACATTTCCATGTGAATTTTAGAATCAGTTTGAGAACTTCTAATAGCTGAACTGGGGTTCTGATAGGGATAGCATTCAATTGGTAGGTCAGTTCTGGGAGTATTGCCATCTTAATAATATTAAGTCTGATCCATCAATATGTGTTGTCTCTCTTATTTTGGTCTTTAGTTTCTGTCAGAAATGTTTAGTAGTTTTCAAAATACCAGTTACATTTATTCTAAATATTTTATTATTTTTGATGCTATAAAAGTAGAGTTTTTTTACAGGCATTCAGAATTTTCACTGAAATGTTGTAATTAAATTGGTTATTTATTAATGCATACCTTGTTATCTTGCTGAATTCCTTTATTACTACTAATAGTATTTTAGTGAATTCCTTAAGATTTTTGTACATATGATATCATGTTATCTGCAAATAGAGATAGTTGCAAAACTTCCTTTCAAATTTGGGCACAATTTTTTTCCTTTTCTTGCCTACTTGCTTGGGCTAGATCATTCAGTTCACTTTGCATAAATGGGGCAAGAGTGGGTATCCATGTCTTGTTCCTGATCTTAGGTCAAAAGTTATGAGTGTTTCAAGTATGTTGCTGGCTTGGGGTTTCTTTGAAAAAAAAAAAGACATTATCTGATTCATGAAGGCTTTGTTTCTACATTTATTTACCACTGAACTATTTAAAAATTGAAGATTATTGTATTTTTCTTGAAAGCCATTTGGTTGTAATTTACTATACTTTTATATGTCTATGTTCATGAGTTATATTGGGATATACTTTCCTATTACAAGAATTGTCATTCCCTAGTTTTAGAATTAGGTTAAGACTCTTCCCCCTTTCTTCTGTTTCTAAAATATATTAAGTAAAATGATATTATTTACCCCTCAAAATTTTTATAGATTTTGCCAATGCAAATATTCTGGTTAAGGGTTTAATTTAGGGGGATTTATTAACTATAGATTTAATTTCTTTATTACATAGTGGACTATCATTGTAGATTTCTCTTATTGTCATTTTAATGACTTTGATAAATATTGATGACCCTCCTTTTAATTCTGATATTGGCATTTAAGTCTTATTCCTTTCATTATTCGTTATCATGGCTGGAGATCTATCACTTGATTGACATTATCAAAGAACAAGCTGTTGATTTCATTCATTTTCTTCACTGATTTAGTTGTTTCAATTTTTGATTACTGTTCTAAATTTTAATATTTCCTTTCTCCTTTATTCTTTTGTTTGAATTTTCTCTTCTTTGACTAGTTTTTTTAAGTGAAAGTTTAGGTTACTACTTTTAGATCTTTCTTCATTCCTAATATACACCTTTCATACTATAAATTTCCCTCTAAGTCTGCCTTAGCTTTATCTACATTATTTAGTATGTTGTATTTTCATTTCACTTAATTTAAATATATTAATCTCCTATTAGAATTCTTCTTTTGCCCACCTGTTTTTGAGGAATCTGTGATGTTCCAGTGGGTGGGAACTCATTTTCTTCATAAGAGTGATTCACACCTGTGGGCAATAACACATCCTGTTATTCAGATGGTCACATTCTCCAAAGTAGTTTGAATTGCCTGTGCTGATTTCTGTTCTCACAACTGGCCATGAAAATCACTTATTTTCCTTTTATCCAGAAACAAGTTGCTACAAGCATAACTGAGGGTTAAGTCCCAAAGAAGGAAGCAAACATCAGGGGATTTGAAAACAGAAGGTCCCTGTCCAAACACTGCTAAAAGATAAAATGTGCATGTGCTAAAACAAAGTGTAAACTGCCCCAGTTAACCCACAGAAAGGCTGTAAAAGTCATAGGTCTGCCTGCACACAGCTGCTAGTCAGCTTTTTACCCCAAGTGCATAAGAATGATTGGTAACCAAGAAAACAGGATATATGAGGAGACTCTAGCATGAAAGATGGGGAACAAAACACACATAGCAAAGGAAGAGAATGATGAGAAGGGATAAAATATAGGGTTGGCATAGCTAAAATTATATTCATGACTTCAATGTTATAAGACAATATTGTTATAAATAAAGATATGTATATATATTCATATATGCATATGTATTCATATGCATATGTGTACATGGGCACTTTATAGGTATAGACAGGTTGCTGTCTGCACCTTTATCCTGATGAATATACCACCAGGCTTATTGTTTTCATATCCTGGCTGTATTGAAAATAGTAGAAAAGGAAGCTCATACACCAACCCTTGAAAAAATATGAACAGAACAATCAAATTCCTGCTTCCTGGAAAGTGCACTCTTAAACCACTTCCATTAAAATATAGTATGACCCACATTTGCCCACTAGCAAAAATGGATTCAGGCCCAAATGTGCACTCAGCACAGCTGCCAATGATTGATCCCCTGTTCCCCTGACTCCCATTGAATGAAAGGGCTCCAAATTCTGACCCAGAATCTTCCTTGGAGAGCCATGTGAATACTGACCCTTCCTCATGAAAGTGGTGAAATTGTCATAAAACTTACTGCCTCCTACTGTCATCATGATGAGCGGCTGTGTTACTACAAATATATGATTAATCTTTAATTTTTTTTCAGGACTAGGATAAGCAGCCAGGCTAAGTTCCTGGCAGGCCTGGGGAACACATATTTGAAGGACTGAGGAGATCCAGCTTAACTCTTTTTCAAACCCATTCCTGGAAAGTGGGGGTAATGGGTTCAAAGTACATAGGGTGAATATTCTGGAATGACCTTCAAAAGAATGAGGGCTGGTGGCTTCTTCATTTCCATGATTTCCTCACAGACCTCCTTGATATAGCTCCAGAAATAAAAGCCCAATCCCAGACAGAGATAGTAAATCAATATTTCCAGTTAAAACATTTGTGGGCATGACCTTTCCACATCCAAGTACAAAAGCAGCCTTTCCTACCTGTGAAATGACTCTGTGGAAGGGTTTAGACTAATTCTTCAGCTCTTTCTAGGGATTTGTATCTACATACTCTTCTTTCCCATGATATGGATGGGACTGGGGAGGTGAATATGGAAATTCAAACTCTAACATATGGAAGCACTAATGCTGGGAGGTTGTAGTGAAAAAGAAACAAAGAGGGCAGATAGAGGTGGATAGGCCAGTGCAGAAGATGAGAAAAGAAAAAGAATATGGTGAAGCTGAAACTAAGAAATGCAACCATGTCATATATACAGAAGAGCCAACTGTGTCAAACAAAGCAGATGGAGCAGTTAGAAATATGGGAAGGATCTTCTGATGTGGTAGAAATGTTCATAAAAAGGAAATGGTGATAGTTGCACCATGGTGTACTTTTATAACACATCAGTGTCTTTTATATATGAACTGGGTGAATGTTAGGTCATGTAAATTGTACCTCAGTAAAACTTAAAAATGTTTAACATGCAACTTCCTTGTGATTAAGCATTCCTTTGTATAATCCATGGCAAGTGAAAACATGTCCTTATATAAAAAATATGTTCATGGATAATAATACCGTTATTCATAATACAATCATGAACCATCCAAATATCCACCAAGAGGAAAATGGATAAACATTTTGTAATATAATAATTCAATGTCAAAACACTCAATGAGAGGAACCAAGATAAAAATTGAGTCACAAAAACAATCCATTTCAGGATGGATTAATCCCCAAATAATATTTTTACCAAAAATGCAGTCACCAAGGGATAAATTCTGATTTATTTCATATTTATGAATGTGAAGATGTTGCAAAATTATATATGATGAAAGAAAATCAGAAGAGAGTTGAATATGGCAGTGGTTACTGATAGAAGCTTAAGGGGTTATTTTCTAGATTAACAGAAATGATTCCTATCTTGACAAGGTTGTTGGATACTTTAGGGAGTGGGGAAAGAAATGTTTGAAAAATTGAGTAACCATTCAGTTAAGAACATCACGTCACTGTATTTCAAATTTACCTCAATTTAAAAAGCACAAAAAGGGAAAGAATGATCATAAGAATATAATTGAGAGAAGGCCTTTTACATTCAGAATCTTCTTCCCACTGTCCACCTCACTGATGATTGGTGCAGGCTGTCCATTGCTGGTGGGTTCCAGGCAGAATTTTGAGGAGTTCTCTGGGGTTTATTTTAGGATTGTGGTTCACAGTTACTGGGCAGAATCCTGTGATTGCCTCAGTGCCATGAAGAGCCTGTAATTTTTTGTGGGGCTTGTTCCTTGACCATCTTTGGGAACCCATGAGAGGGTATGATGGAGCTGCTGCCCAATGATATGAGTCTTGACCTCACATTCCACAGCCTTCTGTGGAAGTCAGGAGTGTGTCCACCATTTATCAGGTTTTTGGTGGTCTCCTATTCTTGTTCAGACTTGTGCAGTCTGCTTGAAGCCATCTTAATATAAGGGAAGAAAAACCGTATGCAGGCACACTAGTTTCACTGATAGATAAGAAATGTCAAAACCTTGCCAAGGATAATGCAGTTCAAAAGAGGGATGCAGAGACTGAATCATATTTAGGGGAGTCCAGGCTACAGAAAGAGTCATTAAACATTTCCTGCCTGATTGACACCTGCAGAAATGTGAAGACGATAAGAGTGATGCTGATGGGGAATTTCACTTTGCTCATCTTAGAACTACAGGAAAGGCCTCCAAATGCATCAAGCAGGATGAGATGGGGAAGATGCTAATATCACTGGCATCACAAGATGAGGTCATGAGAACCAACAGAGCACAAGGCTCATTTCCATACAGAGTGTGTGGTCTCTTTTCTCTCCCTGATGGCTTGTCTTCCAGGAATGTGCCTGGTTTTTGAAGCAGCAATGACCATCATCTCCACTCATGCACTCCACTCATCTGAACAATTATTGTGCTTTCACCTGCCCCATTGTCCATCTGCATGTCATTGAGGCAAGAGGATCCATGTGAATCTACCCCATGGCCTGGGATTCCTCTATCTTCACCTACTGGACACACAAATGTCCTCCATGGTCAGTTCATCCTCCAGTCACAGAGTATATGACTTTCAGGAACACACCCAGAAATGTGTGGCTTTCTCTGTACACAAACCTAATCACTCAACATGAACAAGGCTGCTACTCTTTAAGACATTATGAATATATTCAAGGGACTATATGAGAGACATATTGATATGTATTTATGTGTTTACTAATTTGTTTATGTATTTATCTGTTTATTTATCCAATACTAATATTTTCCACCCAATCTGTTATAAATATAATTGTAATTTGAATATATAAACTGTGTAAAAATGAGACTTTTCTAGTTCAAAGCAGTATTCATTTGCCAGTGTATTCCCAATGTTCCTAAGTCATAAAGTAAAAGTAATAACCTTTTATGTAAGTATGCATTAGTGAAAAAATAAAATACTAGGAGTATGGATCTTTATAGCAGGACATTATACATATAGAGAACATTATGTAATTTAATGTTATCTTCTGAGATAAAAAAGGATAAAGTTGAAGTGAAAATTTCACATGTAGTTGTTTATATTCCAGTGCAAGAGTAGTGAAATATGAGTTTTCTGGGGAGGAAGAAATCCCTCTTCAAAATATAATGAAATTTCTACCACCCCATTCCTTGCCCCTTTTTCCCTATCTATGGAAGTCCCTCAATGGAAAGCTTAGGTGGCAGCAATAAGCTCCTCTCTCAGGGAAACTGTAGTCATCCTTGAATAAGTAGTTTTGGTTTTAAATGATGTCCCTGTGGTGGATTGCACAAAGATTAGTTTTGTAATCATGATGGAGAAAAACAGCAGCTGTCTCCCTGAACATCTGTGGTATCCACCTTTGATAAATGACTGATAAGGTATCATGATTTCTCCTCAAAATAGAAAAAGAATCCTGGGTTTGTGTGTAGTGGCACAGGAATGATGATGAGAAAGAAAGTCCCTGTTCTTTGGAGGCTGTTTTAGGAGAAAAAGGAAGATTTTAAAGGAAATTAAATAGAATAAACAGTATATCAGTAGATGATAAGGGTGATGCAGATGTATAAGCAGGAAGCATATGGTAAGGTGGTTGTGGGGAGAAGGGGACTCTCAGAAGAGGATGCCAGAAAAGGCCTCTCTGGAGAGGAGGTATCTGAATATTGAGGGAACCTGGGGCAAGCACTTAAGTGTGAAGAGCCAGAAGAGATGATGACCCTAAGTAGGGATGATCACATGATGGGAGTGAGGAGCAGCAAGAGGCCAGCTTTGCTGGAACATAGTGACATTCCAGATAATGGAGTAATGGGTGTCATGTCCTAGATGACTGAGTGCACTGTCACCAGAGCAGAGAATTTTGTTTAATTTCTCATGACCATGACTGCAACATTGGAAAAGTTTAAAAAAGTGTCAAGGTGTGGACTATGACAATTTGTACAGGCTGAGGTTGGTGAGGGCTTCATGAGCACGGGAAGATTAGAGATGGAGATGCAGAAATGAGGTCAGATCTAGATACCAAGCTTGTGAGGCTTGCTGATTATTCTGCATGCAAGAGAAGCAGGGAGATATGAGTTTGAGAAGGCAAATGGGCAGGGCATTTGCATGAGGGTAGCATTCCATGAAACAGGTATGGCTAGCAGAGGAGAGAACTTAGTGGAATTGAAATAACATATGTGGGAATAGTGAGGTTTCAGGAGCCCCACAGATATCAGGTTAGATCTACCAAATTTTCAGGATTTTATAAGCAACTTGGGCACAGATTGATCACAAGGGACATTAACAATGTGCTGAGTCATCAGTGAGTGAGAAGAGTATAACAGAGAAGTCTCCTAAGGACTGGACAGAACTAAATGAGTAAACTCTAGAATATCCTTGTTGTCAGATCCTTCTTTGGTTTTCCCATCAACAACATCACAAGTAGCATCACTTGTGAACAATCCAAAACTTATTCCACAAGTTAAGGCTTGAGGTTAACATAATCCTCTGTCCAGTCCCTCTCTGCACCACTGGGAAGTACAGAATTCAGATGGCCAATATACATAAAAATAAAAATACTAACTGGATTAGAAATTAGAAATACTGAGTAGATCAACTGTCTTTGTTTTAAATACCATGTTTACTTGCATGATTACTGCCTATTATTTAACCAAGCCAAACCTTTCCACATGGTCAACATTCAACATTGCAGCCTCAAGGATGCCCATTTTGTATGTCAACCATTCCAAACCCAAACTCTAGACAACTCAAAGCTGTTCCTCCTTGGTCTCCCTCGTATTCCTTGTACACGGATTCCATCTTGACAGATGTTTAGGCCAAACTTTGAGGTCTCCCTGGTCTTCTGTCTTTTCACCTCAATTCTATCCTTCAGAAACCTTCCTTGTCTGACCACTTTTTCTTTATGTTCTCCTTGCTAACCTTGTCAGAAAAACTTTGTATCTTTCAGGATGACTATGCTTGGCTTCTGAACATCCTGCTTCTTCTTTCTTATCCCTATAGTATTTTAGGGGATGAAAAATATGTGTTTTTGATATTTGCAGTGTCTTACTTATACTCAGTAAGTAGTATTATGCATTACACATTCATTAAGTAAACTTTATTATTTATGATAATCAATTTGTCTCTAGTCTGGTTGATCTTTTTTCTTCTTATCCTATTAGCTGCTAAGAGAGTGATACCAACATCTCCTATCCAGATTTGGGGTTTCTTTCACATATTTAATTCTGTCAATTTTCAAAAGCTGTGAACTTTGCATCAGAGTATTTTCATTTAGCATGATTTTAAATTATAATTTTATATAAGAGAATTTGTAGGTGTACAGAAAATCATGTAAAATATGCAATGTTCCTATAACCAACTATTGTAGACATTCTGTATTGGTTTCATACCATAGTTACAACTGAAGCAAGAATAGTAAAATAGAATTATCAAATATAGTCCATAGTTTCCATTAGGTATATTTTCCTATTTACCACCCTATTATTAACATCTTGTATTAGTGTTGTACTTTCTTTATAATTCTTGAAAGAACATTCTTATGCTTGTACTATTAACCCAGTCCATTTTCCAAAACAGCATTCACTGTATTATCTGTCCCATGTTTTAACTTGTACCTTTTATTCTAGTAACAAACACCACACAAAATTTCCCCATTCAGTCACATCACATACATAATTCAGTGCTATTAATTCAAATCACATAAGTATGCTACTATCACTACCATCCATTTCCAAACCTACACAATCATCCTAAATAGAAGTCCATGCATATTAAGAACCAGTTCCCCATTCGGTATGCCAGACTGTCTTCTGGTAACCTCTATGCTAGTTTCTAACACTGTGATTGTACTTATTTTAATAGATTCATATAAGTGAGATCATACAACACTTGTCCTTTTATGCCAGGCATATTTTACTCATCATTATGTCCTCAGTTTCATCCATGTTGGTGATGCATCTGGACATAATTCTTTTACAAGAGTAATATTCCATCCTATGTATATACCACATTCTGTTTTTCCATTCATCATTTTGTCTCAGGTTGGCTCCATCTTTTGGCAGTTGTGAATGTTGCTGCTTGAACATCAGTGCACAAATATCTGTTCATGCCCCTGCTTTCAGTTTTTCTAAGTATATACCTAGTAGCAGGATTTCTGGGTTATATGGTACTTCTATGGATAGTTTCCTGAGGAAGTGCCAAACTTTTCCACAGGACTACACCAGTTCATGTTCCCACCAGCAAGTAATAAGTGTCTCTATTTCTCCACATCCTCTCCAACAATTTAGCATACTATGTTTTTTTTTTAAATAGTAGCCTGTCTGCTGTGCGTAAAATGATATCTCATTTTGGTTTTGATTTGCATTTCCATAATTGCAAGTTACGTTGAGCAAATTTTCATGTGCTTTTTTTTTCCATTGTATGTTCTCTTTGGAAAAATGTCTACTAAATTCTTAGGCCATTTTTAATGCAATTTTATTGAGATATATTCACACACCATACAATCATCCAAAGTATAGAATCAATTGTTCACAGTATCATCATATAGTTGTGCATTCATCACCACATTCAATTTTTTGAACATTTTCATTTGTCCAAGAAATAAAGATGAAAATAAGAATAAAATTAAAATTAAAAGTACAAAGTTCACCCAGAATAGCTCATACTGCTTCCCCACATTATTTGTTTACTTTTTGTCCCCCTTTTTTCTACTTATCTGTCCTTACACTGGATAAAGGGATTGTGAGCCACAATCACACAGTCACACCATATAAGCTATATTGTTATATAGTCATCTTCATGAATCAAGGATACTGGATTGCAGTTCAACAATTTCAGGTATTTCCTTCTGGCTATTAAAATATACAAAAAACTAAAAAGGGATATCTACAAAATGCAAAAGAATAACCCCCATAATGATCCCTTAACTCCATTTGAAATCACTCATCCACTAAAACTTTATTTTTCTTCATTTTTCTTCCTCCTTTGTGTCAAGATGGCTTTCTCAATCCCATGATGCTGGGTCTAGGCTCATACCTGGGAGTCATGTCCCATGTTGTCAGGGAGATTTACACCCCTGGAAGTCATGTCCTATGTAGAGGGGAAGGCAGTGAGTTTAACTGCAGTGTTGGCTTAGAGAGAGTGGCCAGATTTGAGCAATTAAATTGGTTTTCTGGGGGTGGCTCTTAGGTACAATTGTAAGTAGGCTCAGCCTCTCCTTTGCAGTACAAGCTTCATAAGGGCAAGAGCCAAGATCATGGGCTTCATATATTAAATTGCTAATCCACAATGCTTTCAAGAATATCAGGAGTTCCTCAAGTGGGAAAGTTTAATATTTCTATGGATTTCCCAAGTCTCTCAATGGGGCTTTGCAAATAGCTTTATATTCTCTGCCCAAATACATCAGGATGGTCAAGGCATCACACTAGCCTCTACAAACCAAGTTCTTACTGTTGATTTAAGGTTCTATGTAATTATGGTGTTTGAATAAACTGACTGTACAGGTTAAATTATATAGCATGCTACAGAAAATATAGATTTTCCACCAAATAAAAGTCTCTTCCTTTGGTCTCACATAGAAGTTGAAGATTCAGTATATAGTCATTATCATCCTTTTCCCTTTTGTCTGGTTTATCTTAGTTCTAACCAAGTCCATTTTCTTCATATCTGTAATTAAAATCTGATCTCTTTTTATCTTCTTTTATTTTTGCTGTATGGACTAATGCTGACATTCATAGCTGCTGAACTCTGGCTCTGAGTCTCAGGTGTCACACAGATATCTGAAATTCCTGGGACTAACCAGGTTATACAGAAAGACCTCATCTCAGAATTTAGGAAAAAAAACATTAGAACTAATGGAGACATGTGGCTGTGGTGAGAGCTTACAAGAGAGGAATTTTTAGCATAAGATATCCCTAGTAACCTACACTCTCATATTCAGTTCTCAGAGTTTGCACATTATACTTAGTCCATATTAGTGAGATGTTACAATGTTTATCTTTTTGATTCTGGCTGATTTTACTCAACACACTGTTCTCAAGGTCCATTCACCTTCTTGCATATCTCACAACTTCATTTCTTCTTGGCACCACTCAATAATCCATAGAATGTATAAACCCAGTTTACCATTCCATTTGTTGGTTGATATACCCTTAGCTCACCTTCATCCTTTGCATGTTGTAAATACTGCCATGATAGTAACCAAAGTGCAATGCTCATTCTTGTACCTGCTCTCAGATCTTCCAAGTGTATACCCAATAACAGGGTTACAGGACCATATAGCACCCCATAATTAGCCTCCTGTGGAAGCACCACACTGCCCTCCAGATAGGCTACACCATTCTACTTCCCTACCAACAGAGAACAAGTACATCCTTCTCTCCAAATTTTCTCTTGCACTTGAATCCCTTTGTTTATTTTTAAATGGTTTTTTTCACACATCAACAATCCATTCTAAGTAAACATTCAAAGATTCCCACTATAGTCACATAGTTATGCATTCATCTCCACAACATTTGTGAGGACATTTCTTCTGCAAAGAAAGAGGAAAAGGAGAAAATTGTAGAAAAAAATACAAAAGATAGAAGAAAAAGCTAAAGTAAAATACAATAAGCTCAGACAACAAAACCACCATCAATTATTCCATATCACTCCCTTATAACTCCCTCTCATAAGCATTTAACTTTGGTATATTGCCTTATTTACAATTAATGGAAGCATCTTACAATGTTACCATTAACTATAGACTAGTCTGCATTGACTGTACTTTTCAATTTTTTTGTATTATCCAATTTTCAACACCTTGCAATTTTGACATTCATTTGTTCTTCCTCTTTTAAAAATTTTCTTATACTTGTACATTTAATCACTATCATTGACCACTCTAGATATCACTAAGTTTTACCATTCCAACCTTTATCTTCTATCTTTCCTTCTGGTGCCATACATGCCCCTAGATATTCTCTATACAACCATACTAACACTCATCTGTGCTCAGAGTACTTACAACACTTACAATGTTGTTCTACCCTCACACTATTATCCTATCCATTTCTGGATCTATACAAATCCTGTTTACTATTATGTACTCTTTCAGCATCAAATGCACAGTCTCTAATCTCTTTCTAACTCGTGATGGCCTGTGTTCTCTACTTTAATTCTCAAATTTCTCTCATCCTTATTTGTTCATATTACTGAGTCCATAGAGTACACTTCTTTTGTTTCTGGCTAATTTCCTTCAAAGTAATGTTTATAGTCTACCATTTTTACTTGTGGAATTTATATGTCATATATTATTTTATTTTCCCTCTCTCACTTTTAACCCTACTGATGGTCTTCATTTCTACTCTCTTTTCCAAAGCTCTCATTCCTGTCCTTTCCTGCTTGTTGTATTCCCTTTACTATTTCTTATAGAGCAGGTGTCCTGTTCAGAAACTGTCTTGGTGATGTGTGTCTGAAAATATTTTAAACTCTCCCTCATTTTGAAGGATAGTTTTTCCAGATATAGAATTCTTGGTTGTCAGATTTTCTCTTTCAGTATCTTAAATATATCTTACCACTGCTTTCTTACTTACATGGCTTCTACTGAGAAATCTGCATGTAGTCTTATACAGCTTCCTTTTTATGTGATGGATCACATTTCTCTTGCTGCTTTCAGAATTCTGCCTTCATCTTTAGCATTTGGTAATCTGATTGGAGTAGATCTATTCAGATCTGTTCAGTGTATGGTGTGCTGTGCTCCTTGGGTCTGCAATTTTATGTCTTTCATAATAAATTGGAAGTTTTCAGTGATTGTTTCCTCCATTATTGTTTCTGCCTCTTTTCCCTTCTCTTCTCCTTCTGCAACACTCATGATATGTACACTCATGTTCTTCATATTGTCATTCCATTCCCAGAAACATTGCATATATTTTCCATTCTTTCCTGTGTCTGTTGATTTTTGTGTAGTATTTTAGATATCCTGTCCTCTAGTTCCTGAATCCTTTCTTCTGGCTTTTCAAATCTTCTGTTGTATGTCTCCATTGGGTTTTCCATCTCTTCAGTATCATAGATTTCATTCCCTTACATTCTGCCTATTGTTTTTTCCCAACTTTTTAAAGCTCTTCCTTATGTTCACCCAGTGATTTCTATATGTCCTTCAATTATTTTGCAATATCTTCCCTCTCCTCATTGATTTGATTTTTGAATTGATTAAGCATATTCATTTGAAGATCTTTAATTAGTTGTTTCAAATCATGTATCTCATTAGAAGTGTAAGTTTGTTCCTTTGACTCGGCCATGTCTCCATTTTTTCTAGTGTGTCACAATTTTTTGTTGTCTAAGCATCTGGTTTCCTTGATTACCCCAATCAGATTTTCCCAGACCAGGCAGGCCCAAGTCTCAGTCAGCTGGCGTAATCAGTATTATGTTTCCCTGAGGATGAGACCCATAAAGTTGCCAGACTTTCTGTGAGGATTCTAGATACTGCATTTTCATACCCTGCCCAGCATGTAGTGCTTGTCAGCCCTCAGCTCCCCACTGGCATAAAGAAATGTGTTACTGTTAATTTTCATTAGACCCTCTCCCTACCAGGAACTGACAACTTCAGAAGCCAAGCATAAGCTTTTTCTGTTTTCTTCCCCAGACCCTAGGATCTAGTTCTCTGAGGGAGGGCAACCACTTGAGCTGGGCTCCACCTACTCCTTTTCCTGGGGAAGATAATCCCTTTAGGAATTTACCTCCATTTGACTTCTTCCTTTTCTTCTCTTTTTTTTTCATTTTTTATAAGAAATTTTATTTTGAGATAAATTCAAACTTACAGGAACAGTTGTAAAAACAGTACAAACCCCATACACAGAAATCCAGCATACCCCAAACCCCTCCCAAGATACCCCTATCTACCACTTTTAACATCCTGTCACACAACCATTTCTTTCTTTCTTTCCCTCCCTCCCTCCCTCCCTCTCTCCCTCCCTATCATCCATCATCTATTGCTGTCTTCTGAACATATGACTGCAAACTGCACACATCTTTGAAAAAACAATATAATTCACATATACATTTCCCATTAACAAGAACATTCTTTTATGCTATCCCATTGAATGCAGCTAAAAAGTTCAAGAAATTCATCCTTGATATGAAGCTTACATTCTATATTTCCTTTTTTTTCCCCTTATGTCCCATCTGTGTCCCTTTGAGCCTCCTTTCCTCTGACCTCAGATCCCATCCAGGATCATCCTTGGCATTTAATTGTCATCTATTTATACTGTCTTTTTTTTTTTAATTGTGGAAACATATATACAGCCTAAATCTTCCCATTCCACTCCTCCCTAGCATTGTATTAGTGGGATTTATCACATTTTGAATGTTGCAATGCTATCACCTTACCACTATCCATTTCAAGAAGTTTCCCTTCACCCAAACAGAAACTCTACACTCATTTCTAAACTCCCCATTGCCCCTTCTCCCACTTCTTGGAACCCCTACTCTAATTTTCATCTCTATGGTCATATTCTCTGATACTTTGTGTTTACCATGGGGCTTAAATTTAACATCTTAAATCAATAACAATCTTGTTTTTCTTTGATACCAACTTAACTTCATTATGGCACATAAACTATGTTCCTTTACTCCCTCATTCCCTCAGTTTTATGTAGTTCTTGTCAAAAATTGCATATTTTACATTGAGTCCAAAACCACTGGTTTATTATTACAGTTTATGTATTTTAGATACTGTAGGAAGTAAATAGTGGAGTTACAAATCAAAAATACAGTAGTATTGGTATTTATATTTACCATGTGATCCTTAGTGGTACCCTTTATTTCTTCATGTAGTTTCATTCAATTGTTCAGTTTCCCTTCCTTACAGCCTGCTCAACTCCCTTTAGCATTTCTTATAGGACTGATCTACTCTTGGTGAAGTCCCTCAGCTTTTTTCTCTGTTGGTAGGGCTCCCTTTAGTATCTGAAGTAGGGCAGGTCTTTTATTAGCAAAATCTCTCAGCATTTGTTTGTCTGTGAAAAATTTAAGCTCTCTCTCAAATTTGAAGGAGAGTTTTGCTGAATAAAGTGTTCTTGTTTGGAAATTTTTCTCTCTCCGAGTCTTAAATATGTCATGCCCCTCTCTTCTCACCTCCATGGTGGCTGCTGAGCAGTCACTACTTAGCCTTATGTTGTTTCCTTTGTATATGGTGAATTGCTTTCTCTTGCTGCTTTCCAAACTTGCTCCTTCTCTTCAGTAGTTGACAGTCTGATCAGAATATATCTTGGAGTGGGTTTATTTGAATTTATTCTATTTGGAGTTAACTGGACATTTATGCTTTGTGTATTTATATTGTGCAGAAGGTTTGGGAAGTTTTCCCCAATATTTTTTTTTGAATATTCTTTCTAGACATTTACCCTTCTTTTCCCCTTCTGGGACACCAATTAATCCTAAATTTGGATGTTTTATTTTATCTATCATATCCCTGAGATCCATTTTTATTTTTTTATTTTTCCCCATTCTTTCTTTTGTTCTTTCATTTTCTGTTCTGTGGTCCTCAAGGAAGCTGAGTTGTCCAACTTCCTATAATCTTGTATTATGAGTACCCAGATTCTTTTTAATTTGGCCAAGAGTTTCTTCTATTTTCATGAGATCTTCTTTTTTCTATTTAGTCTTGCAATTTCTTCTTTATGCTCTTCTAGGGTCTTCTTTATGTCCTTTATATCCTGTGCCATACTCTTCTTCATGTCCTTTATATCCTGTGACATGCTCTTGCTGCCTGTCTGTAATTATTTGATTAATTGTGCCAAGTACTGTGTGTCTTCTTATCTTTGATTTGGGTGTTTTGGTTTGGGTTCCCCATATCATTTGGTTTTATCATATGCTTTAAGATTTTCTGTTGCTTTTGGTCTCTTGGCATTTGCTTTACTTGATCCCTAATTTGACAGAACTCCAGCTTCATGGCAGACACTTTAACTAACCAGCAGATGGCATCCATGGGCCACCTATTCCCCTCAAGTGTGTTCTCCCCCACTTTGTCTTTGTGGTGTGTGAGGGTCTGATTCTTGTGGGGTCCAATTGGTGCACCAAGTTTGGGTATGTCACTGGTTCTGTCTGCCCTGAATGTGGGGTATGATTATGGGTGGTTAGGCAGGCAGGGAAGATTTAATAATCAAACCTCCCAAGTTTTCCTGGAGATTTAAGGCTGTTGCCAGAGCCTAAGCCTTCATTTAAGTCTTTCCACAGATTGTCTCTGCTGCTGACCCACAAGTCCTTGGTATTCACATAGGGTCCCTGGGATTTCTGAGTGGTTCTCCCTTCCCAGCTGTGCTCTTCCATGAACTCTGCTGAGGGAGGACTTGGCCACATCACTAGTGCACACAAGCCCACCAGGGAAGCCTTGGGTCACTGGGCCCACTTCAAAGATGGTTGAATGGGATGCATTAACTTACCCCTTTTTGCACAGCTCTGCCCTCCCAGCTCTGGGACAATCAGCCATGGGTGTATTAGAGGCCACTGTCCATGGCTGATATTGTGTCTTGTGTGTAGTGCTGTAGGAAAGTTTCCCCATCACACTGGGTTTCTTGGCACAGCTCTGGGCTGTAGGTCTGCCCAGACAGGAGTGTCCCCTGCCTGCTGGGGAGATGGCTGCAAGGAATGTGATTTTTTTCTCCTTTTGGCTCCCCTCTATTCCTCTGGTCTTGAGACAATCAGCAGTAGGTGTGGGAAGGGGTACACATGAAGGAGTATCCTCCATGCCAGACTCTGAAGCATTAGCCCAGCCTGCTCCCACTGTGCTTCACTGCATGACTCTTCCCATTGTATCTGCAGCCATTCCCAGGCTTTCTTTTAAAAAGAACTAGTCCATCACCAAACACCAGCCCACCATTTTCCCACACTGTGCTGTGGCCATGGGACTTTCATCTAACTAACTCACTCATTTCAGAATGCAAGCTCCTGGTTTCACCAAATGCATGTTCCCTGTGGATTTAGCAGACCCTGCCCAGCTGGTTCATCACTGGCAGTGATGTTCTGGGTCACTGTCTGGTTTTTATCTAGTATTTTTCATGGAGGCATTTTTTCCCCTGTCTCACCTAGCCACCAACTTACGTTCTCCCCCATCTCTATCTTAAATCCACCCTTGCCTAGGTCAGCTCTGACAATTGAAAATGCCTGAGGCTTCCTCTAATGAGCTACTTCAAATGAGAGAAAAAAAGTAAAAAAGTAAAGAAGTCCCCTTTTCAGGGCCAGTCCCCAGTCCCCCAGTTACCAGTCAAGAACCAGAATTGGTGTCTGGTTATCTGTGTGGCTTTTCTTGGCACACAGCTGATTTGAATTTGATTCTTTTATTTGTCATTATAAATGGAAGTTTTTCCTTGAGATTCTCTTCTGTGCACTCTCTACTGATGTACAGAAACGGAACAGTTTCTTTGGGTGAATTTTTTGTGCCCTGCCACTTTGCTGAATTTGTTCATTAACCCTCAGAATTTTGCAGTATACTTTTTGGGGTTACCTGTATCTAGGATCATGTCATCTGCTGAAAGTGAAATTTTCTTTGCCATTTCCACATTGGATGATTTTCATTTCTATTTTTAAGACCTTCTTTAATGTACATCCATTATAATTCAGGAAAGAATATTTTTATACTTGTATTATTAACCCCAGCCCATTGTCCATAAAAAAGGATTCACTTTGTTATACTCTCCCATTTTTATCTTCAGACTTTCATTCTATTAACATGCATGTTCTAACATATCCCCTTTCAGACACATTCCTATACCTACTAGAGAATTGTTAATTACACTCACAATAATATTTGACCATAACCACTATCCTTACTGAAAACTTTACAATCAACCTGTATGCAAACCAAAATCTCAACCTTGCAGGTTGTCTGTTGTTAAAGAGAGGGCATTAATTTGAAAGGAATGGGATCCTGAAAATTGCAAGGGGGATATATGGGGTGATAATGATGGCAGTGGGGACATTGAAACCCTAGAGTCTGCTGTGTTTTTGAGTCTTTACTAAATAAATCTGTAATGATCTGCCCTGAGGAAACAACTACCTGACCTCCAGCCTGCCCTGAGGAGACAGCAACTGGTCCTTCAGCCTGCCTTGAGGAATCTCCCATCCAACATCCATTGGAGATATTAATCCTACAGTGCTTGATATACCTGTTAACACCTACCCTGATGAAAAAGGAGATACTAATCCTGTTTCAGCATTTGAATCCTCAACATAATGCCTTGAGTTAATTGGCTTGAAAGACACGTCTAATTCTTTTCATGACCCATTCCCACTACCCCTCTGCATTAGTCAGGGCCCTCCAGGAAAACAGAACCAACAAGGGATAGCTGTAATTATGTGGTTTTATAAAAGTGTCTCAAATGTGTCCAAATTCCATAGGGCAGGTGGCAAGCTGGCTACTCTGATGAAGGTCCTTAATGAACTCTGCAGGAGTGGTTGACTGGCTGAAGAAGTGAAAGTTCTTTCTTCTCCCTTAAAATATTCAACTGACTGCATTAAATCCAACTGATTGGATTCTCTCATTGCAGAAGACACTTCCTCAGTTGTCCATTGTAATAAGGCACAGATGCAATCAGTTTATGATTTAATAAACCACATTTCTCATTTATTAACCAGCCATGAAATTATCCTTGCAGGTACAGGTCAGTGCATACTTGACCAGACAACTGGGTACCATTATGTAGCCAAGTTGACACATGGAACTAACCATCACCACCTCTTCCAGACCTATAACTAGATTAAGATCCAACAGGCCCCAAAAGTGAGGTACAAATTGTGACCCATGAAGATGTACACTATACTGTAAAAGAACTGCATGAGTTTTCCAGTTTATATAGCAGAAATTGGGGAAATATGTGTGGGAAGGATATTAAGAATGTGGGATAATGCTGGAATGAACATTTGTAGATATGGGCCCACCAAGCAGAGATCCTGGATTCAATATGGTAGCTTGAGGGGTTAGAAAGGGCTTTATCTGGGTGGTTGGTTGAAATATGGATCCAAAGGTGGCTTAAGTTACATGTGGTCAATATGCCAGAAATGTCATGGTATACTTTAGATAAGGGGATCCAAGGGCCTACAGAGATTGGAATGTTAGGATAGATTTATAATGTAAGGCCTACTCACCTGCCCCAGGAATGTGCAGAGGGGACACCTTTCACCAGAACTATGAGGAGTAAAGTTGTGAGACTACCTCCATCATCTCTGAAGAGCTCTGTAGTCACTCTTTTCTGAAGGGCAGATATTACTGTGGGAATTTCTGTCACTGAACTGGAATCATTAAACTCAGAGGGGATGATCAGATCCCAAGTTAGCAGAAGCCACATGGAAGCCCCTTATTTCCAAAGACAAGGAGGTCATGGCCACCATAATGGACAGAAGTCTCAAAACAGATAATAGTCTGACTTGCAGACACATGTGGTGTTGGCTAGTAGATCATGGGTTCCCTAGAAGGAAAATAGATGGATAGTCTATTAAATGCTTACTTGATCTGTATTATCAGAAGATATCTAGGTCAAGTGAATAAATCTAATTTAAATTACAAACTGAGAGATTTGTGGCCTCTTAATCAGTTCTCAGACTTGAGACAGTTTACTCTCAGACTCATAGCCCCTTGAATGAGGGGAAAGCTGGGTCTCCTTGGGGAGGGACCCAGTTACAATGTGACTGTTATCCACCTGTCAGAGTAGGGGCTTAGAGATGTCAGGAGCCTCATGGAGTTTTATCTCAGGTCCATCCCACATTGGGTCCAGATGGTCTCCAGACCCATTCTGTGGTTATTTCCACAGTTCTAGAGTGTGTATTTGGGATAGGCATACTCAGCCACTGCCAGAATCCCCACATTTTTCCCCTGACTTACGGAGTGAAAGACATTATGGTAGGAAAGGCCAAGTAAAAACCTCTAGAATGGCTCCTGCCTAGCAAAATAGTAAATCAGAAGCAGTAACAGATTCCTGGAAGTAATTCATATATTAGTGCAATTCTTTAGGACTTGAAGGATTCAGAGCTATTGATTTTCACCACATCCCCTTTCAACTCCCCTATTTCAACTCTCCCATCTTTGCAGAAAACACATGGGTCTTGGAGAAAGACAGTGAGTTATAATAAACTTAACCAGGTGGTGAGTACAAAAGCAGCTCCTGGTACCTGGTATTCAGCTATTGGTCTTGTAAATACCTTTACTTAATTGCTGTTAGAAAGGAATAGAAGAAACTGCTTGCTTTCAATTGGCAGAGCTAGCAGTATACCTTCACTGTGCTACCTCAGGGATACATCAACTCTCCAACCCTATGTCATAATTTTATCTGCAGGAAACTTGATCATTCTCCCCTCCCACAGGGCATAACCCTGGTCAATCATATTGATGATATCAGGTTGATTTAACCTAGTGAGCAAGAAGTAGCACCTACTCTAATCTTATTTGCAAGGCATTTGTGGCTCAGAGTATGGGAGATAAATCCAAGAAAATACAAGGGCCTTCCGTCTCAGTGAAATTTCTGAGATTCATTGGTAGTGGGCATGTCAGTGTGAAGGATAAGTGGCAACATCTATCCTTTCCTATTACCAAAATTGGGCACGATGCTTAGTTGACCTCCTTGGATTTGGGAGATAATATATTCCTCATTTAGTTGTGCTACTCTAGCCCATGTACTTATTGACCAGAAACGTTTCTACCTTGAGTGGGAACTGGAACAAGAGGAGGATTTACACCTGGCCCAGCATGTTGTGCAAGCTGCTCTGCCACTTCACTCATGTGATCCAGCAGATCCAATGGTATTGGAAGTGTCAGTGGCAAGTAGAGACACTGTCTGAAGACTTTGGCAGGGCCCTATATGATAATCACAATGCAGGCCCTTAGGATTTTGGAGCAAAGCCTTGCTATCCTCTGCAGGTAATTATTTTGGCCTGTTAGTTTGCCTTAATAGAGACTGAATGCTTAACCATGGGCCATCAAGTTAACAGGGGATCATATTTGCTTATCATGAGCTGGGTGTTATCTGACAACCAAGCTATAATGTTGGACAGGCACAGAAGTGCTTCACCAGAAAATAGAAGTGGTATTCAAGGGAGGACTCAAGCAGGTCCTGAAGGCATAAGTAAGTTAAATGAAGAAATGACCTATATGCTCATAGCCTCCACTCCTGCCACATTATCTTTTCTTTCCCAGACCAAAACTATGGCCTCTTTTAGAGTTCATTACTAGCAGTTTACTTAGGAGTAGAAAACTTGGACCTGATTTAAAGATGGTTCTGCATGATATGAAGTTATCACCTGATATTGGACAGCTACAGCACTGCAACCACTTTCTGGGATGTCCCTGAACGACAATCCTTCAAGTGGGCAGAACTTTGAGCAGTGCACCTGGTTGTTCATTTTGCTTAGAAGGAGAACTAGCCAGATGTACATCTGCATACTGATTGAAGGGCTGTTGCTAATGGTTTGGCTAGATAGTCAGGGACTTGGAAGGAACATGATTGATAATAGATGGCAAAGAGGTCTCTGGATAGACCTTTATGATTGGGCAAAAACGTGAAGATATTTGCATCCCATGAGCATGCTCACCAGAAGGTGATTTCAGCAGAGGAAGATTTCAATAATCAAGTGGATATGATGACACATTTTATGGATAGCAGTCAGCCTCTTTCCTCAGCCCATGCCACTGCTCAGTTGGTTCATAAAAAATGATAATTGTGGTAGGGATGAAGGTTTTGCATGGGATCAGCAACATGGATTTCCACTCACCAAGGTTGACTTGACTACAGGCACTTTTCAGTGCCCAATTTGCCAGCAGGGAGACAAACTAAGTCCCCATTATGGCACCATTCTCCAAGGTGAACAGCCTGCTACCTGTTGACAGGTTGGTTAAACTGCATCACTTCCATCATGGAAGGTGTAGCAATATCTAACTGGAATAGGCACATACTCCAGATGTGGGTTTGCCTTCCCTGCACACAATGCTTCTGAAAATACCATCATCCTTAGTCTTATAGAATGCCTTATCCACAATTTTGGCATCTCACATGGCATTGCTTCTGATCAGGGGTCCCACTTCATAGCAAATGTAGTGTGGGAATGGGCATACACTTATAGAATTCTCTTGTCCTACAACATTCCTTGTCATCCTGAAGCAGCTGGATTGATAGAATGATTAAGCCTCATAATCATGATTAAGCCTCAATTATGGCACAAACTAGGTGATAACACCTTGCATGGCTGGGGTAATTATCTCCAGGATGCTAGTGTGTATTCTAAATAAACATCCAACATAAGGAACTGTCTCACCCATACTGGGATTCATGGGTCCAGGAATCAAGGGGTGAAAATGGGAGTTGCATCACTCATTATTACCCCTAGTGATCCAGTAGAAAACTTTTGATTTCTGCTCTGCTGGTCTATAAGTCTTAGTTCCAAAAGAAGGAGGGCTTCCACCAGAAAACACATTGATTCCATTGAACTGGACATTAAGATGGCCATGTACCCACTTTGGGCTTCTTATGCCTCTGAATCACCAAGCAATGAAGGGGATTGCTGTACTGGATAGGGTGATTGATCCTGACTCTTAAAGAGAAATAGTGTTGCAACTACACAATGGAGGCAAAGAAGTGTTTGCCTGGAATACAGTTGATCCCCCAGGGCATCTCTTAGTACCACCATGCCCTGTGATTTCATCAGTGAAAAGCTGCAACAATCCAACCAAGGCAGGGCTACCATTGGCCCAGAAAGTTCTGGAATGAAGATTTGGTTCGCCCTACCAGGCATAGAACAACAGCCTTTTGAGGTGCTTGCTGAGGGTAAAAGGGACATGGAATGTGTAGTGGAAGAAGGTACTGATAAATATGAACCACAAACATGTGACCAGTTACAGAATTGTGAGTTGTAATGATATGACTATTTCTTTCTTGTTTTGTTATGAGTACATTTGTATATGTATGTAAAGCAAATATCTTTGTTTTCTTCTCTATCTTATCCCCTTATCTGGCACAAGTTGTACTGTTCATTTCATAATGTTTGAGTTGTAGGATATCAAGTTTAAGAGTGTATATAACCCAAGGATGTGCACCCTACTCTGGAGAGATATAGTGCATTCCCTGTTGTACACAGGACAGTTGAGTATTGTTAGGTAAAAATATGTCTGTTGTTTTTTATTTAGAGATCAAGTATGGTTTAAGGAGATACATATAATTGCCAAGGGGTGGAATTTGATCATTAGGTTTCATAGATCAACTTGGCCAGGTATTGGTCCCCAGTGGTCTGGTCAAACAAGCCCAAGCCTGTTACTGTGAGGACATTCCATAGATTTAAGTTGATTGCATTTAAGTTGATTATATTTCCAACAAACTAAGGAGGATCTCTTCAGCAAAGAGAAATATTTTCATCCAATCAGTTGAAGGTTCTAAAAATAGAAGTGATGTCTTCAGCAGTCAGAAGGGAGAATTTTCATGTCTACTTCAGCCAGCCAACTTCTTCTGGGGAATTCATTGAAAACTGTCATTGTAGTTGTCAGCCTGCAGCCTGCCTTATGGAATTTGGACATGTGCATCCTCACAATTGTGTGAGACACTTTGACAAAATCTCCTAATATTTGCAGATACCTCCTATTGTTTCTGTTTCCCTGGAGAATGCTGGCTAATACAGTCTTTAACCCACTGGTTAAGAGTATGTTTTTAATTTCCACATATTTATGGATTTTACATTTCTCTATCTGTTGTTGGGAGTTCAGCAGTGAACAGGGTCAGGTCTCATCCCATAACAGAGTCATTTCCATTGGAAAAGACTTAATATTGAAATCTTTTATGCTTGGAAAAAGATGAAAATAAAATTAAGTACTTCAAAAACTTTAGAGAGTCTATATACAGATGGATAAACTTCCAAACTTAGAATAAAAAACAAAATATTCAAAATGTATTCCCCTTTGTTTGCCTCCTACTTTCTGTCCTGCACAACACAAACACCTTTTATAAGTTAAACTAGATGATTACATGAAAGCTAATGAATATACTTTAAAGTAACATTTCATATTTCAAAGCAAACCATATTGTACAACGTGAATTAAAAGAAATTCCTGAATGATCCATTTGTGTGACTCTTTTTGGTGCTATTGACAAATACATGGTTTGAATATTTTGTTTCTGTGGGGTTTTTGATTTGGATTAAAATATCTGCTTTAGAAAATTTACCAAAAGTAGAATTAATGAGGGGTTTTTGAATTCTATTTTTAGAGGGGTGATGGTTCCAAGTCACACTGCTCACAGTAATGGATGCTATTTTCACTGATCCTGATTGAAGGGGTCCCAGGGACACTTGAATATCAACTTTTGATTCAGAAGACAATGCTTCCTGTTGCTTAGGCTTCTTAAACAATTGATGATAGTAGGTCTTGTGCTACAGTTCCTCCTTGAAAGTTAAAAAATGTAGACAGCATTTGGGACACTGGTGAACATTCTTTTCTCAGTGCTCTCTACAATGACAAATGTATGGTGAGGTCATTTTTTAAAATTTTAGAAAAAAAAGGACAAATCAAATTTTTTGAATTTCGTGGCATATTCTAAAATGTGTTTCCACATCAGCAATGTCTGATGATCTACAATTGCAAGCCTGTCAAATGTAAGGTTTTTCACCAAGTTTGTGACTGTCCTTCATGTGTTGAAAGAGAACCTGGTCTGTTTCAAATGACAATTCACAGATTTTACAGAGAGTGGAGGGTTCCTGTGGGTGTGCACACTTTCAATATGGCACTGTAGCTGGAAAGGAGGGGGGAAATGTCTGTCGGCTATGCTGGCAGATGTTGTGCCTTTCCCAGCTGTCACCTCTTTGCTTAATGTGGTTCATAAAATTAATATTTTTAGTACTTTAAAGCAGCTTAGGAATTTAAGGATTGTTTCAGTCTTCTGCTCTGGCTGCCCATTTTCTTTATGTTGTTCATAGTAAAAGTCATGAAGTAACACAATCATGCTTCCTTTATTGGAATCAGCAGCTTCTTGTCCTGCTATATTTGTACAATTTATTTTGCCAGTTCTCCATTTTCCCTGACTGGATTTATAGGCTTGAAATTGTCCTTTGCAAAACATTGTAAAAAATGCTCCGTTCTGAACATAGTTTAACAAGGTATGATAATCTTTGGAGGGTATATTTTGCTGATTGTTTTTTGTATGAAATATACCCAAGGGCAACAAAGCTAAGAATGTCCATCACTGAGTTCAGGTTTTTTGGGGTTAATGATATTTACTTCAGAATTGGGGAGTAACTTTGATATACAAGGATTTTCATCTATACAGTCTACAGAAAGTGCTGCTCTTCCTGGATGTTGCAATGAACTCACAGGAGAAAATAACCCTGAAGTTATTAGGCATGACTTGTGGTGAATTAATTTTATAATCAGGTTCAGACAAAGCATCAATAATAATGGGACTACCTGTTGCTCTCAATTCAGATTGAGAAACTGGCAAGATGGCTATTCTTGATGTAAGTGTCATAGGACCTATAGCCTGCAATGCATGACAAATACCTTGTCAGAGGTGACCATACTATTTTCTCCTTGAATTAGACCTGTGGTGACTCTGTTAAAAATGTTTGAAACAACTGGTTTTGAATTTGAAGTGAGCCCAAAAATATCAGCACAGCATCTTCATTTACATGTTCACCCCAACAAAGATCATCTCAGGGTCTTCACCATCCACTTGTTTTGTTTCTTTCTCATTTTTCTGTGGTTCTGGCTCTTGTACACAATACCAGTGCTTCCTTTACATAAAATGTAACCTCAAGTGTGCACTAATACTTCTAAATAAATTGAGATATTTCAGGCAGAAGGTCACATCTGGTCTATATCTGTGGTGATCCTGGAACTCCCAGTGGCACACAAGCATTATGACATTATCCAGGCAAAGTCCCTAATGTCTGATTTTTATGGTATTACTGTAACTACCCTGGATCTCTTTTAGCTAATACTTGCATGTTATTTTTTTTATCCATTCACTTTCAACATACTTTTACCTTTAAATTTAAGGTGAGTCTCTTGCAGACAGCATATACTTGAGTCAATTTTTTATGGCCAACTGATTTTTTTTTTTGCATTTTTATTGTGAAATATAATACATATACTAGAAAATGGTAACTTTCAAAGTAAAATTAAACAGGAATTTAAATTGCAAATTTCAAAGAATTGTATGGGTTACTGTTCTACAATTTCAGTTATTTCCTTCTAGCTGTTCTAATACACTAGAGACTAAAAAATATATTTATATGACCCAGTATTCATGGTCATTTGTTAAATCCTATTTTGTCTCTTGCTACCTCTCCCTCTCATTGGACCACTATTTCAATCTTTAGGGATATGTGGGCACTGACCGCCCAAATTTTTTCATATTGTAAAGGGGTGTCAATAGTATGGGGAAGGGGGTGCATCAGGTTGATGTTTTTGAAGAAGCTTTTACCTCTGGTTGTGGGGACATATCTGGCATAGAAATACTCTGGAGGATTTAAATTTCTGAGAAATAAACCTAGTGAGTGAAATTTTAAAGAGTCTCACATAGGGACCTGTGTATTGTTAGAATTTTTAGGAGTAATGTTGATTTGGGCTTAGCATATTGCAGCCATTTGAAATATTTAGCTGATGATTGCACCATAGTAACCTCTAGGAACAAACTCTGAACTCTATTTTAAATATCTTAACCACTGAACCCTTCTTCTGTAAACTTTCTTTCCCCCCATTTGGGCAAGAAGACATTCTCAGTCTCTTGATGTCTGGGTCAGGCTCCTTCCTGGGAGTCATATCCCACATTGCCAGGAAGATTCACTCCCCTGGGAGTCATGTCCCATGTAGCAGGGTGGATAATGAATTTCTTTGCCGAGTTGGACTTAGAGAGAGAAAGGCTACACATAGGCAACAAAACAGCCTCTCTGGAAGTGACTGTTAGAAATAATTATAGGTAGAATTAGCCTTCACTTTACAACCATAAGTTTCACAACAGCAAACCTCAAGATCAAAGGTTTGATTTATTAAATAGGGGGTTCCTAATTTTACAGAGGATATATTCTGTCCAAGATAAACAATGTTTCACATTATCTTCACTGCTGTTCAATTATCACTCTCACTTTTAAAAAATTATCATAACCCAAAACATCCCAAAGCTCTTATTACACCCTAATTATTTATTCCTAGTATTAATGTGGTTCTAGTAAGTTATTCCTATTAAATATAGTACATAGTATGTCATGGCTTGTTTTCCCGTTATACCACTATGTTGTTCACTCTGTACCAGTGTCATACCTTATAAGCACATCGTGCAATCACTTATTTATATTTGTAGTGCTTATCTGTGGGATACATGACATTAAACAACCCATTTCAATCATGTTCACCTTAAATACAGCACTGATACTTTTAATCCCATTAATGAGATTTTGTCACCCCTGTCCTTTTCATCTCTTTAAGTTCAACCTCAATAATAGGTCTGTATATGTTTGGTGATCATTCTCCTTCTCTAGCTTCTGTCTATATCTGGGTCCTCTATATTCTACATTTGAAGACACTGTTTTTACATTATACAAAAAGTTCATATTAGTGGTAGTATGCAATGTCTTTCCCTTTATGCCAGAATTATGTTGTCAGGCTTCATCCATTTTTTTTCACATATTTCAAGACTTAATTCCTTCTTACTTCTGAATAGTATTCCATCATATGTATACACCTTTTATTTATCCACTCATCTGTTGAAGGAACTTGGATTGTTTCCATCTTTTGTCAATTGTGAAAAGGCCACTAAAACATCAGTGTGAAATGTCTGTTTGTGTCACTTCTTTTAGATCTTCTAGGTATATACAGAGTACTGAAATTGAAGGATCATAGGGTAACTTAACATTTAGTTTTCTGAGGAACTGCCAAACTGTCTTTCACAGCATCTGTAAAATTATACATTCCCACCAGAAGTGGAAAAGAGATCCAACTTCTCCACGTCCTTTCCATCATTTGTAGTTCCCTGTTTGTTTGATGGCAGCCATTCTTATTCATGTGAGATGATAACTCATTGTGGTTTTGATTTGCATTTCCCTAATTGCTATTAAGATGATTATTTTTTTCATGTGAATTTTAGCCATTTGTGTTTCCTCTTTGGAAAAATTTATTTTCATATCACTTTTCCTTTGATAATTGGGATGTTTGGACATTTGTTGTTGTGTTGTAGGATTTCTTTATGTATGCGCTGGATATCAGTCTCTTATCAGATATATGGTTATAAAATTTTTCTTCCATTGAGTTGTTTGCCTCATTGCCTTTTTGACAAAATCCTTTGAGCACACAAGCTTTTGATTTTGAGGAGTAAATATCTTTTTTTCTTGTGCTTTAGGATTAAATTCTGATTAGCTACCTCTTATAATAATTGTATTGAGTATGTGCCAGTTTGAATGTATTATGACCCCCAAATGCCATTATCTCTGATGTAATCTTGTGTGTGCAGACCTATCAGTGTTTATTAGATTGTAATTCTTTGAGTGATTCCATGGAAATGTGCCCCACCCAAATGTAGGTGATAATCCTGATGAGATAAATTCCATGAAGGTGTGGCCCTGTACATTCAGGGTGGGCCTTGTTCAGTGGAGCCATATAAATGAGCTGACAAACAGAAGGAACTCAGTGCAGCTGTAAGTGACATTATGAAGAGGAGCTACAGCCAAGAGGGACACTTTGAAGAAACCACAGGAGCTGTAGATGAGAGACAGTTTGAAGTTGGCCATTGAAAGCAGACTCTTGCTCCAGAGAAGCTGAGAGAGGACAAATATCCCAAGTGCAACTAAGAGTGACTGAGGAACTGCAGCCTAGAGAGGAACATCCTGGGAGAAAGCCATTTTGAAACCAGAACTTTGGAGCAGATGCCAGCCATATGCCTTCCCAGCTAACAGAGGTTTTCCAGATGCTACTGGCCATCTTCCAGTGAAGGTACCCAATTGCTGGTGTGTTACCTTGAACACTTTATGGCCTTAAGACTGTAACTGTGTAACCAAATAAACTGCCTTTTATAAAAGCTGATCTGTCTCTGGTGTTTTGCATTCTGGGAGCATTAGCAAACTAGAACAGATTTTGGTACCAGAAGTCGGGTGCTGGTGCTGCTGAGTTTGCAAATACCAAACATGTTGGAATGGCTTTTTAAATGGATAAGGAGAAGTGTCTGGAAGAATTGTGAGGAGATTTATAGAAAAGGCCTAAACTGCTTTGAAGAGACCATTTGTGGAAATATGGATGCTAAAGTTACTTCTGATGAGCCCTTTATCAGGAATGATGAATGTGTTATTGCAAACTGGAAGAAAGGTGATCCTTGTTTTAAAGTGGCAGGGAATTTAGCAAAATTGCATACTGGTGTCAGATGGAAGGAAGAATTTGAAAGTGACAACCTGGAATACTTAGCTGAGGAGATCTCCAGACTACAAGTGGAGGATGTACCCTGGCTTCTCCCTGCAGCTTATAGTAAAATCCAAGTGGAGAGGGATAAACTGAGAACTGAATTCTTGGGTTCAAAGAAACCAGAAGCTAATGGCTTGGAAAATTCCAGGCTTCCAGTGGGTGGAATCCCAAAAGCTACAGCCCAACATGAAGATGTCACCAGAAATGGAACCCAGCTGCCATTTCAGTACAAGCCAAGATTGGAAAAGGAGTTAAGCAGAAATGATTTGTGGAAAGTCCTATTGTCCGATGGCTTTGACCCATGTGCTTCAAGCAAAGCCAACAGAATTTTTGTGAGATCTTTATAGACAGAGCCATTCTGGTCTGGACTGGAGGAGACAGACAAGGAACAAATTGAAGGAAAAATTTCTTTAAAGACATATCCATGGAGCTTGAGGTCTGGAGTCAACAGGTCTCAGGTTGGGAGAGCAGAGCAGCCCACATGCAGTGAAAGGGTGAGTTTGCCCTGGAGGTCAAGGGCAGGCCTTCTGCCTCCATGCTCAGGAAGTGTTCTGCCATCCCAAGCCCCAAAGAGGGTGGAGCACATTCCCAGGGAACTGGAGATAGCCTGGCTGCCACCACTGTTCTGAAGGAATTGAGCATGTGCCCCAGAGATGGAAGGGAATCTGGGAGCTGCCCTGATATTTGAGGAGGATGGGGTCAAGAAGGTGTTCTCCCCAATGTGTGGATATGTTGGAGAACTCATCCCAGTGTTTGGAGAGGAAAGGGCTGCTGAAAAGGCCCTTAGGAAAGGTTAGACTCCTGCTCTCTCAAGCCCCAAGGATGCAACATTGTTCTGTATGTGACTCTCAGACATTGACATCTAATGGAGTTTGTTCTGCAGGTTTTAGGAACTGTTTTGGTCCTGTTAACCTTGTTTTCCTTTCAGTTTCTCTTTATGGGAATGGGAATGTTTATCCTATGAATGTCCCTCCTTTGTATATTGGAAGCACATAACTTGTTCTAAGTTCACAGATCCACAGCTAAAGGAAAATTATGCCTTAGGACTATAATTGATTTTGATGGAATCTTATACTTAACTATTGTTACTGAAATGATTTAAGTTTCTGTGATATTGTGGGATGAATGTATTTTGTATATGGAAAGATAATGTCATTTTGGGGTACAGGGGGTGGAATGTGCCAGTTTGAATGTTTTATGTCACCCCAAACCCCATTATCTTTGATGCAATCTTGTGTGGGCAGACCTATCAGTGTTAGATTGTAATTCTTTGAGTGATTCCATGGAAATGTGCCCAACCCAACTGTAGGTGATAACCCTGATGAGATAATTCCCATGGAGGCATGGCCCCCTGATTCAGGTTGGGCCTTGTTCAGGGGAGGCATATAAATGAGCTGACAAACAGAAGGAACTCAGTGCAGCTGTAAGTGACATTATGAAGAGGAGCTACAGCCAAGAGGGACACTTTGAAGAAACCACAGGAGCTGCAGATGAGAGTTTGAAGATGACTGTTGAAAGCACACTCTTGCTCCAGAGAAGCTGAGAGAGGACAAATATCCCAAGTTCAACTAAGAGTAACATTTTTGAGGAACTGCAGCCTAGAGAGGAACATCCTGGAAGAAAGCCATTTTGAAACCAGAACTTTGGAGCAGATGCCAGCCACATGCCTTCCCAGGTAACAGAGGTTTTCTGGACATCATTGGCCAGCCTCCAGTGAAGGTACCCAATTGCTGATGTGTTACCTTGGACACTTTATGGCCTTAAGGCTGTAACTGTGTAACCAAATAAACCCCCTTTTATAAAAACTGATCCATCTCTGGTGTTTTGCATTCCAGCAGCATTAGCAAACTAGAACAAGGATGTTTCCCTATGATATCTTCTAAGGGTTTTATTGTACTGGCTCTTATATTTAGGTCTTTGATCCAACTTGAATTAATTTTATAGGATGTGAGGTATGGGTTATCTTTCATTCTTTTGGATATGTATATCCAGTTCTCCTAGCCTCATTTGTGGAAGAGACTACTCTGTCCCAGTTCAATGGATTTGGGAGGCTTGTCAAAAATCAGTTGACCAAAAACCTGGGTGCCTATTTCTTATTTCAAGATTTTATTCCATTATCAATATGTCTATCTCTGTGCTAGTTCCATACTCTTTTGGTTACTGTGGATTTCAAGTCAGGAAATATAAATCTTTCCACTTAATTCTTCTTTTTTAGATTTCTTTTTTTTTTCAATTCAAGTTCCCTCTCTCTTCCAAATAAATTTGATAACTAATTTTCCAAGTCTGCAAAGTAGGTTGTTTGAATTTTTACTGGATTGCACTGAATCAGTAAATCAATTTGTGTAGAATTGACATCTTAATGATGTTTACCTTCCTATCCATGAACATGGGATATCTTCCCACCTATATAAGCCCTCTGTGGTCTCTTTTAATAAAGTTTTGTAATTTTCTGTATAGAGGTTCTGTAAATCCTTGGTTAAGTTTCTTCCTAGGTACTTGATTCTTCTGTGAATGGAATGTTTTTTGTTGATTGTCTATTGAGTTAGATCATTACTAGTATAAAGGAACATTACTGATTTTTGAACATTAATCTTATATCCCTCACATTCTGCTGAGTTTATTAGCTCAAGCATCTATGTTGTCAATTTCTCAGAATTCTCCAAATATACATTCATAACATCTAAAATTAAAGTTTTACTTCCTCCTCTCCAATTGGGATGCATCTATTTCTTTTACTTGCTGGATTGTTCTGGTTGGAACTTCTAGCACAATGTTGAATAGTAGTGGTGACATTGTGCATCCTTATCTCATTCCCAATCTTAAGGGAAGGATTTCATTCTCTCACCATTGAGGACCATGTTGCCTTTGGGTTTTTCGCATGTGCCCATTATCCTGTTGAAGAAATTTCCTTCAATTCTGACATTTTGAATATTTTTTTAATCAAAAAAGGATGCTGAATTTTGCCAAATGCTTCTGCAGCATCTATCAACTTATCATTTGTTTTCTCCCTTTCAGTTTGTTTATGTATTGTATTTCTTTGACTGATTTTTTTATGTTGAACCACCTTTGTGTACCTGGAATGAGCCCCACTTGGTTGTGGTGTATAATTTCTTTAATGTGCCTTTGGATTCAACTTGCAATATTTTGTTGAGAATTTTTATGTCTATATTCATTAGGGTGCTTGACCAGTTTTCTTTTCTTGTAGTACCTTTATCTGGTTTTGGTGATAGAGTGATGTTAACTTCATAAAATTAATTAGGTACCAATCTTTCTTCAATATTTTGAAAGAATTTGAGCATGAATCATGCCACTTCTTTTTTGTGTGTTTTGTAAAATTCCCTGTAAACACATCTGACCCTTGGTTTATATTTGTAAGAAGATGCTTGATAACTCACTGGATCTCTTGTGATATGTTAATTGAGGTCTCCTATTTCTTCTCAGGTCAGTCCAGGTTTGTTTCAAGGGAACTGTCCATTTCTTCCAAGTTGTCTAGATTGTGGGCATACAGTTGTTCATAGTATCCCCTTATGATTTTTAAAAATTTCTTTGAGATCCATAATAATGACTGCTCTCTCATTTCTGACTTTGTTTATTTGGATCTTCTTTCTTTTGTCTCAGACAGTCTAGTAAGGGTTTGTCAATTTTATTGATCTCAAAGAACCAGCTTTTAGTTTTATTTATTCCCTCTATTGTTTTTTGTTCTCCAGATCATTTATTTCTGCTTATATCTTTATTTCTTTTCTTCTACTTGCATTAGTGTTAACTTGCTCTTCATTCCCTAGTTTATTCTTTTGTTTAGTTAGGCCTTTGGTTTTAGCTCCAACTTCCTTTTGTATGTATGCATTTTGGGGTTTTAAATATCCCACTCAGGACCTCCTTCACTACATCCCATAGGTTTCATATGTTATGTTCTCATTTGCATTTTTCCAGTTATTTACTGATTTCTTTTGCAATTTCTTTTTTTACCCACTGATTGTTTAAGAGTGTGTTGTTTAAACCCCAATATGTATTTTTACTTGCAATTTTATTGAGGTATAATCACATACCATACTATCATCCAAAGTGTACAATCAATTGTTCACAGTATCATCATATATTTGAGTATGCATCACCAGCATTAATTTTTGAAGATTTTCATTACTCCAAAAAATATTAAAAATTAAAATTAAAATAAGAATAAAAGTAAAAGTAAAAAGAACATCCCAAACAACCCATGCTCCCCTAAACTCCCCAATTATTCATTCAATTTTGGTGCCCATTTTTCTACTCATCTGTCCATACAGTGTGTAAAGGGAATGTGAGCCACAAGGATTTGTACAATCACACAATCACACTATATGAGATCTAAAGTTATACAATTTTCTTCAATAAACAAGGTTACTGGGTTGTAGTTCAACAGTTTCAGGTATTTCCCTCTAGTTATTCTAATACACTAAAAACTATAAAGGCATATCTCTGTAATGCATAAGAATAATCCCCAGTATGACCTCTTGACATCATTTGATATCTTTCAGCCCTGGAAACTTTACTTGGTTTCATTTATCTTCCCCTTTTGAGTGAAGAAACCTTTTTCAATCCCATGATTCCTCATATTTGAAGGACAATTTTGCCAGATACAGGATTCTTGCTTGGTAGTTTTTCTCTTTCAGTATCTTAAATATATCACTGCACATCTTTCTGGCCTCCATGGTTTCTATTGAGAAATCCACATATAGTCTTATCAAGCTTCCTTTGTATGTGATTTATGTGTGTATCAATTTTATTTTAGTGTTTTCAGGATTCTCTCTTTATATTTGTCATTTCATAATCTTATTATTAAGTGTTTTGACCTAGGTCTATTCAGATCTATTCTGTTTGGGGTATGATGTGCTTCTTGGATCCCTAATTTTATGTCTTTCATAAGAGATGGGAATTTTTCATTATTTCCCCTATTATTGCTTCTGCCCCTGTTCCCTTCTCTTCTTCTTCTTCTGGGACACCCATGACATGTACATTCCTGCATTTCATGTTGTCATTCAATTCCCAGAGATGTTGTTCATATTTTTCCATTGTTTTCTCTATCTATTATTTGGTATGTAGGCTTTCAGTTCTCTGGTTCTCCAGTTCCTGAATGTTTTCTTCTGTCTCTTGAGATCTGCTTTTGTATGTCTCCATTGTGTCTTTCATCTCTTGTGTTGTGCCTGTCATTTCCATAGATTCTGCCAGTTGTTTTTTTTTTTTTTTTTTTTTTTTTGGACTTCCATTTTCCACCTTATGTATATCCAGTGTTTTCATTATATGCTTCATCTCTTTTGTCAGATCCAGTCTTATCCCCAGGAGTCATGTCCCATGTTGCATGGGAGATTTACACCTTAACTGTATATATTTTTGAAAGTTCTTGTTCTTTGGTGGTTATTGATTTCAAATTGCATTCCATTATGGTAAGAGAATGTGGTTTGGATGATTTCAGTCATTTTAAATTGAGACTTGTTTTTGCCCCATCTTTGACCTGTCCTGGAGAAAATTTCATGAGCACTAGAGAAAATGCATATACTGTTGTTTTGAATGCAATCATATATTTCTTTATATATATATACATATATATTAAGAGTAATTCATTTACCATATTGATTTTGCATTTAAAACCTATTTCATCTGATGTTTCTATGGCTACCCCTGTTTTCTTTGGTTACAGTTTCTGTGGAATATTTTTTTCCATCCTTTCACTTTCAATCTCTTTGTGCCACTAGGTCTAAGATGAGTCTCTTGTAAACAGCACATCAATGAATCATACTTTTTAATCCATTTAGTCAGTCTATATCTTTTAATTGGAGAGTTTAATCCATTCTGCTTCAAATTCATTACTGTGAAAGCAGTTCTTGAACTAACCATCTTATTCATTTTTAATTCTGTTTTTCCCTCCTCTCTCTCTTTTCCTTTAAGTTATGCTTTCTAATACTCTTATGTTGTGTACATTTCTCCAGATCTCTCTCTCCTGACTTTTTTCTCAGTGGGCAGAGCTCCATTTAGTATTTCTTGCAGGGCAGGTCTATTGTCAACAAATTCTCTCAGCATGTGTTTGTGAAAATTTTAAACTCTCCCTCACTTTTAAAGTACAGCTTTGCTATATAATGTATTCTTTGCTAGAATTTTTGCTTTTTCAGAATATTAAATATGTCATACCTCTGCCTTCTCACCTCCATGGTGCCTGTTCAGTAGCACTACTTAGTTTTACATGGTTTCCCTTTTATGTGTTGAATCATTTCTGTCTTGATTTCAGGACTTTCTCCTTCTCTTCAAAATTTGACAATCTGATTAATATATGCCTTAGAGTGGTTCTATTTGGATTTGTTCTATTTGGAGTTTGTTGGGCTTCTTCTTTGTATATTTACATCTTTTGTAAAGTGGGAAGAGTTACCTAATTTTATCCTCAAATACTCCTTCTAGCGCTTTACTTTTATCTTCTCCTTCTGGGACACCAATTATTGTAATTGTGGACTTCATTTTTGTCCAATCATATTTTTCTGGGGTGAATCATGTGTTACTGGGATAATGGGGTCTTCTAAGGGTGGAAAGCCTGGAGGAAGGGTGACAGGAATCCCAGGAAATGAGGTGACTGGGGTACTTAGCAAAGTCCCAGGCTTTACCCCAGAGGTGGCCTCTTCCATAGTGGCTGGAGTCAAGTCCCCAAGTGAATAATCACCTCCTGCGGAGGCAGAATCTACAGGAGAGTGAACCATCACAGTCAGTAACCTCCAAGGGGATGCTTTTACTGCTTGAAGAGCCTGATATGCAGCATCTGTAGCCTTCCTCTTTACTTCAGCCTCTTCTTCCTCCAATTTCTTTTTCATTGCAATGTCATTGCAAAGCTCATCCAGTCTGCTATCCATGTGCCCAGCTTGAATTTGTTCTGCATCTCTTTTCAGTCATCTATATTTTTCCTGGGTTTCCTTTATTACTTTCTTTAATTCCTCAACTGGTTCAGCCATCAGTTTCTGAACAATGACATCTTCAACAGTTTCCACAGCTTCCCCTTTTTCACTGCATTTCCATTTTGGGGTCTCAGTGGTCTCTTGAAGTTCTGAGTATTGAGAAGAACAATGTTTTTGAGAGAAACAGTCTGGAGGTTGGCCAGGTTCTGCAAAAGGCTTGATTGCTCTGTTAACTGATATCAAATTTTGATCTCCACTCCTCATGACAGAAGATGTCAAACACAGGTTTTCCTGGATAGACCATGGCTCTGTGGGGCCAGTACTCAGCAGTTCATTTGCCCATTCCTGTTGCCATCTTGGCCCTGAAGTCTCTCTCCCTCATTGTTGAAAGAAAGTTTCACCTGATATGTAATTCTTGGTTGGCAACAGTTTTCTTAAAGCACAATACGTATTTCAACCCACTGTCTTCCTTCCTTCATTATTTCTGATGAGAAATCAGCACTCAACCTTATTGGGGCTTGTTTGTATATAACTCATTGCTTTTTTCTCAGAGCATTTAGAAGTCTCTCCTTGTACTTTGTGTTCAATAATATGATCAATAAATGAAAGGGTTCATTTTTCTTAATGCTTCTGATGTTTGGTGTTTCTGAGCTTGTTGGGTGTGTATATTCATACCTTTTATTAAGCTTGGGAAGTTCTCTGTCATTGTTTCTTTGACTATTCCATCTTCCCCTTTCTTTCCTCTCCTTTTGGAACTCCTGTAATGCATACATTTGTACATTTGAAGATCTCTTAAGATATTTTCATTTTTCATAATTCTTATAATTGTTGCACAACCCTATTCATTTCAATTGTCTTGTCCTTGTGTTCAGATTCTTTCTTTGGCCAGCACCAATCTGCCCTTGAAACCTTTCTGGACACTTTTTATTTTTGTTATTATGGTCTTTGACTCCAGTAGTTCTGTTGATTCCTTTTAAAATTTCTGCATCTTTACTAAGATTCTCATTTGCTCATTCATTGTTTCCCTTATATCCTTCAGTTCTTTCTCTGTATTTTCCTTCATCTTGAGCATTTTAAGATCATTTTTAAAGGATTTATTTGGCATGTCCACATTCTGGCATTCTTCACTGTTGGTTGCTGAATTTTTATCCTTTTCCTTTGGACGAGCCATTTCCTGTTTCATTGTTTGTCTAACAATCATTGCACATTGTGCATTTTAATATGTTAATTCTGGTATTTATTCCCTGAAGATTTATATTTCTTGGTTTTGCAACCAGCTGGTGATAAGAGAGAGATTTTATTGAGCATCATCCCCCTTCAGGGATGCCTACAGAAAATGAATGTAGGGTGCATGTTTCCCCTTGTCATTCTGTGCCTGTGTCTGCTCCTGCACTTTTTCTTCTTAGTTGTTTTTGAGATTCCCTATTTTCAGGAGTTTGTCCCTTATTTCCCAGAAGATAGACATCATGCTCATGGGTGTTTGAAGACCACAAGCCATTGCTCCTGTATCACTGCCTTTATAATTCTTGAATGTTTTTTATTGCCTGAAGCTGTTATTGCCTGAGGGGTAAATTATGAGTTGAGGGATGTCATGAAGAGGGCTTTCACAAGTCTGTCTCTTCTGCTGAATCAGGGCCAGTCAACCTTGTCAACTCTACAGACTGGCTCAAAAATTCCCTGGGTAGAACACCAGGTAAGTCACCAAGATCTTTCTTCACAGCTTTCCAAAGCTGAGCTCTCTTGGCTTGCCCCCAAAATGCACTCCTTCATCTAACTGTCTCATGCAGACCTGTGGAAGGCTAGTGTCTTCAGTTCACCTCTACCACTCAGGATGCTTCAAAAAAAATGGCTGCCACTACTGCCTCTGTAGGGTGGGTTTAATCAATGGCCACATTTATAGTGGGACCCCAGCAATTAAAAGCCATTAATCAAAAGCTGTGATCAGTGCTTGGATGTGCCCCCACTTGGTCTTGGCAAATATTTTCACATCCCTTTATGTCACCAGCAAGCTTATCAAGGGTTAGAAACTTTGTGGAGTGCAACAAGAGTGGGATATGTGCAACAGTAACCACCTTGAGGTGAGAGCAATTTTCTGTTCTTTACTGTAATTTGTCAGACACTTACTCCTGTTCTTCCCTAGATGCTCTACGGTATTCCTCTCCTGTGGAGATTCAAAATAGCTGTTTCAGATAGGTTCTACCTGTATAATAGTTGTTATGCTGGGAGGACTGATTCTTGGTTCTTGCTCTTCTGCTTCTCACAATCCACTTGTCACATTCATCTATTTTTGATCCAGCAATTTATCTCCAACATGCTCAAGAAAAATGAGTGTCTAGGTCCACCTACTCAAGTATAGCAATTTTAAGGGAAATTTATTTTTCACAATAGCTAAAACATGGTAATAAACACAATTTCAAATATTAGGAGAATGAATATCTACAATATGGGCAATAAATCTGGTGGAACACTCCTAGCAAAACAAATCACCCCCAGCCAAAAATTATATATAGAGATAAATAGATCAAAAGAAGTCAACTACAAAAGAATACATACTATATGATTCTATTTATATGGACATTGAGTATTCATAATAGTGTCTGACATCAAATAAATTAATACTTATGGAAGTATTAAACAAAGAGAAAAGAAATATATATTCAGATAAACTAAAGCAGAGAAATTTCAAGGCCATCAACTGAATGGTATGAAAATGTTAACAGATGGTTTTCAGGCTGATGGAAATCATTCCAGATGGATACAATGGATGCATCCAGGTATGAAGGACAATGAAAGGGTAAATATGGGGGTTTAGGAAGTCAAGAAAATATAACTTGCTAAAGTGCACACAACCCTTAAGTTGTGGATCCTGCCTAGAAACAGGCTGTTTGGCTCTAGAGGCAGCCAGATTAACCATAATTATTTGCCATCCTCTGTATGGGGATGTTGAGGGAGGGGAAGCCCTCCATGGGAGATATTGAACAGAATGAAACAAAATTATTCTTAAGTACTCAGAGCTGTGAGAGTGATATAGCAATCTTTAAATTTAATTTTATATGTCATCTAAATGCATATTTGAAAACAATCACCTTTAAAATAAATCCAGGGCCATGTGGAACAATATCCAGATATTTATTTGGATAATTATTCATATCAGTGATCTGTCAACTAATGATGGAAACAAGATAGAATGTAATAAGTTGAAGATCAATTTTGAAATCTCTAAGGTAATATCTAAAATAATTGAGATAAGATTTTATAACTGAAAATCTACTAGATGGTAAAAAAGGAAAAATACACTTTATCAACTCAATAGAAGAACTATTGAACACAGAAAAGGTGGGACAAATAGCAAACCAAAAGCATGAGAGTAGACAGAAATGCATGTGCTACTAATGACATTAAATTTAAATTAACTAAATACCCAGTTATAACACAAAATTTGTCAGTTGGAATGAAAAAATAAAATACCTAATTATAAGCTCTTCATAAGTGATAATACATAAAATAAGCATAAAAATGTACATCAAAAATATAATTTTAGATAAAACAGCAAAATATATAATGCCAAACAAGCCCCCCTCCCCCCAAAAAAATAGTCATTAAAGCTATATGGCTGAATTTTAGTAAAAAAATGTAGACCAGAGGCGGGGCAAGATGGCAGACTGGTGAGATGTATGTTTTAGTTACTCCTCCAGGAAAGGAGGTAGAAAGCCAGGAACTGCGTGGACTGGACACCACAGAGCAATCTGACTTTGGGCATACTTCATAGAGCACTCACGAAAACGTGGAACTGCTGAGATCAGTGAAATCTGTAAGGTTTTGCGGCCAGGGGACCCGCAACCCTCCCTGCTAGGCTCAGTCCCGTAGGAGAAGGGGCTGTCAGCTCCGGGAAGGAGAAGGGAGAACTGCAGTGGCAGCCCTTATCGGAAACTCATTCTGCTGATCCAAGCTCCAACCATAGATAGACTGAGACCAGACACCAGAGAATCTGAGAGCAGCCAGCCCAGCAGAGAGGAGACAGGCATAGAAAAAAAACAACACGAAAAACTCCAAAATAAAAGCGGAGGATTTTTGGAGTTCTGGTGAGCGTGGAAGGGGGAAGGGCAGAGCTCAGGCCCGAGCACAGGCCCTGAGGCGCATATGCAAATCCCGAAGAAAAGCTGATCTCTCTGCCCTGTGGACCTTTCCTTAATGGCCCTGGTTGCTTTGTCTCTTAGCATTTCAATAACCCATTAGATCTCTGAGGAGGGCCGTTTTTTGTTTTTTTTTTTAATCCTTTTTTCTTTTTCTAAAACAATTACTCTAAGAAGCCCAATACAGAAAGCTTCAAAGACCTGCAATTTGGGCAGGTCAAGTCAAGAGCAGAACTAGGAGAGCTCTGAGACAAAACACAATAATCCAGTGGCTGAGAAAATTCACTAAACACCACAACTTCCCAAGAAAAGGGGGGTGTCCGCTCACAGCCATCATCCTGGTGGACAGGAAACACTCCTGCCCATCGCCGGCCCCATAGCACAGAACTGCCCCAGACAACCCAGTGTGATGGAAGTGCTTCAAATAACAGGCACACACCACAAAACTGGGCGTGGACATTAGCCTTCCCTGCAACCTCAGCTGATTGTCCCAGAGTTGGGAAGGTGGAGCAGTGTGAATTAACAAAGCCCCATTTAGCCATCATTTCAGCAGACTGGGAGTCTCCCTACACAGCCCAGCAGCCCAGAACTGCCCTGGGGGGACGGCACTCACCTGTGACATAGCACAGTCATCCCTCAACAGAGAACCAGGGGGTGCACGGCCTGGAAGAGGGGCCCACTTGCAAGTCTCAGGAGCCATACGCCAATACCAAGGACTTGTGGGTCAGTGGCAGAGACAAACTGTGGCAGGACTGAACTGAAGGATTAGACTATTGCAGCAGCCTTAAAACTCTAGGATCACCAGGGAGATTTGATTGTTAGAGCCACCCCCCCCTCCCTGACTGCCCAGAAACACGCCCCATATACAGGGCAGGCAACACCAACTACAAACGCAAGCTTGCTACACCAATTGGACCCCACAAGACTCACTCCCCCACTCACCAAAAAGGCTAAGCAGGGGAGAACTGGCTTGTGGAGAACAGGTGGCTCGTGGACGCCACCTGCTGGTTAGTTAGAGAAAGTGTACTCCACGAAGCTGTAGATCTGATAATTAGAGATAAGGACTTCTATTGGTCTACAAATCCTAAAAGAACCCTATCAAGTTCTGCAAATGCCAAGAGGCCAAAAACAACAGAAAATTCTAAAGCATATGAAAAAATCAGACGATATGGATAACCCAAGCCCAAGCACCCAAATTAAAAGATCAGAAGAGACACAGCACCTAGAGCAGCTACTCAAAGAACTAAAGACAAACAATGAGACCATAGTACGGGAGACAAAGGAAATCAAGAAGACCCTAGAAGAGCATAAAGAAGACATTGCAAGACTAAATAAAAAAATGGATGATCTTATGGAAATTAAAGAAACTGTTGACCAAATTAAAAAGATTCTGGACACTCATAGTACAAGACTAGAGGAAGTTGAACAACGAATCAGTGACCTCAAAGATGACAGAATGGAAAATGAAAGCATAAAAGAAAGAATGGGGAAAAAAATTGAAAAATTTGAAATGGACCTCAGGGATATGATAGATAATATGAAATGTCCGAATATAAGACTCATTGGTGTCCCAGAAGGGGAAGAAAAGGGTAAAGGTCTAGGAAGAGTATTCAAAGAAATTGTTGGGGAAAACTTCCCAAATCTTCTAAACAACATAAATAGACAAATCATAAATGCTCAGCGAACCCCAAATAGAATAAATCCAAATAAACCCACTCTGAGACATATACTGATCACACTGTCAAACACAGAAGAGAAGGAGCAATTTCTGAAAGCAGCAAGAGAAAAGCAATTCACCACATACAAAGGAAACAGCATAAGACTAAGTAGTGACTACTCAGCAGACACCATGGAGGCAAGAAGGCAGTGGCACGATATATTTAAAATTCTGAGTGAGAAAAATTTCCAGCCAAGAATACTTTATCCAGCAAAGCTCTCCTTCAAATTTGAGGGAGGGCTTAAATTTTTCACAGACAAACAAATCCTGAGAGAATATGCTAACAAGAGACCTGCCCTACTGGAGATGCTAAAGGGAGCCCTACAGACAGAGAAACAAAGAAAGAACAGAGAGACTTGGAGAAAGGTTCAGTACTAAAGAGATTTGGTATGGGTACAATAAAGGATATTAATAGACAGAGGGGAAAAATATGACAAACATACACCAAAGGATAAGATGGCCGATTCAAGAAATGCCTTCATGGTTATAACGTTGAATGTAAATGGATTAAACTCCCCAATTAAAAGATATAGATTCGCAGAATGGATCAAAAAAAAAAATGAACCATCAATATGTTGCATACAAGAGACTCATCTTAGACACAGGGACACAAAGAAACTCAAAGTGAAAGGATGGAAAAAAATATTTCATGCAAGCTACAGTCAAAAGAAAGCAGGTGTAGCAATATTAATCTCAGATAAAATAGACTTCAAATGCAGGGATGTTTTGAGAGACAAAGACGGCCACTACATACTAATAAAAGGGGCAATTCAGCAAGAAGAAATAACAATCGCAAATGTCAATGCACCCAATCAAGGTGCCATAAAATACATGAGAGAAACACTGGCAAAACTAAAGGAAGCAATTGATGTTTCCACAATAATTGTGGGAGACTTCAACACATCACTCTCTCCTATAGATAGATCAACCAGACAGAAGACCAATAAGGAAATTGAAAACCTAAACAATCTGATAAATGATTTAGATTTAACAGACATATACAGGACATTACATCCCAAATCACCAGGATACACATACTTTTCTAGTGCTCATGGAACTTTCTCCAGAATAGATCACATGCTGGGACATAAAACAAGCCTCGATAAATTTAAAAAGATTGAAATTATTCAAAGCACATTCTCTGACCACAATGGAATACAATTAGAAGTCAATAACCATCAGAGACTTAGAAAATTCACAAATACCTGGAGGTTAAACAACACACTCCTAAACAATCAGTGGGTTAAAGAAGAAATAGCAAGAGAAATTGCTAAATATATAGAGAGCAATGAAAATGAGAACACAACATACCAAAACCTATGGGATGCAGCAAAAGCAGTGCTAAGGGGGAAATTTATAGCACTAAACGCATATATTAAAAAGGAAGAAAGAGCCAAAATCAAAGAACTAATGGATCAACTGAAGAAGCTAGAAAATGAACAGCAAACCAATCCTAAACCAAGTACAAGAAAAGAAATAACAAGGATTAAAGCAGAAATAAATGACATAGAGAACAAAAAAACAATAGAGAGGATAAATATCACCAAAAGTTGGTTCTTTGAGAAGATCAACAAGATTGACAAGCCCCTAGGTACACTGACAAATTCAAAAAGAGAGAAGACCCATATAAACAAAATAATGAATGAAAAAGGTGACATAACTGCAGATCCTGAAGAAATTAAAAAAATTATAAGAGGATACTATGAACAACTGTATGGCAACAAACTGGATAATGTAGAAGAAATGGACAATTTCCTGGAAACATATGAACAACCTAGACTGACCAGAGAAGAAATAGAAGACCTCAACCAACCCATCACAAGCAAAGAGATCCAATCAGTCATCAAATATCTTCCCACAAATAAATGCCCAGGGCCAGATGGCTTCACAGGGGAATTCAACCAAACTTTCCAGAAAGAACTGACACCAATCTTACTCAAACTCTTTCAAAACATTGAAGAAAATGGAACACTACCTAACTCATTTTATGAAGCTAACATCAATCTAATACCAAAACGAGGCAAAGATGCTACAAAAAAGGAAAACTACTGGCCAATCTCCCTAATGAATATAGATGCAAAAATCCTCAACAAAATACTTGCAAATCGAATCCAAAGACACATTAAAAAAATCATACACCTGACCAAGTGGGGTTTATTCCAGGCATGCAAGGATGGTTCAACATAAGAAAATCAATCAATGTATTACAACACATTAACAAGTCAAAAGGGAAAAATCAATTGATCATCTCAATAGATGCTGAAAAAGCATTTGACAAAATCCAACATCCATTTTTGATAAAAACACTTCAAAAGGTAGGATTTGAAGGAAACTTCCTCAACATGATAAAGAGCATATATGAAAAACCCACAGCCAGCATAGTACTCAATGGTGAGAGACTGAAAGCCTTCCCTCTAAGATCAGGAACAAGACAAGGATGCCCACTGTCACCACTGTTATTCAACATTGTGCTGGAAGTGCTAGCCAGGGCAATCCAGCAAGACAAAGAAATAAAAGGCATCCAAATTGGAAAGGAAGAAGTAAAACTGTCATTGTTTGCAGATGATATGATCTTATATCTAGAAAACCCTGAGAAATCGACGATACAGCTACTAGAGCTAATAAACAAATTTCGCAAAGTAGCGGGATACAAGATTAATGCACATAAGTCAGTAATGTTTCTATATGCTAGAAATGAACAAACTGAAGAGACACTCAAGTAAAAGATACCATTTTCAATAGCAACTAAAAAAATCAAGTACCTAGGAATAAACTTAACCAAAGATGTAAAAGACCTATACAAAGAAAACTACATAACTCTACTAAAAGAAATAGAAGGGGACCTTAAAAGATGGAAAAATATTCCATGTTCATGGATAGGAAGACTAAATGTCATTAAGATGTCAATTCTACCCAAACTCATCTACAGATTCAATGCAATCCCAATCAAAATTCCAACAACCTACTTTGCAGACTTGGAAAAGCTAGTTATCAAATTTATTTGGAAAGGGAAAATGCCTCGAATTGCTAAAGACACTCTAAAAAAGAAAAACGAAGTGGGAGGACTTACACTCCCTGACTTTGAAGCTTATTATAAAGCCACAGTTGCCAAAACAGCATGGTACTGGCACAAAGATAGACATATCGATCAATGGAATCGAACTGAGAATTTGGAGATAGACCCTCAGATCTATGGCCGACTGATCTTTGATAAGGCCCCCAAAGTCACTGAACAGAGTCATAATGGTCTTTTCAACAAATGGGGCTGGGAGAGTTGGATATCCATATCCAAAAGAATGAAAGAGGACCCCTACCTCACCCCCTACACAAAAATTAACTCAAAATGGACCAAAGATCTCAATATAAAAGAAAGTACCATAAAACTCCTAGAAGATAATGTAGGAAAACATCTTCAAGACCTTGTATTAGGCGGCCACTTCCTAGACTTTACCCCCAAAGCAGAAGCAACAAAAGAGAAAATAGATAAATGGGAACTCCTCAAGCTTAGAAGTTTCTGCACCTCAAAGGAATTTCTCAAAAAGGTAAAGAGGCAGCCAACTCAATGGGAAAAAATTTTTGGAAACCATGTATCTGACAAAAGACTGATATCTTGCATATATAAAGAAATCCTACAACTCAATGACAATAGAACAGTCGGCCCAATTATAAAATGGGCAAAAGTTATGAAAAGACAGTTCTCTGAAGAGGAAATACAAATGGCCAAGAAACACATGAAAAAATGTTCAGCTTCACTAGCTATTAGAGAGATGCAAATTAAGACCACAATGAGATACCATCTAACACCGGTTAGAATGGCTGCCATTAAACAAACAGGAAACTACAAATGCTGGAGGGGATGTGGAGAAATTGGAACTCTTATTCATTGTTGGTGGGACTGTATAATGGTTCAGCCACTCTGGAAGTCAGTCTGACAGTTCCTTAGAAAACTAGATATAGAGTTACCATTCGATCCAGCGATTGCACTTCTCGGTATATACCCGGAAGATCGGAAAGCAGTGACACAAACAGATATCTGCACGCCAATGTTCATAGCAGCATTATTCACAATTGCCAAGAGATGGAAACAACCCAAATGTCCTTCAACAGATGAGTGGATAAATAAAATGTGATATATACACACGATGGAATACTACGCAGCAGTAAGAAGGAATGATCTCGTGAAATATATGACAACATGGATGAACCTTGAAGACATAATGCTGAGCAAAATAAGCCAGGCACAAAAAGAGAAATATTATATGGTACCACTAATGTGAACTTTGAAAAATGTAAAACAAATGGTTTATAATGTAGCATGTAGGGGAACTAGCAATAGAGAGCAATTAAGGAAGGGGGAACAATAATCCAAGAAGAACAGATAAGCTATTTAACGTTCTGGGGATGCCCAGGAATGATTATGGTCTGTTAATTTCTGATGGATATAGTAGGAGCAAGTTCACAGAAATGTTGCTATATTAGGTAACTTTCTTGGGGTAAAGTAGGAACATGTTGGAAGTTAAGCAGTTATCTTAGGTTAGTTGTCTTTTTCTTACTCCCTTGTTATGGTCTCTTTGAAATGTTCTTTTATTGTATGTTTGTTTTCTTTTTAACTTTTTTTTTCATACAGTTGATTTAAAAAAGAAGGGAAAGTTAAAAAAAAAAAAAAAAAGAAAAACAAGAAAAAAAAAAGATGTAGTGCCCCCTTGAGGAGCCTGTGGAGAATGCAGGGGTATTCGTCTACCCCACCTCCATGGTTGCTAACATGACCACAGACATAGGGGACTGGTGGTTTGATGGGTTGAGCCCTCTACCACAGGTTTTTCCCTTGGGAAGACGGTTGCTGCAAAGGAGAGGCTAGGCCTCCCTATGGTTGTGCCTAAGAGCCTCCTCCCGAGTGCCTCTTTGTTGCTCAGATGTGGCCCTGTCTCTCTAGCTAAGCCAACTTGAAAGGTGAAATCACTGCCCACCCCCCTACGTGGGATCAGACACCCAGGGGAGTGAATCTCCCTGGCAACGTGGAATACGACTCCCGGAGAGGAATTTAGACCTGGCATCATGGGACGGAGAACATCTTCTTGACCAAAAGAGGGATGTGAAAGGAAATGAAATAAGCTTCAGTGGCAGAGAGATTCCAAAAGGAGCCAAGAGGTCACTCTGGTGGGCACCTTTATGCACACTTTAGACAACCCTTTTTAGGTTCTAAAGAATTGGGGTAGCTGGTGGTGGATACCTGAAACTATCAAACTACAACCCAGAACCCATGAATCTTGAAGACAGTTGTATAAAAATGTAGCTTTTGAGGGGTGACAATGTGATTGGGAAAGCCATAAGGACCACACTCCACTTTGTCTAGTTTAGGGATGGATGAGTAGAAAAATAGGGGAAGGAAACAAACGGACAAAGGTACCCAGTGTTCTTTTTTACTTCAATTGCTCTTTTTCACTCTAATTATTATTCTTGTTATTTTTGTGTTTGTGCTAATGAAGGTGTCAGGGATTGATTTGGGTGATGAATGTACCACTATGTAATGGTACTGTAAACAATCGAAATTATGATTTGTTTTGTATGACTGCGTGGTATGTGAATATATCTCAATAAAATGAAGACTAAAAAAAAAATTTAAAAAAAAATGTAGACCAGATGTAGGTAGTATGGCTCCACACAGAGAGATTTTTCTTAATGATAAGGAAGTTGATTTAATAGGAAGATTTAACAATCACAAATTTGTATGCACTTATGACACAAATGCAAACATACTGAATGAAATGACATCACAAAGGAGAATTTTTAAAATTCCAATATCAGTTGGAGATATAAACAAAATCTAATTATTATACACAGCATTTGAATAACACAATGAGCTAACTTGTCTTAAACAGGATGTACAGATTATTGCTCTCTGGGTACATAATTTCTTCAAGTACATTTTTGGCATATATCAAAATTGTCCATTTACTAAGCCAAAAATTAACATGTTCCATTTGTTAAAATCATAATGATTATGTTGTCTGAGCATAACTGAATTAAACTAGAAATCAATGACAGAAATGTAACTGGAATTTCTAAGAATCATGGAAGATATTTTGCTTTCCTACAGCCATCTCAAGGCAATTAACCATTTGAAATTACAACAGTGCTCTATGCCAAGGTTTACATATCAAGGGATTTTCTCTGGTGCAATTGCTTTCCTACATTTTAAACTAAAAATGAACAGAGATGGCCTGGTTATAAAACAAAATCATTACTTCCATGGTCTTAATGATCTCAGGTTCCCACTCACCCTTGCCTGCACCTGAAACATGACTGGATCCTTACCAGAAACCCTGCCTTTCCTCTCCAGTGTAAGAGAAGACAGTAGTAACTTGTGTTTGCTGTTACTGTTTTCTTCTTTTCCTCTTCTTTACCTCCTCCATGAATCACTCCAACTCTCTCCTTCTCTGCTATTTTTTAATAAAATTGGAATAGAAAATACTTATAGGGATGTTACTTACACAAGGAGACCAAGCCAATGTATTATTTCTTATTCATTAAATTGAAAAACTCAGTCCTAGCAGTTTTAAACAGAATTGATAATTGTTAATGAAAGTTCAGAGTGATTGGATTACAGTGCCTAGTGGAACTGATGCCAGCAAAATTGGGGGGCTTCTCTTGCTGCCCAGTTTCAATATGAATAATATTAATTTAAATATTTAAATACATTTTATTTTGTTTGGCTCCATTTATCTTAAAAATTGCATATTTTATTGTCATTGCTATTTAATTAATAATACCACAAATATTTGCCTATTATCTTCTTTTTGCTAAACTAAACTCTGTGCTACATATTCAGGTGGTACAAAGTAAATAAGTGAATCCTTGTCATGAAAATTAGATATGTAAATGAGCCCTTATACTTCAGGTATAATTCTAGGGATTCCTCATATCATGCTTTGAAAGAAAATATAAGCATTTTTCTGCAATTCATACACACAGCTTCTAGCCCTTTCTGTGCATAATTCACCCCTAAATATTTTGAAATATTAACCTAACTTTAAGAATACTGTTTTATATGGATGTGTGGATTAAAAATATAAATGGAAAATTATACCAATAATTCTTTATATTGAAAATGCATTCTTTACCTATGCATTGAAATAAATGATATTTTATTTTATATTTGTGGGAGGGGAGCACCTGTGCAGTATTCTAGTTACCCTTGGAAAACTGTGCTGTGCAGAGATCCTCCTGAAACTTGGCAATCTGCAAGTAAAGAAATGATCTAAGGTTTAAAATCTGTATACACAATCATTTCAGAACACTTTATAATGTCATAATCTTTTTAAAAGAAAATACCATTATCAAAAGCAGAGCCCTGGATTTTCCTCTTACATCTTTTTGTGTGTTTAAAAACAATAGTACTATGAGTTTAGGATGGAAGAAATGTAAGTGCTGAAGGTATCACATAATTGCTTTTGTCTGTGATTGCTTTTTTCCTACTGATTTATTTTTCCTCAACATAGACACCTGTGCCAGTATGAATGTATTATGGCCCCCCAAGTGCCACTATCTTTGATGTAACCTTTTGTGGGCAGACCTATCAGTGTTAATTAGATTGTAATACTTTTGAGTGTTTCCATGGAGATGTGCCCCACCCAACTGTGGGTGATGACTCTGTTTGGATAATTTCCATGGAGGTGTTGATCCACCCATTCAGGGTGGGTCTGAATTAAATTACTGGAGAACTATATAATATCAGACAGAAGCAAGCTAGTACAGCCAAGAGGGACACTTTGAAGAATGCACAGAAGCTAGGAGAGTAGCTGCAGATGAGAGACAGTTTGAAGATAGGTGTTGAAAGCAGACTCTTGCTCCAGAGAAGCTAAGAGAGGACAAACACCCCAAGAGCAACTGTGAGTGATGTTTTTGAGGAATTGCAGCCTACAGAGGAACATCCTGGGAGAAAGCCATTTTAAAACCAGAACTTTGGAGCAGACACCAGCCACATGCCTTCCCAGCTAACAGAGGTTTTCTGGACACCATTGGCCATCCTCCAGTGAATATACCCAATTGTTGATGACTTACCTTGGACACTTTATGGCCTTAAGACTATAACTTTGTAACCAAATAAACTCCCTTTATAAAAGTCAATCCATTTATGGTGTTTTGCATTCCAGCAACCTTAGCAACCTAAAACAGCACCACTTTGATAACTGGCTCTATTTGGAGTATTTTCTAAGTTTTTAATTCATAAGGGGTTTATTACAAATTTTCTACGTAAGGAAGTCATATATCAAAGATTTTCAAAACTTCCTCAGGGCTGTGAAGTAAATGGCAGAGTTGAGGCACAAAACATATCTTCCTAAGATGGAATGACATTTTAACTGCTGAACTGTCACATGTAAATTAAAGCTAGACTTAACATTGATTCATGAGTGCAGCATAAGGAAAGTTTTTATTCTGTGTTCAAAGCCTGTTGTATTTCTATGACAGTAGTAGTTTGATAGCTAGCTTGAAAGGATAGTCTGATATGTAGAAAATGTTGAGAAAATCTTCCTGAGGTGACTACCTTCAACATGAAACAAGTTTTACTGTTAGATCTATTTTAAATATTGAAGTGGCCATTTTTACCAACTTAATCATATGATGCTATCATTAATCTTTCAGTAAACAGATTGTCATAAAACAGAAACAATAAGAAAAACAAAACTTCTTAATGAACTTTTTCAAATGGTCCTGAACTAAAGACCCACAAGGAGGGGAAAATGAGAGAATTTATAGTCCTGCAAGCAGGAGGTCAGTCTGAAAGTAACTGCTTTCTGGAAGTTTTCAGAGGTTCTCTGTGTTATAAAAGGTCATATGGATCACAAGAAAAATGGAACAATAAAATCAGAATGTGAAGTGAGGGGCCTCATTATTGTTCTTTTATAGAAGTTGAGGATGGAAGGATAAGCAGATCTGGAAAGGTCTATTCCATATTTTCAAAACATCAAGGAAAATAGTCCAGCAGAATATGTGCTGTTCATTAGGGTTTATTAAGAATTTAGCCTAGGGGCCCATAAGTGAATGGGCTTCAAATACAGGTTAAAATTTCACAACTTATAGTTTTACTCATGAAGAGGAATATTAATGAGGAATTTGCTGTGAATCAACATCCATTTATTATTCACAGAGTTACCACCAATGCATATGTTTACACATATGTATTAAACAATCTTTTTATGTCTCAGCTTATTCACATTCTGAATTATGATCAGCTTGTATGGTAAAACATATTTTACACAACATAGAAGACAACACATTTTGTCTCTTTCAACTTCACAATGTTCTTAAATAATTACTGATTCCCACAAATAATACCAAATTTCATAAGTAGGAAAGATGCCAGCAGCTGTTATTCTTATTTTATAGGCCTGCAAAGGTACATTGTAGTGAAATTAATGAATGTATGAATCACCTAATCAATAGATCAGTCCATCACATTTTCAGATAAGGTCATCAAACATAGCTACTTTTTACTTCCAAATATAAGAATGCATATTGATAGTAATAAAATGAGTAAAAATTAAAAATATACATAGTACAAATAAAAGTATAATGTACTGCAGAAATAAATCAATGAAGTAAATTCCCACAAAGCATCCGATTTTTAGAATTTTTAAAATATGTACAGAGACCTTAATTTTGAAATATTTTAAAAATGTTAAATTAATGGTTTGGAGATGTTTCTAGGAGTATTTTTTCAGAATTTCAAATATGCCATATATTGCATCTAGGTTGATCTTAGTTCAATGATACACTGAGTGAACCTAAAGTATTTTACAGTAAAATGGGGGAGATATATGAGATACTCAAGTTCAACCAATTTAAAGTAATAAAGAATCTTTCATAAAAACATTGTGACTGAAGTGTTAAGAGAAGCCAGAAAGGTATACATCATATATGAGATCATCAAGGGCAGTTTTATTTTTAAAACATATTGTGAGATTCATCTTACTTACTTGTTCTGGATTGCTAATGCTGCCATTATGCAAAATACCAGAAATGGATTGTCTTTTATAAAGGTGGTTTTCTTTTGTTACAAAGTTACAGTCCTAAAGAAATAAAAGTGTTCAAATTAAGACATTAACAGTTGATGAAAGATGGCTGAGGGCTCCAGAAAACCTCCATTAGCTGGGAAGGCAGGTGGCTGGCAACTTTTGACCCCAGGTTCTGTTCTAGCTTCTCTCAGCTCATGTGCATCATTGGTTGTTACTGCCAGGAGATTTCTCTCAAGCACCTGGGGGTTCTGTGTTAGCATATTCCAGGGAAAACTCTGGGCTTCATCTGGTAGCTAAACATCCATCTGTCTGCATCTCCAAATATCTCTAAGTGTCAGTGTCAGCTCTTAGCTCTTAGCTTCCCTCCAAAATGTCCATCTCTGCTGCTCTGAGCTCATTCTATTTGTGAGTTCTTTTCTAGGATGCCAGTGAGTAATGTAGACCAGTGCTGAATGGAGGATCTATATATCCATGGAAAAACCTTAATCAGTTGATTGAGTCATATCTCCATGGAAACACAATCAACAGTTTCCAACCTAACCAACACTAATACATCAGCCCCCAGAAGGTTACATTAAAGGATCCGGTCTTTGAGGGGACAAAATATATCCAAACTGGCACATTCCACCCCTGGATCCCCAAAAGACATATTCTTTCCACATACAAAATACATTCATCCTATCACAATATCACAAAAGCTGAAATCCTATCAGTAACAATAGGTAAGTACAAGACCCCATCCAAATCAGTCACAGATGTGGTCTTGTCCTAAAAGAAAATTACTTCCTCTCTGGATGTGGACCTGTGAAACCTATAACAAGTTATCTGCTTCCAATATATAAAGGAGGGACTGCCATAGGATAAACATTCTCACTGCCATAAGGAGAAACTGAAAGGAAAACAGGGTTCACAGTACCAAAACAGTTTCTAAAACACAGAGGGCATGCTTCATTAGATTTCAAAGTTGGAGAGTCATTTATCTAATGATGTTTTATCCTTGGGGCTTGTGACAGCAAGAGTCCAACAATTTCCAAAGTCTTATATGGCAGCCCTTTTTTCTCCAAATGCTAGGGTGAGAGCTCCAACATATCCATGCACTGGGGAAACCACATCCTTCTCAGCCCCACCCTCCAAAAGCACCAGGGTGGCTCCCAACTCTCTTCCATCTCCAGAGAACATGCTAAACCCTATGTAAACAGGATCACCACAATCACCAGAAAGTGTGCTCCAATCTCTCTGAGGCCTCAGGCAGCAGCACTCTTCCTAAGCATTGAGGCAGAAGGCCCACACTCTGACTCCAGGGAAAACTCACCCTTTCCACATGCTTCAGTTGCTCTTCTCTTCTTCCCAGAGATTTCTTGATTCCATATCTCAATTTCCATGGTTCTGTCTTTGAAGAAATTTTTCAGCCAATTTTTTATCTCCTCCATTCCCTCTAGCCCAAACTGGCAGTGGTTCCATTGATACAGATATTGCAAAAAATTTTTCACTTGGTGCAAGCATACAGAGGTCAAAACCATCAGAAAATCACACTTTCCGCAAATACTTTCTTGATAACACCATTTCCAATCCTGGCTTGTACTGAAATGGCAGTCAGTTTCCATGTATGGTTAAATCCTCACATGGGGCACTATCCTCTGTGGTAGTTTTGCAGTCCATTGATTTCTTGTTTCTTTGTAACCAAGACTTCAATTCTTAGCATACCCCTTTCACATTTTACTATAAGCTGCAAGGGGAAGTCAGGCTGCATTTTCAACTTTTAATTTTGAAATCTCTTCAGCTAAGTATCCAAGCTCATCATTTTCACATTCTGCGTTCCACCCAAAATCAGGACTCATTTTACAAAACTCTCTGCCACTTTAAATCAAGGATAGCCTTTCTTCCATTCAACATTTCTGTTCAAGACCACATCAGAGCTATCTTTAGAGTCTATATTTCTAGCCACAGTCTTTTCAAAGTCATAATGGTGAACTGGTGACAAGACTTCAAGCAGCAGGAAGGTGGAAATTCTGGCTTCACTTTGGGTGGCTGATGTGCACAAGCTCCTTCTGTTTTCCAGGCACAGGGAGAGAAAGAGGGACTCCCTGCAGGGGCATTACAGGTAGCTGAGGGGATTGCAGGGACTGCTCAGTTGGAAGCTACAACACCCACTGTATATGTGCAACATGCTCAGGCTGGTGTTCCTCAAACCCCAGTTGACCACCATAATGGGTGCAGCTCTTGGTATCTGGTGCAGCCCTGTGTATCTCTGGAGTTCAGAGACATGGAGTTATTCTTGGAGCCTGTGCTGGTTTCAATATAGTATGTCACCAAAAATGCTATGTCTTTGATGCAATCTCCTGAGGGTGGATATATTAGTGTTGATGAGGTTGGAAGCTATGGATTAGATTGTTTCCAATGATATGTGACCCACCCAACTGTGGATGATAACTGATTATACAATTTCCATGGAGATGTGGTCATGCCCATGCAGTATGGGTCTTGATTAGTTTGCTAGAGCCCTTTATAATTGCTCATACAGGAGCTTTCTTCTGCAGCTTACAGACATTTGAAAGACAGCTGTTGAAAGATGATGCTGATATTTGGAGAACACTACTTTGAAACACAACCTGGGAACAACAGATGCCAACCACATGCCTTCCCAGCTAACAGAGATTTTTGGGATGCCCTTGGCCATCCTTCAGTGGAGGTACCCTATTGTTGATGCCTTATCTTGGACATATTATAGCCTTAAGACAGTAACTTTGTAAACAAATGAACCCACTTTATAAGAGCCAATCCATTTCTGGTATTTTGCATTCTGGCAGCATTGGCAAACCAGAACAGAGCCCATGGCCGGGAAATGTCATGGGGCAAGTCATGCCCACAACTGCCCAAACACCCATCACCTCAACCCTCTTAGAAAGTGCCCCATCATTGCCACTGCCTGATCAGGATTGTGGGGATTTTCCATTCCCATGTCCCCAAATACCCCAGGAATTACAATATTATTATTCTAAGATTTAATTTTACTTCCATTTTAAGCTGCAAGACCAATAAAAAATTTAAAAGGGAAAATGTCTGTATCACCAGAAATGACTCCCAAGTTAACTGTTTATTTATCTATGTTCTGTTCATTATTACTCTGTACATACTTGTTAACTGTATATAAGAATTATGACAGATCTTTGGTTGTACATTTGTCAGTTAACATTTAAAAATATTTTCTGATTTAACTTAGTCATCATAATTATGTTTAAAGTTCTATGAAAAAATAGAAGTTGAAAATTATAATTTTCAGCCAGTTTTTACCTTATAAATATGTGCATGTACTTATCAGTTGAAAAGAACTCTGATTTCCCTGCCTACAACTCATTACAAAACTCTGCATTCAACAGTTCCAAATCACCTCACAATCCTACATTTTATTTTTCATTAATATGTCAAAAGGAAAATCTGTATTCATGTCTGAATTTTGTTGTAAAGCATTCTTGACAGTTATTTTCCCCAGTATGATATTCCTGGTGTGAACTCCAGCTGAACACTTTTTAACCTTGATTTTAGTGTTGATGTTTCCTCAGTATGAAAATTTAGCATTGATGGGTAAATTGAAAACACCAAAGACTTTTCTTCATTCTATGTATACATAGAATGTATTATACAACGTGAAACTTCTCACATATTCTACACATTGCTTTGTAAGTAAAGAATTTCTCACATTTTTTCATTCAGTAGCCACTCCATCAAATATTATATCTTGTTCTCCTAGAATATCCTTCTCCTATAAGGATATTTCTGTCAATTTTTATGGTTTAGGAGTTATTCCTAATCTGAGCTATACTTGTATACTGAAGGATGGAGCTAAGCTGAAATTTATTATAGGTAATTACAGACTTTGAGTTCATCCTAAAATAGTAAAATCATGTTATTTAAAGATAGATTGTAAATAAAAGCATTTACCCATTTATTACATTGAGAGATATTTATTACATTCCTGTGTGAATTCTTTTATTTTAAATATTAGTTGTGGCTGAAGACTCATCCATAAGCAAAACATATTTAATGAGTTCTCTGATGTCCAGTAGCAGAATAATGTCTAAGGTTTTCCTACTTAGATGGGAGAAATGTTTTCTCCCCACTGTTAATTACCTTATGTCATCTGAGACTATCAGTGAAACATTTCCCACATACATGGCAGGTGTATAGTTTCTTCTCACTGTGAGTTCTTTCATGTAACCTGAGTTTACCACATAAATGGAAGGATTTCCCACATAGATGGCAGACTTATAGTTTCTCCCCAGTGTGAGTTCTCTCATGATGCCTAACTTTTCCATGTAGAAGGAAGGATTTCCCACATGGATGGCCGATTTTTGGTTTCCCCCAGTGTGAGTTTTCTCATGTTGCCTAAGTATATCATGTACATAGAAGGATTTCCCTCATAGATGGCCAACATGTGGTTGCTGTGCAGTGTGAATTCTTTCATGTTGCCTAAGGGCACCACAGCGAGTGAAGGATTTCCCACATATATTGCAGGTATTGGGTTTCTCCCCAGTGTGAATTCTTTCATGTCGCCTAAGACTACTACAACTGAAGGATTTCCCACATATATTGCAGGTATTGCGTTTCTCCCCAGTGTGAATTCTTTCATGCCGCCTAAGGTTACCACAATGACTGAAGGATTTCCCACATATATTGCAGACATTGGGTTTCTCTCCAATGTGAATTCTTTCATGTCGCCTAAGGTTACCACAATGACTGAAGGATTTCCCACATATATTGCAGATATTGGATTTTTCTCCAGTGTGAATTCTTTCATGTTTCCTAAGGGTATCACAATGATTGAAGGATTTCCCACACATACTGCAGACATATTTTTTCTCTACAGTGTGAATTCTTTCATGTTGCCTCAGGGTACCACAATGACTGAAGGATTTCCCACACATACTGCAGACATATGGTTTCTCCCCAGTATGAATTCTTTCATGTTGCCTCAGGGTACCACATTGACTGAAGGATTTCCCACACATACTGCAGACATATGGTTTCTCCCCAGTGTGAGTTCTTTCATGGTGCCTCAGGGTACTATAATGACTGAAGGATTTCCCACACATACTGCAGTCATATGGTTTCTCCCCAGTGTGAATTCTTTCATGTTGCCTAAGGTGACCACAACGACTGAAGGATTTCCCACACATACTGCATACATATGGTTTCTCCCCAGTGTGAATTGTTTCATGTCGCCTAAGGTGACCACAATCACTGAAGGATTTCCCACACATACTGCAGACATATGGTTTCTCCCCAGTGTGAATTCTTTCATGTTGCCTCAGGATACCACAATGACTGAAGGATTTCCCACACATACTGCAGACATATGGTTTTTCCCCAGTGTGAATTCTTTCATGTTGCCTCAGGGTACCACAATGACTGAAGGATTTCCCACACATACTGCAGACATATGGTTTCTCTCCAGTGTGAATCCTTTCATGTTGCCTAAGGTTACCATAATGATTGAAGGATTTCCCACACATATTGCAGAGATATGGTTTCTCCCCAGTGTGAGTTCTCTCATGCTGTCTTAATATAGAACTATCAGTGAAGTCTTTCCCACATACATGGCAGACATATGGTTTTACTTCAGTATGACTTCTCTCAGATTGTCTAAGGGTGGTATTAGCCATGAAATCTTTCCCACATCTGTGGCAGGCATATAGTTTCTCCACATTATGAATCCTTTCATGTTGCCTAAGGTTAAAACTTTGACTGAAGGAATTCCCACATAGATGGCAGACATATGGATCCTCCACAGTGTGAATTCTTTCATGTTGTCTGAGGGTAGAACTACCAGTGAAGTCTTTCCCACATAGATGGTAGCCATATGGCTTTTCTACAGTGTGTATTTTCTCAAGTTGTCTAAGGCCAGAAATGCCTCTGAAGACTTTTCCACATAGATGACAGTTATATGACTTACAACCAGCTTGAATTTTCTTATTTTGACCAATGAATGAATGGTAATTGAGAACTCTTTGAAATTGTTTGTTTACAATGGGCTTCTTTCCCAAGTCAGTCATTGTGGAGTGAGTGAAGTATTCTCCCAAATCATTACTTTCAAGGAGATCCTCTTCAGTGTGAGAAATCTGCTAGTATAAATGACAAGAGAGACTGTTAATTATGTATCCATATATATTTATTAATGTAATTCTCTAGTCTAACCATTCAGAGTCTCCACTTATCCTTCATTATAATAGTTCCATGTAAATGGGGTACTACATTCTTGTATGCACAGAATTTCTCTTTTGTATCATCTCAACTGCAGAGCTAACTAATTAATTTTGGAAACTTCATTATGTTTCAAAGAATAGTTATATGAACCATGTTTATTCAGTTGTCCTTTTATAAGACTTCAGGTTATGGTTTTGACCTCAGGTTATTTTTTTGCTTAATTGAAACTATCCACAACTTTTTGATGGGAGAGTGAATAATATCATCTATAATTACTCAGGTGACTGTGATGATCTCCTAAATTATTCAATCCTATCTCTCTAATTGGGAGACAAATGCTCACAATCATGAAACTTACTTTTGTTTGGTTGGTAGATGTGTCCTTCTTAGAGATATGTTGCATGATTATCATTTCTTCTTTTTTACGGTCATTTTCCCTGCCTGGAACAATTTTAAAAGCATTATAGAGTGGCATAAGCAGAATGAAATATTTAAAAACCATCAATTATCATGTGATTATTTTTCAAATGTTGTCATTTAGATTGAATAACAATGTAAAATTAATGTGTACTTTAAGAGGTAGAAACGCTTTTCTGGAAATTGACAAAATATTTTCAGCATTAAAGTAAGGGAAAACAAGAAGATAAGAAAGTGGGATATTCAGTGGTAAAGAGAGGGAAAATTCTCAAACAGGAGGACCAGAACACAGGCCACTATGTGAAAGTTCAACTCCTGTAAGTATACAAATATCCTTTCCCTAAGTGAAAGACAATCACAGATGGATTCTTGAATAGAAATTGATACACATATGGAAAAATTACACATTTGAGGAGATTTCCCCCCAAATTCATAGCCTACATTTTAGAGAATATCATTCAGTTCAGGAAAGCTTCTACTGATACTTCTAAGGAGTTGTTCATTCAGTGACAATGCCCCTCCTTATAGTGAAACACAGAGTCTTAGAACTCACCTGGACTCTGTACTTGGAGAAACCTTAATCCCTTTCTCCACAGTTCTCCTTGTTCTGACTGTGAAAGCACTTCTGATGTGTAGACCTGATACCCTATTTATGAGAAAAAGAAGCATAGATTTTGAGATCTATAGTGATATAAGTTCATGATCAAGTCCAGGGCAGACTATGAGGAACAGAAGGTAAGCTCTTATGAACAGCACAAGGAAGTATAATTTAAATACAGTATATTGAAAATCCTTTTCCTGCAAATGATGATTCTTGACCTTCAGTCAAAAACACTAAGGATATATTGATGCCCATGCCTAAATTCATAGACTACAGTACCCACAATATTTTCATACCAGTAGAAATTATGGTTCCAAAATGGTTGAAGTATACTTTATAAAAGCATCCAATAAACATAAATTCAACCAAAACAATCTATGTTCTATGTGGAAAATAGTATGCCTTCTGTGTGCCAAAAATCCACTACTGTATTAGTGGATAATGATTATCTAGAGAATATTTATTTTGTCCATAGAAATAAAATTTATTGCCTTCTCACATTGTTATTAATGTTGGAGATTGAACAGCAAGAAAGATCTGAAATTTTAGAGCAGAAAATCACATGCCACTGGTAGGACACATAAGACATTAGGAATAAACAAAAACACAAAGTTTAAGTACCATAAGAGTTATGAAAGAATCAGAGTAAAGATCAGTGTGGCACATGGGGCCATTGTCTAGATACTTGAACAACTTGATGCTAGATTAAATTGATGGATGGATGGATGAATAGATAGATAGCTGTATATAGATAGACTATCTTGAGAAACTCACCCACGAATATCAGGTGATTGATATTCTCCAGCATAACATCTCTGAACATCTGTCTCTGGTTTGTGTCCAGCATGACCCACTCTTCCTTGGTAAAGTTGATAGCTACATCACTGAAGGTCACTGATTCCTAAAATGACATAGGCATTTTGATTTAGTCAATGTCATCCCTACCAATATCCAGAGTACATTGGATGAAATGAGAGCCCTGAGGAAGGGTGGTGGTTGTGTACAAAATGCTCAAAACTGTTTGGGTTTCCAGTTATATCATTCTTACTGATTACCCAGCATCTATCAGATATACTCACAGAGACATATACACTCTGATTACATAAAACTTCACCATAAGGCAATATTGGAATGATATAACCTGAAAATTTGCCAAAAAATCTGACAATAATAACTTCCAGATGGTGATCATAAAATTTTCTCTTGAGAATTAATTCCTAAATCTCTTTCATCAAATTCAAGTAAATCCACAGACTCATCATAAGGGATATTTTGTGTTATGCCTCAGAATCCAACTTATTTTGGCCAAGACACATGCCTCAACATGGACCTTTGGGCTAGCTAAGAATTTCCCATCCCTGCAGACATAACTCCCCAGGTTTCAAACCTAAATCTTAGGTCATCTGCTTCATCACTGACAGGCTTCACCCAGAATACAGAGGTAGTCCCAAATTGTAAGGTAATTATCCCCACAAACCTAGGTCCCTGAGTACTCTTCCCTTTTCACAGGTTTTGCCTTAAACTAACCAATCACTGACTCCTCTGGAAAATCTACTAATTTACACTTTTGGCCCATATTAAAAGCACAATACTAATGATCCCTTCTGCTCAGCTGGCTGCAGCCCACACAGATATAGTGTTGTTCATGTTTTCCAGTGGCTCCAAGTGGCAACCCTCTCTCCCTAGGGTCTTAGAGCAATGAACCACTTTTTCACATATTATTCTTGCACCCACCAATTATGTAATACTTGATGTGCACTCAGATATAAATTTAAAATCCAATTTCACCAATTTGAGGCATCTGCAATGACCTCAGTTTCCCTGTCTAGGAAATGATTTAACAAAATGCAACAAGTTTTGAAAAATCCAATGAGCTGATAATTCCTATGTAACCAACACTTGTTAAGTAAAAGTGATAAATCCATTATTCATTAAAATGGAAGATATAAATGAAGCAAAGTACATAATTCTGTAGAAGTTTATAGTCTTTATACTGAACTTCAGAACAGTATTATTCCTCTTTCACCTCTAAAAATCTCATGTTATTATTACGAGATATGAGGGTAAGATGTTTACTAGGAAAAACCAGGGCCCCCTGAGACTATACTAAAGGACAGCCTTAGGGTGACTCTTCCTATGGTAGATGTCCTCCCATACTCAATGATTACCTGGACCTCCAAACTGGAGCTTCATTGTGTCTCTTATATACACAACTTGATTCTGTTCAGTGACAAATAGACTTGTTATCTGTTCTGTTCTCTTGATAGTTCTTTAAATATTTTCAGTGCTCCTAAAATTTTACTATATGTACAATACCCCTACTGTGTGCACAGCTTAAAATAAGGAAACAATATTACCTGTTTATTGCTTCCACTTACAAAGTTGTTCACATGTTTTTTAAAGAGAGAACATGGTTAACTGGGGACAAGATGGTAAGGAGAATTACAAATAACTTTTCAAAATGTGAAAATATTCTCTCAAAACTGTAAGAAGTATTGGACAAAATAAATACATTCTTTTTCATTGCTTTACTGTCCTCTTTCTTGTGCTGTCCTGAACATGGCATAGTCCTGACCCCAGCATTCATAACACTGGACTCATTGAGCTCACCTTATGAACCATCTGCCTCCCTATTGAACTAAGTTGTGCAATTTCTCATTTCTATCCCTTATGTTCACCACAATCCTAAGCATAGCACTACCACTAAAATAGTGGATGAGTGAATTACTTCCACAATGAGGCCATAGGATGCATGAAGAAAATAAATCCTCTCATATGTCTTCTGTGAATACACAGCTTTAACAGAGGCTGGACAAATTAGCATAAATGGTGGAGAGAAGATTATTTCTCACCCACTAACTTGCCCACCATAATTATAACAGAGTTCTGGGTATACACAGTGGATTTCAAATATGTGAGTTTCCCATGAATGTACTTAGAATGTGCCAGACCAGTATGAGAAATCTGCATATCTTGGAAAGGGTTAAATTTCAGTAGAAATAGCAATTCCCTACTCACCACTGGTTTCATTGTCAGTAGTTCTGCCACCAACTATCTTCCTCTGGGTTTTCACTCTCAGACAGTCCAAGCACTAAGCATCCAAGCTGAGGAAGGAGCAAGAAGCCATGAGAATCAAAACTTTTCCTATCACATATACCCAATCCTTCACCTGGAAATACCTCCCCCCAGTTCAACCAAGAGAAACATGTAGTTTACTCTAAGAGAAACAGGGGAAGACCCTCATCTCCTAAACTCATATATAAGAAGGCTATGGATTATGTTGCTAATAATGAAAATGTGACTACTGATATCTTATAAATAATAACATAAAAATCATTGTGTTTCATGTGTTAATTATCCCATGGTGCTCAACGTCTTTCAATCTCTCCATGATTCAAAAATAGGTATCTCACTTGAAGAGTTAGGTTGTTTTGCATCTACCTAGCATCTAGAACCAATTACAGCTTCTTAACTCAGCTGTGAATGAACTCCCTTAGGCATTTGGTAGCCATGTAGCCAGTAGTTCAAGACTAGGAATCCCTGAAGTGGGTAAAAGTGCAGACTGTTACCTGGAGGTGTAAGGGTATGTTTTGAAGGGAGAGTGCACCTCATTCTGGGCACTGGTAGGCACATTTAAGAAATCCCAAATCAAAATAGTGCCATCATGGGAGCTGATGATGATTTGAAAGTCATCAAACTGAAGCTGAAACATGACCAGAATGTTCCACCAACATGCACAAGCACAAAGTGCTTGCTGGTGTGCAGTGGTCAAGAGCAGCTTGCAAGTTCCAAACTTTAATTTTCCCATCACAGACCCTGATGACAATCCTCATTATCAAAGTGGATGCAGAGGACCAATTCTTCATGTCCCTCTAGGACCCTTAAACAGGTGACACATTCAATATCCCATAGCCTAATGGTATTATCTGATGATCCACTAACAACTAGCTGATCCTTGTACAGGAGGAATGCCTAACTTGTGCCCATTCATAGCACAAAAAAATTCACAAGTACTTATGCCTCACACTTTGATGGTTCTGTCACCAGAGGCACACATGATGTACTTATCATCAAAGTCTACCACATTGAAAGTAGTGCGGTGGCCAACCAGAACATGGCATAAAGTGATATCACTGACAGAAGCCATGTTCCACATGGTGATGCAGTGGTCCTTGAAACAAGTCACCATGAGTCAATTGCTAAAGTGTAAGTGCAATACAATCTCATTGTGGTGGATCAGTGTATTCAGAACTTCACTTGTGTTCACAACACAGACTCCTACTGTAGAGACTGAAGAGCCAGTTACAATGAAATAATCATACTAGAGACAAACAAGAGAGCCTGTTTGTCCCATTAACACTTTCAAACATTCCAAGCTGGTTTTATCCCAAATATTAATAGAATTATCTCATAGGCCACTGATAATTTTTTCATCACCATACTGTAAACAGTAGACACCTTTACTATTTTCAGAGTGGCACTGAATCCTCTGCAAGTTGTGTCATCCACACCACCAATTAGATTCTACATCTCTATGTCCTGGATGATCTTTGGGTATAATGACTTACAAAATGAATTGGGAAGGCCATCTGTGAGTCTGTTTTTAAACAGGTGCTGACCCCACCCTCTTTTTTCTGAAAGTTCCTTCCATAGAGGGTCTCCGTGTAAAATTCATTCAATCATCTTCCAAAGCATTCCTTCTGAGATCACTCATTGCCATTCTTTACAAACCAGCTCTGCCACACACAGAAACCTGAAATCCAGGCAGGAAGGAATGTTTTCTGCTATGTGATCTAAGCCTTGCTCTGGTAAAGCAGTAATAAAGTCCTGCTGCAATATGGGCTTCAGGTAAGAGTTAATATGTCTGTGCTGTTAGTCACACATTCATGAAATAAAATGATCCACCAATTCCACTTTATCTGATTCAGAGCACTGGTCAAAATATTTAATACACTAGTCTTTTTTCTTTTTGATAGTTTCCATCTGATGGCCTCTTTCTGGAAATGATCACAGATGATGTTCCATTAATTATCTGGAAAATATTTTGTACTTCAGATCCACCAATCCAGAATGAATGGGTGTATTCCTTTTCAGACTAGTCTGAGAAAAGACAGCAGTGAAGCATCTTCCAAGATTCTTTCTGTTTATGGTATCCAGCTTTCTTCAACAAAATGCCAAAAATACACTTTTGCAACATGAGCTCAATTGTCTTGTCCTCATTCACTGTGTCAGGCTTCATGGTGGCCCCAGCAGCCCTGCCTTGTCCTCCCCACACAGCAGTGAATGGCTCTGGTGGAGGAGGTGACAGCAGAGGCAGCAGAGGCCTAAAGGGTTTTTTTAAATCAATGAGGGAAAAAATGATAATTTGTAATGGAAAAATGGGGTAATGATATAAAGAAAGGATTAATAGAAGAAAAAATACAAATGGGAATGGAAAAAGAAAAAAATTAACTTTATTAATGAAATAAATGCAAATTAGAATATTAAAAACTAGGTATCTCTAACACATACTGCATGTGGATTTTTGTTTTCTCATGCACATAAATATTGTGCAAATTCTCAGATTTATGTATTTTTCATTTATGCTCTACCATAGGTCCTCCAAGACCTATCCATGCCCTCTGGACCCTCAGTCCATTCCTGCTCTATCCTTCCCTGGCCTTTTGTATGTACTTGGTGTAAATCAACTTGGTTCAACTCCTTGGGGTTCTGGAAAGACCACTCTCTCAACCCCCTTGACAATAATTTTCAGAACTTTTCCTGGTGGATTTGAATATTGTGCAAGATTGAAACTGTTTTGGACCCCAGAAGAGCCACAATCTTTAATCCAGTCTTGTTGGGTGAGATTTTTGATTGTTTCTTTTCCCTGGAGGTGTTACCACATCCATTCAGGGTAGGTCTTCATTAGATGACCAGAGTCCTGTAGATAGCTGAGATCCCACACAGACCCAGAAAGTTGAGTTGCTGCAGATGCAAATAAATGTATATTTGAAGATGCTAAAATGAGAGATGAAGCATAGAGTTTGTACCAAAGATGCTAAGAGAGCACTGCCAGATGCTTAGAGAGAAATGCTCTGGAAGAGCAAGAAAGGATGAACAGGAGTTGACAGAAAGGAACTACATGAGACAGAAGCCCAGAGACATTTTGGAGAAAGCTATTTTGAAACCAGAAACAAGGAGCAAAGGAACCACAGACTCCAACCATGTGCCTTTCCAGCTGACAGAGGTGTTCTGGATGCCATCCATCTTTCTTTGGTGAAGTTATCCTCTTTTTGATGCTTTAGTTTGGCACTTTCATGGCCTTAGAACTGTAAATTTTTAACTTAATGAATTCCACTTATAAAAGCCAATCAAGGGAGGATTCTGGAAGACGGCAGTTAGGAGAGACAGAGCAAAAACATCTGCATGAAAAATACTAGATAAAAGACAAGAAGTGATGCAGAACACCAGTTTCAGTGATGCACCAGCTGGACAAGGTCTTCTAAATCCACAGGGACCATGTACTTCATAAAACTGGGAATCTACATTCTGAAACAAGTGAGTGAGCCTGCTGGCTAACCAGCAGCCATGCTGCAGTCTCAAGAAACTGGGGTTGGCATTTGGAGTTGGACTAGTTTTAAAAACCCAAAAGTAGCTGCAGATATGACAGCAAGAACTGCACAGTGAAGTCTGGCTGGAAATGCATTCCCACAACCTGTGAGCATGCATCAATATCTAGTGCGGACAATAACTTTTCAGGCACCCGCTACTAATTGTCTCAGAGGTAGGAAGGCAAAAGTTAGCAAAAAGGGGAAAATAAACACACCCCATACAGCCATCTGGCCAGCAGGCTGGGAACACTCCTTTCCAGTGCCAGCACCACAGCCCAGAGCTTTGCCAAAAAAACCTGGCACAATGGGAACTGTATCAAGCAACACATGCACATGCCACAATATCTGGCATGGATGATAGGCTTTTGGACACCTGCAGCTAATTGTCCCAGAGCTAGGAAGTCAGAGGTGTGCAAATAGAAGGAATTTCACATGCCACATACAGCCATCTTTTCAGCAGGCTGGGAAAACCCCTACATGGCCCTGTGGCCCAGGACTTCCCTTGGGGGATGGTTCTCACCTGTGATGTAGCACAATCTTCCCTCAGTGGAGGCCCTGGGAGGGCATGGCTTGGAAGAGGGACCCACTCAGTAGTCCCAGGGATAATACACCAATACCAAGGATTTCTGGGTCAGTGGAAAGATGAACTGTAGTGAGACTCAACTGAAGGTTTAGTCTCTTACAACAGCTTTAAATATAAAAGGAACACTTGGGAGGCTTGATTATTAAGGCTGCTTTCCCTCCCTAACCACTCAGACACATGCCCCACATTCAAGGTGGGCAGCACCAAATACACATGCAAACTTGGTGCACCAATTGGACTCCCACAAGATTCAGACCCCCACTCACCACAAAGACAAAGTTGGGGAAAACTGGTTTAAGGGGAATAGGTGGCTTAAGGATGCCACATGCTGTTTAGTTAGGGAAAGGGTATGCCACCAAGCTGTACATCTGACAAATTAGGGATAAAGTGTTTGCATAAGCCTACATACCATAAAATAACCCTATCAAGTTAAGCAAATGCCAAGAGGCCAAAAAACAGCAGAAAAATTTAAAGCATGTGAAGCATATGATATGGATAACTCATACCCAAACATCCAAATCAAAAGATCTGAGGAGACACAGTACTTGGAGCAATTAACAAAGAACTAAAGACAAACAATGAAAGCATGGCACAGGAAACAAATGACATGAAGAAGACCCTAGAAGATCATAAAGAAGAAATTGCAAGAGTAAATAAAAAAATATACAATCTTATGGAAATAAAAGAAACTGTTGGCCAAATTAAAAAGATTCTGGATACTCACAGCACAAGACTAGAGGAAGCTGAACAGCAAATCAGTGACCTCAAAGAAGACAGAATGGAAACTGAAAGAACAAAAGAAAGAATGTGGAAAAAACTGAAAAAATTGAAATGGACCTAAGGGATATGATAGCTAATATAAAACATCCAAATATAAGAATCATTGGTTTTCCAGAAGTGGAAGAGAAGGCTAAAGGTCTGGAAAGAGTATTCAAAGAAATTTTGGGGTAATGTCTTAATCTTCTAAACAACATAAATACACAAATCATAAATGCCCCACAAACACCAAAGAGAATAAATCCAAATAAACCCACTCCCAGATATACTCTGATCAGATTGTTTGCTACTGAAGAGAAGGAGCAAGTTCTGAAAATGACAAGAGAAAGCAATTCATCACTTACAAAGGAAACTTAAGACTAAGTAGTGACCACTCAGTGGGCACCATGGAGATGAGAAGCCAGTGGCATAACATATTTAAGTTTCTGAGAGAGAAAAATTGCCAACCAAAAATTCTTTACCTAGAAAAGCTCTCCTTGAAATTTGATGGAGAGCTTAAACTTTTGACAGACAAACAAATGCTGAGGGTATTTGCTAACAAGAGACCTGCGCTACTTGATATATTACTGAAAAAGAAACAAAGAAAGGAGAGAGAGATATGGAGAAAGATTCAGTATAATGAGATTCATTATGGGTACATTAAGCATGAGAGGGAAAAATATACTTAGCAACATAAGCTAAAGGAGAGGATGGCCAATTCAAGAAATGTCTTCATAGTAATAATGTTGAATGCAAATGGATTAAACTCCCCAATTAAAAGATATAGATTGGCAGAACTGATCAAAAAATATGAACCATCAATATGTTGCATACAAGAGACTCATCTTAGACATGGGAACATAAAGAATTTGAAAGTGAAAGGGTAGAAAAAAGAAACACATGAAAAAATGTTCAAGTTTACTAGCTATCAGAGAGATGCAAATAAAGACCACAAGGAGATACCATCTCACACACAATTAGAAGGGCTGCCATTAAACAAACAGTTAACTACAAATGCTAGAGAGGATGTAGAGAAATTGGAATTCTTAGGCATTGTTTGTGGGACTGTATAATGGTTCAGCTACTCTGGAAAACAGTCTGGCAGTTCCTCAGAAAACTAGATATAGACTTACCTTTCAATCCAGCAATTGCACTTCTCAGTATATACCTCCAAGATCTCAAAGCAGTGACATGAATAGATATCTGCATGCCAATGTTCATAGCAGCATTCACAATTGCCAAGAGATGGAAACAACTCAAATGTCCTTCAACAGATGAGTGGATAAATAAAATGTGGTATATACACATGATGGAATACCCCACAGCAGTAAGAAAGAACAATGTCATGAATCATATGACAACATGGATGAACCCTGAAGACATAATGCTGAGTGAAATAAGCCAGGCAAAAAAAGAGAAATATTATATGCTACCACTAATGTGAACATTGAGAAATATAAAACAAATGGTTTATAATGTAGAATGCAGGGGACCTAACAACAGAGAGCAGTTAGTAAAGGGGGAACAATACCTAATAAGAACAGATAAGTTATTTTGGGTAAATTTAACATTCTGGAAATGTCCAGGAATGACTAAGGTTTGTTAATTTCTGGTGGGTGTGGTAGGAACAAGTTTATGGAAATGTTGCTCTCTTAGGTTATCTGTCTTATTCTTTGCTTGGTTATAGTCTGTATATTTTCTTGGGGTAGAACAGTAGCATGTTGGAAGTAAAGTAGTTATTTTAGGTTAGTTGTCTTTTTCTTTTTCCCTGGTTTTGGCTTGTTTTGAATGTTTTTATATTGTTTATTTAAAAAAAATTTTTATATTTAGTAGTTAATTTTTAAAAAAACAATGAAAGAATATGCAGAGCCCCCTGAGGAGCTGGGGGAGAATGCAGGGGTGTTGGGCTTCCTCACCTTGAAGATTGCTGTTGTGCTCACAGACATTGGGGACTGGCAGTTTGATGTGCCAAGGCCTCTATCAGAGGACTTGCCCTTGGGAAGACTGTTACTGCAAAGAAGAGGCTAGGCCTCCCTATAATTGTGCCTAAGTGCCTCCTCCCAAATGCCTCTTTGTTGCTCAGATGTGGCCCTCTCTCTCTAGCTAAGCCAGCTTGGCAGGTGAAATCACTGCCCTCTCCTCTATGTGGGATCTGACACCCAGGGGTAGACATCTGCCTGGCACATAGAATTTGACTCCTGGGGAGGAATCTAGACACAGTATTGTGACATGGAGAACAGCTTAATGAAAAGGGGGATGTGAAATGAAATGAAATAAGTTTCAGTGACTGAGAGATACTAAAAGGAGCTGAGGTCACTCTGGTGGGGACTCATGCACAATGTAGATAACTGTTCTTAGTTTTAATGAATTCAAATAGCTAGCAGTAAATATCTGAAATTATCAAATTACAACCTGGAACCCTTGAATCCTGAAGATGATTGTATAACAACGTAGCTTATGAGAGGTGACAATGTGATTGGGAAAGCCATGTGGATCACACTCCCCTCTGTCCAGTGTATGGATGGATGAGTAGGAAGAATGGGAGAGAAAATTTGGGTGTCCTGCTTTTACTCTTGTTTTATTTATTCTTGCTTTCACTTTTTCTGGTACAAGGAAAATGTTAAAAAAAATTGATCAGGATGATGAATAAACAACAATATTATGGTAGTGTGATCAATTGTTCATATAATTTGTATGATTGTATGGTATGTGAATAAATCTTAGTAATTTTTTTTTAAATACATGTATTTATCATTGAACTTCAAAATGATTTCATGATGGGGTTAATAATTTCAAATACTACTTTCATTTGGAGGTATCTGATGTCCATACACCAAATCAATTCTTCAAATTCCCTTTATAAGGAAGTAAGAGGAACACATTGTCATATTTATGTCAACTCTCACAGTCCTCAGAAGTGAGGAGACTCAGAAAATATAGAATGAATAGGTTTGTTAGGATATCCAGTTGCTCCACATGTAATTTCATAAAATGGCTGCTGTAGTACTGCCCCATATTAATCTTCATTTGTGACAACATCCCTGCATTTCTTTCTCTCTTTATATGTGGTATGTGTGTTTGTATGTGTGTGTATTTGTGTGTGTGTGTGTGTGAAAGCATTAGTCTTTATAACTAGCAAATTTTTCCCTAAAACACTGTTAAGAATGTATTTCATGGACAAATGGTGATAATTTGTCATAAACAATGGTAGGCATAATTCACCAATTTGTATCCATGACCCAGAAAAAAGAAAAAATAGGTATTGTGTGTGATGCTATTGATGTTTAACTGCATTTGTTTATTTAATCTTCATAACAATTCTATTTAGTTTATTTACAAAGTTAACAAATAACATGATCACAGATTCAGAAATTTCAGAAAATTTTAATATGACAAAATTACATGGTAGAAAATTACACAGCTAGAATTAGAATTTTTCTCTGCTTTTCCACAAGCATAAATTCCTGGAGTTTTACACATCACTCACAGGTTTTTACATGGAATGTCTCTCTCACATCAAACATCAGAGTTCCCACTCTGGGGATACAAACTTCTCTCCTAGTTTCTCCACAAAAATAATCCTTATACCTAGATTCTTGTACTACATAGAAATGTATACTGCACTGGCCCCTCTCAACAAACATCATTTACTAGCTCTCATTTTTACTGCCCAGTTCACTCCAGAGTTTGTAATATCAACAGATACTACCAAGGCAAACATGTCCCTCTAACTACAAAATTTACCAACCAAAACCTCAATATTCAATGACTTCAAATATCTATAATTATCCATGACTACATTTTACACAACACATGAGTAAGATATTGATCCAGGAATAAGCATGGATTCACAAGTTCTAGAGGTTTTCAAATATACCAGGGAACTGTACTGTGTCTTGCTAATTAGAACATTCCTGCATACTCCATGACTACTCTAAACCTTCTCCATACATTTTGAATCTCAGGCACTCTATCATTTACCCTCATTATTAAGAGATGAAATTACCTCCTCCTAAGCAGATGGAAAATGTAATTTGCCAAATTACACTATAATAACATCATATTTTCAAATATCCCTGAATGCATACACATTATTATTTACTCCATCTCTCCTATTAAATAGAAAAGTCATGTTATGTCTGGCCAAGTCCAATGTCTCCAAATGATCTCAATCTCATGTTTTGTTGTGCTCTATATTATTGATTGTAAACTAATTGCCTTTATCAAAAACCTCTTGCTCTCTTTACAATCAACCTCCTCATTTAAGCTCATTTTTGACTCTTCCATTTTGAAAAAAATAAAAAGAAGGCAAATCTACTGTGTATGTATTTTCTCTCAAGTTCTAACTCTCCAGATCTTCCCTTGACAAACTGAAAGTGCACCTATCATGGCTTCAAATTCAACTCACTCTTTGACTCACAAAAATCAAGGCTGGTGTCCTCACTAATCACTAATGATCTACCCATAAATAAATACTTACTTGGAACAAAATTATTGGACCACAATATCCTTTTTAGAACTTCCTTTTTCCTTCCTTTTCCTGATATCACATCTCCTGATTGTATTCAAACTACTCTAGACACTTCCCCATGTCTGCTGCAAAGAACTCCTCCAAGAACACTATTAGAACATCTTGAAACTAAAACTTATTCCCTTCTCTCCTCATTTGATGTGGTGTACTGGTCTGTTCTCAGATTTATCCAATTTCATTAATTTCTTCCATTGATATTTCTAAACTGAAAGTCAGAAAACACTTTTCTGGATTCCATTTCAGAGCTATCATGGCTACTTGCTTAATTGTGAACACCTATAATGAAATATATCACAAGATATTATTTTCTTAATAGCCAAAATATAAATATTACTCCTCCCCTTGTCTCTAATTTTTGTTAAATTCTCCAACAGGCACTCAGTGATTCAACAGGCACTCAGTGATTCATCTTTTACATGTCCTCTTGAAATCAACAAGCCTAATTAAACATTGCTATTATCTCTACTGAAGACTATTTTCACCCTACATTTCCACCTCAATCCATAATCAATGTACTCATCTCTTTTCAATTTTAGTTTAAATGAAAATTCCCCAGAAATTCCTTCAATGAACAAAAAAGTTTGCTTTGCCCTCCCTCTCCCACTTATTTACTATCCTATTACTCCTTTAGGCAACTTACAAATTTGCCAGTATGAAAACAATCTATCAATGTATACCTCCATCCAACTATCTATGGTCTCTCTCCCCTACTGGTCTAAATGTAGAAAAATTAAAATGCTGAATGTTAAGATCTGGCAAGATTCATTTAGACCACCAGAGATACATTTTAAATACAGAGAAATATCAAGTTGCAACCTCCTAACTTACCCTCAGAATGTCTGCCAAAAACACCTAAGTGAGATTAAATGGTGATATTCTGACTAAATTTTAATTTATGAAAAAAGGGAGGTCTGATAATCTGGGCAAAAATTCTCTCCTATAGTCACCAGAATTGAAATTAAATTGGGAAACAAAAGCAATCAAATTCTTTGTTCCTGTTTGCTAATGCTGCCATTATGCCAAATACCAGAAATGGATTGGCTTTTATAAATGAGGTTAATTTGGTGACAAATTTCCAGTTCAATAGTTAAAAATGTATCCATGCAAGGGCATCAACAAGGGTGCACCTTCACTGAAAAAAGGCTGCTATCATTGGGAAAACTCTGTTACCTCTGAAGGCATGTGGATGACACCTGCTCCCTCCCAGGTTGCATTTCAAAATGGCGTACTCCAAAATGTCTCCTGGCTTAGCTTCTCATGGCAAACTCTGGGTTAATATCTCTGAAGCAACTGCAAAATCTGTTTTTACTGGCTGTCTCTAAAATGTCTCTCTCAGCTACAGCAATAAGATCCTTCTTTCTTAGCTCTTATAGGGCTCCAGTAAGCTATTCAAGACCTGTACTACATGGGTGGGGACACACCTCCATGGAAATAATCTAAACAGGGTTATCACCTAGATTTTGGTGAGTCACATTTCCATGGAAACAACCACATCCAAAATTTCCCACTAAATCAACACTAATACATCAGCCCCCACAAAAGTGGATTTAACATAGCTTCTCTGTGGGACAAAATATATCCACACTGGCACACTCCACACCCTGGAACCAAGAAAAGTCTCATCTTTCCATAAACAAAGTACATTCATCCCATCATACCACAGAAACTTAAATCCTTTTAGTACCAATAGGTAAGTACAAGATCCCATCAAAATCAGTCACAGGTGTTGTCATGTCCTAAAGCAAAATTCCCCTCTAGCTGTGGACCTGTGAAACAGAACAAGTTATCTGCTACCAATATAAACAGGAGGAACACATAGAACATAAAGTTTCCTATTGCCATAGGGAGAAACTGAAAGGAAAACGGTCCACAGGACAAAAACAGTTTCTAAAACCCTCAGGAAAACATCATTAGAATTCAAAGTCTGTGAGTCACTTATATAATCATGTTGTATCCTTGGAGCATCAGAGACCAGGAGCACAAACTTTTCCAAAGATTTATGCAGAAGCCCCTTTTCCTCCAAATGTTAGGATGAGTGTTCAAACATATCCACAGATTGGGAAGACCACCTTCTACTTGGCCCCATTTTCCTCCAACATCAACATGCAGCATGAAATCTGCCTCTCCAGGGCCAATGCTCTGTCCTCTCCAAATAGTGGGGTGTTGACCAGGTTCTCCCCAATCCATGTGGAATGTTCAACCCCAACTATGAACCTTAGGTGGCAGCCCAGTTCCTGAGCACCAAGACAGAGAGCCTACTTCCTAATTTTTGGGCAAACTGACCCTTCCATATGCACTGGTTGCTCTACTCTCCTTGCCTGAGATTTCTCAACTCCAGACCACAATTTCCATGATTTTTCCTTCAAGAATATTTCCTTCAATTTGTCCCAATTCCATTCCCTGAAGTCCAGACTGCCAGTGATTACAGTTATACAGATCTCACAAAAATTGTTGGCTTAGAATGAAGCATGCAAGGGTCAAAACCATTAAACAATATGATTTTCCACAAATCCTATCTGATAACCACATCTCCAATCCTGGCTTGTATTGAAATGGTGGTTGTGTTCCATATTTGGTTAAATCCTCATGTAGGGCTGTAGATTTTGAGACCTAACTTTTTGGAAGCCAGAATTTTCCAAACTCTCAGTTTCTGTTTTCTTTGTACCTAGGAGTACATTTCTCAGCTTATCTCTCTCCTCTTGCATTTTACTATATGCCACAAAGAGAAACTGGACTACATCTTCCACATGTAGTTTGGCAATCACCAGAGCTAAGTATTTTAGGTTGTCACTTTCAGATTCTGCTTTCTCTCTGACACCAGGACCCAATCTTGCCAAGTTCTCTGCCACTTTGGAACAAGGATCACCTTTCTGCCAGAATGCACTATCACAGTCAACATTTCTGTTCAAAGTCTCATCAGAACTATCTCTAGAGTCCATATTCCAACCATCAGTTTCTTCAAAGCCTCCTAGGCCTTTTCTATCAAGCTCCTCACAATTCTTCCAGAATCTTCCCCTTATTCATGTAAAAAGCCATTTCAAAATGTTTGGTATTTGCAAAGGCAGCAAAATCCCTCTCATACAGTAAAAAATCTATTCTAGTATGCTAAGCATGCTGTTTGGCAAAATGCCAGAAATGGATTGGCTTTTATAAAGGGGGGTTATTTGGCTACAAATTTCCAATTCTAAAGCCAAAAGTGTACCTATGCAGTGGTATCAACAAAGGTATAACTTCACTGAAGAAAGGCTGTTAGCATTCAAAAAACTCTGTTAGCTCCAAAGACACATGAATGGCAACTGTTCACTCCAAGGTTGCATTTCTAAATTGCATTCTCCAAAATGTCTCTTGGCTTAATTTCTCATGGAAAACTCTGGGCTAGTATCCCCAAAGCATTGGCAAAAGTCTGCTTTCAGCAGCTGTCTCTGAAATTCTCTTACCAGCAACACTGAGCTCCTTCTGCCTGAGCTCTTACAGGGAGGGCTCCAGGAAACTAATCAAGACCAGTGCTATATGGATGGGCCCACACCCCCAAGGAAATAATCTAAAGAGAGTTATTGCCTAGAGCTGGGTGGGTCACATTTCCATGGAAACAACCAAAGCCAAATTTTCCCACTGAATCAACAATAATAGTTCAGCCCCAGCAAGATTGCAATGAACATGGCTTCTCTAGGGAACATAATATATACAAACTGGCACATTTCACACCCTGGAACCCAGAAATACACCTCAGAAATACATGATCTATACATGCACAAAATACATTCACATCACAGAAACTTAAATCCTTTCAGTAATAATAGGCAAGTACAAGATCTCATCAAATTCGGTCACAGGTGTTGTCTTGTCCTAAAGCAAAATTCCCCTCTAGTTGTAGACCTGTGAAACTTAGAACAAGTTATCTGCTGCCAATATACAAAGAAGGAACAGTCATAGGAAAAAGGTTCACATTGCCATAGGTAGAAACTGAAAGGAAAACAGGGTTCACAGGAACAAAACAGTTTCTAAAACCCTCAGGGAAATCTTCATTAGATTGCAAAGTCTGAGAATCATTTAAGTAACAATGTATCCTTGGGGCTTGAGAGAACAGGAGTCCAACCTATTCCAAAGACTTACACAGAAGTCTTATTTCTCCAAACACAAGGAAGAGTGCTCAAACACACCTATGCACTGCAAAGACCACCTTCTACATGGCCCCACCTTACAAAAATATCAAGGTGCAACATGGAATCTGTCCCTCCAGGGCAAATATTCTGCCCTCTCCAAATAGTGGGGTGATGGCCAGTTACTCCCAAATTCCCGTGGAATGTGCTCCTTCTTTCTGAGACCTTAGGTGGCAGTGTATTTCCTGAGCACTGAGGTGGAAAACCTACACACTAATTCTTGGGCACACTTACCCTTTCCATATGAATTGGTTACCCTTCTCACCATCTTGCATGAGATTTCTTGACTCCAGACCTCAGCTTCCATGAATTTCCTTAAAGAATATTTTCCTTCAATTTGTCCCAACTATATTCTCTCCAGGGAAGACTGGCAGTGATTCTACTAACAGTTCTCACAAAAAAAAGTGTAGGCTGGGCATGAAGCATACAAGGGTAAAAAACAATTAGTAGGATTTTCCAAAAATCTTATCTGGATAACAATATCTCCAATCCTGGATTGTACTGAAATGGTGGTTGGTTTCCATGGTTGGTTAAATCCTTATGTAGGGCTGCAGCTTCTGTGATCTAACTTTTTGAAGCCAGAATATTCCAAGCTATCAGTTTCTGCTTTCTATGTACCAAAGAGTTCCTTTTTTTGTGTGTTGCTCTCCTCCTTCATTTTACTATAAGCTGCAAGAGGAAACCAGGCTACATTTTACAAAAGTAGTTTGAGATCTCTTGTGCTATGTATCCCAGATTGCTACCTTCAAATTCTGCTTTCTATCTGACACCAGGCCTCAATCTTGCCAAATTCTCTGCCACTTTGAAACAAGGATCACCTTTCTGCCAGAATGCAACATCATATTCAACATTTCTGTTCAAAGTCTCATCAGAGTTATCTTCAGAGTCTATATTCCTACCATCAGTTTCTTTGAAGCCATCTAGGCCTTTTCTATCAAATGCCTCACAATTCTTCCAGAATCTTCTCCTTATCCATGTAAAAAGCCATTCCAAAATGTTTGGTATTTGCAAAGTCAGCAAAACCCCTCTTCTCTGGTAACAAAATTTATTCCAGTTTGCTAATGCTGCTGTTGTGCAAAATACCATAAGTGGATTGGCTTTAATAAAGGGCATTTATTTGGCTTCAAATTATCAGTTCTAAGGCCATAACAGTGTCCATGCAAATGTATCAACAAGGGTGTACCTTCCCTGAAGAAAGGCTGCTGGCATCTGTAAAACCTCTCTTTGCTCAGAAAACATGTTGTTGGTATGTTCTTGATCCCATTTTCCACTTAAAGTGGGGTTCTCCAAAATGTCCCTGGTCTTAGGTTCTTGGCACAAACTCTGAGCTGCTATCCTCTAAGCATCAGCAAAATCTGCTGTCAGCAGCTGTCTCTAAAATGTCTCTCTCAACTGCAGCACAGATCTCTCTGAGCTCTTATATGGCTCCAGAAAACTAATCAAGACTGGTGCTATATGGGTGGGACCACACATTCATGGAAATAATCTAATCAGAGTTATCACCTACAGTAGGGTGGATCACACCTCCATGGAAACAACCAAATCCATATTTTCCCACTTAATCAACATTAATAGATCAGCCCCCACAAGATTGCATTACACATGGCTTCTCAGGGGACATAATGTATCCAAACTTTGACGTTCCACACCATGGACTCCAGAAAAACATGATCTTTCCATACACCAAATGCATTCATCCCATCACATCACAGAAACTTACATCTTTCAGTAAAAATATGCAAGTACAGGAGGGACAAGATGGCAGAATGGTGCGGTGTGTTTTAGTTACTTCTCTGGGACAGTTGGTAGAAAGCCAGGAACTACCTGGAACAGACACCACAGAGGAATTTGAGCTTGGGCAAGCTTCATATAACACAGATGGGCAGAGCAGCTGAAATCAGTAAAATCTGTGAGTTGTTGTGGCCAGGGTGCCTGCACCCCTCCTGGCCAGGCACAGTCCCATGGGAGGAGGGCTTTTGATGCTGGGAAGCAGGATGGAGAACTGTAGTTGCAGCTCTGATTGAAGAGCTCAGGCTCCTGAAAAAAATCTCCAACCATAGAGAGACTGAGAGCAGACACTGGAGCAGTCAGACTGGTGGAGAATCAAGTATTTAAGAATAAACTTACCCAAGGACACAAAAGACTTATTTAATGAAAACTACAAGAAACTGCTAAAAGAAATTGAACAGGACCTTAAAAAATGGACAAGCATACCATGCTTATGGATTGAAAGACTAAATATAATTGAGATGTCAACTCTACCTAAACTGATTTATAGATTCAATGAAAAACCAATTAAAATCTCAACAACTTACCTTGCAGAAATAGAAAAACCAATAACCAAATTTATTTGGAAGGGCAAGGTGCCCTGAATAGTCAAAAATATCTTGAGAAAGAGGAATAAAGTGGGAGGTGTCACTCTACCTGACTTTCAGGCATATTACAAAGCTATAGTGCTCAAAACAGCATGGTACTGGCACAAGGACAAAAATACCAACCATTGGAAACAAATTGAGTGTTCAGAAATAGACTCTCACATCTACAATTGATCTTTGATAAGGCAGTCAAGCCAAAACAAATGGAGCAGAGCAGTCTCTTCAATAAATGGTGTTTGGAGAACTGGATATCCATTTCCAAAAGAATGGAAAATATATGAAAATTAACTCCAACTGGATCAAAGACCTAAACATAAGTGCTAAGACCATAAGACTCTTAGAAGAAAATGTAGGGCAATATCTTAAAGATCTTGTGAAAGAAAGTGGTTTCCTAGACCTTACACCTAAAGGGCAAGCAACAAAAGAACAAATAGACAAATGGGATCTCCTCAAAATCAAACACTTTTCTACATCAAAAGACCTTGTTAGAAAAGTAGAAAGGCAGTCTACACAATGGTAGACAATATTTGGAAACCATATATCAGATAAGGGTTTAATATCCAGAATATATAAAGCAGACCTAGAACTCAACAACAGAAAGGCAAACAACCCAATTAAAAAATGGGCAAAAGACATGGACCGACACTTTTCCAAAGAGGAAATACAAATGGCTCAAAAACATATGAAAAAATGCTCAACTTCACTGGCTATTAGGGAAATGCAAATCAAAACCACAATGAGATATCATCCCATACCTACCAGAGTGGCCATTAAACAAACAACAGATAATTACAAGGGCTGGAAAGGATGTGGAGAAAGAGGCACACTTTTTCATTGCTGGGTGGAATGTAGAATGGTGCAACCACTCTGGAAGACAGTTTCATGTTTCCTTAGAAAGCTAAGTATAGATCTGCCATATGACCTAGCTATTATATTGCTAGGTATATACTCAAAGGAACTGAAAGTTAAGACACAAATGGACATTTGTAAACTGATGATTTTTGTGGCATTATTCGTGATTTCCAAGAGATGGAAACAGCCCAAATGTTCATCAACAGGTGAGTGGATAAACAAATTGTGGTATATATATATGATGGACTATTATGCAGCTGAAAGATAGAACAAAGACATGAAACATATAATAAGGTGGATGAACCCTGAGGACATTATGTTGAGTGAAGTTAGCCAGAAACAAAAGGACAAATATTGTATGGTGTCAATAATATGAACTAACATTCAGGAGAAAATTTTGAGATTTAAAAGCTGATAACACAGGCTACCAGGAACTTGAAAGAGTGTAGAGATTGGGCATTTGATGCAGAAGGACTACAGAATATTCAGCAGGATTGACTGTATAGATCTAGAAATAGATATCATAATAATGTATGAAGGCAGCACAATTTTTTTTTAAGTACATTGAACAAAAATATCTGTGAGTGAAGCTGAAGGAGGTGGGATAGAGGAGTGTATGACACCAGAGGTAATGCTGGATGATGGAGATGGACTCTGTAACTTGGTGAAAACTGGAGTGACCAATGACTGTTGCTAAATGTAGAAATATAAAAATGTTTGTACCTGTGGTAGAACAAATGAAGGTCAACCTTGCAGAGTGTTGTACAAGGGATGGCATTTGGGAATAAAAAGCCAAAGCACACTGGAATCTGTGGTTGTCAGTGACATTGCAATGTGCTTCCACTGGATGTGGCAAGGGCAGTGTACCAAAGTTGAGGGTATATGAGAGGGGTATGTGGGGGAGGTATATGGGATTCATGGTCATGGTGTTGTTTTCTGTCATTACTATTATATTGTATTGTATGACATTTTATTTTTCTTTTTACTATCTTTTTATTATTCACTAACAAAATGCTTTTTCTTAGTGATCCATATGTTCAAGTGCTGATTGTGGTGATAAATGTACAAATATATGATGATACCATGAACAACTGACACTACACTGTGGATAATTGTATAGTATGTGGATATATCTCTATAAAATTATAGGAAAAAATATAAATATGGGTAAAAGTGCTGGAGAAAACATGGAGGGAGGGATGTGCCTATTTACTGTTGATGGAGAGGCAGAATGGTGTAGACTTTCTGGAGGTCAGTGTGGTGGTTCCACAGGAATCTTGGTGTGTGGGGGCCATGAGGTCCTTCAGCCTGATTATGGAGTGTGTACTTGGAGGAGCTGAGAGCAGCACACTGGTATTTTAACATTTTTCATCAACAGTAACAAATGTACTTTACCAATTCTATGAGTCAGTAATGGAGGGGGATGTTTAGGGGTATGGGAGGATTTCAGTTTTCTTTTTTGTGTCTTTATTTCTTTTCTGGAGTAATGAAAATGTACTAAAAATTGAAAAAAATGTAATTGTGGTGATGGGTGCACAGCTCTATGATGGTACCATGGGCAATTGATTGTGCACTTTGGCTCTGTATAATTGTATGGTATGTGAACAATCACAATAAAATGAAATTAAAAAGGAAAAAAAAGAGCAACATAGGCCATGATGCTAGCTGCATCTGAGAGACACATTTTGAAGATGCCCACTGGGATCTTACACTGACATTTTGGGGAATGACATTTTGAAATGCAACCTGGGAGCAAGCAGAGGCCAACCACATGCCTTCCCAGCTAACAGAGGTTTTCAGACACCATGACCAACCTTTAGTGAAGGTACCTTGTTGATGCCTTACTCTGGATAATTTATGAACTTAAGGCTGTAACTTTGTAATGAAATAAACCTCATTTATAAAAGACCCCCCAAAAAAGAATATGACACTACTGGCCATATTCCAGTGAAGGTACCCAACTGTTGATGTGTTACCTTGGACACTTGATGGACTTAAGATTGTAACTGTGTAACCAAATAAATCCCCTTTTATAAAAGCCAATCCATTTCTGGTGTTTTGCATTCCAGCAGCATTAATAAACTAGAACACTCACTTAAGTAATTCCTTTGTGAAAAAGTTTTCTTTTATTTGATTCTTTCCTTTAAAAACATTCTCCAGTGTCATATCAAGGGCTGCACTACCTGAATTTGCTGAGGTCCCCTTCAACATTTATCATGCTAGGGCATGGAGAAACCCAATGTCTCAGCCTTGTTTTAAACATCAGAGCAACTTAAAATTGAGATGGTGTTAGTTAAATCTAAAAGCTAATGACAGCAATGGTTCTCCATCAGTATCTGTGAAAACAGATACCAGACCCTCCATGCTGGAAGCCTTGGTGTTTGAATTGGTACATAATTGTAGAGTGACAACCCAGGCAGGCCCAGTGGGTTAATACCAAGTACTGTTGTCAAGAATGTCATTGTTCCACTTTGCTTATGCTGCCATTATGAAAAATACCAGAAATGGACTGTTTTTTATAAAAGGGGATTATGTGTTTACAAAGTTACAGTCTAAAGGCCATGAAAATGTCCAAATGAAGCAATCAACACAAGTATACATTCACCAAAAGAAGGCCAATGGCATCAGGAAAACCTTGTTAGCTGGAAAGGCTTGGGTCTGGCATCTGCTGATCCCAAGTTGTGTTCCAGCTCCACTCTTGGCTCCTGTATGTTCTTTAAGATACATCTTCAAAGTATGTCACTTGGCTGCAGATGCACTGAGTTCCTTCTGTTTGTCAGCTCTCTTATATTGCTCCAGTGATTTAATTAAAACCCACCCTGAATGGGAGGGGTAAATACCTCCATGGAAATGATCCAGTCAGAGGTCCGGCACACAGTTGAGTCACATTTCCATGGAAACACTCAATTATTAGGTTCCAACCAAATCAACCCTAATATGAGATTGGATCAAAGAACACGGTGTTTTGGGGGACATGATACATCCAAACCAGCACAGTCATCAAAATCACTTTTTGAACCTAAACAAAGTACATGATATTCATGAACAGTCTGAACCAGGACCAGCAACCTACAAAGACCACATACCATATATGAGATGATTAGAATGAAAGGGCTATGCTTTGAACACAATAATCAAATGTGTGGCTGATTTGTACCCTTCTCTTCCTGAAAGCATGTCCTTTTCTTACTCTGGACCCTTTTCCACCTAATCCCCCTGAAGACAAACAAAACTTAGAATAAGGAGGCCAGACTGCAATATAAGTTTTTCCAGATGCACAATGGGCTTGGGCAAGTAAACCTCACATTCTTTGGTTTTTACACTCTTTATTACCCAAAGCAATGTTTTAGAGTTTTCCATATATTTTGCATGTATTTGTTAAGTTTTATCCTCATCTTTTGTGTTTCTGATTCTCTGCAAAGGTATTTTTACATTTCTTTTTCCAAATATGTTTCCTAGTGTATAAATAAAATTGATTTTTCTGTTAAAAAGATGAATAACATTTGGGGCATCTCTTACAATATTAAGAGTTGCCAGTACAATCCAATCCAATATACACACCCATCTCTGGAAATAGCTTGCCATGCAGTAATTCCATAGGAATATATGGATATCCTTGAAGACCAGAGTGGCCTCAATGGGATGGAAATCCAGGCTGTTGATAGATATAGACTGAATTTGTTCCCAAGGTTATCTCAGCAAAGAGACAAACTAGAAGGATAAAATGGAAGAAATACACCATTCCCATGATTTCATGTAAAAAGAATGGCTACCTTAACTACAAGGGTCAGCACACCAAGACATTCTTAAAAACATATTTTTCCTTATAATATCTCTATCTGATTGTGGTATCAGAGTGCAACTGGTAAAATAAAATGAGTTGGGGAGTTGTTCCTCATTTATTTTCCAGAAGAGATTGCACAGAATTGATTGTACATCAATGTTAATTAAATATTGGGTAGAATTCACCAGTGAAACAATCTGAGCCTGAAGTTTTCTTTTCTGGAATGTTTTTCACTACGAACTCAATGTCCTCAACCAATACAGGTCTATTCACTGTTTTCTCAATGAACTTTGGAGAAATCAGATTCTGGGCATGTGCAGGCAGGTAGGGTTTTAACAGGGTTGCACAGGGTGGCTGGGTGATTTTAGGGTTAGTGGGGTCCCTCTAGGGAGTGAACCGGGTAGGGCAGTGGTGTCCTGCACTGGTGGTCCTTGGTACAGCTATACTGCCTGAATGTGCTGGTTCTTCTCTGATCCTCAAAGCTAATTAGGTTCAAGCCTGGTTAATATTTGGATGAGAGGCCATCTTGGAATACTGGGTGCTGTAGGCTTTTGCCAGTCATATTGAGTCCCCTTGGCTCCCTTGCTTCTCCTTTTGGCCACCACCCAGATAATGGCTCCTCCCTGAGAATACCTGGAGCCCTCCTGCCATAGACAAATACCTGCATAGACACCCACTGCCCTAGCTCCTGTCATCCCAGTGCAGGCAGGCAGATGGTTACAACTCAACACATAAATATTGGTAGCAACCCAGAAGAAACCCAGGTCTGTTATGGGCTGGGCTCTGATGATTCCTAGGGCCAAGCTCAAGACCCCTTACCCTCTAGACAACTTCTCAGCCATCCACCCCTGTACATTTACACCTGCATTCAAACCTTGCACATCATGGGCACACCCAACCTGGACTTTGCTGCCTTCCCTGGCATGATAGGTATGAGGTGAGGGAACATAAATTACTTTGTCATCTGGGCCACACTATCCAGTCTTTCTGTTCACTCCCAGAGTAAAGGAAACACCCAGCCACCTCTCCAGCCACTTTGAGTACAATCAGGGACCTCTGCTCTCCAGAAACCACCTCCCAGGTCTCTCTGCAGTGGAAAGAAACCTACAAAAACCCCAGGAAATAGACACATTCCAGATGTCCCCTGGTCTTCCCACTTATCCACCCCAGCTGGCTGATCTGATGTTATCCCTATCCTGGGATCAGTATCCCTTCTCTGGAATGCTCTTTCCACAAAGTTTTTGACCAGATCCTTTGGATTATCTTTACAATCCATGCTTTGCTCCTGTATTTATTTTATGTTACTGAGTATTTGCTCATTTCTCATTGACTATTATTAAATTCCTATTGTACAATTGTGGTAATAGCCCAGTGGAGCTGTTAGTGCCCAGACCAAGTTTGTGCAGAGCTCTGGGAAGGTTGGAGGTTTGCTAACAAGAGAGTGAAAAACACACCAGGTATAGAAGAAAACATTACATATATTGGGACTTACGGACAGGACTGGTTCTCTGGTGGTGGCTGATCTGGAGGTTTATTGCTTCCATGAGGAATATGAGTGTGGGGGAAGCAGGATGTAAATATGTGATTTTAGAACAACACATTTCATATAGCATGAGGATGTTGTGTCCCTATTACATTCATTACAGGGGACTAAAACCTGATGTTTTACTAAGGTTAGTGTTTAAGACTAAGATACAATTTATACCATGGTTATATTCTTCCCTCTCTTGGGAGATTGTTTCTTGACCTTTGTCCTTGGCTAAAGGTTTCTTACCAGCATTTAGGAGGGTCTGCATCTTGGGAACCATGTAATTAGAACAATTTCTTTCTTTCCTTCTCCTTATCAGACCATAGCTTCACATCCTTTTCTGCTTGTATAGATATATGTTTTAGAAGAAACATCAGTACCCTAGTAGATACTGTGTATCTTGTGCCTTGTTTCCTCCACAGATGTATTTCCTATCTGTCCTTGACTCTTGATCATTTCACTCCATAGGATTCATACATTTTAAGTAGTTAGCATAGCCTCGTTTAGTCAAATATTCAAATATCCCTGCAGTTATATGTTATTAATTTCCACAGTTCACCATAGTCATTCATGAATTATAAATGTCCACCAACTCAGAGAACTGGGAACCTCCCTGTGCCTGCATGGAACCCGGGGCCCAGCCTCTTCATTTCTAGGCAGCGAAGATGAGTGTGCCAGATATGTGTAGCAGGGGTGGGCCCTAGGCCTGCTCATGCCATTTGTCCTGCCTTCTCACCTTGCTCTTCAAATTGTTTCATGTCTGTCCTTCCTGTTGAGTACTATCTTCTGATTTCTCTCTTTTTTCCTCATGCTGCTGTCTGGGCAATTTGTGGCAGTCTGCCTTTGCACCCTCTATGTTCCCTCAGCAAACCTGGCATTCTGCATAACTGAATTCCATGTCTTCCCCCATGGCATCCAATTCTGCAGATCTAGAGGAGCTGTGGTTCATAGAGGATGGCCTGGTGTGGCACCTGCACAGTGAGAATTTTCCCAGCAAGTTGAATGGGCAGCCAGCATGGCTGGTGCAGGTGGGGCTGCCAAGCTGTGGGGACCCAGGGCCTGGATCCCTCCCCTCCATAGTGATTTCACATAGACTCCTACTTGACCAGAACAGGTGTTAAAATTCATCAGAACTCCCCAGGGGAGGAAAAATATACCATAAACAAAGCACTGAAACTGCCCTCCATTGATCACTTTTGATAACAAATCTCCATACCCTGTGTCACAAAGGCTTGCCTAAACCCTGTTTTTACACCCTCCTTGTCCTAACCCTTATAAACCACCACCTGGCACCCCCTGCTTTTGCAAAGCACTAACTTCCATCTTTACCAGCCTCCACTTCTGTGGAACAAATCATCTCCTCTAAGTAAGTCCTATTAACTTCATGTCTAACTTCATGCCTAGTTGATTCTTTGGTTCTAAGGTTAAGCTGGTGGAGCCGGCCTTCAGCCTGTGTGGGTGCCTGCTGGCCTTCCTGCTGCAGCTGTATGCTCTGGTGTCCTGCCAGGCCGATGCCTTCCATCACACCCTCTTCATCTTCTGCTGTGGGGAGCCACCATGCTGCACTGGCCTGCACAGTGAAACTGCCTCTGGATGCAGGGTGGGGGCTGTGGTTGACAGTGCAGACCCATTTTGCTGCTATACCCTTCCTTGGACTCTTTTCTCAATGCTTTTTTAATTCATACTCTTAAAAGCTGCTTGGTGCACAGGGTTAAGATTCCAGCAGTAAATAAGAGTATACATATAAATTTTCCATTCCTGTCATCATTTTCCCACCATTCAACAAGCTCCATTTCCCACCTTATTGCTGTCATAACTTTCATGTGTCCTTCCCAGGATGTTGTTTGTCTGTAATAAAATGATGCATTTGTTAAGCCTATACAATGCACTAGCACAGTTGTAATCTCCAGCTTTTGGATTAATCAGTTGGGACTAGGTGTGGGTGTGTGAGGCCCCACAGCCCCATGCCCTCCTCCATTTTCAGTGCATGCAGCCAGATACCTGAATGGGACAGATGTCAAGGTCAACAAATCCACCATGGGTTGGGGGAAGTAAAACTCCCTTCCCTTGATCAGTGTTAATTCCCAGGACTTATGAGACCATACTGAAATTCCATTGTCACACCGTATGAACCTAAGTCTTTCTAAGCCACCTTCCTTGGCATTCCTCTCTTTTCTTTGTCTTTCACTTTCCATACCTGGCCACAACCATGAAACCATCACGTCCTGTAAAGCCCCAATTAAACCAATATGTCCTCCTTTGCCTGGTGTGCCCTTCAGTCTTAGGGCTAAGCTGTGTTGGAACAATTGGTGAGCCAGGCAGGAGGCCCAAAAGCCACTGGCCACAGTGGGCCTGGGTTCTGAGAAGGGTAAATCCATGGAGATAGTCCCAAATTGCCCCTATCATCCATGTGAAGAGGGGTGGATGCCCTCCTGGATGAATGGGGCTGCTGCTGAGAGTATGGGAATGCCCTAGAAACTGGCAGGGCTGCTAATTGTTTTGCAGTGGATAGCAGGAAAATTAAATTTGAAAAAAAAGAAAAGGGACTGAAAATACTGGCAGTCATAGCATGGCCCCCTTTAGGAGCCCAACAGATGGCTACCAAGGCAGAACAAGCAGTGAAAGCTACTGCATGCCATTTAGAGAAGAAAGTAAAACTAGAAAGAGATATGCCCAGGTGAAAATGAAGGACTTTCTACCTGATCACCTTCTCTGAGTGGACAATCAGCTAAAGACTCTGGCATGCAGATATGCCCAAGTCAATGGCTGTAAGCTTCCTGGAGCTCAAGTCTGGAGGAATTTAGCTACTCCAGATGGTACCCAAAAGCATGGGACCCCATAGACTCCTCCCAGAATTGGAAGGGGAGGAAGGATGGGAGGTGGAGGAAGATGAGCCCTGACAGGTGTGCCCCATAATACAACAGAAATGGAAGGCATCGCAAGATCAACTGCCTGGGATCAGCAATTCCAGCCTCCTGAACAGAAATTACACATTACTATAAGAGAGTGTATCATGGCAGAATTGGAAAATTTGGGGCAGCAGTGTTCTAGTTTGCTAATGCTGTTGGAATGCAAAACACCAGAGATAGACTGGCTTTTATAAAAGGGGTTTACTTGGTTACACAGTTACAGTCTTAAGGCCATGAAGTGTCCAAGGTAACACATCAACAATTGTGTACCTTCACTGGAGGATGGCCAATGGTGTCCAGAAAACCTCTGTTAGCTGGGAAGGCATGTGGCTGATGTCTGCTCCAAGTTCTGGTTTCAAAATGGCTTTCTCCCAGGACATTCCTCTCTAGGCTGCAGTTCCTCAAAAATGTCACTCTTAGTTGTACTTGGGTTATTTGTCGTCTCTCAGCTTCTCCAGAGCAAGAGTGCTTTTAATGGCCATCTTCAAACTTTCTCCCATCTGCAGCTCCTGTGCTTTCTTCAAAGTGTCCCTCTTGGCTGTAGCTCCTCTTCAAAACATCACTCATAGCTGACTGAGTTCCTTCTGCTTATGTCAGCTCATTTATATGGCTCCACTGATCAACTTAGACCCACTTCAAATGGGCAGAGCAACATCTCCATGGAAATTATCCAGAGTCATCACCCACAGCTGGGTGGGGTGCATTCCAAAGAAACACTCAAAGAAATCTAATCAAAACTGATAATGTCTGCCCACACAAGATTACATCAAATATAATGGCATTTGGGGGACACAATATATATTCAAACTGGCACATTCCACCCTCTGGACCCTAAAATGACATTATCTTTCCATATACAAAATACATTCATCCCACAATATCACAGAAACATAAATCATTTCAGTAACAATAGTCAAGTACAAGATTCCATCAAAATCGATTACAGGCATGGTCAGTCCTAGGCATAATTTTCCTTTAGCTGTGGATTTGTAAATTTAGAACAAGTTATGTGCTTCCAACATACAAAGGAGGGACATTCATAGGATAAACATTCCCATTGTCATAAGGAGAAAGAATAAGGAAAACAGGGTTAACAGGACCAAAACAGTTCCTAAAACCCACAGGACAAACTCCATTAGATTTCAAACTCTGAGAGTCATTTACAGAACAACGTTGCATCCTTGGGGCTTGAAAGAGTGGGAGTCTAACCCTTCCTAAGGGCCTTTGTGGCAGCCCTTTCCTCTCCAAACACTTGAGTGAGTGCTCCAACATATCCACACATTGGGGAGACCACCTACTCAGCCCCACCCTCCTCAAACATCAGGGCAGCTCCCAGATTCCCTTCTATCTCTGGGGCAGATGCTCAACCCCTTCAGAACAGTGTGGTGGCAGCCAGGCTCTCCCCAATTCCCTGGGAATGTGCTCCACCCTTTTTGGGGCTTGGGGTAGCAAGACATTTCCTGAGCATCGAGGCAGAAGGCCCACCCTCAACCTCTAGGGCAAACTCACCCTTTCCATGCATGTGGGCCACTCCACTCTTCCAGCCCAAGACCTCTTGACTCCAGACCTCAACCTCCATGGCTCTGTCTTTGAAGAAGTTTTTCCTTCAGTTTGTTCCTTGTCTGTCTTCTCCAGTCCAGACTGGCAATGGCTCTGTCTATAAAGATCTCACAAAAATTCTGTTGGCTTTGCATGAGGCATGCAGGGGTCAAAGCCATCAGACAACAGGACTTTCCACATATCCTTTCTGGATAATTCCATGTCCAATCTTGGCTTGTACTGAAGTGGCAGCTGGGTTCCACATTTGGTTAAATCCTCTTGTTGTGCCATGGCTTCTGGGGATCCACCCCCTGGAAGTCTGGAATTTTCCAAACCATCAGTTTCTGGTTTCTTTGAACCTAAGAGTACAGTTCTAAGTTTATCTCTCTCTGCTCACTTTGTACTATAAGCTGCAAGGAGAAGCCAGGGTACATCCTCCACATGTAGTCTGGAGATCTCCTCAGCTAAGTATTCCAGGTTGTCACTTTCAAATTCTTCTTTCCATCTGATGCCAGGACTCAATTTTGTCAAATTCTCTGCCACTTTAAAACAAGGATCGCCTTTCTTCCAGTTTGCAACAACACATTCATCATTTCTGTTCAAGGCCTTGTCAGATGTATCTTTAGAGTCCATATTGCCACAAAACAGTCTCTTCAAAGCAGTTTTGGCCTTTTCTATCAAGCTCCTCATAATTCTTCCATAGTCCTCCCCTTATCCATTTAAAAAGCCGTGCCAACATGTTTGGTATTTGCAAACTCAGCAGCAAAAGCACCCCACTTCTCTGATACCAAAATCTGTTCTAGTTTGCTAATGCTGTTGGAATGCAAAACACCAGAGATGGATTGGGTTTTATAAAAGGAGTTTATTTGGTTACACAGTTACAGTCTTAAGGCCATAAACTGTCCAAGTTAACACAGCAATCGGGTACCTTCGCTGGAGGATGGCCAATGGTGTCTGGAAAACCTCTGTTAGCTGGGAAGACACGTGGCTGGCATCTGCTCCAAGTTCTGCTTTCAAAATGGCTTTCTCCCAGGACATTCCTCTCTAGGCTGCAGTTCCTCAAGAATGTCACTCTTAGTTGTACTTGGGGTATTTGTCCTCTCAGCTTCTCCAGAGCAAGAGTGCTTTTAATGGCCATCTTCAAACTTTCTCCCATCTGCAGCTCCTGTGCTTTCTTCAAAGTGTCCCTCTTGTCTGTAGCTCCTCTTCAAAACATCATTCACAGCTGCACTGAGTTCCTTCTGCTTATGTAAGTTCATTTATATGGCTCCACTGATCAACTTAGACTCACCCCAAATGGGTGGAGCAACATCTCCATGGAAATTATCCAATCAGAGTCATCACCCACAGCTGGGTGGGGTGCATTCCAAAGAAACACTCAAAGAAATCTAATCAAAACTGATAACATCTGCCCACACAAGATTACATCAAAGATAATGACATTTGGGGTCACTATATTCAAACTGGGACAAGTAGTATAGACAATATCTGGGGAGTCCCTATCCAAATGGCTTCTGAGGTTATGAGGATAGAACAGAACAGAGGGTATAAGTGCTTTCTGGGGGTAGAGAAGAGTAAATTGCCGTCTCTTTCCACCCACTCTTCTCTACAAAAATGCTTGTGTGCTACCTCAGCCAATGTGAGAACCACCTCCTTATTGTGGCTGATTGACATGTGTAAGGCTGCATGACCCAATGAAAGGGATATATCCACACAATACCCCCTTTGGAAAACTATGGAGGAGTTACAAGATATTTAAAGGGGGCTTTGAATGAAACACACCATTTATGCCATAGCTTTTGTAGGTCCTGACACTGAAGCCTTTACCACAATAATGGAAAACATGGTATTGCACGGTGCTGTCAACCATTACTATGGGCCTATCATATCTATCATAAGTCTGCCAATAGGACAGAATATTTCCCTTGCTGTCCAGGTCATAGCTGACTTCAGGGAGGTGGAGAGGCTACATAGAAGGTGGTGGGAGGAAGGGCAATGGGAAAGGTTCCTGTGAGATTTACTGCTGTAATTGGGTATCCCCTAAGTAGAGGTGGGTGACTCTCCTCACTGTAGGCACAGAAATAGAAACTTTAGGGAAGCAAACAGATATTGTCCTAGTCAAGCTATGGAGAAAACTGCCTAGGGGCCAGAGATTACTAAAGTGAGCTCCCAATCCTCTGAGGCAGAAAGGAAGTCAGAAACCTCTGCTCTCCCAGAGGAGTTGTGGCAAGCCCTTTTCCTTCTTCCTTAGGAGGGAGGTCAAGCTCCATAGATGCAAACAATAGCTAGGGACCCCTGGGATCAGAGGCCACATATAAAACTAACCATTTACTGGTCCCCTACTAACTAACAGAAAATGTCAACAATAGTAGGTATGGGGGCCAAATGAACTCTGGTTTATGGAAATGCAGCCTGATTCAAGGGATCTGTGCTGGCCATAGATGGCTATGGGGAAAAAAACAGTCAGAGCTAAATGACATAATTTGATTTTTGCCTAAAGAGCTTAACTTGATGTACCTAAACTGATTTATAGATCCAACACAATACCAATTAAAGTTGAAGACGTGACACTTCCCAAATATGGGTTTGTTGCTTGGTGCAGCTAGTAGAAGTCACACTGAACCCAGCTGAAGAGGAAAAGATGGCTTAATTTATGCCGGTGGGAAGACGGGAAATTTTCTGAAATCTGCCTCCCTGAAGTGTTTCTCCAATTCAGTTATATACCGAGGTTCAGAGATAAAGAGAGAGAATCATTCAGTCAACATGCAACAAGACTGATAGACAAAAGGCCCATCTATATGGGAGGCTTGGGGCAGTCTCCATGTGATTCTTTAATTGGCTAAACCCATTAGAGACAAAGAGTAAATTATTTTAGTTAACATGTAACAGATTTGGAGAACTTCAGTAATATATTATCTCCTGTTTTCTAGGTGACACCTGGGAAAGGTGCAAACTTTACATTTACATATGTCTGCACACTTTACGTTGACAAATTTCTCCTTTTTGAGAATAGGAGCTTCCATTGTATCCTATCTCCAGCTTTGAAGGTTATATATATATATATTTAATTTTTATTGGGATTGTTCAGATACCATACAATTATCCAAAGATCCAAAGTGTACAATCAATTGCCCCTGGCACCCTCATACATCTGTGCGTCCATCAGCACACTTAATTTTTGTTCAATTTTGAGAACATTTTCATTACTCCAGACAAGAAATAAAGTGAAAGGTGGAAAAAAAAGAAAAAAGAAAGAAAAAGAAAAGGAAACTCGAATCCTCCCATATCCTTAACCAATCCCCCTCAATTGTTGATTCATAGCATTGGTATAGTACATTTGTTACTGTTTATGAAAGAATGTTGAAATACTACAAACTGTAGTATATAGTTTGCAATAGGTATGTATTTCTTCCCTATATTCCCCTCTATTATTAACTTCTAGTTGTACTGTCATACATTTGTTCTGGTTCATGGAAGAGTTTTCTAATATTTGTACAGTTAATCATGGACATTGCCCACCATAGGATTCAGTTTTATACATTCCCATCTTTTGACCTCCAACTTCCCTTCTGGTGACATATATGACTCTAAGCTTCCTGTTTCCACCTAATTCATGCACCAATTGGCACTGTTAATTATTCTCACATCTTGCTACCAACACCTCTGTTCATTTCCAAACATTTAAGTTCATCCTAGTTGAACATTCTGTTCATACTAAGCAACCACTCCTCATTCTTAAGCCTCGTCCTATATCTTGGTACCTTATACTTCGCATCTATGAGTTTACATATTATAATTAGTTCTTATCAGTGAGACCCTGCAATATTTGTCCTTACGTGTCTGGTTTATTTCACTCAGTATATTGCCCTTGAGGTTTTGTCATCAACTCAATTTTTTTAAGATGGTTTTGTTCACATACCATACATTCCGTCCTAAGTAAACAATCAATGGTTCTCTGTATGGTCACATCTTTATGTGTTCACCACCTTCAGCACTATCTATATAAGGGCATCTACATTTCTTCCACAAGGCAGGAGGGAGCATCAAAGAAGGTAGAGAGGGAAAAGAAAGAGGAAAAATATGACAGCTGGGAAGTAACAAAAGGAAAAGTAACCTTAAATTGAAGTAGGGTAAAGAGTCAGACAACACCACCAATGTCAAGTGTCTAACATGCCTTCCCTATCCCCCCTCTTATCTTCATTTACCTTGGTATATTGCCTTTGTTACATTAAAGGAAGCATAATACAATGATTCTGTTAGCTACAGTCTCTAGTTTACATTGATTGTATCCCTCCCCCAAAGCCTTCCCATTTTTAACTGAAGGTTATATTTTGCAATTTCTTGCTTGCTTACAGTTCAAGATTATATTTTGAATGTAACCATTATAATATCCCCCTTAAAATATTATTCATTTCCAGTCTTGGGGATTGGCCATTGTTTGGTCTGGCTGCTTCATGGTGACAATTGGGGTAAAGTAATTGAGAGGTTATCTGGTGAAATCTCTGACTCACAACTTATAGATATTGTCAATTTCCTTTGGGGGAGAATGGATTATACTTAGCTGGAGCTCTGGAAGATGAAAAGGGTTACATTTTGTGAGTTATTAGGCACATACATACAGCATTGAACATTAATTAGAGCACAAGTGTCACCTTTGGTGGCAGCCAGAATATTTATTGGCATTTTGTTTTGAAAAACAACCTGTTTAAGTTGTGAGGCTTTACCATTAAGTAGTGATATGGCTAGTCTTTAGCATTTTCCTACATTGACCACAAAAATAAATTTCCCTTTATTTCCATTCATTTCCATTCTTGGGATTGGCCATTGTTTGGTCGGGCTGCTTCATGGTGACAATTGGGGTAAAGTAATTGAGAGGTTATCTGGTGAACTCCCTTTCTGCAACTTTCTTTCTCCATTCAGGTTTTTGTCCCAAATTCTGAAACAACCAGACATTTAGGAAAAAACCACTTTCTTTTTCCCTCTAGTAAAAACATTCCTTATATCCTCAACATTCATCATGGATCATTCTTAGCTTGAGTTTCAGATGAAAAGTGATTCATACATATTTGAATTATTATTTGAGTACATAGAGATAAGAGGTATTTGACTAGGACAATAGTAGATGTAACAATTAGGAAGATTGTAAGCATGGTTTGAAAAGAGTCCATTACCATGACTCTATTTCTGGAGGATTTACCATGACCACAGTTTTTGTTTAACCAGAGGTGTGTCTTCACCCTGGAACAGTAGCAACTTGACTCTGGTATGGTGAACTCCAGGGATTTATTTCTTGCAACTCAAGAAAAAAAATGAGTAATAAGTAACACTAAGGCCTAGCCCATTTAGGATTTAGTTAAACCTAGAGATACTGGTTGTTTTAGGTGCAGACCCGTACTTAATGTTTAGGCTGGTAATGATGTAAGGAGGTACACCTGTGGGGAATTTAAAACATTACTCTTAACTATTAATTTCATCTAAAGTAGTACTTAAGAACTTTACATATTGAATTGTAGTTAATTCTGAACTGGGATGCATGTTACCTGCTTATTTAACCTTTAGAAATGGCCCTCTAAATGTTATTTTAAAGGGCTCAAACCCAGCCCACTTCAGGGTGCTACTCTTATTCTCAAGAGGGTAATGGGTAGAGCTTTGTCCTATTTCTCAAGCAGATTTTGGTGAGGCTGTCTTTTATAGTTGAATTCACACATTCTGTTTTTCCTGTCAACTGTGGCTGGTAATTAGAATGCAGGCACCAGTTGATGCTGAAGAGTCTTGAAACATTTTTAACAATTTTACTATGAAAGCTGGACTACTGCTTTGAACAGAAATCAGAATCCCAAATTAAGGATTTTTTTTGAAGTAACCATTTTACAACTTGTGCTTTTTAGTTCAGAAAGGAAAAGGCTTTTAACTATTTAGTAAAAGTGTACACAAATACTAGCAATTACTTGAAGATTCCAAGGACTTTTGGCAGGACTGTAAATCTATTTGCTAATTGTCTTCATCTCAACCTTTTATTATTCATGGATAACTGTCCTTTGCAGGGGATGACTAATTTATTTGGATGCATTACTTCTTTTAACAATTTAAAAATTAGATTTATAAGCTTCATGTTTTTTCTGGCTGCAGTTACTTTGACTATGTTCTTTTCAAATTGTTTTGTGAGCATGCAAATCAGCAAAAACATATGCTAGTTTGTGCAGGTGGGTGACTCTGCCTTGTTTTTAGCTGGAGGGCCCTTATGAGGGCAATTAATCCCACATTTGTGCTGATGTTCCCAGCAGGAGAGGCAGTATTTGCTACTGAATATCTTCTTTTATGTGGGATGACTGACATTCAAGATTGTCCAGCAGCACTGCCTGTTAGTGACCTAGCTTCTCCATTGTGAACCATTGTCCCCCTTTTACTCCAATACAATAAGGACAAGTTGGGAGATCAAAGTAAACTTTTTATTTCTCATAAATGTTCACAGGTGGTTGCCACTGTCCTAGGCCAGTGGGCCATCCTTGGGCTATAGCATCAAACTCTTTTGACAAATAAGCCATTGGTTACATATATTTCCAAAGGACTTATGCAAGTACTTTGAATGTCATGCCCTGTTTTATGGACACATAAGTTATTTTTTGATGGCATTAGTGAGCCCAAGCCTGGCACTGATATTAATTTGCCTTTAAAATTTGAAAGGCAATTGTATATTCTGATATCCATTTTAATGTTTCTTTTTTATTTATAGCCAGATATAGAGGTTTGGTTATCAGTTGAAAATGTGGTATTGGGCAGTTAACAATAGCTCACTATACAAAAGAATCCTGAGTTCCTTTTTGTTCTTTGGCATGGCTACTTGCCAAAGGGTCTAGTCTGCAAAAACTCTCTTTTGGAGTTTTACTGCCTGAAGATTTCTGGACAAAACTTGCACTTTTTAACACAATCCAATTACACTGCTGTTTTACACCTAAATCAAGTCCTTTTCATTTGCATGCAAGGAGTTTTTACAAGTCTTTATTTATTGTGATGCAATAAGTGGCAATTTTTAAAGTTAAACCACGTATATGTATCAGGAATATTGATGAGGGAATATATAGATTAGGTACTATAATATGTATACATTTTACCATTGGATTTATAACTCAAATTCTGGACAAATCTGTAACCTTGAGATCCTGCTGTCTTTATTTGAAAATCTTTTAATTGGTGGCAAAAATGCTCTCTCTTCTCTTCACATAAGTGGACATTGTTTAAACATGTTGGAATCATGTTAAGTCACAATCTTACCATGACTTTTTGTATATCTCTGGCTCACCTCAAGGATATTTCATGGCTTTTCTTTGTTAGGAAGTTGTAGCTTGCTTGGATCTTTTAATGCAGTCTGTAGGCCTGCTCCTAGAACCAGAACTTGTAAATTTATTTTGCCAGGTGAGAGTGAGAGAGGGAGGCTTGCAAAGAAATTTGTAAGTCAATTGACCCTTTATAATTTGGCATTGTTGATGTTGTAAGAAGTCATTAGCAACTTCAGACATGTCCCAAACAAGCACTGATTTGAGCGCAATTTAGTCTCATGTTTACCAGGAAAATTACTGTTTTTACCCACTTGGAATGAGACCCAAGTTTCTTCGTGGGTGATCAGGATGGTTTCCTGATGGGTGGAAAGTGTCTCTGGTCCACATTACTACAGGTCACTGTCCTAGTCTCCTGTCAGCTGTGGACACTATTACTGGAGTCCTTTGTTTCCCTTTGCATCAAGCTGGAACATTCCCATTTTCAATGTCCCTCCCCCTGCAATGTGCACAATCCTGAGAGTACAGCAGTTTCCTTGGGACCCTGGGGGTCTTAACTTTTATAGACTTCCTATGCTGCTGAAAAATTTTGCTCAGGACTGCTCCAAAGACATCAGCATTTCAATTAGCTTTATAGGTGATAGCTTTCTTTTGTTCCCTTCCTTGAGCTGCACAGAACACTTTAAATGCAATTCCACCACTGTTGAGATTGGCAACTTCTTAAGATCACCTTCAACTCTCTGTAATTTTTGATGAATGTCAGGAGAACCGACAAATATTTCAGCTGGCCCTTGTTGGAGAGGTTACTATCCCTGCTTTTGCTCTCTAGAGGTAGAGACACCCTGCCTAAAATTTGTGTCATTCATGATATGAGGTAGGAAGGCCATGTCAGGGTAAATTCAAAGGCATCCCATGCTCATCTGCATTTCCCCAATAATATGGGGAAGAAGAGGCTGCCCAAAGTAGTGGACTCTGGCAGAGAATGTTGTGAGGTGATAGACACAACCACCACAACTCTGGCTGAAAGGCCTAGGGAAATACAGAGTTTACAGACCCCACAAAAACCACAGACCCTGGCTGCAGGGGTTGTGGAAATGCAAGAGCAGTGGTCATCTGAACCAAGGAGAAAGGGTACCACCCTCTCAATCCTGGGTGACTACAGCATCAATAAGTTTATTAGGCTGAGCAGAATTGGGGAGGGGTTCTCACAACACTAATAGCCTTGATCAAATTCTTGTTTAGTTTCCTAATTGTACCATTTTAAACTACATCTTGCATTAAGTTAAGCTCTACAATGGATATCCAATTATTTTATGTACTGTTAGGAAGTGGCTCCCAGATTTACACTGGAAAACCAGGCTGCCATTGTACTAACAAACAACAGTAAATCATTTACTTTATATTAAATAAAAATGTTTCTCATTTTAATGAGAAAGATTTAATGGAGTTAACAATAAACTGCAACACCACTGAAAACATTCCAAAGCTTTATGGAGGGGTGGGACATTTGTATTGTGTAGCATGAGCAATTGTCTCCAGATTTAGTGCTACATTAAAGGGAAACTATGAAAAAGGTTGACAAATTTACAAAAGATTGGTTTCTTGCAACCCTATTTGTTATTTCCAGTTAACCACTAGCTCTTAGAAAAGAGAACTAATAGATTTTAATAGGTCCTACAGATTTTGCCCAACCACATAGCACAAGGAGATATAAAAGTTAGAGTACAAATGTATACATAAGCTAAGCTTGCTTTATAGTTACTAATCCTTCCTTTCAAGTGGACTTTTTCAGACTAAATCTCACCTTTATAAATCAATTAAAGTAATACATGAAAAGTTTTCATTTAATAACTTTTAATTAAAATGTAAAAGTTTAATATAAGCCATTTGTAGGGATTTATTCTTTTAAAAACAGGGATGAGGGAAATGCAACAGAATGATTAGTATTTATCTTGGGGGTCAGGTGCTCCAAGTGTCCCTCAGCCTGGGGCACAGAGGCCTTGGCTCCTTCTTTAGCCTGGACCTTGGAAGCTTCAGTCTACCTTTTACCTGGAAGCTAGGAACCTCTTTTATTTCTCCTGGAGCAGTAAGCTCTGGAGCATTTAAGGAGAGGCTAGGGGCTTGGCAGATATGGTAAAATGTCATGCCCAAAACATTTTCTCTCTAGCTTTTTATTCTGAGATAGAAACATAAAACACTGTAGATTCAGAATTTTATTCCATTTGTTTATTCTCTTATAAAATAAATTTAGCTGTAAAATGGCATTTTATTGTATTTATCCCTGATTTGGCCACTTGTGGCCATTCTCTAACTTATACTGAGGCCAAATTACTTTGCATGCAGATTTGTCACAGGTTTATACCCAAACTGCTTTTCATTTTTTAATTCTGAAAATTTAATGTCTTAAAACAAAGTAATGACTCATGCATAAAGAAGTGATAGAAATAATTCTTAGAAAATAGAAGAAAATACAGACAAATATATGTATGACACTAATGTAAATATTTGTAACAAATATAAAACTCAAAAGCCATGCAACATAAAATAGTTATATCTGAATAACAAATTCTGAACAATCAAAAATGAAACAGTAGAACCAATTAAATGTGAAGAAAACATGCTATTTCTTGTGCAGTGTATGAAAGTCAGAAGACTGACACTGCTCATCATAAATGAGCCCTTAGAAATCAGTACAAAGTAACTATTATTTGAATAGAAATGAAAACATTCCAAGAAAAATGAGAACATGGAAGTGAAATACAAATGACTATTAATGTGATGATGAGCAAGCTTGACTGCCTTACATTTAGAAGGAATATTCACTCAAATTGCATATTTTCCTTTTCTTTTGCCCTAGCAGTATCAATTCACAGGAATTACTCCAAGAAAGTAGTGGGACAGATTCAAAATAATTTACACAGAAGCATGTTTGTTGCAGAGAAAATCGGTAGCAAACATAAGGATCTATTAAAGAAAAACATGTCATCAATAAATTTACATCTCTTTTACCAAGAGATGTAAAGCTATATAACCAAATTACAAGGGGATCAAGAAAGGGTTAAAAGGGAAAATAAATTATGATCCCCCAAAACACTACTTCTATATTGTTTATGAACATACCCCAAAAGAATGTGTAGAAAATCCCATCAATAGCAGATAGAACTGGGGAGTATAATCAGGAGGAGAAAAGATATTTCAGAAGTAAAAATATTTTAATTAAAAATTGCTATGTCTTCTAAACTTACTGGAAAATAATTTTTATGACTAAGCTTTCAAAATTTATCCAGTGATAAGTGGGAATTGGAAACATGTACTTTGCACTTATGAGACCACTGAGATGGAGCTGTCCATTCCATCACCCTGAGCTTCTCTGGGTACTAATGCCTCTGCCATTCAGGCTCCAGGGATTTAGTCAATGGCATCAATGAAAGCAGTCAACATGCCTGGTTAGAATTCATTATGATGATAAATGTTGGGTCACTTTATAAATATGAATTTTTCATTTTTCAGTCCAGTTTTTCTCATCTTCAAGGAGTGCCTACTGCCACACATAAAAAGAAGGAGGAGTCTGCAAGCCTTGGGAAGATTATATTTTAGTTTTGGTGAAAGTAGTGGTAGAAGCAACATTATCATTTTCCCTTGTGGTCAACACAATCATATATCCAAAGGTTATTCCAGGAAGTGAAGAATCCTTCAGTGAGGAGTGCAGCAAAAGATCATTCACTGATGGTGTTGTTATTGGCATTAAAAAAAGATGGCAAAATATACCCTCTTGGAACTGTCATCCCCTATGGTTTAAAATTAAGACTTATGAACTGAAATTCTCCATTGAAGGGTGAATGTTTCTGATGATGTCAGCTGTACTTGGGTTATCTGCAAATGTATTTCTTGCCTCATGATCCCCTCCAATCCCATCATCTAGCTTCTTCTTTCCTCAGGTGATCCAATATATTTTGTTTTAACATTTTAAGACCCTGCTGAACTAGTCTCTAGATTGCATGTTCTTTGCATAATTCCCAAAAAACATTTGTAACAGCCACTGGGAAAACAAAGATGAATAAAACAGTCAGAACCCCCAAGACATTGAAAGGCAAGGATTAAGGGACATACAGACTGTCTCTTTAAAACTCCCTCTTTTGTTTGTGTTCATTTTGAAATGACATTTAAAATTCAAATGCAGAACATAGAAGCAGTTCTTGTTTTTCCACCTCTCTGCCAGGTATTCTTCCAGACAATTTTCTATTCCCATATAATCACATATTCACTTTAAATTTTCTCAGGTAGCAGTATACCAACATATAAAGCATGCAATGCTTTACTTTATAAATTCATACATGTACAAAAAATTCAAAATACAGTAAAATAATCACCATTGTAACAATGATCATGAATTACTAAATTGTTCCCCATGCTGTGTGGATTAATTACTATTTAGAATTAGAGTAACTAGAGGCAACATGCAGCACACCTTTGCAAACATAGACAACTAATTGATGCTTCTTCAAAAACATCATTTTAAACTTGAACTTAAAATACTACCAACACTTTTATATTCCAGAATGTTTTTTTCAGAGTTTGTATTTATTGGTTAAACAGTCTACAATAATTTCTTCCTTTTATACCTATTGATGGGTATTTTCAGATGTACAAGTTATTGTTTATTGTTATAATCAATCTAAAATATTCTTTCTTCTCTGTAAATTTTCTAGAATTGGAGGATAGGCCCCCAGCAGGAAATTATACCTCTTCATAAATTACACATGCTAATTGATTGTCATTGCTAAAATTCTGTTTGAAAAGATATACTGATTTATATTTTAATCACTACTGAATAATACCTTTAGAAGAAATTTTCCAAAATTATTTTACATACAACAGAGGTATAAAACAACTTTTGACATTTGTGTCTGATTATGACAACATATAACTACCTCAAGGAAAAAAACAAAAACTGTTCATAACCACAGAAATTCTATCCATCTATCTATATACACACACACACACACACACACATACATATATGGACTAGAGAGATTGGTATGACTGTGTTATTTATGTAATATAAAATCAGCAAAGACTTGGTTATAACAGAAATGTTTGTAAGCTTAGAAAATACTGTTAAATTTAAAATAAAAATAAAATTTAAATCACTAAATATGAATAAGGTAGTACCCTTTTTAAAATGCAGTGTCATTTGTTTCTAATTTTATGTGTGTTTATGCATATACACACAAAATCATACACAGATCTGTCAAGACCACATACATGCACTCTTTCAACATGTGTACAAACAGACATATATAGTGTAACAAAATAACAATGATTTTTAACAATTTGAATGTTTCCTAACTCTGAATATAACTGGATTAAAAATGATAATTGTCTTCTAATTGTTTCTTTGTTTTTTCAAGTATACCAAAGCCCAAGGGTTATAATCTAAACCCCTCTTTATGAGAAGACAACATTCTGTAGACATAGTGGCAATCTCCTATTCCTCTCCTCCAAACCCCACTGCACAAATACTAAAATGTTTTATAGTCTTTAAGAAGTCAACCATTAATTATCTATTGCACTGCCAAAACATTTACAGATGTTAATGAATGTAACTATGATATTTTACAATGAGATATTTACAAATTTATACCATGTGAGACTCCAAGTTATCTAGAAATACTAGATTTCTTAAAATGGCATATTTATCTGTTTTTTACAAAGTTGTCTTGAATGTTGTCATGCAGTGCAATCAAATACAAAACTGTATAGTTCAGAGAGGTAGAATAAAATTTTCTTTATACAAAACTTTTCCCATAATGGTTAAAAAGTATATTTATAGAATGACCTATCAGCAACTCCATACAACTAAAAAAGTATGACTTAGTTACAGCAGTTTTTAATGTACACAGGCACTAATACTGCAATGATGAAAGCACAAAACCTTTCTCCCTCCCCTAACAATGTATAAACATATACTAAAATATACACAGCTCAAAATCCCCACAATTTTATCAATTACACTGCTAAGACATTCACATGAAAGAATGAAACCATGAAATTTTACAATGAAGTATTTATAACTTATACTTTGTGAGACTCTATACATCTAGAAATACTAGGTGTTAAAAATTAATGACTAACTGCATATTATTTACAAAGTTGTCTTAATATTGTCATGCAATCAAGGGAACACATACAGAAGAAGTGTGTATAGTTCCAACAGGTAGCATAAAATCTCTTTAACAAAGTAATTTATATTTTGAATGTTAACAGCAAAAAATCACGATGCTCAGTTTATCTACAATAAATTTACCAAATGAATTTGCATGGTTTTTTAGGTATGGTTTAACAAATGAAATATACTTCCAATGGCAGCCTTCTGTATGAGAATGGCATAAAGGCCTTAAATCTTGTCTCCTCAAAAAATATGATAAACTTTTTGTAGCAACAGGACCCTGTTTTCCAGCAACTTCACTGCCAAGTCAATTGCAAAGAATAATAGAACTACAAATTTACAATGATATATTAGAAAATTACACTTTGTGAGACTCCATATATCTAGAAATACTCAGATGTTTATAAATTAAATCTTAACTACCCATCACTTACAAAGTTGTCTTGAATATCACTATGCAACAAATGAACACAAAACTGTAATTTAGATTATATAAAACGTTTTCTGTGAAAGTGAATCACATCCTGAACCTAAATACTTTCTGGAAAATAATATGTACTTACATGAAACTTAAATACACAGAGGTATTTTTATATAAAGAAGACATGAACATTTAATGATTCCAATGCAATTTTTCTTCTAAATGAAAATATGGCAAAGTATATTTGAATCACTCTCTCTCCCTAACATGACAACATATATAAAGATAACAAAAATAACTCCAAGAGGCCAACTCATTCTTGAAATTAATTTGTCTATAACAGCTAGAGCAATCCAATGAAGATTACACAAAGGTGAACCAATAGTTCACCATCTTTATATATTTACACAGTTGAAATGGTATAAAGTACTATAAAACACAACTGTTTAACAATAAACCCAAAAAGCCAACATACAGAGCTCTAAAACATAAATATTTGCATAAATTAAATCTTTCAAACATTTTGTGTAACATAATGTTTACAGAACATGTGCATCTCTGCAATCTCTATAAACCAAGAAAGAATATAAAGCAAAAGCACTGGTTATTAATAGACATAAAATCACAAAATACTCAATATGTCCATATCTTTCCTGAGAACCCAGTAAAAACAGAAGGAAACCAATGAAAATATATCAGTAATGTCATAATGTCTATACATCTAAAAAGAACTGATGTTCTAAAAAGAACTGAAATAATGGCTGTATATACAGTCACCTAAAAATCTCACTCAACAGTCTAGTGTGGTCTACATTTTCACAAGAAAAAAAGAGAGAAAAAAAGAACTTCTGACCTATAATTTTAAGTAAAAGATATTTACAATATAAGACAGCAATTTCTACAAATCTACAATGACTCATGGTATGAAAAAAGAGAATCTGACTACTACACACAAAATTATCTAATAACTCTCCCCACACAGACACCAAGTAAATACACATAGGGATTTTTTCATTGTAGTTTACAATTAAGGTATTTACAATGTGTTTATGTGTGTGGGGAGGGAGAGCAGTTATTTCTATGTACTTAGAAAGTTCAGATGGTGAACAAGAAACTTGCTTATTATAAGAACAACAGTCAAATGCTTTCTGCTTGGTCCTACCCTCCAACAACTTACAGAATACAGGGAGAGACAAACCAACAATATCATTAAGAAACATTTTACACATTATAGTTAGTCCATATTAGTGATGCATTATAATGTTTGTCTTCTTTTTTCTGGAGAAATGAACAACTGATTGTATACTTTGAATGACTGTATGTTATGTGATCATGTCTCAATAAAAGTGCATTAAAAAGAAACATTTTACAAATCTACATATTTATAAATATGAATGGCTGTGATTTCTTTTCATTGAAAAATATGTAATTTCAAAACCTCAAAACACCTAAAAGAAAAATTGCGGGACACTGATTACGTGCTTCAACTTGGCGGGCCCGGGCTGGGGGACCTGATCAGCCCCTGGGGAGGGTGGTGGGCACGGGCGACAGCGCCCTCTACAGCCCCCCGGGCCTGGGAAAGTGAGGCCGGAGGCAGGCCCCATTTCCTCACCCAAAATACCACTGTTAGGGGAGGCTTGCCGGAGGGAACCGCCTTTTCCCCACCCCCTTATCTTGCCCGGACACTCCCCGTTGCCAGTGAAACTCCCATCACCACCAGTGCGCATACATTGTTGCCAGACACCGTTACCGGAGCAACTCTCGCCCCTTTTCAATCAACCTCCGTGCCCTCTCAGAACCAATCCAAGCCTTTAACCTCTACAGCTACCCCGCCCTCTAAACGCCCGATATAAGCTTGTACTCTCCCCTAATAAACTCTCTTGGCTTCTTCACCCTAAAAGAAACGTGTCCCGCCTGTTCCTTTCTCGCCGCCCTCCATACTTTGCACGCCCCCGCCGGGGACCTGGCCAAGTCCCCTGCCTCGCCCTCGCCTCCGGGAAGGAGCCCCCGCCGCCGGTACCCTCCGAGCAATCCTGAGAGCCTGGGATTTGGCAACCGGCCGCCACCCCCCCCCAGACAAGTCAACTGCGACCGCAACTGGCGCCCAACGTGGGGCCCCTGGGATTAAAAGTCCTCTCCACGCAGCGGTCCAGTAAAACCACCCGCTCGCCCGGACGCCTCTCCAGCTCCCCTTCTCCTCGCCTGCAAAGTAAGGGCCGCCTCTCCCTCGCCGCCCCGCGGAGCCGCCTCTCCCTCGCCGCTCCACGTCTGGAGCTGCCTCTCCCACGCCGCTCCGCGCCCGGGCCGCTCTTCCTTTCCCGCATTAACCTAGCTTTTGCCCCCGACTACCTTTCGTCTTCTCTTCCTATGTCTCCCCCATTCCTCCTAACACTCTTCCTCCAGTAGCTTTCCCTCTTCTCCTCCATTACTTTGCTGTGGTCCTTTGTGTCTTTGTTTCTTTGTTTGGCGCGGTGTGCCTCTTTGCGACTGCCCCCCCCCAAACTGCTCTTGCTACTAGAGGGTCCTGCCTTCTATTCTCACCGTCTCCTTCGGCCTCGCGGCCACGGTTTACCTCATTTTCTTTACTCAATAATCAACCCCCCTTTTTTCTTTTCTCCCTCCGCTATGGGTAATCGTCTATCTGCACGCCAAGCACCCCAAGTTCGCGCTCTAGCGGGTCTCCTAGACACACATCGCTGCAAGGTGTCTGTCCGGCAGCTGCAAGTATACTGGGACCTCCTGCTGCCCTTTAACCCATGGCTCACCACTTGCCATCTTTGGGACCCTGTTACTTATGATCGCCTTATTGATCGGGTCACCAACGCCATGGAACATGAGAGCAAGCGCTTCCCTCCCGGCTTGCTCCCCACCTTAATAACCGTCCGCTCCTGCCTTCAAGGCTCCCTCCCCCCTGATCGAGGCCCCATTAAATCCAAGGAGGCCCTATCAACCCAGTCAACAGATTCAGACAGCGATACTAATGTAGACCACGATTCGGACACAGAGTCCTTAGTCGAGCAGATTAACAACGCGCTCGAAGTCGCCCCCCCCAAAAACAAAGCAATACTAAGCCTCGCCAAGATGGCGAACTTCCTCCTTCTTCTTCCATCGAGGGGAGGAAGTGCTCCGGCGATGACGTCAGCCCTAAGCTGGGCCGGAAACCGCATGCGCTTTACCCCGCCCTTTCACAGGGTGGAGTTAGTCCGCCATCTTATGCCTTGGGCCCCGCCCTTTCACAGGACGGAGCTAGTCCACCATCTTATGCCTTAGCCACTCCCACCGCGCCGCCGTCTCGTGACGCTTGGGGCCTCCCACTTCCGCCTCCCCCTTCGGCGAGCTCCCCCTCGGAGCCGCTACCGGCAGCTGCCGCCGCTCCTCCCACCCTGCCGACTAACAACCCCTGGCTGCCTTCTACACCTCAAGGCAACCCTTGGGGCAACGCTCCCCCTACCCCCACTCCCGCGCCAAGCCCTCTGCAAGCGCGTCCTCCTTTCTCTCGTGCTTTTCGCTGCTTTCCTCTTAACCTTACCACCACACCACAGAAACCGTATGACTGGTATCCCATTGACTCTGATACTATCAAGCAGCTTCGCAGGGCCATCAAGGAGGACGGGTTAGGTAGCCCATACGCTTCCCAAATACTGCAGGATCTCGGCATGGACTTTTGCCTCCCCCAAGACTGGGCCTCGCTTGCCCGTTCCATTCTTAACCCCGGCCAGTTTGTTGATTGGCGTGCTCACTTCCAGGCGGAAGCAGCTAAGCAAAGTGAGCAAGACGCAGCCACTGGAGTCTATCATCACCCCGAAGCCTATTTAGGCACAGGAGCGTTTCTAAATGCGTCTGCTTATATTAATGTCCCTGCCACCTTCTGGACTATCCTCAGAGGCATCGCCTTACGCGCGTTTGCCAACTGCTCTGCCCGTCGACCTGACAACTTTACCAAGCTCCTCCAGGAGCCAAACGAACCTTTCGCCACCTTCGTATCCAGGGTCGAAGAAACCTGTGCTAGAAAAGTTAGCAACCCCCAAGCCCAGCAAGCTCTCACCCGGGAACTCATTCTAGAAGGGGCTAACCCCCCCTGTAAGCAAGCCATTCTCCCCTTGAGGGAAAAAAGTCTAAATGACTGGGTTCTCGCCTGCAGCGCCTTTGACCCAGCTGCCGCGTCCCTAGCCCAGGCTGTCTCTGGCGCTGTCACTGCCGCCTTAGCCGCCACCACCGGTTGTTTTAAGTGCGGGCAGAGTGGCCATTTTGCCCGGGAGTGCCCCAATGCGGAGGTCAACCGCCCGCCTTTCAGGCAGCGCAATGGGCGCCCCCCCTCCCACTCCCTGCCCACGCTGCCAGCGTGGCTATCACTGGGCGCGCGATTGCAAGAGCAGCCCCAGAGATCTTAGCAAGGATAGCTTAAAAAACCTCTGCTATCCCTGGTGCCCTGACGGCAGTCAGCGCCAAGGCACTGAGCAAGCTTTAAACTCCAAGCGGGGCAAGCCTCAGCCCCGCCCCTAAGAGGCAGCGTGCCGGCCGGTTCTAATAAAACTAATCACTTCACCGGCAGTAAAATGCTTCTCTGGACAGTCCCTATCACTCCAGAAAAGCCTACTCGTAAGTTAAGAATAGAGGGGCAATGGTACACGGGCACGCTCGATTCAGGGGCAGAGGTCTCTTGCATGCCCGCTCAGTATGCCACCATGTGCATGGTTCTCGATGGTCCCTCGGTAGTGGGAGCCACTGGTACCTCCACCTCTCTTCAGGCCATAGGGCCCATTAAGTGGGAGGATGAAGAGGGCCACTCAGGCACCTTCCGCCCGTTATTTCTACACACCATAGACCAAATTTTATGGGGCCGTGACATCCTCGCTGCCTCTGGGGCAGTGCTTACCACACAGCCCCCCCAATAATGTGCACCACTGCTCGTTTAACACCTCCAGCGCCCGTTCCTCTGCAGTGGGATACTGAGGAACCTATATGGGTGGAGCAGTGGCCCCTTCCCACGCATAAATTAGTGGCACTCCAAGCCCTTGTCCAAGAACAATTAGACGCTGGCCACATAGAGCCTTCTACTAGTCCCTATAATTCGCCAGTGTTTGTTATTCATAAAAAAGCCACAGGGAAATTTAGGCTCCTCAATGATCTGCGGGAAATCAATAAGCATATTCTTCCCATGGGTTCCCCGCAGCCTGGCCTCCCCCATCCGGTAGCCATCCCGGCCCACTATCATGTAGCCACCATTGACATCAAAGACTGTTTCTTTTCCATCCCGCTACATGAGCGAGACCGCCCGCGCTTTGCCTTTACAGTCCCCGTCCCCAATCACGCGGGCGCGGCTAGCAGGTACCAATGGAAAGTCCTCCCTCAAGGGATGCGTAACAGTCCGGCCATCTGCCAAATGTATATTAATCACGCAGTGGCCCCCCTGCGAAAGCAGGCCATGCTCATCCATTACATGGATGACATCTTGGTGGCCTCTGAGAACGCCGAGGCGCTTCCTCTAATCCTCAAAGACCTCACCACTAATTTAGCTGACCTCGGCCTTACAGTTCAGCCCGATAAAGTTCAAATTGTGCCACCATTAGCCTTCTTGGGGTTTAGTATTGATAGAACCATTGCCCCGTCCGCTCCCCAGCTGGACATACTGGATCGGGTCACTATCACTGAGCTTCAACAGCTCTGTGGCCAGATCAATTGGCTCCGCTCTGCGTTGCCAATCACCACCGCGCAGCTCCAACCACTCTTTATGCTGCTGAGTGTCCCTGAAGCCCCGCCGCTAGCAATCTCCCGGCGCATTAAGCTCACCCAGGAGGCAAAGGAAGCCATTGCCGCAATTAACAGGGCACTCACCGCCTGCTGTCTCAACAGGTTCAGCACTAAAGAGGGCAATCTTATAGCACTCATCCTTCCTACGCCCGGCACACCCATGGGCTGCCTGTGGCAGGAAGGCCCTCTACTTTGGGTGCACCCTGCTAAAAGCCGGCTTAGAAAAATTTGCCCCGCAGTGCGGCTCTGGATCAGCCTAGCTTCAGATCTAGTCACCCTGGCTGTTCATGTATTCGGAGAGCCGCCAGAAAAAATTGTTTGGCCCCTAGACGCAGGCCAAACCCGCCTGCTTATATGTGACAACCCGGACATGCAAATCCTTTTAGAAGGATTTCATGGGGAATTCAGCTGCCACTATCCTAGCCATCGGCTGTTACAGGGACTCGCCAAGCTTCCCTTCCGCAGCCCCTTCCATCCTTTCCCCTCCTCTGCACCCATCCCGGGTGCCACTACCGTCTTTACTGATGCCTCCAAAACCCGTTTCGCCTTCCTCTCTTATTCGCAGGACCATCCGGAACCCCGCCTATTCAGTTATGTCAACCTTCATTCAGTCCAAGTGGGGGAAATTCTGGCAGTGTCATACGCGCTAAACGCCCACTGCAACCACCCAGTAAACATTTTCACTGACAGCCTCTACACGTATCAGGTCTGCCGAGTCCTCGCATTTTCCACCTTTTTCCCCAGGAACTCGGCCATCGATAAAGCACTTTCTGACCTCAGAAGCATCTTAGAGCATAGACAGGATCCTTGGTTCGTTAGCCACATTCGTAGTCACTCAGGCCTTCCGGGGCCCTTAGCTAATGGCAATAGTATAGTAGACCAAGTGGTCTCAGCTCAGAATACCCAAGCTATGCTAACTCACACGGCAGCCCCTCCGGGGGATGCTGTTAACCAGGCTAAGTTATTGCATTCCAGGTTTCACTTTTCGGCTACGTCATTGCATCATTTATGTGGCCTCCCCCTAGATACCTGTAAACATCTTGTCCGCAATTGTGCAACTTGTGCGCCCTTTGCGCCGCTTGGCCCCCTGCAACCTCAGGGAGTCAACCCACGAGGCCTAAAACCCAATTCTAGATGGCAAATGGATGTAACTCATGTACCGTCCTTTGGGCGCCTCAAGTATGTACATGTAATGATTGACACCTTCTCAGCCATGTGTTATGCAGTCCCCCTCGCCGGGGAAACGGCCAAACACTGTATCAAGGCCCTAAGACAAGGAATTCTCTTCATGGGAGTCCCTTGGGACATAAAAACGGACAATGGGCCTGCCTATCGCAGTGCCTCCTTTGCGGCCTTTCTTCAGTTATATAACATCACCCATCATTTCGGCATCCCTTATAATCCACAGGGGCAAGCCATTGTGGAAGCAGTCCATCGCCGCTTAAAAACACAAATTGAAAAAGAAAGGGCAATGCTCCCCCAGGCAACTCCAGGGGACCTTATCATAGCAGCCCTTATTCACCTTAATCTACTCACATTCAACAAAGAAGGGCTTTCGCCCCTACATAAACATTGGGGGCCCTCATATAGGCCCACCCAGGCCCCGATGGTCTACTGGAAGGACCCAGAAAATAATGCCTGGAAGGGTCCCTCCCCACTCCTCGCCCAGGGGCACGGGTTTGCTTGTGTTTTCCCAGATGATGCAGCACAGCCAATCTGGATCCCAGGAAGAGCAATCCGACCCACCACCAGCAGCCACGCGTCTGACGAGACGAGAACGCCGTCGTCTCCGCAGCCTGGTGCACCAAATGACAACAGTACGCCTGAGCCTGGACCCCAGTCCAAGTGAAACCCCGGAGAAACAAGAAATCAGAGAGATTATACGCCTCTATAGACGGGCAAAAGCCAGCCCCCTGCACCTCCATAACCCCCACCCAAGCATTGCTTCCCTTCTAACGATCATGCTGGCTCTCGCCTCTTCTACCCAGGCTGTCTACCAGCCCCACTCCCCTTACCAGCCTTGGAAATGGACCTTGGCACGGTGGGAAGATTCCACAGTTATACAAACCCATGTTACAGCAGGGCAACCTTCTTTTCTCGTCAACGCCTCTAATCTATTTCCCAACCCTCCCGTTGGCAGTAATGAACACCAATATTATATGTGCCCAGCCTCCAACCCTGGAAAATCGTATTGCAATGCCCCCAATCAATATTATTGTGCCTATTGGGGCTGCGAGACACTAGCTACTGGTTGGAAGCCGTCTAGCGTTGATCACTATCTTACCCTACGCTGGGCCCCCTGGAACTGCAAACCCCGTGATGAGCCTGTTTATTTCAGCACGGACGACAGTTCCCACCTTCCACCCACAGGTACCTGCACTCACCTTAATCTTACCGTGCAACTTCCCACTAATCCCTCCTGGCTACTCGGTCGAACTTGGGGCTTCAGAATCTATAAGGACGGAACCGACCCAGGATCACTTATTCTCATAAAAAAAGAGGCTGCAAACCAACCAGGCCAAAATACTGCATTAAGAACACCCTCTGGCATAGGTCCCAACCAAGTCATTAACCCCCTTTTTCCACAGCCCCCCAGCCGCACCTCAGGTACAAGCAGTGCGACCGGAAGCCGTACCTCAGCTGCAAACAGTGCATCGCCAACCCCACCACCCCAACCTTTTCTGCCACCCTCTCGTTACTCCTCTCCCCTCCTCAGCCTTATCCAAGCAGCCTTCACCTCAGTGAATTCTTCCAACCCCAATCTTACCTCCTCTTGTTGGCTTTGCCTCTCCACTTCCTCCCCCCTGTATGAGCCAGTAGCCTCCAACCTCTCCTTTTCAGAAAACACAGAGGACAGCCCCTCGGAATGCAATTGGAATACCTCTGCCGTCCCCCTAACCTTTCATTCAGTCTCCTTTACAGGAAAGTGCATCCGCCCTCGCTCAAGTAACTCTCCCAACCTCACAGCTTGCGCCGACTACTCATCTCCCAGCAGCTCTGCAAAATTTCTCATTCCTCATAACTCCTCCCAATGGCTCTGCTCCTCTACAGGGCTTACCCCCTGCCTTAACGTGCAAACCCTCAATACAACTAATGAAACTTGCCTCCTAATTGTCCTCATCCCTAGGGTCCTATACCACAGCGAGGAAGACTTCTTCCTCCGCCTGGAAACAACTGCAGCTTCTGCCCCACTGCAAAAGCGAGAGCCCATCACCGTCCTCATGATTGCCTCCCTCCTAGGTCTTGCAGGCTCTGGCACCAGAATCGCTGCATTAGCCAGTCAAGGCTCCGCCCTAACTCACCTCCGGGCGGCCGTTGACGAGGACATTCGTCACCTACAGGACGCTATTTCCCATCTTAAAAATTCTGTCAATTCCCTCTCTGAGGTCGTGCTCCAAAACCGCCGAGGTCTCGACCTTCTCCTCCTCAAAGAAGGAGGCCTTTGCGCCGCCCTAGGAGAAGAGTGCTGTGTATATGCCAATTCCACAGGTCTCGCCGAAGACAGCCTAAAAAAGGTCCGAGAGGGACTGGAACAACGCAAAAGAGACCGTGAAGCCACCAGCTATTGGTCCCACATCTTTACCCCCCTCCTCCCTTACCTCCTCCCTCTCCTCCGCCCCCTACTAATGATTATTCTAGCTCTCACCTTAGGACCCTGCATTATCCGCAGAATTGTCCAGCTTGTAAGGAAACAAACGGATGCTATTTTCTCCTCATTCGTGCAAGTCCAGTACCAGCGACTCGCCACCTCTGAAGCTCCCTACTCCGAGATGACAACCAACCCTCCACGACCTCACCGCCACCGGTCAGCCCGCCGACCGCGAGGCCCTTCTCGATCGCCTGAACATCGCACCAACCTCGAGCTCCAGCTTCTCTGAACCTCCAACTTTAAACCCCCCACCCTCGTCCATCCCGCAAGCAGCAAGGCCCCTGTCGAGCGCCCGGGCGCCACACCAACGCCGAGCTCCAGCCTCGCTGAGCCACCGTCAACCCCTTTTTCCCCTCCCCGGCCTCCCCCTTCCCTCATCCCTTAGCGGGCCTCTCCGGTAAGCTTCTTCCTTTAATTAGAAAAGAAGGGGGAAATGCGGGACACTGATTACGTGCTTCAACTTGGCGGGCCCGGGCTGGGGGACCTGATCAGCCCCTGGGGAGGGTGGTGGGCACGGGCGACAGCGCCCTCTACAGCCCCCCGGGCCTGGGAAAGTGAGGCCGGAGGCAGGCCCCATTTCCTCACCCAAAATACCACTGTTAGGGGAGGCTTGCCGGAGGGAACCGCCTTTTCCCCACCCCCTTATCTTGCCCGGACACTCCCCATTGCCAGTGCAACTCCCATCACCACCAGTGCGCATACATTGTTGCCAGACACCGTTACCGGAGCAACTCTCGCCCCTTTTCAATCAACCTCCGTGCCCTCTCAGAACCAATCCAAGCCTTTAACCTCTACAGCTACCCCGCCCTCTAAACGCCCGATATAAGCTTGTACTCTCCCCTAATAAACTCTCTTGGCTTCTTCACCCTAAAAGAAACGTGTCCCGCCTGTTCCTTTCTCGCCGCCCTCCATACTTTGCACGTCCCCGCCGGGGACCTGGCCAAGTCCCCTGCCTCGCCCTCGCCTCCGGGAAGGAGCCCCCGCCGCCGGTACCCTCCGAGCAATCCTGAGAGCCTGGGATTTGGCAACCGGCCGCCACCCCCCCCCCCAGACAAGTCAACTGCGACCGCAAAAAATCAAGATGACTCAAAACCCTTCAACTTACCAATATACTCCAGCAATACAATCCAGCAATCAAATCCAAATATGTGTGGTCTACCAATTTGACTGGCCACACTAAATGATACTATTTGATACATGAATATGTATGCATGTACATACATACACATACATTGAAATCTGAAATGCTTTTAATGTTTAAGAATGCAATTTAAAAGTTCATTTTCTTTAATTTTCTTAGATTTTTCACTTATGTTGTTTCCAATTTTTTAAACATTATTTAGATAACTTGAGGCAAAGCAGGACAAAAGAAAATACAGAACAGAACTTAAGCAAATGACAAACAAAACAAGAACAAAATTTAAAGCCAAGTACTAGGCAACCAAGTCTCAATGGCTATTCCTCAATGCCTGGGGCTATATCCTCCAAAAACATCTTTGGCATAAATTTATCTGCTACTGAGCACCCAAACAACTAAAACCTAGGCACCCAAAATCAGTGACTTCCCTTAATGCTAGGGGCTGCTCCCTCCCTTTAAAACCAAGTCTTAATGTCTCTTTCTATGTGCCATTGAGTGCCCAACCAAGTGTAGTTTCCCACTTACAGCTTCAGCAGGAGTTTGTGAATCACTGAAAAAAGAACCAAATGGAACCAATATATAGAAAGAAGACAAGACCAAGAAAATAAAGCCAAGTCCTAGGTGACCAAGTCCCAAAGGCTATTCCTCTGTACCAGGGGCTCTACCCTCCAAAAACAGCTTTGGCATAAATTTATATGCCACTGAGCACTCAAATAAACCTAGGCACCAAATTCAGTGACCTCCCTTAATGCCAGGGGCTCCTTCATTCTAAACCAAATCTCAATGGCTATTCCTCCATGTGTAGGGCTGTGCCCTCCAGCAACAGCTTTGGCATGAACTTACGGCCAACTAGTGCCCAACAAATTGGTTTCCCACTTACAGCTCCAGCAGGAGTTTGTTTCACTGAAGAAGAAACAAACAGGCCCACAAACAAAAGAAAACAAGGCCTGAGCATGCTCACAAGACATCCACACTCATTCACCAAACATACTCACTCAACAGACCTGTTTTCCTCCATGGCCAGCCACCTTTGGGGTCCTGGATGCTGAAGCAAAAATCTCTCTCATCCAGCTCTCAGAGAAATGTGTCTGTTGACAATAGAACTGAGGCTTATGAATGTCTTACCTCAGGGGTCCAGGAGCCCACTGAGCAGCATGTCATTCAGATGTTTTCATCCCTTCATTGTCATCAAACTGAAGAAGGGGCACTTCCCAGATATGGTTCTGTTGCTTGAAGCAGCTAATAGAAGTCACACTGAACCCAGCTGAAGAGGAAAGATGGTTTATTATGCTGGAGGAAAGCAAGGGAAATTTTCCTAAATCTGCTTCCCCAAAGTGTTTCTCCAATTTGGTTTTATACCCAGGTACAGAGACAAAGAGAGATAATTTTTCAGCTAACAGGCAACAAAATGATAGACAAAAGGCCCATCTATCTGGGAGGTTTGGGGCAGTCTCTCAGTGATTCTTTAATTGGCTAAACCCATTAGGGACAAAGGGAGCCAACTATTTTAGTTAACATGTAACAGGCTTGGAGACCTTCAGTAATTTGTTATCTCCTGTTTCCTAGGTGACACATAGGAAATGTGAAAATTTTATATTTACATATGCTTGCACACTTTACATTTACAAATTGCTCCTTTGTGAGAATTGGTGCTTCCATTGTTTCCTGTTTGCAGCTTAGAAGTTTACATTTTACAATTTTCTGTTTGCTTACAGTTTTAAAGTTGCATTTAAAATGTTACTCTTGCACTGGGAATGATGCAAGGGTGTTTTGGGGACTGTGAATTCAAGGGGCAGGATTTAAGGCAGTGGGAGAGGAAAAACAATCACCCTCACATTATAGGCAGCTCCCATGCCAGACTTATGAGACACCTGCTTCTCACTAAGCCATGATCTGGGAAACTAGGTGGGGTCTGCCCTGATTTGAGATGGCAGTTTGATCCTGTATGAGTCACTGTCCCTGATCCTCAAAAAATTCACTAATAAACTGGACATCTCATGCTGGACAGAGGCAGAGTGTGTGTGGCATGCAGGAGGGGAGGACCCTCAGTAGGTGGGCCTCTGCTGAGGGAGTAAGGCAACTTCTGCATGGGGACAGCCAGCAGGATGCCACAGACATCCCAGTGAGAGGCACCTGGAGCCTCAACGAGGGATTGGCCAATGGGCAGGGTCCTGCTGTGGACAGAGGGGTCTGGGGGCAGGGATAATTCTCCCTGGCTCCTGTACTTTCTGCTGGTCCCTCCTTCCTGTTGTCTTTGATCTTAGCTCTGCTTAGGAGTCCCCTTCACCCAGGCTCATTCTCTTGGAATTGAATGACATGAACAAAATTACAGTGATTATTCCCCATGTCCAGAAGGGGCCACACCCACAAATACTCAGGGAACATCAAGCTTCCCACATTGAGCTCTGCCACACAGGAGGGTGTTTTCTTTATAAAGAGGCCTCCAGTAATCTGGATAAAGTCCAAACCTCAGTGCATTGGGCCACCCCTTAACAAAATCAAAGTTTCTATTTACAATTGCTTCTACACCCAGAGCAATGTAGATTAAAGACTGACATATCTAAAACTGGGGTACATAATTTGATTTACCACATCAGTCAATCTCCACCTCTATTCCCACAAAGACACCGATGTCCAAATGTTTTTATCCACCCTGGATAAGTTTTGCCTGTTCTAGAATTTCATATTAATGGAAGCAAAGAACATGTGCTCTGTTAATAAAGGCTTCTTTCATTTAGAATAAGGATGTTGTTTTTATAAGTAAAGTATATTTATTTCTTAGTAATCCTCTTATATGTGAATTAGCATAAATTGTTTATCTAATTTCCTATTGATGGGATATTAGTTAATGGTGAATTAATCAGGGTTCTCCAGGGAAACAGATCCAACAAAACATGTATATCAGGATTGTAAGAAAGGTTTAAGTTTAACTTTCACATAGAGGTAACATGGAATAGGGAAAATGGTGGCAGAACCAGCTTAAACAAGCCCTGTGGTAAAGGGGAGAGAGAGAGTGAGCCATGATGTAATCCTAGAATCTACACCAGCTCCATATATGGAAAAGTAACCAGGGTTACTGGAATGTAAAGAGATATGAGGTATAATCAGAGGTGGGAACTCCTAGCAGGAAATTTAAACTGAATGAACTCTCTCAGATAGGCTGTACAATTCAAAATCTCAAAGATGGGCTAGGTAGCTCTCTCAGGCTGTAACATCTGTAGTACTCAGCCAATGGGGAAACAGGGGAGGTACTTGTGCATTAGGAATAGGAGATTAAAAGATCACCATGTTCTTCCTCCTGCATGCCAGCCCACCATGTTTCTGGCTGTGCACCCTATCTTGCAAGATCATAAATAAATTCTTTTCTCTTCCAGAATTGAGTGAGCACTTATTCTCTTACAGGTCTGCTTTATTTCTGACAACTTGGGAGCTCATCCAGGATCCAGAGCTTCAGAGGGGGCCCCCAAGGTGGAAAAAGGGAAGGCATGCCCTGCCAATTGAGCAGTCTCAGAGTCCACCATTGGGGGTCCATCTCCAGCAGCTGAAGGGCCCAAGACCAGATGCTTGGATCTGCCAGTTGTGGATGAGAAAAGGGGGAAAAGGAAAGGCCTGCCTCTGGTTGACCAGGCAACTCCATGCATGGACCAAGGTAAGGAAAGAGGACTATTAAATATTATATTGCCATGGTGGTCAGGAATTCTTGATAAGTCTGAAGCTGATTGTGTGTGACTGAGACATGTGACATACTGTGAAGCAAGTGTGAAGTCCCAATTTGCTGTTCCTGTCTCCCATGAAGGAAAGGGCCAGAGATGCATGAAGCAAAAGGAACTGAGAAAAAGAAGCCCAGACAAGACTCAGAATGGGGAGTAGAGGCAGTTGGCTGGCCAGGGAGGAAGAAAAGGGGGCACATATAGCGTTCCTCAGAGATATCCCTCCAAACAGTCCACTAGGTAGAATGTTAAAATTTTGGACCAATAGCAATTGGACCAAGGGAAAGGACAAAAAGAAAATGATTAAATATTGTTGTTACATTTGGACTGAAGAAAGCATTTCACTGCTAGATGTATTCTGGCCAAAGTATGGGACAGAGGAGGATTGGCTCTGTGCCAAACTTGTAATTTATGTTAATGAGAAGAAACCCTTTTCTAAGTAGTAGTCTGATTATGCCACATGCTGGCTAAAGAACAAAAAACTTCTCTTTACTCTGTGAAAGATAAAATCCAAACTCAGAAGCTGAATTGGTAGAATCTAAACCCTGGGACCCCTTATTAAGCATTCCTCCTCCCTATGATTTCCTTTCTCTCCCAGGGCAGAAATTGTTAGAGTTTGAAGACCTAACCAAGTCCATACAGGTTCCAGGGGAACAAGGAGGCCTGTTGGCACCAACTGCCCCACCAGATATGACCCATCAATTGTTGAGGAAAGAATTAGCACAGTGGAAAAAGGATATTTAGAATTTTCCATTTCCAAAAACTCTTGAAGGAAAGAGAGTAAGGGAACATCACCCCATTGAATCACTTTACCCTTAAGGGAGGTGACTATGGGGCCAAAAGGAGTGGGTATGTAGATGCCCCATTAACAAGTGTGGAAGTAAGGAATTTTAAGGAGATGTGCTAATAGAGGACCCAATGGGGCTGGCTGAGCAAATAGATCAATTCTTAGGCTCTAGCCTATACATGTGGTCTGAACTTATGTCCATATTAAATATCCTCTTTATGAAAGAGGAGAGAGGAATGGTGAGAGGGGTGGCTATGAAAGAATGGGAAAGGCAACAACTGCCAGGGCAAGGGGTGATAGCAGCAAAGCAAAAATTTCCAAGTACTGACACCAACTGGGATAATAATGATAAGGAGGAAAGGGCACAAATGAAGGATCTCAGAGACCTCATTATAGAGGGGATAAAATTGGCCATACCCAAGCCTCAAAATTTGGATAAGGCTTTTGAGGTGAATCAAGAGAAAGATGAGTCTCCCTCTGCTTATCTGCAAAGACTGAGAGATCAAGTGAGGAAATATTCAGGTATGGACCCTGATGACCCTGTAGCCCAGGGAATGTTAAAGATCAGCTATGTGAAGGGGTCTTGGCCTGATATTCAGAAAAGATCCAGAAATGGATGGATGACTAAGCCATTGGAGGAGTTATTAAGGGAAGCACAGAAAGTATTTGCAAGAAGGGACGACAAAAAGCAAAAGCAACAGACTAAAGTCATTATGACCACTCTCCACCACTTGGTCAAGAAAAGATGAGAAGCAGGGAATGGAGGAAGCAGACAGAGGTGAGATAAGGGAGTGGGCTGGGCTGACTTAAATAAAGGAGCAAGGAGAATGCAGAACTCTGAAGGGTGTTATCACTGTGGAAAACCTGGCCATTTCAAAAGGGAGTGCCCAGACTTACAGAAGGAGGGCCAAGTTATACCACTAATGAATTTCAAGGACTAGGAGAGTCAGAGGCTCCTCATCTCAGAAGCCCACTGGGAGTCTTTATTAAATTTAAAGGTGGGCCCATATCAAGAAGAAATTACATTCTTGATAAAAACTGTAGCAGCTCACTCCTCTGTAAATCATCTTTAAAAGGGGGCCAGGCTCTCTGGCAGTTCCCTCGCCACCTCAGTGGCAAAAGGGGAGGGATTTAAAGTTCCCATTCTTGAGCCTACTAACATTTGTTGGAAAATAATCAAATTATAGCTCCCTTGTTGCACATCTCAGAAGCTGGGACTAATTTATTAGGAAGTGACCTAATAATACCTATGGGACTGGATTTAGAGTTGAGGAATGGAAAAATTGAGGTTTTGGCCCTGCTCACTGAAGAAGATGAAAAGGACATTAAGGAGGAGGTATGGATAAAAGAAGGAAACAGGGAAAGGTTACAATTTCCCCCAGTTAAAATCAAGTTAAAGAAGAAAGGGGAGGTCATGTGCCAGAAACAATATCCTATTCCCCTTAAAGGAAGACAGGGATGTAAAACAAATGGTTTATAATGTAGAATGTAGGGGAACTAGCAATACAGAGCAATTAAGGAAGGGGGAACAATAATCCAAGAAGAACAGATAAGCTATTTAACGTTCTGGGGATGCACAGGAAAGACTATGGTCTGTTAATTTCTGATGGATATAGTAGGAACAAGTTCACAGAAATGTTGCTTTATTAGGTAACTTTCTTGGGGTAAAGTAGGAACATGTTGGAAGTTAAGCAGTTATCTTAGGTTAGTTGTCTTTTTCTTACTCCCTTGTTATGGTCTCTTTGAAATGTTCTTTTATTGTATGTTTGTTTTCTTTTTAACTTTTTTTTTCATACAGTTGATTTAAAAAAGAAGGGAAAGTTAAAAAAAAAAAAAAGAAAAAAAAAAAAAAACAAGGAAAAAAAAAAAGATGTAGTGCCCCCTTGAGGAGCCTGTGGAGAATGCAGGGGTATTCGCCTATCCCACCTCCATGGTTGCTAACATGACCACAGACATAGGGGACTGGCGGTTTGATGGGTTGAGCCCTCTACCACAGGTTTAACCCTTGGGAAGACAGTTGCTGCAAAGGAGAGGCTAGGCCTCCCTATGGTTGTGCCTAAGAGCCTCCTCCCGAGTGCCTCTTTGTTGCTCAGATGTGGCCCTGTCTCTCTAGCTAAGCCAACTTGAAAGGTGAAATCACTGCCCTCCCCCCTATGTGGGATCAGACACCCAGGGGAGTGAATCTCCCTGGCAAAGTGGAATATGACTCCCGGGGAGGAATGTAGACCTGGCATCATGGGACGGAGAACATCTTCTTGACCAAAAGGGGGATGTGAAAGGAAATGAAATAAGCTTCAGTGGCAGAGAGATTCCAAAAGGAGCCGAGAGGTCACTCTGGTGGGCACTCTTATGCATACTTTAGACAACCCTTTTCAGGTTCTAAAGAATTGGGGTAGCTGGTGGTGGATACCTGAAACTATCAAACTACAACCCAGAACCCATGAATCTCGAAGACAGTTGTATAAATATGTAGCTTATGAGGGGTGACAATGGGATTGGGAAAGCCATAAGGACCACACTCCACTTTGTCTAGTTTATGGATGGATGAGTAGAAAAATAGGGGAAGGAAACAAACAGACAAAGGTACCCAGTATTCTTTTTTACTTCAATTGTTCTTTTTCACTCTAATTGTTATTCTTGTTATTTTTGTGTGTGTGCTAATGAAGGTGTCAGGGATTGATTTGGGTGATGAATGTACCACTATGTAACGGTACTGTAAACAATCGAAAGTAGGATTTGTTTTGTACGACTGCGTGGTATGTGAATATATCTCAATAAAATGAAGATTAAAAAAAAAAAAAAAATAAAGGAAGACAGGGACTCCAACCCATCATTGAGGGTCTCCTTTGAGATGGACTCTTAGAGAAATGTATGTCCCCTTTTAATACTCCCATTCTCCCCATCCAGAAACCACATGGTAGCTGGAGAATGGTGCAGGACCTAAGGGTCATTAATCAAACTGTCCAGGTTCAACACCCTGTAGTTCCTAATCCTTACACTCTCCTGAGTAAAATCTCCTACAATCATAAGTTGTTTAGTGTAGTAGATTTAAAGGATGTCTTCTGGGCCTGTCCCCTTGATCCAGAAAGTAGAGACCTGTTTGCCTTTGAGTGGGAAGATCCCTGCAATGGGCCAAAGCAGCAATACAGACAGACAGTCTTACCTCAGGGTTTTACAGAGTCCCCCAATCTATTTGGGCAAGAGTTAGAAAGGATACTGGAAAAATTTCCAATCTCACCTGAGATCACACTTCTGCAATATGTAGGTTATCTATTAATATCAGGTAAAGAAAGGCAAGTGGTGGCTCAAGCTATGAAGAATCTACTGAAATTTTTAGGGGATCAAGGATTAAGTGTATCAAAAATTAAACTGCAATTTGTAGCAAGGGAAGTTAAGTACCTAGGCCAACTCATAAGTGAAGGAAAAAGAAAAATCCATCCAGAAAGGATCCAGGCCATAGTCAAGTTGCCTGTTCCTCAAACAAAAAGGGAACTAAGAAAATTCCTGGGATTGGTAGGGTACTGTAGATTGTGGATAGATTCTTTTGCATCTCAAACTAAAGGGCTACACCAAAAATTCATAGAGGAAGAGCCCGACAATATAGAATGGGAGGAAGTGGAAATGGAGACTTTAAATGAGCTCAGGCAGGCACTGGTGCAAGCCCTGTTCAAGGCTCTTCCTTTCCTCCAGAAACTTTTTCACCTGTTTGCTAGAGTAGATAAGGGAATGGCCTTAGGGTTCCTAACCCAAATCTGGGAAGACCAAAGAAGGCCTGCAGCTTTCCTTCCAAAGGTTTTAGATCCAGTCTCTAGGGGGTGGCCTGGGTGTGTTCAAGCCATTGCAGCAACTGCCCTTTTAGTAGAAGAAAGCAGGAAGTTGACTTTTGGAGGGGCATTAGTAGTTGGTACCTCTCATCAAGTGAGGACTATTCTGTCTCAAAGGGCAGGGAGATGGTTGACTGATTCCTGAATTCTGAAATATGAGGCAATTGTAATGGAAAAAGATGATTTGATCTTGACAACAGATCATAGCCTAAACCCAGCTTCCTTCCTCTGGAAGGGGCCTGAACAAGTAGAGACCCCTAAGCATGACTGTTGAGACCTAATTGAACACCAAACCTGAGTCTGACCTGACCTAAGGGATCTTCCCCTGCACTTGGGGGAAAGATTGTTTATAGATGGATCCTCTCAAGTCCTAGAAGGAGAAAGCTACAATGGCTATGCAGTTGTAGATGGGGTCACTTGCAGAGTGAAAGGAGCTAGCCAATTGCCCAATAAGTGGTTAGCTCAAACTTGGGAGTTGTATGCACTAAATCAAGCCCTCAAATTATTAGAGGGAAAAGATGGTACAATCTATACTGACTCTAAGTATGCCTTTGGGGTAGTCCACACCTTTGGAAAGATCTGGGAAGAAAGGAGATTAATCAACAGCAAAGGAAAAGAACTGTTTCATGAGGAATTGGTGAAACATTAACCAATCCACCCTTACCTAGAGAAATATCAGTGGTGCATATAAACAGACATCAGAAGGGCCCTACTTTTGAGGCAAAAGGCAAAAGGCAATAGGTTAGCTGATGAGAAGGCTAAGGTGGCCTCTCTCTGTCCCCCTTTAAAACTGATGGTCCTGATACCCTCTATCCCTGAAGAGTTTGGGGTCCCTCCATTCACTGCTAAAGAAGTAAAAGAGCTGGAACAGTTAGGAGCAACCTTAAATGTTCAGGGGAAATGGTTTCTCCCAGATGGCAGACAAATGTTGAATAAAATAATGAGGGAGGTATTAGCAGTCTTACACCAGGGGAGTCATTGGGGGGTACAAGCAATGTGTGATTTAGTACTTAGACAATTTTGATGTGTAGGCCTTCATACAGTTGCTAAACAAATATGTGAATGGTGCATAATTTGTCAGAAGATTAATAAAAAGGTCTTGATAAAACAGGTACAAGGAAGAAGAGAGCTGGGCCTCAGACCATTCCAGAGCATTCAAGTTGATTACACTGAAGTGCCCCCAACAGGTCATTTAAAGTATATTTTGGTAATTGTAGACCACCTCACCAGATGGGTGGAAGCCAACCCTCTATCCTCAGCTACAGCATTGGGAACTTCTAAAGTTATCCTTGAACAAATCATTCCCCATTATGGGTTAGTGGAAAATATAGACTCTGACAATGGCAGTCATTTTACCTCCTGTGTGTTGCAGAATGTCATGAGAAGCCTGGGTGTCACTTGGGACCTCCACACTCCCTGGCATCCACCATCCTCTGTGAGAGTGGAAAGAATGAATCAAACCATAAAGAAACATCTTTCTAAATTGGTTTTGGAAACAAAGTTACCCTGGATCAAGTGCTTACCTATAGCTCTACTAAGAATCAGGACTGCCCCTACAAAAGAACTGGGAATTTCCCCTTATGAAATGCTTTTTGGTTTGCCTTTCCCAAGGAGGACTGGAGAGCTCCCCTCCCCAGACATGAAGGATCTTTTCCTTAAGAATTGTATACTGGTCTTGTCTTCTACTCTATCATCTCTCAGGCACTGTGGATTGCTGGCTCAGACCCTGCCTCTTGAATTTGCTGCCCATCAGCATCAGCCTGGCATCCAGTCATGGAGAGAATCCAAACTTCAACCAATCTGGGAGGGACCCTATCAAGTTTTGCTGATGACTGAGATGGCAGTCCCCACAGCAGAAAGAGGCTGGACTCATTACACATGAGTAAAGGGACCAGTGCCTGAACCAGATGATAAGTATTCAGCAATTCAACCCAAATCCTGGAGACTGACTGACACCTCAGATCCCCTAAGGATCACTCTAAAAAGACAATAATTGAAAGAACATACTAAGAGGGAGGAAGGGCTGGATTAAACCCTGTGTTTGCATTATGCTCTGTGTATACCTTAATCATGAAATTGCCTGTACTGATCATAATGTTCCATATTCAAGGAGTAACAGGTTCTGCTAAACTGGTTGTAAGTATAGTCAAAGGCATAGAGTCCCAAACTGTACAATTTGACATTTGTCAAGTAATTAGCTGTAGAAATATAAAACATCAGTGACAACTGAGGGAGGAATATAAGCATTTATGTAAGCAGACTGTTGAAATAGAGAGCAAGATTGTTGGGGGCAAACATTTGAGAGTATAACTTATGAGTCACCTGACCACTGTTATTCTTGGAACACTGTTTGGTGGACAACAAAGTATAAGGGTTGGGTCTCTTCCAGGTTGGAGGGAAAACAATTAAGGGAAACTTGGGTGGAGTCTAACTCTTCAGTTCAAATTGACCCCAAAGTCATTAGAATACTTAAGGCCAGAGACTTAAAGCAGACCATAAAAATAGAGAAAGGTTAGGGAAATACAAATGCCTGGGTAGAATGGGTCAAATATACCATCCAGAGTCTAAACAGAAGTGACTGTTATGCTAGTACAACCAGCCAACCCATTGCCCAGATTGTGCCCTTCCCCTTGGGGATGAAAAAGCATGAAAAGGAGTTTAAATGCATAACACTCCTCTTTCAAAATGCTACTCCTGGTGAAAGTTGTATTATGTTGTCCTCCCTTTTCCCTCCAGTCCAGAAGGGATGTGTCAAGGCCATACCAGCTTCTCACCTTGGTCCCAGAAACCACTCTGCCTGTCTCTCCAGATGAGAAGAAGGGCTCTAGGATCTTGGTACCATGGTTTTGTATACACAAGTGTGGAATGTGAGCAAGGATAGTACTGGCAACTTCTCCAGCCTAAATATACCCTGAGCAAACTTCTGGTGGTACTGTGGGAAGGGTGTCCTCCAGCCAACACTATCTGAAAAGTGGGGAGGAATCTGTGCTCTGGTTCAACTGGCTATCTCATTCACCCTGGTATATGAAAGTAAAGAAAAGGTAGCAACCCAAGGCAAAGGAGAAAAGAGAAATGTACAAAATTTACCTGGTTCCATCAATGGAAGAATTTATGTAGACAGTATAGGGGTTTCCTGGGAAGTTCTTCATGAGTTTAAAGCTAGAAATCATGTAACTGCAGGATTTGAATCATTCTTATTCTGGTGGGTCACCATCAATAAAAATGTGGATTATCAGCTAAGATTTATCAACTATACCAGGGTTATCATTAAGGGAATAACAGAACAGTTAGATGCCACTAGCCAAATGGCATGAGAAAAGAGAATGGCCCTAGACATGATGCTAGCCAAAAAAAGGAGATGTCTGTGCTATAGTTGGGGGAGTTATTGCACATCCATCCCCAATAATATGGCACACAATGGAATTATCACCAAAGCTCTACAAGGCTTAACAGCTTTATTTCAGGAACTAGCAAAAAATTCTGGCATTAACAACCCATTCACAGAATGGCTGAAAAACAGGTTCAGAAAATGGAAATGAATTGCAACATCTATTTTAACTTTCCTTATCATTTCAGCTGGAATATTTGGAGCAGCTGGGTGCTACAGCATCCTGTGTGCCCACAGGCCAGTTCAGAGACCCATCAAAAACACTCTAATCAAGGATATCAGCAGAATAATCTGTACCTCCCTTAAGAATAAAGAGTCCTATGATGAGGAATGTGAAAAAGCTAGTAGCAAATTTGAGAAACTAAAATGTGAAAACTAAAAACAGAAAGAAGAGGGAATCTGTAAGAAAGGGTTAAGTTTAGTTTTTCACATAAAGGCAGCATGGAATGGGGGAAATGGCAGCAGAACTGGTTTAAACAGGCCTTGTGGTAAAGGGAAGACAGAGAGACCCATGACATAAGCCTAGAATCTGTGCCAGCTCCTTACATGGAAAAATAACCAGGGTTACTGGAATGTAAAGGATATGGGGTATAATCAGAGGCAGGAACTCCCAGCAGGAAATTTAAATGGAATGAACTCTCTCAGATAGGCTGTACAATTCAAAATCTCAAAGATGGACTAGTTAGCTCTTGGATGGGCTGTACAAATTAAAATCTCAAGGACGGGCTAGTTAGCTCCCTCAAATATGCTGTAACCTCTGTAGTACCCAGCCAGTGGGGAAACAGGGGAGGGACCTGTGCATTAGGAATAGGAGATTAAAAGATCACCAACTTCTTTTTCTCATGCACCTTTTCCCATCCACATTTCTGGCTGTGCAAGATCCTAAATAAGTTCTTTTCTCTTCCAGAACCAAGTAAGCATTTATTCTCTTACAGGTATCACTTTATTTCTGACACTTCCTAAATACCACATATACTACTTATTCCTTATGGGAAGGAGATTGTGGATATTTTCAAAAGAATGTAAGCAGCATATTACCTGAATGTGTTAACTTTATTAAAACTAAGAATATTCATCCTTATACATGTCAATTTTGGAGACAATTCCCTGACTCAAACAATATACAAGAAGAACAAATTAAATGTCAATATGAATCACAGTCTTCTCCAGGTGAATTCTGCCTGTATTATGCAAAATAGACTGTCTCTGAAATTAAAAGGGATTGGAGACAATTAGCAAACTCTAAAAAGTTCCCTGCACTAATATGTAAACAGGAAAGGAAAACTGTAGTGCCTAAATATAAGGTTAAATCACTATATCAGAAATGCATAGGAAAAGCTAACAAACATCATGTAGGGAGTGTGTAGCTAATTAAATGAACTTTTTATAACTCAGATAGTAATACTATTAATATTAAAGAACCTCCAATTGAACATAAGAGATGGGGGTTAATGAAGTCAACATGTCTAATATATAAATTAAGAGTAAACCAAAGGAAGTAAATCCTTGTCCCTTAAAATGGGGATGAAAAAGCCCAACACTCGAAGACTTGAGAAAGTAAGACATGATGGCTAATTCAACAGCAACAGTATCTAAACGTTCTAACTTAAATGAGTATCTGTTTGCTGATGGATTACATATATGAAAAGACCATGTGGTGACTCTCTTGGAAGCCACCATGAAGGACACTCAACATATAGATGAATTAACTACAGCCATGTTGATACTATCTTATAAACAAAATTTCAGAATACCCTCCACAGAAGGGAGAATTGACTGAAGAATATTAAATGGAACATGGATTAATGAAGGTCTTAATATTTCTCATCATGGCATGCAAATAGTTAAGTGAATGTCATGCAGCAATATATGTGATATAAAGAAAACTAACACATCTCCAATTAAAAGTATCTGGGAAATAGGGATTTATTATCAAATAATTCTACCTAACAAATGTTCTATATTAACTAGCAAGTATTAAACATTGGACATTTAGTAAAAACAGGAACTCAGCTTACTTTAACAAAGATACATCAACCTTATACACATATTAGTCACTAATGTTCTGAGTTATATTCTTTAGAGCCTAAAAGATATGAACAAAGAGATTAGCTTATTTGTGAAGAAATTAATCTATATCTAACTTGTGGCAATAAAACTGGAAGTAAATGTCCAGTAACCGGAAAAGAAGTTTCATCTCCTTACTTAGAATTTATTCCTTTAAAGAATGGCAGTTATGTAGTTATGTCATATGTTATAGACTGTAACATACCTCCATATCAATCCTCAATTTTCACTACCAATGATACAGTAGCATGCTTTGAAAAAATATTAAAGAAACATTTGCCTAAAGAGCAAATTGTTTGGGGTAATTTTCATATACCAAAAATACAACTGAGGTTACCACATCTAGTTGGAATCTTAGCTAACCTGAAGATTGAAGTCAAGGCCACTGATACATGGGCTAGCATTGAAGAGCAGATAGAATATACAAAGTCTGACCTTCTCAGACTGGAATTACATAAAGTGGACACTCCAGAGTGGATCAAGCAATGAGGAGAAGCATTGGAGGATGTCTGGCCTGTTGCTGCCTCAGCTACTAAAACAATTGCCAGCCTTGTGAGTTCTGCTACCTAAGGCATCTTTGGTGGAATAATTGACATATTAACTTATACTAAGCCCATAGTCATCCTAATAATTATTACTATACTTATATTATTGATTTTCAGGATTCTGAAATGTCTTCCAAATTCTGAGAAAAAGAAGGAATAGTAAGTGACAATGGAGAGAGACAAGGCAATACTGCTGCTTTATTGCATCTGCATAAAATCTTACTACAAGGCATTTGTAGTGAAGGATGTAAGTGGAAACTTCAATCTGCTGTATTAACTCTGGATGCTCTCATACTGTTAGGAAGATAATGCATAATTTTGACATCTTTTTGTAGCTAAGACTAACAAACTTAGCCTGAAATATATGTGTAAAATATGTGCAGAAAAGTTCCTGTATAGAAAATATTTGTTTTATGATACCAATCCAAATTCTGAGTGCTTCCTTCCAATAAAAACAGAATATAGAACTCATATCACAATTCAAGAGTTAAAGTACACTTTGCCTTACCATCACCTATTCCTTCTAGTAAGAGCTATAGGAGATACAAGAACAGCCAACCAGGCACAGAGCTTTGCAAATGAACATGACCAGCACCTGATATCAAGCATGTATATCCCAGCAACAAATCTGTTTCCACTGATGAGCAAGGTACCATGTCTGCTTAGCATTCTGATCTGCCAGAACACCCATGCTACCAGGAAGGAGATCCTGTACCCATCACTATGGAGGAGATCTTCCAGGATGACAGCCTCAATAACCTTCAACTCACCAGGACTTGGGGATGTGGTTATAATTTTGAGTCCACATGGAACTCTGATTTATCTTTGCTGTAAAAATACCACTTGGTGTGATGGAAAGTTTAAATGTAATCCTAAACAGTGTTTTGCTGTATACTACAATTACTGGTTTTGGAAATTCCCCAAAGAGGGTAACAAAGTAATTATATGGCATTTGGACTTTAATCACTGAATTAAATAAACCAGTAACAGAATACTGTAAATATCCTTTAGATTTTAATCCAGGTATAAGAAGTCTACTGTCAGAATGTATGGATAATGTAAGCCTATATTTTGAATAAATGGGCTACTGACCTTAATTGAATATAACCTACCCATGGGTATGGCCAATTCCTGAAAGGGCAAGAATTTCAGAGAGCAATGTTGATTGGCCCTTATGGAATGAACATTGGGGAAGAAGGAGAGCCAAGTATTAATGAAATTAATGATGGAATGAGTTATATAGAATTTGGAGAGAGAAATCAGTGGGAGAGGGCATCACAGGATCTAAGAAATCTGATAATGAGAATGCTGATTCCTTCTATCCATGCTGCTCTCATATACCACCTGATGTTTTCTGTCCTAATAGTAAAGAACCAGTTATTTCTCATGATATAGAAGCATATTTAACAGAACTGTTACCTAAAAACACTCAAATACAATTTTCAAATGACAAAAAGTGAAAAGGCCTTCCTACTTTTACTGGGACAGATGATTCATATCCTTCAAGTCCCATATTAGAACTTGAAGGAGAAGCTAAACAGGTAAAAAATCTGTGAGTATTTTCAAAAAAGCAGAAAGGCCCTCTCAGCCTTCTTACATATAGATAACATGTAATCACCTAGTCCTCTGTGAAAACATGATGGAGTTTCAGCTGTTACTTTAACCATAAAAAATTCATAAATAATGTAGCAATATTAAGTACAGTCCTAATCAAATATATGTTTATCAGTATGATGAAATGGCTAATCATAGAATGAAATGAAAAAAAACTATATTAATAAGTTAGAAACAAGTAACAGTAATCTCTTTTCCAATTTTTAGTCTTTATGCAAGTATATTATATTGCTCTTACAGAAATCATAGCTTAATTAGTAAAAATATTATCAGTAGAGTTTTATAGGCATTCAAGACTAAGTCTCTGATAATGTGGATACCCTCCTTTGATCTTGACACTCCTGGATCAAGATGCTTCAAATGAGATATTCATGTTCATGAAGCATCATTTAATGTAAAAATAGAATATAACTTAAAGTTACTCTAAATCAAGATGCTATAAATTGTAACTCAAAAAGGAGCTCTCTCTAGTCTCAAAACTAGCTTTGGAGGAGTGGGGGCCCCTTCTTGGTAATGTATCAATTAATTTTTACATTGTACACTGGTTTCTTTTAGCTTAAGTGCTCCTTTAGTAAAAATGTGTTAAAGGTGAAATCTTTTCTTAAGTGCTCTTTACTTTTAAACAATTGCCTGTCCCTAATACACTTAATTGAGTGGGTGGTAACTTGATGAAGCCCAAACCTATTAAATCAGGATGTGATTAGGCTCAGGCCTTTTCTAATGGAGATCACAGGGATGAGGTGTAAAGAAATGAACCCCTGACACTAGACAGAGACACAGATGACTGAGCAGAAGAATTAGAAGCCAGAGGTGAGAGAGAGGAGGACAGATTGCCATGTGACATGGTTCAGGGGCTAAGTTATGTCTGTGAGTCACCACCAGGACTCTACAGACATCAGAGAAGGCAGGGCCTGCCAATACCTTGATTTTGGACTGCTAGTCAACCAAACTGCCAAGAATAAATTGTTGGTGAAGCCAACCAGTCTGTGGTATTTATTATAGCAGTCTGGCAAACTAACACAGCATTTATTACTCTGTATGGTAGCATTTTTATATGAACTCAACCCCTTCAATGGATTAATGAGTTTAGGGACCCTTGTTCAGTGAGGCACTGTCCTCAGAGTATAAGGTATAAAGAAGAGCACTGGGCAGTGAATAAAATAGGCAATGAAATACTTGTGAAGAAATGTCTGAAATTTAATCATAAGATGCTTTCTAAAACAGTGATAGGGAATTAGTGAGATTTTAGATACATTAATATCCCAGTATTAAATTTTTACCTGAGCTTCTTCTCCCACTAGAAATCCCTTCTTTACATGTCAGAAATTCCAAAGTTGTAGACATGTATTTTCTAGATTCTAGTATACTTATTATGTGGTTTGATGCACATCAGTATCATACTTATGGGAATAACAACAGTCAAAACTAGCTGAGCCTAAAACACAGAAGAAAGTTTGAGATATTACATCCTTATATTTTTCCTATTTCCAGTTATTCTCCAAACATTGAAACATTGAATCCACAACCTGTGCCTATTCTCCCATCTTCAGCCAATCCTGGTTGGCATACGACTGCATTGGATTCTTCCTTAACTTTAGGCAAATTTATGAAACTCCTTTGACATCAGTTTCCTCATCTATCTAATAAGATTATTATAAAGATTAAATTATGTTTTCTATGTAAACACAGCACAGTGACTGGAATATAAAAGAATCCAAGGATCATAAGTTAAACCAGAAAATAGGACCACTTAGCAGTGGATACACAGTAATTATTTTCTATTTATTCTCTAAATCATCCCCTTAACTCTTTTTCCTCCTTTTTTATCTGAATCCTATTACTTTTTTCATTTGTTTTATTAGAGAAGTAGTAGGTTTACAGAAAAGCTCATACTTGAAGTACAGTTGCTCCCACATACCACCCTATTATTTAAATTATACATTACTGAGGTATGTCACAATTCATGAAATAACATTTTACAATTGTACTAACTATTGTCTATCATTTGCATTAAGGTTCACTGTGTTGTACTGTCCTCTTTCTATTTTTAAATGTTTGTTCTAGTAACATATAAACCTAAACATCCCCCTTTTAACCACATTCTACTATAACATTCATTGCTGTTGATTGTATTCACAAATGTGCTATCACAACTACCATCCATTACTAAACCTTTCCATCAACCCAAATAGAGTCTAGTTCCAATAAGTCACCTCTTCTCTCTTCCTCCCAATCTCTCTCTCTCTCTCTCTCTCTCTCTCTCTCTCTCTCTCTCTCTCATTTTCTCTCTCTATGTTTAATAAATACACTTGCCTGCTTTACTCTGAAGCTAAATTTTCATAAACTCTGGGAAAATGGCTGGAGTTTTGGAGGAACCTGGGCTATACATCTGTAAAAACCAAACTGGTGATTCTTTAGTACTTGGAGCGTCATAAAACTGTTAAATGCTATAAATATTCTAGTTTGCATTTATCTGTTAAATGGACAAATAAATGAAAATTAAAAATCAATATTCATAATATTTATAATGACATTTAGAAACTACAAAATCTGTACCCTATTTCCCAAAATCTAAATTAAAGATCAAAAATTATGAAAACAAGAGGGAAAATCACAGTTTATGCACACATGGAAAAATATTTAAAGATTGAATTGAAGATACAATATTGAAAGGACTGGATTAAGTGAGAGTTGCAGCACATTTGGAGGAAAAGATAGTAAAATAACAAGAAAAAGCTGAGAAAACAACAGCAAGGAAATAATGAGATCATGATATTAGGATATTGTTTAGAAGTGGCATATAATTGATAAATCTATGTAAAATAAGATTCTTTAAATAGAACAAAGATGTAGATCCATTTAATTTCTTTAAATAACCAATGTACAAGAGAGAAAGAGAAGAAATAAACACATATGTAGTATATTGTGAATGATGCATAACCTCAGATTCAGAAGAGATTAAAAATGTACAATGAATGTGAGATGAATAAACTAAATGAATGTTAGATGTACAAGAAAACAGACAATTTGTAAGCAAAACCTCTGGTGAGACAAAAAGTTAATGCTGCTGCTTCTTTCTGGTTACCTGTTCTTTTTTTCTGTTTTATTATTCTACAATGAGTAAATTTTGATTGAATACCAAAAAGATAAGACAAAACATTCTAATTGAGTAGAAAACCTTGATATTCACAGAGTTTTGTAAATGCACATTCTTGGAAACCTCATCCAAACATATATGAAGATAGTTATCTCCTCCTTGGAAGGAGTTTATATTTGCATGAACTCAAAAAATTTCATGTATTTTGGACTGGCCTGTTTGGATTTAAGAAAATTATACCATGGAACTCTTTGTATATTCAAGATTAAATTAGATTTTCTATATGTGTGTAGGAATGTGTATATATGTGTGTAATATGTGTATTTATAAATACTTAAACTATATACTTGTATATATACATTTATATATATATATAAACTATATATTTTTATATATTAAACTATCCAGATATATTTCTGAATTGATAAATCCCCAGGAAGGTGAAATTTATGCATATGTGAAATGATAAAAAATAAAGATAGGTATCTGTCTTATACTCCATAGTCATCACTGCATTGTATGATGTTTACTTCCGTTATAGTGTCTATGCTACATAACAAACCCAAATGTTTGGGGCATGTTCAAGATTGCATCCCTAAAATTTGGAGTTCAAAATTTAATTATATCATATTGTAGCCAACAAGAGATGTTAGAAAAGAATGCTTTAGAACAAAGTTAATTTTTTCTTAATTTTCCAACATAGATTCAAATTCTCTATAAATATTTTGGAATGACTCGATATTATAAATCTTAGTCCTTTCTGCTTAAACAAGAAAGGTGCTTAAAACTGTTTTAATTGCATGGCTAATTAACCTTTTTTTTTATCTTAGGAATATTTTAAAAGTGGTTTTCCTTCCAACAGTATGGTTTGTTGATATTTTGAGTACTAATTAAAATATAGTGCATTCTGGAAAATTGCTGAAATTTGTTTTCTCAGCTCACTAAATCATAGCAACATCAGTCTTTGTATCCAATGCTTGAAAGGGTCATTTCAGAGTAGAGAGTAGGGAGATCAGGGTTAAAGCCTTCAAGAATTTCCAGGGCCTAGGCCTTCTCAAGTTGGAGAGTAGAATTGTAAAGTGGTCATCAGCAGTCCAGGGACTAAGCCAAGGTGTAGGGCTCCATTCCCAGCAAAGAAATGAGAGCAAATCAGGAAATTATGGCTGTCATCCACCATGATCCTCAAGAGATATCTTTTCAAAATCCCTTTTACATATGAAGCTTGATTTGCATAAGGTTTTTAATTTATCTTTTCTTTTCTTTGATAGAAAGCATGTTATTTTTGTATGTTCTCAAGTACACTAAATTTATGAATGTTTCTAAGCAATGTTTCTAACAAGCACTTCCAGGATATTTTAAAAGAGCATAATGCACCTCAAATAAATATATTTAAATGTATAAGAATATATTTTGTGTCATCTTAATATTATTTTCCATAATAAAATTCAGTATTTCACAACTAAATTCTAAGTAAGAGAATGCATCCCAGTTAAAACATTTAAAAACATCAAAATTTTGAGAATCAATTTTCAAATAAGGATATCAAAACCTTTTAAAATGCTTATCTTTCTTTGTATGCCTGCTTATCATTCAGAGTATGCTGATTACTGGCCTCAAAAAAATTATTTTGGGTTTAGAATGAAGGTACCCTCCTGGAAAGAGGATTTCCAATTGTTTCTACCTTCAGGAAGGTATCTGGCCCTCTTTGAAGGGCTTTTACCTGGTTAACTCTGGTTAGCCCAGTGCAATCTCACTTTTGAGAAAATAAAAATTACTGATCTGGGACCTTAATTCCATCTGCAAAATTACTTAACCTTTGCCATATTCTGTGGGCTACAAGTAAATCACAGGTCCCACCCACACTCTAGGGGAGGGAATAAAAAGGTCATGAACAGCATTAGGAGGGAATCATTCCAGCCTCCTGCAGTCCATCCACCATACTAGCTCACCAGTCTCCTCATATCCACAGTGCAAATCTGCACAGAATACATATGCCAGGGTTCTCAATGGTGGCCTATTTTTCTTTTTCTCCCTTCTGCTATTGTCACAGCCAAAGCAGCTTTTACTCTAGTCTGCTGGTGTTGATACAAGGGGAGATGGGCTTACTAAATGACTACTGAATCATTATACAGATACTTCTTTTTAGTTTTAGATCAGCCAGAAGGAAATACATGAAATTGTGGAACTGTAATACTATACTTTGAAATTTGCTCTATAACTACCTGTTAAACTATATTTTGAAATTTAACACTTTTCTTGTATATATATTTCATAATAAACAGTGTTTAAAAAAGATTTGAGGAAGGTATACAGGGCATACACTATATAACCTGCACCATCCCAGCATCACCTGGGCCAGTATCCCTTAGTCAACCCCACACTTTACATTCACAAATCATCAGATAAGTGGGTAAATAAAGACCATCAATAGCATCACACCAGCACTGGTCAAGTTTGCTGCCAAGTGAGGACAGGGCCTTGGGACCTGGGATGAGCTACATAGACACATTGTGGACCCTTTGGCCTGTACTCAGGGCACCCCTGCTCTCCTCTGCCCTTCCCCATCCACCCCAGGCCTACCTCTTGGAGTCTGCAAGCAGCCTGGGGATGCTTCTGCCAGGCCAGCATGCATGTGCACACTGGCAAAACATCCACACTGTCCACCAGGTGCAGACAGGTTTGTCTCTCCAGCAGAGCCTCCACCAAGGGCTCCACCTTGACCAGATCATCCTGCAGGTCCAAGCACAACCTTCCCACAAGTGCCACCAGCTCCAGGGCTGGTGGGCAGGTATCTCTGCTCTCCCACAGCAGTGCCAGGAAGGTCTGCATCATGTCTCAGGCCAGGGTCCCATGTGGCCAACATGGGAACAGTCTCAGCAGCACCAGCCAGATCACCACACCATGCACATGACACCAGCCACATCCTCCCCATCCTCAGACCATTTCCACATGTTGCCTCAGAGTCACAGGAGTTCACCTGAGAAAAGGTAGGGGTGAAGGGTACCAGATGCCCTGGAGAATTTCCTTCCAATCCTCTAAAGAATGCAGTCCTCTAGGAACTCTTTCTGAAAAAAACACAGGTGACCAGGGCCACCTTCCACAGCTCACCTCTGTCTCTGAACCTCTCCTCTGTCACTATTGGCCATGCTGACCCTAGTGCCCTAACCACACAGCTCCACCTGGACACTCTTTGCACTTCACATCCTCCACCCTTATCCTACAGTTTGCAATTGGGTTTCTCTCTGACTCCTTCTCTGGGCTCTCAGCTCAATGGGGGCTGCTGTCTGCCTCACCAGGATTTTCCTGGCATCTACCACAGAAGTCATATGCCTTCCTGTATACTTAGGTAGCACCCTGGCTAGGGTTGGCAGATGCCATTTCCATTTGAGCAAAGAAATAACTAAAGCTGCAAGACTACTCTCACCATCTGCATATAAGCATTTTGATTTTGAAAAAAGAAACAATGAAATTTTACTTGACAAATACTGGAAAAGAAATACTGGAAAACACAAAGAAGTAAAGGCTGCTCTAGTCCAACCACTGAAAAAGGCCAAGAAAGTAAAGCCCCAATTAGTGGTGCTGCTTGTGGATCCTGGCAGGGATAGGTCCTCCATGGGAGCTTTGACCCAGTTTCCTTCACAGGAGCATATGAGGTCACTCCTAGAGCTTCCCCACTTGGCAGGTGAGGACATCCAGCTCAGAGAGTTATGGAAACATCCAAAGGTTGCAAGCTGGTGACCCCAGCAGGCTGGCCTCCATGCCAAAGCACAGACCTCACCTGAACCCAGAAGGCGACACTGCCACCTGAGGAGTCATTTGTTCTCCCCTATGGGCCCTCTACTTGGCTCCTACAGAGCTAAGCCCTGGTTGGTTGGATTCCCAGGATTTCTGAATTCTTCCTCAGTTTATACAAATCTAACTATGTGCACATACACCCATTTTAACTTCAGAGACAGACAGGCCATTTCTGTGCCACCCTCAGTCTGCCTGAACAATGGCACATAAGTCTTTGCCCATAAACACAGTCCCACCATGTGTTCCTTCAATGAAGGACTAGAGGTGGTTGAAGTGAGTCCCCCTCCATGGACACATAGGTGGCATTTGGTGCCTGCATTTTCAAACAGAACACCTCTGTTTACACCTGAACTATTTCCACAGAAGACCTATAGAACTGAAATTAAAGTGGAGAATTAACACAATTAATACGGACATCAACAGTTTTCATTGACAATGCCAAACTGCATTCCAAAAGGCAGCAAGAACCTACATGTCCAAAGAGGGCAAGTGGCAGGGCCTGTCTGTCTTGCTGCCATGGATGGTCTGCTCTTTCTCATTCTCTCCAAACTGGCTGACACTGCACACTGCCCTTGAAATTCCTGGGCTGGTTCTTTCCAGGCCCTGCAGCTGCTCCTCCTTCCCTCTCTATCTCACCCCCATGAGGGAGACTCACTAGTCTCCAGATCCCCTGCTTCCCAGACTTTACTGGCCCAACAGTTCCCAGACCCTGACTCAGGGTTTTTAGCAGCCACCCTTGGGCAGCCATGCAGGTCCACTTTGTAACCAAGAAGTTAAGATTTAAGGACTGATGATGATTACTGAATCATTACATAGATATTGCTTTTTACTTTCTGGTATACTAGAGTAGACAGAGGGAAATACCTGAAATGTGAATTGTAATCCAGCTGCCTTGATCTCTGATAATGAATGTATAGCCTTTATTTTGTGCCCTTATAATTGTAAAAACCTTGTGACTAACTTTCACTTGCACTCATTTATTTTTTTAACTCCAAAGTCTTATGACCACAAAAGACAGCCCCTAGTGTTTATTAATGAAGGGTCTTGGGTCAGCAAGAACTAACCCACCACAAGCTCCAAGTTATCTTGGTAATGGAAGCTGGATCTAACCAAAATGGGCCCACCTGGCATGCACAGTAGCTTAGACTTTAACCTACAAGTCACCTATATCTCATTATAATACTAAAAATCACACCCAACATCATATTAAGGGTGCCATTTTCTTACATATGTTCTGTGACTAAGCATGTAATCAATTCTGTACAAGCTCAAAAATTAGATCACCTCTAATTACATAATCTGGGGGCCACTGTACTCATTATCCTAAAACTTGCCCATCTTTTCATGCTTTAAAACTATCAGAATTACTGCAGTTTGGGGAGACAGATTTTGGACCAACAGTCCATCTGTTCTGCTTCCTGCTTAACAATAAAAGTCTTTTCCTCTTTGAAACCCCAGTGTCTCAGGAATTGGTCATTTGAGCACATAGGGTAAAAGAATCCATTGCCTTGGGCTGGTAACAGCATCCCACAGACTGCAGAAGGCTCTGGACTTCAGATAAATGTTGGAAGACCCCAGGCCCCCCTCCTCTAAGGAGCAGTTTCCAGGGCCTCCCACTGCAGGGAGGGCTCCTCAGGATCTTGTTTCCTTCAGCACAGACTCCTCCCCACCAAACACTTGGGAGTCGCTAAAGGGAGGGATGAGGAGACAAAGCTGGAGGCCAGGCCTACACTGCATGTGGGCAATCTCACCAGGAACCCGGAATTTAAGATCAGAAATGGATTAATCTGGGGCCACCCTGGTTTTTACTTGGGTATTTATGGGGGGTATAGGGTAGAGGAAACTTGCTGGGAGCGTTCGCACTGAGGACCCCCACCCGCCTGGCACCCCAATACCTGTTGGAGCTCTCAGCAGTCCCGTACACTCCCGGCTACACCCGGCCTGGGCCCTCCCACCTCTGGATGCTACGTCGGCCACCCCCTCCCCACAATACACACACACACAACACACACACACACACACACACACAGCTGCCTGTGTCCGTACACCTCTGGATGCTACGTCGGCCACCCCCTCCCCGCAATACACACACACACAACACACACACACACACACACACACACACACAGCTGCCTGGGCCTGGGCCCTCCCACCTCTGGATGCTACGTCGGCCACCCCCTCCCCGCAATACACACACACACACACACACACACACACACACACACACAGCTGCCTGTGTCCGTACACCTCTGGATGCTACGTCGGCCACCCCCTCCCCGCAATACACACACACACACACACACACACACACACACACACACACACACACACAGCTGCCTGTGTCCGTACTCACCCGGGTCTCCCCGGCTTGGCTACTCCCCGCCGCCATTTCCACAGCCTAAGGGCCTTTGCCTGCACCGTCGGTGGAAGCCTGGGCGCCAAACAAGTGCCACCAGCAAGGTCGCGGTGTCGCAGGAGCTACCGTGTGGGCCGCGCCTGCGCTCCAGTCCCGCGCGCCAAGAGAGTCGGCCCCGCCCCTCGGCTTGGGTCCCAGGGCTTCCGGTGCCGGGAGGGGTGGGGCGCCAGGGATGCAATTGGTAGTTTGCTGAGCTGGTGGAGTTGGGTTTCCCTCTGGAAGGGGTTGGCCGCTTCCCACCAGGGCCCCTGGACATGGTGCCCTCCCTGCATCCCCACCCTGCGAACCCCTGAGTCCTTCGAGGTCAGGATCCTGCGGGTGGAAGCTGCAGCCTTAGCACCCTGAGTTGAACAGAAGTGTCGACATCCTAAACTGTGGTAAGGAGGACGGTGATCACCAGAACCCGTATCTCAGCAGCAAGTGTGTGGAGGAAATGATGAGCCTTGGACAATCCCCACTCCCTTGGCCCCAAATACTCTGGGAACCAAGGCTGGCTCTGGAGATGCTAGTTGCAGAGGGGCCTGGGGTAGGTAATCCTCTATCCTTAGCCCCTGGCACCAACTGCTCTCTACCCCCGGCCACACCTCTGGATGGGGGGGGTTGACACCTCGTAAACCCAGACCCCAAGGATGGGGCTGGATGGGTGTGAGCAGATGCCCCTCTGGGGATGCTTGTGCTTCCACCCCAGTGATCCCTGATCAAGGAGTTGGAGGGCACCAGGTGGCAGTGACTTCCTAATCCAGGGAACTGCAGGGCAGTCCTTAGCACTTTTGACCTTTGCCCTGACCCCCTGCAGGTCCAACCTCACCTTGACCCTGGGCCTGCTGGCAAAGCTTCACAGTGGAGAGGAAGGGAGTGAGGCTTGAGGATCCTGAGGGTGCACTGGAAGTTCTCCATGACCAGGGTTAAATAATGGTTAGGCAATTACCAAACTGCTCAAATTCTAGCTTGAGACATCTAGTGAAAATGTGAATGGTGAGCCTTGTAGTGAATTCCAGCCCCTCCTCTTGTGGAGCTTGGAGTTTTGGAGAGCAAATCAAAGGCTGTTTGTTAGCCACAGGAAGCAGGGAAGAAGTTCTCAAGTTGAGAGATGGAGACTTTGCATTGGCTTCTAAGGTGTGGAAGAAAGACTTCTGACTTCATGGCTTAATTTATTCCAAAGAATTAGGTAGGAAGATAAACATTTCAGCAGTAGTTCAAGGAAAATCTGGAAATACTCCATGGGACCTGTGGAAGATTTGCCAAGTGAACCAGGACTGTGGGAGGGGTGGGTCCATGTACATGTCCCCACCATGTACTGTACGGGTCCCTCAGTGGCTGGTGACACCCAGAATCTGTGGTCCCAAGAATCCTCTGGCCCCTCTAATTTCCTTCAAGAAGGAGAAGCCCACTATACCTCACCCACTCTCCCATTTTCTCAGATGTCAAATTGTAAGTATGTTAAAGCAGGACAATGCTTTATAACCTTCATGTCTAATGGAGCTTGGTATACCAACAAAAGGTAGTGCCCACATGTGTTTAACCAACACCCAGTGTAAACATAGGCTCTTTTTCCTTCTCCAAGCTCGCTAAGGTGAAAGACCATTGTTAGCACATCTTAAACATATTTGCACCTACTTCTGAATTTTCTGTTCTCATCTGAATCAGACTAGATCTGGGGTTGACTTTCCAGTCAATTACTTATGAGCTCTGTGTCCTTGGGCAATTTACTGATCCTCTCTGTACTTTCTGTCTTCTGAAAACTGGGGATAGTGATAGGATCTGTCTCACTGGTTTAAGTCATTTGAGGGGATGGTGGTCATCATCATTTTGTTAACACATTCAAATCTGGTAGGGGGAGCTCTCTTGCTTTCCTTTTCCTCTGTAGAAACTATAGGCCAATTCCTGCACTTTCCCCCATAGTTAGTGGGACACAGTTTTTTAAACTCCTGAGAGTGGGACAGAGTTTTTTAAACTCTAAGACCATCTAGACTTACCTCCTAATGGACAAGTATTCCCCTGACCCAGCTGCCCACCATGAGGCCTTCTCAATGGCCCCTGGGGTATTGCCTCTTGGGGAGATTTTTCCAATATCTATTTGCATATTAGTTGGGCACCAGTCCTTCTGGACCATTTGCTGGAACATAGAAAAGGGAATTTCTAATTTCTTGGGTAGTGGTCCATGAAGGACAGAGGGGACATAAACAGGAGCTTGAGAGAGTGGTTTAGTCAATACTTTCTTCAGGACCAGAGGGTGTCCATAGAAGGCAGAGAGATGGGAGCAGGGAATAGAAAAAGTAGCCCCAACACACTGGAAGAGAGGTAGTTAGGAATGGATATTTTTCTTGCTGTAACAGGAGGTATCCAGGCTTACAACCCTGCTGAGTGTCAGATGAGTCTGTGCCTCCAGTCGAAGACAGATTCTTCAGGGGAGACCAAGGCCCACAATGCCTTTCCCCTGGGTTAGGGTCCATGCTCCATTAGGAAATTCATCCTCCAAAACCCTGGGCTCCAGCCTCACCCCTCAGAGCAGCACAGCAGGTGGGAGCCCAAACCACCTGCAGCCTGGGTCCACAGGGCTCAGACCAGGTTTGACTGAATGCTTTTTCTCCCCAACAGGGCTGGGACTAGGGTGAGGTGAGAGAGGCATTGAAAACTCAGTAATCAAGATAAGTAACATTTTGATGCAGTATTTTAAAAAACTGAACTTAATGCTAGAAAATCCATGATGAAAAAATATCAAAATGTTAACTATAAACAGAATCAGCATTACTGATTTTTCTTTTTTGCTCAGGATCCAAGGGGGCAGAGCAGCAGGGCTGTACCCAAACAAGGCCCCCTTCACTTGCTATAATCATTCTTTCCCTCTGATCCTAAGATGGATAGTGGGTGCTCAAGAAGCTTAGAGTCCAAGTTCTGTTTATTGGGCATTGGTGCCAGATACTATGTTCAGGGAACCCAATCTGCATAATGACTCTGTGAGTTCACCAGTATTTATTATTTTATTTTCTCGTGGTTGCCTGAGGGTTTGCAATACACATCTACTCTACCTTCAAAGAACATTGTACCAATCCATGTGTAGTGTAAGAGCCATACAAACAGTATGTGGCCAGGTCCTTACTCCCATCCTTTGTGCTCTTATTGTCATACTTTTGACTTTCACTTATGCCATAATGCACTATGCACTGCCATGGTTTTCTTTAGACAGTTGGTAATCTTCTAGTGTGGTTAAAAAGGAATAAGTGGGAGTTTCATTTTCAACCTCATTTTCATCATTTCCTGTGCTCTTCATTTCTTTGGTAGATCCAATTTTTGGACTGGTGTAATTCCTTTGCCTGTAGAACTAGTTTAATATGTCTTGTGTGAATCTGCTGGGTTTTTTCTAACCTTTCTTTATTAAAAGGTTTTGTTTTTCTGAAAAGCCTTCATTTTTCCTATAGTTTTGAAAGAATTTTCCTAGATTAAAGTAGTTTTCCTTTAATCACTTGGAAGATTATCTTCTAATTTGCATAGTTTCTGACAAGAGCCTACTGTAATCCTGATCCTTATTTCTCTATATGTCATGTTGTCAGCAGTTTGAAGGTATGTTTAGGTGTGTATGTGTGTGTGTGTGTATGTTTGCACATTTGATGTTTATCCTGCTTGGTGGGTCTGTGTTTCTTTAATCTGTAGTTTGATGTATTTTATTACTTTTGGAATTTCCTAAGCCATCTCTAAATATTGATTCTGCTCTGTTCTTGCTCTTCTCCTTCTGGAATCCCAGTTACACAATTGCTAGTACATTTGATCTTGTCTCACAGCTCTTGTAAGTCCTGTTGTGTTTCATTTTACTTTTTCTCTTTGTATTTCAGTGTGGATAACTGCTGTTGACCTATCTTTGCTGATTCTTTCCATGGCTGAGTTGAGGTTCTGGATGGGACCATAGAAGGCATTTTTCATCTTTGTCATGTTGAGGGAGAGAGAAGGAGTTGTTTGTCTTTTCCTACATTTCTACTTTCTTGTTGCTCTTTCCACCTTTCCCACTAAAGCCTTTAATGTAATTTATAGTTAATTTAATTTCCCTGTTGGATAGTTCTAAAATTTGAGTTAGGTATCTGAGTTTAGTTTTGTTGATCACTTCTTTCTTGATGATTTCTTTTTTATTCTCTTGCTTTTTTTGGTGGTGATATTTGGCCAAAAGCCAGACATATTCTGTAGGATGATAAAATGTGAGAAGAACAGTATTTATGTTTCACAAATGGCACTCCTCTTCTGCTAGGCTTTTGATGTGGGAGGTGGAGTCAATCTTAGTCTGTAGTTGAGTTGGGTTTGGATTTTTAGTTTCAAAATTTTTAAAAAATTTACAAAAACTCTACCTACCAATCAAGAACTACAGCTTCCTCCCCTCCTCATCTCTGGGTAGCCTCTAATCTACTTTTTGTCCCTAAGAGCTTGCTACTTCTGGATATATAACTGGAATCATATATTATGTTTCCTCATGTGCCATGCTTATTTCACACAATAATGATTTCAATGTTCATCCATGTTGTAGCTTATGTAAGAACTTACAGCTTCCTTATGGCTGAATGATAGTCCATGGGATGAACATACAACACCTCAATTATCTATTCACTCTTGATAGACACCTGAGTTGTTATTGTGAATAATTCAACCATGAACACTGGTGCACAAGTATCTGTTTGAGTTCCTGTTTTCAGTTTGTCTGGGTATATACTTGGGAATGGAATTGCTGGGTCATATGATCATTCTATGTTTAACTTTTTGTGGAATGCCATATTGTTTTGCACATTAGACACACCATTTCACATTCCCATCAACAACACATGTGGATTCTAATTTCTCCACATTCTCACCAACCCATTATTTTCCATTAAAGAAATACTTATCCTAGTGACTATGAAGTGGTATCTCATTTTTTTTCATTTGCATTTCCCTCATGGCTGATGATGTTGAGCATCTTTTCATGAGCCTTTTGGCCATTTATTTGCCTTCTTTGGAGAAATGCCTGTTCAATCCCTTTGTGCAGCATTTTTTTTTTTCCAATTCAATTTTATGGAGATATATTCACATACCCTACAATCATCCACAGTGTACAATCAGTTGTTCACAGTACCATCCTATAGTTGTATATTCATCACCAAAATCAATTTTTGAATATTTTCATTACTTCAAAAAAATAAAAATAAAAAATACAAGTAAAAGAGAATACCCAAAACATCCCACCCCCATCCCAATCTATTATTCATTTAATTTTTGTTCCCATTTTTCTACTCATCTTTCCATACACTGGATAAAGTTAGTATGAGCCACAAGATTTTTATAATCACACAGTCACACTGTGTAAGCACCAAAGTTATACAATAACCCTCAAGAATCAAGGCTCCTGGGTTGCAGTTCAACAGTTTCAGTTATTTCCTCTTAGCTATTCCAATACACTAAAAACTAAAAAGGGGTAGCTATATAATGCATAAGAATACCATCCCTAATGACCTCTTGGCTCCATTTGAAATCTCTCAGCCATTGAAACTTGATATTGTTTCATTTCTCTTCTCCCTTTCATTTCTCTTCTCCCTTTTGCTCAAGAAGACTTTCTCAATCCCATGATGCTGGGTCCAGGCTCATACCTGGGAGTCATGTCCCATGTTGCCAGGGATATTTACACCCCTGGGAGTCATGGACCACATTGGGGGGAGGCTGTAAGTCTACCTGCTGAGTTATTGCCTAGCATTTACTTGGTTTTCATTTATGTTACTGAATTGAAGGGTTATTTATATATTCCAGATGTTAAGCCCTTATCAGATATGTGATTTGCAACTATTTTCTCCCATTCTTTGTGCTGTCTTTTTGCTTTCTTGATAATGTCTGATGCACAGAATTTTTTATTTTGATAATGGCCCATTTAAATACTTTTACTTTTATTTCTTGGCTTTTAGTGTCATATCTAAGAATCCATTCCAAATATAGGGTATGTAGGTTTCCACCTATGTTATCTTCTAAGTTCGTGGCTTCAGCTGCTTTATTTAGGGCATTGATCCATTTTGAATTATTTTTTGTGTATAGTAAGAGATAAGGGTCCAATTTCATTCTTTTGTATTGTATATCTAGTTATCACAGCACCATTTCTTGAAGAGATTATTCTTTCTAGATGGCATGTAAGTGGAACCCTTGTTGAAAATCAGTTGGTTGTATGTGTGTGGGACTATTTCTGGCTCTCAATTCTATTCCACTGGTCTATATGCATACCCCCATGCCAGTACTACACTGTTTTGATTACTGTAGTTTTGTAGTGAGTTTTGAAATTGGGGGTGTAAGGCTTCTGTTCTAGTTTGCTAATGCTGCCAGAATGCAAAACACCAGAGATGGATTGGCTTTTATAAAAGGGGTTTATTTGGTTACACAGTTACAGTCTTATGACCATAAAGTGTCCAAGCTAAATCATCAGCAATTGGGTACCTTCACTGGAGGATGGCCAATGGTGTCTGGATAACCTCTGTTAGCTGGGAAGTCATGTGGCTGGCATCTGCCCCAAAGTTCTGGTTTCAAAATGGCTTTCTCCAAGGATGTTCCTCTCTAGGCTGCAGTTCCTCAAAAATGTCACTCTTAGTTGCACTTGGGGTATTTGTCCTCTCTTAGCTTCTCCAGAGCAAGAGTCTGCTTTCAACGGCCATCTTCACACTGTCTCTCATCTGCAGCTCCTGTGATTTCTTCAAAGTGTCCCTCTTGGCTGTAGCTCCTCTTCAAAATGTCACTCTCAGCTGCACTGAGTTCCTTCTATTTGTCAGCTCATTTATATGGCTCCACTGATCATGGCCCACCCTGAATGGGTGAGCCAGCACCTCCATGGAAATTATCCACAGTCATCACCCACAGTTGGGTGGGGCACATTCCATGGAAACACTCAAAGAATTACCATCTAATTAACACTGATAGGTCTTCCCACACAAGATTACATCAAGATAATGGCATTTGGGGGGACATAATGCACTCAAACTGGCACAGGCTTCCAATTTCATTCTTGTTTTAAAAAATGTTTTGGCTATTTGGAGCCACTTGCAATACTGTATGAACCTGAAGATCACCTATTTTTCTGCAAAATAAGGCTGCTGGTATTTTGATAAGGATTGCATTTAATCTGCACAAAACTTTGGGTAGTATTGATATCTTAGTAATGTATTAAGTCTTCCAATCCACAAATACAGGATATCTTGCCATTTATTTTGGTCTTCTTTGATTTCTTTCTGCAATGTTTTGTAGTTTTAAGTGTACAAGTTTTTTGTCTTCTTGATTAAATTCATTTTGAGATATTTTATTCTTTTAGATGGTATCATATGGAATTATTTTCTAACTTTCCATCTTGGATTGTTCATTGCTAGGTTACAGAGACACAATAGAGCCTTATGTTGATCTTTTACCCTGAAACTTTACTAAATTCATTTGTTACCCCTAGTAGCTTTCTTTGAATGCCTTGGGATTTCCATATGTAGGATCATGTCATCTGGGAATAGAGATGGTTTTACTTCGTCCTTTCCAACTTGGATGCCTTTTCTTTTTCTTCCCTAATTGCTCTGGCTAGAATTTCTGATAAAATGTTAAATAACAGTGAGAAAACTGGGCACCCTTCTCTTGTTTGTAATATTAGGGGGAAAGCTTGCAGTCTTTCACCATTGAGTATAGTGTTAGCTGTGAGATTTTCATAAATGGTCTTTATCATGTTGAGGGTGTTTCCTTCTCCTCCTAGTGTTAGAAGGGTTTTCCACATGAAACTGTTTTGAATTTTGCTGAATCATTTTCTGTTTATTCAGATGATATTTGTTCTGGTATTTTTTTTTGTTATTGTATTAATTTGTTGGAGATGATCATGTATTATTTGCATTTTTTGTTGTTATTCTATTAATGTAGCCTTCCTAGGATAAATCCTACTTAGTCTTTGTGTATAATCCTTTTAATATGTTTTTGGATTTAGCTTGCTAATATTTTACTGAGAAACTTTGGATCTATGCCCATAAGAGAAATTGGATGATAATTTCCTTTTCTTGTGCTGTCTTTGTCTTGTTTAGCTTGAGGGAGATACTGTCCACATAGAATGAGTTAGTGAGTATTCCCTCCTCATATTTTTGGAAGAATTTAAGAAGATTTTGTGTTAATGCATCTTTAACTGCTTGGTAGAATTAACAGTGAAGTCATCTGGTCAGTAACTTTTCTTTCTGTAAAGATTTTGGTTACAGATTCCATCTCTATAATTGTTACAGGATTTTAACTGCTTTTTGGGTCAGTATAGGTAATTTATGTTTTCAGGAATTTGTCCATTTCATCTTATCTACTTTGTTGTCATATAATTGTTGATTGTATTCTTTTTATATTTTGTATTTTGTATTTTTTTATTGTGAACTTTAATATATATACATATAACAGTGATAACTTTCAAGTATGATTTCACAAGTAGTTGGAGAACATATTTGAAGGAATATCATGTGTCACAGTTCCACAACTTCAGCCATTTCCATTATTGTAAAATATAACATACATATATACAGAAAGGTGTCAACTCTTAATGTACAGCTCAAGATACAATTATATAAGTAATTTCCAAAATTGTTATGGTTTACAGTTCCACAGTCTCAGTTCCATCCCTTCCCTATTATGCAATAGAACATGTATAAAGAAAGGTGAAGATCTTCAAGGCAAAATTCAATGAGAAGCTATAGAGCAAATCCCAAAGTAAGCTATAGGCTACAGTTCCACCATGTCATTTACCTCCTTCTAGCCTGTTTCCTTTTATAATCCTTTCATTTCTGTAAGGTCAGAATGTAAGTCACTGTTTCCATTTTTTATTTTATTTGTTGGGTCTTTTCTCATTTTGGGGGGTGGAGGCAGTGTAACTAATGGCTTCTTAATTTTATTGATCTTTTGAAAGAACTAAATTCTACTTTCACAGATTCTCTTAGTTGTTTTTTTATTCTGTATTTCCTTTATCTATGTTCTAATCTTGTAACCTTCCTTCTGGTAACTTTGGATTTAGTCTTCTCTTGAAAAGTGTCCTCAAATTGTGAAGTTACATTATTGATTGGAGATCTTTGAACTTTATTAACTTATCTAGCTGTGATGGGTGCACTTCTGCTACATCCCAGGGGCCCTGAGAATGCACCTCCCACCTGGCCTGGGCCTGCACAGGGGTGCATAGAGTGGGGACTAAGAGAGGGGCAGGAGGGTGTGTGGAGCAGCTAAGAGTAGCAGTCCAGTGCCCTTTCACATCAGAATTTGGGGAATCCCATTGGAATGGCCCAATCCCTTCCAGTTAGAAACCCAACCCCACTGGGCCTGGCATGGTGCCAGATGCCTCCCCCCAACACCACCCCCACCCTCACCCCCACCCCACCCACATCCCCACACAAGAAGTTCTGGAGACCCAGGCCAAAGGTCAGGGGCAGTGCTCTAGGGAAGGACTGGAGCACTGTCATGGCCCCTGACCCTGGCACCTGGGCCTCTCTGAATGTGGCTGCATGGGCAGAGGTGCCTGGGGCATGTGCTCAGGTCCAGAAATGGCATCAGGGAGTGGCAAGTCCCGGAGCCCGGAATGAGTCCCTGTGGAGCTGTGAGCATGTGCTGACAGGTATTGGGGTGCTGGGTAGGTGGGGTCCCACCCCATGTGCATGCCCAGCAGGTTTCCTCCACTGTTTCCCTCCCTAAATACAGACCTGGAAAGGCCAGGTGCCCAAATAAAAGCCATGGGGACTCCAGATGAATCTGTTTCACATCTTAAATTCCAGGTTCCAGGACAGACTGCCCATGTGCAGTATAGGCCTCCAACTTTGCCTCCCCAGGCCCACTCCAGCCTCTCCCTATTCTGGTGGGTAGGTGTCTCCACTGGAGGAAACAGGGGTCCTGAGGAGCCCTCCCTGCAGTGGAACTTCTGGAAGCTTCACTTGGAGGAGAGGAGGCTGGTTTTCAGCCCCTTATCTGAAGTTCAGAGCCTCCTTCAGTCAGTGGGGTTCAGGGACCAGCATGGTAGCCCTGGGCCTGCACTGAAGGACCAGAGTCAGTGTGTGGGGACAGGTAGACCAGTACAATTTGGGAGGCAGGTGTCTGGAGATTATAGTGCTCCTCACTAGTGAGGGCAGCTTGGAAAGGGAAAGAAAAGCAGCAACTGGTCCTGGCAAGAAACAGCTCAGGAATTCCTCAAGGGCAATGTGCAGGGACAACCAGGATGGAGAGAAAGTCAGAGCAGACCACTGGATCATCAGGACAGACAGGGTTCTCCATTTGCCATCTTTGAAAATATGTTTTTGTGGAATTTTGGAATTCAATTTGGTGATGTGGATGAAAAAATTTTGTCCATATCCCACATCAATTTAATTACAGTTCTAGAAGACCATCCTGTGGAAATAATAGTTAAATTGTGAACAGAGGTATTCTTTTTGAAAAGGCAGGTGCTAGGATGTCACCTAAGTGTCTGTGGTGGGACCCACTTAACCACCTCTAGTCCTCTGTTGATGGAACATGTGGTGGCCCAGTGTTCTTGGGCAAGGACTCATGCAAAGACAGGCAGACAGGGTGTGGCCCAGACAATGGGCCTGTATGTCTCTGATGTTAAAATGGGTATATGTGCACAGAGTTAAATTTGTATAAAGTGAGGAAAAATTCATAAATCCTGGGGGTCCAACTGGCTTGGACTTAGCTGTGAAAGAATGAAGTAGAGGGACTTGTGTGGCATAATCCATGACTCCTCAGGTGGTGGAGTGGCCCTCTGCATGTAGTTCAGGTTGGTGCTTGGGCACAAAGGCCATTCTGCTAGGGTCACCACCCTGTGACCTGTGGAAGTTGTGCAACTCTCTCAAATGGATGTCTCACCTGGCAAGTGAGGAAGCTCTAGGGCTGCCTCACACAATCCTGTGAAGGAAAGTGAGCCAAGGTGCACATGCAGGGCCTGTCCATGCCAGGGCCCACTAACAGAGCTGCTGTTTATTTTCCTTGGCCTAATTTTGTTGGTTGGACCAGGGTAGTTGTTACTTCTGAGTGTTTTCTAGTATTTGTCAACTAAAAGTTTGTTGTTTCTTTTTCCAAAATCAAAATACTTAAAACAGACACTGACATTAGTCCTGCTGCTTTAGTTGTTTTTGGCTGAAACAGAAATGGCACCTGCCACCCCTGGTCAGGGCACATTCTAAGTGTTCTGGAAGGCATGTGACTTTTGTGGCAAATGCTGGGAAAGTTCTGGTGAGGCAGACAGTGGTCCCCATTGAGCTGAGAGCCCAGAGAAGGAGTCAGACCAAAGCCCAATTGCAAATTGAAGGACAAGTGGAATGATGTGAAGTGCTAGGAGAGAGTGTCCTGGTGGAGCCACATGGACAGGGTGCCCAGGATGGGCCCCTAAGTCACTGGGACCAGTGTGGACAAAGGCAGCAGAGGAGAGGTTCAGAGATGGAGGCAAGCTGTGGAAGGCAGTCCTGGGCAACTGTGTGGTACCCAGCCAGAATTCCTGGAGGACAGCATTCTTTGGGGTATTGGGAAGAAATTTTCTAGGATATTTGATGCCCCCTGCCACCATCTTTTCTCTGGTGGGCACAATGTAGAGCTGGTCTGAGTATGAGAATGGTGTGAGCAGTGCCATGGGCAGTGCTATGTGCACTGTGTGGTGACCTAGCTGGTGCTGCCATGACTGTTCTCTCTGTTGGTAGTTTGGGTCCCCGGCCTGAAACATGATGCAAATCTTCCTGGCACTGCTGAAGGAGAGCAGGGATGCCTGCTCACCAGTGCTGGGGCTGGTGGCCCTCAAGGAAAGGCTGTGCCAGGACCTGCAGGATGACCTCACTCAGGCAGACCCCTTGGTGGAGGCCCTCCTGGAGAGTGGGCTATGCCTGCATCGGCTGGATGGCTAAGACATGGTGTTGGTGTGTGTGCATGTGCTGTTCCAGCAGGAGCTGCCCCAGGATGCCCACTGGCTCCTGGAGGTGGCCTGGGGTAGAGGGGTGGGAGGGTGGAGAGAGCAGCAGTGCCTGAGCACAGGTGGAAGGGTCCAGCAGATTTAGGATATCTGGGGCCCAAGACCCTGTCCTCTTTTGGCAGCAAACTCAACCTGTGTTGATCTGAAGCTATTGATGGCCTTTATTTACCCACTGTTCTGAGGATTTGTGACAAAAATAAGCACATGTTTCACTAAGGGATCCTGGGCCAGGTGATGCTGGGGTGGTACAGGTTATATGGTGCATCCCTTGTATACTTTTTTTTATTCATTTTATTATGATATATTCACATACTATGCAGTCATAGAAAACAAAGTGTACATTCAATTGTTTACAGTACCATTATATAGTTGTGCATTCATCACCAAAATTAATTTTTGACATTTTCATTACCACACACCCAAAAATAATAAGAATAAAAATAAAGTGAAAAAGAACAATTAAAGCAAAAAAGAACACTGGGTACCTTTTTTTGTTTTCTTTTGTTTTAGTTTTTTTTGTTTTTTTTCCTTCCTCCATTTTTCTACTCATCCATCCATAAACTAGACAAAGAGGGATGTGGTCCATATGGCTATCATAATCACATTGTTATCCCCCATAAAATACATTTTTATAAAATCATCTTCAAGATTCCTGGGTTCTGGGTTGTAATTTGATAGTTTCAGGTATTTACTGCTAGCTATTCCAATTCTTTAGAAACTAAAGAAGGTTGTCTATATTGTGCATGAGAGTGCCCACCAGAGTGACCTCTCAGCTCCTTGTGGAATTTCTCTGCCACTGAAGATTATTTCATTTCCTTTCACATCCCTCATTTGGTCAAGAAGATGTTCTCCATCCACGGTGCTGGGTCTAGATTCCTCCCTAGGAGTCATATTCCATGTTGCCAGGGAGGTTCACTCCCTGGGTGTCAGATCCCACATAGGGGAGAGGGCAGTGATTTCATGTGCCAAGCTGGCTTAGCTAAAGAGAGAGGGCCACATCTGAGCAACAAAGAGGCATTCGGGAGGAGGCTCTTAGGCACAATTATAGGGAGGCCAAGGCTCTCATTTGCAGCAACAGTCTTCCCAAGTGCAAGTCCCTTGGTAGAGGGCTCAGCCCATCAAACACCAGTCCCCTATGTCTGTGAGCACATCAGCAAAAATCAAGATGTGAAGCCCAAACCCCTGCATTCTCCACCAGCTTCTCAAGAAGCCTCTGCATATTTTTTTCACTGTTTTTTAATTAACTCTTTTTTAATCAACTATATAACAAATTTTAAAAACATACAATAAAAACATTTCAAACAAACCATAACAGAGTAAGAAAAAGACAATTAATCTAAGATAACTACTTTACTTCCAACATGTTCCTACTCTACCCCAAGAAAATAACCCAATATAGCAACATTACTGTGAACTTGTTCCTATCATACCCATCAGAAATTAACAAACCATAGTCATTCCTGGGTATTCCCAAAATGTTAAATTTACCCTGAATAGCTTATCTGTTCTTAATGGGTTATCATTCACCCTTCCTTAATTGCTCTCTATCACTAGTTCCCCTACATTCTACATTATAAACCATTTGTTTTACATTTTTCAAAGTTCACATTAGTGGTAGCATATAATATTTCTCTTTGTGTGCCTGGCTTATTTCAATCAGCATTATGTCTTCAAGGTTCATCCATGTTGTCATGTTTCACAAAATCATTCCTTCTTACAGCTGTGTAGTATTCCATCATGCTTATATGCTACATTTTAATCTACTCATCTGTTGAAGGACATTTGGGTTGTTTCCATCTCTTGCAATTGTGAATAATGCTGCTATGAACACTGGCATGCAGATATCTGTTCGTGTCACTGCTTTCAGATCTTCTGGGTATATACCGAGAAGTGCAATCACTGAATTGAAGGGTAACTCTATATTTAGTTTTCTAAAGAAATGCCAGATTGATTTCCAGAGTGGCTGAACAATTACACAGTCCCACCAACAATGAATGAGAGTTCCCATTTCTCCACATCCTCTCCAGCATTTGTAGTTTCCTGTTTGTTTAATGGCAGCCATTCTAATTGGTGTGAGATGGTATCCCATTGTGGTCTTAATTTGCATCTCTCTAATAGCTAGTGAAGCTGAACATTTTTCCATATGTTTCTTGGCTGTTTGTGTTTCCTCTTCAGAGAACTGTCTTTTTATTTCTTTTGCCCATTTTATAATTAGGCTGTCTGTACTATTGTCATTAAGTTGTAGGATTTCTTTATATATGCAAGATATCAGTCTTTTGTCTGAAACATAGCTTCCAAAAAATTTTCTCTTTGAGTTGGCTGTCTCTTCACCTTTTTGACAAATTCCTTTGAAGTACAGAAACTTGTAAGCCTGAGGAGTTCCCATTTATCTATATTTTTCTTTTGTTGCTTGTGCTTTTTGTGTAAAGTCTGGGAAGTGGCCACCCAATACAAGGTCTTGAAGATGTTTCCCTACATTTTCTTCTAGGAGTTTTATGGTACTGTCATTTATATTGAGATCTGTGATCCACTTTGAGTTAATTTTTGTGTAGGCTGTGAGGTAGGGGTCCTTTTTCATTTTTTGGATATGGATGTCCAACTCTCCCAGCCCCATTTGTTGAAAAGACTGTTATGTCCCAGTTCATTGGCTTTGGGGGCCTTATCAAATACCAGTCAGCCCTAGATCTGGGAGTCTATCTCTGAATTCTCAAATTGAATCCATTGATCAATGTGTCTATCTTTGTGCCAGTACTAGCTGTTTTGACAACTGTGGCTTTATAATAAGCTTCAAAATCAGGGAGCGTAAGTCCTCCCACTTTCTTTTTCTTTTTCTCAGAGTGTGTTTAACAATTTGGGGCATCTTCCCTTTCCACATAAATTTGATAATTAGCTTTTCCAAGTCTGCAAAGTAGGTTGTTCAAATTTTGATTGGGATTTCATCAAATCTGTAGATGAGTTTGGGTAGATAATTGACATCTCAATGACATTTAGCCTTCCTATCCATGAACATGGAATGTTTTTCCATCTTTTAAGTCCCCTTCTATTTCTTATAGAAGATTTATGTAGTTTTCTTTGCATAGGTCTTTTACATCTTTGGTTAAGTTTATTCCTAGGTACTTGATTTTTTAGTTGCTATTGAAAATGGTATCTTTTTCATGAGTGTCTCTTCACTTTGTTCATTTCTAGCACATAGAAACATTACTGATTATGTGCATTAGTCTTGTATCCCACTAATTTGCTAAATTTGTTTATTAGCTCTAGTAGCTGTATCACCAATTTCTCAGGGTTTTCCAGATATAAGGACGTGTCTTCTGCAAACAATGACAGTTCTATTTCTTCCTTTCAAATTTGGATGCCTTTTGTTTCTTTGTCTTGCTGGACTGCCCTGGCTAGCAATTCCATTACAATGCTGAATAACAATTGTGACAGTAGGCATCCTTCTCTTGTTCTTGATCTTAGAGGAAAGGCTTTCAATCTCTCACCATTGGCTGTGGGTTTTTAATATATGCTCTTTATCATATTGAGGAAATTTTCTTCAATTATTACCTTTTGAATTGTTTTTATCAAAAGGGATATTGGATTATGTTGAATGCTTTTTCAGCATCTATTGAGATGATCCTTTGATTTTTCTCTTTTGATTTGTTAATGTGTTGTAATACATTGATTGATTTTCTTATGTTTAACCATCATTGAATGCCTGCAATGAACCCCACTTGATCAAGGTGTATGATTTTTTTAGCATGTCTTTGGATTTGATTTCCAAGTATTTTGTTGAGAATTTTTGCATCTCTATTCATTAGGGAGGTAGGCCTGTAGTTTTCCTTTTTCATAGCATCTTTGCCTGGTTTTGATATTAGATTGACATTAGCTTCATAAGATGAGTCAGATAGTGTTCCATTTTCTTCAGTGTTTTGAAAGAGTTTAAGTGAGTTTGGTATCAGTTCTTTTTGGAAAGTTTGGAGAATTCCCCTGTGAAGCCATCTGGCCCAGGGCATTTACTTCTGGGAAGCTTTTTGATGACTGATTGGATCTCTTTGCTTGTGATGGGTTGGTTGAGGTCTTCTGTTTCTTCTCTGGTCAGTCTAGGTTGTTCATATGTTTCCAGGTGATTGTCCATTTCCTCTACATTATCCAGTTTGTTGGCATACAGTTGTTCATAGTATCTTCTTATAATTTTTTTAATTACTTGGGGATCCACTATAATGTCACCTTTCTCATTCATTTTTTCATTTATATGGTTCTTGTCTCTTTTTTGATTTTGTCAGTCTAGCTAAGGACTTGTCAATTTTGTTGATCTTCTCAAAGAACCAACTTTTGGTGATATTTATCCTCTCTATTGTTTATTTCTGCTTTAATCCTTGTTATTTCTTTTCTTCTTTTTGATTTAGGATTGGTTTGCTGTTCATTTTCTAGCTTCTTCAGTTGATACATTAGTTCTTTGATTTTGGGTCTTTCTTCTTTTTTAATGTGTGCATTTACTGCTATAAATTATTCCCCTCAGTGCCACTTTTTCTGCATCCCATAGGTTTTTGTATGTTGTGTTCTCATTTTCATTTCTCTCTATATATTTATCAGTTTCTCTTGCTATGTCTTCTTTGACCCACTGATTATTTAGGAGCATGTTGTTTAATGTCCATGTATTTGTGAACTGTCTAAGTCTCTGATTGTTATTTACTTCTAACTATATTCCATTGTGGTCAGAGAGTGGACTTTGAATAATTTTGGATTTTTTTAATTTATTGAGGCTTGTTTTATGTCCAGGCATATGATCTATTCTGGATAAAGTTCCATGAGCCCTAGAAAAGAATGTGTATCCTGGTGATTTGGGATGTAATGTTCTATATATGTCTGTTAAATCCAATTGATTTATCAGGCTATTTAGGTTTTCAGTTTCCTTATTGGTCTTCTGTCTGGTTGATCTAGCTATAGGAGAGAGTGATGTGTTGAAATCTCCCACAATTATTGTGGAAATATCCATCTCCTCCTTCAGTTTTGCCATTGTTTGTCTCATGTATTTTGTGGCAACTTGATTGGGTGCATATGCATTTATGATTGTTATTTCTTCTTGTTGAATTCCCCCTTTTATTAGTATGTAGTGGCCTTCCTTGTCCATCATAATATCCTTGCATTTAAAGTCTATTTTATCTTTGATTATTATTTCTACTCCTGCATTTTTTAGCTGTAGCTTGCATGAAATTTTTTTCCATCCTTTCACTTTCAATTTCTTTGTGTCCCTGTGTTTAAGATGAGTCTCTTGTGTGCAACATATTGATGATTCATTTTATTATCCATTCTGCCAATCTATATCTTTTGATTGGAGAGTTTAATCCATTTACATTCAGTGTTATTACTCTGAAGGCATTTCTTGAATCAGCCATCTTATCCTTTGGTTTATGTTTGTCAGATATATTCTTTCCCTCTCTCTCTTAATGTCATTTAACTTACCCATACTAATCTCTTTGTACTGAATCTTTCTCCATATCTCTCTTTCCTTTCTTTGTTTTTCTGTTGGTAGGGCTCCTTTAGTATCTCAAGTAGAGCAGGTCTCTTGTTAGCAAATTCTCTCAACATTTCTTTGTGAAAAATGTAAGCTCTCCCTAAAATTTGAAGGAGAGCTTTGCTGGATAAAGAATTCCTGGTTGATAATTTTTCTCTCTCAGAATTTTAAATATGTCATGCCACTGACTTCTCACCTCCATAGTGGCTGCTGTGTAGTCACTCCTTATTCTTATGCTGTTTCCTTTGTGTATGGTGAATTGCTTTTCTCTTCCTGCTTTCAGAACTTGCTCCTTCTCTTCTGTATTTGACAGTGTGATCAGATATATCTCAGAGTGGATTTATTTGGATTTATTCTACTTGGAGTTTGCTGGGCATTTATGATTTGTTTATATACAGTGTTTAGCAGATTTGTGAAGTTTTCCCCAACAATTTCTTTGAATACTCTTCCTAGACCTTTACCCTTCTCTTCCCCTTCTAGAACACCAATGAGTCTTATATTTGGATGTTTTGTGTTATCTATCATATCCCTGAGGTCCATTCTAATTTTTTCAATTTTTTCCTCATTCTTTTTTTGTTCTTTCATTTTTCCATTCTGTCATCCTCCAGGTCACTGATTCACTGTTCAGCTTCCTCTAGTCTTGTACTATGAGTATCCAGAATCTTTTTAACTTAGTCACCAGTTTCTTTTATTTCCATAAGATCATCTATTTTTTTTGATTGATTCTTTTTTTTTTATCTTCATTTTATTGAGATATATTCACATACCATGCAGTCATACAAAACAAATCGTATTTTCGATTGTTTACAGTACCATTACATAGTTGTACATTCATCACCTAAATCAATCCCTGACACCTCCATTAGCACACACACAAAAATAACAAGAATAATAATTAGAGTGAAAAAGAGCAATTGAAGTAAAAAAGAACACTGGGTACCTTTGTCTGTTGGTTTCCTTCCCCTATTTTTCTACTCATCCATCCATAAACTAGACAAAGTGGAGTGTGGTCCTTATGGCTTTCCCAATCCCATTGTCACCCCTCATAAGCTACATTTTTATACAACTGTCTTCGAGATTCATGGTTTCTGGGTTGTAGTTTGATAGTTTCAGGTATCCACCACCAGCTACCCCAATTCTTTAGAACCTGAAAAGGGTTGTCTAAAGTGTGCATAAGAGTGCCCACCAGAGTGACCTCTCAGCTCCTTTTGGAATCTCTCTGCCACTGAAGCTTATTTCATTTCCTTTCACATCCCCCTTTTGGTCAAGAAGATGTTCTCTGTCCCACGATGCCGGGTCTACATTCCTCCCCGGGAGTCATATTCCACGTTGCCAGGAGATTCACTCCCCTGGGTGTCTGATCCCACGTAGGGGGGAGGGCAGTGATTTCACCTTTCAAGTTGGCTTAGCCAGAGAGAGAGGGCCACATCTGAGCAACAAAGAGGCATTCTGGAGGAGGCTCTTAGGCACAACCATAGGGAGGCCTAGCCTCTCCTTTGCAGCAACCATCTTCCCAAGGGTAAAACTTATGGTAGAGGGCTCAACCCATCAAACCACCAGTCCCCTAAGGATCATCTATTTTTTTATTTAGTCTTGCAATTTCTTCTTTATGCTCTTCTTGTGTCTTCATTTCCTTTATATCCTGTGCCATGCTCTTCTTCATGTCCTTTATATCCTTTGCCAGGATCTCATTGTTCATCTTTAGTTCTTTGATTAATTGCTCCAAGTACTGTGTCTCCTCTGATCTTTTTATTTCAGTGCTTGGGCTTGGCTTATCCATATCATCTGGTTTTTACATATGCTTTAGAGTTTTCTGTTGTTTTTGGTCTCTTGGCATTTGCTTAACTTAATAGGGTTCTTTTAGTATATGTAGACCTATTCTAACACTTATCTCTAATTTGTCAGATCTCCAGCTTCATGGAGTACACTTTCTCTAACTAACCAGCATGTGGCATCCATGAGCCACCTATTCCCCCAAGCCAGTTCTTCCCCACTTGTCTCTGTGGTGATTGGGGATGTGAGACTTGTGGGGTCCAATTGGTGCACCAAGTTTGTGTGTGTAGTTGGTGTTGCCTGCCCTGCATATGGGGCATGTATCTGATTTGATTATTATCAAATCTCCCAGGTGTTCCTGGGGATTTAAAGCTATTGTAATAGTCTAATCCCTTCAGTTCAATCTTGCCGCAGTTTGTCTTTGTCACTGACACACATGTCCTTGGTATTGGCATATGGTTCCTGGGACTTACAATTGGGTCCCTCTTCCAAGTTGTGCACTCCTATGTCTTCTGCTAAGGGATGACTGTGCTATGTCACAGGTGAGTGCCATCCCCCAAGGGACGTTCTGGTCTGCAGGGCTGTGTGGGAGCATTCCCAGTCTGCTGAAAGAATGGCTGAATGGAGCATGTTAATTTTCCCCCTTTTCACACAGCCCTACCTTCCCAGCTCTGGGACAATTAGCTGAGGGTGTGGGAAAGGTTATTGTCCACACCTGATATTGTGTTGTGTGCATGTGTTGTTGGAAACACTTCCTGTCACACTGGGTTGTTTGGGGCAGCTCTGGACTGTGGTGCTGGGGCTGGGCAGGAGCATTCCCTGCCCACTGGGAAGATTGCTGTAAGGGGATGCCCCCTTTTTCTTGGGAAGTTGTGGTGTTTAGTGAATTTTCTTAGCCACTGGACTTATTGTGTTGTGTCTCAGAGCTCTCTTAGCTCTGCTCTTGTCTGAGCCCAAGTTGCAAGTCTTTGAGGCTTTCTGTAATGGGCATCTTAGAGCAATAGTTTTAGAAAAAGGTAAAAAGACAAAAAAGTGCCCTCCTTGCAGATCTAATGGGCCATTGAAATGCTAAGAGGCAAAATTAGCACCATTAAGGAACAATCAGGAAAGCCGAGAAACTGGCTCCTCATAAGAGCAAACTGGCCTTCTGGATTTGCATATGAGCCTGACTCTGCCTGAGCCCTGCCCTTCCCCAATCTATGTTCACCAGAACTCCAAAAATTCTCCTCTTTTATTTTTGGGTGTTCCTTGTTGTTTTTGCTAGCCGGATCTCTTCTCCATCATGCTGACTGCACCCATATTCTCTGGTGTCTGGTCTCAGTCTATCTGTTTGGAGTTTGGATCAGCCATCTGAGGCTTCAGTAAGAGCCATGACTGCAGTTCTCCCTCCTGTTCCCCCTGAGCCTGGCAGGGAGGGGCATGAGTCTCCTGGCCATGAGAACGCACAGATTTTGCTTATCTCAGCTGTTCCACATGTTCATGAGTATTGTATGAAATATGCCCAAATTCACATTTGCTCTCTGATGTCCAGTTTCTGCAGTTCATGGTTTTCTACCTACTGCCCTGGAGGAGTAACTAAAACCTACACCTCACTACTCCACCATCTTGCCCCACCTCCCTTTGTATATCTTCTTAAAGTCTTAAAATTCTGAATTCCAAAGTATACCTGACCCAAAGGATTTTGAATGAGTAATGTGGGAACTCTTTGCCCCTCTCTATCACTCTGTGATATAATCCAAGCATAATTCATGTGGAATTTACCTTAAAATGCTCCTCCAATACCCTGGTTCTTTCTATTTCTTCTCCCTTCCACAAAGCTAACACAATGTATATGTGGCCACCCCTTCTGCTCACTTCTGTCCCTGAATTACTCACCCAGTCACCAAAAGGATTTTTGCAGGTGCAGACTGGACCATGACATGCACCTGCTTTGGTGGTTCCCAGACCCTGTGAACCAGCCCCACTTACTATCAAGTCTCATCTCTCAGTGACCATGCTGGCTGCCCTTCCATCCTAGACCTCCAAGATCATTCCCCACCTCAGGACCTTTGCACATACTAGTCCCTTTCCTGTGGGTGGGAGCCTTGCTCCTGGCATGGCTGGTGCCTTCTTACATTTGTGTCAACATCACTTCTCAAAGAGTTTCCCAATGGGTCCCATCCAGATAGCTCACACTTATTACCATATGAACAACTCCTTCTTTGGTTTATAAATACTGTTCCATTTATTAATTTCCCTGGGAATCTTCTGTCTCTCCACACTGCCCCACAGGTCCATGAGGAGAGGCTGCCTTGGTTTTGCCCACTGCAGCCTCCACCAACACTTCACATAACACCTGGGCCATAGTAGGGGCTCAATTTTGCAAATTTGCCAAAGTAAATGAATGTGAACAGGCAAGTGAAGGCCTGATTAGAACTGTAATAAAGTTCATGAAGGCAACTTTGGGCATTGATGTAGCAAGCCTCAGGGGAGAGGTGTCAACTCTGTTAGGTGGTCTGGGGAGGCCTCTCTGAGGGGAACCCCTTTTACTGAGGCCTCAAGGTAAGATGGGGCAGCCATGCCGAGAATGGTTATGATTCCAGCCTTGTAGCACAGTTGGGGTGGATGGGGAGGTTCCATGAAGGGTTCCTGATGGCTTCCAGCAGGTGAGGGTATGATGAAGCTACATCTGCAGAAGCCCAGTGACACAGTGCTGGTGTTCCCGGTCAGGAGGAATCACAGGCAACTGAGTCCAGGGCTTTTCTAGTGTCTTGGAAAGAACACTGAACAATTGTGTGTTTCTGGAAGAAAGTCTGACCTCCTCACCTAAAAGGTCCAAAATCTCTGATCAGTGAGTGTCTGTGGCATTAAAGGCTATCACTGTCCTCTGGGAGGGCTCACATGGTGGATGCTGGAGTTGAGTAAATGGGTGAATCCATGTGTGCTCAGTTATCTGGAAAGCCCAGTTAATGCAAGGACAGCATTCCAGGTGGTGTCAGGTCAGTGCATCATTGTCAGACATAGAAGGGGGTCCTTTGTCTCACACTGCCCAGAATGCAGAATGCTGAGTCCAGCCTTGCTCTCACAGGTAGAAGTCCTTCATGGCAGAATTTGGTCAAGCTGTGCTGTAACTCTCCTTGGCTGTGTGACTGGATGCCTGTTCATCTTTCCGTGCCTTGTGCTCCCCCTGGTAGGATGGGACTGAGAGCTGTGCACACCTCCTGGGAGGGCTGAGGGCATCTAAGGATGGTGATCCTCTGGGGAGTGATATGACCATGTCCCCTGGCCCTATAATGTGATCTGGTCCCCACAGGAACACACTGAATTTGGTAGCAGAGGGTACCCCAGTCATCTCAGGCCATCATGCCTTGGCCACTCAGGACTTTTGAAGATAGCAAAAGTTGGAGTCACATCCAGAGCCCCTGTCCCTTCCCCAGGCAGGGTGGCTCCTTCCTGGATGTCAGGAACATGGGCTCCAGTTCCCACTGCATCCCAGGAGAGCCAAGGCACTCAGGGCTCAGCCATGCAGTCCTTGAAAGGGTTGTTGGACATCAGCAGAAAGCAGCCAGGAGTTGATGCAGCGCTGAAATGACATCCACTACAACATGGACAAGAAGAGGCTGGGTGTGGACATGCTTACCCCCTTGCAGAGATTCCACTGCCAGAAAAGGTAATTGCAGAATGTGGGTTTGTGTTACCCCACAGTCCCTTCCCCCAAGGAAGAGCTGTGCACTGGGCATGGGTTTGTTACCTCACAGACACCCCCAGTAAGAAGTGTGGCCAGGTGTGGGTTTCTGTTAGCCCATGGGGCCCCCAAAATAGAGCTCTGCACTGTGTGTGGGTTTGTGCTCACCCTATGACCCCCCAGGAAGAGGTTGGAGTTGGATGTGAGTTTCTGTTATCCATGACCCCTCCAGGACATTTGCTGATACTTCAGAATGGGGGAAGTGGGACAGGAGAAATATATGAGGCAGGAACAGTCAGAACATAACAAGTGTCCTCTTAGCCAGTTTTTCTCCAACATCCACTCTGTGCCCTCACTGAGCCATGCTGCTCATTTGTTCTTATTTTTTTATTCATATTCATTGAGATATATTCACATACTATGCAGTCATGCAAAACAAAGCATACATTCAGTTGTTTACAGTACCATTATTTAGTTGTGAAATCATCACCAAAATTAATTTTTAACATTTTCATTACTACACACACAAAAATAATAAGAATAAAAATTAAAATGAAAAAGAACAATTAAAGTAAAAAAGAACACTGGGTGCCTTTTTTTCTCACCCCCCCCCCATTTTTCTATTCATCCATTCATAAACTAGACAAAGGGGACTGTGGTCCATATGGCTTTCTCAATCACATTGTCACCCCTCATAAGCTACATTTGTATACAATTGTCTACAAGATACATGGGTTCTGGGTTGTAGTTTGATAGTTTCAGGTATTTACTGCTAGCCAATCCAATTCATTAGAACCTAAAAAGGGTTATCTATAATGTGTGTAAGACTGCCCACCAGAGTGATCTCTCAGCTTCTTTTGGAATCTCTCTGCCACTGAAGATTATTTCATTTCCTTTCACATCCACCTTTTGGTCAAGAAGATATACTCCATCCCATGATGCTGGGTTTAGATTCCTCACTGGGAGTCATATTCCATGTTGCCAGGGAGATTCACTCCCCTGGGTGTCAGATCCCACATAGCGGGGAGAGCATGATTTCACTTAGCTAGAGAGAGAGGGCCACATCTGAGCAACAAAGAGGCATTTGGGAGGAGGCCCTTAGGCACAATTATAGGCAAGCCTAGCCTCTCCTTTGCAGCAACAGTCTTCCCAAGGGCAAGTCACTTGGTAGAGAGCTCAGCCCTTCAAACCAGCAGTCCCCCATGTCTGTGAGCACATCAGCAACCATCGAGATGGGGAAGACCAACACCCCTGCATTCTCCACCAGCTCCTCAAGGAGGCTTTGCATATTTTTTCATTCTTTCTAACTTTTTTTAAATTAACTATATAAAAATTATTGTAAAGATATACAATAAAAAAAAAACATTTCAAACAAACTATAACAAGGGAGTAAGAAAAAGACAGTTAACCTAAAATAACTACTTTACTTCCAACATGTTCCTACTTTACCCCAAGAAAATAACCTAATATAGCAACATTTGTGTGAACTTGTTGCTACCATACCCATTAGAAATTAACAAACCAGAGTCATTCTTCAGCATTCCCAGAATGTTAAATTTACACACAGTACCTTATCTGTTCTTACTGGGTTATCATTCCATCTTCATTAATTGCTCTCTATCATTAGTCCCCGTACATTCTACATTATAAACCATTTATTTTAAGAGTGTGTTGTTTAACCTCCAGAAGTTTGTGAATTTTCTAAATCTCTGATGGTCATTGACTTCTAATTGTATTCCATTGTGGTCAGAGAATGTGCTTTGAATAATTTCAATTTTTAAAAATTTATTTGAGGCTTGTTTTGCATCCAAGCATATTGTCTATTCTGGAGAAAGTTCTGTGATCACTAGAGAAGAATGTGTATCCTGGTGATTTGGGATGTAATGTCCTATATATGTCTGTTAATTCAAATTCATTTATCAGATTGTTTAGGTTTGCAATTTCCTTATTAGTCTTCTGTCTGGTTGTTCTATCTATAGGAGAGAGTGATGTGTTGAAATCTTCCACAATTATTGTGGAAACATCCATTGCTTCCTTTAGTTTTGCCAGTGTTTGTCCCATGTATTTTGTGGCACCTTAACTGGGTGCATACATATTTATGATCATTATTTCTTCTTGTTGAATTTCCCCTTTTGTTAGTATGTAGTGACCTTCTTTGTCTCTCATAACATCCTTGCATTTAAAGTCTATTTTATCTGAGATTAATATTGCTATTCCTGCTTTCTTTTGGCTGTAGCTTGCATGAAATATTTTTTCCATCCTTTCACTTTCAATTTTTTCTGTGTCCCTGTGTCTAAGATGTGTCTCTTGCATGGAACATATTGATGGTTCATATTTTTTGATCCATTCTGCCAATCTATATCTTTTGATTGGGGAGTTTAATCCATCTACATTCAGTGGTACTACTGTGAAGGCATTTCTTGAATCGGCCATCCTATTCTTTGGTTTATGTTTGTCAGATATATTTTTTCCTCTCTCTCTTATTGTCCTTTAATGATCCAATATTCAATCTCTTTAGTATTGAACCTTTCTCTCTCTATCTCTCTCTTTTCTTTGTTTCTCTGTCAGTAGGGCTTCCTTTAGTATCTGAAGTAGGGCAGGTCTTTTATTAGCAAAATCTCTCAGCATTTGTCTGTGAAAAATTTAAGCTCCCCTCAAATTTGAAGGAGAGCTTTGCTGGATAACGTATTCTTGTTTGGAAATTCTTCTCTCTCAGAATTTTCAATACATCATGCCACTGCCTTCTTATCTCAATGGTAACCACTGAGTAGTCACTACTTAGTCTTATGTTGTTTCCTTTGTGTGTGGTGAATTGCTTTTCTCTTGCTGCTTTCAGAACTTGCTCCTTCTCTTCTGTATTTGGCAGTGTGATCAGAATATGTCTTGGAGTGGGTTTATTTGGATTTATTCTATTTGGAGTTCACTGGGCATTTATGCTTTGTGTATTTAGGCTGTTTAGAAGATTTGGGAAGTTTTCCCCAACAATTTATTTGAATGCTCTTTCTAGACCTTTACCCTTCTCTTCCCCTTCTGGGACACCATTGAGTATTGTATTTGGATGTTTTATTTTATCTGTCATATCCCTGAGGTCCATTTTGACTTTTTTAATTTTTCCCCCTATCTTTCTTTTGTTCTTTCATTTTCTGTTCTGTGGTCTTCAAGGTCACTGAGTCCTTGTTCAGCTTCCTCTAGTCTTGTACTATGAGTATCCAGAATCTTTTTAATTTGGTCAACAGTTTCTTTTATTTCCATAAAATCTTTTTTTTTGTTTGTTTACTCTTGCAGTTTCTTCTTTATGTTCTTCTAGGGTCTTCATGTCCTTTATATCCTGTGCCATGCTCTTCATGTCCTTTATATCCTTTGTCATGCTCTCATTGTTTGTCTTTAGTCCTTTGATTAATTGCTCCAAGTACTGTGTCTCCTCTGATCTTTTGATTTGGGTATTTGTGTTTGAGTTATCCATATCATATGGTTTTTCCATATGCTTTAAAATTTTATTTTGTTTTTGGTCTCTTGGCATTTCCTTTACTTGATAGGGTTCCTTTAGGATATGTAGAATTATTCAAAGTCTAATCTCTAATTTATCAGATCTCCAGCTCCATGGAGTCCACATTCTGTAACTAACCAGCAGATGGCATCTTTGAGTCACCTATTCCCCTCAAGTCAGTTGTCCCCAAGTTTGTCTTTGTGGTGTGTGGGGGTCTGATTCTTGTGGGGTCCAATTGGTGCACCAAGTTTGGGTGTATTGTTGGTGTTGTCCACCCTGAATGTGGGATGTGTGTCTGAGTGGTTAGGAAGGGAGGGCAGCTTTAATCATCAAACCTCCCTGATCTTCCTGGAGATTTAAGGCTGTTGCAAGAGGCTAAAGCTTCATTTCATTCTCCCCACAGATAGTCTCTGTCACCAACACACAAGTCCTTGGTATTGGTGTTTGGTCCCTGGGATTTCCAAGTGAGTCCCTCTTCCAAGCTGTGCCCTTCTAGGGCCTCTGCTGAGGGAAGGTTTTGCTATATCACAAGTGTGCACCATCTCTCAAGGGATGTTCTGGGCTACTGGGCCATGTAGGTGCATTCCCAGCCTACTGTAAGGATGGCTGTATGGGGAGTGCTAATTTTCCCCTTTTTACACAGCTCCACCTTCCCAGCTCTGGAACAATTAACTGTGAGTGCATGAAAGGCTAGTGTCCATGCCTGATATTGTGGTGTGTGCCCATGTTGCTGGAAACACTTCCTGTCACACAGGGATTTTGGCACAGCTCTGAGCTGTGGTGCCAGTGCTGGGCAAGATCATTCCCAGCCCACTGGGGAGATGGCTGCAGGGGGTGTGGGTATTTTCCCTTTTTGGCTCACCTCTTCCTTCCTTTCTTTGAGACAATTAGCAGCAGGTGTGCAAAAGGCTATCTTCCATGCCAGATATTGAGGTGTTCACACAACCTTTCCTGCAATGCTTCACTGTGTGGTTCTCACTGCTGTATCTGTAGCTGCTTTTGTTGTTTAAAAAAAGAACTAGTCCTCCTCCAAATGCCAACCCATGGTTTCCCCACACCACAGCATGGCTGCCAGATATTCAGTGGCTTGCTCAGTCATTTCAGATTGCAAACTCCCAGTTTCACCAAGTGCATGGTCCCTGTGGATTTAGTAGACCTTGTCCAGCTGGTACATCCCTGAAACTGGTGTTCTGGGTCGCTTTCTGGCTTTTATCTAGTATTTTTCATGGAGGTGTTTTTTTGCTCTGTCTCTCCTAGCTGCCTCCTTAGGTTTTCCCCACAGTTACAGTCTTAAGACCATAAAGTGTTCAAGGTAATGGCATCAACAATTGGGAACTTCCTCACCTGCTCTTTCAGGTAATGTGAGTGCAACAGGATGTCCCCTGGGTAGGGTAGCTGGGGACTGAGGACCATAGGCAATGGAGGGTGTCATTCAGGCTGATACAGTGGAGGATGCAGCTGCCCCTACCCCAGGGAAACAGAGAGGCCATCACCAGATCTGGGGGAGTCTCCATCTGCAGCTGGAAGTGTATCTGTGGCAGGATTCTCCACCATGGAATCCCTTGGCCCCTTCCCCCAGCAAGTGGCCCTGCAGGAAAGGAGACTCCTCTCCTCCCCTTTTCCCCTTTCCTCTCCCCCTGGGGCCAGGGTCTCTGGCTTACCACAGACAGGAGGTTGGAGGGGCAGGTGGGAGGTGCCCAGCTCACATTTCACAGGGTCCCTAATCCCAACAGCTGTGCTCACCAGTGGCCCTGGTTCTCCTTCCCAGTGCTCTGATTGTAGCCTCAGGTCCTCTGAGATGGGAGAAGGGCAGGGTGATGGTAACTTGGTGACATGGAGGCAGAATGCTGAGAAGAGGGCCTGGCATGTGATCAGCACCAAATCCATGATGGGTGGTAACCTCATCATCATCAACAGTGATGGGGAGGAAACTGATGCACAAGATATGCCCCTACCAGTGTCACACATGAGAGGGCTGCACAGCCAGGACTCTGGCACACTCAGACCTTAGAGCTCTGCATTTAGTTTTGGGCCTTCCCACCGACTAGTATAGGGCTGCAGGTCTTGCTCTGAGCTTCAGAGCAGCCCAAGGGAAGAGGGTTCCAACATTGCAGTGTCTGATAAACAATGCTTACTGGAGAAAGGGGAGATGATTACTTTTATTGCCCAAGAGAATGATCTTGCACAGTTCCCACCAATACCCTGTGGTGCTATAGCATCCTCAGCCTGGAGGTCTCCAGGGTCAAGTCTCTCCATGCAGGTGCTGGCCACCTAAAAAGTAAGCCTCAGCCAGGTGAATGATCTGGGGCCAGATGGAGTGCATCTTATCTCATGTCATGAGAGCCCTCTACCTGCCAGGGCTTTTAGAAGGGCCAAGCTCCAGACTAGCCTCTGCCTCCCCAGAGCTGCCTTCCAGATGTGGGGTAAGGGCACTAGACAAGAAAGCAGAGGATGATGGCAGGACTCACCATGAGAAGTTCCATGCAGAGCACACATTCAGAATAGGGCCAGGGATGTGTGGGGTCTTTGCTGTGAGTGCTGCTCTAGATGGGTGGCCTGCACAGGTCTGTCTGCACCTGGGACTTTGTGCCAGCTACACAGAGTGTCAAGGACAGGGCATAATAGGGGCTGGGCATCCTGGAGCAGAGTTGGCACAGCATCCCAGTTAAGGGCAGAGAGCAGGAGCCACATACAATCTCTGTGTGTGTGTGCACATAGGGTGGATTACAACCTTTAAAAAGTGTAAAAGATGTTCTTAGCTCATGGGTCACAGCACTACAGGCCATGGGCTGGGTTTGACACACTGAATGGTGTGCCCCTCAGTCCTAGATGAGCAGCAGGTGGCTCCTGGTGCAGGGCTGCTTGCCAAGCTATGTCGCGTCACTGGGATAGATTTTGAGAGGGGAGAATGGAGCTCCCTTTTATTGTGTGAAATATGAGATGCAGTTTAGACCTCAGTGAGGTTGTTTGACACCACTGTGGTCATTAGGATAGGTGGTCCTGCCCTCAGGGACTCTCAACACTGAGGTCACTAGGAGAGGTGTTCCTGCCCTTGGGAACTCCTACTTCTGGGGTAACTAAGAGAGATGGCTCCCCTCAGGAGAGCAGTGACTGAATAATTGACAGCTGATCCCTTAGCCACAATAAAAATGTCTCCTACAAAACAGAGTTGCCTGTCAAGCTTGTGGTGGTGGGTGCTGCACAAGGTCCTGGGGTAATCCATGGAAAGAGTCAGGCTCAAGAGTGGGCCATGTGGAAGTCAGGAGCTCTGTTCTGGCCCTACACCTGTGGCCCTCACCTGTTGTGCCAGTTTGGATGTATGATGTCCCTCCAAACTCCATGTTCTTTAATGCAGTCTAGTGGGGCAGACATATTAGTGTTGATAAGGTTGGAATCTTTGGATTAGTTTGTTTCCATGGAGATGTGATTCATCCAATGGTGGGTAATACATTTGATTAGATTATTCCACATGGAGCTGTGGCCCCACCAATTCATTGTGGGTCTTGATTAGTTTACTGGACTCCTATAAGAGCTCAGACAGAAGGAGCTCAGTGCTGCAGCCAAGAGAGACATTTTGGAGATGGCCATTGAAAGTAGACTTATGTTAGTCTGGAGTTTGCCTGGGAGAAACTAAGAGAATACCCCCAGATACCTAGAGAGAAACATCCTGGGAGAAAACCATTTTGAAACCAGAACTTTGGAGCAGATGCCAGCCACATACCTGTGACTTCCCAGCTGACAGAGGTTTTCCAGATGGTACCTGTTCAGGTTTGCTGATGCTGCCAGAATGCAAAATATGAGAAATGGATTAGCTTTGATAAAAGGGGTTTATTTGGTTGCACTTTACAGTCTTGAGGCCATAAATTGTTGAAGGTAAGACATCTACAATAGGGTACATTCACTGAAGGATGGTCATTGGCATCCAGAAAACCTCTGTTAGCTCAGAAGTCACATGGCTCACATCTGCTTGCTCCCAGGTGGTGTTTCAAAATGGCACTTCAAAATGTTGCTCTTGGGACATTTTGTCCTCTCTTAGCTGCAGCTGTTCTCTAAAATGTCACTCTTAGCTGCTCTGAGGTCCTTCTTCTGTGAACTCCTTTATATGCCTCCAGTGATCCAATTAACAACCACCCTGAATGGGTGGGGTAACACCTCCATGGAAATTATCCAATCAAACTTTTCACTCACAATTGACTGAGTCACATCTCCATGGAAACACTCAAAGGATTCTAACCTAATCAACAAAAATATGTCTGCCCTCACAAGATTGCATCAAAGAATATGGCTTTTGGCAGGACATAATACATCCAAACCAGCATACTACCCTACTGTTGATGTCTTTGGACACTTTTATGGTCTTAGGACTTTAACTTTTTAACCAAATAAACCCCCTTTATAAAAACTTAATAATTTATAAAAACCTATTTATTTATTAAAAACTAATTATTATGCCTAATGGCAGCATTAGCAAACTGGGACACCTAGGGTCTGCAGGGGGTTTAGGCACCTGTACACCTTCTGAGTTTACAGGGAGGGAGCTGGTGCCTCCTTTTCAGACTGAGGACAGAGAAGCAGTAGGTGGGGAAGGGAGAGCATGAGTTTTGCTTCCTGGACGGAGCCCTTGAGGAGTGAGCAGATTTGGGGGTCCCTGTTCTCATAACTTTCCTCCTCACTGTCCTTCTCCAGGCACCCACCACACTCTTCCCTCTGCCCGGAGTGTCTGAAGAGCTGGTACTTTCCCAGAGAGGTTCACCAGAAGCTGCAGGATCTTGCCTTGAGTGTGTGCAGCAGCCCCAACGAGGGCCAGAGGGTGAGAGCAGAAGACAGGGCTGCTTCCCCCAGGCTGTCTCCTCTCTGGGATGTTCCACCCCCCTAACCAGCTGCTCCCACCTAGAATGCTCCCTCACCAGTGCTCTGCCATAGAATGCTCCCCTGCCAACTGCTCCCATACCCAGAAACCCCTATAGTGTATCCCCTAAAACTCACAGCCCCACAATGCTCCCCCTAGCATTATTGCCCCCTAAGGTACTCCCCAACTGGATATTTCCACTATGACACTCTTCTCCCCCAGACTGCTTCTCCCCCAGGACATTTCCCTCTAACCTACTTCTCCCCCAGAATGCTCATCACCCTAGGTTGCTTACCCCACTTGGCTGGTACCTCCCTGGAGGGGGGGTCCCTACCAAGACTCCAAAGCCTATTATGTTTCTCCCCAGGCTGCTTCTCTCCCCAAGGATGCTCCCCTTTGGGTGCACCCCCATGAATTCTCACCCCAGGCTGCCTCTCCCCCTTGATGCTTTCCCCACAGGTCTCCCCTATGGTGACTGCCCCAGGTCTCCTGAGTGTTCCCCACCCAGTAGCTCATTGTCTGATGGGCAGCCCTGTCCCAACTGGACAGTCTGCACACACAGAGACTTTGTTTTGCCACTTTGAGCTAAAACTTTGCCAATCATGTGGCTTCAGTGGATGCACATTAAGCATCTCTTGTGTGTAGGCTCTGAGTGCTTACAGTGAGGGGGAATAGACACCAAAGAAGGGTTCACCCCAGGAGAGAAGCCCTTGGGTAGCTGTGAACCCAGCAGGTTGGAAATTCCATGCAAGTGGCAGGAGTGGGTATGGGGTTGGGGGCAGGAGGGGCAGGCCCCCCACACTGAAGGAGGAGGAGGCCCCTCTACCTCAGCACCTGTTTGCTTCACACCATCCTAGTTCTTCTCTGAGCTGTGGTCCTTCTACCTCAGAGAGAAAAAGCACCAGGCCAGGTACAGAGCCCCTGAGGGCTTGGCCACACCTGGGGAGCTTAAACTCTGTCATTCATTCTCCCATTGAATTATTTATCTTGTTATTAAGTTCTACAAGCTTTCTCCTGATCTCTGGCTTTTCCTTCTAATAGACCATGTTACATTTGGTGATTGACTCATGTCCCTCACAAAAGTCATGTCCAGGTCCCAACCCCTGGTCCTGTGGTATTGAACCGATTTAAATGTAAATAGAACCTTGGAACCTGTTATTACTTAGGGTGTGCCCAAACTGAATGAAAGTGGGCCTTAATCCCATATGTCTGAAAGTCCTTATGAATAATGGAAATGGAGATGGATAGAGATGTCTAGGGGAGAATCCAGAAGCTGGAAGTTAATGGAACTTGGAAGAGAAAGAAGATCCTGCCATATGTATTACCATGTGACAGAAAAGCCAAAGAACCACAAAGATTGCTTGCCAGCCAAAATATAACCAACCCTGCAAGGAAGCATGTCTTCTAGGCTCTGAAACTATGAGCCAAAAAATTTCTGTTGTTAAGCAAACCCTCTATTTGGTTATTTATTCAACAGCCAGGAAATGCATGCATTACCTTCTTATGGCTACAGTATCTTCTTATGTTTCTCTGAGGATGTTAATTTGAAATTTTTAAAAATATTCTTCACTGTCCAAAAGGGTCCTTTTGAGATTGGATTCTGTCCCTGCTTTGTATAGAGTAGGATGCACAGACAGAAAGAGGACAAGCTTCCTCCAGAAGTTATTTTTAGTCTTTCCATGTTTGCCTTTCAACTGGCTGCTTTCTTTCACCATTGGAGAGTCACATGTGCTTGTCCCTGTTAAACAGTGTGGATGACATGGGACCCCATGTCTGTGAATGGGGACAGTCAATGTAGATTTCAGGTTGGGTTCAGGGAGCTGGTCTTCATGTCATGTACCAGCAAATGTAATTTGCTAGCTTCCTTGGTCTTCAAAGGTCATTCTCTCCAGTTTTCTAGAATTCCCTGACCATGGGTTGCTGCTGACTCCATACAGACACTTGGCCAGAGTTTTGGTTCTCCTAGCTGCCAAAGCAAATTCCAAGCAATTGGCTTAAACAAAGAGAATTCATTGGCTCATGGTTTTGAGTCTAGGGGAAGTCCAAAATCAAGTTGCCATCAAGGTGATGCTTTCTCACAGAGGACTGTGATGTGTGGGGCTGGCTGCTGAGGATCCATGGTCTTGACTTTTTGGTCACATGGTAATGACCTGGTGGCATTTCTTGGCTTCTCCTGTCTACTCCAGCTTCCATGGACTTTCAGCTTCTGGCTGCCCCCTTTAGCCTTCTATCCCTCTGTGATTTTCCCTCTAAGCCCTTCAGTAATAGGATTGAAACACCTCCCTTTTTGACTGGGCTACACCCTAATTGAAGTAAGCTCATCAAAAGGTTGACAGTATGAATTAAATTTAAACAACATGTTTTTCTGTGGTACAGAACTGCAAACCATCACAGACTTTTACCCTGCTCTTTCCCCACCATAACCCCTACCCTGTTCCTAAGTTTTACATCAGATGTCTTTGAGCCATGGGCCTTCTATCTGCTTCCTGTGTCTGCAGAACTTTGGACTTTTCACACCTGCTGGTTACCTTACCACTGACATTATACAGCTTCACTGTTCTGGGTCCCTGGCTACTTACTTCTCTTTTTCTTGGAGGGAGAAGATCTAACATATTCTTCTATGTGTTTGAACCAGACACAGTCATACTAGCACTTAAACAGCATTTCTTTTACCTGAGAGGGCTTTGAAAGTTTCCAGGGAGGAGGAAATAGAGGAAAGGAAAGTTAGAGTCATGGGCCAAATGACCATGTAGTTTTGTTTGATCAGAGAGTCCTGCACAGCTGGCCACCAGGGTTAGGTGGTTGCTCTGTGGATATGAGTGTCTTATAGGGAGGAGGGAGTGTTAGGGGCCTGACCAGGCAAAAGTTATTTTGTGTCTGAGATGAGGGGATGTATTTTTGCCTTTTTTTCTTACAACTTTGTAGACTCAGGGCATAAATGAATCTCCAGTCTCAATTTGCTTCTCTCCTACATTTCTGTCCACACAGAGATTTTCACATTCATGGCAGCTTGAGTTTAGCAATGAAAGATACTCTCCAAAATATTTTAGATAGAGAAAAAGTGGGCAGAGCAAGATAAAGTAGTCATACCTTATACCTTAATGAGGACAAGGTAAAACCTAATGTAAAGGGGAAAGGTGAAACCCAAAGTGACAGGTAAAATGAGAAGTGCAAAGGGCTCTTATCCCAGCCACAGGAGGAAACAGCCACAATGGTGGCCTGTGATGTCTTGGGTTCCTCATGGGTGATGGGGTGGAGGTGCACAAATATCTGAGATTTAGTCCCTGAGACCCAGTATTGGTGTGAAGTCTGCAATTTTCTGTAATGACACCTGTGCCAAAGCAAATTGTTTTAATTCATAAAATACATTTTATGTGTCTTTAAAATAGACTCAAGAAAGCAGAAAAATATGAATATAGAAAAAAAATGGAAAATTCAAAGTATATGGTCTATCAACATTTAAGACTTGCACTTATATTTGTAAAATAATTATTTCTCTGTAGCTACATTTGTGCTTAGAAGGTCTGACCTTTAGATTAAAAACTGAAAAATTCATATATCATGTTCTGAAAACCATATCCTTTCCCTTGCTTTGTGCATCTAGGAGGGCTTTTAACTTGGGGATTGTAGACATGCACTAAAATAGAGAGTTCTCCTCTTATAAAAAAAATTGTAGACCTTTAAAAATTATAACTAGCCCAAACTCCTTTTTCACATTTAAAAAATACTTAACATTTGTGATATATGCTGGTCTTGACAGAGCAAGAACTGCTATGTCTGTAAGAATACGGGAGTCAACTACTGTCATGTGAAAATAAGAAATATATTTTTATTCAAATGCAGGCCTCTGGAAAAAAACTAAGTAGACACTCTTGACTCACCTTATGCAAGTCCTGAAGAATAGAAGAATAGCAATGAGTCTTTAAAATCAGATTTTCATTTCCTCAGAAAATCCTACCATCATAGAATGTGCTAGTAAAGAAATGTCTACTCTTATACCATGGAAATGAGATGTAAAATCCGCATGAGCTAAGTAACTATTTAAATGACCCACCTACCTTCTTCCATCATTTATATTAACTGGCAATCCTATTAGTAAGCAAGTAACACAAGACTTAAACACAAACTTGCTGAGGTTGTTTCAAATGTAAAAACTTATAATATTGATGAACTTCTTAGTTTTTTCATTTGCTTTTCAAATTCATATTAGAGGAAGCCTTTTTCATTTAAAGCCCTTGTGCTCATATACATTCAAAGTTTTTATCATTACTATTTAGGTATCTTGATTCTCCATGCTTCAAGACAAAAAAATCTTCAGTCATGAGTCTGTATCTTCCTAGAGCTTCATGAAATTTCACTGGAGGGTCTAAGTAATGCTCATTTGCTAAGACAAAGTTTCCCAGTGAATTGCCACAGATTTCTCTGCTTGAACATCAGTGTTAATCCTTACAGCTTCTTCTGGGTCTATGTGCTGCCATTTCATAAGCCACCTGGGTTCACAAGCTCCAATAAGAATAGCTGCAAGGTTAAAAGGTCCAAACCTTTTCCTTTCTCTTCAAAAGCAGGGCAATAACCAGTATCTCCTGCAAAAAAAGAATCTATTCCAAGTTCCTAAGACAGACCAGCTGTCCCACAGAACCTTATTGTCATCCATTAGAGTCCTCTTGCACCAGTGCTGGGATGGTGGAAAGACAAAGGTGAACTTATCATGTCTGGGGACACAATTCTCCTCCCACTGGTCCAGCTTAATCATATTCTCTCAGCTGCATTTCTGCATCCAGTCAAGGAGACCCAAAGGCATAAACCATCTCAACTCATTACTGAATCACTCATTCAGAGCAATGACAGAATTGTCCAGGTGATCATAGCGATTTTGACTGATAAGGACCACATCTATTGGAGGCAGCTTGCTTATTGTACATGGAGGATGACAAAAGCATTTTGGACCCATGTACTATGATGCTGAAGCATGATGGCTAAAAATGGGATCCATGAGAAATATGAGCTCATCCATTTCTACCATTACTGTTGCATGTCCCAGCCATGTGACTCTTAAGCCAGCTTCCTTCACTCCAGCTTCTTCAGAGTCATTGCTGAAATAGGGCTTAAGCACTGGGAGTTCTTTATCAAGTTCCTCTTTGGGATGTGGAATATTGCTGTGCTCTTTTTCTATAATCAACAATCTAAGGGTATTTGGAATAGAGAGATTTTTCCAAGTTGGCCAAGGGTTAACAAAGTTCCCTTTTCCTTTGATTTAGTTATATATTCCTCTAATCTGTAATCCAGTTTGAAGGTTTTCCTGGAAAACCTAGAAGAATCCCTTCCTCCAGAATTCTGTGCTGAATTCTGGCATTTTCTTACTACTTCTTTAGGATATTGGCTGCTTGTCATCAGGGGCTGGTTGCTTTCAGTTTCATCCATGTCCTTTGATGAGAAACCCCAGTGAGGGATGGCCCAGTGCATGCACTGCCATGGCCATTCCCACTGCTGCTTCTCAGCTGCAGGCCACCAAATCAAAATTTTAAGACAGCAAAATCTGACATTGTTTTGGACTCTGGAAGCAAAGACCAGCAGAGCAGAAAGGTGCCGTAGATTGCTGGTGTGACCATGCTTTCTCAGAGATACTGAGGCCCCAGCAGTGCTGAGGTTGGTGCCCTTGGTGAGGCTGTTGCCCTTGGCTGAGCACTCATAAACATCCATGCTTCCACCTGCCTCTCTGCTATGAGCTCCTGCTTGTGCCCACAGGGCCTGTGTTCCTTCCTCCTGGCAGTGGGTGGTGCAATTTCTTTGCATGCAGGATTCACTGACCCATCCTAGGGGAACATCTGGAGCCTGTATCTGGAGGAGGGTCCAGGCACCATCTGTGGACAAGCAGACATACAGGTAGAGGGCTATCTGGTGATGCAGACCCTACTGCAGCCTCTGGATTTCATCCTCCCCCAAAGGTAATCACTGCAGAGCCCTGGGCCTCTGATGACTCTACAGGCCACAGAGCTGGGGATTGAGGTTCTAAGAGGGGACAGCCTGATCCACACACCAGGTAGGTTGGACTTTCCTTGTGGGTTTCTGGAAATAATAAAGTTCTCCTGGTCACTTCTTTAAAAAGGAACAGACAGGGAAGTCTGTCTTGTGGCATGTGCTTCTGAGGTGTCTTGACAAGCTCAAGCTCTAGAATGTCCTCTTCCCCATGGCCACTCTGGGTCCTGAAGCCTATTTCTGGCATGTTCTTTACCCCACCCAATTGGCCACTAGGATTTCTAAGCAGCCAGAACATCCTTACTTTATACCCCAAATTAGAGGGTTAAAGGCTCAGAAGGTCTTCCACATTCCATGTGAGAGTTTGCTATTGATTGTGTTGGAAATGGAGAGAAGATGACCAAACTCAACAGGGCTGGGGGACATGGCAGGAGACAGGAGAGACACAGAGGGTAGGGTCACTGAGGGCTGAGTGTGTGTCAAGGTAGCCTAGTGGGGTTTCCTCTATCTTCCATCCTCCAGTGTATGCCCCGACCTGTCCTCACATGGGGACTGCATCCCCTGGAAGCAGGGGTCTCCCCAGTGGGGAGCTGAAAGCCCTGTGGACTGGGCAGTGCCCATGGAGGACAGAATCAGTCCCCCAAATCACTAGCTCTGCTTGGCAAAGGAACCATATTGTGAGAAAAACCACACCACTTGCCTGTAGTCACCCTTACCCTTGTCAACATGAACCAGTCTTGGGCCCCACACTCACACACCAATTTGTGTGCTCTTTCCCCTCCATGCATCCCTTCTCCCTCCTCATGCTCCAAAGATTACTGCCCACCCTCACTCCAACTGATGAGTTTGTTTCCTTCTGCTTTAACACAGCTTCCTTGAGACATAATTGACACTATAAACTTCATAGGTTTAGATGCTACAGTTGTTACGATGTGTTGACATGTTTCCACCTCTGAGGCCAACGCTAAGGTTATGAGCACATCCACCACCTGCAGAATTCCCACCTGCCATTCTCTGTCCACCACCTCCCTCTGTCCCCATCCCAGGGACCCCTGACATGCATTCTGTCACTATGAATTCATGTGTAATTTCTAGAATTTCTTCTAATTGGAATGGAATCACACAGCTTTACTCTCTCTCCCTGTTTCCTTTTGTCTGGTGTCCTTAGCTTGGCATAGTTGTTTGGATATGCATTGATGTGACATTATCCACAATCCATTCCTCTTTATTGCTGAGGGGGTTCCATGATATGGATGAGCAACAGTGGGTTCATGTACTCCCCTGTTGATGGGCATTGGGGTTGGTTCTGCTTTGTGCATTGCAGATAAAGCTGCTGTGAGCCTTCAGGAACACACTCAAAGTTGGTGGTGCATATGCTTTCATTTCTATAAGATAAAAAACTAGAAGAGGATTGGTGGATCCTGTGGCATCACTGGGCCTGGCCAAGCAGCTGCACCTATTTCCTCCATCCCTTCCCTCTTGCCTACCCCAAGTGGGTCCTAGTGGCTTATTCTCTCTTTTCACAGCCTGGGCATGCTCTAACCTTGGGGTACCCACTTCCTTTCCATTCCTACCCACAGGACCCCTTCTTCATGGGGCCCACTCTGACACTCAATCTAAATTTGCTCTTCACATGTCACGCGGCCTAGGCTTTGCATGAGTAACACTGCCCCTCTAACCTCATGTCTGTCATCATCATCTTCCCACCAGCAACACTGGGCAGAGTTTTGTCCCTGAGGGATATCAATCACTTGGATGTTTCCTGATGTGCAGAAAATACTCACTGGTGCCTGTTGTTACCTTGGATTTCCTTGGCTCTTGGGATAGAGCCTCTCCTGACAATCTGTCCTTTTTCCAGCCCTCTGGAGCTGGTGCACACCTCTCTCTCCTTCCTCAGATCATGTCCACACAGAGCTGAATAAGCACCTTCAATCTGCCCAGGTGAGTCCTTCCTGTGATGTTCTGTTGGTTCACTCCTATCACCTGTTTCCACTGAGGAGGCATGGAAAATGAGTTGTACTAAAACCTTTGGGTGAATGGCCTGAGCAAAGATGAACTAGGTGGAAGATAAGACTGGGGAATGGGAGGGGAGCTGGATGTCACATGCTGTGGGAAGTTACTCCTAAGCCCAGGGCTCCAAGGGTGGCTGGGGAATGTCTGGGGTAGAAGATTGAAAGGGAGGGTCCTAAAGCCTGGCCACAGGGTGTGATGCTGCGTTTGATTCTCCAGATGCAACTACCCAATGGTTAGGCCTCCAAAAATGCCATCTGGTGATCACAGATGCTCCTTGAGTTTTTTTTTTTTGGGGGGAGCTTCTGGGATGAGAGTTGCCCTGTCAGTCAGCAGCACCCCAGGGGGCATGGAAGGGGTTGGCTGGCAGTTCAAGATGATGAGTTACCAAGCTATATCTTGAATTAAAGAAGGTCTCCAGAGTTCCCTGGAGCAGGTCCCCTGAGTAGCTGTGGGGCTTTTTTAGCCTACTGCCATGTTTGAATAGTTTAGTTGGCTACTCCCTATAATGGAGAAAGCATTTGAGAACTGTCCACAATAGGAGTCCAAGGAAGTCTGTTCCCACTCAGGCAGCAATATATTAGAGAGAGACCAGCTCCTGGGATGAGTTCTGTGCAGTTCAGGCCTTTCTAGAGAGAGGAGGATGTGCCACTTCTCAACCTTCCTTCCTGGCCCATGGCACAAGGTACAAGTCCCCACCCAGCTACCTTGGGGAGTGAGCCATTTGTTTCTATTTCTGTGTTCATGGGGATTCTCCTGGAGTTCTGAGGGGCACCTTGGTGGGGATGGATCAGGCAGATATGGTGGATTTTCCCTTCAGGTTGTAATTCATTGTGTTTGCAAAACAAATGTTCTATTCAATTGAAGTTAAATATTTTGAATGTCCCCTTTAATCCGTTTAACTTTGTATCCCAGACATCATTCCATGTCAGAGTGTAAAGATTAGGGCCAACATTTTCATCCCTGGCTGACATTTCCCAATGTGGGTGTGCATTGAGATGTCAATTCCCAATTGATGGTCACTTATATGGGTTTGCTTTTATGAGCCACATTATGGAGGATATCTCTGTTCTTTGACCTTTTCCTTTTTCCTGATTATTTCTCAGGATAAATTCTTGGAAGTGGAATTTTTGGGACAGTCCTGGCAGCTCCAGGGGTGGACTCCAGATTCTGGGTATGTCTTTTATGCACCTGTGTCTCTGCTCACCTGCCCACATGCTCATCTAGTTGTGATGGATTGCAGAGTTGTCAGAGCCAACTTGGTGCTGGGAATCAATGAAATTACATAAATCAGCCCTTGACCCTGCTCCCAGAATCCCCTAAACTGATCTGCACACCTTCCTTCTTGTGGGATCACATTCAGGAAGCCAAGACTAGGAGAGGCGTTCATGCTCATTGGGATGGGGTCTGGGTGGAGCAAGATAATCTTGACTGGGCTAGGAGAAGGGCATGGGGGGTCAGGGAGAACAGCATCAGTGAAGCCTCTGTAAAGGCAGTGAGAACAAGTGTGTGGGATGTTCCCCAGGGTTGGGGGTAGAGATATGCCAACCCCACAGTGTCTTGAGTGGGTGCTGCTATCTCCAGACCCCGCCTCATTCCTCAGCTTTCACATGGGTGACTCAGGAGCTGTCAGTTGAATTCCTCAATATCATCCTCCCTCATTCTCTCAGTCATCAGTGTTCACAGAGCAGCTCATGTGTTGCAGTGGGGATCAAACTCAAGTTTGTGCCCTCAGGGACCTTACAGGCCAGGAGGGGAGACACAAATAAGCCAGTAATCCTTACAAGAGTAGCAAATGCTATGATGTTATGACATGGGAAACCAGAGAAGCAACTTGCTGTGTGTGCCCAGAGTATGTGGAAGCTTGGGCCTGATGGTAGCCCTTCCTGGGGTAGGGGCAGTTCTGTCCCCTCAGCCCTCTGTCAGCACAAATGAGGAGTATTCTCAGCTGCCCTCTTCCCACCCACTCCCACTCTGCAGATCTGGGCCCTTCACTCAGGCTCACTGACAGTCACATCCCACTTTCATTCACCACAATTCTGCCTGTCCATGTTGTAGGCATATTTATCAGTAATGAAATGTGCCTCAACTCATTCAGTGACACATTCTGCTTTCCCTGAAAGCACAATTATTGTACAGTTAATTTTGAAGCAATAACAAACTTACATAAAAGTCACACAGTACAAAGAAATTTTTTCCCCTTGAACCATTGATTGACATCATATCCCTTCATTCCCTTAATACTTATATGTGTATTTCCATCAAATAAGGAACTCTACATAGCCATATTACTATCATTGTTATCAGGAAATCAACACTGAAACATGACCACCATCTAGTCATCACCCCCATTAAAGTCAAATCAGTTGTCCCAATAATGTCCCTGGATGGCAAAAGTAGCCAGTTTACTGTGATGCATTGTCTTTAGTTGGTGTATTTAAATGTCCTTCCATCTGGAACAGTTCCCCAGTCTTCTCTTGACTTTCATGACTTGACACTTTTGACTGTTTCATGTCACATATTCTGTAGCATGTCCCCCTTCATGGTTGTGCCTGGAGCTTCTGATTGTGCATCTTTGGGTGAAATGTCACAGAAGGATGCCAGGTCCTCCTGATTTTGGTCAAGCCATTACTGGTGGTGTTCATCAGGTCACCTGATTAGCCTGGTCCACCAAGGAGAAGTTATCCTTTTCTTCTCTGTGTAAGTATTTTTGGGTCTGGAGTGCTTTGAAACTGAAAATGTCCTGTTTCTCATAAAACTTTATGTATCTATGCATTGTGTATTTGCTTGTTTCAACATGGACTCATGCTTTCTGATAACTAAATAGGTTATAATCTGTTAATATCTTTACTTATGCTAATGCTTCAATTTTCCTTGATTTGGCAAGCTGGGCCACATAAGCTCTTTTCTTTCACCTTTTGATAGATCCCTTTTACTCACTGAACCCTTCTTAACTTTCTAGCAATAAGATGCTGTAAGTTCACCTTGCACTTTTCCTGCTGCAGCCCTGTAATCAGCCATTTCTCCAAGGAACACTGGTTCCAAGATCTAGATACCCTTTGCTACTGGGTGGTGTGTTTCCCAGGTTCTCTGAGGAGGAGAGGGCCATCAAGGTGGGGGAAGCCTGAAGGAGCAGTTTGAGGAGCTGCTGGTTTGAGAGTGGCTTGAGATGGTCCTTTCAGGAGTGCATCAGTGACCCTAAAGTGGAGTACTCTGCAGTCCTTTCTTTCAACTTTTTAATTTGAAATGCTTTCAATCTCACAATGTACTTGCAGAAATAATACAAAACCCACAGAATTCCAACACACCTTGCACACCAATACCCAGATCTATCAACTTTTAACATGTTGCCACATTTTCCATATCATTCTTTCTTTCTATTTTTCTATCTATTTTCTAAATATTTGAGAGTCAGCTGTACACATGGCCAGATATTTTTGGCCATCTGGGGCCTGAAACAGAGTGCACAGCTTGAAGAGCTCCCTGAGTGTGTATTGCTTGAGGAATGAGTGCCCCTGGCCTGGACCTCACATCAATGTGAGGTATCACCTCAGAGATTCACAGTGCCACTCACAAGCTCTACCCTGGTACTACCAATACCTCCCCCATCTCAAGCAAACAGCAAACTCATGGAAACACTTTACAAAAACCAAACTAAATTATAAAGAAATCACACACAGCAACACTGGTAAAACAAAAGTGTGACCTAAGTTCACAAGCCTTTTTGCATCACCTCCAAGAGGCTGTCAGTCCTTAGAGGCAACTTCCAAACAGCAAAAATATGAATAGCTAAGTGAAAACCTTGTGAACACACTTTAGACATACAGATAGGTGTAAAGATATGTAAAGGATCATGTCCTGTTCAAACACCTTGCCAAGGTGTCACAATACCTAAGAGATTATAACTTTTGAAACTCCTTTGCCTTCAAGTGAACCTTTCACCTAATCATGGTCATTATCATGGAACAGAAATTAGCATTTTTACAGTATTAACTAAATCATGGCCCTTATTGGAAATTCAGCAATTTTCTCTTGAATGCTTTTTTCTGATCCAGGGTCCATTGTGCATGAGCTGTTATTTCAGAGTCAGCTCCAGCCTTTAAATTTTCTCCATCTTTCCTCATCTTATATGACTGTGATGACTGTTACTATTTTCGGACTCTTAGAAATACTATGCAAGAATACTTTATTGCTGTTTTTTTTACATTTTTTGCAAATTTTATTGTGATATATTCATTTATCATATAGTCCATCTAAAGTACGCAATCAGTATCTCACAGTATCATCACTTAATTGTGAAATCATCATCACACTCCATTTTAGAACATTTTCATTTCTCCAAAAAGAAAATTATCAGATAGACACACAAAAAAGAAAATGCCAAATACCCCGTATCCCTTGTCTCCCCCTATTATTGACCCCTAGTATAGTATTGGTGTAGTATACCAGTTACTGTTGATGAAAGAATTTCAAGGTATTACTGGTAACTATAGTCTGTGGCTTGCAATAGGTATTTTTCCTCACATACTACTCTATTATTAAGTGTTTGTTCTAGTGTCATACATTTATACTAGTTCATGCAAGAACTTATTTAAATTTGTAGTGTTAATCAGTGACATATATGACTCTAAGCAACCCCTTTCAACCAAATTTAACTAAAATGCAGCACTATTCCTTATATTCCCATAAATAAGCTACTCTTATCCCATATCTATTTCCAAACACTTTAAATTCAAACTTGTTATATATTCTGGATATTTTAGGTTACTGTGGAGCATATATTTTAATGCTAGAAGGCAAACAGTAAACACATATAAGACATCAGGGGATCATAAGTCCTATGGAGAAAATTAAAGCAGTGTAAGGGGCAAAGAGAATGACAGGAGCTATATTATACAGAGTGGTAAAGGAAAGTATCTCATTAAGGTGACCGGTAAGCAATGAGTTGACATCAGTGAGGAACAAGCCACGTGGATATCTGGAAGAAGAAAATTCTAGACAGAAGGAATAACAGTGAAAATCTCCCCAGGCAGGGTCATGCTTGACATGTTCATAAAAGCAAGGCACCAGTGTGGTTTGTCTTGGGGGAAGAGAGGACAGAACAGCAAATGAGGTTGGAGAGGTGAGAACTGGAACATCAGGGACCTTGAGCCAGGTGCACTGGGCAGCCAGTGAAGGACTAGGAAGTCAGGGACATTACCTGGCTTACATTTTATTTTTTAAATGCAATAATGATATATTCATATGCCATACAGTCATTCAAAGTGAACAATCAATTGTTCACAGTATCATCATAGTTGTGCATTCATCACCAAATCAATTTTTTGAACATTTTCATTACTCCAAAAAATAGGAATAAGAATAAAAATAAAAGTAAAAAAGAACACCCAAAACATCTCATGCTCCTTTTTCCCCCTATTATTCATTAACGTTTTGTCCCCATTTTTTCTACTTATCTGTCCATACACTCGATAAAGAGAGTGTGAGCCACAAGGTTTTCACAATCACAAAGTCACACTATATAAGCTATATAGTTGTACAATCATCTTCAAGAATCAAGGATACTGATTTGCAGTTCAACAGTTTCAGATATTTCTTTCTAGCTATTCTAATACACTAAAAACTAAAAAGGGATATCTATATAATGCATAAGAATAACCTCCAGAATGACCTCTCAACTCCATTTGAGATCTCCCAGCCACTGAACTTGATTTTGTTTAACTTCTCTTCCCCTTTTGGTCAGGAAGTCTTTCTCAATTCCACAATGCTGGGTCCAAGCTGATGCCCTGAAGTTATGTCCCACATTGCCAGGGATACTTACACCACTGGGAGTCATGCCTGTATAGGGGGGAGGGCAGTGAGTTTACCTGCCAAGTGGGCTTAGAGAGAGACAAGTCACATTTAAGCATAAAAAGTTCTCTGGGGATGACTGTTAGGCACAACTATAAGAAGGTTTAGCTTCTCCTTTTTAGTAACAAGTTTCATAAGGGTATGCCCCAAGAATGAGGAATTGGCCTACTACAATGATAGTTCCAAAGCTTGTGAGAATATAAGGAATTCCTCTGGTGGAGAAGCTTAATGTTTCCACATTTTCCCTGAGGCCCTCAGGGGGCTTTGTAAATACTTTATATTCTCTACGCAAATGATCTGGTATGTATCAGAGTTTCATGTTAACCCGTACAAACTAACCAGATCTCACCCTTTGCTCAAGGTTCCATGTAATTATGGTTTGAATTAACTGACCATACAAGTTAAATTATATAGGGTGCTACAGAAAGTATATATTTTGCAACAAATAAGCATCTCTTCCTTTGATCTCACACAGAATTTGAGGTTTCAAAACACAATGTCATCCTTTTCCTGTTAATCTGGTTTACCTTAGTTCTAATCAAGTTCATTTCAAAGACTGATGTCTTTTTCAGGTTTTTTAACATTTGCTGTATGGGGTAAAGCTGACATAGCTGCTGAACTCTGGCTCTGAGTCTCAGGTGTCACACAGTTATCTGAATTAAGAGGGACTGACCAGGTTACACAAAAACAGCACAGCAGCTCAGAAATCAGAGATAACCATTACAACTTATGAATAGATGTGACTTCTGTAAGAGCTTACAATCTAGGAAACTTTACCATAAGCCTTCCCCTCATAGGCTATGGTTTCAGATTCAGTTCTCAGAGTTTGCACATTATCATCAGCCCATATTAGTGAGGCATCATAATGTTTGTCTTTTTGATTCTGGCTTACTTCTCTCAACATACTGTCCTCAGGGTCCATTCACCTAGCTGTATACCTCACAACTTCATTTCTTCTTGCCCCTGCTCAGTATTCCATTATATGTATACACCACAGTTCACCATTCCATTTATCAGTCAATGTACCCTAAGGCCACCTCCATCCATTGTGAACCATGAACATGGCTGCCATAAACATCAGTATGAAATGTCCTCTCATGTCCCTATCAGTTCTTCCAAGTATATACTCAATAAATGTGTTGCAGAACCATATGGAAATCCCATAGTTAGCTTCCTGTGGAACCATCACACTGACTTCAAGCTGGGCTGTGACAGTCTACTTCCCTACCAACAGGGAATAGGTATATCCCTCTCTCCACATTTTCTCCAGCACTTTTATCTCTCTGTTTATTATTCACAATTTTATTCACACACTGTACAATCCACCCTAAGTAAACAATCAATGGTTCCCAGTCTAATCACATAACCATGCATTCACCACCACAATCTATATAAGGACTTTTCAATCTCTTCCCCATAGAAAGAGGAAAAGGAGAAAATGATGAAGAAAAAATATACAACAGAAAGAAGAAAAATAAAAATAAAATACAATGAAAAGTTCAGAAGACATCACTACTATCAAGAATCCCATATCATTCCCTTATATCCCCCTCTTACAGACATTTAGCTTTCATATATTGCCTTTGTTACAATTAATGGAAGTTTCTTACAATGTTACCATTAACTATAGACACTAGTTAATAGACACTAGTTTGCATGATTGTATTTTCCCCTACACTATCCAATTTTCAATACCTTTCAATGTTGACATTCATTTGTTCTCCCTCATGTAAAAACATTCTTATATTTGTACATTTAATCACCATGATTAACCACTCTAGGTTTTGCTAAGTTATATAATTCCAATCTTTATCGTCTATGTTTCTTTCCAGGGTCATGCCCTTAGCCTGCCTCCTTCAACCATACTCACACTCATCTTTGTTCGCATATTTACAGTATTGTCTTACCATCACATACTATTATGCTATCCATTCCATTTCTGGATCTATGCAATCAATCCTGTTGAAACTTCCATACTCCTTCAGCATCAAATGCCTGATCTCTAACCTCTTTCTATCTCCTGATAACCTGTGTTCTCAACTCTCAAATTTTGCTCATCAATGTTAGTCCATGTTAGTGAGACCACACAGAATCTGTCCTTTTGTTTCTGGCTAATTTCACTCAAAGTGATGTCTACTGTATACCACTTTTTCTTTCAGATTTTATGTTATATATTATTTTTCTTTTTTTCCTCTCTCTTTTTACCCTTACTGATAGTCTTCATTTCTACAGTCTTCTCCAAACCTCTCTCTTTTCTTTTCCTATCTGCCTCTATGTTCCTTTTAGTATTTCTTGTAGAGCAGGTATCTTGTTCACAATCTCTCTCAGTGTCCCTTTGTCTGAAAGTATTTTAAACTCCCTCATTTTTGAAGGACACTTTTGCTGGATATAGAATTCTTGGTTGGCAGTTTTTCTCTTTCCGTATCTTAAATATATATACCATTGCCTTCTTAACTCCATGGTTTCTACTGAGAAATCTGCATATAATCTTAACAAGCTTCCTTTGTATATGATGGATTCCTATTATCTTGCTGTTTTCTGAATTCTCTGTCTTTGGCATTTGATAATCTGATTGTTGAGTATCTTGGAGTCAGTCTACTTGGATCTATTCTGTTTCAGGCATGCTGTGCTTCTTCTATCTGTAATTTTATGTCATTCATAACAGATGGGAAATTTTCAGTGATTATTTCCTCCATTATTCTTTCTGCCCCCTTTCTCTTATCTTCTCCTTCTGGGACACCCATGACACCACATTGATGTGCTTCATGTTGTCATTCAGTTCCCTGAGACCCTGCTCATATTTTTCCATTCTTTTCCCTATCTTTTTTTTGTGTAGGATTTCAGATGTCCTGTTCTCCAGTTCCTGAATCCTTTCCTCTGCCTCTTCAAATCTGCTATGTATGTCTCCATTGTGTTTTTCACCACTTCTATTCCTTTCATTCCCATAAATTCTTCCAACTGTTTTTTCAATCTTTTGAGTTCTTCCTTATGTTCACCTAATGTCTTCTTTAAATCCTTCATCTCTTTTGCAATATCTCCTTCAATTCATTGATTTGATGTTTGAATTGATTTGGAGATTTAATTAATAATCAGCTGTTTCAATTCCTGTATCTCAGTTGAAGTGCAAGTTTTTTCCTTTGACTGGGCCATATCTTCACTCTTCCTAGTTTGATCTGTAATTTTCTATTGTCTAGGCATCTGGTCTCCTTGATTACTCCAATCAGATTTTCCCAGATCAGATGTGCCTGGGTCTCAGGAGAGGGCTGTATTCAGTATCAGGTTTCCCTGATGGAGAAACCCAGCAGATTGTCAGACTTTCCTGTGAGGCCTCTAGACTCTGTGCTTCTCCTGTCCTGCCCATCAGGTGGTGCTTCTCAGCTCACAGCTCCCCACCAGAGTAAAGAGGTGTGATGTATTTAATTCTCAGTAGACCCTGTCCTGGCCAGGGACTGAGGGTGTCAGAAGGCAAGCTTAAGATGTTTCTGTTTTCTTTTCCCTTCCCCCAGACCCTTGGATATAAGTTCTCTGAGGGAGAGCTGCCATTTGAGCTGGGCCCCACCCACCCTCAATTTCTTAGGAAAATAAGCCCTTTAGGAATTTTCTTCTACACTTGAGTTTTTCCTTTAACTCTCTATCCTAACTCCACCCTTGCCTGGGTCAGTGCTGACAATTGAAAATGACTGAGGGTTTCTCTAATGAGCTACTTAGAATGAGAGAGGAAAAAAAGGGAAAAAAAGCAAGAAGTCCCCTTTTCAGAGCTAGTTCCCAGCACTCCAGTTCAACAGGCAAGAACTGTAGTTTGTACCTAGTTCTGTGTGACTGTTTTCTTTGGACACTGCCCTTTTCCAGTATTCTGAGCTCAGCCAACTCCAAAAGCCTCTGTTTTAATTTATTTATGTATTTCTTTTCCATGAACCCCATCTCCTCTCTGCCAAGATAAACCTCTGTGTTCCTTTCCTACTTGCTCTGGGTTTATCTGTGCTCATAGCATGTATTAAGTAGTCCAAATTTGTTAATTAAAAACCACAATTGGAGACTTGTTAAGCTACATTCCCTTGCTGCTGGAAGGGATTTCTTCTTTTTCCTACAGCAAAGTTTTGCAACTCAGCCTGCCATGCCATTGTGGGAGAGGCACCAGCCCTGCAGTTTGGGGAACTTTATTTACAGGTCTATGCTGTGATCTCAGCCATTCCACCTATTCCTGACCGTTTTATGAGGTCTGGTCACAGATGTCCCCTGTCAGTTGTTCTATACTATTTTCTAGTTGTTCCTGCCTATTTACTATTTGCTCTAGGGACTAATTATATCCACACCTCCCTATGTCACCATCTTTTCCCACCCTTCTTTATTGCCATTTAAGTTATTCTTTACTCATCAATTTAGAGTCTTTCTTAGGGGACCCATGCTATTTTCATATACTTTTATGTATAAAAAATGATTTTTTTTAAAAAAAGCTGTTTTCTTGAGACATATTCACATACAATATACCACATATTCCATCCAAAATATACAATCTATGTCTGTTAGTATAATCACAGAGTTGTAGATCCACTACCACAATCAATTTTAGAACATTTTCAAAACTCCAAATAAAACACTTCTTTCAATACTCAAAAAACCCATACTCCTATCAGTCAACTCTCAATCCCTCAATCCCAGCCCTATGCAACTACAATCTAATTGTCTCTATAGATCCATTTATAGTTGCATTTTATACACATGCTATCATACCTTAAGTAGTACTTTGTGTCTAGATACTCTCATTTAGAATAATGTGTTTTAATAACTGTTTCTGTTTTTCTTTTAATTAAAGAAGTCATGTAAAAGTACAACATTCCTATGTACCCCCTATTTTTGGCACTTTTGGATTGGTGTAATACCTTTGTTACAATTGATGAAAGAATATTAAAATATTAATCTTAACTGTAGTCTGTAGTTTGCATTGTGCATTTTTACCCATATACCATACTATTATTAACACCTTGTAATAGTGATGTACATGTGTTGTAATTCATGAAAGAATATTATTATATTTGTACTATTAATCACAGTCATCATCTACAACCTGGTTCACTGTGTTATACAGTATTACCTTTTATCTTCTAACTTTCCATCTAGTAACATACATGACACAAAACTTCCCTTCAATCACAGCCACAAACAAAATTCAACATTATTAATGACACTCTCCACAATCCATTCCCATATATTTATAATCAACCTAAATACAAGTTCTGTATAAATTAAGCAACAGCTCTCCATTCTCTACCCCCAGTCCCTTTCCTGGTAACCTATAGTCTAGATCCTAACTCTATGAGTTTGCTCATTATAATTTGTTCTTGTCAGTGATATCACACAGTATTTGTCCTTTTATGTCTGGCTTATTTGACTCAACATAATGTCCTTAAAGTTCACCCAAGTTGTCACATTCATCAGGGTGTCATTCCATCATATTTATATACCGCATTTTGTTTATCTACTCATTGGTTGATGGTCACTTGGGTTGTTTCCATGCTTTGGCAATCATCAATAATGATGCTATGATCATTGGTGTGAAATGTATGTTCAAGTCCCTGCTTTCAGTTCTTCTGGGTATCTGCCCAGTAGCAGGATTCCCAGATCACATGACAGTTCTATACTTAGCTTCCTGGGGAAATGCAAAACCATCTTCCATACTGGCTGCACCTTTTTACATTCCCACCAGCAGTGAATAAGTGTCCCTATTCCTCCACATCTTCTCCAACACTTGTAGTTTCCTATTTGTTTAATAGCAGTCATTCTATTAGGTGTGAAATGATAGCTCATTGTGGATATTATTTACATTTCCCTAATAGCTAGTGATGAACATATTTTCATGTAAATTTTGGCCATTTGTATTTTCTTTTTGGAAAAATGTCTATTCAAGGCTTTTGCAAAATTTTTAATTGGGTTGTTCAATATTTTATTATTGAGTTTTAGGATTTCTTTATATATTCTGGATATTGAACCCTTAATGGATATTGGATTTCCAAATATTTTATCCCATTGAGTAGCCTGCCTTTTCATTTTCTTGACAGAGTCCTTTGAAGCACAAGTTTCTAATTTAATGGAAGTTCTATTTATCTAATTTTTATTTTGTTGCTTGTGCTTCAGGTATAAAATATAAGAAACTATTGCATAACACAAGACTAGAAGACCCTGCCCTATGTTTTCTGCTAGGAATTTTATAGTTTTATTTCTTATGTTTAGTTCTTTGATATATTTTGAGTTAATTTTTTTATATGGTGTGAGGTACTTGATTTTTCTATGATGTGAGTTAAGGATCCATCTTTACCCTTTTGCATATTTATATCCAGTTTTCCCAGGACCATTTGTTAAAGTGACTATTCTTCCCCACTGAGTGGACTTGGCACTCTTGTTGAAATTCAATTGGCCATATATGAGAAGGTTTACTTTTGAACTCTCAGCTCAATTCCATTGATCTATATGTCTGTCCTTGTGCTGGCACAATGGTGTTTTGATTTCAGTGGCTTTGTAATAAGTTTTAAAATATGGAGGGGTACATCTTCCAATTTCATTCTGCATTTTCAAAATGACTTTGGATGTTTAGGGACCGAAACCCTTCTATATATACTTGAAGGTTGACTTTTCCATTTCTGCATAGAAAGTTGTTGGAAATTTTATTGGGATTATGTTGAATCTATACAATCCTTTGGGTAGAATTGACATCTTAACACTATTTAGTCCTCTAATCTGTGAATGCAGAATGTACTTTCATTTATTTTGGTGTTCTGTGATTTCTTTCCACACTATGTCATAGTTTTTGTGTGCAAGCCCTCTTGCAACCTTGCTTAAATTTATTCCTAGATATTTAATTTTTTCATTGCTGTGTAAATGGAATTTTTCCTTGATTTCCTCTTCAGATTATTCATTATTGGTGTATAAAATACTACTGATTTGGGGGTACTGATCTTGTAGCCTGTCACTTGGCTGAATTTGTTTATTGGCTTTTGGAGCTCTTTTGTGGATTATTCAGGATTGGCTATATAGGATCATGTCATGTACAAACAGAGGGTTTTACTTCTGCCCTTCCAATTTGGATACCTCACATTTATATTTTTGACTAATTACTGTAGCAAGAACTTCCAATACAAGGTTGAATAACAGTTGTAACTGTGGGCATACTTGTTTGTATTTATCTTAAAAGGAAACTTTTAGTCCTTCCCCTGTGAGTATTATGCTATCTGTGGGTTTTTCATATATTCTTTTTACATCTTGAGGAAGTTTCCTTCAATTTCTAGGATTCTAAGTCCTTTTCTCCCAAGAGGTGATGTTGGATTTTGTAAATGCTTTTTCTATATCAATTGAAAATATGATCATGTGTTTTTCCCTTTATTCTGTTAATTTGGTTTATTATACCAGTGGATTTCCTTATATTGAACCAATTTTTCACACCCAGGATAAGTCTTACCTGATCGTGGTGTACAATTGTTTTCATGTGCTGCTGGTTTGGGTTTGGCTACTATTTTGTTAAGGATTTCTATATCTGTATTCATAAAAGATATTGGCCTGTAATTTCTTTTCCTCACTTTCATTTCTGATTTTTATTTGTGTTCTCTCACTTTGTCTCTTTGTCATTCTAGGTAAATGTTTGTCCATTTTATTCAGAAAAACAGATTTTTATTTTGTTGATTCTCTTATTTCAATTCTCTATTTAATTTATCTTTGCTCTAATATTTTTATTTCATTCCTTCTGCTTACTTTGGATTTAGTTTTCTCTTCCTTTTCTGGATCCTCTAGATGAAAGGTTGCATCTCTTTTCTGAAACAAAATAGAGTGTAAGGAACAGTAAGAAGGTCCAGTTTGTATGTGATCTAAATCCAACAAAGAAAGAAGACAGGCAGAAGCAACATTCAAAAATAAAATGACTGAGATATTTCTGTAATTTATCATATTGTTCCTGGTCCAACAAGACAGGTAGAATCAATAGGTGATCAATATTGTGAGATTTATTACAAGGAATTGTCTTATTCAGTTGTGGGGGCTGGCTAGGTAAGTTGGAAATCCAGATGGCAGGCCATCAGGAAAGACAGTCTAGAACTCTTGAGTCTGGGTTGAAGCTGCAGTTCAGAGGCAAAATTTCTTCTTCAGGGTAGCTTCAGCTCTACTTTCAAGGCTTTTCCATAGATTGAATCAGGCCCATCACATCATCTATATTCAACTCCCTTACTTAAGTTCAAGTACCTATGCACATTAATTACATCTAGAGTATACCTTCAAGGCAACAGTAGATTAGTGTTTGATTGAATAATTGGTAACCTAGCCAAATTGACAAAATACCATCAAACTTCTAAAGCCATGGTTTCAAGAAGCTCTACAAAGAAAACAACACCTAGGAACTTCATTGTTAAAATTCAAGGAAAAAGAGAGAATCCTGAGAACAGAAATGAAAAACAAAAGATATTACTTCCAAAGGAACTGAAAGAAAACTGACTTCTCACCAGGAAAAATATAAATGAATGAATGAATAAATAGATAAATAAAGGCATTGAAATAAAACACAATGGAAATATTTCATCAATGTGTTCAAAGGAAATATCTGTCAACCTAGAATTATACACCTAGGAAAAATTCTTCAATTTGGCTAAGCCGGAGTGTCCACCTGTTTGTCAAACATTGGCCTCAATGTTGCTGTGCCAGTATTAGTAGATGGCATTAGCATCTAAACTACTTTAGTAGTTTAAATTACTTTAGCATCTTAAACTAAGTAGTGAAATTACTCTCCATAATGTGGGTATGACTCATCTAAATATTTGGATGCTTTAAATGCAAAGAACTGAGGGTTCCATTTCTTCCAGAGTGGTCTTTTAAAAGCACAGGTGTTATCTAAAATATCTACCAAATCCAGTTAATCTATATGATTTTTCCTGTTATTTTTTTAGAACCCATTACTACATGGCATTGTTTTCCTGGATTCTTTTCTTTGATATTGTCCTCTCCTTCCACTAGAATAAAATATGAGAATGAAATGAAAGAGCAGGGACTCATATTCATTGACTGCTCTCTCTCTCTATATATATTTGTGGAATGAATGAATAAATATCTCTTCCTGGCCTGAAATTCTTTAAAACCTCTACATTGGCATTTAGAGAAAAGAGAAATAATATTTCAAGGCAGTGGGCAAATGCTCCCATCTTCTGGATCTGTACTGACCTCTGCTAACCAACTGGCTCTGTCCTGTAAATGCATCAACCACATTTCTAAGCAGCAATTGCTTATGGAAAATAACCCCTGAAAGCTGAATTGCATGTGGTATGAGAGCAGCTATGAACTATAAGGCCTGATGCATGCTTGGGGCTCCTAAGCATGGCTTGTCATGAACATGTCCCTCATGGGAACCTGGAATGATATAAAACTTAGATTGCTGCAAATGTTAGTGCTTTATGGGGATGAGGCTTTGTGGTATGCATGTATTGTTTGTCTTTCTTTTTCCACCCTGGGGCAAGTTAGACCCTCCACTTCTGTGTGGACTAAGGTAGTAAGTTTTGCAACTATACTGTGCCAGTTTGAATGTATTGTGTTCCCCCAAACACAATTATCTTTGATGTGATCTTGTGTAGTCAGACATTTCAGTGTTGATTGGAATGTAATTCTTTGAGTGTTTCCATGGAGATCACCCCACCCAACTGTGACTGATGACTCTGGATAGTTTCCATGGAGGTTTGACCCTACCCATTCAGGGTGGGTCTGAATTAGTTCACTGGAGCACTATACAGGCTCAGACAAAAGGAGTGAGCTTGCTACAGCCAAGAGGGGGACACTTTGAAGAATGCACAGGACCTGAGAAAGGAGCAGCAGATGAGAGACAGTTTGAAGATGGCCATTGAAAGCCAACTTTTGCTCCAGAGAAGCTAAGAGAGGACAAAATGCCCCCAAAGCAACTAAGAGTGACATTTTGGAGAGAAGCTGAAGCCTAGAGAGGAATGTCCTGGGAGTAAGCCATTTTGAAACCAGAATTCCAGAGCAGAAGCCAGCCACATGCCTTCCCAGCTGACAGAGGTTTTCTGGAAACCATTGGCCATCCTACAGTGAAGGTACTGGATTGTTGATGCATTACCTTGGACACTTATTGGCCTTAAGACTGTAACTGTGTAACCAAATACCCCCTTTTATAAAAGCCAATCCATTTCTGGTGTTTTGCATTCTGGCAGCATTAGCAAACTAGAACATATACCCACTGGTACTGAGCATGCCATATGAAAGTCTTGTGAATCTTAGTGTTTAATTAAAACAATGACAAATCAGGAATAGTTAGAGTGGGGGTATACCTACAGAAAACTCTACTTTGTCCATAGCATCATTAGATAAGAAGGATGGAGCCTTGAAGAGACTTAAGAGACATTGTCTTGCTGGGACCATCCACTGAAGGTCTAATGGCCAAATTTTGTAGCAGCTGACAGGGGATAAAGCTTGTTCAACCTGGAAATAGAAGAGTCTACTGCTGACATCTAGTGATGCCATGTGAAAATATGGGTTCAAACACTAGTCACAGGATGAGAGGTTTTCCTGAAAAAATGTGAGAATTATGTATATATATGTGTGCCAGCTTGAAACGTTTATGGACCCTGGAAGAGCATGATCATTTAATCCAATCTTTTAGGGTGGAAACTTTTTGATTGTTTCCATGGAGAAGTGACTCACCCAACTCTGGGTGAAACCTTTGATTACATTATTTCCATGGAGGTGTATATCCTGCCCATTCAGGGTGGGTCTTGACTGGTTCACTGGATTACTTAAGATAATGCAAGAGCCAACACAGATGCTTGCTGATGCTTAGAGACACTTGGATAGGTGGACAGAGGGACATTTGGAGATGCTAATCTAAGAGACGAAGCCCAGAGTTTGCCCTGGAGAAGTTGAGAGGACCCCCAGATGTTTAGAGAGAACCATCATGAGAGAAAGAAGCAAGCATACACAGGAGCTGAAAGAGAGGAGCTAAGAGAAGCCAGATATTTTGGAGAAAACCTTTGAAACTAGAACCTGGGATCAAAGGACAAGCAGATGACAGCCATGTGCCTTCCCAGCTGACAGAGGTGTTCCAGACACCATTGGCTGTTATTCAGTGAGGGTATCCGCTTGTTGCTGCTTTGGTTTGTACACTTTATGGTCTTAGGACTGTAAATCTGTAACCAAATAAACCCTTTTTATAAAAGCTGATCCATTTCTGGCATTTTGCATAATGGCAGCTCTAGCAAACCAGAACAACAGACAACACTGTTGCCTATTCAAACATCAGGGTGATTGCCAAACACTAGGTCCCACACTCCTCAAGCATTTGGGTAGTAACTGGACACTTTGCCATCTCTGGGGCATAGGCTCAAACCCTCAGAACCATGGGGGTGGTAGCCAGAAACTCCTCAAGCTGCAGGGAACAGGCTCAACCCTCTCAGAACAGGGCAGTTGTGGCCAGACTCTCCTAAATTCCCAAAGAATATGCTACAACCTCTCTGAAGCCAGGGGAAGCTGCACTCTACCTGAACAATGGGGCAGAAGTCTCACTTTCTGCAAACTCCAGGGCACACTTACCCTTTCCATGTATACTGTTAGGTCTGCTCTCCTGACCTGAGGTGACTTTGTCCCCAACTCAGCTTCCATGGTTCTTCCTCTGAGGCTATTTTTCCTTCACTTTGCCCCTTTTCTGTCCCATTTAGTCCAGGCTGGCAGTGGTTTTATTCATACAGATCACACAACAAAGTTTTTTGTTTCAAATGCAGCACACAGGTGTACCAACCATCAGACAATAGGATTTTCTACAAATCCTTTCTGGATAATTCCATCTCCAATTCTGACTCACACTGAAATGGCTGACTTGTTCTATGTTCAGCTAAATCCTCACATGGGGCTTTATTCTCTGGGAGCTAGCTTTATAGAAACAAAATTTCCTGTTAAAATAATTTCTGGTCCCTCTGTACCAAAGAGTTCAGTTCTCAGCTTGTCACTCTCATCTCACATTTTATTATGAGCTGCAAGAATCCAGGCTGCATTTTTCATATTTAATTTGGAAATTTCCTCAGCTAAATATCAAATTTTGTCACTTTCAATTTCTGCCTTCCATTCAACACCAGGAATCAATTTTGCCAAATTGTCTGCCACTTTAAAACAAATATAGCCTCTCTTCAAATTTGCAAGGATGCATTCATCATTTCTAACACCTCATTGGAGGTACACTTAGCATCCATATTTCTACCAACAGTGTCATCAAAGCAATCTATGCTTTTTCTTTGAAGCTCCTAACAATTCTTCCAGAATCTTCCCCTTATACATCTGTGAAACCATTCCAGCATTTTTTGGTATTTGCATCTTTGGACACTCAAATTCAGTACCAAATCTATGTTGGTTTGCTAAAGATTCCAGAATGCAATATACTAGAATGAGTTGGCTTTTATAATTGGATTTATTAACTTACAAATTTACCACTTTAAGGCCATGAAAATCTCCAAACAAAGATATTAATAGGATGATACCATCTCTGAGGAAATTCTGCCAGCATCTCAGACACCACTCTAACATGGAAGTCTCATGGCAGATGTCTGCTTGTGCTTGTGCTGCTTTCAGTTTCTGTCTTCAGTGGCTTCCTCTCCCAATTTCTGTGGGAGCATCCTTGCTTCTCAACTTTGTTGAGATCTCTGGCTTTCTCTTACTTTATCCTCTCATAAAGGACTGCAATAAAAGGATTAAGAACCAGCTGGAATGAGGTAGATCACATCTCAATTGAAATAACCTAACACAAAGATCCCACCCAAAATAGATCTGCTCCAACAGAAGTAGGTTAAAAGAACATGGCATTTTCTGGGTTACATGCAGCTCCAAACCAAAACATTCAGGATGGAATATACAAAAACTGTAGGATATTATCAAAAGGTGTTAATATACATGTGATTGGATTATCAGAGAACACAAAAAATGGAAAGGAAATGTTTGAAATAATAATGGCTGAGTACTTTCTAAACTAATTAAGACACAAAAGCACAGATCATATAACATGAAGAAGAAGAAATTCCCAAAATTTTACACTGAGGCATAATGCCAGAAAAAAAACACAAACAAAAAAATAATCTACAAGTTATCCCAGGGGTTGGTGTGTGGGGAGAATAGAACTTCTCTATAGAGGAATAAAATTTTAAAAATAAAATAATTAAAAAAATGTAGGATATAAAAAAGCCACTGGATGACCATAAAGAAGAATTCATAAGCTTGAGAAAACAAATGGAAGAATTCATGGGAATGAAAGTCACAATTGAAGAGAAGAAAAACAAAATTGAGACATACAGCACTAGATCTGAACAGGCAGGAGAAAGGATCAGTGGACTGGAAGACAGGGCATTTGAAATTGTACTCACAAAAGAACAGATAGGGAAAAGTATGGAAAACCTCAAGCAGAGATTTAAGGAGTTGAATAACAACATGAAGCACAATGATATATGTCTTATGAGTGTCCCAGAAGAAGAGAAGGGAAAAGGAGCAGAAAGAATAATAGAAGATATAATCATTGAAAATTTCCCAACTCTTATGAAAGACATGAAATTACAGATTGAAGAAGTACAGTGTACCCTAAACATAATATATCCCAATAGACATACTCCAAGACACTTACTGATCAGATTGTTCAATGTCAAAGACAAAGAAAGAATGCTGAAAGCAGCAAGAGTAAAGCAATCCATGCCATACAAGGGAAGCTTGATAAGACTATGTACAGATTTCTCCACAGAAACCCTGGAGGTGAGAGAGCAATGGTATGATATATTTAAGATACCAAAAGAGAAAAACTGCCAACCAAGAACTCTATAGTTGGCAAAATTGTCCTTCAAAAGTAAGGGTGAGCTTAAAATATTTTCACACAGTCACTAAGTTTATGAATAAGAGACCAGCACTATAAGAAATACTAAAGAGGAGGAGGAACTAAAATGGCAGCATAGAGAGGAGTGGAAGACTGTTAGTCTCCCCCTGGAACAATTCATAAATGACCAAGAAATTAGTAAATAACCTGGAATAGCTGTGGGGAGACAAACATGACTGACCACTCATCATCCACTAACCTGAATTGGGAGGAATGCCCAAGATCACAGCATAAAATCAGTAAGTAAAACTGTGGACCCACACTGAGAGCTGAGAGCTGAAAGCCCCTCCCTCATTGAAGCCTCATAGTGCTAGAGAGCAGCACTTTCTCAGCCCAGCTCCAACTGGGGTTTTAATGTTAGCTGCTCAATACAAACAGCAAATCCTCAACAAGCAGACAGAGGCTTTTGGTGATGTTTGACCTTGGGAGAGTCAGGGGACATATCTATCTCAGGATGAGGAGCCCAGATGATCAGGTGCTATCTCTAGCTGATGGGTGAAACTGGGAGCTTTTCTGTCCCTTTCTCTGTGGAGAAAATTCAGCCTGCAGTGCTTTCCAGTAAAGATAGCCTCAGCCATTTTAAAATCAGAACACTTTGATCAGCAGAGTCAGAGAAACAAAGAACTTATTGATATGCAGTGACCCCTTTGGAGGGGGCATATCTTCCCAATAGGAAAGTGAGAAGCCCTGCTCTACTGCCCATCTTTCCAGAACCAAACACCAATGCCTGGGGGAGGAGATCCACAGGCCACACCCTCTTACACCAGCTAGTGACAGGCTGACAAGTGCACCTGCTGGGCAGAAAAGCACAGGTGTATCAATCCTCTAAGCAAAACCATCAGGAAAACCAGATACTGAATATTTCCTCCTTCTGTGACCTGAGCCTATTCTCATCTGGGAAAACCTGTATGGTTGGCCTAGGAGGTAAGATGCCTAGACAACAGAAAACTACAACCAAACACTAAGAAAAACAAAGCTATGGCCCAGTCAAAGGAATAAATGTACACTTCAACTGAGATACAGGAATTTAAACAACTAATGCTAAATCATACAAAAATTTTAGAGAATATTTGACAAAAGAGATAGAGGCTGTAAAGAAAACCCTGGGCATACATAAGGCAGAAATCAAAATTTCAAAAAAACAGCTAGTAGAATCTATGTAAATGAAAGGCACAACACAAGAGATGAAAGACACGATGGAAACATACAACAGCAGATCTCAAGAGACAGAAGAAAACACTCAAGAACTGGAGAACAAAACACCTGAAAGCCTACATGCAAAGGAGCAGATGGAGAAAAGAATGAAAAAATATTAGCAACATTGCTGGGAAATTAAGGATGAAACAAAGTACAAGAATGTGCATATTATTGGTGTCCCAGAAGGAGAAGAGAAGGGAAAAGGGGCAAAGGCAATAATAGAGGAAATAATCAATGAAAATTTCTCATCTCTTATGAAAGACATAAAATTACAGATCCAAGAATTGCAGCATATTCCAAACAGAATAGATCTGAATAGGCCTACTGCAAGATACTTAATAATCAGATTATCAAATGTCAAAGACAAAGAGAGAATCCTGAAAGCAGCAAGAGAAAAGCAATCCATCATACACAAAGGAAACTTAACAAGACTATGTGTGGATCTCTCAGCAGAAACCATGGAGGCAAGAAGGAAGTGATGTGATATATTTAAGATACTGAAAGAGAAAAACCACCAAGAATCCTTATATCCAGCAAATCTGTCCTTCAAATATGAGAGGGAGCTCAAAATATTTTCCAACAAACAGACAATGAGAGACTTTGTGAACAAGACACCCACCCTACAGGAAATAGTAAAGGGAGCCCTACAGAGTGATAGGAGAAGACAGGAGTGAAAGGTTTGGAAAACAATTTTGGGAGATGGTAGCACAGCAATGTAAGTACACTGAAAAAAGATAACTGTGAATGCAGTTGAGAGAGGAAGGTTGGGAGCATGTAAGACACCAGAAGAAAGGAGGAAAGGTAAAGAATGGGACTGTGTAACTTGGTGAAATCTAGAGTGTTCAACAATTGTGATAAAATGTACAAATATGTTCTTTTATGAGGGAGAACAAGCAAATGTCAACCTTGCAAGGTGTTAAAAAGGGGGAGGTATTGGGGGAGGGATGCAATGAATGTAAACTAGATACCATAACTAACAGAATCATTGTATTAGGCTTCCTTTAATGTAACAAAGGTGATATACCAAGGTAAATGCAGATAAGAGGGGGATAGGGGAGACATGTTAGACACTTGGCAATGATGGTATTGTCTGACTCTTTACTCTACTTTGATTTAAGTTTACTTTTCCTTTTGCTACTTCCTAGCTGTCATTTTTTTTCCTCTTTCTTTTGCCTCTCTACCTTCTTTGACTCTCCCTCCTGCCTTGTGAAAGAGATGTAGATGCCCTTATATAGATAGTGGTGAAGGTGGTGAACACATAAATATGTGACCGTACAGAGAGCCATTGATTGTTTACTTAGGATGGAAAGTATGGTATGTGAACAAAACCATCTTAAAAAAGATGGGTTGATGACAAAACCTCGAGGGCAGTATACTGAGTGAAATAAGCCAGACATGTAAGGACAAATATTGCATGGTGCCACTGATAAGAACTATTGATATGTAAACTCATAGACATGAAATATAAGGTACCAAAATATAGGATGAGGCTTAAGAATGGGGAGCAGTTGCTTTGTATGAGCAGAATGTTCAAGTAGGATTGAACTTAAATGTTTGGAAATGAACAGAGGTTTTGGTAGCAAGTTGTGAGAATAACTAACAGTGCCAAATGGCATGTGAATGAGGTGGAAACAGGAAGCTCAGAGTCATATGTGTCACCACAAGGAAAGTTGGAGGTCAAAAGATGGGAATGTATAAAACTGAATCCTGTGGTGGGCAATGTCCATGATTAACTGTACAAATATTAGAAAACTCTTCCATGAACCAGAACAAATATATGACAATAAAACTAGAAGTTAATAATAGAGGGGCATATAGGGAAGAAATATATACCTGTTGCAAACTATATACTACAGTTAGTAGTACTTCAACATTCTTTCATAAACAATAACAAATGTATTATACCAACAGTATGAGCCAACAATTGCGGGGGGCTGGTTAGGGATATGGGAGGATTCAAGTTTCCTTTTCTTCTTCTTTTTTTTCTTTTTTCATCTTTCACTTTATTTCTTGTCTGAAGAAATGAAAATGTTCTAAAAATTGAACAAAAATTAAGCGCGATGATGCATGCACATCTGTATGAGGGTACCAGGGGCAACTGATTGTACACTTTGGATCTCTGGATAATTGTATGGTATCTGAACAATCCCAATAAAAATTTTAAAAAGACATCTAGAAAACAAAAACAAACAAAAAAGAAATACTAAAGAGAGTGCTACAGGCTGATAGGAAAAGACAGAAGAGAGCATTTGGAGAAGAGTGTAGAAATGAAGACTAATAGGAAGGGTAAAGGAGAGAGAGAAAAAAATAAGATGCAACAAATAAAATCCAAAAGACAAAACGGTAGAAGAAAGTATTGCCCTTACAGTAATAACACTAAATGTTAGTGGATTAAAATCCCCAATAAAAACACATAAACCAGAAGAATAGATTATAAAACAAAATGCATCTATATGCTGTCTGCAAGAAACTTACTTTAGACACAAAGAAAGAATATGCTGAAAGTGAAAGGTTGGAGTCATGCAGACAACAAACAAAAAAGTGGGAGTAGATACATTAATATCAAATTAGATTTCAAATATAAAACAATTAAAAGACAAGAACACATTATAAAAGACTCAATAAATAAAGAAAACATAACAATCATAACTATTTATGCACCAAGCAAGAGTGCCCAAAACTATGAGTCAAACACTGAGAACACTGAAGGGAGAAGTAGATAACTCTACAATAATAGTTGGAGACTCCAATACATGGCTCCATCAATGGATAGAATATCTAGAAAGATGACCTATAAGGAAACAGAGATGTTGGCTTGTCAGATAAATGAACTAGACTTCACAGATTTTATAAAACAGTATCCCCCACAACAGCAGGATACCTCTTTTTCTCAAGTGTTCATGGAACATTCTCTAAGATAGACCACATGTTGGATCCTAAAGCAAGTATCAATAAATTTGAAAATATTGATATTATACAAAACACTTTCTCAGATCATAACAGAATGAAGTTGGAAATAAATAACAGGTGAAAGGTTGTAAAATTCACAAATATATGGGGGCTAAACAGCACAGTCTTAGAAAACCAGTGGGTAAAGGAAGAAATTACAGAATTTAGTAAATACCTCTTGACAAATGACAAAGAAAACAGAACATACCAAAAATAATGGGATGCAGCAAAGGCAGTGCTGAGGGGGAAATTTATGGCCTTAAATGCCAATATTAAAAGAGAAGAGAGAGCAAAAATTGAGGAATTAACTGTCCACCTGTATGAGCTAGAGAAAGAACAGCAAACTAACACCAAAGCAAATAGAAGGAAAGAAATAACAAAGATTAGAGCAGAAATAAATGAAACTGAGAACAGAAAAACAATAGAGGGAATCAAAAAACCAGAAATTGATTCTTCAAATATCAATAAAATTGGTGGACAACTTACCTAGGCTAACAATAAAAACAAAAAGAGAGTGGATGCAAATAGATGCAATCAGAAATGGGAAAGGAAATATTACTGACCCTGCAGTAATAAAGGAGAAAATGAGAAGATACTATGAGCAACTATAAGTTAATAAACTAGACAATTTAGTGAAATGGACAACTTTCTAGAAAAGCATAAACAAATATTGACCCAAGAAGAAATAGATGACCTCAACAAACCAATCACAAGTAAAGATATTGAGTCAGTCATCAAAAAGCTCCCAAAAAAGGAAAACTCAGCACCAGATGGCTACACTTGTGAGTTCTACCAAGCATTCAAGAAAGAATTAGTACCATTCCTTCTCAAACTCTTCAAAAAATTGAAGAGGATGGAAAGGTGCCCAACTCATTCTATGAAGCCAACATCACCCTAATACCAAAACCAGAGAAGGGTACTACAAAAAAAGAAAATAACAGACCAATCTCTTTGATGAATATAGATGCAAAAATCCTCTACAAAATACTTGCAAATTGGATCCACCAGCACGTTGAAAGAATTATACACCATGACCAGGTGGGATTTATTCCAGGTATGCAAGGCTGGTTCAACAGAAGAAAATCAATTAATGTGTTATACCACATCAATAAATTAAAGTAGAATCACCACATGATCATCTCAATCAATGCAGAAATGGCATTTGACCAAATTCAGCATCCTTTCTTTTACTTTTTCTTTTTTTTTCTCCTTTTTGCTTTGGCTGACAGATTATTGAATACACTACATTTGTACCTTATTCTAATTTTTAAAATCATTCACACATGGACTTAGTAAACATGTATTTTATAGAAAACTATCTGCAAAACTAAGGTGAAAATAAGAACACACATATTGCACACAGATTAGATAACTGCTGATAGGAACTATTTTAATTTAATCTGTGCAGGTGCTTAATGAAAGAGATCATGAACTACTAGGTGGCTTTTTTCTGAAATCTGACATCTGACTTTGACTTTGAAAGTGTTAATGTTGAGTTGCAGATGCAAAAATGTCTATTAACAAAACATTTGATCTAACAATGCTTGAGAAACAGGACAAAATAAAGAATTGTTTTCCTTTTACAGAAAATTTTCTAAATCTATTCTCTATGCATTCTCTCTCCCATTAAGAGAACTAGTTGTGCAAACTGATGTGGCAAAAAATCAGTTCCTTTAAAAAACAAACTGGCACCTATTTACAATATATGCAAAGGGAGAGCTTTAAGTAGTTGTTACTGCTGAACTGGTTTAAAAGTTAGTACATCTGAGTGGCAGAATATAGCTTTACTTCTGCAAAACTAGGTCCTTCCTCCTCCTTATACATTTTCAGGATATGGACTATAAAACAGCATACAATGCAAAGACAGAAACAAAGAAGTTTGAAAATTCTTTATATTTCCAGCTGTTGAGACAAATATTTTTGAAAGTTGAGGTTACCTCTAGCAGCAAAACCAGAGCCAGCTATTAAGCAGCCAGAAAGCTACAGTAATTGAATACATGACCATTTCTCTTTTAGCAGTTCTTTGTTTTCCTCTTCTAGAAGTTGTAGAGGTCTATTTAGTTTGATTATGTCATCTTAATGAAGTTTCTTCTACAACAGTCATGTCATCTGAAGTTTCTTCAACTGATGTATCTGTATTTGAAATGCCATACCTGATGTTGTCATGATGAGGATTACAAGTGGTGGCAGCAGACCCACCACACAACACAGGTATGGAATCATTTCTGACCAGTTGTCCATTTTGGCAAACAGCATTTTCACTCATAGAATGCTCTCTTTTAGCCTGCCAATTGCATGGATTTCTTCATTTTGAGGGGTTGAAGGAGGTCTCTTTAAATCCAGAAAATCTAGTGGTCTTTCACTTAGTGTAAGAACATGAGGTGGTGGTTTTAATGCCAGAGGTTTAAAGTGAGTTGACTGAATAAGATCAGAATCTGCTGGTCTTGAAAATGGAATGTCTTCATTATTTTCTGCTACAGCAATCCTCTCTGGAACCTGCATTGTTAAACTAGCATTTGGAACTCCATCTTGGAATCCATGTTCCATCTCAAGCATTTGGTGGTGCTACCTTTAATTTGTCTGGGACTTTCATTCACTGACTAATATCTTTGGTGTATTTCATTTCATACTGAATTCAACTAATTTCTGCAATCTCAGCAGCAGTGAGAGAAGGAAATGCTGTCCCACTGACCCTTCCTAGTGGTGTGTCAATGCTGCTCTTTTACTCATTTTTAATACAGTAAATACACATCTATAACAGCTATTAAAATACTGCTACCCTGTAGTTCAGTTTACTTTACACAATTCCCCTACAGATCTGAGATTTTTTTTGGGGTGTACATAACAACACAGATCTGCTTTTCCAGAAATGTGTACCAACCACTGCTTGCTATTTGGCATTATTTGCTTCTGTGCTTCATATTAAATCCTTTAATGTGTCAACATTTATGTGATGAATATAGAGACACTTTTGTCTCCCTGGGACCACTGGAGTGTACCTGGTGAGGGCTGACACACACCAGCTCCTGGGGTGCTCAGGTGTGTGCTCTCAGAGGCTGTTGATAAAGTGCATGAAGGTGCCTGGGCAAACACCAGCCATAGCTGCCTGCAATGGGGCAGGAGGGACTCAGCATTCTTTCTTGATGAAAACACTTCAGAGGATAGGAATAGAAAGGAATTTTCTCAATATGATAAGTGCAATATATGAAAAACCCACAACTAACATCATACTCAATGGGGAGAGATTGAAAAATTTTCTCTCTAAGATCAGGAACAAGACAGGCTGCCCACTGTCACCATTGTTATTCAACATTGTGCTGAAAGTTCTAGCTAGAGCAATTAGGGAAGAAAAGAAATGAAAGGCATTCAAATTGGAGAGGATAAGTAAAACTTTCAATGTTTACAGATGACATGATTCTATAGTCAGAAAATCCAGAAAAATCTACAGTAAAGCTATTAGAACTAATCAATGAATACAGCAAAATGGCAGGCTACAAGATCAATGTGCAAAATTCTGCAGTGTTGTTATACACAAGTAATGTGCAACAAGAGGAAGAAATCAAGAAAAAATCCATTTACAATAGCAACCAAAAGAGCCAATATTTAGGAATAAACTTAAAAAGTCCACAAAAGTCCTATACAAAGAAAACTACAAAAAGCTGCTAAAATAAATAGAACAGGACCTAAAAAAATGGAAGGACACAACATGATCATGGATTGAAATGCTAAATATAATTAAGATGTCATTTCTATCTAAACTGATTTGTAGATTCAATGCAATACCAATTAAAATCCTAACAACTTACTTTGGAGAAATAGAAAAACAAATAACCAAATTTATTGGAAGGGCAAGTTGCCCCAAGTAGCCAAAAAATATCTTGAGAAAAGGGAATGAAGAGGGAGGTCTCACACTACCTGACTTTGAAGCATATTACAAAGCTATAATGCTCAAAACTGCAGGGTATAGGCATAGGGATAAATATACAAACAAATGGAATCAAAGTGAGTATTCAGAAACAGACTCTGGCATCTGTGGACAATTGATCTTTGATAAGGCAGTCAAGACAAAGAAACTGGGATAGAGCAGCCTCTTCAATAAATGGTGGTTGGAGAACTGGATATCCATTTTCAAAAAGTGAAACAGCAATCTTATCTCACACCTTATACAAAAATTAACTCAAAATGGATCAAATACCTAAACATTAGTGCTAAGACTAAAAAACTCTTAGAGAAAATATAGGGCAATTTCTTAAAATCTTGTGATAGGAGCTGTTTGCCTAGACCTTATGCCCAAAGCATGAGCAACAAAAGAACAAATAGGCAAATGGGATCTTCTCAAAATTAAATGCTTTTGTACATCAAAGGGCTTTATCAGAAAAGTAAAAAGCAGCCTACACAATGGGAGGCAATATTGGGAAACTACATATCAGGTAAAAGTTTAATATCATAAATATATAAAGTGATGCTACAGCTCAACAACAGAAAGATAATCAACCCAATTAAAATGGGAAAAAGACATGGACAGACATTTTTCTGAAGAAGAAATACAAATGGCTCAAAAACATATGAACAAATGCTCAACTTCACTGTCTATTAAGGAAATGCAAATCCAAACCACAGTGAGATATCATTTCACACCTACCAGAATGGCCATTATCCAAAAAGGAGAAAATTGCAAGTGCTGGAGAGGATGTGGAGAAAGAGGCACACTTATTCACTATTGGTGGGAATGTAGAATGGGGCAACCACTCTAGAAGACAGTGTGGGACTTCCTCAGGAAGCTAAGTATAGATTTGCCATATGACCCAGTTATTGCATTACTAGGTGTATACTCAGAGGAACTGAAAGTAACACTTGAATGGACATTTGTAAACTGATGTTTATTGTGGCATTATTCACAACAGCCAAGAGATGGAAACAGCCCAAATGTCCAGCAATGGACAAGTGGATAAACAAACTCTGGTACATACACACAATGGGATATTATGCAGCTGTAAGACAGAAAAATGACATGGAACATATGATAATGTTGATGAACTTTGAGGACATTATGTTGAGTGAATTTAGCCAGGAACAAAAGGAAAATATTATATCACTAATATGAACTAACATTAATGAGTAAACTTTGAGAGTTAAAAGCTGGTAACACAGGCTGTCAGGAGATAGAAAGAGGGTAGATATCAGGCACTTGATGCTGAAGGACTACAGAATGTTCAGTGGACTTGGTATAGAATCAAAATAGGTATCATAATGTGTGATGGTAGCACAATATTGTAACTACACTGAAGAAAGATGTCCATGAGTAAAGCTGAAAGAGGAGACCTAGGGACATGAATGGCACATGGGGTAAAGATAGAAAATAAAGGTGGACTGTTTAACTTAGCAAACACTGGAGTGGTCAATGATTGGGACTAAAGGTACAAATATAAAACTGTTCTTGCATGTGAGAGAACAAATGGATGTCAACCATGCAGAGTGTTGCAAATGAGATGGCATTGGTGAAAAAAACATAATCAAAGAAAACTGGAGTCTATTCTCAACAGTAACATTGTAATATGCTTCCATTAAAGTAACGAAGACAATATACCAAAGCTAAATGAATATGAGAGTGTGGTATAAAGGAGGGATATGGGATTCTTGATAGTATTATTGTTGTCTGACCCTACTATTATATCATATTTTATGATCCTTTTTCTTTTTTTATCTTTTTTATTATTTGCTAAAAAAAGGTTGTTTTGTAGTAATCAATATGTTTAAGTGCTGACTGTGGTGAAAAATGCACACCTGTATGATGATACCATGAACAACTGACAGTATACTGTGGATAATTATATGGTATGTGAATATAGCTCTATAAAATTGAATCAAAAATGTAAACAGGGATAAAAGTTCTGGAGAAAATATGGAGAGAGGGATGTATGTATTTACTCTTGGTTAGGAGGCAGAATGGTATAGCCTTTCTGGAGGACAGTGGTGTGGTTCCACATGAATCTAAGTATGTGGGTATCATAAGGTCTTGCAACCTCATTAGGGGGCATTTACTTGGAGGATCTTAGAGCAGGGAGATGAATGGACAATTGCACACTGTTGTTTATGGAGAGAGTATACATGAATTTCAATAGGGTGGAGGTGCCCTAAGGGTACATTGACAGAGGAACAGAATGGTGAATGGCTGTGTGTTCATACAAGGAAATATTGAGCTACTGCCAGAAGGAGTGAAGCTGTGAGACATACAACAAGGTGAATGGAAGCTGTTGACAGTATTTTGATTGAACTATGCCAAAACAAAGGCAAGCACTATAATACCTCACCAATATGGATTAACTTCAATGTGCAAACTCAGAATTGAACCTTAGAGAACAGCTTATCAGGGGAACAATTATTGTAATGATCCCTAGACTGCAAGCTCTTACAGCAGTCACATCTATTCCTGAATTGTAATGGCTATCTCCAGATTTTGAGATGCTGATCCCTTTTTTATATAAACTGATCAATCCCTGGAACTTTGGGTAGCTGTGTAACACCTGAAACTCAGAGCTAGAACTTGGCAGATATGAATGTCTATAGTAGCACATATAACAACTGTTAAAAATACTGAAAAGGAATCCAGACTTCAACTAGATACATGAATGAAGCAGATGTGGCTAGGACTAGGGTAAATGGGCCAAAGTGTAAAGGACAATACTGATTGTGTTTTGAAACTTCAAATTCCATGTGAGACCAAGGGAAGAGATGTTTAGTTGTTGCAAGATGTATGTATCTGAAATAATTTAACTCACACAGATCATTCAAATACTATACATGGGACATTTAATAGGAAGTGATATCTGGTAGTTTTCTGTAGGTTAGTGTGAAATAGTGACACATCCCAAAGTAATTTGGACCAAGAATAAAAATATATATGTAGGGCCTCTCTGAGTAGCTGGGAGAAAATGCAGAGGTGTTTGTCTTCCTCACCTGGATTGTTGCCGATGTTCTCACAAACATTGAGGAGTGGTTTGGTGCAACAAGTCCTCTATCAAGGAACTTTCCCTTATGAAACTCATCACTACAGAGGAGAGGGTAAACCTATTTATAATTGTGCCTAAGAGTCTCCTCCTGAGTACCTCTTGGTTGCTCAGATGTGGCCCTCTCTCTGTAGCTAAGCCAACTCTGCAGGTGAACTCACTGCCCTCCTCCCTACATGAGATCTGATTCTCAGTGGTGTAAATCTCCTTGGCTATGCAGGAAATGACTCCTGGGGATGAATCTGAACCAAGCATTGTGGGATTCAGAATATCTTCTTGGCCATAAGGGGGATGCAAAATGAAATAAAATAAAGTTTCAGTGGCTGAGAGATTCCAAATGGAGTTGAGGGATCACTCTGGTGGGTATAGTTATGCACTATATGGATGACTCTTTTTAGGCTTTAATGCATTGGAATAGCTAGAAGTAAATACCTGAAACTATCAAACTGCAACACAGTAGCCTTGACTCTTGAAGATGATTGTATAGAATGTGGCTTACAAGAGGTGGCAGTGTAAGTGTGAAATCCTTATGGATCACATTCCCTTTATCCAGTGTATGAATGGATGACTAGAAAAGTGGGGAACAAAAACTAAATTAAAAAGAGGGTTGGAGGGGGTGTTTTGGGTGTTCTTTACTTTTAGTTTTTATTCTTATTTTCAATTTTTCTGGTACAAGGACGACATTCAAAAAATAGTTTGGGGTGATGAATGCACAACTATGTGATGGTACTGTGTAAAACTGCACACTTTGGATGATTGTATGGCATGTGAATATATCTCAATAAAATTGAATTAAAAAATCTAATAGAAATGTCAAAAAATACACTGGAGACATAACAACTGATTTCAATAGTCAGGAAAATAATGTCTGCTAGAAGATAGGTCAGCCAAATTCTTAGCCACAGAAGACCAGAGAGATAAAAGAATAGAAGAAATTGACCACAGTCTCTGGGACTTGAGTGACAACATGAAGTGCACAAGCATATACATCATGCATATACCAGAAAAAAGAGATGGAAAAAGAGGTAGAAAGAATAGTTGAAGAAATAATGATCAAAAATTTACAAATCATATAAAAGACATAAATCTACATATCCAAGATGTGAAATGTGCTCCAAGGAGAAAAAAATCTAATAAACCTACTCTGAGACACATACTAATCAGAATGCCAAAAGCCAAAGATAAAGAGAGAATTCTGAAGGCAGCAAGAGAAAAGCAATTCATCACATGAAAGAGATCCTCAATAAGAATAAGTTCCAATTTCTCTTCAGAAAATGTGGAGTTTAGAAGTTATTGATATGATATATTTCATGCAATGAAAGGAAAAAAATGTCAGCTAAACATACTTTATCTTGGAAAAGTGTCCTTCAAAAATGAGGGAGGGATCAAAATATATTCAGACAGGTGCTCATATAGTTTGTGAATAAGAGACCTGCACTACAAGAAATACTAAAAGGAATGCAACAGGCTGATAGGAAAAGACAGGAGAGTGAAGTTTGGAGAAGAGTGTAGAAATGAAGATGATCAGTAAGGGTAAAATGAGAGAGGGAGAGAAAAAAATAAGGTATCACATATAAAATCCAAAAGACAAAATGGTAGAAGAAGGTACTGCCCTTACAATAATAACACTAAATGTTAATGGATTAAACTCCCCAATAAAAAGACACAGGCAGGCAGAATGGATTAAAAAAACAGGACACATTGTCATGCTCTCTACAAGGAACTCACTTTAGACACAGGGACAAAAACAGGCTGAAACTGAAAGGTTTGAAAAAGATATTTCATGCAAACAGAAAGCAGAAAAAAGTAGGAAGAGCTAAATTAATATTAGGCAAATTAGACTTCAGGTGTAAAACAAATAAAAGAGACAAATAAGACACCATATTAATAAAAGGGTCAATTATCAAGAAACATAACAATCATAAATATTTGTGCACCAAGTTAGTGTGCTCCAAAATACATGAGGCAAACACTGAAAACACTGAAGGGAGAAGTAGATACCTCTACAAAAATAGTTGGAGACATCAGTATACCACTCTCACCAATGGATATAACATGTAGACAGAGGATCAATAGGAAACAGAGATGTTGAATCACATGATAAATGAACTAGACTTGACAGACATTTATAGAACACTCATCTTGAGCAATGCAGAAAAGGCATTTGACAAAATTCAACTTTTTTGATGAAAACATTTCAAAGGATAGGAATAGAAGGTAATATTTTTCAATATGATAAAGGCAAAATATGAAAAACCCAGTTAACATCTTACTCATGGGGGAAAGACTGAAGGAATTCCTACTAAGATCAGGAATAAGACAGGGATTCCCACTCTTACCATTGTTACTCAATATTGTTCTACAAGATCCAACTAGAGCAATTAGACAAGAAAAAATAAAATAAAATACATCCAAATTGAACAGGAAGAAGTAAAACTTTCATTGTTTGTAGAAAACATGATCCTATATGTGGAAAACTTGGAGAAAAATCTACAGCATAGCTACTAGAGCTAATCAATGACTACAACAAAGTGGCTGGCTTCAGATCAACATGCAAACTCTGTAGTGTTCCTATACACAAATAATGAACAGCAGGAGGAAGAAATCAAGAAAAACATTCCAATTACAATAGCAGCCAAAAGAATCAAGTATTTAAGAATAAATCTACCCAAGAACACAAAAGACCTATATACAGAAAAACTACAAGAAACTGCTAAAAGAAATTAAACAGGACTTAGAAAATGGAAGAACATACCATGTTCATGGATTGGAAGGGTAAATATAGTTAAGGTGTCAATTCTACCCAAACTGATTTACAGGTTCAATTCAATACCAATTAAAATCTTAACACCATAATTTGCATAAATAGAAAAAGCAATAACTGAATTTATTTGGAAGGGCAGGGAAACCCAAACAGCACAAAATATCTTGAGAAAGAGGAATGAAGTGGGAAGATATGCACTCCCTGACTTTAAAGCATATTATGAATCTACAGTGGTCAAAACAGCATGGTACTGGAATTTAGGTAGATATACTGACCAGTGGAATTGAATTGAGTATTCAGAAATAGACCCTCACATCTATAGATAATTAATCTTTGATAAGGCAGTCAAGCCAAGGCAACTGGGACAGAAAATCCTTTTCAAAAAATGGTGTTTGGAGAACTAGATATCCATATCCAAAAGAATAAAAGAAGAGTCCTATCTCACATCTTATACAAAAATTAACTTGTCAAGGATCAAAGACCTAAATTCTAGCACTAAGACAAGAAGACTTGAGAAGAAAATTTATGGACATACCTTAAAGATCTTGTGATAGGACATGGTTTCCTAGACTTTACACCCAAAGTAAGAGCAATGAAACAAGAAATAAATGGGATCTCCTCAAAATTAAACACTTCTGTGCATGAAAGGAATTTGTCAGAACAGTAAAAACTCAGCGTATGCAATGAGACACAACATTTGGAAACCAGGTATCAGATAAGGGTTTAATATCCCAAATATATAAAGTGATCCTACAACTCAACAACAGAAGGACAACCCAATTTTAAAAAGGGCAGAAGACATGGGCAGACACCTTTCTGAAGAGGAAATACAAATGACTTTAAAACATTTGAAAAAATGTGCTAGTTCATTTGCCTGGTAGGGAGATGGAAATCAAAATCACAATGAGATATCATTGCACACTTACCTGAATGGTGATTATCCAAAAAACAGAAAATTATAAAAGCTGGAGAGGATGTGGGGAAAGAGACACACTTATTGACTGTTGGTGGGAATGTAGAATGGTTCAGCCACCCTGGAAAGCAGTGTGGGTGTTCCTCAGGAAACTAATTATAGACTTGCCATATGACCCAGCAATTCTATTACTAGGTATATAATCAGAGGAAGTGAAAGCTAAGACATGAATGGACATTTGTAAACTCATGCTTATAGCAGCATTATCCACAATTGCCAAGAGAATGAAAAGCCCAAATATCATCAAATGATGAGTAAACAAACTATGATATATACACATGATGGAATATTACACAGCTTGAAAACAGAAAAAAGTCATGGGACATATAACAATGTGGATGAACCTTGAGGATGTTTTGGTGAATGACATTAGCCAGAAACAAAAGGACAAATACTGTATAGTCTCACTAATATGAACTAACATTAATGAGCAAACTTTGATAGTTAAAGCTAAGAACACAGGTTATCAGGAGATATAAAGGTGGCAGAAATCAGTCATTTGATGCTGAAGGAATATAGAATGTTCAACAGGATTGATTGTACAGATCCAGAAATGGATATCAAAATACTGTATGATGGTAGCACAATATTGTAAGTACATTGAACAAAGATGTCTGTGAATAAAGTTGAAATAGGAGTGCTAGAGTCATGTATGACACCAGAAGGAAAAATAGACAATAAAGAATGGGACTGGGAGGCAGTGCAAGATGGCAGGATAGAGAGGAGTGAAATTTAGTTAGTCCTTTAGAGCAATAAGTAAATATCCAGGGACAACAAGCAAATAGGATCAACATTTAGGTGACATCCATGGCTGGATACATATTTTACCCCAGGCTGGAATGGGTGGAACAGCTGAGATTGCAGCATAGTACTGTAAAAATCTCCCCAAAGTATGGGGTTGATGCACTTCCCCCACAAGCATGGTAGTCTGAGTTGGAAAACTTCACTGTGAGAAAAGAATGAGGCTTCCTGGAATGAGGGCTAGTGGCTCAATCAATCTCCAACTGCAGTTTTAATTAACAAATTTGGACTACTCAGTACAAGCTACAAGCACAGATAAACCTGGAGCAAGCAGGAATGTACCCTGAGTTTGCTCCTCTCAGAGAGGTTGTGGGGCTGACAGAAAAATAATAATAAATAAATAAAATCTGAGGCTTTTGGAGACAGCTGAGCTCAGAATACTGGAAAACAGCTGTGTCCCAAGGAGGGGCACAGAGTACCAGGTACTAACAGAGGCCAATCAGTGAAACTGTGGGGCTGGGTACTGGCTCTGAAAAGAGACCCTCTCTTTTTCCTTATTTTTTTTACTGCCACTCCAAGTAGCTCAGGCTTTTTCAATTGTCAGTGCTGACCCTGGCAATGGTGGAGTTAAGAGAGTCAGAGAGACATAATAAGAATTTGAGTGTGCAAGATAACACCGTAAAGGGTGTACCTTCACTAAGAAATTGGGATGGGCCCCAGCTTGGGTGGCTGCCATATCTCAGAGAATCCAAACCCCAGGACCTTGAGGGGAAAAGAAACAACTTAAGGTTGGCTCCTGACACAATCAGCCCCAGACCAAGAGAGGGTCTGCTGAGAATTAAAGGGACCACAACTCATTACATCAGTGGGGAGCTATGGACTGACAAGTGCCATCTGCTGGGAAGGATATGCAAAGCACAGTGTCTAGAGACCTCACAGGAAAGTCTGACACCTGCTGGATTCTACCCTCAGGAATTCAGATACTGAATCTGAATTCAGCTTCCTCTTGTGACCTGGGCCCATCTGGTCTGGGAAAATCTAATTGGAGTAATCTAGGAAACCAGATGGTTGGACAACAAAAAATTACAAATCACATTACAAAAAATGAAGATATGGCCCAGTCAAAGGAAAAAATTTACATTTCAACTGAAATACAGGAATTGAGACAATTAAATATGAAACAAACAAATCTCTTAATTCAAAAATAAAATCAATAAGTTGAGTAAAGATATGGCAAAAGAGATGAAAGTTATAAAGAAGACATTGGGTGAACATAAGGAAGAATATGAAAGGTTAAAAAAAACAATTGGCAGAACTTATGGGAATGAAAGGCACAATAAAAGGGACAAAAAACACAACAGAGACAAAGAACAGGAGATTTGAAGTGGCAGAAGAAAGGTTTCATGAACTGGAGACAGGTCAACTGAAACCATACACACAAAAGAACAGACAGGAAGATAATGGAAAAATATGAGCAGGGTTTCAGGGATCTCAATGACAACATGAAGTGCATGAATATACATGTCATGGGTGTCTCAGAAGAGAAGGAAAGGGGACAAAAAGAATAATGGAGGAAATAAACACTAAAAGTTTCCCATCTGTTATGAAAGAAAAAACTACAGAACCGAAAAGTGCAGCATGTGCCAAATAGAATACATCCAAGTAGCCTAACTCCAAGACATTTAATAATCAGATTATCAAATGTCAAAAACAGAGAGAGAATTCTGAAAACAGCAGGAGAAAAGTGATATATCATATACAAAGAAAGCTTGATAAGACTATGTGCAGATTTCTCAGCAGAAACCATGGAGGCAAGAAGACAGTGGTATGATATATTAAAGATATTGAAAGAGAAAAACTGCCAACCCCAAATTCTGTATCTGGCAAATCTGTCATTCAAAAATGAGGGAGAGTTTAAAAGGTTTTCAGACAGACACAGAGAATTTGTGAAAAATATACGTGCTCTACAAGAAATACTAAAAGGAGCACTACAGGAAGATAGGAAAGACAGGAGATAGAGGTTTGGAGAAGAGTATAGAAATGAGGATTATCAGTAAGGACAAAAAGAGAGAGAGGGAAAAAATTAAAATAAAATAAGATATAACATATAAAATCCAAAAGACAAAATGGTAGACAGAAGACATTATTTTGAGTTAAATTAGCCAGAAAGGAAAAGATGGATACTGTTTGGACTCACTAATATGGACTAATATTGATGAGAGAAATTTGAGAGTTGAAAACACAGGTTATTAGGAAATAGTGGTTAGAGTTCAGGCATTTGATGCTGAAGGAGTACAGAAGTTTCAAGAGGACTGATTAATAGGGATAGAAGTGCAGTGGATAGCAAAATAGTGTGTGATGATAACACAATATTGTAAGTAATCTGAACAAGTATGAGTGGGAGTGTGGTTGAAAGAAAAAGGTTTGAGGCAGGTATGAAACCAGATGGAAAGATAGAATATAAAGACTGAGACTGTATAAGTTAGTAAAACCTAGAGTGGAAAATGATGGTGATTAAATGTACAAATATAAGAATATTTTTAAATGAGGGAGAACAAATGAATGCCAACATTGCAATGTGTTGAAAATTGGATGGTATATGGGAAAAGTACAATCAATGCAAACTAGAATGTATAGTTAATGGTAACATTGTAAGATGCTTCCATTAATTATAACAAAGGCAATATACCAAATATAAATGCCTATAAAAGGGGGTTATAGGGGAGTGATATGTGATTCTTGGTGTTAGTGATGCTGGTTGACCTTTTCATTGTATTTTATTTTTAGTTTTATTCTATCTTTTGTATTTTTCTTCCTCACGCTTTATCTCCTTTTCCCCTTTCTTTGGGAAAGAGATGGAAATATACTCATATATATTGTGATGGTGAATGCATAATCATGTGATTACACTGGTAATCATTATTCACTTGAGGTGGATTGTATGGTGTTTGAATAAAACTGTTAAAAATAGAGTGATGCAAGTGCTGGAGAAAATGTGGAGAGAGAGATGTACCTATTCCATGTTGGTGGGGAGGTAAAATGGTACAGCCCAGATGGAGGGCAGTGTGATTGTTCCACAGGAAGCTAACTATGGTGTTGTCATATGGTAATTCAACCCTGTTATTGGGTATATACATGGAAGAACTGAGAGCAGAGATATGAGTGGACATTGTACACTGGTGTTTATGGAATCCATATTCAAGATTTGCAGTGGATGGAGGTGGCCTAAGTGCACATCAACTGATAAATGGAATGGTGAACTGTGATGTATATATACAATGGAATAGAGAGTGGCAGCAAGAATAAATGATGTTGTGAGGTATCCACCTAGGTCAATGTACCTTGAGGACTGTATGTTGAGTGAAATAAGCCAGAATCAAAAAGACAAACATTATAACACCTCACTAATATGGACTAACTATAATGTGCAAACTCTGAGAATTAAACCTGAGAGGTAGGCTTATGGTAAAAGTTCCTAGATTGTAAGCTCTTACTGCAGTCACATATATTCATGAATTGTAATGGTTACCTCTAAATTCTGAGATGCTGAGCTGATCAGACCATGTAACTTTGAGTATCTGTGTGACACCTGAGACTCAGAGCCAGAGTTCAGTAGCTATGAATGTTAACATTACCCCATATAGCAAATGTTAAAAAAGCTGAAAAAAAGATCAGAAGCAAACACCTAGAATTTCCATAAGTTTCAGATATGAACAAAATGGACTTGATTATAACTAAGGTAAAACAGACAAAAGGGAAAAGGATAATACTGACTGTGTTTTAAAACCTCAACTTCTGTGTGAGACCAAAGGAAGAGATGTTTATTTGATTCAAAATCTATACTTTTTGTAGCATGCTATATAATTTAACAGTTGATTTAAACACCATAATTATATGGAATCTTGAATAGGGGGTGAGATCTGGTTGGTTTCCACAGGATAGCATGAAGCCACAATACATCCCAGAGTAATTCAGGCAGAGAAAGAACTGTATTTGCAAAGCCCCATTGAAGGGCTGGGGGAAAATGTGGAAACATCAAACTTCCCCATCTGGGGAATTCCTGATTTTCTCACAAGCATTGCCAACTACCAGGTTAGTAGGCCAAGCCATTGATCTTGAGGCTTGCACTTATGAAGCTTGCTACTGTAAAGGAGAGGCTAAGCTACTTATAATGGTGCCTAATAGTCACCCCCAGAGAACGTCTTTTGTTGCTCAGATGTGGCCTGCCTCTCTCTGTGGCTACTCAGCTGGTAAACCCACTGTCATCCACCCTACCTGGGACATGACTCCCAGTGGTGTAAATCTCCCTGGCAATGTGGAACAGGACTCCTCGGGATGAGTCTGGATTCCACATCATGGGATTGAGAAAATCTTCCTGAACAAAATGGGGAAGAGAAACTAAACAATATAAAGTTCCAGTGCCTGAGAGATCTCAAAGGGAGTAGAGAGGTCATTCTGGAGATTATTCTTATGCATTATATACATATCCCTTTTTAATTTTTATTGTTCTGGAACAGTTAGAAGAAATACCTGAAGCTGTTGAAATGCAATCCAGCATTTTTGATTCTTGAAGATGATCATATAGCTATATAACTTATATGGTGTGATGGTGTGATTATGAAAACTCTGTCTCACATTCCCTTTATTCAGTGTAGGGACAAATGAGTAGAAAAAAAGGGGGAAAAAAAAGTAAATGAAAAATAGGTGGGAAAGGAGGATGAGATATTTTGGGTGTTTTTTTACTTTTATTTTTATTCTTATTCTTATTTTTTGGAGTAATGAAAATGTTCAAAAATTGATTGTGGTGATGAATCTACAACTATGTGATGATACTGTGAACAATTGATTGCACACTTTGGGTGATTGTGATTGTATGGTGTGAATATGTCTCTATAAAACTACATTGAAAATAAATAAAGACTAGGACTGTATAACAGTGAAATCTAGAGTGGACAATGATGATGACTAAATGTACAAATATAAAAAGGTTTTTACACATAGGACAACAAATGAATGTCAAACTTATGAGGTGCTGAAAAAGATATGGTATTGGGGAAAAAGTATAATCAATGCAAACTGGAGTTTATGGTTGACAGTAACATTGTAATATGCTTCCTTTGAGTGTAACAAAGGCAATATATCAAAACTAAATGACTATGATGGGGTATGTAAGTGGGATATGGAATTCTTGGTAGTGGTGCTGTATTCTATTGCATTTTTTATCTTCTTTACTACTTTTAAAAAATTGAAATAATGAATATTTTCATATGCTGATTGGAGTAATGAATGCACATCTATATGATGATACTGTGCACAAATGGTTGTACACTGAAGAGGGTGGTATGGTATGTAAATATATCTCTATATATTAGCAGGGGAAATGTAAACAGAAGGATACAAGTGCTGGAGAAAAGATGGATAGAGGGATTTACCTATTTATCACTGGGGAGTGTGCCTGTTTGAATATATTATGTCCCCCAAAATGCCATTATCTTTGATGTAATCTTGTGTGGGCAGATGTATCAGTGTTTATTAGATTGTAATTCTTTGAGTGTTTCCATGGAGATGCCCCACCCAACTGTGGTTGATGACTCTGGCTGGAGAGTTTCCACAGAGGTGTGGCCCTGCACATTCAGCATGAGCCTTGATGAGTTTACTGGAGCACTATATAAGCTCAGACAGAACAAGTGAGCTTGCAACAGCCAAGAGGGACACTTTGAAGAATGAACAGGAGCTGAGAGAGGAGTTGCAAATGAGAAACAGTTTGAAGATGGCCATTGAAAGCAGACTCCTACTCTGGAGAAGATAAGAGAGGAAAAATGCTCCAAGAGCAATGGGGAGTGACATTTTGAAGAGGAGCTGTGGCCTAGAAAGGAACATCCTGGGAGAAAGCCATCTTAAAACCAGAATTTGCAGCAGATGCCAGCCATGTGCCTTCCCAACTAACAGAGGTTTTCTGGACACCATTGGCCATCCTCTGGTGAAGGAACCCAATTGTTGATGCATTAACTTGGACACTTTTGGCCTTAAGACTGTAACTGTGTAACCAAATAAACCCCCTTTAAAAAAGCCAATTTATTTCTGGTGTTTTGCATTCGAGCAGCATTAGCAGACTAGAACAGATTTTGGTACAAGAAGTGGGGTGCTGCTGAGTTCGCAAATACCAAACATGTTGGAACAGCTTTTTAAATGGATAAGGGAAAGATTCTGGAAGAATTGTGATGAGCTTGATAGAAAAGTCCTAAACTGCTTTGAAGAGACTGTGGAAATATGGACTCTAAAGATACTTCTGATGAGTTCTTGAGCAGAAATGATAAATATGTTGTTGCAAACTGGAAGGAAGGAGATCCTTGTTATAAAGTGACAGAGAATTTGGCAAAATTGAGTCCTGTTGTTGTATGGAAGGCAGAATTTGAAAATGAAGACTTGGAATATTTAGCTGATGAGATCTCCAAGGAAAATATAGAAATAGCCTTGCTTTTACTTGTAAATTATAGTAAAATGCAAGAGGACAGAGATAAGCTGAGAAATGAAGTCTTGGTTTCCAAGAAAACAGAAATTGATGGTCTGAAAAGCTCTGGGATCCAGGGGGTAAATCCCCAGAAGCTACAGCACAACATGAGAATGTAACCAAACATGGAGCCCAGCTGCCATTTCAGTACAAGAGAAGATTGGAGAAGGAGTTACACAAAAAGGATTTGTGGAAAGTCCTATTGTCTGACAGCTTTGACCCCTGTGTGCTTCTTGTGAAGCCAACAGAAATTTTGTGAGCTCTTTACAGACAGAGCCACTGCCAGTTGGGACTGGAGAAGACAGACAGGGAACAAATTGAAGGAAACAGGTCTTCAAAGACAGAGCCATGGAGGTTGAGGTCTGGAGTTGAGGTCTCAGGCTGGGAGAGTGGAATGGCCCACCTGCATGGAAATGTTGAGTTTGCCCCGGAGTCGAGGGTGGGTCTTCCACCTTGTTCAGGAAAGAGGGTGGAGCACATTTCCAGTGGACTCAGGAGAGCCTGGCTACCACCCCACTGTTCTGAAGGGGTTGAGCAGTGTGCCCCAGAGACAGAAGAGAATCCAGGTGCTTCCACAATGTTTGAGGAGGGTGGGGTGGAAAAGGTCATATCCCCAATGTGTGTATATGTTGGAGCATTCACCCCAGCATTTGGAGAGAAAAGGACTGCCACAAAGGCCCTTAGGAAAGATTAGACTCCTGCTTTCTCAAACCCCAAGGATACAACATCATTCTTTTAATGACTCTCAGACTTTGAAATCTAATGGAGTTTGTCTTGTGGGTTTTAGGAACTGTTTTGGTCCAGTTAACCCTCTTCTCCTTTCAATTTCTCCTTATGGCAATGGGAATGTTTACCCTATGACTGTCCCTCCTTTGTATATTGGAAGTACATAACATAACTTGTCCTAAATTTCATAGGACAACAGCTAGAGGGGAATTATGCTTCTGGACAGACCATGCCTGTAACTGATTTTGATGGGATTTTGTGCTTTATTGTTACTGAAATGATTTAAGTTTCTGTGATATTGTTGTAGGATGAATGTATTTTCTGTATGGAAAGATCATGTCACTTTGGGGTTTAAGGGGTGGAATATGCTGAAATTAATGTAGTATGTCTCCAAAATGTCATTATCTTTAATGTAATCTTGTGTGGGCAGATGTATCAGTGTTGATTAGATTGTAATTCTTTGAGTGTTTCTATGGAGATGTGCCCCAACCAACTGTGGGTGATGATCCTGATTGGATAGTTTCCATGGAGGCATGTCCCTGCCCATTCAGCATGGGCCTTGATGAGTTTACTGGAGCACTATATAAGCTCAGACAGAATGATTGAGCTTGCCACAGCCAAGAGGGACACTTTGAAGAATGAACAGGAGCTGAGAGAGGAGTTGCAGATGAGAGACAGTTTGAAGATGGCCATTGAAAGCAGACTTCTGCTCTGGAGAAACTAAGAGAGGAGAAACACCACAAGAGCAATGCAGAGTGACATTTTGAAGAGGAGCTGTGGCCTAGAAAGGAACATCCTGGGAGAAAGCCATTTTAAAATCAGAATTGGAGCAGATACCCACCATGTGCCTTCCCAGCTAACAGAGGTTTTCTGGACACCATTGGCCATCCTCCAGTGAAGGCACCTGAATTTTGATGCATTACCTTGGACACTTTATGGCCTTAAGACTGTAACTGTGTAACCAAATAAACCTCCTTTAAAAAACCCAATCCATTTCTGATGTTTTGCATTCTGGCAACATTAGCAAACTAGAATAGTGGGGAAGTAGAACGGTGTTGCCTGTCTGGAAGAGAGTATGGTGATTACACAATAAGCTAAGTATGTGGGTTCCATAAGGTCATGCAACCTCATATGGGGTATATATCTGGAATACCTGAGAGCAGAGACACAGATGAGCATTTGCACACTGGTGTATATGACAGCAGTATTCATTTGCAATGGATGGTTGTGGCCTAAGGGTACAGTGACTGATGAACAGAATGGTGAGTCTGGTGTATGCATAAAGAGAATATTGAGGAGCTGCAAGAAGGAATGAAGCTGTGAGACATGAAACTAGGTGAATAAATCTTGAGGACAGTATTTTGAATGAAGTACACAAGTAATGAAAAGACAAATGGTATAACACCTCACCAATATGGACTAACTGTGATGTGTAAACTCTGATAATTGCATCTTAGAGAATAGCTTATAAGGGGAACACTTATTGTAATGGTCCCTAGATTGTAAGCTCTTATAGCAGTCACACATATTCCTGAGTTGTAATAGTTGCTTCCAAATTCTGAGGTGCTGGGCTCTTTGTGTATAACCTGGTCAGTCTCTGGAATTTCAGTCCCAGTGTGACACCTGAAACTCAGAGATACAGCTTGGCAGCTATGAATGTCAGTATTACCTCATATGGTAACTGTTAGGAAAAGCTGAAAAAGAGTTCAGACTCTAATTAGAGATATGAATGATGTGGCTCTGGTTAGGACCAAAGCAAATCAGGCCAAAGGGTAAAGGACAATACTGACTGTCTTTTAAAACCTCAAGTTCTGTGTGAGAAAAAGGGAAAACATCTTTATTTGGTGCAAGATTTATATTTTCTGTAGCACACTAAATAACTTAACTTTGTAGTCAGTTTATTTAAACACCATAATTACAGGGAATTTTTAATAGGAAGTGAGATCTGGTAGGTTTGTACAGGTTAGTGTGAAATCCCAATACATCCCAAAGTAATTTGGCCAAGACTAAAGATGTATTTTCAGGGACCCTGTGAGGAAATGGGGAAAAATGCAGAAATGTTGGACTTCCCCACCTGGGTTATTACTGATATATTCATAAACATTGAAGACTACCAAGTTAGTAGGCCATGTCTGTGATCTTGGGGCTTTCCCTTATGAAGCTTTTTACTGCAAAGGAGAGGCTTAGTATATATATAATGAGGTATAAGTGTCTCCCCAGAGAACCTCTTTGTTGCTGATATGTGTCTTCCCTCTCTTTCTAAGCCCACTCAGCAGATGAACTCACTGCCATCCCTCTTATGTGGGACATGACTCCCAGGGGTTTGAATCTCACTGGCAATGTGAGACATAAGATACCTCCCAGGGATGAGTCTGGACCTGGCATTGTGGGATTGAGAATATCTTCTTGAACATAAAGGCATAGCAAAATGAAACAAAACAAAACCTCAGTGGCTAAGAGATTTCAAATGAAATCAAGAAGTCACTCTGGGGGACATTCTTATGCACTATGTAGATATCTCTTTTTAATTTTTATTGTATTGGAATAGCTAGAAGGAAATACCTTAAACCATTGTACTGCAACTCAGAAGCCTTGATTCTTGAAGATGATTGCATAACTATGTAGTTTACGTGGTGTGACTGTGTTGTGAAAACCTTGTGCTTACAATCCCTTTATCCAGTGTATGGACAGATGAGTAGGAAAATGGGACAAAAACTAAATGAAAAATAGGGTGGGATGGGGGATGAAATGTTTTTGCAGTTCTCTTATACTTTTACTTTTATCCTTATTTTTATATTTTTAAGTAAAAAAATGTTCAAAACTTGACTGTGCATAGCTGCTAAAAAAAAAAGGTAGCCCTTTCTTCCTCTGTGAAATGAGGAGACTAATACCTACCTCAAAAGGTTATTAGGAGTTCAAGGAGACTATATATGTAAAGCACCTGCTATAAATGTTAATTCCCTACCTAACACCCTTTTATCCTCTGTGGGTTTGCCTTGACCTGGAAATTTAGGCTAAAAGTTAGAAGAAATTCTTACATTATAACTTTTCCAGTGACTCTTACTCATCCATTTTGGTGTTTCTCACATATTAAGATACAAATTACAATAAGTACATAGATCAAGCCCTTAAAATATATTTAAATTTCTTTTACAAAAACTTGAAAAAGAATACTCTCATCAAACTTTGTTGAGCTTTCCTAATAGAAACATTTGGCCCATTCCCAATTAGTAATCAGTTTCAATCTGACTTTTACACTTAGCACAATGTGGATCTCATTCACAGCACATTAGACTCAAAGTGTGTCAGAGCTAAAAGTAACCTCAGAGAATATCCAATTCATCGCCCTCATTTTACAGATGAGGCAACTGTGACACAAAGGTGAAGTGATTTTGTGATGCAGTGAAGGCAATGCTGAGAGGGAAATTTATATCCCTAAATGCCTATATTAAAAACAGAAGAAAGAGCTAAAATCAAAGACCTAACAGCATAGCTGAAGGAACTAGAAAAAAGAACCCATGCAAGCAGAAGGAAAGAAATAAAGATTACAGCAGAAATAAATGAAATTGAGAACAAAAAACAAAAACGACAGAGAAAATTAAGAAAACCAAAAGTTGGTTCTTTGAGGATCAATAACATATACAAACCCTTAGGTAGACAGACAGGAAAGAAAGAATCAAAAGAAGCAAATAAAATTATAAATTAGAGGGGGCACATTGCTACTGACCCCACAGAAATGAAAAGAATAATAAGAAGGGTACCATAAACAACTGTATTCCAACAAATTAGACAAGTTGGATGAAATGAATAAATTCCTAGAAACAAACTGCTGACACTGACTCTAGAAGAAATAAAATACCTCAACAGACAAATCACAAGAAAAGAGATTGAATCAGTCATAAAAAACCTCCAAAAAAAGGAAGGCCCAGGACAAGATGTCTTCACAGATGAATTCTACCAATCATTGCAAGATTATTTGATACAAATCCTGCTCAAACTCTTTCAAAGTATTGAAGAGAAGGGAACACTACTTAACTCATTTATGAGGTCAACCTCACTGCAATACCAAAGTCAAATAAATATGCTACAAGAAAAAAATTACAGACCAATTTATCTAATGAATATTGATACAAAAATCCTCAACAAAATACTTGCAAGTCAAAACCAACAGAACATTAAAAGAATTATACACCATGATCAAGTGAATTCTATCCCAGGTATGCAAGTGTGGTTTAACATAAGAAAACCTATTAAAGTAATACATTACATTAGCAAATTCAAGGGGAAAAACGTGATCAACTCAATAGATGCCAAAAGGCATTTGACAAAATCCAGCATCCCTTCTTTATGAAAACAATTTGAAACATATGAATAAAATGAAATAAAACTTTCTTAGTACACTTCCTCAACTATGAAAAAGAGAATATCTTAAAAACCCACAGCTAAAATCATACTCCATGGTGAAAGGCTGAAAACTTTCCCTCTAAGATCTGGAAAAACACAAGGATGACCTGTTAGCACAGTTATTCAACATTGTGCTGTAAGTTCTAGATAGAGCAATTAGGCAAGAAAAAGAAAAGGTATCTGTGCCAGTTTGAATGTATTGTGTCCCCCAAATGCTATTACCTTTGTGGTCTTGTGGGACAGACGTTTTGGTGCTGGTTAGATTTGCTTGGAATGTGCCCCACCCAGCTGTGGGTGGTGACTTTGGTGGGATACTCCCATGGAGGCATGACCCCACCCATTCAGGGTGGGCCTTGATCAGTTGAGCCATATAAAACATGCTGACTCAAAGAGACCGGATAGAGTGCAGCTGTGAGTGATGTTTTGAAGAAGAGCAAGCTTGCTAGAGAGAAATGTCCTGGGAGAAAGCCATTTTGAAACCAGAACTTTGGAGCAGACACCAACCACATGCCTTCCCAGCTAACAGAGGTTTTCCGGACACCATTTGCCATCCTCCAGTGAAGGTACTTGATTACTGATGTGTTACCTTGGACACTTTATGGCCTTAAGACTGTAACTGTATAGCCAAATAAACCCCCTTTTTATAAAAGCCAGTCCATCTCTGGTGTTTTGCATTCTGCAGCATTAGCAAACTAAAACAGTATCCAAATTGGGAAGCAAGCACAACTTTATTTGCAGATGACATGATCCTATATATAGACAGTCCCTAAAAACATACAGCTAGCTACTAGAGCTAGGAAACAAGTTCAGCAAAGCATTGGGATACAACATCTACATGCAAAAATCAATATTGTTTCTACACACAAATAAGGAGCAATTTGAGGTCAAAATCAAGGAAAAAATTCCATTTACAATAGCAACAAAAAGAAATAAATATTTAGGAATAAATTTAACCAAGGATGTAAAGTATTGAAAAATATTGCTAAAATAAACTAAAGAAGGACTTGAATAAATAGAAGGACAGTCCGTGTTCATGGATTGGAAGACTAAATACCATTAAATGTTAATTGTACCCAAATTGATTTACAGATTTAATGCAATCCTAATGTAAATTTCAACAACCTACTTGGCAGAACTGGATAATTATATTAGAATAATGACTGTCACTCTGGGGCTGGAAATGAAATGTGACTGCAATGTGGAATGCCATAGATTCCTGAGTGTTATTTCCTATGTCTTTACCTAGCATGCTGGTTTGAAACTGCTGTGTACTCCATAAAAAGCCATGTTCTTTAATGCAATCATGTAGGGGCAGTCCTATTGTGGGTGGGAACTTTAGATTAGGTTGTTTCCATGGAGATGTGACCCACCCAATTGTGTGTGGTACCTTATGATTTAATTACTTTTATGAAAGCGTGGCACCAACCATTCAAGGATTTTAATTCTTAATCCTTAAGGGAGCTTAGACCCAACACAGACCAGATGCTTGGAGATGCAAAAAGAAAGATGTTTGGAGATGCAAAGCTAAGAGATGAAGCCCAGAGTTTGCCCCAGAGAAGCTAAGTGAGAACCCATAGATGCTTAAAGATAAGGCCACTGGAATCAAAATCTGAAAGCAATGCAACCCAGGAGCAAAGGACCAGCAGATGCCAGCCACATGTCTTCTCAGCTGACAGGGATGTTCTCGATGCCATTGATCTTTCCTTAGTGAAGGTTTCCTCTTTTTGATGCCTTAGTTTGTGAACTTTTTATGGCCTTAAAATAAAACTACAAAAGGGATTTTAATAGAGCAAGAAAATGCTTCTCTGTCAAAGCTTTAGTCTTCCCAAGCACATGTACATCCAAAGTATATAAACTATATAGGTCAAAAGCTACTTCAAACTTGTCAAAAAGATGATAAGTGATAAAAAGATAAACAGTTGAATCCAAATTAAATATTTTCAGATGATTCTGAACATCTGAGAACACAAGATTTGATATGATTCAGGTTCAAAATGGTAACTATGAATACATATGTGCAATTGTGCCTTATACTTAAGTATGCATAAACATTCTATATTCTGCAACTATTGACATCATTTAATTTTTTTAAAATTCATTTTATTGAGATATATTCACATACCATGCCATCATACATTCAATTGAAAGCATACATTCAGTTGTTCACAGTACCATTTCATAGTTGTGCATTCATTACCAAAATCAATCCCTGACACCTTCATTACCACACACACAAAAATAACAAGAATAAAAATTAAAGTGAAAAAGAGTAATTAAAGGAAAAAAGAACACTGAGTGCCTTTGTTTGTTTTTTCATTTGTTTTTCCCTCTTCTTTTTCTACTCATCCATCCATAAACTAGAACAAAGGGGAATGTGGTCCATATGGCTTTCCCAATCACATTTTCATCCTTAATAAGGTACATTTTTATACAATCATCTTCAAGATTCATGGGTTCTGGGTTGTAGTTTGATAGTTTCAGGTATTTACTGCTAGCTACTCCGATTCACTAGAACCTAAAAAGGGTTGCCTATATTGTGCATAAGATTGCCCACCAGAGTGACCTCTTGGCTCCTTTTGGAATCCCTCTGCCACTGTAGCTTATTTCATTTCCTTTCACATCTCCCTTTTGGTCAAGAAGATATTCTCCATCCCACAATGCTGGGTCTAGTTTCCTCTCTGGGAGTCACATTCCACATTGCCAGGAAGATTCACTCCCCTGGGTGTCTGATCCCACATAGTGGGGAGAGCAGTGATTTCACCTGACAAGTTGACTTAGCTATAGAGAGAGGGCCACATCTGAGCAACAAAGAGGCATTCAGGAGGAGGCTCTTAGGCACAATTATAGGGAGGCTTAACCTCTCCTTTGCAGCAACAGTCTTCCCAAGGGCAAATCCTGTGGTAGAGTGCTCAGCCCATCAAACCACCAGTCCTGTATGTCTGAGCACAACAGCAACAATCAAGGTGGGGAAGCCCAACACCCCTGCATTCTCCACCAGCTCCTCAGGGGGATATGTGTATTTACTCATTGTTTTTTTTTTATTAATGCTTTTTTAAAAAATTAACTATATCAAAAAAATAAAAAATACAATAAAAAACATTTCAAACAAACCATGACAAGGGATTAAGAAAAAGACAACTAACCTAAAATAAGTACTTTACTTCCAATATGTTCCTACTCTACCACAAGAATATAACCTAATATAGCAACATTTCTGTGAACTTGTTCCAACCACACCCACCAGAAATTAATAAACCATAGTGATTCCTGGGTATTCCCAGAATGTTAAATTTAACCATTATACCTTATCTGTTCTTATTGGGTTTTCATTCCCCCTTCATTAATTGCTTTCTATCACTAGTTCCCCTACATTCTACATTATAAACCATTTGTTTTGCATTTTTCAATGTTCACATTAGTGGTAGCATATACTATTTCTCTTTTTGTGCCTGGCTTATTTTGCTCAGCATTATGTCTTCAAGGTTCATCCATGTTGTCATATGTTTCACAACATCATTCCTTCTCACAGCCATATTGTAGTCTGACATCATTTTTTTTTTTGTTCTATAGTTTTTTTTTTTTTAATCATCATTTTATTGAGATATATTCACATACCACGCAGTCATACAAAACAAATTGTACTTTCGATTGTTTACAGTACCATTACATAGTTGTACATTCATCACCTAAATCAATCCCTGACACCTTCATTAGCACACACACAAAAATAACAAGAATAATAATTAGAGTGAAAAAGAGCAATTGAAGTAAAAAAGAACACTGGGTACCTTTGTCTGTTTGTTTGCTTCCCCTACTTTTCTACACATCCATCCATAAACTAGACAAAGTGGAGTTTGGTCCTTATGGCATTCCCAATCCCACTGTCACCCCTCATAAGCTACATTTTTATACAACTGTCTTCGAGATTCATGGGTTCTGGGTTGTAGTTTAATAGTTTCAGGTATCCACCACCAGCTACCCCAATTCTTCAGAACCTAAAAAAGGTGGTCTAAAGTGTGCGTAAGAGTGCCCACCAGAGTGATCTCTCGGCTCGTTTTGGAATCTCTCTGCCACTGAAGCTTATTTCATTTCCTTTCACATCCCCCTTTTGGTCAAGAAGATGTTCTCCATCCCACGATGCCGGGTCTACATTCCTCCCCGGGAGTCATATTCCACGTTGCCAGGGAGATTCACTTCCCTGGGTGTCTGATCCCACGTAGGGGGGAGGGCAGTGATTTCACCTTTCAAGTTGGCTTAGCCAGAGAGAGAGGGCCACATCTGAGCAACAAAGAGGCATTCAGGAGGAGACTCTTAGGCACAAATACAGGGAGGCCTAGCCTCTCCTTTGCAGCAACCGTCTTCCCAAGGGTAAAACTTATGGTAGAGGGCTCAACCCATCAAACCACCAGTCCCCTATGTCTGTGGTCATGTTAGCAACCATGGAGGTGGGGTAGGCGAATACCCCTGCATTCTCCACAGGCTCCTCAAGGGGGTACTACATCTTTTTTTTTTTTTCCTTGTTTGTCTTTTTTCTTTTTTTTTTTTTAACTTTCCCTTCTTTTTTAAATCAACTGTATGAAAAAAAAAGTTAAAAAGAAAACAAACATACAATAAAAGAACATTTCAAAGAGACCATAACAAGGGAGTAAGAAAAAGACAACTAACCTAAGATAACTGTTTAACTTCCAACATGTTCCTACTTTACCCCAAGAAAGTTACATAATATAGCAACATTTCAGTGAACTTGTTCCTACTACATCCATCAGAAATTAACAGACCACAGTCATTTCTGGGCATCCCCAGAACGTTAAATAGCTTATCTGTTCTTCTTGGATTATTGTTCCCCCTTCCTTAATTGCTCTCTACTGCTAGTTCCCCTACATTCTACATTATAAACCATTTGTTTTACATTTTTCAAAGTTCACATTAGTGGTAGCATATAATATTTCTCTTTTTGTGCCTGGCTTATTTCGCTCAGCATTATGTCTTCAAGGTTCATCCATGTTGTCATATGTTTCACCAAATCGTTCCTTCTTACTGCCGCGTAGTATTCCATCGTGTGTATATACCACATTTTATTTATCCACTCATCTGTTGAAGGACATTTGGGTTGTTTCCATCTCTTGGCAATTGTGAATAATGCTGCTATGAACATTGGCGTGCAGATATCTGTTCGTGTTACTGCTTTCCGATCTTCCGGGTATATACCGAGAAGTGCAATCGCTGGATCGAATGGTAGCTCTATATCTAGTTTTCTAAGGAACTGCCAGACTGACTTCCAGAGTGGCTGAACCATTATACAGTCCCACCAACAATGAATAAGAGTTCCAATTTCTCCACATCCCCTCCAGCATTTGTAGTTTCCTGTTTGTTTAATGGCAGCCATTCTAACCAGTGTTAGATGGTATCTCATTGTGGTCTTAATTTGCATCTCTCTAATAGCTAGTGAAGCTGAACATTTTTTCATGTGTTTCTTGGCCATTTGTATTTCCTCTTCAGAGAACTGTCTTTTCATATCTTTTGCCCATTTTATAATTGGGCTGTCTGTACTATTGTCATTGAGTTGTAGGATTTCTTTGTATATGCAAGATATCAGTCTTTTGTCAGATACATGGTTTCCAAAAATTTTTTCCCATTGAGTTGGCTGCCTCTTTACCTTTTTGAGAAATTCCTTTGAGGTGCAGAAACTTCTAAGCTTGAGGAGTTCCCATTTATCTATTTTCTCTTTTGTTGCTTGTGCTTTGGTTGTAAAGTCTAGGAAGTGGCCTCCTAATACAAGGTCTTGAAGATGTTTTCCTACATTATCTTCTAGGAGTTTTATGGTACTTTCTTTTATATTGAGATCTTTGGTCCATTTTGAGTTAATTTTTGTGTAGGGGGTGAGGTAGGGGTCCTCTTTCATTCTTTTGGATATGGATATCCAACTCTCCCAGCCCCATTTGTTGAAAAGACCATTATGGCTCAGTTCGGTGACTTTGGGGGCCTTATCAAAGATCAGTCGGCCATAGATCTGAGGGTCTATCTCTGAATTCTCAATTCGATTCCATTGATCTATATGTCTATCTTTGTGCCAGTACCATGCTGTTTTGGCAACTGTGGCTTTATAATAAGCTTCAAAGTCAGGGAGTGTAAGTCCTCCCACTTCGTTTTTCTTTTTTAGAGTGTCTTTAGCAATTCGAGGCATCTTCCCTTTCCAAATAAATTTGATAACTAGCTTTTCCAAGTCTGCAAAGTAGGTTGTTGGAATTTTGATTGGGATTGCATTGAATCTGTAGATGAGTTTGGGTAGAATTGACATCTTAATGACATTTAGCCTTCCTATCCATGAACATGGAATATTTTTCCATCTTTTAAGGTTCCCTTCTATTTCTTTTAGTAGAATTATGTAGTTTTCTTTGTATAGGTCTTTTACATCTTTGGTTAAGTTTATTCCTAGGTACTTGATTTTTTTAGTTGCTATTGAAAATGGTATCTTTTTCTTGAGTGTCTCTTCAGTTTGTTCATTTCTAGCATATAGAAACATTACTGACTTATGTGCATTAATCTTGTATCCCGCTACTTTGCTAAATTTGTTTATTAGCTCTAGTAGGTGTATCGTTGATTTCTCAGGGTTTTCTAGATATAAGATCATATCATCTGCAAACAATGACAGTTTTACTTCTTCTTTTCCAATTTGGATGCCTTTTATTTCTTTGTCTTGCCGGATTGCCCTGGCTAGCACTTCCAGCACAATGTTGAATAACAGTGGTGACAGCGGGCATCCTTGTCTTGTTCCTGATCTTAGAGGGAAGGCTTTCAGTCTCTCACCATTGAGTACTATGCTGGCTGTGGGTTTTTCATATATGCTCTTTATCATGTTGAGGAAGTTTCCTTCAATTCCTACCTTTTGAAGTGTTTTTATCAAAAAGGGATGTTGGATTTTGTCAAATGCTTTTTCAGCATCTATTGAGATGATCAATTGATTTTTCCCTTTCGAGTTTTTAATGTGTTGTAATACATTGATTGTTTTTCTTATGTTGAACCATCCTTGCATGCCTGGAATGAACCCCACTTGGTCATGGTGTATGATTTTTTTAATGTGTCTTTGGATTCGATTTGCAAGTATTTTGTTGAGGATTTTTGCATCTATATTCATTAGGGAGACTGGCCGGTAGTTTTCCTTTTTTGTAGCATCTTTGCCTGGTTTTGGTATTAGATTGATGTTAGCTTCATAAAATGAGTTAGGTAGTGTTCCATTTTTTTCAATGTTTTGAAAGAGTTTGAGTAAGATTGGTGTCAGTTCTTTCTGGAAAGTTTGGTAGAATTCCCCTGTGAAGCCATCTGGCCCTGGGCATTTATTTGTGGGAAGATTTTTGATGACTGATTGGATCTCTTTGCTTGTGATGGGTTGGTAGAGGTCTTCTATTTCTTCTCTGGTCAGTCTAGGTTGTTCATATGTTTCCAGGAAATTGTCCATTTCTTCTACATTATCCAGTTTGTTGCCATACAGTTGTTCATAATATCCTCTTATAATTTTTTTAATTTCTTCAGGATCTGCAGTTATGTCACCTTTTTCATTCATTATTTTGTTTATATGGGTTTTCTCTCTTTTTGATTTTGTCAGTCTAGCTAGGGGCTTGTCAATCTTGTTGATCTTCTCAAAGAACCAACTTTTGGTGATATTTATCCTTTCTATTGTTTTTTTGTTCTCTATGTCATTTATTTCTGCTTTAATCCTTGTTATTTCTTTTCTTGTACTTGGTTTAGGATTGGTTTGCTGTTCATTTTCTAGCTTCTTCAGTTGATTCATTAGTTCTTTGATTTTGGCTCTTTCTTCCTTTTTAATATATGCATTTAGTGCTATAAATTTCCCCCTTAGCACTGCTTTTGCTGCATCCCATAGGTTTTGGTATGTTGTGTTCTCATTTTCATTCGTCTCTATATATTTAGCAATTTCTCTTGCTATTTCTTCTTTAACCCACTGATTGTTTAGGAGTGTGTTGTTTAACCTCCAGGTATTTGTGAATTTTCTAAGTCTCTGATGGTTATTGACTTCTAATTGTATTCCATTGTGGTCAGAGAATGTGCTTTGAATAATTTCAATCTTTTTAAATTTATTGAGGCTTGTTTTATGTCCCAGCATATGATCTATTCTGGAGAAAGTTCCGTGAGCACTAGAAAAGTATGTGTATCCTGGTGATTTGGGATGTAATGTCCTGTAGATGTCTGTTAAATCTAATTCATTTATCAGATTGTTTAGGTTTTCAATTTCCTTATTGGTCTTCTGTCTGGTTGATCTATCTATAGGACAGAGTGATGTGTTGAAGTCTCCCACAATTATTGTGGAAACATCAATTGCTTCCTTTAGTTTTGCCAATGTTTCTCTCATGTATTTTGTGGCACCTTGATTGGGTGCATAGACATTTACGATTGTTATTTCTTCTTGCTGAATTGCCCCTTTTATTAGTATGTAGTGGCCTTCTTTGTCTCTCAAAACATCCCTGCATTTGAAGTCTATTTTATCTGAGATTAATATTGCTACACCTGCTTTCTTTTGGCTGTAGCTTGCATGAATTATTTTTTTCCATCCTTTCACTTTCAGTTTCTTTGTGTCCCTGTGTCTAAGATGAGTCTCTTGTATGCAACATATTGATGGTTCATTTTTTTTGATCCATTCTGCGAATCTATATCTTTTAATTGGGGAGTTTAATCCATTTACATTCAACGTTAAAACCGTGAAGGCATTTCTTGAATCGGCCATCTTATCCTTTGGATTATGTTTGCCATATTTTTCCCTCTCTCTATTAATATCCTTTATTGTACCCATACCGAATCTCTTTAGTACTGAACCTTTCTCCAAGTCTCTCTGTCCTGTCTTTGTTTCTCTGTCTGTGGGGCTCCCTTTAGTATCTCCAGTAGGGCAGGTCTCTTGTTAGCAAATTCTCTCAGCATTTCTTTGTCTGTGAAAAATTTAAGCTCTCCCTCAAATTTGAAGGAGAGCTTTGCTGGATAAAGTATTCTTGGCTGGAAATTCCTCTCACTCAGAATTTTAAATATATCGTGCCACTGCCTTCTTGCCTCCATGGTGGCTGCTGAGTAGTCACTACTTAGTCTTATGCTGTTTCCTTTGTATGTGGTGAATTGCTTTTCTCTTGCTGCTTTCAGAACTTGCTCCTTCTCTTCTATGTTTGACAGTGTGATCAGTATATGTCTCGGAGTGGGTTTTTTTGGATTTATTCTATTTGGAGTTCGCTGAGCATTTATGATTTGTGTATTTATGTTGTTTAGAAGATTTGGGAAGTTTTCCCCAACAATTTCTTTGAATACTCTTCCTAGACCTTTACCCTTTTCTTCCCCTTCTGGGACACCAATGAGTCTTATATTCGGACGTTTCATATTATCTATCATATACCTGAGGTCCATTTCGAGTTTTTCAATTTTTTTCCCCATTCTTTCTTTTATGCTTTCATTTTCCATTCTGTCATCTTCCAGGTCACTGATTCGTTGTTCAACTTCCTCTAGTCTTGTACTATGAGTGTCCAGAATCTTTTTAATTTGGTCAACAGTTTCTTTAATTTCCATAAGATCATCCATTTTTTTATTTAGTCTTGCAATGTCTTCTTTATGCTCTTCTAGGGTCTTCTTGATTTCCTTCATATCCCGTACTATGGTCTCATTGTTCATCTTTAGTTCTTTGAGTAGCTGCTCTAGGTGCTGTGTCTCTTCTGGTCTTTTGATTTGGGTGCTTGGGCTTGGGTTATCCATATCGTCTGGTTTTTTCATATGCTTTATAATTTTCTGTTGTTTTTGGCCTCGTGGCATTTGCTGAACTTGATAGGGTTCTTTTAGGGTTTGTAGACCAGTTGAAGTCCTTATCTCTAATTTATCAGATCTACAGCTTCATGGAGTACACTTTCTCTAACTAACCAGCAGGTGGCGTCCACGAGCCACCTGTTCTCCACAAGCCAGTTCTCCCCTGCTTAGCCTTTTTGGTGAGTGGGGGAGTGAGTCTTGTGGGGCCCAATTGGTGTACCAAGCTTGCGTGTGTAGTTGGTGTTGCCTGCCCTGTATGTGGGGCGTGTTTCTGGGCAGTCGGGGAGGGGTGGTGGCCCTAACAATCAAATCTCCCTGATGATCCTAGAGTTTTAAAGCTGCTGCAATAGTCTAATCCTTCAGTTCAGTCCTGCCACAGTTTGTCTCTGCCACTGACCCACAAGTCTTTGGTATTGGCGTATGGCTCCTGAGACTTGCAAGTGGGCCCCTCTTCCAGGCTGTGCACCCCGGGTCCTCTGTTGAGGGATGACTGTGCTATGTCACAGGTGAGTGCCGTCCCCTCAGGGTAGTTCTGGGCTGCTGGGCTGTGTTGGGAGGCTCCCAGTCTGCTCAAATGATGGCTGAATGGGGCTCTGTTAATTCACACTGCTCCCCCTTCCCAGCTCTGGGACATTCAGCTGAGGTTGCAGGGAAGGCTAATGTCCACGCCCAGTTTTGTGGTGTGTGCCTGTTATTTGAAGCACTTCCGTCACACTGGGTTGTCTGGAGCAGCTCTGGGCTATGGGGCTGGCGATGGGCAGGAGTGTTTCCTGTCCACCAGGATGGTGGCTGTGAGCGGACACCCCCCTTTTCTTGGGAAGTTGTGTTGTTTAGTGAATTTTCTCAGCCACTGGATTATTGCCTTTTGTCTCAGAGCTCTCTTAGTTCTGCTCTTGACTTGACGTGCCCAAATTTCAATTCTTTGAAGCTTTCTGTATTGAGCTTCTTAGAGTAATTGTTTTAGAAAAAGCAAAAAGGATTTAAAAAAAAAAAAAAAAAACGGCCCTCCTCAGAGATCTAATGGGTTATTGAAATGCTAATAGACAAAGCAACCAGGGCCATTAAGGAAAGGTGCACAGGGCAGAGAGATCAGCTTTGCTTCGGGATTTGCATATGCGCCTCAAGGCCTGATCTCCGCCCTTCCCCTTTCTGTGTTCACCAGAACTCCAAAAATCCTCTGCTTTTATTTTGGAGTTTTTCGTGTTGTTTTTTTTCTATGCCTGTCTCCTCTCTGCTGGGCTGGCTGCTCTCAGAGTCTCTGGTGTCTGGTCTCAGTCTATCTATGGTTGGAGTTTGAATCAGTAGAATGTGTTTCCGATAAGAGCAGCCACTGCAATTCTCCCTTCTCCTTCCCGGAGCTGACAGTCCCTCCTCCCCCGGGACTGAGCCTGGCAGGGAGGGGCGCGGGTCCCCTGGCCGCAAAAACTTACAGATTTCGCTGATCTCAGCAGTTCCACGTTTTCATGAGTGTTGTATGAAGTATGCCCAAAGACAGATTGCTCTGTGGTGTCCAGTCCACGCAGTTCCTGGCTTTTTACCTACTTTCCTGGAGGAGTAACTAAAACATACAGCTCACCAGTCTGCCATCTTGCCCCGCCTCTCCATCATTTATTTTTATACACCAAAAATAAGTGAAATATACATAAAAATTCTTAATTCATATTTAAAACAAACCTAAGTGGCAAGAGTCTAAGAGTAGCAGTGACCAGACATACTATGTATGCTCAAATGAACTGAAGATGAATTTCCTACAAAATATATAGATTACATTTTATTCATATAGAGCATTTAATTCAATGGCTTCCCCCTATACAGTTACTAAAAGCCACATTCTTTCTGTAGGGTTACAGCAGTACTTCCCCAGGCAGTCATATAAAATAGAGACCAAATACACTCTTACATTTCCCAGTTCAGGACAGAGTTCACTGATTTCAAGAACTGTATTTATTAATCCCTAAGCACAGAAGTCAGCATATTATTATTTTTTGATTGAAAACATTGTATCATTGCATGCAGTTAATTTCTGTGGCTAAATATATCCAAGTCACACAATTGAAAGAAGGTCATGCCAGATTGTGAAGGGGAGAGATTCTCCACAAAAATTACAGTTCTGGGAAATAGTAGCTACATTCCTACTGTAGCCAGAAGTGAGACTCTATAAAGAGAATAAAATAACCATTTTATATAAAACTCTAACAGATTCTCTCTCTCTAAAAAAAACCTTTCAAAAGAATGCTTACTTTCTAAATGTTTTTTAAAATCTTGAGATCAGGTCAAATCTTAGAAAAGAATACTCACTCAATTTTGGATTTATCATATAATTTTAGTAAACTTTCAGATTGTGTAAGAAAAAAGTTTGTAACAAATCTAATTGCATTATACTTTCTGGCAACATCTTGAATGTCACTTTCATCTTCCAGAAATATCATAATGAGGTAGGCTAAAATCCAGAACCACACTTGATGGACCAATCAAGATAGTCCAGAATGCAAGCATCAATCAAAATGGCCTTCAATTGCACCAATTACAAGTCACTCTTAGCTGGTCCCCCACTTGACCACAATGCAGTCCTTTATTTGCATAAAAGTCAGCCAATCCTAAGACACCAAGTGTCTAAGCTCTTCCACTTTAACCAATAGAAGGCCAAGACTGAACTCACTGGGAGTGACTCTCTCTTAATTTCACCCATATTGGCATTCTTCAGTGTGTACCATCCTGAGCTATAATTCTGCCTGAACTGTAAATCACCAGGAGCTGCCTCTTTGGTCTGAGGTTCCAGACTGACAGGGTCCTCAATAACATCTCAAATAAAGCCTTGCTGTCACCTTGCCACTGGCCTGTCCCATCTGTGAATTGATTGGCAGGGCCCCAAACCTGGAGTGAGACTCCACTCTGGTAGAAGACTAGCCTCATCCAGTGAGTTGGTAATAATGAGTCCTAGACAAGTACAATTTCCTTTTTGGTGAAAATGGCAGTGAGAGCAGTAAGTATCTTTGCAGTTGGCATATTCTTGGGAAATCAGTTATTAAATAAATATTATTTGTAAAATGGGACAGAGGTATGATGTTCCAAATTTGCTACTGGGGGTTCTGGAAATCAAGAAAGTAAAACTGATATGAGTAACCTAAATTATCAGTCAAGAAAGAGAATACATTTTGATTAAGACAATATAAAATGCTTTTCTCTTCTGGAAACTGGCCTATAGTAAATCACATGAACTTTTGATATTCTACAGAATTTTCAAATAATAATCATAATTTTTCTCAAAATCTACCACAGAACAGAAAAAGCAGGATCACTTTCCAATTAAATCTGATATTCATGGTGACACTATTCATGATTTGCAACAGATGGATTTGGCCTAAGGATGCATCAGTGGATGAAGACAGCAGTGAACTATAGTGTGTACATAGAACAGAATATTAAGCAGCTGCAAGTAGGATTAAATTTGTGAGGCATGAAACCAGGTGAATGAATCTTGAGGACATTATGTTGAGTGAAATAAGCTGAAAATGAAGGGGTAAGTATTGTAAGGCCTCACTAATATAAACCAAGTACAATGAGCACATGCTGAAAACTGAATATACAACTGCATGGTGACATTGTGGGCTATTGATTGTACACTTTGGATGGATTATGTGGTTTGTGAATTATATCTCAATAAAATTCCATTAAAAAGTCTATGTGGCAAGAATAATTCTGATATGATAATGAGCCAAGTGGAAGAAATAATTACTGTCCCATTCATGAACAGAGATATAAAATTCCTAAAAATATCAAATTGCATCCAGCAATGTATAAAAATTGTGTTAGGCCAGAAAAACAAGTTTTCTTACTGTTAAAAAAATCAGTTAATTAATATGATTCTGCACAATAATAGATTGAGGGAGAAAAACCACAAGATCATCTATTGTGAGGCAGAAAAGCACTTGACAAAAGTTAACATTTATTAATTTCTTTGTAAAAGTTCAAGCATGATGAGGATGTGTTAAAAGGACATAGAATCCAGATTGAAGTAGCTTGCTAAATTCAGAACAACTCAAGCACCAAAATAAACAATGAGAAAAATATATTATACTGAAATAAAATTAAAGATGTGTCCATACAAATTAGATAGATGATTGATAGAATATTTGATGAGAATGGTGTCTTTACATAGTCTCATTGTGTCTCCCCATTAAATAATATTAATTACAAAAAGAGTAAGTTCACCATGGAGCACCCTAGCAGATACCACTTCAAATGAAGTGTCCAAAGTGATAATCAGTAAAGGAACAAACAGAAATCATATTCTACCTGACAGGAGGAAATGAAAAGATTCTGAATCACTTTCATGATATTTTTGTCAAAGATGTGTAACTTGAATTTGATCATGTGAAATTTTCACAAACACAAGCTGAAGGACATTCTACAAGATAAAAGGCCTGTGACCTTCAAAAATGTCAAGGTTCTGAAAGTCAAGAAAGACTGAATAAGTGCTTCCAGATTGAAGGAGAGAGAAGAATGATGAAAAGCAACAAAAACTGATTCTGAACTGGTTCCTTTTGCAATAAAGGGAATCTTTGAGTTAATAAGTAAAATTTAAATGTTTGAGGACTAGATGGTAGTATTCAGTCAAAGTTAATTTACTGAATTTTATGATTGTGTTACAGTTATTATAGGGGAATATCCTTGTTTTCAGGAAATATCAACTATTTAGGAGTCAGGAGAAAACAAGCGAGCAACTTATGCTAAAATGCTTCAGGGAAGAAAAGTTCTCTGTACTATTCTTGCAAATTTGCTATAAATGTAAGATACATTTTCAAAAAGAAAAAGAAACATTAAAAAGTCTTCACAAACTAGATATAAAAGGGAATCTTCTTTAATAAAGATGTGCAGAAGGTATCCATAGCAACATGCCCTTATGAAGCTTGTTACTGCAATGGAGGCTAAACTTGCATATATTGTGCCTAAGAGTCTCCCCCTAAGTACCTCTTTGTTGCTCAGATGTGGTCCTCTCTCTCTCTCTAACTGAGCCACCTTGGCAGGTGAACTCACTGCCCTCCCCCCTACATGGGACCCAACTCCAAGGGGTGTAAATCTCCCTGGCAATGCAGGATATGACTCCCAGGGATGAATCTGGACCTGGCATCATGAGATTGAGAATATCTTCTTGACCAAAAGGGAGATTGAAAAAGATGAAATAGTTTAGTGGCTGAGAGATTTCAAATGGAGTTGAGAGGTCACTCTGGTGGACATTCTTATGCACTATATACATAACACCTCTTAGGTTTTAATATATTAGAATAACTAGAAGTAAATACTTGAAACTACCAAACTCCAACCCAGTAGTCAGGACTCCTGAAGATGATTATATAATAATGTAGATTATAAGGGGTGACAGTGTGATTGTGAAAACCTTGTGGATCACACTCCCTTTATCTAGTGTATGGATGGATGAGTGGAAAAATGTGGACAAAAACTAAATGACAAATAGGGTTGGATGGGGGATGGTTTGGGTGTTTTTTTACTTTTATTTTTTATTCATATTCTGATTCTTTCTGATGTAAGGAAAATGTTCGGAAATATATTGTGGTGATGAATGCATAACTATATGATTGTACTGTGAACAGTTGATTGTATACCAGGGATGATTGTATGGTATGTGAATATATTCAATAAAACTGAATTTAAAAAAATAAAAAAGATATCTATAGAAACATTAGAGGGATTCTCTAGAACTGCAATGGTCATTATCACTATTTATACACAATCCTTTCTAAAGGTCCTAAAAAAGACATTAAGTTGACCAGAGTTTACCATTATGCAGATATTAAATTAATATCTAACAACCCTAGAGAACCTACAGATAAATTTTTAGAATGAGAGCTTTTTTAATTTAAACATGTATACAAACAAGTTTCATAAAGTTTAGAATATTAGTCTTAGTAACATTGTTTCATCAAAAGACACTGTAAAGAAAGTGAAAACCAAATAATAAACTGGGATAAGATATTTATGCTATTAACTGACAAAGATCAGTATCTAGAATATATGAAGAATTACACCTCATTTTAAAAAAGACAACTCAGGACAAAAATAGGAAAAAGACAAGAAAATGGATTACAAAAAAAAAAAGAAATGTGAAAGTCCAATGAACATTCCAAAATGTGCTCAGATTTACAGAGTACAAGAAAGATGTAAAATAAGGTCACCAGTTACCATTTTATACTTACCAGATTGATAAAATGCAAAAGGGATATGCAGTAGCATGTAGTATTATACATTGCTGTTTGAAATGGCTCTAATATTTTGTAAAAACAATTTGGTATTAAATTATGATGCTAAACAATGCAGAATTCATTACTCAGCAGGGAAATACCCAGAAAAACCCTTTATATATAAGCCCTGAAGAGATGTGTAAGAATTATCTCTGTTCCTTCCGAGTCCCTCTTCCTTTGTTACTTCCCCCCTCTGCTCTGGGGTCTCTGAACCCTGGGATTTACAGTGACATGACAAGAGAGATTCCCCTAGCACCTGGTGCTGCTGGCCTTTGAAACCAGGATTTGGCTGAGCCATTTTACTGAGGGACCACAAACTACCAATCTTTTTTTTGAACTGGGAGTTGCTGCAGAGAGGAGACCTCCTTTCCAAGGAGCCTTAGAACAGGGCTCTGCCCCTGGTCACTGGACTGCTGAGCTCTTCTCTCAGAGCTCATTTCCTAGTAACTGCTGGAGCATGAGGCCATGCCTTCCAGTGGCATGGGTAGGGAGAGAGGACTGCAGTCTCCTCCTTTTCCAGCTTCATTATCATGCACAATGCCTCAGGCACTGCTCTCTGTGCCCCTGTCTTCCAAGGCAGTGACCACTCTTCACCTAGTTCCAGCTCCACAAGATTCCCACCTTTGTGCCCTCATGGGTTTTTGCCTTTATAAAACCATTTCCTGTCATATTAGAGGTGTCTCAGGGGTAGAAAGTGGTAAATTTGCCATATTTAACAAGAGATTGTACTGAGTCTAAACTTTGCCAGGGTTGAAAAGAGATTTGCTACTTTGTTGAGGTTTACTAGGCTGACAACCTTGGGTGCCTGAACTTACAGAGTTGGTTTCTCCTGGGTCAAAAAACTGAACTCCATGCTTGGGACTGGGACACCTCATGGCAAACACCCAGAGCAGGTTTTCCAAAATCACATATGACCATGCTGAACCTTTTAGAAATGTAACCATCAGAAAACATGGTCCTAAATAGTTAGGCTGCCTGACCCCACATCAAACAGAGAAACAAATCTTTTCACTTTGGTGAGAAGGTGAGTTTATTGAAGATGCATCAACAAGGAACTGGAGGAAAAATAAAGTTTTCCAAGACCAGGTCAGAATGAGAAGAGTGGTTTGGGCTTTTATAACCTCAATCAGGAAAAGAAATGGCCAGAATCCAGAATAAAGCAGATGGGAAAAAATAAAAGAGAGAAAGCTGTTTGGTCATAATATCATGTTATCTGGAAGTCCTCTCATTCAGGCTTGTTTTTCAAGAAGGTACTGATTATCAAACCATATGGAGATAACCCCTGTATCCTCCTGCAGGAAATGCTGAAAAAGTTCCTGGGAATAGAGAATAAGTTTTGTTGTTGCTGAGATTAGAGCAACAGCAAGTTATTTTAAAAAGGGACTTTTTAGGCTTAGAATAATTCAAGGCTTCTTGCTTGTGTGAAGTGAGCATAGTAAACAATAATGATTATTATTATGATTATTTGGCTACTGAAGGCTATACTAAGCATTTTCCAGGTAAATAATTATATTGACTTTTTTTTTTTTTTTTTTTTTTTTTTTTAATCATCCAGCTCTCAGAAACAGTTCAGGGACTAAGGCCTGCATACCCTTCAAGATGGATTGGTTTCACATGTCCCATCAATTCAGTTTAAGTTCTACCTACTGTGTTTCATCAAATTTATGATGCCATCAGTTTTATGATACACTATTTTTCCCTTTCCTGAGTCACCAGGAAAGAGAAAATGCTGCCAAGCCAACTAGGACACACAATTCATTGTGAGACACATCCTTATTTATTAGAGATGTTAAAATACAAAGAACATGTATTTTAAAATTGATGAAAATATGGCAGTTCTTTTGTCACTTTTCTATCCTTGATAGTTCAGGGAGATGAGCTTCTGCAGCTAAATAGGCTTTCAGCCCTCGAATAGGTTGGCTGTTTTCTCCAGTTCTTCTCTACGGTGGAGTGCACCAGAAGCAGGTTCCTTCCTCCTCTCATGTCGCAGGAAGAAAGGCTTATTATCGCCAGAGTTCCATACTCTTGCGCGCTTTTGCCACCGTCCAAGTTGCATTGAAACTCAGAGGGAGTACCAGCCTGGGGTTCACGGTGGAGGTGAGACGGCCTCGGCGACTATAGCACTCAAACATGAGTCCACCATTCCCACGGGTCTCCCTCAGCTGGCGGAAGCGGGTCACTGGCTCGAGGAGCGGCACCCATGGTCCCCCAGAGGCACGGGGACCATTATGCGGAACCGGCGTGGGCCCCCGAGGCCCTTCGTCGAGGTTGGGGGGGGGCGGTGCGGTGGGTGGGAGCGTTTTTGCAGCAGCCGCATGTGGATCCCAGGTAAAGTTTTTAATTACATTACTTTATTTTCTATCGATGAAAGCCAACTGGTAGAGATGTTGCTGTTCTAATAAATAATATACTAAGATTTAAAAGAGATGGTATGTATTAAGAAAATTGTGAGCAATCTCTCATATTCTAAGTGATTGAAGGTACTTGTATTGGTCTGTTGGATTGCTAGTTCAGTTCTTCTTTATCGTTCTTACTGATTTACATACATTTTTCTAATTTGGTAAAAATTTCCCAAAGAGGAGTTACCTTTATTTTGAAAGCATGGGAGGGTTATCAGGTCATAAAAAATCTTACTTGAGACCTTAATGTACATCAAACAAAATTCTATTTACTTTGAAAGTCCTAGCTCATTATTTGTCACAAAATATTACATAGGAGATACTCATAATTATTGTTAATGATATAGATGAGAAATCTTAGGCAAAGAGAGGATAAATATAAATTCTGACAGTAAAAGTTACCACTCAGAGTCATCCTCATGGAGTCTCAGAGGATCAGTGGTTATAAGCTTAAGGAATAGGTAAGTCCCCTGTTTCCACATCACAGAGTGGAAAATGATAGCGTAGAAAGGCTAAGCCACCCCCAAACTCAAACCTGTGCATTAATCCCAGAACTTTCCAGTGGATTACCCTGCTTCAACTTTTGCAGTGAAAAGATTTTGAAAGAGTTAGTACACAAACACTTGTTCTCTTTTAACATTTGGGACTTGCATTTCATTTACCTCAGCTAATTACCATTTTGAAAGGTACTAACATCCTGGTTCTATGCAGCATGGTCCTCATTTATTTGTTTTAGATCAGGTATGATGTTGATAGGGAATGAGACCATCCAGAGCAGCTGCACCATTCTGTTTCTAACAACAGTGAATAAGTGTACCTATTTGTCCACATCCTTTCCAGCACTTGTAATTTTCTGTTTTTTTAATAAAGTCCATTGTAGTAGGTGTGAAAAATTATTTAATTGTGGTTTTGATTTGCATTTCCCTGACAGCTAGTGAAGTTCAGCATCTTTTCCTATGCTTTTTAGCCATTTGCATTTCCTCCTTGGAAAAGTGTTTATTCATGTCCTTTGCACATTTTTAAATTGTTTGTCCTTTTGTTGGTGAGTTATAGGTTTTCTATATATATTCTAGCTTTAAACTTTTATCAGATATGTGGTTTCTGTACATTTTCTCCCTTGAGTATACTGCCTTTTTACTTTTTTAAAATAAATTTTTCTTTGTTTTTTTAATAATGCAATTTTGACACATTTCTATTTTATTAGGGTTATTTTAAGTCATAATTGGATATTTAATATTGTCAAATGCCTTTTATTTTTCTATGGAGAGTATAATTTTCCTCCTTTGAAGTATTAAAATGGTTAAATTTATTAAAATAGTTCCCATATGAATCACCCTAATGTTGCTGGGATGAGTTCCAATTGGTCATGTTATATTATTATTTTAATGTATTTACAAATTTTATCTTCTAATATTTAAGAATTTTTGTGTCAATATTTATAAACAAAATTGGAATATATTTTGTTTTCAATGTGTGTTATTTTGGTCAGGCTTTAATATTAATATTATACTGGTGTCTGGAAAATTTTGCATACAATTGGAATTATGTCTTCCTTGAAGCTTTGGAACATTCACCTGTTAAACCATCTGGATTTGGCCATAATTTGGGGGTAAGTATAGAGAACCAGAGGGATTGTTCCTTGGGTAACATTCTCAAATTCTTCCATGGTTACTGTTTAAAGATTTTTATTTCTTACACCATTGAGTATGATGATATCTATTGTTTTTTCAGAACTGCCCTTAAGCATGTTGAGCAAGTTCCCTTCTAAGCCTATCTTTGGTGCATTTTTATCATGAGAAATTCTTAGATTTTTTTCCCCAAACACATTTCTGTGTCAGGTGCACTCATCTTGTTTTTCTTCTCCATCACTCCATTATTGTAGCATATTACATTGATTGATTTTCTTATGTTGTGCCACCAGTGCATTCCTGGGGTAAGCCCTCTTTTGTCATGGTAGATAATGCTTTCAATATGCTGCTGAATTTGGATCTCCAGTATTTTTGTTGAAGTTTTTGCCCTTGTATTCATAAGCAAAATTGGTCTCAAACCTACTTTTCTTATGTTGTGTTTATCTGACTTGGTATCAGAGTAAAACTAAACCTCATGGAATAAATTAGGGAATAGTCTCTCCTCCAAATTTTTAGAAGAATTTGAGAAAGGTATTTGTAATTCTTCTTTGAATTGAAGCCATATGGTCTTGGACATTTGTTTTTTGTTTTTTTGTTTTTTTTTTGTTTTTTTTTGACTGAAATGAACTTTTATTATATGTATGTAATTATAACTCCCAACAATCCCCAAAAAACACCTGTAAAGTTTGTTAAAACTTTGAGCAAAATAGAATACATCACAGAATAGTCTTTCATTCAAGTCAATCTCTGTGGTGCTCAAATGAAGTCACTGGGGAAACAGATCAAAGAGTTTGGGTTAAATATCAGTTCAAGCAAATAATATCTCTTTCTTACTCTTGCCTGAGTGAAATACGGGCCAAAATAATAAGTGATATGTACTTTCTAAGGAAAGAAGCAGGAAGCTACCTTGGATCAAAAGAGTCATTAATGATAAGGATGCATATTGGAATCAAATCCGGGAAAGCACAAAGCACCCTGCTTTTTAATGTATTATTTACAGTGAGATTTTCATCTTAGCAATAGCATCTTGAACCTCTTTCTCATTATCACCAGTTTCTTCTCTCTTGTTTCTCTGTCTTTTCTAGTGATGCTAATTAACATCTTAAAAATCTCCTTTCCTTTAAAGTTTAAACAGCATTTATTCAAATAACATCTCTAGTATTGAATACATATGGTGGAAAATCTTTTATGCCCTTTAAGTATTTTTTTCCCATTTTTATTGAGATTGTTCAGATACCATACAATTATCCAAAGATCCAAAGTGTACAATCACTTGCCCCTGGGTACCCTCATACAGCTGTGCATCCATCACACTTAATTTTTGTTCAATTTTTAGAAACTTTTCATTACTCCAGACAAGAAATAAAGTGAAAGATGAAAAAAGAAAAAAAGAAAAGGAAATTCGAATCCTCCCCATCCCTAACCAACCCCCCTCAATTGTTGACTCATAGTATTGACATAGTACATTTGTTACTGTTTATGAAAAAATGTTGAAATACTACTAACTGTAGTATATAGTTTGTAATAGGTATATAGTTCTTCCCTATATGCTGCTCTATTACTAACTTCTAATTGTATTGACATACATTTGTTCTGGTTCATGGAAGCAATTTCTAGTATTTGTACAGTTGATCATGGACATTGCCCACCATAGGATTCAGTTTTATACATTCCTATCTTTTGACCTCCAACTTTCCTTCTGGTGACATATATGACTCTGAGCTTCCCCTTTCCACCTCATTCACACACCATTCGGCACTGTTAGTTATTCTCACATCTTGCTACCAACACCCCTGTTCATTTCCAAACATTTAAGTTCATCCTAATTGAACATTCTGCTCATACTAAGCAACCACTCCCCATTCTTAAGCCTCATCCTATATCTTGGTACCTTATATTTCATGTCTATGAGTTTACATATTATAATTAGTTCCTATCAGTGAGACCCTGCAATAATTGTCCTAATGTGTCTGGCTTATTTCACTCAGTATATTGCCCTCAAGGTTTTGTCATCAACCCATTTTTTTTTAATATGGTTTCATTCACTCACCATAAATTCCATCCCAAGTAAATAATTGATGGTTCTCTGCATGGTCATACATTTATGTGTTCACCACCTTCACCACTATCTATATAAGGGCATCTACATTTCTTCCACAAGGCAGGAGGGAGAGTCAAAGAAGGTAGAGAGGCAAAAGAAAGAAGAAAAAAAATGACAGCTAGGAAGCAGCAAAAGGAAAAATAACCTTAAATCAAAGTAGAATAAAGAATCAGACTATACCACCAATGTCAAGTGTCTAATATGTCTCCCCTATCCCCCCCCCCTTATCTGCATTTACCTTGGTATATCACCTTTGTTACATTAAAGGAAGCATAATGCAATGATTCTATTAGTTACAGTCTCTAGTTTATGCTGATTGCATCCCTTCCCCAATGCCTCCCCATTTTTAACACCTTGCAAGGTTGACATTTGCTTGTTCTCCCTCATAAAGGAACATATTTGTACATTTTATCACAATTGTTGAATACTCTAGATTTCACCAAGTTACACAGTCCCAGTCTTTATCTTTCCTCCTTTCTTGTGGTGTCTCACATGCTCCCCACCTTCCTCTCTCAACCATATTCATAGTTACTTTTTTTCAGTGTACTTACCTTGTTGTGCTACCATCTCCCAAAATTGTGTTCCAAACCACGCACTCCTGTCACTCTGAAGTGCTCCCTTTAGTATTTCCTGTAGGGCAGGTGTCTTGTTCACAAAGTCTCTCATTGTCTGTTTGTCAGAAAATATTTTGAGCTCTCCCTCATATTTGAAGGACAGCTTTGCTGGATACAGGATTCTTGGTTGGTGGTTTTTCTCTTTCAGTATCTTAAATATATCACACCACTTACTTCTTGCCTCCATGGTTTCTGCTGAGATATCCCCACATAGTCTTATTAAGCTTCCTTTGTATGTAACGGATCACTTTTCTCTTGCTGCTTTCAGGATTCTCTCTTTGCCTTTGACATTTGATAATCTGATTATTAAGCGTATTGGCATAGGCCTATTCATATCTCTTCTGTTTGGAGTACGCTGTGCTTCTTGGATCTGTAATTTTATGTCTTTCATAAGAGATCTGAAATTTTCATTAATTATTTCCTGTATTATTGCTTCTGCCCCCTTTCCCTTCTCTTCTCCTTCTGGGACACCAATGATACGTACATTATTGTACTTTGTTTCATCCTTGAGTTCCCAGAGATGTTGCTCATATTTTTTCATTCTTTTCTCCATCTGCTCCTTTGCATGTAGGCTTTCAGGTGTTTTGTTCTCCAGTTCTTGAGTGTTTTCTTCTGCCTCTTGAGATCTGCTGTTGTATGTTTCCATTGTGTCTTTCATCTCCTGTGTTGTGCCCTTCATTTCCATAGATTCTACTAGTTGTTTTTTTGAACTTTTGATTTCTGCCGTATATATGCCAAGTGTTTCCTTTACAGCCTCTATCTCTTTCACAATTTCATCTCTAAACTTTTTGATTCAATTTAGCATTAGTTGTTTAAATTCCTGTATCTCAGTTGAAGTGTACGTTTGTTCCTTTGACTGGGCCATAACTTTGTTTTTCTTAGTGTAGGTTGTAATCCCCTGTTGTCTAGGCATGGTTTCCTTGGTTATCCAAATCAGGTTTTCCCAGAACAGAACAGGCTCAGGTCCCAGAGGGAAGAAATATTCAGTATCTGGTTTCCCTGTGGGTGTGTCTTAGAAAATTGCTCCACCCTTTGATGCCTCAGGTCACTGTGCTTTTCTGCCCAGCAGGTGATGCCTGTTAGCCTATAATTCTTGACTGGTGTGAGGAGGTATGGCTGTGTTCCCCCAGGCTCTGGGGTCTGGTTCTGAATGGAAAGGGCCCCATCCCTTTCCTCCTAGAGAAGACAGACCCCCCAGGTGGAGGTCATTAGCATTTCAATGGTTTCGCTCTATGCTTGTGCTGTCTCCACCCTTCCCAGAGTCACAGCCCTGGAAACTGAAAATGAATGGGGCTTTCTCCACTGAGCCAAAAAAGAAACAGATAGTCCCCTTCAGACCCAGTCCAAGGTGACCCTCTGGCTCTCCAAGGTCAGTCATCACCCAAAGCCTCTGTTTTTTGGGGATGCATACCTGTAGTGAGCAGTTCACACTTGCTACTTGAAACCCCAGTTGGAGCTCAGCTGAGCTATATTCACTTGCTGGGAGAGAGCTTCTCTCTGACACCACAAGGCTTTGCAGCTCAGACTATGGGGGAGGGGGTCTCATGACTTGGATCCACAGGTTTTACAGATTTTATGCTGTGTTCTTGGGCATTCCTCCTAATTCAGGTTGGTGTATGATGAGTGAATGGTCTCATTTGTCCCCCCACAGTTATTCTGGATTATTTACTAGTAGTTTCTGGTTTTTTGTAGTTGTTCCAGGGGGACTACTTAGCTTCCACTCCTCTCTATGCCACCATCTTGCCCCAACCCCCTGGACATTTGTTTTGGTTTGCTAATTTGATCTCTTTACTTCATATAGGTCTGAAGATTTTCTGTTTCTCTTGAGACACTTTGGGGGGGGGTATTTGTGTGTTTCTATAAATTTGTATGTTTAGTTTAGATTAATTTAGTTTACAATTCTTCATAGTTTTATTTTATAGTTCTCTATATTTCTGTAGTATCAGTAATGTTAACAATTTGACTTCTGATTTTAGTTATATATTTCAGAGAGTAAAAAGGCTGAGCTTATTTCCCAGAGATCCATGACTGTTTAAGTGTGCTAAAGCTGCCAGAAATGTAATAACCAGAAATGAATTGACCTTTATAAAGGTAATTTGTTAAGTATAAAGTTTACAATTCTGAGACCATAAAAGGGTCCAAACTAAGGTATCAAGAAGAAGATAACTTCACTGAAGAAATGCTAATGGCATCTGGAACACTTCTGTCAGCTGGGAAGTCATGTGCCTGGTGTCTGCTGATCCTTTGCTCCTGGGTTGCATTGCTTTCAGCTTCTGATTTCAGTGGCTTTCTCCAAAATCTCTCTGGGATTCTGTCTTAGCACATCTGTCACAGCTTCTATTAGCCCTTGCTTTTTTCTCCCAGGGCTTCTCCTTTATGCATCTGGAGTTTCTGTCTTAGCTTATCTGGGGCAAACTCTGGGCTTCATCTCTTAGTTTAGCATCTTCAAATATCTTTCTTTTTCTCTTTTTTGGCAGTGGTTTCTTTTTTATTTTTGTTAAATTCAGTTTTATTGAAATATATTCACATACCATACAGTCATCCATGGTATACAATCAACTGTTCACAGTATAATCATATAGTTATGCATTCATCACCACAATGTATTTCTGAACATTTTCCTTACATCAGAAAGAATAAGAATAAAAAATAACAGTAAAAAAAACACCCAAACCATCCCCCATCCAACCCTATTTGTCATTTAGTTTTTGTCCCCATTTTTCTACTCATCCATCCATATGCTAAAGGAAGTGTGATCCACAAGGTTTTCACAATCACACTGTCACCCCTTGTAATCTATATTATTATATAATCATCTTCAGGAGTCCAGACTACTGGGTTGGAGTTTGATAGTTTCAGGTATTTACTTCTAGTTATTCCAATACATTAAAACCTAAGAGGTGTTATCTATATAGTGCGTAAGTATGGCCACCAGAGTGACCTCTCAACTCCATTTGAAATCTCTCAGCCACTGAAACTATTTTGTCTCATTTTGCATTCCCCTTTTGGTCAAGAAGATATTCTCAATCCCAGAATTGTGGATCTTGATTCATCCCCAGGTGTCATATCCTGTGTTGCCAGGGAGATTTACAACCCTTGGAGTCAGGTCCCATGTAGGGGGGAAAGCAGTCAGTTCACCTGCTGAGGTGGCTCAGTTAGAGAGAGGGCCACATCTGAGCAACAAAGAGGTACTCAGGGGGAGACTCTTAGGCACAATTTTATGCAAGTTTAGCCTCTCCTTTGCAATAATGAGCTGCATATGGGCAAGTCCCATGATTGAGGGCTTGTCACATCAAACTGCCAGTCCCAATGTTTGTGACAACATCAACACCAGTACAGATGAGGAAGTCCAACACTTCTTCACCTTCCCCCAGCTTCTTGGGGCAGGAGGGGAGGCTGTAAATATATTTTTTATTCTCTGCCCAAATTACTTTGGGATATGTCACTATTTCACTCTAACCTATACTAACCGACCATATCTCACTTCCTATTCAGGTTTCATGTAATTGTGGAAACATCCTTCTTTTTGCATCTCCAAGCATCCAGGTCTGTGTCCACTCTGAGCTCTCTTGAGGACTCCAGTAAACTAATCAAGATGCAACCTGAATCGTTGGGGCAACATCTCCATGGAAAAAAACTAATGAAAAAATCCCACCCACAATAAGTCTGCCCCCAAAAAGTGTTTTAAAAGAACATAGTATTTTATGGGAGTATATAACAGATTCAAACCAGAACCATTACCATGTTCACAATTGTTTCTAGTAACTCATCTCCTTATTTCTTCTCAATGTATTTTCAAAGCATTCCCATTATATACACAATTATGTTTTCCCAATGAGTTCTGTAATCTATAATATTCATTCATTTATCCATTCATTCAGCACAAATTATTGAGTATCTGCCACAGTGTAGGCATTATGCTTGACATTGATGATATATTGTTTAGCAACACAGTATTGATTCTGACAAAGACTTTCTTTCTCTTGACTAAGCTGTCAGCCTTACTTTTTTACTGACACATACCTGCTCTCTCCCCATTCCTGACTACCTGGAAACCAGTCAGCCTTGCATATGTGAGACTGTAGCAAAAAGCAACCCAGACAGCTAAGAAATAAAAATAGGAAAAAAAACTACAGATACTAAATTTTCTAAATATTAAACTCTTCCCCGCACTCCCCCTTCTTTCTCCTTCTCACTTTAGCTACCCAGGCACATGACAGTCTCCTTAATGAGTAACTCCTTATCAACCTCCTCTTTGCTTGCCCTTATGTTGTAGGACTCTTTTGTTTTCTTCCAAAAAAATGTAGTTTGAATATATTGAAAAATGATCTTTAATATATTCTATGATATCTGAACCTTGTCCCTGGTTTATGATGACTGTATTTTTAGATAGTCACCACAGGATCCTGCTAAACCTGAACATTGACAAGCCCCAATCATAGTGTAATATAAAATAAGTATATGCATATCCATTTGTTCTAAAATATAAAATTTATAGTACAGATTTTATTTGATATTTTATATTAACAGATTATTTTCTGTCATAAATACTATTAAAAACCATTGGACTAGTTAGCAGAAAGAATTAATAGTATTTTTTTTAATCTCCATTTTATTGAGATATATTCACATAACACGCAGTCATACAAAACAAATCGTACTTTCAATTGTTCACAGTACCATTACATAGTTGTACATTCATCACCTAAATCAATCCCTGACACCTTCATTAGCACACACACAAAAATAACAAGAATAATAATTAGAGTGAAAAAGAGCAATTGAAGTAAAAAAGGACACTGGGTACCTTTGTCTGTTTGTTTCCTTCCCCTATTTTTCTACTCATCCATCCATAAACTAGACAAAGTGGAGTGTGGTCCTTATGGCTTTCCCAATCCCATTGTCACCCCTCATAAGCTACATTTTTATACAACTGTCTTCGAGATTCATGGGTTCTGGGTTGTAGTTTGATAGTTTCAGGAATCCACCACCAGCTACCCCAATTCTTTAGAACCCAAAAAGGGTTGTCTAAAGTGTGCATAAGAGTGCCCACCAGAGTGATCTCTCGGCTCCTTTTGGAATCTCTCTGCTACTGAAGCTTATTTCATTTCCTTTCACATCCCCCTTTTGGTCAAGAAGATGTTCTCCGTCCCACGATGCCAGGTCTACATTCCTCCCTGGGAGTCATATTCCACGTTGCCAGGGAGATTCACTCCCCTGGGTGTCTGATCCCACGTAGGGGGGAGGGCAGTGAGTTCACCTTTCAAGTTGGCTTAGCCAAAGAGAGAGGGCCACATCTGAGCAACAAAGAGGCATTCTGGAGGAGGCTCTTAGGCACAACCATAGGGAGGCCTAGCCTCTCCTTTGCAGCAACCATCTTCCCAAGGGTAAAACCTATGGTAAAGGGCTCAACCCATCAAACCACCAGTCCCCTATGTCTGTGGTCATGTTAGCAACCATCAATGTGGGGTAGGCGAATACCCCTGCATTCTCCACAGGCTCCTCAAGGGGGCACTACATCTTTTTTTCCTTGTTTTTCTTTTTTTTTTTTTTTAACTTTCCCTTCTTTTTTAAATCAACTGTATGAAAAAAAGTTAAAAAGAAAAGAAACATACAATAAAAGAACATTTCAAAGAGAACATAACAAGGGAGTAAGAAAAAGACAACTAACCTAAGATAACTGCTTAACTTCCAACATGTTCCTACTTTACCCCAAGAAAGTTACCTAATAAAGCAACATTTCTGTGAACTTGTTCCTACTATATCCATCAGAAATTAACAGACCATAGTCATTCCTGGGCATCCCCAGAACATTAAATAGCTTATCTGTTCTTCCTGGATTATTGTTCCCCCTTCCTTAATTGCTCTCTATTGCTAGCTCCCCTATATTCTACATTATAAACCATTTGTTTTACATTTTTCAAAGTACACATTAGTGGTAGCATATAATATTTCTCTTTCTGTGCCTGGCTTATTTCACTCAGCATTATGTCTTCAAGGTTCATCCATGTTGTCATATGTTTCACGAGATCGTTCCTTCTTACTGCCGCGTAGTATTCCATCGTGTGTATATACCACATTTTATTTATCCACTCATCTGTTGAAGGACATTTGGGTTGTTTCCATCTCTTGGCAATTGTGAATAATGCTGCTATGAACATTGGCAAGCAGATATCTGTTCGTGTCACTGCTTTCTGATCTTCTGGGTGTATACCGAGAAGTGCAATCACTGGATCGAATGGTAACTCTATGTATAGTTTTCTAAGGAACTGCCAGACTGACTTCCAGAGTGACTGAACCATTATACAGTCCCACCAACAATGAATAAGACTTCCAATTTCTCCACATCCCCTCCAGCATTTGTAGTTTCCTGTTTGTTTAATGGCAGCCATTCTAATCGGTGTGAGATGGTATCTCATTGTGGTCTTAATTTGCATCTCCCTAATAGCTAGTGAAGCTGAACATTTTTTCATGTGTTTCTTGGCCATTTGTGTTTCCTCTTCAGAGAACTGTCTTTTCATATCTTTTGCCCAATTATAAGTGGGCTGTCTGTACTATTGTCATTGAGTTGTAGGATTTCTTTTATATGCCAATATCAGTCTTTGTCAGATACATGGTTTCCAAAAATTTTTTCCCATTGAGTTGGCTGCCTCTTTACCTTTTTGAGAAATTCCTTTGAGGTACAGAAACTTCTAAGCTTGAGGAGTTCCCATTTATCTATTTTTTCTTTTGTTGCTTGTGTTTGGGTGTAAAGTCTAGGAAGTGGCCGCCTAATACAAGGTCTTGAAGATGTTTTCCTACATTATCTTCTAGGAGTTTTATGGTACTTTCTTTTATACTGAGATCTTTCATCCATTTTGAGTTAATTATTATGTAGGGGGTGAGGTAGGGGTCCTCTTTCATTCTTTTGGATATGGATATCCAACTCTCCCAGCCCCATTTGTTGAAAAGACCATTATGACTCAGTTCAGTGACTTTGGGGGCCTTATCAAAGATCAGTCGGCCATAGATCTGAGGGTCTATCTCCGAATTCTCAATTCGATTCCATTGATCTATATGTCTATCTTTGTGCCAGTACCATGCTGTTTTGGCAACCGTGGCTTTATAATAAGCTTCAAAGTCAGGGAGTGTAAGTCCTCCCCTTCATTTTTCTTTTTTAGAGTGTCTTTAGCAATTTGAGGCATCTTCCCTTTCCAAATAAATTTGATAACTAGCTTTTCCAAGTCTGCAAAGTAGGTTGTTGGAATTTTGATTGGGATTGCATTGAATCTGTAGATGAGTTTGGGTAGAATTGACATCTTAATGACATTTAGTCTTCCTATCCATGAACATGGAATATTTTTCCCTCTTTTAAGGTCCCCTTCTATTTCTTTTAGTAGAGTTATGTAGTTTTCTTTGTATAGGTCTTTTACATCTTTGATTAAGTTGATTCCTAGGTACTTGATTTTTTTAGTTGCTATTGAAAATGGTATCTTTTCCTTGAGTGTCTCTTCAGTTTGTTCATTTCTAGCATATAGAAACATTACTGACTTACGTGCATTAATCTTGTATCCCGCTACTTTGCTAAATTTGTTTATTAGCTCTAGTAGCTGTATCGTCGATTTCTCAGGGTTTTCTAGATATAAGATCATATCATCTGCAAACACTGACAGTTTTACTTCTTCTTTTCCAATTTGGATGCCTTTTATTTCTTTGTCTTGCCGGATTGCCCTGGCTAGCACTTCCAGCACAATGTTGAATAACAGTGGTGACAGCAGGCATCCTTGTCTTGTTCCTGATCTTAGAGGGAAGGCTTTTAGTCTCTCACCATTGAGTACCATGCTGGCTGTGGGTTTTTTATATATGCTCTTTATCATGTTGAGGAAGTTTCCTTCAAATCCTACCTTTTGAAGTGTTTTTTATCAAAAATGGACGTTGGATTTTATCAAATGCTTTTTCAGCATCTATTGAGATGATCAATTGATTTTTCCCTTTTGACTTGTTAATGTGTTGTAATACATTGATTGATTTTCTTATGTTGAACCATCCTTGCATGCCTGGAATGAACCCCACTTGGTCATGGTGTATGATTTTTTTAATGTGTCTTTGGATTCGATTTGCAAGTATTTTGTTAAGGATTTTTGCATCTATATTCATTAGGGAGATTGGCCGGTAGTTTTCCTTTTTTGTAGCATCTTTGCCTGGTTTTGGTATTAGATTGATGTTAGCTTCATAAAATGAGTTAGGTAGTGTTCCATTTTCTTCAATGTTTTGAAAGAGTTTGAGTAAGATTGTGTCAGTTCTTTCTGGAAAGTTTGGTAGAATTCCCCTGTGAAGCCATCTGGCCCTGGGCATTTATTTGTGGGAAGATTTTTGATGACTGATTGTATCTCTTTGCGTGTGATGGGTTGTTTGAGGTCTTCTATTTCTTCTCTGGTCAGTCTAGGTTGTTCATATGTTTCCAGGAAATTGTCTGTTTCTTCTACATTATCCAGTTTGTTGCCATACAGTTGTTCATAATATCCTCTTATAATTTTTTTAATTTCTTCAGGATCTGCAGTTATGTCACCTTTTTCATTCATTATTTTGTTTATATGGGTCTTCTCTCTTTTTGATTTTGTCAGTCTAGCTAGGGGCTTGTCAATCCTGTTGATCTTCTCAAAGAACCAACTGTTGGTGATATTTATCCTCTCTATTGTTTTTTTTTTGTTCTCTATGTCATTTATTTCTGCTTTAATCCTTGTTATTTCTTTTCTTCTACTTGGTTTAGGATTGGTTTGCTGTTCATTTTCTAGCTTCTTCAGTTGATCCATTAGTTCTTTGATTTTGGCTCTTTCTTCCTTTTTAATATATGTGTTTAGTGCTATAAATTTCCCCCTTAGCACTGCTTTTGCTGCATCCCATAGGTTTTTGGTATGTTTGTGTTCTCATTTTCATTCGGTCTTTATATATTTAGCAATTTCTCTTGCTATTTCTTCATTAACCCACTGATTGTTTAGGAGTGTGTTGTTTAACCTCCAGGTATTTGTGAATTTCTCAAGTCTCTGATGGTTATTGACTTCTAATTGTATTCCATTTTGGTCAGAGAATGTGCTTTGCATAATTTCAATCTTTTTAAATTTATTGAGGCTTGTTTTATGTCCCAGCATATGATCTATCTGGAGAAAGTTCCGTTGAGCACTAGAAAAGTATGTGTATCCTGGTGATTTGGGATTGTAATGTCCTGTATATGTCTGTTAAATCTAATTCATTTATCAGATTGTTTAGGTTTCAATTTCCTTATTGGTCTTCTGTCTGGTTGATCTATCTATAGGAGACAGTGATGTGTTGAAGTCTCCCACAATTATTGTGGAAACATCAATTGCTTCCTTAGTTTTGCCAGTGTTTCTCTCATGTATTTTGTGGCACCTTGATTGGGTGCATAGACATTTACGATTGTTATTTCTTCTTGTTGAATTGCCCCTTTTATTAGTATGTAGTGGCCTTCTTTGTCTCTCAAAACCTCCCTGCATTTCAAGTCTATTTTATCTGAGATTAATATTGCTACACCTGCTTTCTTTTGGCTGTAGCTTGCATGAAATATTTTTTTCCATCCTTTCACTTTCAGTTTCTTTGTGTCCCTGTGTCTAAGATGAGTCTCTTGTATGCAACATATTGTTGGTTCATTTTTTTTTGATCCATTCTGTGAATCTATATCTTTTAATTAGGGAGTTTAATCCATTTACATTCAATGTTATAACCGTGAAGGCATTTCTTGAATCAGCCATCTTATCCTTCGGTTTATGTTTGTCATATCTTTCCCCTTTCTCTATTAATATCCTTCATTGTACCCATACCGAATCTCTTTAGTACTGAACCTTTCTCCAAGTCTCTCTGTCCTTTCTTTGTTTCTCTGTCTGTAGGGCTTCTTTAGTATCTGCAGTAGGGCAGGTCTCTTGTTAGCAAATTCTCTCAGCATTTGTTTGTGAGAAATTTAAGCTCTCCCTCAAATTTAAAGGAGAGCTTTGCTGGATAAAGTATTCTTGGCTGGAAATTTTTCTCACTCAGAATTTTAAATCTATCGTGCCACTGCCTTCTCACCTCCATGGTGGCTGCTGAGTAGTCACTACTTAGTGTTATGCTGTTTCCTTTGTATGAGGTGAATTGCTTTTCTCTTGCTGCTTTCAGAACTTGCTCCTTCTCTTCTCTGTTTGACAGTGTGATCAGAATATGTCTCGGAGTGGGTTTATTTGGATTTATTCTATTTGGAGTTCACTGAGCATTTATGATTTGTGTATTTATGTTGTTTAGAAGATTTGGGAAGTTTTCCCCAGCAATTTCTTTGAATACTCTTCCTAGACCTTTACCCTTTTCTTCCCCTTCTGGAACACCAATGAGTCTTATATTCGGACGTTTCATAGTATCTCTCATAACCCTGAGGTCCATTTTGATTTTTTCAATTTTTTTCCCCATTCTTTCTTTTATGCTTTCATTTTCCGTTCTGTCATCTTCCAGGTCACTGATTCGTTGTTCAACTTCCTCTAGTCTTGTAGTATGAGTGTCCAGAATCTTTTTAATTTGGTCAACAGTCTCTTTAATTTCCATAAGATCATCCATTTTTTTTATTTAGTCTTGCAATGTCTTCTTTATGCTCTTCTAGGGTCTTCTTGATATCCTTTGTATTCCGTACTATGGTCTCATTGTTCATCTTTAGTTCTTTGAGTAGCTGCTCTAGGTGCTGTGTCTCTTCTGATATTTTGATTTGGGTGCTTGGGCTTGGGTTATCCATATCGTTTGGTTTTCTCATATGCTTTATAATTTTCTGTTGTTTTTGGCCTCTTGGCATTTGCTGAACTTGATAGGGTTCTTTTAGGATTTTTAGACCAATTGAAGTCCTTATCTCTAATTTATCAGATCTACAGCTTCGTGGAGTACATTTTCTCTAACTAACCAGCAGGTGGCGTCCACGAGCCACCTGTTCTCCACAAGCCAGTTCTCCCCTGCTTAGCCTTTTTAGTGAGTGGGGGAGTGAGTCTTGTGGGGTCCAATTGGTGTACCAAGCTTGCGTGTGTAGTTGGTGTTGCCTGCCCTGTATATGGGGCATGTTTCTGGGCAGTCAGGGAGGGGAGGTGGCTCTAACAATCAAATCTCCCTTGTGATCCTAGAGTTTTAAAGCTGCTGCAATAGTCTAATCCTTCAGTTCAGTCCTGCCACAGTTTGTCTCTGCCACTGACCCACAAGTCCTTGGTATTGGCGTATGGCTCCTGAGACTTGCAAGTGGGCCCCTCTTCCAGGCTGTGCACCCCGGGTCCTCTGTTGAGGGATGACTGTGCTATGTCACAGGTGAGTGCCGTCCCCCCAGGGCAGTTCTGAGCTGCTGGGCTGTGTAGGGAAGCTCCCAGTCTGCTGAAATGATGGCTGAATGAGGCTTTGTTAATTCACACTGCTCCACCTTCCCAACTCTGGGACAATCAGCTGAGGTTGCAGGGAAGGCTAATGTCCACACCCAGTTTTGTGGTATGTGCCTGTTATTTGAAGCACTTCCATCACACTGGGTTGTCTGGGGCAGCTCTGGGCTATGGGGCTGGCGATGGGCAGGAGTGTTTCCTGTCCACCAGGATGATGGCTGTGAGCGGACACCCCCCTTTTCTTGGCAAGCTGTGGTGTTTAGTGAATTTTCTCAGCCACTGGATTATTGCCTTTTGTCTCAGAGCTCTCCTAGTTCTGCTCTTGACTTGACCTGCCCAAACTGTAAGTCTTTGAAGCTTTCTGTATTGGGCTTCTTAGAGTAATTGTTTTAGAAAAAGAAAAAATGATTAAAAAAAAGGGCCCTCCTCAGAGATCTAATGGGTTATTGAAATGCTAAGAGACAAAGCAATTAGGGCCATTAAGGAAAGGTCCACAGGACAGAGAGATCAGCTTTTCTTCAGGATTTGCATATGAGCCTCAGGGCCTGAACTCTGCCCTTCCCCTTTCTATGTTCACCAGAACTCCAAAAATCCTCCGCTTTTATTTTGGAGTTTTTCGTGTTGTTTTTTTCTATGCCTGTCTCCTCTCTGCTGGGCTGGCTGCTCTCAGATTCTCTGGTGTCTGGTCTCAGTCTATCTATGGTTGGAGTTTGGATCAGTAGAATGAGTTTCTGATAAGGGCTGCCACTGCAGTTCTCCCTTCTCCTTCCCGGAGCTGACAGCCCCTCCTCCCACGGGACTGAGCCTGGCAGGGAGTGGTGCAGGTCCCCTGGCCACAAAAACTTACAGATTTTGCTGATTTCAGCAGTTCCACGTTTTCATGAGTGTTGTATGAAGTATGCCGAAAGTCAGATTGCTCTGTGGTGTCCAGTCCACGCAGTTGCTGGCTTTCTACCTACTTTCCTGGAGGAGTAACTACGAGTTGTGTTTTTTTTAATGGTGTCTGTGCATCTTATCTCCTTGAGTAAGGAGTGAACTACTTGAGTAGTTTATTCTTGTTGTAGTCTTCTCTCTTTTAGCCAGTGTTTTCTTGTAGTTTGGCTTTATTCTCTATCTTTTCTTTGATATTCAGTTCAGCTTTTTCTAGACTTACAGCTTAGCTTCTGTTTAACCAGAAATTCCCAGCTTTTTTTTTATTTATGGTTCTTGCCCTGTCTGTTTTTGAAGAGTGTCTCCCCAGATAGGATCTACCCCACCCCAGTCAGATTTTCCAATACTAGACAGGCCCAGTAATCAGGAAGAGTATCAAAGTTCCCTGGGGTGGTACTTTGCAGTCTGCCAGTCTTTCTTGGGAAACCTCCTATTTCTGTGCTTTTCTATCCTGCCCATCAGGTGTTGCTTATCAGTCTGCAGCCCCCAACAGCATAAAGTGGCATGATGTCTTTAATTTACAGCAGACCCTGTTCCAACCAAGGATGTGGTTGAATCAGAGGTAGAGGTAAACAGCAGACTTAAACTATTTCTGCTTTCCAGTCTCTGGAGTCAGAATTCACTGAATGAGAGCCCTGCCCCACCCCATTTCTGGGAGTAGAGAAGCCCTTTGGGGAATTATCTCCTTCACCTGACTAGTTACTTTGTCCCTTAGACATACCTTAACACTGCCCCTGCCTGAGGCAATGAAAAAAATGAAATTCTATTCTTAACTGGTCCCTAGACCTGGGGTCCACCATTCAAGAGCCAGAGTTGGTACATGGCTGCGTGTGCCTGTTTTCTTGATGCACAGCCCTTTTCCAGTATTCTGAGTGCATCCAACTCCAAAAACCTCTGTTTCCTTTTTTAATTTTTTTTCCTTCAGCCCCACCTCCTTTCTGTGGAGAAGCCACCTCCAGATTCCTTTTGTGTTCTGCTCTGGGTTTATCTGTATCTTGAGTTCATATTCAGCAGTCTGAATTTAATTAAATCCACAATTGAAGCTTGCTTCAGCTCTTCTTCCCTTATTTCTAGTAGAGACTGCTTCCTTTTTCCCCCTGTGGGAGTGACTCCAAAACAGCCTGCTCTGTGAGTGGGGCAGGGACACCATTCTCCAAGCTTGGGAAACTTACAGTTCCATGCTGCAATCTCTTCCATCCCACCCGTTCTAGACTGGTGAACAATGTGTGTCTGGTCATGCAAGTCCCCCAAACAGTTGTTCCAGACAGTTCTTTGCTATTTACTAACAGCTATAGAGGATGAACCAAATTCCACTCCTCCCTACACTGACATATTTCCCTGCCTCTCTCTCAAAGCAATTTTGATAGAAGATCGTAGATCACAACTTTACAGAAAAATGAAGTCCCAATCTTCTGTAGGCCTTTGGCAACATATAACTCATCCTATTCACTTTGGCAACATATAACTACTAAGGTGCCAGTTGCTGAATTTACCGTTGCTTGTCTCTCTGACAATTATTTAAATGTATGTCCTCTTAGCTGCAACAGATTTTCTTAATTCCCTGTAAATGGAGGGGCCACATCCTCCTATTCTGTCAGGATGGGAGGACTTTTGATGAGGATACTTCATTTAAGATGTGGCCCAACTAAAAAATGATGAGTCTTAATCCTATCACTGGAGTCCCTTATATGAGAATGAAATTCAGACAGAAAGAAAACCACAGAAGGAGCAGCCAGAAACTGAACAACAGAATCAGAAAGAGAAGGGGGAGACCAGGAGATGCCACAATGTGCCTTTCATATGACAAGCTCAGGGCCAAGGATCCCTAGAAGCCAGCCCCAGAATGCCAGTCTTCTGGGAGAACTCATTTTGATGATGTTTTGATGGGAATTTTCTTTTAGCCTCAGAAATGTGAGCTAATAAAATCCCATTGTTTAAACTGACCAATTTTATGGTATTTGCTTTAGCAGCCATAGAAACTAAAACACTCCAGAAATAACATTATTGAAACATTGAAACCATCAATTCTAGCCTCATTTCTCTCATATCATACATCCTTCTACAATCTGACTCACTTTTTGATTGATGGCATTTCCTTCATTTTTGTCCCAGCAATTACAGTGACCATGCTATCATCTTGATTTCATTTCTGAACTTTTATCTCTATATGCTTGCATGTTATAGAAGGGCAAATACAAATTTTAAAATTAGAATGTCTTTATTCTATCTTGAATGAAAGGGAGGACTACTTTCTCCCCCCATCTCTCTGAGTACTTACTTCAGAAAACCATTAATTACCTTATGACTTTCTTTGTCCTTTTGAAATGCATATTTTGAAACATGTATAAAAGTTTAAATAAGTATCTTGCAAATTTTGCCATATAAGGTCTACACAAGGAAGGGAGCCATTTCTTTGACTTGTATTAAAGAAAATTTCTCCCAAATTTTGGATAAGAAATTAGTATAACTGAAGTTGAGAGGGAGTGGTTCCAGTCTTCAAAATGTCAACCTACTTCTGGTCCTTCAAATATGAGAAATATCTTGAAAATATGTATGAAATGGATGGTATCTGCTTAGTAACACAAAAAGGAAAAGATTTCTTTCTGTCTTTGGATTCTTTTCAGATTGCCTGTGTTGTATCAAATTCTGATTTAATGCTGATTCAATAATAAAATTATTTTCTTTCTCTTCAACATTTGTAAAGAGGTTCTTGGGCTCGGGAGATGATTTTGATTTATTGATGTCTCCCCAATTCTTACTTGGACCTATATTAAAATATATTTTGAATTAAAGATGTTATCTTACTCCAAAAAGTGAAAGTTATAGCTCCTCTTATTTCTGATCTTAATTAATGTTTCTATTAGAAATCCAGGAATTAATTCTTGAAAACCCTTTTCAGCAGCACAGAAACATAATGGAGCAATGTTATTCTCTTAGCACTGAGCACTATTGTCATCCTTCACCCCCTCCCAATCCCACACGCATATGCCCACTTCTTATTCATTTTCCTTCATTGTCAGTATAAATGTTAATTCTGAATTCTTCCCTTCTCTGAACTCCCACTTATGTTAGACTTTCCCTTCTCTAGCTGAGTTTTCTTAAACAGAACACAATTTCATCTTCAAGCAATGCCTGAATTTTGTTATTACATGTTCACTTATTTTTTCATCTCATCATATCCCATGTCCTCCATGGGACTAATTGCAGAAAAATTGACCCCAGAATCACAATATAAGGCAGATTTCCATCTGTTCATTACTTATGAAATAAATCCCAGAGGAATTCATTCTTAAAAATAACAAAACTTACCTTCAGGTAGTCTGCCCTCAAATGTCTGCAGTGAGATCACACAATTATCTTCAGATTAAAATTCATTATGCAAAATAAAGAAGGATGTCCATCTTCCAGGAAAAATTCTCTTCAGTACTCATTTGAACTCAAAGAGATGGAAAACCCAGGGACACCAGATCATTACTGAGGGTGCTGTTTTCACATTCCAGAGCTCAAAGTTTCTTTCTTACTTTAGAAAAATCAGCTTTTATGGTTCTTGTTTCTGCTGTTAATAATATCATCAACCATGTATGAAAAGGACATACCCTGTTTAATTTGAGTGCCAATGAAGGAAAATCTAATCAAAGTATAGCTAAAGAAAATATTTCACTCTAATTATGGGAATCATACATATATGGATATATACATACATATATATACACAAATAATGAAAATATATTGTATTTTTTAATCCTATACTTCTAAAATATCCAAAAGCAACCTTAACGCTTTTCCCAGAGGTCTTAATATTTTGTGGATTCTAGTTTTGGGGTCAGTACTGTATAGAATTTTAAGAAAAAGGATCAGTCCTGTTAAAGACCTTTAAAACAACAAACATTCTTTCAGGTTGGTAGAGTCAATGTTGCTGTATATAAGTACAAATAGTTATGCTGCCAATATGTATTTAATGGAAAGCTATTTTTTTTCATGCATTGAGTAGGCACATATTTTACTACCAATAAAGAAATATTCAGTAGAATACAGGTCTCATCAATTCAGACTTTTTGATGTCTTAAAGACTGTGAAATTCTACAAACCTCAAATATTAGGCATTCAAAGAAATGAATTATCCAGTTTCATTACTGATTTGACTATAAATGTGATGAGTTTCAAATATTTATAAATAAAATTAAAAATTTGAAAGTCTTAGGACATCTTATATGAGAAAAATAATTGTAAAGAACAATCAAGCAATATATTTAAATTTTGGGTGGAAGCACGTTTGTTTCCAAAGGGAATATTTTGACTTTTATTTTCTTAGTTTTCTGAAGTTGAAAATAATTTTTCTTTACTATTTTAGTAGAAAGCACTTTTGATCATGGGTCTCAATGTTGTGGTTCTCTTATATTTAGATATAATTTTATGTATAAATATAAATATGCCTTTATACACAAATATAATGATGTTTAAAATTTGTTACTCCCATCTATTGAGCATTGAAGATGTGAAAGGCATTTTGCTAGTGGTTGGGCATGCAGTTGTGAGAAAAATACCTGTCCTTCCCTTCTTGAATTTAATATGTAAATATTCAAACAATTGTTTAATTACACATTGTGTTAGCATTTTTACACAAAGTACAGGGTGTTAGCAGAGAGCTTATCTTTGTCAAAGGAACTGTGGTCTCATCTGAAGCCTTGGTTTAGGGAAGATCTGTTCTGTCTATTCTCATTGCTTACCTGCTCTGCTTTTCTCTCACATTTCCACTAACCAATAAATGGATTAGAGTTCAACATTAACCTGTCCTCCATACAGCTTATATTGACGCAACCTGAACAGGTGAAAGACCCTGAGTCCCTGGAGCCCTAGGACACTGACCTGTCAGGAAAATCAGAAAATACTTTGAGATGTATGAAAATGAAGGCACATATTACAAAATGTGTTGGATATATCTGAAGCCATTCTTAGAGGGAAATTTATAACTGCATATGCCTACATTAAGAAAAAATAGTGTTCTCAAGTCAATAACCAAACCTGCTACCTTAAGATGCTGGAATGGCAGAGCAAACTAAACCTAATACAAGCAGAAAGAAGTTGATGACAATAGTTTGCACAGAAATTAACGAAATACATAATAGAAAAGCAAATAGAAAATCAATGGCACAAAAAGCTGATATATTGAAAGAATCAAGAAAATTGGCAAACCTTAGTTAGGCTGACTATAAATAAAAGAGAGAATACTGAAATTAGTACAACTAGAAGTGAAGAAAATAGACATCACCCTTTATAGAAATGTAAAAGATTATTATGGAATTCTAAAACATCATTACTCAAAAAAAAATTGAAAAACATAGCTGAAATGCACAAATTACCATAAGGACAGAAGCTACCAAAACTGAAGAAGAAATAGACTGAATAAATTTTTAACAAGTGAAAAAACTGATTTAGTAATCATTAACTACCCTCAAAAAATAGCCTACATCCAAATGGCCTAACCAAGGAAATCTACCAAAATTTAAAGAAGAATTAATATGAATTCTTCAAAACTCATCCAAAATATAGAAGAGAGGACACGTTTCTTAACTCATTTCATGAAGCCAATAACACCTGATAAACCCAGACAAAACCATCACAGGGAAAGGAAAATTATAGACCAGCATTTATGAATATGGATGCAAATTTTACAATAAAATACTAGTAAGCTGAGTTCTTGAAACATGTAAAAGGAATTATAGGCCAGGAAAAACAGGAATTATCCCATGAATACAAGGATGGTTAAACATGGGTGAAAAACTAGATGTTTTCCCTTACACCTAAGATCAGGTGCAAGACCAAAATATCCATTCTTGCCACATCTCTTCAGCATGGTACCAAAGATTCTGGCCATTGCAATTAGGGAATAAAAAGAAACAAAAGCCACTCTTCTTTCTTCATTTTTTAAATTTTGAAATATTTATTGAAATATTCAATATGGAAATAATATTTTCAGTATTTTCCAATTAATTTAAGGTTTCAATAACTAGAATAATTACATTTACATTGATGACATCTCCTATTTGCACATTTATGTCATTGATTCCTAAATACTTGTGAGTCCTACTTTCCCAGAAAGATCAAATAGAAGCTATGGATCCCCTCCCTACTAATGCAAACATGCAAAGAAAGATATGCTACAACCAACCTCAAGTGCTTTGTTTCCCCCTTGAATTCCATAGCTCAACCTATTAGCATGTCTTGGACATCATGTTTATAATCAATTCTGGAGACAGATGAGGAATAGCAATTGATATGTGGTGGGTCATAATTCATCATGCAGCTCCTGCACTTTCCCTAGCTAGCCCTCAAGAAGGTTTGATTTCTAAAGTGGGCATTCTCCCTGGGTAGTGCTTTCTTTCTCCCAGACTTTTCTATATTTATACCATTTAATCCAAACAGTGAGGTTTTGGAGGGAAATCAAACAACATGGATAACCAAAGAGCAGTGCCATGTGAGTACATTAATTAATGTGTACACCCCTGTTTAAGTCAAGGTGAAAATGGGGCCTTTCTTACATCTGCAAGGATCTTCCACTTTCACATCCTCTGAGATATCAGGGTGAAAAAAGCCATGTGACAACAAATTTTTAATGTAGGAAATGACCCATTGCCTGATTTAAGATTGTGAGGATTTTTCTTCCCCAGGTGTCATTGATACTCCAGAATTGACAACTTTCTTTTTCTTTTAAGATTTAAATTAATTTAAATTTCATTTCAAGTAAAGAGAATGACACTGACATTTTAAATGGAAATTTCATAAATCACTAGCTATTACTCCCATGTTTTCTGTTTATCTGTCTCCCATTCATCACTGCTATGTATTAACATTTTAAGAGTATATGGCAATAATATCAGTCATCTCATTTTGTACAGTTTTCAGATATTCTACTTCATTCAGACAGGGCCATTCCTATCAGTGACTTTGTATGATGATTGAGAGAACTGAGGAATTTAGGGACTTTGTATTTAGGAAGCTCATACTCTTTGGTTTTCCAGTCTGATCATTCTCATGGCTCACATGTCATTTCTTTTTCAGATGTATTTACAGAGACATGCACACCCTGCATGCATAATAATCCATTTTAAGGCAATATTATAAGATCTGTGGTGTGATATAACCTGGGATATTCCCAAAAAGTGATAATTATGACTTCCAGATGGTGATTATAAAATATGCCCTTGAGCATTCTTAGTTAAAACTCTCTTCTCCACCAATTCTAAGCAAACCTACACTCATAGTAAAGCAAACAATATTCACTATCTGCCACTTTTAAACCATGACTTTGATTCAATTATTCCTTTCATTGACTTCTGTTTCCACATTTATGAAATGGTTTAAAGACACAAGTTTTAAATATCCAATGAGCTAATGCATAAAATGCTTCCTATCTAATCAACACTTAAGTACAACTGCTAGGTCTATTATTCATCAAAATAGTGGAAAAAAATAGAAGCAATGAAGAAAAATATTGAAGCAATGCACCACATTCTGCAGAATGGAACAGGCTTCATAGAAAATCTGGGGTCAATATATTCTTCCTCTCTCAACTCTGCAAAATAAAGGTTTTCAAAAGGAGATATGAGTGTACACAGTTCAATAGCAAAATCCAGTGGCTCCTAGACATCTATACTGAAGTGACATCCTAGGCTGATGCTTTATGTGTTAGGAGGCTTACTGTGCTCAATTTTCTCCTGCTTTCATTGTCTCTCCTATACCTTCACCTTGACTGCTCAAGGATAAAATTGCTTCCTTATTGGTTCTGGTCTCTTCAGTTCTTCAAAAGTTTTTCAGGGACTAAAATTTTACTGTAATTATGATATTCCTTCTACTGTATGCACAGCCTAAATTAAGGAAACAATACTTTCCATTTATTTCTTCCACTGACAAATTTTTACAAAATTTCTTGGAGAAAATAAATAAATTTTTTCATTATCTTTCATGGCCTAACTCTTTTGTTTACCCATCTGGAAGATTGTAGGCCTCACCCCAGGTGATTCTATTTACATGATAAATCATCTGCCTCCCTACTGAATTATGTTTTGTGTTTACTTATGTCTATTTCCAGGTATTCACCACAATCTTAAACACATTACATTCAAATGCATGGTAAATGAATAGATTACATACTCCACTGAGGCCATGGGTTGCATGAGGAAAATAAAACCTGCCACATCTTTTCTGTGCATACCTAGAATTAATAAAGGATGGAATAAATTATCATAAGTGGTGGAAAAGAGACTATTCTTTAGTTCCTAAAACACCAAAATTATTCCAGAGTCTAGGTAAAACTTAAGTGGATCTCAGACCCCTAAATACCTCCTTAGTGCACTTAGAATATCCAGGCCAATATGAGAAAGCTGCATATTCTGGCAATAGGGGTATAGATTTAATAGAAACATACATTCACTACTCATCAGTGATTTCATCATCAATAACTTGGCCATCAACTGTCTTTCTGTGGTTTCTCATTCACAGACCATCCAAGCACTAATTAAGCAATTATGAGGATGCAGAAAGAACCCAGAGACTCAAGAGTTGTCTACACTTTGAAGATAGTAAGTTTTGTGAAATAAGCCAGAAATGAAAAGAGAAACACTACAGTGCCTCAATAATAGGGACTAACTATAATGTGTAAACTCTGAGAATTGAATCTGAGAACATAGGTTATCAGGGGAAGGCTTATTGTAAGTGTTCCTAGATTGTAAGCTCTTGCATAAATAACCTCTATTCCTGAGTTGTACTGGTTATTTCTCTATTCTGAGATACTAAGCTCCTGTACATAACCTGGTCAGTCCCTGGAATTTGAGGTATCTCTGTGACACCTGAGACTCAGACCAGAGTTCAGCAGCTATGAATGCCAACATTACCCCATACATCAATTGTTAAAGAATCTGAAAAACAGATCAGGCTTCAATTAAGAGATATGAAAAAAATGACCTTGGTTAGGGCCAAGGTAAGCCAGACTAGAAGGTAGAGAATGATATTGATGGTATTTTAATTATATGCAATAATAAATATTTATTAATAATATAATGTATATTTATCTGTGAAACCAAAGGAACAGATGTTCATTTGGTGGAAAAATCATTATTTTCTGTAGAACACTATATAATTTAACTTGCATGGTCAGTTTACTTGCTGTTTGTACAGGTTAGTGTGAAGTCCCAATATATCCCAGAGTAATTTGGGCAGAGTTTAAAATGTATTTGAAAAGCCCCATTGAGGGGCTGAGGAAAAATGTGAAAACATTAAATTTACCCACCTGGGGAATTCCTTATATGCTCTCAAACATTGGGGACTACCAATTTAGTAGGTCAAGCCCCTGATCTTGGGGCATGCCCTAATGAAGCTGGTTACTGCAAAGGAGAAGTGAAGCCTACTTATAATTTTTCTAAGAATAACCCCCAGACAACTTATTTTGTTGCTCAGATATGTCCTCTCTCTCTCTAAGTCAACTTGGCAGCTGGATTTACTGCCCTCCTCCCTATGTGGGACTTGAATCCCATGGTTGTAAATCACTCTGGCAATATGGGACATGGCTCCCAGGGATGAGTCTGCACCATGCATCACGGGATTGAGAATGTCTTCTTGACCAAAAGGGAGAAGAGATGAAACAAAGTAAGGTTTCATGGGCTGAGAAATTTCAGACAGAATCAAGAGATCATTCTGGAGGTAATTCATTTGCATTATATATATATCCCTTTTTCATTTTTAGTGTATTGGAATAGCTAGAAGAAAATAACTGAAACTGGTGAACAGCCACCCATTAGCCTTATTTTTACTTTTGTCTCTAGTCTTTGTTTTATTTTTATTATTTTTTGGAGTAAAAAAAATATTCAAAATTGACTTTGGTGATGAACACACAGCTATATGATGATACTGGGAACAACTGTACACTTTGGATGATTGTATGGTATGGTATGTGACTATATCTCAATAAAATTGCAGGAAAGAAAATAATCTGTGGAGGAGGAGTGGATGAAAATGGTATGGGGGCTATCACATTTGGCTCTAATTGATTCTGTATTCTTTGAACCTTTTAAAGGGAGACTGTACAGTATTTGTGAATTGCTTATTAATGTTCAAGCCTAATATTTATTATTTTTACAATAAAATAGATTTGTCCACAACTTCTAGACCCAAATATTATGTATACCCAAAACCTTACTTGGAAGTAAACACCTAGCTCAACTGACAGAATCGTGAAGTACGCTCTAGGAGAAAGAGAGGAAGGGCTCTCATCTCCCAGACTTAAATGCAAGAAGTTAATGGCTATTGATTCCAGTAATGAAAATATGAATACAGATCTCTTACATATAAGAACATAAAAATCATGGAATTTCATATGTTAATTATTCTGGGTGTTCAGTTTTTCAATTCCCTCCTTGATATTAAAAAGATAGCCCTAACACAGTGTATGTGGATTTTGGTCTAGCTGTGAGAATTGTGCAATTTCTCAGATTTAAGTATTCATGGTTTATGCACTAGCTTTGGTTCTCCAACATCCATGCCAACCTCCTGGTCCTTCATGTCCTTCCTGCTATAACCTGTTCCTGCCTTCCAGTATTCATTTGCCCCCAAATCACCTTGGTTCAACCCCACGCGATATCTACAAAGATCATTTTCCCAAATGGATTTAGATGTCAATCATCAACATAAAAATTATTTCTGCATGGGGTTGATCAAGTCAAGGACTGTTTTCATTTTGTGGTATCAGTGATGCCTAGCCTCCAAATCAATACTTCAAAATCTTTGCCTAAAGGGCCCCTGGAGGAGGTGGGAGAAAGACAGAAACATTGGACTTCCTCACCTGGACTGAGGCTGATGTTCTCACAAATATTGAAGACTGGTGGTTTGATGTGTTAAGCCCTCTATCATGGGACTTGCCCTTATGAAGCTTGTTACTGCAAAGGAGTGGCCAATCTGCATAAAATTGTGCCTAAGAGTCTCCCCCTGAGTACCTCTTTGTTGCTCAGATATGGCCCTCTCTCTCTAGCTAAGCCACACCAGCAGGTGAACTCACCACCACCACCCCTACATTGGACCTGAATCCCAGGGATGTAAGTCTCCCTGGCAATGCAGGATATGACAGACAAGGTTGAATCTGGACATGGCATCATGGAATTGAGGACATCTTGACCAAAAGAGAGATGCAAAATGAAATGAAACAAAGTTATTGTCATTGAGAGATTTCAAATGGAGATGAGAGGTCCCTCTGACAGACATTCTTATGCACTATATAGATAACACATTTTAGGTTTCAATATATTGGAATAGCTAGAAGTAAGTACCTGAAACTATCAAACTCCAACCCAGTAGCCTGGCCTCTTGAGGATGATTGTATAACAATGTAGCTTACAAGGGATGAGAGTGTGATTGTGAAAACCTTGTGGATAACACTCCCTTTATCCAATGTATGGATGGATGAGTAGAAAAATGGGGACAAAAACTAAATGAAATATAAGATGTGATGGGGGATGATTTAGGTGTTCTCTTCTACTTTTATTTTTTTATTCTTATTCTGATTCTGATGTAAGGAAAGTGTTCAAAAAATAGATTGGGGTGATGAATGCATAACTGTATGATAGCATTGTGAACAGTTGATGGCACACCATGGATGAGTCTATGGTATGTGAGTATATTTCAATAAAACTGAATTTAATTTAAAAAAAGGAATGGAGCATTGATGTGCAAAAAAATGGCATTATCCAAAAACCTTTATGCTAAATGAAAAAAAGAAAGACAAAAATGCTACATAGTGCATGATTCCATTTATATGACATTCTGGAAAAGACAGAGTTATAGGTTAGGAAATAAGATCAGTGGTTGTCAATTAGGGGGAAGGGATTAGACTACAAGGAGTGCATAAGGGAAGTTTTTGAGACAATGGAGATATTCTATATCTAGTTTGTGGTGGTGTTTACATGATTGTTTGTCAAAATTCATTGAGCTGTACACCTAAAAGTATGAATTTTACTCTGTAAATTTTACATCAATAAATCTGATTATAAAACCAAAACCAAAAAAAAAAAAAAAAAAATCCAAAAGAGAAATCCTTGCATAAGAAAGTAGCAGGACATGGATCATAATGTTATATGGCATAAATACCATAGTCTTTATATCCAAGGAGGCTCAGAAAATAAAGAATGAAGGGGTTTAGGAAGATACATAGTTGGGGACTTATGTGACTGGTCACTAAACATACATAAGTCTGGAATGGATGGAATGACTGAGAATGCAGTGAAAATCTGTAAATTCTATTCTGAAATCCTCTTCTATAATGCTAATCATTAGTGGGAACATTTCTGTGTTTCATTTTTTTTCTCTCTGTATATGTGTTGTGTGTGTGTTCTGTGTTTGAAGATATTGATAATTTATAACCTATAAATTACCCCTGAAACACCATTAATAATTAACTGCATTTCATGGACAAATGACAATTTGCCTTAAGTAGAAGTAGGATTAATTTATACCTCAGGTCCAGGAAAAAGAAAAATAAATTGTATTAAATGTGACTGTATGCTCAGTGATAGACATATATTTACTTTCTGAATCCTTACAATAATCCTGATATTTGTTGCTTCTTTACCAAGTTAACAATGACATGACCAGAGGTTTGGAAATCTTTAGTAATGTGATAACATTACATGGTTAAACAATGACATAGCTAAAATTTAAATTTTTCTCTGCCTGTCAAGCTCAAATTCCTTGAGAGTTACAAACCTCTTAGGTTTTACCTGGAATGCCCCTTTCACATCAATCATCAGTGGTTCCACCCTGTGACCACAATCTCCTCTCCAAGATTGTTCACACAAATATTCCACATACTCAGATTCCCATACAAAATGGGGACACCTCTTGCCAAGCATTAGTTTCTGTAACTCATTTTACTACACAGCTTAGTCCCCAGCTACTCATTTCAACAGACTTACAAAGACCAACATTATGTTCCTCTGAATACCACCTCTACTGATCAAAATCCCAATAGAAAGTGCCTCCAAACACCAACATTTTTCCATTACTGCATCTGAAACAGCATATGACTAGGATATTAACCCTGGCCTAAAGTCAGAGTCAAAACTCCTAGTGATTTTTAAAATATATCCAGTGAGTCTACCATGTCTTGATAATTAAATCATTCCTGCCTACTCCAGAAATACTTCAAATCATTTCTGTGTCTTTTGAATCTCACACATTTCCCCTCTTTTCAACAGATGGAATTCCCTCCAATGAAGCATATGGATTATGTAATTTGCCAGGTTACACATTTAGCTAATTGCTTTAATTTCCTTCATTGTCAGCTCATAAGTGAATGTGGAGGGAAGGGCAAGATATCAGAGTGGTGAGGTGGGAATTTAGTTACTCCTCTAGGGCAATTGGTAAATAGCAAGGAACTGTATGGGATAGCCATTTTGGGGATTTATGTGAGTGGTCAAAAATCACATATAAGTCTGGAATGGATGGAATGACTGAGAATGCAGTGAAAACCTGTAAGTTTCCCCAGCCAGAGGGCTGGGACCCCTCCAACAGTCATGGCAGACTATACTGGAGCTAGTTTCCTGAAGGAAAAAGAAACAATCTGTGTTGGAAGAAAGGAGGGGGCTCAAATGGGCCCCAATTGCAGAATTAATTAACAAATTTGGACTGATGAATAAAAGCCCCAAGCACAGACAAATCATGAGCAGGCACAAAAGGAGCCTGGAGGAATCTGTCTAGCAGAGCAAAGATGGGGCTAATAATGACAAACTTTTGGAGTTGGAGGTGTTTAGAATACTGGAAAAGTGCTGCACTCCAGAAAAAGAAGCACATAGAAATGAGTACCAATTCAAGCCCTTGTTTACAGACCTGGGGAGCTGCAATCCAACTCTGTAAAGGGATTATTTTCTTCTTTCTTTATTCTTACTCTCTGATTCTGTATCTTTTTTACTTTTCAGTAGCCTATCAGAATTCATGCTTCATCACTGACCTGGGCAAGGGCAGAATTAAAGTTGTCTGAGAGTAATTATTAAGGTGAAAGAGATAATTGCTAAAGGGATTATTCTTGAATAGTCTATACTGGGCTGACAAAATTTGGTGGCTGGGGAAAGGCCTTGAAAAGGGATTCCTTCTTATATTTTTGAAATAAATATTCTAAGTAGTTCATTGCAAAAAGCCTCAGATATTTGCAATTGGCCTCTGGACCCAGGCAAGGGTGGAGCAAAGATAGGTCTGAGAGACAAAGCAATGAGTCTAGAGGGAAGAAAATTACTTAAAGGACATAATTTCTCCCAAGGAAAAGGGGGGGGGGGCATGGCCTAGCTCAAATGGAAGCCCTCCTTCAGAAAACTCAGATCCCAGTGTCTAGAAAACAGAAACAAGCTTGAGTCAGCCATGTCCCTGGCAGGGACAAGATCTGTGGAGAATTAAAGGCACCTGTGGCACCTCTTTACACTGGTGGGAACTTCAGGCCAACAAGCACCACCTGCTGGACAGGATAGGAAAACACAGAGTCTAGTGGCTTCACAGAATGGTCTGACAACATTTGAGGCCTCATCCTAAGTGAAACTTCATACCCTCCTCCTGAGACCTGGCTGTGTCTGGGCTGGGGAAATCTGATTGGGGTCAATCATATATGGGGAGAACCTCATGCAAAAAGTTTACATGGAGGAAGGGAAAGAAAGAGGAAAACAAGGTTGAAAATTTTTGATGAACTAAACAAAAGCTATGCTAGAGGTCTAGAATAAGTTCAATAGAATACCAAAGAACAGATAGAGAACAAAGACAACAACAAGAGAATTGAAAGTAAAAGGGTGAAAATGAGCTCCATAATAAACTACTCAAGAAAATCAGATGACTAGAGAGCTAAAAATAATGAGCCATATTAGGAAACATGAAAATCAGGACCAGCCAAAGGAACAAATTAACATATCAACTGAGATACAGGAATTGAAACAAATAATTAAAGATGATAATACAGACATGGTAAATCAATTCAAAGGTCAGATCAATGAGCTAAGGGAAGATATGCTGGATGTAAAGAATATATTGGGAAAACCTAAGGGAGAACTCAAAAGTTTGAAAGAAACAAATGGCCAAATTTATGGAAATGGAAGGCACAATAGAAGAAAAAAAAAAATGGAGACATACAACCATAGATTTGAAGAGGCAGAAGAAAGAATTACTGAACTGGAAGACAGAACATTTGAAATCATACACACAAAAGAGCAGATAAGGAAAAGAATGGGAAAACATGAACAGGGCCTTAGGGAACTCAATGACATCATGTAGCATGTGAATATATGTGTTATGGGTGTCCCAGAAGAAGAAGGGAAGGATAAATGAGCAGAAAGAATAATAGAAGAAATAATCACTGAAAATTTCCCAACTCTTATGAAAGATATAAAATTAAAGATTCAAGAAGTGCAGCATACCCCAAAAGAATAGATCCCAATAGAACTCCTACATGACACTTACCGATAAGATTATCAAATGTCAAAGGCAAAGAGAGAATTCTGAAAGCAGTAAGAGAAAACAATCAATCACAAATAAGGGATGCTCAATATCCCTGTGTACAGATTTCTCTGCAGAAACCATGGAGTCAAGAAGGTAGTGGTATGATATATTTAACATACTGAATGAGAAAAACTGCCAAAAAGGAATTCTATATCCAGCAACATTGTACCTCAAAAGTAAGGGAGAGTTTAAAATATTTTCAAACAAACAGATGCTGAGAGAATATGTGAATAAGAGACCTGAACTACAAGAAATACTGCAAGGAGTACTACAGGCTGATAGGAAAAGATGGCAAAGAGAAGTTTGGAGAAGAGTATAGAAATGAAGACTATCAGGAAGGGTAAAAGAGAAAGAGAGAAAAAATAAGATATGACATATAAAATCCAAAAGACAAAATTGTAGAGAAAGTACTGCACTTACAGTAATTACACTAAATGCTAATGGATTAAACACATTGATAAAAAGACATAGACTGGAAAAATCAGTTACAAAAAAAAGGACCCTTCTCTATGCTGTCTACAAGAAACTCATTTTATACACAAGGACAAAATTAGGCTGAAAGTGAAAGGTTGGACAGTACAATAAATGAACTAGATGACAGAAATTTATAGAACACTTCACCTTACAACAGCAGAATACATGCTTTTCCTCAAGTGCTCATGGATCATACTCTAGGATAGAGAACATGTAGGGTCACAAAGCAAGTCTCAACAAATTTTAAAATATCAATATTATGCAAAACACATTCATATCATAATGGAATGAAGTTGGAAATCGATAATAGGCAGAAGTGTTTTATGCATGGATAATCTTAGAAAAGAGAAGGGAGAGGCTGTTTCCACAATGGTCATTACCTGTCTTGGCCAATGGGAGGCACAGGCATAAAGGATTCAGGGGACCATAGTTCTAACATAGATCTGCAGTAGATGGCTGTATAGATCGATCCCCCTGTCCTTAAGTGGCTCTGGTCCATCTGCATGGAAACAAGATGGGCTTTTACAAGTAAGGTTCAAAGAAGTCATCCCAGGCAGCAGAAATCATCTTAAGATGACTTAACTTCCAGGTGGCCCTCTGGCAGAATTTCATAGCAGACATTGGCATGAATCTGGGGCCATGACATTACCAGATACTTCTGCCTTGGGAGAGAAGGACTGGGAGAAGATTTTGCCTCCAAAGAACATGGAAGATATGGAAACCATGAAGAAATTGACTCAGAAACATAAGATAAAGGTGAGGGTTGTTGATGGTCTACAGAGGTGAAGAGGAGGATCAAAACTCCAGGTACAGGTCTGCCTTCTAAGGATACTGCCTGGCCCCAGGAGAAGAAGGAGAAGCCTGAAATAATAGTACCATTTACATTCCAGGATGTGACTGTGTTCTTTATGGAGGCAGAATGGAAGAAAGTGAGCTCAGAGCAGAGGAAATTACACAAACAGGTGATGCTGGAGAATTACAGGAATCTGCTCTTGTCACCAGAACCAGAGCCAGAAATCTACACCTGTGCCTCCTGCCTTCTTGCCTTCACCTGCCAGCAATTCCTCAGCCATGATGTGCTTCAGCTCTTCCCAGGCTTATGTGCAGAAAATCTCTTTCATCCAGAGGATTCCAGCCTAGTGCATGAGAAGCAGCAGAAACAGCAGAATTCTGATGAAAGCTACTTGAGTGAAGACACAGAAGGTCAAGAGAAAGAAAGCTCTGGACACTTGTGTGGTGGAAGAGTGGAGTGAAAGACTTCAAGGGCATTCTCCAGCCCACCCCAAGGCCAGTCAGCATGTTATAGAGAAGGCAACACAGTGGTAGAGATAGAGCTTACCTCAGTCCAAAGAGTAAAGCCTGTAGTAACAGACAATGGATTGAAGGGCTTAGGAACCTCAGGATTTAGAACAATCAACTGCAGAGAGTATGAACAAGACTGTAGTTCAAAGTCAAACTTCATTACAAAGCAGAGGACTCTCTCAGAGGAGAAGTCCTATGTTTGCAGTGAGTGTGGGTGAGGTTTTAAAGATAAGTCAACCCTAATCAGACACCATTGGACCCACTCAATGAAGAAGCATTATGTGTGAAGTGAGTGTAGCCAAAGTTTTAGCAAAAAGTCATCCTTCAAATGAGATACCATCTCACACCAATTAGAATTGCTGACATTAAACAAACAAGAAACTACAAATGCTCAAGGGGATGTGGAGAAATTGGAACTCTCATTCATTGTTGGTGGGACTGTATAATGTTTCAGCCACTCTGGAAGTCAGTCTGGCAGTTCCTTAGAAAACTAGATATAGAGTTACCCTTCAATACAGCTATTGCTCTTCTTGGTATATACCCAGAAGATTGGAAAGCAGTGACACAAACAGATATCTGCATGCCAATGTTCATAGCAGCAATATTCACAATTGCCAAGAGATGGAAACAACCCAAATGTCCTTCAACAGATGAGTGCGTAAATAAAATGTGGTATATACACATGATGGAATACTACACGGCAGTAAGAAGGAACAATGTTGTGAAACATATGACAACATGGATGAACCTTGAAGACACAATGCTGAGCGAAATAAGCCAGGCACAAAAAGACAAATATTATATGCTACCACTAATGTGAACTTTGAAAAATGTACAACAAATGGTTTATAATGTAGAATGTAGAGGAAATAGTGATAGAGAGTAATTAAGGAAGGGGGAATGATAATCCAATAAGAACAGATAAGCTATCATGGGTAAATTTAACATTCTGGGAATGCCCAGGAATGACTATGGTCTGTTCATTTCTGATGGGTATAGTAGGGACAAGTTCACAGAAAGGTTTCTATATTAGGTTACTTTCTTGGGGTAGAGTAGGAACATGTTGGAAGTAAAGTAGTTATCTTAGGTTAGTTGTCTTTTTCTTACTCCCTTGCTATGGTCTCTTTGAGATGTTCTTTTATTGTCTGTTTTTTAATTTTTTTAATTTTTTAATTTTTTATACAGCTGATTTAAAAAAACTTTAATAAAAAAGCAAGGAAAAAAATATGCAGAGCCCCCTTGAGGAGCTGGTGGAGAATGCACGGGTAATGGCCTGCTCTCCTTGATGGTTGCTAATGTGCTCACAGACATAGGGGACTGGTGGTTTGATGGTTTGAGCCCTCTACCACAGAACTTGCCCTTGGGAAGACTGTTGCTGCAAAAGAGAGGCTAGGCCTCCCTACAATTTTGCTTAAGAGCCTCCTCCCCAATGCCTCTTTGTTGCTCAGATGTGGCCCTCTCTCTCTAGTTAAGCCAACTGGGCAGGTGAAATCACTGCCCTTCCGCCTATGTGGGATCACACACCCAGAGGAGTGAATCTCCCTGGCAATGTGGAATATGACTCCCAGGGAAGAATGTAGACCCAGCGTTGTAAGATGGAGAACATCTTCTTGACCAAAAGGGGGAAATGAAAGGAAATGAAATAAGCTTCAGTGGCAGAGAGATTCCAAAATGAGCTGAAAGGTCACTCTGGTGGGCACTCTTATGCACAATATAGGCAACCCTTTTTAGGTTCTAATGAATTGAGGTAGCCAGTGGTAGATACCTGAAACTATCAAACTACAACCTGGAAACCATGAATGTTGAAGACAATTGTACAAAAATGTAGCTTATGAGGGGTGACAATGTGATTGGGAAAGCCATATGGACCATACTCCCCTTTTTCTAGTTTATGGATGGATGAGTAGAAAAATGGAAAGAAACAAACAAACAAAGGCACAAATTTACTTTAATTGCTCTTTTTCACTTTATTATTCTTGTTATTTTTGTGTGTGTGGTAATGAAGGTGTCAGGGATTGATTTTGGTGATGAATACACAACTATGTAATGGTACTGTGAACAATCAAATGTATGATTTGTTTTGTATGACTGCATGGTATGTGAATGTGTTTCAATAAAATGAATATTAAAAAAAGTCATCCTTCACCAGATACCAGAGACACACTCAGGGGAGAAGCCCTATGTGTGCAAGGAGTGCAGGCTAGGCTTTAGTCAGAAGTCAAACCTCAACAGACACAAGAGAATACACTCAGAAGAGAAGCCTTTTTTATTCAGGGTGTGTGGGCAAAGCTTTGGAAACAAGTCATTCCTCATGAGACATCAGTGGACTCACCAAGAGGAGAAGCCCTATGTTTGCAGTGAGTGTGGGTGAGGCTTTATCAAAAAAGCCATCCTACAACAGATACCAGAGGACACACTCAAGGCTGAAACATTATGTGTGCCAGAAGTGTGGGTGAGGCTTCAGCCATAAGTCACTCCCCCTTATTCAACACAGGACACACACAGGGGAGAAACCTTATGTGTGTCTGGAGTGTGGGTGAGGATTCAGCCATAAGTCACTCCTTTTTATTCACCAGAGGACACACTCAGGGGAGAAGCATTATGCTTGCAGGGAATGTGGGCAAGGATTTAGCCAGAAATCAAATCTCATCAGACACCAGAGGACACACTCAGATGAGAAGCCATATGTGTGCAAGGAGTGTGGGTGAGGCTTTAACTGACAATCACTCCTCTTTCATGAAAGGACACACTCAGGGGAGAAGAATTATGTTTGCAGGGAGTGTGAGCAAAGCTTTAGTCAGAAGTCAAACCTCAACACATACAAGAGAATACACTCAGAAGAGAAGCCTTATGTGTGCAGTGAGTGTGAGTGAGGCCTTAGCAAAAAGTCATCTTTCATCAGACACCAGAGGACACTCTCAGGGAGAAGCATCATATTTTCAGGGAGTGTGGGCAAGGCTTTAGCCAGAGGTCAAATCTCATCAGACACAAAAGGTTGCACTCAGGGGAGAAGACTTGTGAATGCAGGGGTTGTCGATGAGGTGTTAGCAATAAGTCACACTTCATCTTAACACCAGACACCTGGGAGCATTCTCTATTGTGCATAGAGCATGAGTGAAGTTCCAGAGGTGTGTTGACCCTTGTGCCAGTTTGAATGTATTATGCCCCCCCCCAAACACCATTATCTTTGATGTAATCTTGTGTGGGCCAATGTATCAGAGTTGATTAGATTGTAATTCTTTGAGTGTTTCCCTGGAGATACACCCCACCCAACTGTGGGTGATGACTCTGATTGGATAATTTCAATGGAGACATGGCCCCACCCATTCAGGGTTGGCCTTGATCAGTGGAGCCATATAAATGAGCTGGCAAACAGGAGGAACACTGTGCAGCTGAGAGTGACATTTTGAAGAGGAGCTACAGCTGAGAGGGACACTTTGAAGAAATCACTGGAGCTGCAGATGAGAGACAGTTTGAAGATGGCCATTGAAAGCAGACTCTTGCTCTGGAGAAGCTAAGAGAGGACAAGTACCCCAAGTGCAACTAAGACTGACATTTTTGAGGAAATGCAGCCTAGAGAGGAACGTCCTGGGAGGAAGCCATTTTGAAACCAGAACTTTGGAGCAGATGCCAGCCGCATGCCTTCCCAGCTAACAGAGGTTTTCTGGAAACCATTGCCCATCCTCCAGTGAAGGTACCTGATTTCTGATGTGTTACCTTGGACACTTTATGGCCTTAAGACTGTAACTGTGTAACCAAATAAACCCCCTTTTACAAAAGCCAATCCATCTCTAGTGTTTTGCATTCTGGCAGCATTAGCAAACTAGAACAACCCTTGTCAGCACCAGAGAACATATTTGTGGAGGAGCAAAGTGCATAGCATGTGGGTAACTCTAGCCCTAAGTCAGTCCTTATTTCAGACAAGAGGACAACTAGGTAAGATGTGGGCAGGACTGTGGATGAGGCTTTAGCAGTAAGTCAGCACTCACAACATCCAATGACACACTTGAGGGAGAGGTGTCATGTGCAGGGAGTGTTGGTGAGGCAGTAGCCAAAGAACAAATGTGGGCAGAGAGATGGGTCACTCAGGGAGGTGGTTTTGTTAGCAGGGAGTGTGAGCAAAGCTTTTGTGATAAGGCAGCCTTCTTCACATACCATGGGGAGAATCCTAGTGCTGTGAAGCTCTGCCTGGGCAAACTGTTCAGTGCCACTGCTGGAGATGACAGCTGTTGAATTCTCACAATTGCTCTCAGCTACAGGGAACTACACAACCTAGTGCTATGCACCATCCCAAGGAGTGGCTCCTGTACAATGACTGGTTGATATGGAGAGACAAAACTCCAACCCATGACTCAACTGGGACAACTCCAAGTGATCTTCCCAGGTACAGAGCCCCCATAGGACCAAATGATCTCTCAGCATTGCAGCCAGCTTCTTCTGCCATCCAGTCCTGCCCTTACTCCCCCCAAAAAAACCCTCAATTCTCCATCTAATCAACTTTCCAGAAAATCCAGTCTATGACATCTAAATGTACAAGGACTGTAGGGTTTTGTTGAAAAGTCACCCCTTGACAAACCCCAGAGGACACAGAATAGAAGCTTTCTGTGTACAGGAAGAATGAGCAAGGATTTAGGAAATAGGCCTGATTATACATTTCATGGTACATCAGAGAATAGCTTGATCAGGAGAAGTTGTACCTGGGCAGGGAGAATGTGAAATGCTTTAGCAGTAAGTTGTACCTCATTTTGCACCAGAGGACACACTTAAAGGGAGACCTATGTGGGCAGGATGGTGGGTGGAGCTTGACCCTGAAGACCCTCCTTAACAGGCACAGAGAGGGCAGAGTCTTACTACTACAAATCACTACCTTATTTTCCTTTCTACTTTCTAGGCTCAGATGCTTGACAACTCTGCATGTCTGGGCTCTGACCTCTATGTCCTGGGTCAATAAATTTGCACTGAAGGGGTCCACATAGGTGCCATGTTGGAGTTTGCCAGGTCCATAAAATGGATTTTAGGCTTTGAGAATCAGAAAAAGCAAACAGTATTTTTTAAATGTAATTTTATTGAAATATATTCACATACCATATAATCATCCAAAGAGTACAATTGTTTACAGTTTCATCATATGGTTGTGAAGTCAACACCACAGTCAATTATTCAATATTTTCATTATTCCAAAACTTAAAAATTAAGATAAGAAAAAAATAAAAGTAAATGAAAACACTCAAAACATCCCATACCCCTCGTCCTCCCTCATTTACTTAAAAAAAAGCTTTAATTGAAACATATTCACATACTGTACAATCATCCAAAGTGTAAAACAATTGTTCACAGTATCATCATATAACTGTTCATTCATCACCACAATCTTTAAATACCTTCATCACTCCCAAAAATAAAAATAAGGATAAAAATAAAAGTAAAAAGAAAACCCAAAATGTCCCATACCTCCTCCTCCATATTTACTTATTGTCCCCACCTTTCCACTCATTTGTCCATAAATTGGGCAAAGGGAGTGTGAGGCATATGGTTTTCACAATCTCATGGTCACATCATATAAGCCATGATCACCTCCAAGAACCAAGGATACTGGATTGAAATTCAACAGTTTCAGATATTTCCTTCTAGTTATTCTAATAAAGTAAAAACTAAAAAGGGAAAAGACAAAAACAAGCAAACAAAAATAACAGGCAGAAGGTTGGAAATTTCACAAATATATAGAGGCTAAGAAACACACACTCTTAGACAACCAGTGGGCAAAGGGAGAAATTACAAGAGAAATTAGTAAATACCTCAAGGCAAATGACAATGAAAACACAACTTAACAATGCTTATGGCATGCAGGAAAGACAGTGCTGAGAGGGAAATGTACTGCCCTATACACCTATATTAAAAGAGAAGAAAGAGAAAAAATTGAGAAATTAGCTGATCACCTGGAACAAAGTAACCCCAAAGCTAACAGAAGGAACAAATAACAAAGATTAGAGCAGAAATAAATGAAATTGAGAACAGGAAAACAAGAGAGACAATCAACCAAACCAGAAGTTGGTTCTTTGAGAAATCAATAATAAAATCAAAGGTCCCTTAGCTAGGCTAACAGTAAAAAGAGAATGGGTGCAAATAAACACAAGCAAAATGGGAAAGGGCACATAACTATGGACCTCACAGAAACAAAGGAGATAAGGAGAAGATATGAGCAACTATATGCCAGTAAACTATAAAACTTAGATGAAATATTGATTCAAGAAGTAATGGATGACCTAAATAACCAATCACAAGAGACTGATTCAGTCATCAAAAAGCTCCCCAAAAAGAAAAGTCCATGACCAGATGACTTCACATGTCAGTTCAACCAAGCATTCAACAAAGAACTAGTACCAATCCTGCTCAAACTCCTCAAAAAAAAAATAAAGAGGAGGGAAAGCTACCTAGTTCATTCTATGAAGCCAACATCACCCTAATTCCAAAGTCAGACAAAGATACTACATAAAAGAAAATTATAGACCAATCCATTTAATGAATGTAGATGCAAAAATCCTTAACAAAATACTCACAAATTGAATTCAGCAAAACAATAAAAGAATTATACACCATGACCAGTTGGGATTTATTCTAGGTTGCAAGGCTGGTTCAACACAAGAAAGTCAATTAATGTAATACATCACATCAATAAATCAAAATGGAAGAGCCATATGATCATCTCAATCAATGCAAAAAGACATTTAAAAAACTCACCATCCTTTCTTGATGAAAACACTTCAGAGCATAGGAATAGAAGGGAATTTTCTCAATATGATACAGGCAATACATGAAAACACAGAGCCAATCTCATACTCAAAGGGGAGAGATTGAAAACTCTACCTCTAAGATCAGGAACAAGACAGGGTGCTGGAAGTTCTAGTTAGAACAATTAGGGAAGAAAAAGAAATAAATTCATCCAAATTTCAGAGAAAGAAGTAAAACTTCCATTGTAAGCAGATGACATGATTCTATATGTAGAAAATCCATAAAATCTACAGCAAAGCTATTAGAGCTAATCAATGACTACAGCAAAGTGGTAGGCTACAAGATCAACATGCAAAAATCTGTAGTGTTCTTATACACAAGTAATGTGCAACAATAGGAAGAAATAAAAGAATTCCATTTACAATAGCAACCAAAAGATTCAAGTATTCAGGAATAAGCTTATCAAAGGCCACAAAAGACATATACAAAGAAAACTATGAGAAACTACTAAAAGAAATCAAGCAGGACCTAAAAAAATGGAAGAACATACAATGTTCATGGATTGGAAGACTAAATATAATTAAGATGTCAACTCTACCTAGCTGATTTATAGATTCAATGCAATACCATTTAAAATCCCAACAACTTTAATGAAATAAGAAACCAATAATCAAATTTATTTGGGAAGGCAAGGTGCCCTGAATAGCCAAAAATATCATGAGAAAGAGAAACAAAGTGGGAGATGTCACACTACCTGACTTTGAAGCATATTACAAAGCTACAGTTCTCAAAACAGCATGGTACTGGCATAAGGATAGAGACACCAAACAATGGAATTGAATTCAGTGTTCAGAAACAGACCCTCACATCTATGGGCAATTGATCTTTGGTAAGGCAGTCAAGCCAAAGCAACTGGGACAGAGCAGCCTCTTCAATAAATGGTGTTTGGAGAACTGGATATCCATTTCCAAAAGAATGAGAGCGGTCTCCTACCTCACACCTTATACAAAAATTAACTCCAATTGTATCAAAGATCTAAGCATAAGTGCTAAGACCATAAGACTGTTAGAAGAAAACATAGGGCAATATCTTAAAGATCTTGTGATAGGAGGTGGTTTCCTAGACCTTACACCCAAAGTACAAGCCACCAAAGAACAAATTGACAAATGGAATCTCCTCAATATCAAACAATTTTGTACATCAAAGGACTTTGTTAAAAATGTAAAAAGGCAACCTACACAATGAAAGACAATATTTGGAAACCACATGTAAGATAAGTGTTTAATATCCCAAATATAAAAAGCAATCCCGCAACTCAACAACAGAAAGACAAACAAATCAATTAAAAATGGGCAAAAGACATGGACAGACACTTTTCTGAATAGGAAATACAAATGGTTCAAAAACATGAAAAAATGCTCAACTTCACTGGCTATTAGGGAAATGCAAATCAAAACCACAATGAGATATCATCTCATCTCACAACTCCCAGAAAGGCAGTTATCAAAAAAAAATAATGAAAGATAGAAAGAAAATTACATGTGCTGGAGAGGATGTGGAGAAAGAGACATGCTTATTCATTATTGGTGGGGATATAGAATGGTGCAACCACTCCGGAAGGCAGTGTGGAGGCTCCCCAGAAAACTAAGTATAGATTTGCCATATGACCCAGCTATTCCACTGCTAGGTATATACTCAAAGGAACTGAAAGTTAAGACAAAAACAGACATTTGTAAACCAAATTTCATTGTGGCATTATTCATGACTGCCAAGGGATGGAAGCAGCCCAAATGTCCATCAATGGAGGAGTGGATAAATAATCTGGTATATACACATGATGGAATATAATGCAGCTGTAAGGCAAAACAAAGACATGGAACATATAATAATATGGATGAACCCTGAGAACATTATGTTGAGTGAAGTTAGCCAGAAACAAAAGTACAAATAATGTATGGTCTCACAAATTTGAACTAACAATAATAAGCAAACTCTGAGAGTTAAAGTTGAGAATATAGGTTATCAGGTGATTGATAGAGGTAGAGAACAGAAAATTGATGTTGAAGGAGTATAAAGTGTTCAATAGGATTGATTGTGTAGTTCCAGAAGTGGATAGCATATTATAGCATAATGGTAGCACCATATTAAGTACAATGAACAAAGGTGTCTGTGAGTTAATCTGAAAGAGGAGGGCTAGGGGCATGTACAACACCAGAAGTAAAGATAGAGAACAAAGACAGAGACTGTATAACTTAGTGAAACCTAGAGTGGTCACTGATGGTGACATGCAGTTTTAAATATTGTCTCCCATTGTGTAGGTTGCCTTTTTAATTTTTAAACAAAGTCCTTTGATGTAAAAAATTGTTTGATTTTGAGGAGATCCCATCTGTCAATTTGTTCTTTGGTTGCTCACACTTTAGGTGTAAGGTTTAGGAAACCACCTCCTATAAATATAAAAATGTTTTTACATGTGGAAGAGCAAATGAAAGTCAACCTTTCAGGGTGTTGAAAATGGGATGATATTGGGGAAAATAAAATCAATGCAAACTGGAATCCATGATTAACAGTAACACTGTAATATGCTTACATTAAATGTAATAAAGGCAATATACCAACATTAAATATATATGAAAGGCAGATATAAGGGAGGGGTATGGGATTCCTGGGAGTAGTATTGTTGCCTGACATTATTATATTGCATTGTATTTTAATGTCTTTATCTTTTTTTGTTAGCCTTTATAAAAATTTTTTGGAGAAATGAATATGTTCAAGTGCTGAATTTGTTGAAGAAGTCACAACTACATGATGATGATGCTGTGAACAATTGATTGTAAACTGTGAATGACTGTATGCTATGTGAATATATCTCTATAAAATTGCAGGGACAAATATAAATAAAGGGATGCAAGTGCTGTAGAAAACATGGAGAGATGGATGTACCTATTCGCTTTTTGGTGAGGAAGTATAATAGTGTAGCCTATCTGGAGGACAGTGTGGTGGTTCCACAAGAAGCTAAGCATGTGGTTGCCATAAGGTCCTGTGACCTCATTATGAGGTATATACTTGGAAGATCTGAGAGCAGAGACATGAATGGACATTTTCATACTGGTGATTTTTATGGTGGAAGTATTCATAATTTGCAATGGATGGAGGTGGTCTAAGAGTACATCGAATGATGAACAGAATGGTGAACTATGGTGTATGAATACAATAGACTATTTAGCAGCTGTAAGAAGGAGTGAAGCTGTGAGACACACAACTCGGTGAATGGTTCTAGAGAACAGCATTTTGAGTGAAGTGTACCAAAAATGAAAAGACACACATAATACCTCACTACTATGGACTATCTATAATGTGTAAACTCTGAGAATTGAATCTTAGAGCACAGATAATCAGGGTAATGTTTGTCCCCAGATTGTAAGCTATTACGGCAGTCAAATCTATTCCTGAGTTGTAATGGTTATCTCCAAACTCTGAGATGCTGAAACGTTTGTGTATAATCTGGTCAGTCTCTGGAATTTTTGGTATCTTTGTAACACCAGAAACTCAGAGCTAGAACTCAGCAGCTATGAATGTCAGTATTAGCTCATACAGCAACTATTTAAAAAGCTGAAAAATGGTGCACACTTTGATTAGAGATATGAATAAAGCAGAGTGAGTGAGGACTAAGACAAATCAGGCCAAAGGTTAAATGACATTATTGACTGTTTTAAAACTTCAACTTTTGTGTGAGACCAAGGGAAAAGATGTTAATTTGCTGTAGGACATATATTTTGTGCAGCACAATAAATAATTTAACTTGTGTGGTCAGTTTATTTAAACACCATAATTACATGGAACTTTGAATAGGAAGTGAAGTCTGGTAGGTTTGTACAGGTTAGTGAAAAATCCCAATACATCCCCAAATAATTTTTTTCTATTAAATTTGGTTTTATTGAGATATATTTGCATACCATACAATCATCCATGGTATACAATCAACTGTTCATAGTATGATCATATAGTTATACATTCATCACCACAATCTATTTCTGAGCATTTTCCTTACATCAGAACGAATCAGAATAAGAATAAATAATAAAAGTAAAAGAAGAACACCCAAACCATCCCTCCCATCCCACCCTATTTGTCATTCAGTTTTTATCCCCATTTTTCTACTCATCCATCCATACACTAGATAAAGGTTTTCACGATCACACTGTCACCCCTTGTAATCTACATTGTTATACAATCATCTTCAGAAGTCCAGACTCCTGGGTTGGAGTTTGGCAGTTTCAGGTATTTGCTTCTAGCTAATACAATACATTAAAACCTAAGAGGTGTTATCTATATAATGTTTAAGAATGTCCACTAGAGTGACCTCTTGACTCTATTTGAAATCTCTCAGCCACTAAAACTATTTTGTCTCAGTTTGCATTCCCCTTTTGGTCAAGATCTATTCTCAATCCCACAATGCTGGGTCCAGATTCTTCCCCAGGAGTCATATCCTCTGTTGCCAGGGAGATTTACACACCTGGGAGTTAGGTCCCACGTACAGAAGAGGGCAGTGAGTTCACCTGCCAAGGTGGCTCAGTTAGAGAGAGAGAGGTCCACTTCTGAGCAACAAAGAGGTACTCAGAGGAAGACTCTTAGGCACAACTATATGCAAGTTTAACCTCTCCTTTGCAGTAATGAGCTTCATAAGGGCAAGTCCCATGATCGAGGGCTTGGCACATCAAACCACCAGTCCCAATGTTTGTGACAACATCAACACCAGTCCAGGTGAGGAAGTTCAGCACTTCTGCACCTTCCTCCAGCTCCTTGGGGTGGTAGGGGAGGCTATAAATATATTTTTTATTCTCTGCCCAAATTACTCCAATACATCCTTAAGTAATTTAGGCAGAGAATAAATAAATATTAGCAGGATCTCTGAGGAATGGGGAAAATGTGGAAATGTTGGTCTTCCCTACCTAGATTATTACTCATATTCTCACAAACATTAAGGACTAACAAGTTAGTAGGCTGAACGTCCAATCTTGGGGATTTCCCTTATTAAGTTTGTTACTGCAGAGAGGCTAAGCCTACTTATAATTTCACCTAATTGTCTCTCCCAGAGAACTTCTTTGTTGCTCAGATGTGGTATCTCTCCATCTCTCTATACCCACTTGGTAGGTGAACACTTTGCTTCCCCCCTATGTGAGACATTTCTCCCAGGGGTGTAAGTCTCCTTGGTAATTTGGTACATGGCTCCCAGGGATAAGCCTGGACCCAACATCAAGGGATTGAGGAAATATTCTTGACCAAAAGGGAGAAGCAAAATGAAACAAAATAATGTTTCAATGGCTGAGATTTCAAATGGAGTTGGGAGGTCACTCTGGAGGGCATTCTTATGTGGTATAGATACCCCTTTTTAGTTTTAGTGTAGTGGAATAACTAGAAGGAAATACCTGAAACTGTGAAATTGCAACCCAGTAGCCTTGATTCTTGTAGATGTTTGTGTAACCACATAGATTATGTTTTGTGACTGTGTGATTGAGAAAACCTTGTGTCCCTTTATCCAGTGTATGGACAGAGGAGTAGAAAAATGGGGACAAAAACTAAATGAAAAATAGTGTGGGATGGGGCTATGGAATGCTTTGGGTGTTCTTTACTTTTCTTTTTACTCATGTTTTTATTCTTTTTGGGGTATGGAAAATGTTAAAAAAAATGACTGAGGTGATGAATGCACAAATTATATGTACTGTGCACAGTTGATTGTACACTGCGAATGATTGTATAGCATGTGAATATATCTCAATAAAACTGAATTTAAAATAGAAAGAGAGAATAAAGGGAAAGTGACAAAGGCTTTTCTGCATTCAATTTCTGAGCTCCCATAGCTAATTGCTTAATTATATGCACATAGAATTAAATTTATCTCAGGACATTACCTTTCCTTGACCAAAAATATTAACTTCATTCCTCCTCCAATCTCCAATTTTGTTAATGACTTTACCAGGAATCCAGGAATTGACCTTTAACATGCTTACTTGGAACCCCTAAGCACAATTAAACATTGCTATTATCTCTATAGTGAGAATTTTCATTGTTCATTTACACTCCAATCCACAAACATGTTTCCCCACCCCATACTGATTTTTTCAGCCTCAGTTTAAATGTCAATTCCTTAGAGATCCCTTCACTGACCTCCAACAAAATTAGTCTTTCCATTCCTCTACCCCCTTGACTTAATTGTTATCCTGCTCCTTCATGTAGTTTGTCATTATAAACCTGGACTACATATGTGTATATCTGTCTGTCTATCTATCTATCTATCTATCTATCTATCTATCTATCTATCTATCTATCCTATCTATTTTTGTTTTGTCTCCCCTAGGATTTAAATATAGAAAAAACAATCTCTGAATGCTACAGTCAGGGAAGTTTCCTTTGACCATTACTTATGAATTTAAAAATCAGTAAAATATCATGTCCACAACCTCCAAATCCACCCAAAAACATCTGTCCACAAGTGCTTACAGTCAGATTAAACAATTATCTTCTGATTAAAAATCAGTTTATAAAAAAGGAGCTCTCTATCTCCTGGTGGAAATTCTCTCCAATGTTCACCAGAACCCAAATACATAGATTAGAGAAGACAATGAATTCAATTTTTTTATTGAGTATGATGTCACTCTACTTTGGAACTCAGAGTTTCTTTCTCTAGCTAAAACACTGTCTCTCCAAGAATATCAACCAGTTTCATTCTTCTACCCCATAAAGTCAACACCCTTTCCAGCATGAAGAAGTTAAAATGGTAATCACTGATATATTCCTGAAAATTGAGAGAATGATCAAATGAGAGGGAGATACAACTAAGAAATTAAGATTTAACATGACTAACACTATTGATCACTATATAGATATTCTTTTTAGTTTATAGTGTATTAGAATATCTAGAAGGAAATACAGGAAATTGTTGAACTGTAATCTAATAGCCCTGATCTTTGATAATGATTGTATAACTATATAGGAAAAAAAGTCAGTGCCTGTGTTTGTATCGATCTACTTCTGGAGGTTTTGTTCTGTTCCACTGATCTCTATATCCACCTCTGAGAATACAACACTGTCTTATTTAACCTACATTTCTTGTAAGTCTTAAACTGGGGTAGAGTGCAATACCAGTGGTCAATAAGATGGGGAAGTAAGGGGTATGGGAAATTTTGGGTTTACTTTTTATTTTTATTTCTTTTTCTGCAGTAATTCAAATGTTCTAAAAATGATCATGGTAATGAATGCACAACAATGTGATGGCACTGTGAAGCATTGTTTTCATACTTTGGATGGATTGAATAATGTGTGACAAATCACTATAAAATTACATTTAAGAAAACATTATTTGGAAGGTGAACTCTCTTTTTATGCCATTGATAACATCAGGAGACATATAATTTGAGTAGTACACATTGATTAACTTGAATGCCAATCAAGATAAATCTAATCAAGTTATGCCCCTTTATACAAAATATTTACTCTTTTATTATGTGAATCATGTAAATGCAATAAGGGAAACATGGTTATTATGTCCTTTAATTATGTTATCCCTCTTAAGGTGCCCAAAACAACCCTCATGCCTTTGTCTAGAAGTGTCCATGTTTGGTAGAATTGGGTTGCTCTGGGTAATGTGGACAATATGAAGAGGATGATTACTGCCCTTTACTTCTCAGAGAACCCATAACTTACCAACATTCTCTCAAGTTGTGATCAACAGTGTGACTCTATATAAATAGAAATTCTTGTGCACAAAATTTACATTTAAACAAAAAGTATGATTCACAGTTATAAAATGTGTTTATTTTACTACCATGAAAGAGAAAGGCCATCTTGTGCAACTTTTTCAATTCATTTTTAGCTGATGTCCTAAGGAGTGCAAATCCCTATAAGCTTCAAAATATTTGAGATTCCTGGAATAAATTTTGATTTTCCTATAAATAAGATGTGTTTTAACACATTTTTAAAATAAAATTATGAAGGATCTAAGATGGCAGCATAGAGAGGAGTGGAAGTTAAGTAGTCCCCCTGGAACAACTAGAAAAACCAGAAACAACTAGTAAATACTCTAGAATAACTGCAGGGGGACAAACATGACCATCCACTCATCATACACCAACCTGAATTGGGAGGAATGCCTGAGATCACAGCATAAAATCTGTAACTAAAACTGTGGATCCAAATCAGGAGATCCCTCCCCCACAGCTCAAGTTGCAAAGCCTCATGGTGCCAGAGAGAAGCTTTCTCCCAGTAAGTGAATATAGCTCAGCTGAGCTCCAACTGGGGTTTTAATTAATGAGTGTGAACTGCTCACTATGAGGTATGAATCCTCAACAAGTAGGCAGAGGCTTTGGGTGATGACTGACCTTGGAGAGCTGGAGGGTTGCCTCAGACTAGCTCTGCTCCTTTTTTGACTCAGTGGACAAAGCCTCACCATTTTCAGTTCCCAGTTCTGTGACCCAGACAAGGGTATAGCACCTGCAGAGAGAAACCACTGAAATGCTAATGACCTCCCCCTAGGGTGTCTATCTTCTCTAAGAGGAAAGGGGTGGGGCCCAGCTCTACTACCTGCCTTTCATTCAGAACTTGGGGATAAAGAGCCACACCTCCTTAAACCAGTCAAGAATTATAGGCTAACAGGCACCAAAGCCTTCTTGGACCTTAGCCCATTCTTGTCTGGGGAGGCCTGATTGGGGTAACCAAGGAAACCATGCCTAGACAACAGAAAACTACAACCTACACCAAGAGAAATGAGGTTATGGCCTGGTCAGGGGAACAATCTTGCACTTCAACAGAGATGCAGGAATTGAAACAACTAATAATAACTGAATTCAAAAAGTTTAGGGAAGATATGGCAAAAGGGATGAACTGTATAATGAAAACACTGGACATATATAAGGTAGAAATTGAAAGTTCAAAAAACCAACTGGCGGAATCTATGGAAATGAAAGGCATAACACAAGAGATGAAAGACACACTGGAAACATACAACAGCAGATCTCAAGAGGCAGAAGAGAACACTCAAGAACTGGAGAACAAGGCACCTGAAAGCCTACACACAAAAGAACAGATAGAGAAAAGAATGGAAAAATTTGAGCATCATTCCCAGGAACTTAAAGACAAAATGAAAAGAAAGAATTTACATGTCATTGGTGTCCCAGAAGGACAAGAGAAGGGAAAAGGGGCAGAAGCAATAATAGAGGAAATAATCAATGAAAATTTCCCATCTCTTATGCAAGGCATAAAATTATGGATCCAAGAAGTGCAGCATACCCCAAACAGAATAGATCTGAATAGGCCTACACCAAGACACTTAATAATCAGATTATCAAACATCAAAGATAAAGAGATACTCCTGAAAGCAGCAAAAGAGAAACAATCTATCACATACAAAGGAAGCTTGATAAGACCATGTGTGGATTTCTCAATAGAAACCATTGAGGCAAGAAGGAAGTGGGGAGATATACTTAAGATACTGAGAGAGAAAAAACACCAACAAAGAATCCTGTATCTGGCAAAACTATACTTCAGATATGAGGGAAAGCTTAAAATATTTCCTGACAAACATACAACGACCAAGTTTGTGAACAAGAAACCTGTTCTACAGGAAACACTAAAGGAAGCACTGCAGACAGAAAGGAAAAGACAGGAGTAAGAGGTTTGGAAAACAACTTTGGGAGAGTGTAGCACAGCAATGTAAGTACACTGAACAAAGATGACTGTGAATATGGTTGAAGGAGGAAGGCTGGGATCATGTGGGACACCAGAACAAAAGATGAATGATAAAGATGGGACTGTGTAACTCAGGGAAACCTAGGATGCTCCATGATTGTAATAAAAGGTACAAATATGTTTTTACATGAGGTAGAACAAATGAATGTCAACATTGCGAGGTGTTAAAAATAGGGTGGGATTGGGGGAAAATACAATCAATGCAAAATAAAGGCTAGAATTAACAGAAATATTGTATTATGCTTCCTTTAATGTAACAAAAGCAATATACCAAACTAAAGGCATATGGGGGGTTGGGGAACAGGTGAAGGTTATGGGACTCCTGGCATTGGTGATGTTGTCTGAGTCTTTATTCTACTTTAGGTTAATGCTATCTTTCCTTTTGTCACCTTCTAGCTATCAAGTTTTTTTGTTTGTTTGTTTTCCTCTTTTGCCTTTTTCTTTTGTCTCTCTGCCTTCTTTGACTCTTCCTCCATCTTTGTGGAAGAAATGTCCTTCTATAGACAGTGGTGATGGTTCTCAATACATAAATATGTGACTATATGGGGAACCAATGATTGTTTACTTAGGATGGAATGTATAGTGTTTGAACAAAAGAATCTTAAAAGAAATGGGTTGATGCAGAAAACTTGAGGGCACTAGATTGAGTGCAATAAGACAGAAACATAAAGGCAAATATTTCAGTGTCTCACTGATATGAACTAATTATAATATGCAAACTCATAGACTTGAAATATGTTACCAGAATATAGAGTGAGACTAAAGAATGGGGAGCAGTTGCTTATTATGAGCAGAGTGTTCAACTAGGGTGAACTTAAATATTTGGAAATGGACAGAGATGATGGTAGCATGTAATAAGAATAACTAACAGTGCTAAAATGTGTGTGAAGGTGGTGGAAAGGGTAAGCTCAGAGTCATGCATGTTACCAGAAGGAAAGTTGGGGGTTAAAAAATGGGAATGTATAAAACAGTGGATCTTGTGGTGGACAATGTCCATGATTAACTATACAAATATTAGAAATCTCTCTCATGAGCTAGAACAAATGTATGTCACTATAACTAGAGGCTAATAATAGAGAGGCATATAGGGAAAAATATATACCTATTCCAAACTATATAGTACAGTTAGTAGCATTTTAACATTCTTTCATCAACAGTAACAAATGTAATATACCAAATCTATGAATCAGTAATGGAGGGGGGCATGGTTAGAGTTATGGGAGGATGTGAGTTTCCTTTTTTTTGTCTTTGTTTCTTTTCTGGAGTAGTGAAAATGTTCTAAAAATTGAAAAAAAGTAATTGTGTTGATAGATACACAGCTGTATGGTGGTGCCATGGGCAATTAATTCTACACTTTGGATCTTTGGATAGTTGTATGGTATCTGAACAATCTCAATAAAAAATAAATAATTAGAAAGATTAGTGAATCTTTTTGTATAATGAAATTATAATTTCTTTGTAAATCAAGCAATATATTTTCATTTTAGCCACAGGCATATGATCCCTACAGTTGTAAGGTCACATTGCAGCTTCTCCCTCTTCCCAGGTTGCTTCCTCCCCCCTTCTTTCCACATATAATGATCCAAAGAACATTCCCTAATAAAGAGACTTCACTCTAAATTCCATCTCAGTGTATCCTTCATTGAGAACTGAATCAGTGACAATAGTTAAGAGAGTCTAGGGTAAAGAAGGCTTATAAGTACAAAATGAAAACATTCTGATGAGTTTGAAAATATGATGACATAACATCTCATAAGGATATTTTATTTATTGGACCACTGATATTTTCAGGAAGAACTATGTCCCTGGGTTAATGGGCAGAAACAGATTGGAATGGAATGAGTATTGAGAGGGATAAGAGGAAATGTGCTGATGAATGGGTGGTACCCTCAAATTAAATAGAAAAATCATATTATGGCAATGACTGAAAATAAAAGGAGACAAAAACTGTGTTCTATGCCCAATTAATACTGGAATATTTCTAAATGCTAAGAGGATAGGCATATTGAGAAGGAGTAGTTAAAGATAAATTAATGATATAACATGAAAGATAGCCCCCCAAAAAGAATATGGGTGGGAGTAAAGATAATTCACTACCCATTATGGGGTAGATAACATAGCCAACTGATGCTAGCTCAGCAACATTTTAAAATTTACTGGTGAAAAATATCTCCATATGTTTCTGTTTTATTTGGGGAACAGGTTTCAATCTGCTGAATATGAAAGGAAAGGCATGACTATGAATTTCAAAGGTTATGATAAAGATTTGAAATAAAATTCATCAAGCTTAGAAAATGGAATTGATCTGTAAAATAGGATAGGCCATCATTTTTGAGAACTGTCCCAAATGACATGATATTACACAAACAGGTGCAGTGAAACCATTATATCCAGCAGCAGAAGAATATCCCCCTGGGAACCAGGAATTATAGCCCCAAAATACCTATCATTGCAGGCACAAGAAGCATGTATTTTGCAGGATTTTTGTTTCTGCAGGGCCTTATCATGGACAACTCCAGCATAAAATGTCTTCAATATATCACATGGGAATCCTTATCAATGGAGGTCTGAAGACTAAGTTCAATGTAGCAGTTGCAGGGAGGAGAAGGACACCTAATTCTAAGATGGACAAGAAATAGCCACATTTCAGGAGACCAAAAGGACTACAAACTGAGTGTGCCTGAAGGCAGGGACTGAACTTTAAGACACATCTGGCCAAATGCTCTTGGTGTTCCTAGAGTCCCAGGATAAATCCAAGAACTATCAAGTATTACCTTTTTAACCCAAGTTGGGTTCCCTACCTTCTCTCTCTAAATATACACATATATAAAATGTGGGTGGAATTTAACCAATTCATATTTTCTGAATGAAAAAATGGATATTTAGAGTGCTTTCAACTAAGCTTCACATATTGAATTAAAACTAATTCAATCAATGTTATTAGCTGTTATGGTTGTTGTAATTAGTAGTAGTAGTAATAGTATTTTCTGTCAAAAAATATAAGTCTAAGGGTGACCATTAATTCCCTCCCTATAAGAAATAGTAAGGCTTTTTTTTTGTTCTTTAAAAATGTTATTGTAGTTGACAATATGTACACAGCACATTTCACATTTCAACTATTTTTAACTGTACAATTCAGTTGTATTAATTAAACTTGAAACATTGTGCAACCATTATCACCATTTATTACCCAAAACATTCAAGAACCCAAACAGAAATTTGTACCTATTATACATAATTCCCTATCCCTCCTGGTATCTGGTAATCTGCAATCTACTTTCTTTCTTAATGAATTTGAATTTACTCAATAAAGATATTTCATATAATTGGAATCATACAGTTGTTATGTTTTTGTGGCTGGCTTGTTTCACTTAGCATAACATTTTAAATACTCAGTAATGTAGAAATAATCATAGCTTAATTTTTTTGATGATGAATATACCATTATATGGATATATCACATTTTATTTATGCATTCATCCACTGATGGACAGTTGGGTTTTTCCCACCTTTTGGTTACTGTGAAGAATGCTAGTATGGATATTGGGTGTACAAATACATCTTTGAGTCCCTGTTTCCAGTGATTTGGTCTATATACCTAGAAGTGGAACTATAGGGTATTATTGTAATTCAATGTTTAACTTTTTGAGAAACTGTCAAACTGTTTCCTCAGTGGATGTGCCATTTTAAATTCCCAGCATTAATGCATTATAATTTCAATTTCTCTGCATCCTACTAGGCTCTGGTATTTTCTTTCCTTCTTTCCTTCCATCTTCTTTCTTTCCTTCATTTCTTTTTTTTTTCTTTCTTTCAAGTTTATTTTTATTAAAGAAGTTGTGGGTTTACTACACAAACATTCATAAAAAACAGGATTCCTGCACACCTCCCCACCAACACCTCTGGCATTGGTGAGGAAAATGTGTTATAACTGAGGATAGCACTTTTTTGTGATTTTATTTTTAAACAGTAGTTACACATGTCACAACTGATGAAAGATTATTAAAGCAGTACTATGAACTATTGTCCATAAATTATGTAGGGTATTTTACCCATATTCCAACCTACTGTATTTTTATGCATGCCTTTATTTTACTACTCATCTACCCATACACTTAATAAATTGGTGATAGATGCAGAATTTTTACCATCATATATCCACTAGATGAAAGCTATATAGTTATACAGTCATGATCAAATATCAAGGCTACAGGATTATAGTTCAACAATCACCAGTATTTCCTTCTGACTATTCTAATACACTAGAAACTCAAGAAAATATCTATATTATAAGTCAGAAGTAATAATCATTTGTTAAATCATAACTTCTAAGTTACATCTCTTCTCTCTTATTTGATCATCCTCTCATTCTCCAGGGATATTTTGACAATAACCATTCTAAATTATTCATAATGAAAATGGATGTTGATGTTATGGGGTAAAGGAATGAAACTGGTAGATGTTCTTGGGGAAACTGTTACCTCCAGTTTCCAGGGCTTATCAGGTATAGGAGAAATTTGGAGTCTTTAAGTTTCTGAAAAAGTAAATTAAATAGGCAAAGCTTTTATAGAGTCTTAGATGAAGCCCAGGGTATTCCTGAGGATTTTCGGGAATACTCTTGCTTAGGGCTTGGCATACTGTAGCAATTTGTAATATTTGGCTCAGGCTTGCATAAGAGTAACCTCCAGAATGACCCCTCAACTCATTTGAAATCTTTTAGGCACTGTGACAGTTGAATGTATCATGTCCCCAAAAATGCCATTATCTTTGATGCAATCTTGTGTGGGCAGATTATTAGTGTTGATTAGATTGTAATTCTTTGAGTGTTTCCATGGAGATGTGACCCATCAATTATAGGTGATAATCCTGAATTGAGGACTTCCATGGAGGTGTGTACCCACCCATTCAGCATGGGCCTTGATTAGTTTACTAGAGCACTATATAAGCTCAGACAGAAGGGGCAAGCTTGCTAAAGCCAAGAGGGACACTTTGAAGAATGCCCGGGAGCTGAGAGAGGAATGTTCTGGGAGAAAACCATTTTGAAACCAGAACTCTGGAACAGACACCAGCCACATGCCTTCCCAGCTAACACAGGTTTTCTGAATGCCATTGGCCATCCTTCAGTGAAGGTACCCAATTGTTGATGCATTACCTTGGACACTTCATGGTCTTAAGACAGTAACTGTGTCACCAAACAAAACCCCTTTAGAAAAGCTAATCCATTTCTGGTATTTTGTGAAAAGGAAGAGTTAGCAAACTGGAGCAGGCACTGAAACTATTTTGTTTCATTTATCTTCCCTCTTTTAGTCAAGAAGTCATTGTAAATCCAACAATGCCATTGCCAGTCTCATCTCTGGGAGTCATGTCCCACATGGCCAGGGAGACTTACAGTCCTGGGAGTCATGTCCCACATATGGGGGAGAGCAATGAGTTTCTTTGTAGAGTTTGGCTTAGAGAGAGAGGCCACATCTTAACAAAAGAAGTTTTCTGGAGTTTGACTCAGACTAATTATTACTAGGCTTAGCTTCACTATTACAGAAACAAGTTTCATAAGTACAAACCTCAGGAACAATTATTATTAAGGTGGCAGTCTCTAATGTTAGAGAGAATCTACCCCAAGTGTGGGAGTTTAATAGTTCCATATTTTTGGTTCAGTCCATCAAGGGACTCTGAAAATATATTTTTAATTTTCTTCCCAAATTATCTGGAACATATCAGGGTATTAGAATAACTGGTAATGAATAAGATCTTATTCCCTATTCTAGTTTCTATGAAATTATATTGTTTAAATAAACTGACTTAGGATATCAAAAAAAATGCAGATTCAAATAACACAAATAGAAATGGGAAAGGAGATTTAACTATTGAGACCACAGAACTATAGGAGATAATGAGAAGATTCTATGATTAACATTATGCTAATAAACTAGACAACTTAGATGAAATGGACAACTTCCTAGAAAAGAATGAACAACCCACATTGACTCGAGTATAAATACAAGACTTCAGCAAACCAATAACATGTAATGAGATTGAGTCAGTCATCAAAAATTTCCCAAAAAACAAAAGTTCTGTACCAGATGGATTTACATGTGAATTCTACCAACCATTAAAGAAAGAATTAGTAAAAATCTTGCTTAAACTCATAAAAAAAGTTGAAGACTTGGGAAAGCTACCTAACTCATTCTATGATGCCAACATCACCCAAATACAAAAGTCAGACAAAGATACTACAAAAAATCAAAATTATACACCAATCCTTTTAATGAACATAGATGAAAAAATCCCCCCAAAATATTCAGAACTCAAATCCAGCAGCATATAAAAGAATTGTACACCACCAACAGGTGGAATTTATTCCAGGTATGCAAGGCTGATTCAACACAAGATAATAAATGAATGTAATGCACCACATCAATCAATCAAAGCAGAACTATGTGATTATCCCGATCAATGCAGAAAAGGCATTTGACAAAATTCAACATAATTTCTTGATGAAAACACTTCAAAGGATAGGAATAAGAGGGAACTTTATCAATATGATAAAGGCACTATATGAAAAACCCACAGATAACATAATTCTTAATGGGGAAAGACTGAAAGCTTTCCTGATCCTCTAAGATCAGGAAAAAGACAGGGATGCTCACTTTCACTACTGTTATTCAACATTGTGCTGGAGATTCTAGCTAGAGCAGTTAGGCATGAAAAAGGAATAAAAGTCATCCAAGTTGGAGAGGAAGAAGTAAAACTTTCACTGCATATGACATGATTCCATATGCATATAATCCAAAAAAAAAAAAAAAAAACTAAAGCAAAGCTACTAGAACCCATCAATGAATACAGCAAAGAGGCAGGCTACAAGATCAACATGCAAAAATCTGTAGTATTCCTATACACAATTAATGTAAAACAAGAGGAGGAAATTAAGAAAAATTTCCATTTACAATAGCAACCAAAAGAATCAAGTATTTAGGAATAAACTTAATGAAGGCCACAAAAGACCTGCACATAGAAAACTACAAGAAACTGCTAAAAGAAATCAAACAAGATCCCAAACATGGAAAAACATACCATGTTCATAGATTGCAAGAGTAAATATAGGTAAGATATAAATTCTACCTAAACTGATTTATAGATTCAATACGATACCAATTAAAATTCAAACAGCTTAGTTTGCAGAAATAGAAAATCCAATAACCACATTTTTTTGGAAGGGCAAGGTGCCCCAAATAGCCAAAAATATTTTGAGAAAGAGGAATGAAGTGGGAGGTCTCACACTACCTTAATTTGAAACATATTACAAAGCTACAGTGGTCAAAAGAGCATTGTACTGGTCTAAGAATAGATATATCAACAAATGGAATCAAATTGAATGTTCAGAAATAGATCTTATTATCTATAGACAACTTATATTTGATAAGGCACTCAAACCAAAGCAACTGGAATTGAATAGCCTCTTCAATAAATGGTGTTTGGAGAACTGGTTTTCCATTTCCAAAAGAATGAAAGAGGAGGCTTTTCTTACACCTTATACAAAAAGTAACTAAAAATGGATCAAAGACCTAAACACAAGCACTAAAATCATAAGATACTTTGAAAAAAATGTAGGGCAGTATCTTATAGATCTTTTGATAGGAAGTTGTTTCCTAGACCTTAAAGATCTAAAGTATGACCAACAAAAGAAGAATTAGATAAATGGGATCTCCTCAAAATAAAACACTTATGTACATCAAAGAACTTTGTGAGAAAAGTAAAAAGGCAGCCTACACAATGTGAGAAAATATTTGGAAACCACATAACATATAAGGGTTTAATATCCCAAATATGCAAAGGGATCCTACAACTCAACAACAGAAACTCAACCAACCCATTTAAAAAATGGGCAAAAGACATGGACAGACACCTTTCTGAAGAGGAAACACAAATGGCTCAAAAGTATATGAAAAAATGTTCAACTTCACTGGCTATTAGAGAAATGCAAATCAAAACCAAAATGAGACATAATCTCACACCTCCCAGAATGTCCATTATCCAAGAAAACAGAAAATTACAAGTGCTGGAGAGGATGTGGAGAAAGAGAAACACTTATTCACTGTGCATGGGAATGTAGAATGGTGCAGTCACTGTGCAGGGCAGTGTGGTGATTCCTCAGGTAACTAAGTACAGATTTGCCATATGATCCAGCTACTCCATTATTAGAAATATAATTAGAGGAACTGAAAGTTAAGACATGAGCAGACATTTGTAAACCAATGTTTATAGCTGCATTATTCATGATTGCTAAGAGATGGAAACAGCCCAAATGTCCATCAATGGATGGGTGGATAAGCAAACTGTGGTATATACCTATGATGGAATATTATGCAGCTGTAAAGGGCAGAACAATATCATGGAACATATAAGAGCACAGATGAATCTTGAGGACACTATGTTGAGTGAAGTTACCCAGAAAAAAAAGGATAAATACTGTATGGTCTCATTAATACGAATTAACATTAATGAGCAAAATTTGAGAGTTAAAAGCTGACAACACAGGTTATCAGGAGTTAGAAAGGGGGTAGAGATTGGTCACTTGTTGCTAAAGGACTACAGACTGTTCAAAAAGATTGTATAGATCCAGAAATAGATGGCATAATACTGTGTGATGGTAGCACAATAATGTATGTACACTGAAGAAAGATGTCTGTGAGTAAAAATGAAATAGGAGAGTCAGGGACATATATGACATCAGAGATAAAAGTAGATGATAAATACTGGTACTGCCTAACTTAGCAAAAATTAGATTGGTCTTTTATTGTGACTAAATATACAAACATAAACATATTTTTATATGTGTGAGAACACACCAATGTCAACCATGCAAAGAGTTGAAAAACAAGGGTATTTGTGAAAAATATAATCAAAGCAAGTTGGAGTGTATGGTCAACAGTTACATTGTAATATGCTTCCATCAAATGCAGCAAGGCAATATATCAATTCTAAATATGTATCAAAAGGGGATGTAAGTGAGGAATATGGGATTCTTGGTAGTGGTGTTGTCTGTTACGTTGTATAATATATTTTATTTTTCTTTTTATTACCTTCTTTACTATTCCTAGAAAAAATTTCATAGTAATCAATATGTTGAAAAGCTGATTGTGATAATTACACAAGTATATGATGATTCCATGAACAATTGATTGTACACTGTGGATAATTGTATGGTATGTGAATATAAAATTGTAGGAAAAAATATAAATGGGGATAAAAGTGCTGGAAAAAACAAGGAGAGAGTGATAATCCTATTTACTGTTGATGAGGAGGCAGAATGGTGTAGCCTGTCTGGAGGACAGTGAGATGGTTCCACAAGAAGCTAAGTATGTGTGTAGCTTAAGGTCCTAAAACCTCATTATGGGGTGTACCCTTGGAAATTCTGAGAGCAGGTACATGAATGGTCATTTGAACACTGGTGTTTATGTAGGCAGTATTCATGATTTTCAATGGGTAGAGGTGGCCTAAGTGTACATCACCCAATGAACAGAATGGTGAACTGTGGTGTATGCATACAATGGAATATTGAGCAACTGTGAGGAGTGAAGCTGTGAGACATGCAACAATGTGAGTGGATCCTCTAATCAGCATTTTTAGGGAAGTAAACCAGAAAAAAAAGAAAAACTTTATAATGCCTCACTAATATGGACTAACTACAATGTGTAAACTCAGAATTGAATCTTAGAGCACAGCCAATCAGGGGAACATTTATTGTAATGATCCCCAGATTGTACTCTCTTACAAGCAGTCACATCTATTCCTGAATTGCAATGGCTATCTCCAAATTCTGAGATGCTGATCTCTTTGGATATAACCAGGTCAGTGTCTGGAACATTGGATATCTGTGTGACACTAGAAACTCAGAGCTAGAGCTTGGCATATATGAATGTCTGTATTAGCACAAACAGCAACTGTCTAAAAAGCTGAAGAAAGAATCCCAACTTCAATAAGAGATGTGAATGAAGCAGATATGGTTAGTACTAATCCAAATCAAGCCAAAGGGTAAAGGATGATACTGACCATGTTTTAAAACTTCAACTTTAATGTGAAGCCAAGGGAAGAGATAATTATTTGTTGCAGGATCTATATTCTCTGTAGTACACTAAGTAATTTGACATGTTCTGTCAGTTTATTCAAACACCATAATTACATGGAACTTTGAATAGGAAGTGAGATCTGGTAGGTTTGTACAGGTTAGTGTGAAATAGTAATACATCCCAAAGTAATTTGGGCAGAGAATACAAATATATATTCAGGACCCCCCTGAGGAGCTGGGGAAAATGCAGAAATTTTGGACTTCCCCACCTAGGTTGTGACTGATGTTCTCACTAACATTGAGGACTGGCACTTTGGTATGCCAAGCCCACTATCTTGGTGCTTGCCCTTATGAAGCTTGTTACTGCAAAGAAGAGTCTAAGCCTACCTATAATTGTGCCTAAAAGTCTCCCCCAGAGGACCTCTTTGTTGCTCAGATATGGCCTTCTCTCTCTAGCTAAGCCAACTTGGCAGGTGAACTCACTGCCCAACCACCTATGTGGGACCTAACTCCCAGGGACATAAATCTCCTTGACAATACAGGGTATGGCTCCTGGGGTGAGCCTGGACCTGGCATCATGGGATTGAGGACATCTTCTTGACCAAAAGGAGGAAGTGAAATGAAACAAGTGGCTCAGAGATTTCAAACGGAGTTGAGAGGTCACTCTTGTGGGCATTCTTATGCACTTTGTAGATATCTGATTTTAGGTTCTAGTGTATTGAAATAGCTAGAAGTAAATACCTGAAACTATCAAACTGCAACCCAGTAGCTTTGATTCCTGAAATGATTATATATCTATGTAGCTTACATGGGGTGAGAGTGCAATTGTGAAAACCTTGTGGATCACACTCCCTTTATCCAGTGTATGGATGGATGAGTAGAAAAATGGGTACAAAAGCTAAATGAAAAAAAGGGCAGGATGGGGGAATGATTTGTGTGTTCTTTTAAACTTTTATTTTTTATTCTTATTTTTATTCTTTTAGTTTAAGGTTAATGTTCAAAAACAAACTGGGGTGATGAATGCACAACTGTATGATGGTATTGTCAACAGTTGATTGTAAACCATGGATGATTGTAGGGTATGTGAATATATTCAATAAAACTGAATTTAAAAAACAGATCTTGTACAAAGGAAGGATGTTGTACTTTAACATTGTACTGGGGTTCCTATCCAATGCAATACAATAGGAAAAAGAAATGAAAGTCATCCAAATTCAAAATGATGAAGCAAAATTTCACTATTGGCACATGGCATGATCCTATCTATGGGAAATCCCAAAAACTACACAGCAAATCTCCTAGAGCTAATGAAAATTTAGGTAAACTGGCAGTGCAAAGAAAAAAATACCTGAAGAATCAATACTGTTTTCATACACTAGATAAGAGCACACAAAGGAGAAAATCAAGAAGAAATTTCCATTTACATTGACAAATAAAATAATCAAATATCTGGAGTTACATTGAACAAAGGATGTAAAGGACTTGTATGCAGATATCTATGAAAATTTGCTATAAGGAATCAAGGAGGTAAAATAAATGGAAGGATATTCCACATTCATGGATTGGAAGCATATAACAACATGGATGAAACTTAAGTGAAATTAGTCAGATACAAAAGGACAAGTACTTTATGGACTCACTAACATGAACTAACTTTAATGAGCAAACTTTGAAATTTAAAGTTGAGAACACAGGTTATCAGGAGAAAGAAAGAAGGTAGAGATCAGGTATTTGATGCTGAAGGAGTATGAAATGTTCAACAGCATTAATTGCATAGATCTGGATATAGCAGCATACTGTGTGATGGTAACACAATATCATAAGTACATTGAACAAAGACCAGTGGGAATACAGTTGAAATAGGAAGACTATGGACATGCAGGACACAAGAATGAAAGATAGAAAATAAAGACCGGGACTCTATAGCTTAGTGAAACCTAGAGCAGTCAGTGGTGGTGATTAAATGTGCAAATATAAGAATGTCTTTACATGAGGGAGAACAAACGAATGTCAACTTTGCAAGGTGTTGAGACTGGGATGGCATTGGGGGAAAAGCAATCAATGGAAAACTAAATATCATTAAGATAACAATTGCATCCAAAATGATTTACAGATTCAATGCAATGCCAAGCAAAATACAATTGACTGCAGAAATGCAAAATCCAATGATCAAGTTTATTTGGAAGGGTAAGGGGCCCAAAATAACCAAAAACATAGTGAAAAAACAAAGTAGGATGACTCCACTTCCTTATTTTAAAGAAGATTTCAAAGCAACACTGGACAACACAGCATGGTACTTGCAGAAGGATAGATATTGCAACCAATGGAATTGAATCATACATTCAGAAACAGACCCTCACCCCTAGGGAGAATTGAGTTTTGACAAGGTATCCAAGTACATTCCATGGGAAAATATTAGTTTCTTCAAAAATTGGTGCTAGAAGAACTGGTTATCCATATCCAAAGAATGAAAGAAGAGTCCTATATCACACCATACACAAAAATCATCTCAAAATGGATCAGAGACATAAATATAAGAGCCAGGGACATAAAAACCCCAAAAGAAAATGCTGAGAATCATCTCAAGGATCTTGTGTTTAAGGATGCTTTCTTGGAACTCACACCCAAAACACAAGCAATAAGAGAAAAACACATAGAGATTTCCTGAAAATTAAAAACTTTGTGCATCAAAGGACCTTTTCACAAAAGTGAAAAGACAGCCTACCTGATGGGAGAAAATATTCATAAACCATGAATCCAATGAGGGTTTATTATCCAGAATATATTAAGTAATCCTACAAATGAAGCACCATAAGAGAACAACCCAATTTAAAATGGCCAAGAACTTGAACAGATATTTTTCCAAATAGGATATAAAAATGACTTAGAAAGCAAATAAAGAAATGCTTTACATCAGTAGCAATTAGCTAAATGTAAACTAATACCAAAATTACATGTCATTTTACACCCACAAGAAAGATGAATATTTAAAAAAAAAACTTGTATATAACAAGTGTTGGAGAGATTGGAGAAATATTTACACTCATTAATTGCTGGTGGTGATATATACTGGGGCAGCCACTATCAAAAAGTTTGTCAGCTCCTCTGGAATCTACATATAGAAGCACCCCATGACCTGACAATCCATACTATGCATATACTCAGAAATATTCAAAGAAACATAAACAGTTTTACACCAATGTTCATGGCAGCAACCTTCACAACTGCTGAAAGAAAAGTGCCCATCCACTGATGAATGTATAAACAGAATGTGATATACACATAGGATGGAGTATTATTCAGCTATAAAAATGAATGAAGTCCAGATTCATGTGTCAACATGGATGAAACTGATGACAATATGCTGGGTGAAATAAGCCAGGCATAAAAGGACAAATATTGTATGCTGTCACTGATTTAAATTTTTTATAACAAGCAAACTCATAGTGTTAGAACCCAGCATACAGTTGACCAGAGGGGTAGTTTGGGGTAGAGAATGGAAGCTGATGCTTAATATATACAGAACTTCTCTTTAGGTTGATTGTGTAGGTTTGGAAATGGATGGTAGTGAAGGCAGCATATAATAAGTGTGAGTGTAATTAACAGTGCTGGATTATGTATGTGAATGTAATTGAAAAGGGAAATTTGGGGTCATGTATGTTACCAGAATGAAAGAAGATAAAACAAGGGACAGTATAACAAAGTGAATGCTGTTGTGGACAATGTACTGGCATTAATGGTACAATTATAATAAGGTACAAGACTGATAAAAGGTGGTATTAATAGGGTGGTAAATGGGGAAAATACACCTAATGTAAATGGACTATATTTGATGGTACAATTTTAATATTCTTTAATCAATTGTAACAAAGGTACCACATTAATGCAAAATGTCAAGAATAGTTGGAGCATTGTATATTTTGCATGACTTTTCTGTAAACCAATATCTCTAATTTAAAAAATAATTTATAATCATGATATTGTAAGAAAGACAAAAAGTACATGTTGATTTATTTGATTTATATAGAATATGAAAAGAAATAAATCTGCAAAGACATAACTGGATTAGTAGTTATGTAAGGATGCTGAATGATAGAGGGATTGAGAGGTTACTGGTAAGGGGTATGGGGTTTTTCTGTTTCAAGTAATATAATGTTCAAAAATTAATTGTGGTAAAGAATGCAAAACTTGTGGATATAATAAAAATGATATTGTACCTATGATTGTTTGGGATGTAATTACATCACAATAAAATTGGTAAAAGTACATAATAAACCTGGGATGAACACTATTATACCAAAAACACATCCTTGAGAGAAAAATAAAACAGCAGTAAACCTAGAGCACAAATAGAAAGTACACGGAAAGAAGGCAGATTAAAATGAAAGTTAAACTGCAAATATATTAAATATAAATATACTATTTAATCAAAATGTCAAATGGAATTTAAGAACTGTATGCGGTTTTTTGCACAAGTTAACTAAGTGATTCAGCAAGATTGGCAGTAAAAGTTGCAAGAAAATATACCAAATATCATGGAAAACTGAAGAGACAAGTCCAGGAACACTGCAAACCTGTGGCCTAAACACCTATCAAGATGGAATTCATTTCAACCCAAGGATGTTATATGAGACAAAGGACAGGGTATACTAATAAAAGGAAAAACTGACCAAGAAGAAATAACAGTCATAAATGGTTATGCAACAAATCAATGCACTCCAAAGTATATGAGACAAGTATTGTCAAAACTGAAGAAAAAAAGATGTTTCCACAATAATTGTGGGAGAATTCAATATGATACCCTCTCCTATAGATAGATCATCTAGAGAGAAGACCAAAAAGGAAATTGAGAATTTAAACAATATGATAAATGAATCAGACTAAACAGATATATAGAGAACATTACACCCCAAATTACCAGGGTACACATTGTTCTTTGGCTGTCATGGAACTTTCTCCAAGATAGATCAAATGCTGGTGCATAAAACAAGCCTCAATAAATTAAAAAGATTTAAATTATTCGAAGGAAATTTGCTGACCATAATGGAATACAATTAGAGGTTAATAGAAATGAAAGAATCAAAACACTCAATTATCTGGAGTTTAAACAACATACTCTTGAGCAATCAGTGGGTCAAAGAAGAAATTGCAGGAGAAATTGTAAATATCTAGAGATGAATGAAAATGAGAACACAACATAACAAAATTTATGGGATGCAGCAAATGCAGTATTGAGATGGAAATATATAGTTCTACATGTATACATTAAAAAAGGAAGAAAGCGCTAAAATAAAAGAACTAATGGAAAAGCTGAAGAAGCTAGAAAATGGTCAGAAAACTAATCCTAAAGCAAGTAAAAGAAAAGAAATAACAAGGCTTGTCAGAGATAAAAGATATGGAAGACAAAAAATATACAAAGAATAAATAAAACCAAAATTGGTTCTTTGAGAAGATCAACAGATTGACAAACCTTTAGTTAAACTGACAAAATCTAAAAAAGAGAAGACCCAAATAAACAAAATAAATGAGACGTGGGATATTACTACAGATCCTGAAGAAATCAAAAATTTCACAAGAAGATATGTGAAGAACTCTGCCAATAAACTAGATAATTTAGACAAAATGGATAATTTTCTGGAAAAACATGAACAACCTATATTGAATGAAGAAGAAATAGAAGAACCAACAAACAAATTACAAGTAAAGAGATCCAACCAGTTATCAAAAAGCTCCTTACAAATAAAAACTAAGGTCCAGATGGCTTCACAGGGGAATTCTACCAAACATTCCAAAAAGAGCTGATGCCATTCCTACTTAAACTCTTTCAAAAAATTGAAGAAGATGGAATACTACCTAACTCGTTCAAAAAATTGAAGAAGATGGAATACTACCTAGCTCGTTTTATGAAGCCAACATCACCATAATACCAAAACCAGATAAGATGTTACAAGAATGGAAAAGAACAGGCCAGTATCCCTAATGAATATAGATGCAAAATTTAAACAAAATATTTGGAAGTTGAATTCAAAAACATATTTAAAAAATTATACACCCTGACCAAAGACCAAGTGGGGTTCATCCCAGGTATGCAAGAGTAGTTCAATATAAGAAAAGCCATTAGTGTAATAAAAACACATTAAAAATTAGATGGGAAAAATCAAATTATTATCTCAATAGATGCTGAAAAAGCATTCAACAAAATCCAGCATCCTTTTATGATAAAAACAATTCAAAAGTCAGGAATTGAAGGAAACTTCCTCAGTATGATAAAGGGCATATATGAAAAACCCACAGCCAGTATAGTTCTCAATGGTAAGAGACTGAAGCTTTCCCTCTAAGATCAGGGAAAAGCAAGGATGCCCATTGTCACTATTATTATTCAAAATTGTGCTAGAATTTCTAGCCAGAGTAATTTGACAAGAAAAAGAAATAAATTGTCACCCAAATTGGAAAGAAAGAAACAAAACTCTCTTATTTGCAGATGATATGGTCTTAAACTTGGAAAACCTGAAGAAATTGATGACATACCTACTTGAGCTAATAAACAAATTCAGCAAAGTGATACAGTATAAGATTAATGCACATAAGTCAGTAATGTTTCTATACAGTAGAAATGACATAACTGAAGAGACATTCATGAAAAAGATGTAATTCATGACAGCTAGTAAAAAATTAAGTATCTAGGAATAAACTTAACCACGGATTTAAAAGAGGTCTGCACAGAAAATTATATAACTCTACTAAAAGAAATAGAAGATGACCTAAAGAGATGGAGAGATATTCTGTGTTCATGGGTAAGAAGGCTAAACATAGTTAGGATGTCAGTTCTACCCAAAATGATCTACAGATTTAATGAAATTCCCATCAAAATTCCAACAATCTACTTTGCAAACTTTGAAAAGCTAGTCCTCAAATTTGTTTGGAAGGAAAAAATGTCTCAAATTGCTAAAAAGTATTCTAAAAAAGAAAAATGAAATGGGAGGACTTAAACTGCACGATTTTGAGGGCCTAATATAAAGCCACAGTAGTCAAAACAGCAAGATATTGACACAAAGACAGATATATTGATCAATGGAATTGTAATGAGAATTTGGAAATAGAGCCCCAGATCTATGGTCAAATGATTTTTGTTAAGGCCTCCAAATCCACTGATTTGGGACATAGCCTCTTCAGTAGATGGGGTTGGGAGAATTAGATATGCGTATCTAAATGAATGACAGAGGACCCCTACCTCACACCTTGTACAAAAATTACCTCAAAATGGATCAAAAACCTTAATATAAGAGTTTCCACCATAAAACTTTTAGATGGTAATGTAGGGAAACATCTTCAAGACCTAATATTAGGAGGTCACTTCTTAGATCTTACACTGAAAGCACAAACAACAAAAGAAAAAAATAGGTAAATTAATGGGAACTCCTCAAACTTGAAAGTTTCTGAGCCTTAAAGGAATTTGTCAAAAAGGTAAAGAGGCAGTTAACTCAATGGGAGAAAATATTTGGAAACTATCTGTGCCAGTTTGAATGTATTATGATGTCCCCCCAAACACCATTATCTTTGATGTATTCTTGTGTGGGCTGTGGGCAGATGTTATCAGTGTTGATCAGATTGTAATTCTTTGAGCGTTTCTGTGGAACACATCCCACCAAGCTGTGGTTGATGACTCTGATTGGATAATTTCCATAGAGGTGTTGCTCCACCCATTTGGGGTTAGTCTAAATTGAGTCACTGGAGCCATATAAATGAGCTGATGGGCAGAGGAAACTCAGTGCAGCTGTGAGTGATGTTTTGAAGAGGAGCTACAGCCAAGAGGGACACTTCGAAGAAAGCACAGGAGCTGCAGTTGAGAGACATTTTTAAGACAGCTGTTGGAAGCAGACTCTAGATCCAGAGAAGCCAAGAGAGGACAAATACCCCAAGTGCAACTAAAAGTGACATTTTTGAGGAACTGCAGCCTAGAGAGGAACATCCTGGGAGAAAGCAATTTTGAACCCAGAACTTTGGAGCAGATGCCAGCCACATGCCTTCCCAGCTAACAGGTTTTCTGGACACCACTGATCATCCTCTAGTGAAGGTACCTGATTGCTGTTGTGTTACCTTGGACATTTTATGGCCTTAAGACTGTAACTGTGTAACCAAGTAAACGTCCTTTTTTAAAAGCCAATCCATCTCTCGTGTTTTGCATTCTGGCAGCATTAGCAAACTAGAACACTATTTATCTGATAAGAGACTGATATCATGTATATATAAAGAAATACTACAACCCAATGGCAATAGTACAAACAACCCCAGTATAAAATGGACAAAAGATACAAAAAGGCATTTCTCTGAAGAGGAAATACAAATGGCTAAAAAACACATGAAAATAATGTTCATCTTTTCTAATTATTAGAGAGTTACAAATCAAGACCACAATGAGGTATCATCTCACACCACTGAGAGTGGCTGCCATCAGGCAAACACAAAACCACAAATGCTGGAAAGGATGTGGAGAAATTGGAACTCTTATTCACTGCTGGTGGGATTTTATAACGGTTCAGCCACTTTGGAAGACAGTTTGGGGGTTCATCAGAAAATTAGGTATTTAGATAGTTTATGATCCAGCAGTTTCACTTCTCAGAATTTACCCAGAGGACCTGAAAGCAGTGACACAAACAGATGTTTACAGACTGATGTTCATGGAGGCATTGTTCACAATAGCCAAGAGAAAAACAACCTAAGTGTCCTACATAGATTAGTGGATAAATAAACTGTGGTACATCCATGTGATGGAATACTATGCAGCAGTGAGAAAGAGTATCATCATGAAGCATTTGAAAACACAGATGTACCTTGAGAACATAATGTTGATTGAAATAGGTTAGATACAAAAGGAGAGATATTGTATGATACAAGAGATGTGAACTTTGTGTAAAATATAATGCAAGTGCCTTACATTGGAGAATATAGGGGACCCAGAGATAGACAACTGCTACTAAAGGGGGATTGACAATCTAATAAGAACAGATAAGATATTGAGGGTAATCTTAATGATATGGGAATGCTCAGGGATAACTATGGTTCACTAATTTTCTTGGGGCATGGTAGGAGCATATTGGAAGCAATGTAGTTATTTCAGGATACTTGTTTTTCTTATTCCTTTGTTTAGATTTGCTTGAAATTGTTTTTTTTTTTAATTTTTTGATAAATAAAGTTAAAAAAAGAAAGAATTCCTAAACATGGAACAGGGGAGACAAGAAGGAAGAGCAGGTTTGAGGAGGGCTATGCAGACTCATCAGGATATACATAGGACCTGGACATCCTGGAGGCTGCTATGAGTGAATGTTGAACATGTGGAAAGTTTTGATTTGAATAAATGCAAGTAGCAGTCATGCCAGAATACATGGTATTTAAAATGGAGAGACTTGACCTATTTAGCATTTCTAAATTCTAATCCACTTAGTATTTCTAGTCTTATGTCTAAGGGGCTCCTGAAACCTGTACTTAGCAAGGCAGGGTAAAGAGGCTGGACAGAGGTTTCTGGAAAATTCAAGCCCTACATGTGGAAACAGATTTGGGAGTTTCATTGGCAGGGCTCCTTGTGATATCATTGATGATGAGGAAACCAAAACAGGAATCTGGTCAGAAAGAGATCCACTAGTTTAACTATTGGAATCTGCCTAGTGCTTAGAATTCTTCTCTGTTATACTCACCCCACTCACTGATGACTCATCACATTTTTATAAAATCCTGAGCATTTGGTACTTCTAATCTGGTTTCTAAGTGGCTTTTGAAACCTCAATCCTCCCAAACTAAAACTCATTCCTGTTTCCAATGAAATACTCTCCTCTGCCAGCCATCCCGGTTTCATGGAATGCTACCTTCATGCACATACCTGATTAAAAAAACCTTCTCAACCCCCTAGCTCCCTGCTTCTTTCACCCACAGTCATCAAGTGTCACAGCATCTGCTTGAAGGTCAAGTACTGGATCTGACCTTATCTTTGCATCACCATCTCTACTCTTCTGGCCCTTGTCTAGCCATCACCATCCTCAGACTCAGTTGTCTGTCATAGTCTTCACCTCATCTCTCTGCTTTACCTATTTCTGCATTGTTGCAGTCATTGTCATTGTAAATTAAGATAAAACTCTGGCAGTGCATTCAGTCTTCTGGCCCATGACAGCCATTACCCATGACATCTGGCCCATGACACAGGAAGTAACTCACTGTGTTCCAGCCATACTAGCCTCTTGCTGGTCCTCATTCTCATCCTGCAAATTATCCCCACTTAGGGCCATTACCTCTTCTGGCCCCTCATACTTCAGTGCTTGCCCCAGGTTCCATCACTGCTCAGAAATCTCCTCTTCAGAGAGGTCTTCCTTGACATCCCTTTCCAAAAGTCCCATTCTCCCCACCTCCACCTCACCCTATGCTTCCTGCTTATACATCTGCATCACCTTTATCATCTCCTGATATACTGTGAATTCTATTTTATTTCCTTTAGAATCTTCCTTTCTCTCCTAAATATCAGCTTCTCAGGAATAGTGACTTTGTCTCTCATCATTACTTCTGTATCACCAGACAATAACCTAGGTCTCTTTCTGTATTTCCAGGAGAAATCATGATGCTTTATCAGACATTCATCTCACATAGACCCCACAGATATTGAAGGACAGTGTCTGATTTTCTCCATCATTATTAGTAAATTTCTGTTCATGTGATCCACCACAGGGGCATTATTTACAACTAAAACTACTTATTTAATGATAATTACATTTTCCCTGGGAGCAGAACCCCTTGCTGCTCCCTCATCTTTACTTTGAGTTTTGTCCATGTGTGAGAGAGAAGAGTGAGTGTTTGGGTGGTGATTATCTTATTTTATCAAGCAGGATTTCTTCACCAGAAAACTCATATCACAGCATTCTCAGAAGGGAATTATAACAACTCATGTGAACTTATCACTGCAAGTTATATTCTTTGTTAACTTAGAAGATTACATTAAATTATGTAATGTTCTTTGTAAGTATAATTTTGCTCCAAAAAGATTCATATTCCTACTATTAAAATGTTCTCTTCAACTAATATATATTTAGGAAAAAGGTTATTACTTTTACTAATGACTTCAGAAAATAGAAAATATACTGGGAAATGAATTTTGCTTTGAATTTGAAAAGTCTCATTGCTGTTCAACTGCATATAAATTCAAATTTTATGTATAACAAATTCAGAGCATAATATTAACATATGAATACATGAACAGATAAATAAATAATAAACAAATAAATAAACATATAGAATCATATCAATATGTTTCTTATATAGTCCCTTGCATATATACATATTTTCTTAAATAACAATAGCTTTGTTCCTGCTGAGTGATAATTCAGTTTCTTTAAAGAGAGAGCTCCATCTTTCTGGGTGTGTTCCTGAATGTTGAACATTCTGTGATTGAAGGATGAACTGACTATGGAGGACATCACTTGTGTGTCCAGAAGGTGAAGGTAGAGGACTCCAGGACAAGTAGTTTCCATTGGATGCCCTCACCTCAGTGGCATGCAAATGGAGAATGGGGTGTGTGAATGAAGACCAGTGGTTCAGGAATCATGTGTGGAGCAGAAAGTCACTGTTGCTTTAAGACCAATGCCCATTCTTGGAGGAACAACCATCAGGGAGTGAAAGGTGACCCCACTGTGGGTTTCCAAAAGTTCCTTTTTTTATGTTGATCTCATGACCTCTTGGGACTCCAGTGTTTTTAGCATCTCCCCCATCTCATCTTGTTTGAAAGATTTGGGAGCTCTCTTCCTTTAGTTTTTGGTCCAGCAAAGTTAATTCCTCCATCAGCATTGCTCTCATCCTCTTCACCTTTCAGTAGGTGTTGATAAGGCTGGGTGTGTTAAAAGATTCATTCTGTAGCCTGGCCTTCCATAAACATGATTCATTCTCAGCAAGCATCCCAGAGTATTGCAAAGTCCCACTGAGAGTCTGGGGATAAATGTGGAACTATTAAATTTACACCCCTACATAATTCCTGATATTCTCTCAAGCATTAGGAGCTCACAGTTTAATTAGCTAAGCCCTCAATCTTGAGGCCTGGCCTTATGAAAATTATTTATTCAATGGCAAAGATATGCCTGCTTGTAATTATACCTAAAAGTCACCCCCAGAGAACCTCCTTTGTTGCATAGTTGTGTTAACTCCCTTTAATCCAACTATGTAAATAAATTCATTATACTCCCCCCTATATTGACATGGCACACAGGGATAAGCCTTTCCCTGGCATTGTGGATTGAGAATGCCTTATTGACCAAAAGCAGGAAAAGAAGTGAAAAAACTTAGTCTCAGTGGATAAGAGATTTCAAATAGAGTTGAAGGTCATTCAGGACATTATTCTTATGCAAGCTTTAGCCAGATACTGCATACTACCACAGTATGCCAAGCCCCCAAAACAATATTCCTAAAATCCCTAGGGATTGCCTTGGGCTCTATCTAAGTCTCTATAAAGGTTGTCTTAGTAAGTTCATTCTTTCAGAAATTTTTGGCCTCCTGATTGATCCTATGCCAGAGAAGCCCTGAATTCTAGAGGTATCAGTCTCCCCAAGAACATCAACTTTCATTCCTCTACCCCATAAGGTCAAAACCCCTTTCCAGCTTTGAAAAGTTAAAATGAACTTTACCCAGAAATCACTTAAGATTGAGAGAATGATCAAAACAGAGGGAGGAGGTGTAACTGAGAAATTAGGATTTAACAAATGACCGTGACTGCTGATTCACTATGTAGATTCTTCTTTTTAGTGTCAATTGCATTAGGATCACTAGAAGATATCTGAATATGTTGAACTGTAATCCAGATACCCTCAACTTTGTTAATGATTGTATAATCATATAGCAAAATAAAAAGTAACTTGCCCGTCTCTGTATGGATCTACATATGGATGTTTTCTTCTGATATATATATATACTATATCTATATATATCTATCTCTATATATATAGTATATATATATATATCTATGTATTTATGTATTTATGTATATAGTAATACTACACTCTCTTAGCTTACCTGCATTGCAGATATTAAAATTGTGTAGAGTACAATACTATTGGTCAACAAGGGAGGAGGGGAAAGAGGTGTGGGATGTTTGGGGTTTTCTTTTCTCTTTTTATTTCTTTTTCTAGAGTAAAGCAAGTGTTCCAAAAGTGATCATGGTGATGGATGCACCACCATGTGAGGATACTGTGAAGCAATGATGGCATATTTTGGTGGGATTGTATGGTGTGAGAGTATATCTCAATAAAATTACATTAGAAATAAAGAACTTAAATGCAAAGAGATTCTATGTTTTTGGAATGAAGGACTAAATATTTTTAACATATAAATTCCACCCAAAATGAATTACAGAATCTACGCAGTCCCAAGCAAAATTCCCAGGGCCCAGGTTGCAGAAATATAAAAACCAATTATCAAATTATTTGGAAGAGTAAAAGGCCCAGACTAGCTAAAAATTTCTTGAAAAATAAAAATGATGGAGGATTCACACTTCCTTAATTTTAAGCATATTACAAAGCTACACTGACAAAAACAGCATGGTACTTATACATGGATACATATATCAACAAATAGAATTGAATCAAAAGTTCAGAAATAGACCCTCACTCCAAGAGAGAATTGATGTTTGAAAAGCATGCCAAGTTCACTCAAAGGTGATAGAGTAGTGTCTTCAAATAATGGTGCTAAGAAAACTGGATTTCCATATCTAGGGAATGAAAGAGGTCACCTGTATTGCACCATACACAAAAGTCATCACAAAATGTATTGAAGACATAAATATAAAAGCCCCAGGAGAAAATGCTTGGAATCATCTCAAGGCTCTTGTGTTTGACAATGCTATCTTGGACCTTAAACCCAAAGCACAAGCAATTAAAGATAAAATACATAAATGAGATCTCTTCAAGATTAAAACTTTTGTGCATCAAAGACTTATTCACAAAAGTGAAAAGACAACCTACCATATAGAAAAAATATTAGTAAAGCACAATCCCATAAGGGTTTATTATCCAGAATATGTAAGTAAATCCTACAAATGAAAAACACAAAGACAACCCAATTTTAAAATAGTCAAAAACTTGAGTAATCATTTTTACAAAGAGAACATACAAATGGCTAAAAAAGCTAATGAAAGCATGCTAAATATCACTAGCGATTAGGTAAATGTAAATCAAAACCAAAATGAGTTGTCATTTCACATGCAAAAGAATGGCTACTACTTTAAAGAAACAGTGTATTACAAGTGTCAGAAAGAATGTTGGATAAATATGTACACACTTTAATTCCTGGTGGGAATATAAACTGTTGTAGCCACTATAGAAAATAATTTGGGAGTTATTCAGAGAGCTAAATATAGTTGTATCATATCACCCAGCAATCCCACTATTAGCTGCATACTCAGAAAAATTGAAAGCAGAGAAATGAACAGATATTTTGCACTGATGTTCATAGTTACATCATTCACAATTATCAACTGATGTTCATAGTTACATCATTCACAATTATCAAAAGATGGAAGCAACCCAAGTATCATCAACTGATGAATAAACAGAATGTGATTTATACATAGGATGGGATGTTATTCAGCAAAAAAATGAATGAGGCCCAGATGCATGAGATAACATGGATGAACTTGAGGATATTATTCTGAGTGAAATAAGCTAGTCACAGAGGCAAATATTGCACGATCACCCTGTTATGAGCTAATTATAATAAGGAAACTCATAGAGTTAAAATCTAGCATATAGTTTACTAGTAGGTAGTTGCCTGTAGAGAATGGGAATCTGATGCTTAATTTGTCCAGATTTTCTATTTACATTGATTGTAAATGTTTGGATATAGGTAGTGGTTTTGGTTTGAACATTATTGTGAGTGTAATTAACAGACTGGGTTATTTCTGGGAATGTGGTTGAAAGGGGATATTTTGGATCATGTATGTTACTAGAGTGAAAGTTAGAAGATAAAACATGGGACTTATAACAAAATGAATCCTGTTTTGGACAATGGACTGGGGTTAATATTACAAGTATAAAAATGTTCTTTCCTGAATTATAATGAATGTACAACACCACTACAAGTTGCTAAAAATCTAAATGAAAATCATCCAAATTGAAAATTTTTAAGTAAAATTTCACTGTTGACAGACAACATGATCATATGTACACAAAGTCCATAAAGATATGCTTCAAAATTATTAGAGCTAATGAACAAATTCAGCAAAGTGGCAGGGCAAAAAATATCACCCAAAGAATCAGTACTGTTTTTATACTTTAGTAAAGAGCACACAGAAGAGAATATCAAGAAATCTTTCCATTTAAAATGACAAATAAAAGCATCAATGCCTGGGTATAAGTTTAACCAAAGATGTAAAGACCTGGATTTAGAAATCTATGAAAAATTACATTAAGGAACCAAAGAACTAAAATAAAGGGAAGAAAATTTCCATGTTCATAGTTTGGAAGACTAAATATATTTAAGATGTCACCTTTACCCAAAATAATATACATATTCAAAACATCACAAGCAAATACAGCCTACTTTGTAGAAATGCAAAATCCAACTATCAGCAGATAAAGGCCCCTAGGCTGCGGAAATGGCGGCGGGGAGTAGTCAAGACCAGGAGACCCGAGGGATTTGAAGAATTGATTTGGTGTATGGACATCACTGATACCTCCAAATGAAGCTTGGATGCTTAGTGCTTGGACAGAGAGTGAAAACCCAGAGGAAGATAGTTGGTGGCAGAACTACTGACAATGAAACCAGTGGAATCAGTGACCTTCAATGATGTAGCAATCAACTTTACCAAGGAAGAGTGGGCCATGCTGGATATGAACCAGAGAAAGATGTTCAGAGATGTTATGCTGGAGAATATCAATCATCTGGTGTTCATGGGGTATCAGGTCTGCATATCAGAAGTGCTTTCACTGTCAGAACAAGGGGAACTGTGGAGAGAAGGATTAAGGTTTCTCCAAGTACAGAGTCCAGGCAGGGAAAATGACTATCAAAAAGAAGAAATGATAACCATGCAACATATCTCTGAGAAGGACACATCTGCTAACCAGACAAATCAGATTTCTCACACTGAAGAGGATCCCCTTGAAAGTAATGATTTGGGAGAATATTTCACTCACTGCACAATGACTGACATGGGAAAGAAATCCAATGTAAACAAACAATTTCAAAATGTTCTCAATTATCATTCACTCATTGGTCAAAATAAGAAAACTCAAACTGGATGTAAATCATATAATTGTCATCTATGTGGAAAAGTCTTCAGAAGTAATTCTGGCCTTAGACAACTTGAGAAAATACACACTGGAGAAAAGCCATATGGCTACCATCTATGTGGAAAAGACTTCACTGGTAGTTCTACCCTCAGACAACATGAAAGAATTCACACTGTAGAGGATCCATATGTCTGCCATCTATGTGGGAATTCTTTCAGTCAAAGTTTTAACCTTAGGCAACATGAAAGAATTCACAATGTGGAGAAACTATATGCCTGCCATGTATGTGGGAAAGACTTCACTGATAGTTCTACACTCAGACAGCATGAGAGAACTCACACTGGGGAGAAACCATATGTCTGCAATATGTGTGGGAAATCCTTCAGTCATTGTGGTACCCTTAGGCAACATGAAAGAATTCACACTGGAGAGAAACCTAATATCTGCAATATATGTGGGAAATCCTTCAGTCATTGCGGTAACCTTAGGCGACATGAAAGAATTCACACTGGGGAGAAACCCAATATCTGCAATGTATGTGGGAAATCCTTCAATTGTTGTGATACCCTTAGGCGACATGAAAGAATTCACAATGGGGAGAAACCATATGTCTGCAGTATGTGTGGGAAAGCCTTCAGTCATTGTGGTACCCTTAGGCAACATGAAAGAATTCACACTGGAGAGAAACCATATGTCTGCAGTATGTGTGGGAAATCCTTCAGTCATTGTGGTACCCTTAGACAACATAAAAGAATTCACACTGGAGAGAAACCCAATATCTGCAATATATGTGGGAAATCCTTCAGTGATTGTGGTAACCTTAGGCAACATGAAAGAATTCACACTGGAGAGAAACCCAATATCTGCAATATATGTGGGAAATCCTTCAGTAATTGTGGTAACCTCAGGCAACATGAAAGAATTCACACTGGAGAGAGACCCAATATCTGCAAAATATGTGGGAAATCCTTTACTCGTTGTGGTAACCTTAGGCGACATGAAAGAATTCACACTGGGGAGAAACCCAATGTCTGCAATACACATGGGAAATCCTTCAGTCTTTGTGGTACCCTTAGGTGACATGAAAGAGTTCACACTGCAGAGCAACTACATGTCTGCCATCTGTGCAGGAAATCTTTCTATGTACATGATAAACTTAGGCAACATGAAAAAACTCACAATGGGGAGAAATCATAAATTGGCCATCCATGTGGGAAATACTTTCAACTTCATGGAAAACTTAGGCAACATGAGAGAACACACACTGGGGAGAAACTATAAGTCTGCCATCTATGTGGGAAATCCTTCCATTTATGTGATAAACTTAGGTTACATGAAAGAACTCACAGTGAGAAGAAACTATACACCTGCCAGTTATGTGGTAAATGTTTTACTGATAGTCTCAGATGACATAAGGTAAGTAAAACTGGGGAGGAAACATTTCACCCATCTAAGTTGGAAAACCTTTAGACATTATTCTGCTATTGGACATCAGAGAACTCATTAAATATGTTTTGCTTATGGAAGAGACTTCAGCCACAGCTCTAACATATAAACTAAAAGAATTCACACAGGAGAGTAATAAATATCTCTCAATGTAATAAATGGGTAAATGCTTTTATTTACAATCTATCTTTACATAATCTCATTTTACTATTTTAGTATGAACTCAAAGTCTAATTATGTATAATAAACTTCAGCTTATCTCCATCCTTCAGTATACAAGTATAGCTCAGAGTAGGAATACCTCCTAAACCATAAAAATGGACAGAAATATCCTTACTATGAGAAGAATATTCTAGGAGAACAAGAGATAATATTTGATGGAGTGGCTACTCAATGAAAAAATGTGAGAAATTCTTTACTTACAAAGCAATGTGTAGAATATATGTGAAGTTTCACATTGTATAATACATTCTATGTATATGTAGAATGAAGAAAAGTCTTTGGTGCTTTCAATTTACCCATTAATGTTAAATTTCTCATATTGAGGGAATGTCAACACTAAAATCAAGGTGAAAAAGTGTTCAGCTGGAGTTCACACCAGGAGTATCAGACTGGGAAAAATAACTATCAAGAATACTTTACAACAAAATTCAGACATGAATTCAGGGTTTTCCCTTTTGACATATTAATGAAAAATAAATTAAAATGTAGGATTGTGAGGTGATCTGGAACTACTGAATGCAGACTTTTGTAATGAGTTGTAGGCAGGGAAATCAGAGTTCTTTTCAAGATTAGTACATGTACATAATTATGAGGTAAAAACTGGCTGAAAATTCTAATTTTCAACTTCTATTTTTTCATACAACTCTAAACATAACTATGATGACTAGGTTATATCAGAAAACATCTTTAAATGTTAATGACAAATGTACAACCAAAGATGATCTGTCATAATTCTTATATACGGTTATGTACAGAGCAATAATGAATAGAACATAGATAAATAAACAGATAACTTGGAAGTCAAAAAAAAAAAAAAAAAAATCCAACTATCAAATTTATTTGGAGGTGTAAGATGCTCAGAATATCCAAAAACATCTTGGAAAAGAACAAAGTATGAGTACCCCACTTCCTTATGTTAAAGCATATTACAAAACTACACTGGTCAAAACAGCAGAAGTATAGATATATCAACCAACAGAAGTGAGTCTAGTCTTAAAAACCATCATATCAAGGGAGAATTGATTTTGGACCAGGTTGCTAAGTCATTCATAGTAGAAAGAATAGTCTTCAAAAAATGGTGCTAGAAGAACTGGATATCTAAATGCAAAGAATTAAAGGGGAGCCTTAAAACACACCATACACAAAAATTATCTCAAAATGGATCAAAAACATAGGTATAAGAGCCAGGAACATAAAACTCCCAGAATAAAATTTTTGTAAACAACTCAAGGATCTTATGTTTGACAATGTATTGTTGGACCTTATACCCAAAGCACAAGCAATGAAAAAATGCACATAAATAAGAGCTCATCAAAATAAAACTTTTGTACATCAAAGAACTTTGTCAAAAATTAGAAAGACAATTTCCACTTGAAAGAAAATATTTGTAAAACACATATCTGTTATGGGTTTAATATCCAAAATATATAAAGAAATCCTATAACTGAGCAGTATGAAGACAGTCAACCAAGTTTAAAAATGGTCTGACTTGAATAGACATTTTTACAAAGAGAATATACAAATGGCAGAAAAAGCACCTGAAAAAGTTGCTCAACATCACTAGCAATTAGGTAAATGCAAATCAAAACCTAGATGAGATGTCATTTCACAGATACCATAAAGGCTACTATTTTAAACTAAAATAGTATATTACAAGTATTGGAGGGGATGTGGAGAATCAGGGACACTCATTAATTGCTGGTGGAAACATAAACTTGTGCATCCACTGTGGAATACACTTGACAGTTCCTCAGGAAGCTAAGTATAGAAACATTGTATGATCTGCCAATCCTGCAACCAGATGTATACTCAGAAAAATTGAAAGAAGAGACATGAACAGATACTTGTTCACCAATGTTCACAGCAGCAACATTCACAACTGCCAAAAGAAGGAAGCAACCCGAGTGTCCATGAACAAAGAATGGATAAACAGAACATGATATATACATAGGATGGAACATGATTCAGCAGTAAAAAGGAATTAAATACAGATGAATGCACCAACATGAAACTGAGGACATTATGCTGAGTAAAATAAGCAAGGCACAAAAGGACAAATGCTATATGATCTCATTGATATGAACTTATTAGAATAAGCTATCCCTTTGTTTTATGGAATGCTACCATCATGCACACACCTGCTCAAAAACCTTCTGAACCCCGATCTCCATATCTCTTGCACCCACAGTCATGTGCAAGTCTCACAGGCTCTGCCTAAAGATGAGTTCCTGAAATTGACATCAACTCTGCATCTCTACTGTTAAGGCCCTGGACCAGCCCTGCCCATCCTCAGCCTCAAATGACTGTCATTGTCTTCAACTCATCTCTCTGCTTTACCTATTTTCCTACATCACAGTCACTATCACTGTAAATTAAAATAAATCTCTCTGCCTTGGTGACAATGCACTCAGTCATCTGGCCCATGACACCCATTACCTCACCAGCCAGGATGCCACTGTGTTCCAGCCATGCTAACTACTTGCTGTTCTTCACCCCCATCCTGCTGATCATCCCTACTTAGGGCCATCACCTCTTCTGGCCCCTCATGTTTCAGTGCTTGCCCCATGTTCCTTCACTGATGAGATATCTCCTCCTCAGGGAGTGCTTCACTGATTCTCTCTTCCAAGAATCCCCTTCTCCCCACATCCACCTCTCCCTATGCTTCTTGCTTATACTTCTGCATTATTCTTATCATCTCCTGATAGTCTGTGTATTGTATTTAATTTCTTTTAGAACCACCCTTTCTCTCATAAAACATCAGGTTTCCAGGAACAGGAACTTTGTTTCTCATCATTACTGGTGTATCATCAGGCACAAACCCAGGTTTTTTATTTTGAGGAAAAATCATGATGCATTATCAGTCATTTATCTCATGTAGATCCCACAGATGTTCAGGGGGACATACTGGTGATTTTCACTATCATTAGTAAACTCCAACTTTTGCTATCAACCACAGGGACATCATTTATGACTAAAACTACTTTTTTAGGGATGCCTACTGTTTCCCAGGGAGAAGAGTTCTTTGATGCTACCTCAGCTTTCCTTTGAAGCATTTCCAAGAGTGAGAGAGAAAGGGATGAGTGGTGAGGTGGTGAATATTTCCTGATATTGTCAAGGGGGATTTCTTCCTCTCCAGAAAACTAATAATGCAGCACTCTTTCAAGGGAATAAAAACATCTCCATGTAACTTCATTACTTTAATTACTTTTATCTTGTTTATTTTACAATATATGATTAAATTATATGATGTTCCCTGTCAGTATAATGTTCCTCCAAAAAAGATCTATAACCCTAGTAGTTTTATTTTTCTTTCAACTAACACATACTTAGGAAAAAAGTTATTAATTTTACTTATGATTAGGACTGTTGGGAATATTCTCTGGAAAATGAATATTGCTTTGAATTTTAAAGTTCTCAGTGCTAAAATGCATATATATTGAAATCATACATATATATAATAGATTGAGTGGAAAATATTAGTATATGAATACATAAATATGTAAATAAGACACAGGAAAACATCAACTTATCTCTCAGGTAGTCCCTTGAATATATAAATAAGCCCATAAGTAGTAACAACTTTGTTCATGTTGAGCAATTTTTCAGTCTCTGTATAGAGAAATCTCCATATTTCTGGGTGCGTTCCTGAACGTCCAATACTCTGTGATTGACAGATGAACTGACAATGGAGAACATCACTTGTGTGTCCAGGAGGTGAAAGTAGAGGAACTCTTGGCCATGGAGTAGGTTCACATGGATCCTCTTGCCTCAATGGCCTGCAGATGGAGGATGGGGTGGGTGAATGCATACTGGTGTTTCCAGATACATGAATGGAGCTGCTGCTTTAAAAACCAGTCCCATTCCTGGAGGATGAACCATCAAGGAGAGTAAGGAGACCACACTCTGGGTATGGAAAAGGACTTTGTGCTCTGTTGGTTCTCATGACTCTTTTTGGGACTCCAGTATTTTTAGCCTGACCTCATTTTTAGCCTGATCTCCCTGATCTCATCTTGTTTGAAGCATTTGGAGCTGTCTTCTTTAATTCTCATACCATCAATGTTAATTCCTCCAACAGCATCACTCTCATCCTCTTTGCCTTTCTGTAGGTGTCAATAAGGCTTGGTATGTTTAAAGATTCTTTCTGTAGCATGGCCTTCCATAAACATGATTCAATCTGCATGCTTCTTGTAAGCTGAACTAACCTTGGCAAGGTGTTGACACTTCTTGTCTACCAGTGCAGCCAGTGTTTCTGTAAGCTGCTTTTCACATCCTATATAAAGATGGCTTCTAAAAGACTGCAAAAGTCTGAACAAGAATAGGAAACCCACCAAAAAGCTGATGAAATGTGGGCAGACTCCTGATTCCCACTGAAGGCTCTGGAATGTGATGTGTAGACGCCTGTCAGTGGGAAGCAGCTCCATCAGACCCTCTCACAGTTTCCCAAGGGTGGTCAAAATTCAAGCTCCACAGAGGCTTACAAGCCCTCCAGGCCACTGAGGCTACCACAGGACTTTGCCCAGTAACAGTGGATCCACCAACTGACAAAAAACCCCAGAGGACTCCCTGACTTTCTGCCTGGAACCCACCAGCAATGGACAACCTGGACTGCTCATCAGTGAGGTGGCCAGCATGGTGAATTTTATGAAAATAAAATATATTTCTCTCCATAATATTCTTATGATCATACTTTTCTGTGCTTTATAAAATTTGAAATACAGTGAAATAGGATGATGCTAACTGAATGATTGCTCAAATTTTTCAACTTTTCTATCCCCTGTCCCCACAGTATCCAACAACCCTATGAGAAAAGATATCATTTCTCTTAATCTAGAAAATAACCCCTTACCCTTCCATCAATACCCACCTTCCACTATAATCAACTTTCCTATCATCAATCAGTTTTGCCACATATTCCAATTCATAAAAATGAAATAAATTGGAATTTAACCTTTGATGCTGGCATTTTTGCTCAAAATGTAATTTGGTGATTAATCCATCCCTAAATGGTTTGTTGTTATGAGGATCTGCAATTCTCTCGGTGTTTATTGAGTCTTTGACACTGAATGACTATTGTGCTGGTTTGAATGTATTATGACCCCAAAATGCCATTATCTTTGATGTAATCTTGTGTGGACAGATGTATCAGTGTTGATTAGATTGTAATTCTTTGAGTGCATGTGCAGTGTTGATGACTCTGATTGCATAATTTCCATGGAGGTGTTACCCCACGCATTCAGGTTGAGTCTAAATTAAATCACTGGAGCGATATAAATGAGCTGACAGAGGGAACTCAGTGCAGCTGAGAGTGACATTTTGAAGAGGAGCTACAGCCAAGAGGGACACTTTGAAGAATGCACAGAAGCTGAGAGAGTAGCTACAGATGAGAGACAGTTTGAAGATGACCATTGAAACAAGACTTTTGCTCCAGAGAAGCTAAGAGAGGAAAAATGCCCCAAGAGCAACTAAGAGTGACATTTTTGAGGAACTGCAGACTAGAGAGGAACATCCTGGGAGAAAGCCATTTTGAAACCAGAATTTTGGAGCAGACACCAGCCACGTGCCTTCCCAGCTAACAGAGTTTTTCTGGATACCATTGGCCATCCTCCGGTGAAGGTATCAGATTGTTTGATGACTTACCTTGGACACTTTATGGACTTACAACTGTAAGTTGTAACCAAATAAATTTTGTAACCAAGTAAACCCTTTTTATAAAAGCTGATCCATTTCTGGTGTTTTGCATTCCAGCAGCATTAGCAAACTACAACTATATTTCAAGATGTTTATCCATTTTCCTCTGGGCAGATATTTGGATTCTTCAAATTTGGGGTATTATGAGTAATATTATAATATTATTATCCATGTACATGTCATTTATATAAGGTCATATTTCCATTTGCCCTGTGTTATAGAAAGGGAATCTTAATAACAAGGAAGTTGCATGTTGAATGTTTTATCAGTTTTACTGAGGTATAATTTCATGGCCAAACACTCACCAAGTTCAAATATAAAATCCACTGATGTGTTACAAAGATATAGAATGGTGCAACCATCACCATTTCCAGTTTTAGAATATTTTCTCCACCTGTAAGAGATCCTCCCTATCCTTCAAAATGCTCCATCAGCTGCATTGGACACTGTTGGTTCAACTATACCTCTTGAATTGCTTCCATCACTTAGTTTCTGGTTCACCACATTCTTCTTTTTCTTTTTTCATCTCCCTCACTGTCCTATCCACCTCTAATGGCTCTTGTTGTTTCTTTTCACTAAAATCTCTTAACATTAGTGTTTCCACATGTTAGGGCCTGAGTTTTCCAGATTCCTTTCCCCAGTCCCATTCTACATCATGGGAAAAACAGCTGATATAGTCACACATCCCTGGAAACAGCTGAGGAATTTGTTTGAACCCTTCCACAGAGTCTTTTGTAGGGAGGAAAGGCTGGTTTTTTCTCCTGCATATGGAAAGGTATGCCCAATGGTATTTTACCTAGGAACATTCTTTTACCATCTCTTTCTGGGACTGGGCTTTTATCTCAGGAAATCTGAAATCAGGAACCCTGTGATCTTCATCATTGTGGTAACCCTAGTATTAAAAGATAACCCACAATGCTCATTTCTGAAGGTGATTCCCAGAATATTCACCCTATTCCCTTTGAATTCAATTGCCCATCCCCCCACTTCCAAGACTGGGGTTCAAAAATACTTAAGCTGGATCATCTCTCAGCCCTTGCAAACAGTATGTGTTCACAGGGACACACCAGCAGGTTAGCCTTAAACTACTCCTGGAAAGAAATTTAAAACTAAATATATTACTTGTATTAATTCATTTACTCTTCATGATAGCAGTATGAGGCAGTAAGTGTTATGACAGATTTACCACTTTTGAGAGGAATGGTCAATACTCTCATGGTTCTCCAAGAAAGATGCTGGGTGAGAACTGGGAGTTCATATGTCCCATGGGAGTCAGGGAACCAAGGGAGAAATGATTGACAGCTGTGCTGATGCACAGTTGGCCCTGAATCCATTTGTGTTAGTCAGAAAATTGGGGTCTTAATGTAGTATTTTTTATTTAATAAATTGTATTTTGAAATAAATTCAAACTTACAGGGACAGTTACAAAAACAGTACAAACCCATACATAGAACTCCAGCATACCCCAATCCCCCCAATACCACATTTAACATCCTGTCACACCACCAATTCTTTCTTTCCCTCCCTCTTTCCCCCCTCTCTCCCTCCCTCCCTCCCTATCTATCATCCATCATCTATTGCTCTGTCATCTGAACATATGAGAGCAAGCTGCACATATCTTTGAACAATATAACTTATATCTTTCCCATGGACAAGAACATTCTTTTATGCAATTCCATTAACTGCAGCTAAGAAGTTCAATAAATTCAACATTGATACAAAGCTTACATTCTATATTTCCTTTTTTTTCCTTATGTCCCATCTGTGTCCCTTTGATCCTCCTCTCTTCCATCCTCAGATCCCATCCAGGATCATCCTTGGCATTTAATTTTCATCTATTTAGGCTGTCTTATTTTTTTCAATTGTGGAAACATATATACAGCCTAAATCTTCCCATTCCACCCCCCAGCATTCCATTAGTGGTGTTAATCATATTTAGATTGTTGCAATGCTATCACCTTCCCACCATCCATTTCTAGAAGTTTCTCTTCACCCCAAACAGAAACCCTACACTCATTGCTTAACCCCCCATTGCCCCTTCCCCCACTTCTTGTAACCCATACTCTACTTTTCATCTCTATGGTCATATTCTCTGATACTTTCTTTGTGTTTACCATGGGGCTTAAATTAAACTCTTAAATCCTTAACGGTCTTGTTTTTCTTTGATACCAACTTAACTTCAACATGACACATAAACTATGTTCCTATACTCCATCATTCCCCCACCTTTATGTAGTTCTTTTCAAAAATTACATATTTTACATTGAGTCAAAAACCACTGATTTATCATTACAGTTTATGTATTTTATATCCTGTAGGAAGTAAATAGTGGAGTTACAAATCAAAAATACAGTAGTATTGGTATTTATATTTACCATGTGATCTTTATTGGAAGTCTTTATTTCTTCATGTAGTTACAGTCAATTGTTTAGTGTCCCTTCCTTTCAGCCTGCTCAACTACCTTTAGCATTTTCTATAGGACTGATCTACTGGTGTGAATTCTCTCAGCTTTTGATTATCTGTGAATGTTTTCATCTCCCCCTCATTTTTGTCCTCCAGATGTTTGTGAATTCTCCAAGTCTCTGATGGTTATTGACTTCTATTTGTATTTCATGGTGGTCAGAGAATATGCTTTGAGAAAATTTTTTTTTTAATTTATTGTTTTTATGTCCCAGCATACAGTCCATTCTGGAGAAATATCCATGATCACTAGAGAAGAATGTGTGTCCCAGTGACCTGGGATGTAATAGTCTATATATGTTAAAATTCTCTATATCTCTCTCTTCTTTCTTTGTTTCTCTGTCAGTAGGGCTCCCTTTAGTATCTGAAGTAGGGCAGGTCTTTTATTAGCAAAATATCTCAGCAGTTGTTTGTGAAAAATTTAAGCTCTCCCTCAAATTTGAAGGAGAGTTTTGCTGGATAAAGTATTCTTGGTTGGAAATTTTTCTCTCTAAGAATTTTAAATATGTCATGCCATTGCTTTCTTGCCTTCATGGTGGCTCCTGAGTAGTCATTATTTAGTCTTATGTTGTTTCCTTTGTATGTGGTGAATTGCCTTTATCTTGCTGCTTTCAGAACTTGCTCCTTTTCTTCAGTATTTGATTGTCTGATTGGAATATGTCTCAGAGTGGTTTTATTTGAGTTTATTCTACATGGTTTTCACTGAGCATGCACACTTTGTGTATTTATGTTGTGTAGAAGGTTTGGGAAGTTTTCCCCAAGAATTTCTTGGAATACTCTTTCTAGCCCTTTACCCTTCTCTTCCCCCTTCTGGGACACCAATGAGTCTTAAATTTGGATGTTTTATTTTATCTGTCATATCCCTGAGATCCATTTTGATTTTTTCAATTTTTTTCTCCATTCTTTCTTTTGTTCTTTCATTTTCTGTTCTGTGGTCCTCAAGGAGGATGAGTTGTTCAACTTCCTCTAATCTTGTATTATGAGTATCCAGAGTCTTTTTAATTTGGTCTACAGTTTCTTTAATTTCCATAAGATCTATTTTTTTATTTACTCTTGCAATTTCTTCTTCATGCTCTTATAGGGTCTTTATGTCCTTTATATCCTGTGTCATCTTTTGTTGCCTGTCTGTAGTTCTTTGATTAATTGTGTCAAGTACTGTGTGTCTTCTGATCTTTTGATTTGGGTTTTTGCGTTTGGGTTCTCCATATCATCTGGTTTTAGCAAATGCTTTAAGATTTTATGTTGTTTTTGGCCTCTTGGCATTTGCTTTACTTGATCTCTAATTTGTCAGAACTGCAGCTTGGTGGTGTACACTTTAACTAACCAGCAGATGGCATCTGTGAGTCACCTATTCCCCTTAAGTCAGTTTTCCCCAACCTTGTCCCTGCAGTACATGGGGATCCAATTCCCATGGGGTTCAACTGGTGCAATAAATTTGGATGTGTTGGTGCTGTCTGCCCTGAATGAGAGGTGTGTGTCTGAGTGGTGATGGATGGGGAGCAGCTTTAATAATCAAACCTCCCAGGTATTCCTGGAGATTCAAGGCTGTTGAAAGAGTCTAAACCTTCATTTCAGTCTTGCCACTGACCACCTCTGCCACTAACACACAAGTCCTTGGTATTGTAGGTTCCCTGGGATTGCTCTTCCAGGATCTCTGCTGAGGGAGGGCTGTGCCACATCACAAGTGTGTGCCAGCCTCCAGAGAAGCCCTGGGCCACTGGGTTGTGCAGGAGTGTTCCCAGCCTGGTTCAAAGATGGTTGAATGGGATGTGTTAACTTCTCCCTTTTCACTCAGCTCCACCCTCCCAGCTCCAGGACAGTCAGCCATGGGTGTATTAAAGGCCACTATCCATGGACAATATTGTGGCATGTGCAGAGTGCTGTGGGAAAGACTCCCCATAACACTGGGTTCCCCAGCATGGCTCTGGGCTGTGGGCCTGGCCCTGGGCAGGAGTGTCTCCTGCCTGCTGGAGAGACATCTGCAGGTTGTGCAGTTTTTTCTCTTTTGGCACCCCTTTGCTCCCCTGGCCCCAAGACAACCAGTAGCAGGTGTGGGAAGGGGTATCCTCCACACCAGACACCGACACATTAGCCCAGCCTGCTCCCAATGTGCTTCACTGCATGGCTCTCTCAGTTGCATCCACAGCTGCTCCTGGGTTTTTTTTTTTAAAGAACTAGTTCATCTCCAAATGCCAACCCACCATTTCCCCACACCACAGCAAGGCTGAGGAACTTTCAGCCAACTCACTCACTCATTTCAGTATGCAGACTCCCAGTTCACAAAATGCACAGTCCCTGTGGATTCAGCAGACCTTGTCTGGCTAGTGCATCACTGGAACTGGTGTTCTGGGTCACTTTCTGGTTTTTATGTAGTATTTTTCATGGAGGGATCTTTTTGCCCTGTCTCACCTAGCCATCATTTTAAGTTCTTTAATGTAGTATTTTAATGGTAGTTTGTTCAAGGTGCATTTTCCAGGGAGCAGAAATTATGCTGGTTCTTTCCATATTCCTTCAAGTGTTGGTGTATGAGCTTCCCCTTTTATTATCTTCAGTAGGCCCAGGATGTTAAAATAAGTCTGTTGTGGTTTTCTGTGTAGTGGTACATACAGCAACCACTGTATATGTATAAAAATATCCATGTATATATATAATAATTCATACATATGCTCATATAAATATACATATTTTTATTTATAACATTTTCTCTTATCACACTGATGTCATGAATAGATTTTTAAATTATGTCCACTCTATTTTTTCCCTCTTCATTGCTCTCTTCCTTCTGTATGTGTGTTTTTTCTCCATCTTTCATGGAACAAACTCCTAATTTATCCTATTTCCTGGTTGCCTATTCAAATTTATTTACTAGGGGTAAAGAGCTGACTAGAAGCTTTGTGCAGGCAGGGCTTGTACATTTTAGTGACTTTTTGTGGGTTAACTGGGGCAGTTTATCCATGGCATTAGCACATTCACATTTTAACTTTTAGCAGTGTTTGGACACTGTCCTTCTGTTGTCAAATCCCCTAATTTTTGCTTCATTCTTTGGGGCTTAACCCTCAGTTATGTCTCCAGCAATTTGCAGCTGTATAAAAGGAAATAAGAGATTTTCACTGTCATGTATGAGAACAGAAAACAGCATAGTCAATACCCATTACCTGGGAGAATGGGGTCATCTGAATTACACAGTCTTATTTTCCACAGGTCTGCATTATTCTTATGCAGAAAATGAGTTACCACCCATTTGAATCTCACACATTCCTAAATAATAGGTGGTCAAAATAGGAATTCTTAAGGGAAATTATTATATTTAAATTAAGTGAAATAATACAACATATCAAAACATGTGGATACAGCTAAGCAAGACATAGATGTGTATTTGTAGTATAAAGTGTGTGTATTAGGAATGAAGAAAGATCTAAAAGTCATAAGTTAAATATACACTTTAAAAAACTAGAAAGAGGTTACATCATCATCATAGTGATGTAAACAGCTACTTAAAATTTCTCCCAAGGGATTCAAACAAAAAAAGGACTATTCTGAATTTTTCAGAACTCTGGAGGAAGATATAGACTGATGAAGGACCTACAAATGCTGATTTGAAGAATGAGATAAATATCAGGTAGGAAACTTGTATCCCAAACTGGCTGATCCTCTCCCCTCCCATTCACTCAGTTACATAAAGTTCTGGAATGCCACAGAAAGAGCAGCTGGGATCCTTCACTCTGAGGACACCAAATACAAATTCTCAGCAGTGAGAAAGACAAACACCATTTGGAGAATGAGGGTACAGGGAGGACACTTCAAGGCCAGATCAGTGATGGACAAAGAGTCTGAGAAAATATGGACAGAGACAGTTTTCCAGCCCTGGATCTGAAAGCTCTTACCCCAACCCTGATGCAAACAGCAGTGGGTAACCTTATCCTTGCCTGGGGGACAGTTGAAAAATAGGACAACTGGGGGAGTTCCCTGACAAAAATAAAGTGGGAGACACATCCCCACACTGAGCCAGATTTTGTTCAACAAAATGTGGGCATAGGAATCGCACAATTGCAGCACCACCTGTTCAGAGGCAGCCTGAACTCCAACATAAACTGTCCTTGAGGATGATTAAGTTGCAGAATAGCACCATCTAATGGGCAGACCAGCAAGTGCAAGGGAATTGAAGGGCTCTTCAAAGACTCTCCAGATGCTATTTTAGACCCACTGGAGCTGGTTTAGACCCCTGTTTTGATGGAGAAATATGGATGAGAGATCTGTTAAAGCAGTGCCCTAAAACAAACTAGGTGTTACTGACTGGTGAAAAAAGAGCACCACTAGAAGCCAGTAGATATTTTACCTACACACAGAGACTTTTGTGGTGTCCAATGCCTAATCTGCATCCCTGAAGCAGACCATTGTGGGTGCTTGGTTTTGGGGGAAGACTGTGGGCAGAGCCAATCTGACAAGTGGCCAGTGAAAATGATGAATATATAGGGAAGAAATACAACCAACAAAAAACCCTAGACAAAAGGGAGAAAATGACTAGCATAAAATACTAGTCTAGAAAATCAGATGCTTAGACAATAGCAAAAAATCACAACAACTCATGAGTGACAAGATGGTGGCATAGACAGGGTATGAATTTAGTCAGTCCCCTGGAAAAACTAATAAACAACAAGGAACAATTAGTAAAGAATCTGAAATAAGTGCTGGGAGACAACTGTGACTGTACACACATTGTACACCAACATGGATAGGGAGGAATGCCTGAGAATGCAGCATAGAATTTGTAAGTAAAATCTGCAGAACAGTGCTGAGACCCCCTCCCCCATGGCAGACTTTGCTGCAAAACCTCTCTGAGGTAGAGAGTGGCATTCTCCCAGCAAGTGAACAGAGCTCAGCTGAGCTCCAAATGGGGCTTTAATTAACAACTGTGGACTGCTGAATACAAGCTACAAACTCCAAAAAAGCAGACAGACTTTTAGTGATGACTGACATTAAATAAGAAGAAGACTCATCTGTACTGGGAGGGGGAGCCCAGAAGACTGGGTGTTACCTCTGGGTGATGAGTGAAACTGGGTGCCCATGTACTGGCTCCAAAAGGGAACTTTCTGTCCCTTTTTCTCTCAACCTCTCTCAAAAGAGAGAGGTGCAGCCATTTTCAGTTTGCAGTGCACTGACCCAGACAGGAGTGGTAATAACAGAGTCAGAGAGACTATTCAAATGCAGGTGATAAATCCCTAGGGGCTGTATCTCCCCTAAGAGTAAGGAGATGGGGTCCAGATTTCCCTTTAGAACCAGACCCCAGGGCCTGGGGGAAAACAGCCAAAACAAAAACTAAAATACCACACTTCCTTACACCAGTCAGAAGCAAGAGGCTGATAGGCTCCACCTGCTTGTCAGGTTAGGTTAAGCACAGTGACTGGAAACCTCACAGGAAAGTCTGTCATTCCCCCAAGATACACCCTGAATATAACCCCATTCTGAGATGTGAACCCATTCTGGTCTGGAAAAATCTGACTGGGGTAACCAAGGAAATCAGATGCATAGACAATAGAAAACTACAATCTATACTAGGAAAAATGATATGGCCCAGTCAAAGGAACAAACTTACTCCTCAAGTAAGATATAGTTGAGATATTGTTTCACTTTAATGAAACAATCTATTAAAGATTTTCAAAGAGATATGCTAAATCAAATCAAAAATCAAATTAATGAGTTCAGGGAAGAAATAACAAAGGAGAAAAAGGATTTTAAAAATACTGGGTGAACATAAGGCAGAAATAGAAAGTTTGAAAAAACAACTGGCAGAATCTATGGAAATGAAAGGCACAGCACAAGAGATGAAAAGCAGAATGGAGACATGTAAGAGCAGATCTCAAGAGGTGGAAAAACAACACTCAGGAACTGGAGAACAAGATGCCTGAAATCCTACACAAAAAAGAGCAGATAGGGAAAAGACTGGAAAAAATGTGAGCAACATCATAGGAAATTGAATGACATCATGAAACACATGACTATACTTGTCATGGGTGTCCCAGAAGGAGAAGAGAAGGGAAAAGGGGCAGAAGCAATAATAGTGGAAATAATCAATGAAAGCATCCATCTCTTATGAAAGACATAAAATTACAGATCCAAGAAGCACAGATACCCCAAAACAGAATAGATATGAATAGACCTATGCCAAGACATTTAATAGCCAGTCTATCAAATGTCAAAGATGAAGAGAGAATCCTAAAAGCAGCAAGAGAAAAGTAATCCATCACATTCAAGGGAAGTTGGTAAGACTATGTGTGGATTTCTCAGTAGAAATCATGGAGGCAAGAAGGAAGTGGTGTGATATATTTAAGATACTGAAAGAAAAAAACCACAAACCAATAATCCTATATCTGGGAAAACTGTCCTTCAGATATGAGGAAGAGTTTAAAATATTCTCTGACAGATAATGAGAGACTTTGTAAACAACATACCTGTGCTAAGGAAATGCTAAAGGGAGCACTACAGGCCAATAGGAAAAGACAGGAGTGAGAGGTTTGGAACACAATTTTGGGTGATGGTAGCACAGCAATGTAAGAATGCTGAACAAAGATGACCTGAGTATGGTTTGAAAGAGGAAGGTTAGGATCATGTAGGACACCAGAAGGAAGGAGGAAAGATAAAGACTGGGACTACAAAGCTCAGTGAAACCTACAGTGCTCAACAGTTGTGACAAAATGTACAAATATGTTTTTACATAAGGGAGAACAAATGAATGTCAATCTTGTAAGGTGTTAAAAATAGGGTGGCATTGGGGAAATACACAATCAATGCAAACTAGAGACTATAGTTATATAGCACATAGTATTATGCTTCCTGTAATGTAACAAAGGCAATATACCAATGTTAAATGCCTATAAGAAGGGGACATAAAGGAAAGGGTTTGGGACTTTTGGCATTGGTGATGTTGTCTGACTCTTTAATTCTAGTTTAGTTTAATTATATCTTTCCTTTAATTTCTTTATAGCTGTCATGTTATTTTGTCTTTCTTTTTCTTTTTCTTTTTCTTTTTCTTTTGTCTCTATAACTTCTTTGATTTGCCCTCTTTCTTTTGGAAGAAATGGAGATATCCTTACATAGATAGTGGAGATGGTGTTGAATACATAAATATGTAACTATACAGGGAATCATTGATTGTTTACTTAGGATGGAAAGTATGGTGGGTGAACAAAGCCATTTTTTTAAAAAGTGGGTTGATAAAGAAACCTTGAGGTCATTATATTGAATGAAATAAGTCAGACACATAAGGACAAATATTGCATGGTCTCACTGATATGAACTAATTATAATATGTAAACACATAGACATGAAATATAAGTTAACAGGATATAGAATGAGGCTAAAGAATGGGGAGTCATTGCTTCATATGAGCAGAACATTCAACTAAGTTAAACCTAAGTGTTTAGAAGTGGACAGAGGTGATGGTATCATGTTATTGTGAGAACAATGAACAGTGCTGAATGGTGTGTGAAGGTAGTGGAAATGGGAAGCTTAGAGTCACACACATCACCAGAAGGAAAGTTGGAGGTTAAAAGATGGGAATATATAAAACAGTGAAACTTGTGGTGGACAGTGTTATGATTATCTGAACAAATATTAGAAATCTCTTTCATGAACTAGAACAAATGTATGACACTATAACTAGAAGTACTAATAGCAGGGTATATAAGGAAAATATAACTATTGCAAAGTAGGTACTACAGTTAGTGGTATTTTAACATCCTTTCATCAACAATAACAAATGTTCTATACCAATACTATGAGTCAATAATGAAGGGGGGTGGTTAGGGCTAGGGGAGGAATTGAGTTTTCTTTTTTGTTTTTATTTCTTTTCTGAAGTAATGAAAATGTTCTAAAAGTTGGAAAAAATTAATTCTGGTGTTAGATGAACAGCAGTCTGATGATACTCTGGGCAATTGGTTGCGCACTTTAGCTGTTTAGATAATTGTGTGGTATGTGAACAATCTCAATAAAATTAAAAAAAAATCATGACTCACACCAGGAGGCATGATGATATGGTCCAGCCAAAGGAACAAGCTAATACCTCAACTGAGATACAGGAGTTAAAACAACAAAAGATGTTCAAACAAGTCTAAATCAAATGAAAGATTTGAAGGAAAATATGGCAAAAGAAATGAAGGATATAAAGAAGACACAAGTTGTAAATACACAGGAATATGAAAGCTTGAAAAAACAAATGGCAGAACTTATGGGAATGAAAGGCACAATAGAAGATATGAAATACACAGTGCAGTATACAACAGTAGATTTGAGGAGGCAGTAGAAAGGACTGGTTAACTGGAAGACAAAACAGCTGAAATCCTGTAAATTATAGATAGGGGAAAGATATATAGATATAAGCAAGGTCTCAGAAAACTGAATGACAGCATGAAGTGCAGGAAGATATTTGTTATAGGTGTCCCAGAAGGAAAAGAGAAGGGGAAAAGGCCAGAAAGAATAATGGAGGAAGGAATCAATGGAAATTTCCCCCGTTATGAAAGACATGAAATTATAAGTCCAAGAAGTACAGTGTACCCAAAACATAATTGATCCAAATAGACCTACCCCAAGACACTTACTAATCCAATTGTCAAATGCCAAAGACAAAGAGAGAATTCTGAAAGCAGCAACAGAAAGCAATTATTACATACAAGGGGAGCTCCATAAGACTAAGTACAGATTTCTCTGCAGAAACCATGGAGGTGAGAAGGCAGTGTATGATATTTTAAAATACTGAAAGAGAAACACTGCCAACCAAGAGTTCTATATCTGGCAAAACTGTCCTTCAGAAATGAGGGATAGTTTAAAATATTTACAAACAGAAACTGAGATAGTCAATGAATAAGAGACCTATTCTATGAGAAATACTAAAGGGACAACTACAGGCAGATAGGTAAAACAGGAAAGAGAAGTTTGAAGAAGAGTGTAGAAATGATAGCAGTAAGGGTAACTAATAAAGAAAAAGAGAAGAAAATAAGATATGGCAAATAAAATCCAAAAGAAAAATGGTTGAAGAAAGTACTGTGTTTAGAATAATAATATTAAATAGTAATGGACTAAACTCCCCCCAAAAACAGATCAGCAGTATGAATTTAAAAAAACAGGATCCATCTATATGCCCTCTACCAGAGACTCACTTAAGACCTAATGGAGGAGGAGAACCTAAGATGGCAGCTAGGTGAGACAGGGCAAAAAAACACCTCCATTAAAAATACTAGATAAAAACCAGAAAGTGACCAGAATACCACTTCCAGCAATGCCCCAGCTGGACAAGGTCTGCTAAAACCACAGGGACCATGCACTTGGTGAAACCAGGAGTCTGCATTCTGAAATGAGTGAGTAAGTCAGCTGAAAGTCCCACAGCCATGCTGCAGTCTGGGGAAACTGTGGGTTGGCATTTGGAGACAGACTAGTACTTTAAAAAAAATACATGAGAATGGCTGCAGATATGGCGGTGATAATCACGCAGTGAAGCACTGCAGAAGTGGGCTATAGCCAATGCCTTGTTGTCTGGCATGGAGGATAGCCCTCCCCACACCTGCTGCTGATTGTTCTGGGACCAGAGGGACAGAGGGGAGAGCCAAAAGGAGAAAGAAACTGCACTCCTTGCAGCTGGCTTCCCAGAATGCTGGCAACAAACCTGCCTGGGGCTGTACCCACAGCCCAGAGCCATGCCTGGAATCCCAGTCTGATGGGGAGTGTATCCCATGGCACCCCACACATGCCACAATATCAGCCATGGACAGTGGCCTTGGGTGCAACCACAGCTAGTTGTCCCAGAACTGGGAAGGCAGAGCTGTGCAAATAGAGGGGGTTGAGATGCCCCATTCAACCATTTTTGCATCAGGCTGGGAGCACTCCTGCATCACCTGGCAGCCCAGGGCTTCCCTTGAAGGAAGGCACACACTTCTGACATAGCACAGCCTTCCCTCAGCAGAGGTCCTGGAAGATAACAGCTATCAAGCAAAGCAAATACCAAGAGGCCAAAAACAACAGAAAATCTTAAAGCATTTGCTAAAACCAGATGATATGGAGAACCCAATCCCAAACACCCAAATCAAATGATCAGAGGACACACAGTACTTGGTGCAATTAATCAAAGGACAACAGTCAAAGAATGAGAGCATGGCACAGGATATAAAGGGCATGAAGAAGAACATGGCACAGGATATAAAGGACATAAAGATTACCCTAGAAGATAAAGAAGAAATTGCAAGAGTAAATAAAAAATAGAAGATCTTATGGAAATAAAAGAAACTGTTTGCCAAATTAAAAAGACTCTGGATACTCACAATACAAGATTAGAGGAAGTTGAACAACAACTCAGCATCCTAGAAGACCACAGAATAGAAAATGAAAGAACAAAAGAAAGAATGTAGAAAAAAATGTAAATCAACATGGATCTCAGGAAAATGATAGATAAAATAAAACATCTAAATTTAAGACACTTTGGTGTCCCAGAAGGGGAAGAGAAGGGTAAAGGTCTAGAAAGAGTATTCAAAGAAATTGGGGAAAACTTCCCAAACCTTTTACAAAATATAAATACACAAAGCATAAATGCCCATCAAACTTCAAATAGAATAAATCCAAATGAACCCGCTCCAAGATATATTCTGATCAGACTGTCAAATACTGAAGAGAAGGAGCAAGTTCTGAAAGCGGCAAGAGAAAAACAATTCACCATATACAAAGAAAACAACATAAGACTAAGTAGTGACTACTCAGTGGCCACCATGGAGGCAAAGCAGTGGCATGACATATTTAAAATTCTGAGAGAGAAAAATTTCCAACCAAGAATACTTTATCCAGCAAAACTCTCCTTCAAATTTGAGGGACAGCTTTAATTTTTCACAGACAAAAAATGCTGAGAGATTTTACCAATAAAAGACCTGCCCTGCTCCAGATACTAAAGGGAACCCTACTGACAGAGAAACAAAGAAAAGAGAGAGAGATAAAGAGAATTTTGACAGACATATATAGAACCTTACATCCAAAATCACCAGGACACATGTTTTCTCTAGTGATCACAGATCTTTCTCCAGAATAGACCATATGCTGAGACATAAAACAAGCCTCAATAAATTGAAAAAACAATTGAATATATTCAAAGCACATTCTCTGACCACAATGGAATACAAGTAGAAGTCAATAATTTTTGATTTGTAACTCCGCTATTTACTTCATATAAGATATAAAATACATAAACTCTAATGACGAATCAGTGGTTTTGGACTCAATGTAAAATATGTAATTTTTGAAAAGAACTATATAAAGGTGGGGGAATGGAGGAGTATGGGAACATAGTTTATGTGTCCTATTGAAGTTAAGTTGGTATCAAAGAAAACCAAGATTGTTATGGATTTAAGAGGTTAAATTTAAGCTCCACAGTAAACACAAAGAAATTATCAAAGAATATGACCATACAGATGAAAAGTAGAGTATGGGTTATGAGAAATGGATGAAGGGGCAATGGAGAGTTAAGAAATGAGTGTAAGGTTGCTGTTTGAGGTGAAAGGAAAGTTCTAGTAATGGTTGGTGGGAAGGTGATAACATTACAACATTCTAAATGTGATTAATCCCACTAATGGAATGCTAGTGAGGGGGTGGAATGGGAAGATTTAGGCTGTATATATGTTTCCACAATTAAAAAAAAGACAGTCTAAATAGATGACAATTGAATGCCAAGGATGACCCTGGATGGGATCTGGGCATGGAGGACAAGGGGCTCAAAGAGACACAGTTGAGACATAAGGAAAAAAAAGGGAAATATAGAATGTAAGCTTTGTATCAATGTTGAATTTCTTGAACTTTTTAGCTGCGCTTAATGGGATAGCATAAAAGATAGTTCTTGTTCATGGGATTTGTATATGTGAATTATAGTGATTGTTCAAGGACGTGTGCAGCTTTCTCTCATATGTTCAGAAGACAGAGGAATAGATGATGGATGATAGAGAGGGAGGGAGGGAGGGAAAGAAAGAAATGGCAGTATGACTGCATGTTAAAGTCGATGGATCAGGGTATCAGGGGAGGGGGGTCAGGGTATGCTGTGTATGGGGTTTGTATTGTTTTTGCAACTGTTCCTGTAACTTTGAATTTATTTCAAAATAAAATTTAAAAAAAAAAGCCTAATGGAAAGAAAGGTTGAAAGTGAAAAGTTGGAAAAAGATATTTCATGCAAACAACAACCAGAAAAAGTGGGGACTACTCTATTAATATTGGACAAATTAGGCCTCAAGTATACATCAATTAAAAGAGACAGAGAAGTACACTAGGTATTTATAAAAGGGACAATCCATCAAGAAGATAAAAACGATAAGTATCCATCCACTGAGCCAGAGTGACCCAAAATACATGAGGCAAACACTGACATTACTGAAGGAAGAAGTACATACTTGTACAATAGTAGTTTGAGACTTCAATGCTATACACTCATCAGGAGATAAACATCTAGAGAGAGGATCAATAAGGAAATAGATATTTTGATTAATAAGCTAAATGAGTTAGACTTAACAGATATTTAAAAAACAATGTTCCCAACAAACACAGGATATAATTTTTCTCAAGTGCTCATGGATCATTCTACAGGACAAACCACATTTTGGGCCACAAAGCAAGTCTCAATAAATTTTAAAGGATTGAAAGAACACAAAACACTCTCTCTGATCATAATGGAAGATGGAAATCAATAACAGGTGCAAGCCTGGAAAATTCAAAAATATATGAGGTGTAAAGCCACAATTCATCCCAGAGTAAGTTAGGCAAAGAATGAAAATGTATTTGCAAGGCACCTTGAGGTACAGAGGAAAATTGTGTAAATATTAAACTTCCCCATATGGGAATTACTGATATTCTCAGAAGCACTGGGGACTAACAATTAGAAGACCAAGCCTTCAATCTTGGGGATTGCCCTTATGAAGCTTGCTAATGCAAAGGACAGGATAAAACTACTTATCACTGTGCCTAAGAGTATCCCTGAGAAAATCTCTTTTGTTACTCAAATGTGGCCTCTCTCTCTAATCCAACTCATCAGGTAAACTCACTACCCTCCACCTGACATGACTCCCAGGGGTGTAAATCTCCCTGGCAATGTGAGACATGACTTCCAGAGATGAGCTTTTCATCATGAGATTGAAAAGCCTCCTTGGACTGAAAAGGGGGAAGAGAAATGAAACAAAATAAACTTTCAGTGGTTGAGAAATTTCAAATGGAGTCAACAGGTTCTGAAGTTTACTCTTATGAATTATATAGATATCCCTTTTTAGTTTTTAGTGTACTGGAATAGCTAGAAGGAAATACCTAAAACTGTTGAACTGCAACCCAGTATCCTTGATTCTTGAAGACAAATGTATAGGTTACTCTGTGTGACTGTGTGATTGTGAAAATCTTGTGGTTCCCACTCCCACTCCCTTTATCCATTGTATGGACAGATGAGTAGAAAAATGAGGACAAATAGTAAATGAATAAAAGACTGTGATGACAAGCCAAGACAGCTGCATAGAGAGGAGTGGAAGACTGTTTGTCTCCCCCTGGAACAATCTATAAATGACCAAAAACAAGTAAATATCTTGGAATAACTGTGGGGTGAAAAATGTGACTGTCCACACACCATCCACTAACCTGAATTGGGAGGAATGCCTGAGATTTCAGCATAAAATATGTAAGTAAAACTGTGGACCCATGCTGAGAGCTGAAAGCTGAGAGCCCCTCCCTCATGGAAGCCTCATGGTACTAGAGAGTAGCACTCTCTCAGTCCAGCTCCAACTGGGGTTTTAATGTTACCTTCTCAATACAGACAGCAAATCCTCAACAAGCAGACAGAGGCTTTAGGTGACAACTGACCTTGGGAGAGTTGGGGGACATACCTGTCTCAGGATGGGGATTCCAGAGGATTGGGTGTTATCTCTGGCTGATGGGTGAAACTGGGAGCTTTTCTGTCCCTTTCTCTGTGGAGAAAACCTCAGCCATTTTCAGCCTGCAGAGCTTTGCAGTAAAGACAGCCTCAGCCATTTTAAAATCAAAACACTTTGATCAGCAGAGTCAGAGATACAAAGAACTTACTGATATGCAGATGACCTCTCTGGAGGCAGCATAGCTTCCCAAGAGGAAAGGGAGGGACCCAGTTCTACTGTCTGCCTTTCCAGAACCAGACCTCAAAGCCTGGGGGAGGAGAGCCACAGGCCACACCCTCTTACACCAGCCAGTGACAGGCTGACAGGTGCACCTATCAGGCAGAAAAGCACAGGTGTTTTGACCCTCTAAGAAAAACCATCAGGGAAACCAGATACTGAATATTTCCTCCTTCTGTGACCTGAGACTGTTCTGGTCTGGGAAAACCTGATTGGGGTGGCCTAGGAGGTCAGATGCCTAGACAACAGAAAACTACAACCTACACTAAGAAAAACAAAGCTATGGCCCAGTCAAAGGAATAAATGTACACTTCAACTGAGATACAGGAATTTAAACAACTAATGCTAAATCAATTCAAAAAGTTTAGAGAAGATTTCACAAAAGAGATAGAGGCTGTAAAGAAAACACTGTCATACATAAGGCAGAAATCAAAAGTTCAAAAAACAACTATGGAAATGAAAGGCATAACACAAGAGATGAAAGACACAATGGAAACATACAACAGCAGATCTCAAGAAGCAGAAGAAAACACTCAAGAACTGGAGAACAAAACACCTGAAAGCCTACATGCAAAGGAGGAGATGGAGAAAAGAATGAAAAACTATGAGCAATGTCTCTGGGAACTTAAGGATGAAACGAAGTACAAGAATGTATGTATCATTGGTGTCCCAGAAGAAGAGAAGGGAAATGGGGCAGAGGCAATAATAGAGGAAAAAATCAATGAAAAGTTCCCATCTCTTATGAAAGTCATAAGATTACAGATCCAAGAATCACAGCATACTCCAAATGGAAGAGACCTGAATAGGCCTACGCCAAGACACTTAATAATCTGATTATTAAATGTCAAAGGCAAAGAGAGAATCCTGAAATCAGCAAGAGAAAAGCAATCCATCACATACAAAGGAAGCTTAATAAGTCTATGTGTGGCTGTCTCAGCAGAAACCATGGAGGCAAGAAGAAAGTGGTGTGATGTGTTTAAGATACTGAAAGAGAAAAACCTTCAACCAAGAATCCTATATCCAGCAAAGCTGTCCTTCAAATATGAGGGAGAGCTCAAAATATTTTCTGACAAATAGACAATGAGAGACTTTGTGAATAAGACACCTGCCCTACAGGGACTACTAAAGGGAGCACTACAGAGTGATAGGCAAAGACAGGAGTGTGTGGTTTGGAACACAACTTTGGAAGATGGTAGCACAACAATGTATTGTACACTGAACAAAGATAACTATGAATACAGTTGAGAGAGGAAGGTTGGGAGCATGTGAGACACCAGAAGCAAGGAGAAAAGATAAAGATTGGGACTGTGTAACTAGGTGAAATCTAGAGTATTCAACAGTTGTGATAAAATGTACAAATATGTTTTTTATAAGGGAGAACAAGCAAATGTCAACCTTGCAAGGTGTTAAAAATGGTGAGGCATTGGGAGAGGGATGCAATCAACATAAACTAGAGACTGTAACTAACAGTATCATTGTATTATGCTTCTTTTAACGTAACAAAGGTGATATACCAAGGTAAATGCAGATAAGAGGGGTGGATAGGGGAGGTATGTTAGACACTTGACACTGGTGGTGTTGTCTGACTGTTTACTGTAGTTTGATTTAAGGTTGCTTTTCCTTTTGATACTTCCTAGATGTCATTTTATTCCTCTTTCTTTTGCCTCTCTACCTTCTTTGACTCTCCATCCTGCCTTGTGGAAGAAATGTAGATGCCCTTATACAGATAGTGATGAAGTTGGTGAACACATAAATATGTGACCATACAGAGAACCATCGATTGTTTACTTAGGATGGAATGTATGGTGTGTGAGAAAAACCATCTTAAAAAAATGGGTTGATGACAAAACCTCAAGGGCAATATACTGAGTGAAATAACCAGACACATTAGGACAAATATTGCAGGATCTCACTGATAGGAACTAATTATAATATGTAAACTCATAGACATGAAATATAAGGTACCAAAATATAAGATGAGACTTAAGAATGGGGAGCGGTTGTTTAGTATGAGCAGAATGTTCAACTAGGATGAACTTAAATGTTTGGAATTGAACAGAGGTGTTGGTAGCAAGGTATGAGAATAACTAACAGTGCCAAATGGTGCATGAATGAGGTGGAAAGGGGAAGCTCAGAGTCATATATGTCACCAGAAGGAAAGTTGGAGGTCAAAAGATGGGAATGTATAAAATTGAATCTTATGGTGGGCAATGTCCATGATTAACTGTAGAAATATTTGCAAACTCTTCCATGAACCAGAGCAAATGTATGACAATACAACTAGAATTTAACAATAGAGGGGCATATAGGGAAGAAATACATACCCATTTCAAACTATATACTACAGTTAGTAGTATTTCAACATTCTTTCATAAACTTTAACAAATGTACTATACCAAAACTATGAGTCAACAATTGAGGGGGGTTGGTTAGGGATATGGGAGAATTCGAGTTTCCTTTTCTCTTTTTTTTCTATTTTCATCTTCCACTTTCTTATCTGGAGTAATGAAAAAGTTCTAAAAATTGAACAAAAATTAAGTGCAGTGATGGATGCACAGCTTTGTGAGGGTACTAGGGGCAGCTGATTGTACACTTTGGATCTTTGGATAATTGTATGGTATCTGAACAATCCCAATAAAAATTAAAAAGAAAAAAAGGGAGGAATGGGGTATGGGATGTTTTGGATATTCTTTTTTACTTTTAAATTTATTATTAATTTTATTATTTTTGGAGTAATGAAAATGTTCAAAAATTGATTGTGGTGAATGAACAACTATATGATGTTACTGTGAAAAATTGTACAATTTGGATACTTGTATGGTAAGTGAATACATCTCTAAACAATTAATGGTAGTATACACTAATATTTACCAGAATTAAAATATATAAAGGGAGAGACTAAAAATCACACTGTAAACAACTGGAGGGTCAACAATGAAATTACAAGAGAAATCAGGAAATATCTTGAGGTAAATGAAAATAAGAACATAGCATGTCAAAACTTAAGGGATGCAACAAAGGCAGTGCTAAGTGGGATATTTATTGCCCTAAACACTTATATCCAAAAAGAAGGAGAAAATATCAATGAATTAACTGCTCACCTGGAGGAACTAGAGAAAGAACAGCAAACTAACCCCAAAACAACCAGAAAGGAATAAATAACAAAGATTAGTGCAGAAATAAATGAAATTTAGAGAATGAAAACAACATAGGGAATCAATAAAACCAAAAGTTCTTTCTTAAGAAAAGCAATAAAATTTTTAGACCCTTAACTAGGATGAATAACAAAAAATAAAGAGGATGCAAGTAAATACATTCAAAAAGGAGGGGGGGTAGGACATAACTTCTGACCCCACAGAAACACAGGAGAAAATGAGAGGATATCATGAACAGGTATAGGCTACAAACTAGACAACATAGATGAAATGAAAAACTCCCTAGAAAATCATGAAAAACCAACAATGACTCAAGAAGAATTAGAAGACATTAACCAATCAATCCCAAATAAAGAGATTAAAGGAGTCAACAAAAAAACTCCCCCCAAAGTATATCCAGGAGCAGATGGACTCACATGTGAATTATACCAAGCATTCAAGAAAGAATTAGTATATATGCTGCTCAAACTCTTCAAAAAATTGAAGAGGGAATCCTTCCTAACTCATTCTATGACACCAAAATCACCCTAATACCAAAATCAGAAAGGAGACACTACAAGAAAAGAAAATTGCAAACCAATTTACTTTAATGAATATAGATGAAAATATCCTCAACACAATACCTGCAAATTGAATTTAGCAGCACATCAAAGAAAATACGCCATGACCAAGTTGTTTTTATTGCAGGTATGCAAAGCTGGTTCAATGCAAGGAGATCAATTAATGTAATAAAACACATCAATAAAATAAAGAGGGAAAACCACATGATATTTTGATTGAGGCAGCACATAAATGGGCAGAGGACTTCCAAATATATTTATTCAATGCAGAATACAAATGGGGAATAAAGAGATGAAAAGACACTTAACATACTTAGCTGTTAAGGGAATGTAAATCAAAACCACAGTGAGATACCATTTCACATGCACTAAAATAGCTACTATTCAGAAAATAAAAAATGTGTTTATAGTAATGTGGAGAAATTGGAGCCCTCCATTTTTTATTGTTAACATAAAATCATGCAGCCATTGTGGAAAATAGTTTTGTGATTTCCTCATAAATTGAAGTGTAGTATTACCATATAACACAGCAATAACACTCCTAGTTATATACTCCAAAGAATTGAAAACAGGAACTCAGAAATGTGCCCACCAATGTTCATGGCACCATTATTCACAATTGCCACAAGGAGGTAACAACCCTAATATCCACCAAAGTAAGAATGGATAAACAAACTATGGCTTGTACATACAGTAGAACATTATTCAGCATAAAAATTAATGTAGTCATGCTGCATGCTACAAGTGATGAACCTTGAAGGCATCATTTTGAATGAAAGAAGCCAGACACAAATGGCAAATGTATGATCTCACTTATAGGAAATAATTACAATATGCAATTTCACAGAGTCAGAACTTATCATTTAGAACACAGGTTACAAAGGGCATGGTTGGGGTGAGGAATGAGGATTTGAGGTAATGGGGATTTTTTTAGAACTGATGGTAGCACAACATCCTGAGTGTATTTATCACCACTAAATTGAATAATTGGAAGTGCTTAAAATGGTTAATTTAGCTTATGTATATAGCAAGTATTAATATTTGACAAGTATTGTGTATATATATATACACAAGTATTAATAATTGACACATTGACATAAAGAGTAAACATTAATGTAAGCTACAGACTATAATAATTTAATTTTAATAATACTGCTTCATTGATGGTAACAAAGATACCACACTAGTTCAAAATAATAATAGGGAAAAATCTGCATGTGTGTGTATGTGTTTGTGTGCTTGGGGTATAATGGAAACTCTGTACTTCCTGCATGATTATTCTGTTAATTTGCAAGTACCATATTAAAAATGTTTAAATCCAAATCAATAAATACAGAGCAAGGTATTGAGATTCTATCTATCTATCTATCTATCTATCTAGCTTTCTAGCTATCTATCCATCTATCTATATGGAGAGAAACAGTAAGAAAGGTAGAACAGTGTAGAATGATGTAATAAAGAGAAATCAATAAATTTCTCATATTGTACATATATGATTGTTGAAAAACATCAAATAAAAATCATAGAGGAAATTATGGTGAAGAAAATTTACCTAAATAAAGACAATAAAGAAAATATGATTAGTAAAAGAGAGGAAAACAAATACATGAGAAGCAGGACTGAATTAAGAGTGCCAATATCTGGAAAGAATGAGAAAACACAGAAACTGGAGGGAAGAATATTGCAAAAAATATTATCAGTAAATTGATAAGACATGCATGTTGTTTCATTTAAAATGATATACTGAATATTAACAAAAGAGACTAAGCAATCATAATACATAGGCACAAAAGATTAAAGGCATCAAACAAAAGACATGAACCAAGAAAATATGATTCATGTCTGTTATGCAAAGTATTCATCTCTTTAATGGTCACTGACACTTTCTTAGAATTGTATATGAATGAAGACACTATGAATGGAGAATATAGAAGGGAGTAATTAGCATGAGAGTTGTACAAAAGACATATCATGTAATAACCTGTATTACTAGAGGAGGATAGGAAGATGTGGGTGGAACATTGCTGGATAAATGGAACTTGACAGAACAGAAGAACATATGTTCAAGAAAATAGATTTTCTGAAGAACTGTTTTTGGGTTCATGTCAGAAGAATGAGAGGCAATATAGGAGAATTTGGGTCAGAGTTACTCATATGGGTGATCTGGATTACTGAATTAGGAGGTATTTCTAATTGGAAATTTCCATGGTAATTTAGATCAGAGATTCTATCCTCATTGTTGCAATAGAGAATTGTAATTTGTGTGTGCAGGTCAGGCAATTAGATGGTACTAGAGCACCCATCATTTTTGGTTAAGGAACCTCACTTCTGAAGAACAAGTCACATATGAAAAGATAATGTAGTAACGATTGGGCTACATTGACATGCAACTAGGAACTTAAGATCCTACTCACATAAAGATCATACATACAATGGGTCCAAACACACAGGAATGGATTAAATTTAAGAACATGATCTTTACATGGGTACAAAACAGCTTCAAGCCATCACAAAATCCAACTTCAGAAGGGAATTTTATGACAGAATGTAGATGATATCCTGATCCCCTGTACCACCAAGAAATCTTCAGATTGGAATACTGTCCAAACACTGAACTTCCTGGTAGATCAAAGATATACATTCCCCCCAAAAAATCCCAAATTTTACAGTCTGTTTTGAAATATCAAAGTAATTTCTTACCATATAGGATAGAAACAATAGCTAGAGAAATTCTAACAACCACCAAGAGGCAAATTTGGGAGCTTCTAAGAATGTCTGGATTTTGCTATATCTGGATCCCAAATTCTGACTTATAGCCAAACTTTTGAATGAGGCACTAAAGGAAAGGATAATGAGTAACTAACTTGGAAAGAGATCATTGCACATACACATAAAGGGACACATTATTGGAGCAACACCCTGTTCCAGTGGCAACAAAAGTTCATTGTTGGCCTGAACATGCAGAAGATAATTCAAAAGATGGCCAAAATTTCCATGAAAATAAACCAAAGATGGGAGCAATTCCTCCTGTATAAGGAGCACAAATAAGGGAAATGGAACGAGGAAAGAACTGGAAACTAGATTTTACCATCATGACATAGGACAGAGGAAATTATAAATACCTACTAATATTTATAGACACTTTCTTTGGGTTGGTGGAAACCTTTCCCTGTAGGAGAGAAAAGTGCTCAGCGGTAATAAAATTACTACCAGAAGAAATTACTCCCTGATTGGACTGCCATAACCTATACAGAGTGAAAATTGGTGAACTTTCATCAATAGGGTGACCCAGGAAGTAGGTGGAGCATTCATTCTTATGCTTCCACCTACCTCATATTACCACACATGTGCCTCTTCATTGAATACTCCTCCAGACTGGGTGCTCTTTAAAACTGTAAAAATTAACACCCTGGAGGCGGGGCAAGATGGCGGACTGGTGAGCTGTATGTTTTAGTTACTCCTCCAGGAAAGTAGGCAGAAAGCCAGGAACTGCATGGACTGGACACCACAGAGCAATCTGACTTTGGGCATACTTCACACAACACTCATGAAAACATTGAACTGCTGAGATCAGTGAAATCTGTAAGTTTTTGTGGCCAGGGGACCCGCGCCCCTCCCTGCCAGTCCCAGTCCCGTGGGAGGAGGGGCTGTCAGCTTTGGGAAGGAGAAGGGAGAATGGCAGTGGCAGCCCTTATCGGAAATTCATTCTACTGATCCAAACTCCAACCATAGATAGACTGAGACCAGACACCAGAGAATCTGAGAGCAGCCAGCCCAGCAGAGAGGAGACAGGCATAGAAAAAAAAAACACAAAAAACTCCAAAATAAAAGCGGAGGATCTTTGGAGTTCTGGTGAAAATAGAAAGGGGAAGGGCAGAGCTCAGGCTCCGAGGTGCATATGCAAATCCCGAAGAAAAGCTGATCTCTCTGCCCTGTAGACCTTTCCTTAATGGCCCTGGTTGCTTTGTCTCTTAGCATTTCAATAACCCATTAGATCTCTGAGGAGGGCCCTTTTTTTTTTTAAATACTTTTTTCTTTTTCTAAAACAATTACTCTAAGAAGCCCAATACAGAAAGCTTCAAAGACTTGTAATTTGGGCAGGTCAACTCAAGTGCAGAACTAAGAGAGCTCTAAGACAAAAGGTAATAATCCAGTGGCTGAGAAAATTCACTAAACACCACAACTTCCCAAGAAAAGGGTGGTGTCCGCTCACAGCCATCATCATGGCTGCCCATTGCCAGCCCCATAGCCCAGAGCTGCCCCAGACAACCCAGTGTGACAGAAGTGCTTCAAATAACAGGCACATACCACAAAACTGGGTGTGGACATTAGCCTTCCCTGCAACCTCAGCTGATTGCCCCAGAGTTGGGAAGGTGGAGCAGTGTGAATTAACAAAGCCCCATTCAGCCATCATTTCAGCAGACTGGGAGCCTCCCTACACAGCCCAGCAGCCCAGAACTGCCCTGAAGGGACGGCACTCACCTGTGACATAGCACAGTCATCCCTCAACAGAGGACCCGGGGTGCACAGCCTGGAAGAGGGGCCCACTTGCAAGTCTCAGGAGCCATATGCCAATACCAAGGACTTGTGGGTCAGTGGCAGAGACAAACTGTGGCAGGACTGAACTGAAGGATTAGACTATTGCAGCAGCTTTAAAACTCTAGGATCATCAGGGAGATTTGATTGTTAGGGCCACCCCCCTCCCTGACTGCCCAGAAACACGTCCCATATACAGGGCAGGCAACACCAAATACACACGCAAGCTTGGTACACCAATTGGACCCCGCAAGACTCACTCCCCCACTCACCAAAAAGGCTAAGCAGGGGAGAACTGGCTTGTGGAGAACAGGTGGCTCGTGGACGCCACCTGCTGGTTAGTTAGAGAAAGTGTACTCCACAAAGCTGTAGATCTGATAAATTAGAGATAAGGACTTCAATTGGTCTAAAAATCCTAAAAGAACCCTATCAAGTTCAGCAAATGCCAAGAGGCCAAAAACAACAGAAAATTATAAAGCATATGAAAAAACCAGACGATATGGATAACTCAAGCCCAAGCACCCAAATCAAAAGATCCGAAGAGACACAGCACCTAGAGCAGCTACTTAAAGAACTAAAGATGAACAATGAGACCATAGTACGGGAGACAAAGGAAATCAAGAAGACCCTAGAAGAGCATAAAGAAGACATTGCAAGACTAAATAAAAAAATGGATGATCTTATGGAAATTAAAGAAATTGTTGACCAAATTAAAAAGATTCTGGACACTCATAGTACAAGACTAGAGGAAGTTGAACAACGAATCAGTGACCTGGAAGATGACAGAATGGAAAATGAAAGCATAAAAGAAAGAATGGGGAAAAAATTGAAAAAATCAAAATGGACCTCAGGGATATGATAGATAATATGAAACGTCCGAATATAAGACTCATTAGTGTCCCAGAAGGGGAAGAAAGGGGTAAAGGTCTAGGAAGAGTATTCAAAGAAATTGTTGGGGAAAACTTCCCAAATCTTCTAAACAACATAAATACACAAATCATAAATGCTCAGCGAACTCCAAATAGAATAAATCCAAATAAACCCACTCTGAGTCATATACTGATCACACTGTCAAACACGGAAGAGAAGGAGCAAGTTCTGAAAGCAGCAAGAGAAAAGCAATTCACCACATACAAAGGAAACAGCATAAGACTAAGTAGTGACTACTCCGCAGCTACCATGGAGGCAAGAAGGCAGTGGCACGATATATTTAGAATTCTGAGTGAGAAAAATTTCCAGCCAAGAATACTTTATCCAGCAAAGCTCTCCTTCAAATTTGAGGGAGAGCTTAAATTTTTTCACAGACAAACAAATGCTGAGAGAATTTGCTAACAAGAGACCTGCTCTACTGGAGATACTAAAGAGAGCCCTACAGACAGAGAAACAAAGAAAGGACAGAGAGACTTGGAGAAAGGTTCAGTACTAAAGAGACTCGGTATCAGTACAGTAAAGGATATTAATAGAGAGAGGGAAAAATATGACAAACATAAACCAAAGAATAAGATGGCTGATTAACGAAATGCCTTCACGGTTATAATGTTGAATGTAAATGGATTAAACTCCCCAATTAAAAGATATAGATTTGCAGAATGGATCAAAAAAAAATGAACCATCAATATGTTGCATACAAGAGACTCATCTTAGACACAGGGACACAAAGAAACTGAAAGTGAAAGGATCAAAAAAATTATTTCATGCAAGCTACAGCCAAAAGAAAGCAGGTGTAGCAATATTAATCTCAGATAAAATAGACTTCAAATGCAGGGATGTTTTGAGAGACAAAGAAGGCCACTACATACTAATAAAAGGGGCAATTCAGCAAGAAGAAATAACAAATGTAAATGTCTATGCACCCAATCAAGGTGCCACAAAATACATGAGAGAAACACTGGCAAAACTAAAGGAAGCAATTGATGTTTCCACAATAATTGAGGGAGACTTCAACACATCACTCTCTCCTATAGATAGATCAACCAGACAGAAGACCAATAAGGAAATTGAAAACCTAAACAATCTGATAAATGAATTAGATTTAACAGACATATACAGGACATTACATCCCAAATCACCAGGATACACATACTTTTCTAGTGCTCACGGAACTTTCTCCAGAATAGATCAAATACTGGGACAGAAAACAAGCCTCAATAAATTTAAAAAGGTTGAAATTATTCAAAGCACATTCTCTGACCACAATGGAATACAATTAGAAGTCAATAACCATCAGAGACTTAGAAAATTCACAAATACCTGGAGGTTAAACAACACACTCCTAAACAATCGGTGGGTTAAAGAAGAAATAGCAAGAGAAATTGCTAAATATATAGAGACGAATGAAAATGAGAACACAACATACCAAAACCTATGGGATGAAGCAAAAGCAGTGCTAAGGGGGAAATTTATAGCACTAAACATATATATTAAAAAGGAAGAAAGGGGCAAAATCAAAGAACTAATGGATCAACTGAAGAAGCTAGAAAATGAACAGCAAACCAATCCTAAACCAAGTAGAAGAAAAGAAGTAACAAAGATTAAAGCAGAAATAAATGACATAGAGAACAAAAAAAATAGAGAGGATAAATATCACCAAAAGTTGGTTCTTTGAGAAGATCAACAAGATTGACAAGCCCCTAGCTAGACTGACAAAATCAAAAAGAGAGAAGACCCATATAAACAAAATAATGAATGAAAAAGGTGACATAACTGCAGATCCTGAAGAAATTAAAAAAATTATAAGAGGATATTATGAACAACTGTATGGCAACAAACTGGATAATGTAGAAGAAACAGACAATTTCCTGGAAACATATGAACAACCTAGACTGACCAGAGAAGAAATAGAAGACCTCAACCAACCCATCACAAGCAAAGAGATCCAATCAGTCATCAAAAATCTTCCCACAAATAAATGCCCAGGGCCAGATGGCTTCACAGGGGAATTCTACCAAACTTTCCAGAAAGAACTGACAGCAATCTTACTCAAACTCTTTCAAAACATTGAAGAAAATGGAACACTACCTAACTCATTTTATGAAGCTAACATCAATCTAATACCAAAACCAGGCAAAGATGCTACAAAAAAGGAAAACTACCGGCCAATCTCCCTAATGAATATAGATGCAAAAATCCTCAACAAAATACTTGCAAATCGAATCCAAAGACACATTAAAAAAATCATACACCATGACCAAGTGGGGTTCATTCCAGGCATGCAAGGATGGTTCAACATAAGAAAATCAATCAATGTATTACAACACATTAACAAGTCAAAAGGGAAAAATCAATTGATCATCTCAATAGATGCTGAAAAAGCATTTGACAAAATCCAACATCACTTTTTGATAAAAACAATTCAAAAGGTAGGAATTGAAGGAAACTTCCTCAACATGATAAAGAGCATATATGAAAAACCCACAGCCAGCATAGTACTCAATGGTGAGAGACTGAAAGCCTTCCCTCTAAGATCAGGAACAAGACAAGGATGCCGGCTTTCACCACTGTTATTCAACATTGTGCTGGAAGTGCTAGCCAGGGCAATCCGGCAAGACAAAGAAATAAAAGGCATCCAAATTGGAAAAAAAGAAGTAAAACTGTCATTGTTTGCAGATGATATGATCTTATATCTAGAAAACCCTGAGAAATCAACGATACAGCTACTAGAGCTAATAAACAAATTTAGCAAAGTAGCAGGATACAAGGTTAATGCACATAAGTCAGTAATGTTTCTATATGCTAGAAATGAACAAACTGAAGAGACACTCAAGAAAAAGATACCATTTTCAATAGCAACTAAAAAAATCAGGTACCTAGGAATCAACTTAACCAAAGATGTAAAAGCCCTATACAAAGAAAACTACATAACTCTACTAAAAGAAATAGAAGGGGACCTTAAAAGATGGAAAAATATTCCATGTTCATGGATAGGAAGGCTAAATGTCATTAAGATGTCAATTCTACCCAAACTCATCTACAGATTCAATGCAATCCCAACCAAAATTCCAACAACCTACTTTGCAGACTTGGAAAAGCTAGTTATCAAATTTATTTGGAAAGGGAAGATGCCTTGAATTGCTAAAGACACTCTAAAAAAGAAAAATGAAGTGGGAGGACTTACACTCCCTGACTTTGAAGCTTATTATAAAGCCACAGTTGCCAAAACAGCATGGTACTGGCACAAAGATAGACATATAGATCAATGGAATTGAATTGAGAATTCAGAGATAGACCCTCAGATCTATGGCCGACTGATCTTTGATAAGGCCCCCAAAGTCACTGAACTGAGTCATAATGGTCTTTTCAACAAATGGGGCTGGGAGAGTTGGATATCCATTTCCAAAAGAATGAAAGAGGACCCTACCTCACCCCCTACACAAAAATTAACTCAAAATGGACCAAAGATCTCAATATAAAAGAAAGTACCATAAAACTCCTAGAAGATAATGTAGGAAAACATCTTCAAGACCTTGTATTAGGCGGCCACTTCCTAGACTTTACACCCAAAGCACAAGCAACAAAAGAGAAAATAGATAAATGGGAACTCCTCAAGCTTAGAGGTTTCTGCACCTCAAAGGAATTTCTCAAAAAGGTAAAGAGGCAGCCAACTCAATGGGAAAAAATTTTTGGAAACCATGTATCTGACAAAAGACTGATATCTTGCATATACAAAGAAATCCTACAACTCAATGACAATAGTACAGACAGCCCAATTATAAAATGGGCAAAAGATATGAAAAGATCGTTCTCTGAAGAGGACATACAAATGGCCAAGAAACACATGAAAAAATGTTCAGCTTCACTAGCTATTAGAGAGATGCAAATTAAGACCACAATGGGATACCATCTAACACCGGTTAGAATAGTTGCCATTAAACAAACAGGAAACTACAAATGCTAGAGGGGATGTGGAGAAATTGGAACTCTTATTCATTGTTGGTGGGACTGTATAATGGTTCAGCCACTCTGGAAGTCAGTCTGGCAGTTCCTTTGAAAACTAGATATAGAGTTACCATTCGATCCAGCGATTGCACTTCTCGGTATATACCCAGAAGATCGGAAAGCAGTGACATGAACAGATATCTGCACGCCAATGTTCATAGCAGCATTATTCACAATTGCCAAGAGATGGAAACAACCCAAATGTTCTTCAACAGATGAGTGGATAAATAAAATGTGGTATATACACACGATGGAATACTGCACGGCAGTAAGAAGGAACGATCTTGTGAAACATATGACAACATGGATGAACCTTGAAGACATAATGCTGAGCGAAATAAGCCAGGCACAAAAAGAGAAATATTATATGCTACCACTAATGTGAACTTTGAAAAATGTAAAACAAATGGTTTATAATGTAGAATATAGGGGAACTAGCAGTAGAGAGCAATTAAGGACTGGGGAACAATAATCCAAGAAGAACAGATAAGCTATTTAACGTTCTGGGGATGCCCAGCAATGACTATAGTCTGTCAATTTCTGATGGATATAGTAGGAACAAGTTCACAGAAATGTTGCTATATTATGTAACTTTCTTGGGGTAAAGTAGGAACATGTTGGAAGTAAAGCAGTTATCTTAGGTTAGTTGTCTTTTTCTTACTCCCTTGTTATGGTCTCTTTGAAATGTTCTTTTATTGTATGTTTGTTTTCTTTTTAACTTTTTTTTCATACAGTTGACTTAAAAAAGAAGGGAAAGTAAAAAAAAAAAAAAGAAAAGAAAAACAAGGAAAAAAAAGATGTAGTGCCCCCTTGAGGAGCCTGTGGAGAATGCAAGGGTATTCGCCTACCCCACCTCCATGGTTGCTAACATGACCACAGACATAGGGGACTGGTTGTTTGATGGGTTGAGCCCTCTACCATAAGTTTTACCCTTGGGAAGACGGTTGCTGCAAAGGAGAGGCTAGGCCTCCCTATGGTTGTGCCTAAGAGCCTCCTCCCAAATGCCTCTTTGTTGCTCAGATGTGGCCCTCTCTCTCTGGGTAAGCCAACTTGAAAGGTGAACTCACTGCCCTCCCCCCTACGTGGGATCAGACACCCAGGGGAGTGAATCTCCCTGGCAACGTGGAATATGACTCCCGGGGAGGAATGTAGACCCGGCATCGTGGGACGGAGAACATCTTCTTGACCAAAAGGGGGATGTGAAAGGAAATGAAATAAGCTTCAGTAGCAGAGAGATTCCAAAAGGAGCCAAGAGATCACTCTGGTGGGCACTCTTATGCACACTTTAGACAACCCTTTTCAGGTTCTAAAGAATTGGGGTAGCTGGTGGTGGATACCTGAAACTATCAAACTACAACCCAGAACCCATGAATCTCGAAGACAGTTGTATAAAAATGTAGCTTATTAGGGGTAACAATGGGATTGGGAAAGCCATAAGGACCACACTCCACTTTGTCTTGTTTATGGATGGATGAGTAGAAAAACAGGGGAAGGAAACAAACAGACAAGAGTACCCAGTGTTCTTTTTTACTTCAATTGCTCTTTTTCACTCTAATTATTATTCTTGTTATTTTTTTGTGTGTGTTAATGAAGGTGTCAGGGATTGATTTAGGTGATGAATGTACAACTATGTAATGGTACTGTAAACAATCAAAAGTACGATTTGTTTTGTATGACTGCGTGGTATGTGAATATATCTCAATAAAATGAAGAAAAAAAAATTAACACCTGATGCTCAATAAAGAACTAGTAGAAGGGACCTTATGAAGTCCTGCTTGTTACTCATTCTTCTGTTAAGCTGCAGGGTGTAAAACTGGGTATTCATAATTCTCAGGTGAAACTAGTACCTGCTCACCAGAAAGACTACCCCAGGTCAATGTATGGGCACCAGATAGCATACAGTGTTCATGGACAGAAGGAAATGGCAGGATCTATCCACCCAAACACTGGATGGGCATGGGAATCTACTAAAACTCCATCTCTTTAGTGTTCTTGTGATCTTGTTACTGACCTTAAATTACTCATCAGGAAAAAGAAACCACAAGAGAGGTCATGTTTGAACCTTGGTTCCTTAGTTTAACTGTGTTTGCTTGTTTATATGTTAATGTGCTTTTGTAAACTAATGAATTTAACCATTTTGTAATCAGTAAGGATAGAAAATGGCATTTATTCTTACAATATCTATACTTGCATTCATTCATGCTCCCATGTATCCTGACTAATAACAGCAAGAAGACAAGACTACAAAAAGAGCCAAAGTTATTGGAAGGGTTACTTTCACTCATTATACTTTTCAGAAGACCAAGAAGAACTGGGATTTGGTACTAGTATATTAGGACCCCAATAAAGGGGGGAATGGAAAAAAATTAACAAATGCCTTCAATTTCTTTTTAAGAAATTTCATTCCTCAAACTCCTAATATGTGCTCCTAACCAGCTTGAAGTATTCTGAGTAGTTGTCATCCCAAATCTATCAAGATTGAGGAATCCTCAAAACACAGGGGGAAGTGAAACTGCATGAAACACATTAGCTACTTTACAACTTCTCCATTTGAAATTGTTTTGCAGGCTGATGTAACCTGAGCATGCACAGAATCCCAGGCTGGCATCATCAGATGACCTTCAGAACCCAAAGAACTAAAATCATCTCCCTTGGAGTTGAAGTTGAGTGAATCAAGAGAGGCATCAGAGGCAAATCCAATATGAAAAGTCCTTCAACAAGGAAAATCTGGTCAAAAGTCTGCCTTAACTCATATGGGCAAATCTATGCCAAGGCAATCAAACCTCACCAACAACCACAGATTTAGAGACAGATTTAAAACTTGCCACTTCTCCACTAGCCCTCAGGTCAAGCCTTGCGTCCTGTCTCCTTGCTGGTTGACCTCAAAATAAAATATTTTCTTTCCACAAAATGTCAAATAATTGGTTCCTGTGCATGTTGCACAGATAGCCCTTGCTGGATAACAGCACTATAACATGGTTAGTAAGTACATAACATGTGCCTGGATTTATTTTCCCCAATCACTGTTTGCCCTTTTTGAAGAAAAATATACATTATGAAACTGCATATCCTAAACTCAACAATTCCCGTGGGGTTTTCATGAAGCATTTCAAGTCATAATGAAAATGGATTTCTTCAATTTTAACTCATTTTCTCAAATATAATTAACATTAAATTCATTTAAATTTACGTGGTGTGGGTAAAGAATTAATGGAAGAAACCACTGCAACAGAATAAAGAGCACAACTACAAATTCATATAAAAGCACATAATATATGAGAGGAATAATGTGTGGTAATATAATAACAATAATATATGTTTTTTCAAAAGTGGATGCTTGGAGAGTTGGATAATTGCAACTGTCCTACCTGCAAACATAAAAAATATGTAAATGAAGGGTTAATATGTGAAAGTCAAAATTATAATTGTTTTAAAGACTAATAAAGGAGATGTTCTTTAGGAGCTCTTAAACAATAAATTAAATGCAAATCAAAATATAAATATTGATAAATTTATTTATATTACAATTGAGAATTGCTCTTCTTCATAGGATATAGAACACAAATTTCTATGTAACTGATTGAATTTCTCTGCCACAAATCATGTAGACAGGAATGACACAAAGGAGTATTTCCATAATACCATTAAAGTATATTAAAATTTAAAATCACCATAAGGAATATGAGTATATATTTACCTGTGTGTTTGGTTATGCACATATTCAGCACACTGAAATGCATCTTGAATAAGTTGAGTAAAGAAAATCTGACAAAAATTGCTTGTGGGTAAAAGTGGAGACATTTGCATGTATCAAAAAATCCAAATGAGAATGTCTCAAAAATACTAACAAATACATAACTGTGTATTATTCCTCTTTTATTCAGTTTTGTTTCCCTTACTTTAGGGTTTTTTGTGGTTTGAATTTCAAATACATGTTTCAATCTCAAATGGACTGATGAGTTTTCCTCTAAAAGAACTACTAATTGATCCCTTCAATCAACATCTCTGTATATAGCCATTTTGTCTATTATCAGCTAAGCATTCAATTGTATCACACATATGTATTTTTCTGAGTTCCAAATGCTGTTTATATTTTCAACTATTAAGTTCATTAAAATTCTCATTCATTCATAAAATATTTTGTGGAGGTCATGAAGTGTAAAATTTTCTGTTACTAAAACCTACAACCACACAGGATATCAAAATCTTCTACAAATCTCTCATCATCAAGTACACTCACATACACACATTCCTGTACAATGCATAGATTTTTATAGATAGAAGACAGATAGAAAGATTGAGAGAAAGAGATAAAAGAACCTGTGGAAAGAAGTGCACTCATGCAATCCAGTTTCTGTTGGCTGGACCACCTAAACAGAAAATGGACTTTTCTGTCGGGACTCAACTTTCTGAATTGACACCATCTGGCTCCACATGGCAGAAACTAGAGGCAGAAAACCTGACATAAAATTAAAGGCAGAGGATTTAAGAAAGATATTTCACAGAAATGAAAGTCATAAGTAAATGGGGCATTCAGTGAGGGAGAAAATTTAAACAAAACATATGAGACGGGGAAAAATTTTTTGGACAAAAATAAACAGAATAGAGTAAGAACATCAAGTTGCATCTGCTTTTCCACAACATTGTCACCCTTTTTCAACATGAACAATAAGGGTGATCACTGCCTAGAGACCCCTGAAGATCAGCAAAGTGATTAAACTAGAGGAAGAGATAGCAACTGACAAGATAGAATTTAACAAAGGGTTAAGAATACTAAATCTCTCTAAATTTTCTTTTCTAAGCTGTTAGGGTATTAGAGTAGCTAGAAGGAAAGAACTGAAATGGTGAGACTGTAATCAATAAAATTCTTTAAAATTTACTCCACAGCTACTGTTAAATTGTAATTTGAAAGTAACCTTTTGAGATATATATATATATATATATATATATATATATATATATATATATATATATTACACAATAAGGAAATAAATGAAAATATGGTGCTGTAACTGATAATATTCTTTAAAATTTCCTATATAACTATTTGTAAATTGTACTTTGAAAATTATCATATTTTAGTATATATATTCACAAGATAACTGAAACTTTGGAATCTCAACCCATTACATTATTTGAAATTTGCTCATTAATTACTTGTTAAATTGCACTTAGATAGTTATCAGTTTTATGTAAATATTTTATATTCCATTATTAAAAGACACATAAAAATAAACAGAAAAGATCACAGTTTCAGCAGAAGGAAGAGAGGAAAGGAATATTTTTCCTAGAGGTGATGGAATTACACAAAACAATGGCAATAATCAGATGAAAAAGTACTGAGAAAATCTGAACGATTAAACATGGTCTATTTTAAAGGCCTCTAATAATTTGGACCAAACATCAAAGAAGAGCCATAACACAAAGCCAAAGAACAATAAAACCCATGCAAGAGAAGGAATGAGTCTTAAAATTGTGTCCCAGCAAAGAACAGTCCAATACTAAATGGCTTTGCAGGTGAATTCTACCAATCATTCCCAGAAGAATTAATGCCAATGCTTCTCAAAGTCTTTGAAAAAACAAACTGGAAGAGGAGGGAACATTGTCTAACTCATCATATGTGGCCGACATTACCCTAATACCAAACCCAGATGAAGCTACTATATGAAAGAAAAATCACAGACCAATTTCTCTTGTAAATATAAATGCAAATATCTTCAATGAAATACTTACAAATAAACTTCTAGCACATTAAAATAATTATACACCATGATCAAGTAGGTTTTATCCAAGGGATGCAAGGGTGTTTCAGCTCAAGAAAATAAATTTGTTTAATACATCACATAAACAAATCAAAGGGGAAAAATGACATGATCATTTCAATTGGTTCAGAAAAGGTTTTTGATAAAAGCAGCATCCCTTCTTATTAAAAAGACTCAAAATACAGGGAAAGAAGGAAACTTCATCAACATGACATAGGGTATAAAGGAAAAACCCACAGTTAAAATTTTGCAGTGGTGAGAGGCTGAAAGATTCCATCTCAGATAGGGAACAATACAAGAATGCCCTCTGCCACACTGTTATAAACACTGTGCTAGAAGTTCTAGTTAGAACACTTAGTCAAGAAAATAAAAAGCATCCAAATAGGAAAGGAAGAAGGAAATCTTTCACTATTTTCAGTCAATGTGATCCTATATTTAGAAATCCCTGAGAAAACTACAACAAAGCTACTAGAGCTAATAAACAAGTTCAGCAAAATGGTGGGATACAAAATCAACACACACAATTCAGTAATGCTTCTGTACACAGGTAATGAGCTACCTAAGTAGGTAATTAAGAAGAAAATTCCACTCACAATAGCAAATAAAAATAATCAAATATTTAGGAATCAACATAACCAAGTATGTAAAGGACCTGTACATTGAAAAGTATAATCATTGTAAAAGAAGTCAAAGAAGACCTAAACAAATGGAAAGACATTCGGTGTTCATGGATTGGAAGAGTTAATGTCATTAAGATATCAATTCTGCCCCAGTTATTTCTCATATTAGTTTTATTCCTATAGTATCCAAAGAATGTGTAAGTGACAATTTTGGTCCACATATCTGTTTCATATTCCTGGTTAAGTTATTCTCATTAACATCATTTTATCTTTTCTATTTTTGTATATTTTACCATAATTAATTTTGTACTTTTTTCTTTTATTTTCTGTACATGAATTCAATTTTTGTTTGTAATATTCTTCCCTCAATTTTCTCTGTTTTCTTATTGTTTCCAGATATTGGCACTCCTAATTTAGTTCAATTTTATGTCTATATTCTTCTATTTCCAACTGGTTATTTCTTATTATCTTTAGTTCTATAAATATCCTCCACAAGAATTTCCTCTGCTTCATTTAATTTATTTCTAAAATCGTATTTGTAAAGTCTGAGAAGTTTATTGTTTTCTCATCAATCTTTTTACACTGTACTCTTCTCCCTATATTTAGATGGTTTCTTGACCTGAGGATATTTCTAGTGGCTTCTTCATTTACATGAATAGTAACATTTCATTGTGATTTGTAAATGTGTAGATGTGTATGTTCTTAACCTAGAAACACCAAATTCTCTCTGATATAAGAATCATAACTATTCAGTCAAGAAAACTCTCATATATATATATATATATATATATATATATATATATATGCAGCAAAATGGTGGGATACAAAATCAACACACATGGTTCAGTAATGTTTCTGAAAGAAACACAGGATTAAAATGCAGCCTGAATTTTTTTTACTTGTTTGCTCAGGTGCATGCTGCACAGCTTTGAAATTTGCAATTACTCACTGAGAGCTGGTCTGGCTCAGAGGTACTTTGGCTTCTGCAGATGACCTTCCTTTCTGGGGACAGTGGCTCTCCCCACAGCACTTGTTGGCTTGGACCCTTCAGTGGCTGGCTGGTGATGGGTCTCACCTGCCCTAACACCAATGATTGTTTCCTTCTCTGCTACAAGATGAAGGGGAGCTGCTCTGCAGACATTCTCATGCTCACCCCAGTTCAGCAACCAGTATAAGCAAAGTTCAAAAATCCCAATACACTATGTAATTGTTTTATGGTTTTAGGAGCTGAGGTATTTAGAAGTTTGTCTCTAAACTGCAGTTAAAACACAACATTCCTTAGCAATATTAAAACCAAGAAATACTTCTTTTATTATCTCTGATTTTTTAAAGAAATAGTATACCCATTTTTTAATTCAGTTTTATTGAGAAATATTCACATACCATACAATCATCCATGGTGTACTATCAACTGTTCACAGTACCATCTTATAGTTGTGCATGCATCACCCAATCTATTTTTGAACATTTTCCTTACACTAGAAAGAATCAGAATCAGAATAAAAATAAAAATAAAAATAAACACCCAGATCATACCCCCTTCTTATCCTATTTTCATTTAGGTTTTGTAGCCATTTTTCTACTCATCCATCCATAAACTGGATAATGAGAGTGTGATCCACAGGGTTTTCAGAATCACACTGTCACCCATTGTTAGCTACATTATTATACAATCATCTTTAACAGTCAAGGATACTGGGTTGAAGTTTGGTAGCTTCTGGTATTTACTTCTAACTATTCCAATATATTTGTACCTAAAATTTCTATCTATATAGTGCATAAGAATGTCCATGAGAGTGACCTCTCAATTCCATTTGAAATCTCTCAGCCACTGAAGCCCCATATTGTTTAATTTCACATCCTGCTTTTGGTAAAGATGCTCTCAATTCCATGATGCTTGGTCCAGATTCATCCCTGGCAGTTATATCCTGTGGTACACCCCTGGAGGTCAGGTTCCATGTAGGGAGGAGGGCAGTGAGGTCACCCACCAAGGTGGCTTAGTTAGAGAGAGGGCCACATCTGAGCAACAAAGAGGCACTCAGGGGGAGACACTTAGGTACAATTATAAGTAGGGTTAGCCTCTCCTTGCAGCAACAAGCTTCACAGGGGTCAGCCCAAGACAGAGGGCTCCACACATCAAGCCATCAGTCCCCAATGTTTGTGAGAATATCAGCAACAATCCAGGTGAGGAAGTCCAATGCCTCTGCATCCTCCCCCAGCTTCTCAGGGGGCCCCAAATATATATTTTTATTCTCCACCCAAATTACTTTAAGATGTGTTGCTATTTCATTATAATCCATACAGAGCTACCATAGCTCACTTCCTATTCAAAGTTCCATGTAATTTTAGTGTTTGAACAAAGTGACTGTAGAAGTTATATTGTTTAGAAAATGTAGATCCTACACCAAATAACTTCTCTTCCCTTGGTCTCACATGGAAGCTGAAGTTTGAACACAGTTTCAACCTTTACTCTTTGGCCCAATTTGCTGTAGTCTTAAACAGATCTGCTTTATTCATATCTCTAATTGAAGTCTGGGCTCTGTTTCAGCTTTTTTTTAACAGCTGCTGTAAGTGCAAATGCTGATATTCATATCTGTCAAGCTCTACCTATGAGTTTCAGGTGTAATACAGATACCCAGTGTTCTAGAGACCAATCAGGTTATATATTAAGGGATCAAAATCTCAGAGTTTGGAGATAGCCATTACAATTCAGGAATAGATTTGGCTGCTGTAAGAGCTTACAATCTAGGGACCTTACAATAATCATTTCCCAGTTAGGCTGTGCTCTAAGATTTAATTCTGAGTTTACACATTGTAGTTAGTCCATATTGGTGAGGCATTATAGTGTTTTCCTTGGTTTCTGGTGTACTTCACTCAACATGCTGTCTACGGGATCCATTCACTTCACTGCATGTCTTGCAGCTTCACTCATTGTAGTTTCTCAATATTCCATTGTATGAATTCACCACAGTTCACCATTCTGTTCCTCAGTCACTGTACCCTTGGGCCACCTCCACCCACTGCAAATCATGAGCAGTACCTCCACAAACACCATGGTCCCACATACTCAGCTTCATGTGACCTCCAGGTAGGCTACACCATTCTGCCTCTTCATCAACAGTAAATAGGTACATCCCTCTCTCCATGTTTTCTCCAACATTTTTACCTCTATTTATATTTTATCCTACAATCTTATAGAGATATATTCACATGACATATAACCATCCACAGTGGACAATCAGTTGTTCACAGCATCATCACATAGTTGTACATTTATCACCACAGTCATCACTTGAACTTATTATTATGAAAAATTGTGTTTTTTGGTGAATAATGAAAAGGATAATAAAAAGAAAAATGTCATACAATACAATATAATAGTGAGGACAAAATCAATACCACTAACAAGAATCCCATATCCCTCCCTTATATTCCGCTCTCATACACATTTCACTTTGGTATATTTCTTTGTTACATTTAATGGAAGCATACTGGAATGTTACTGTTGACCAGACTCCAGTTTGCTTTGATTATGTTTTTTCCCAAACACCATCCCTTTTTTTCAACACTCTGGATGGTTGACATTCATTTGTTCTCCCACATGTGAGAACATTTCTATATGTGTACATTTATTAACAGTCATTGGCCACTCCAGTTTTTGCCAAGGTATAAATTTCCAGTCTTCATCATCTTTCTTTACCTCTGGTGTCATACATCCCCCTATCCCAACTCTTTCAGCTTTACTCACAGACATGTTTGTTCCATGTACCTACAATATTGCACTACCATCAAACAGTATTATGGTATCAGTTTCTGGATCTATACAATCATTCCTGCTGAACAATTCTGTAGTCCTTCAACATCAAATGCCTGATCTCTACCCTCTTTCTATCTCCTGGTAGCCTGTGTTATCAGCTTTTAACTCTCAAATTTGCTTATTAGAGTTATTTCACATTAGTGAGACCATACAGTATTTGTCCTTTTGTTTCTGGCTAACTTCACTCAACATAATGCCCTCAAGGTTCATCCATGTTATTATATGTTCTATGCCTTTGTTCTGTCTTACAGCTGCATAATATTCCATCACGTGTATATACCACAGTTTGTTTATCCACTCCTCTGTTGATGGACATTTGGGCTGCTTCCATCTCTTGAAAATTGTGAATAATGCTGCAATAAACATCAGTTTACAAATGTCCACTGGTATCTTAGCTTTCAATTCCTTTGAGTATATACCTAGCAATTGAGTAGCTGGGTTGTATAGCAAATCTATACTTAGCTTCCTAAGGAACCTCCACACTTTCTTCCAGAGTGATTGCAGCATTCTATGTTCTCACCAGGAATGAATAAATGTGCCTCTTTCTCCACATCCTCTCCAGCACTTTTCATTTTCTGTTTCTTGGATAATGGCTATTCTGGTAGGTGTAATAGTATCTCATTGTGGTTTTGATTTGCATTTCCCTAATAGTCAGTGAAGTTGAGCATTTTTTCATGTTTTGGGGCCATTTATATCTCCTTTTCAGAAAAGGGTCTGTCCATGTCTTTTGCCCATTTTTTAATTGGGTTGTTTGTATTTCTGTTGTTGAGTTGTAGTATTCCTTTATGTATTTGGGATATTAAACCCTTACCTGATATGTGGTTTCCATGTATTGTCTCCCATTATGTAGGCTGCATTTTTACCTTTCTGACAAAGTCCTTTGATGTGCAAAAGTGTTTGATTTTGAGGAGATTCCACTTGTCTATTTGTTCCTTGGAACAAGTAGGAAATGACTTCCTTTCACAAGATCTTTAAGATAGTGCCCTATGTTTTCTTCTAAGAGTCTTATGGTTTTAGAACTCATGTTTAGGTCTTTGATTCAATTAGAGTACATTTTCGTATAGGGTGTGATGTAGGATTCCTCTTTCATTCTTTGTGAAATGGATACTGAGTTCTCCAAAGACCATTTACTGAAGAGGCTGCTCTGTCACAGTTGATTTGACTTGACTGCCTTATTACAGATCAATTGTCCATAGACACAAGTCTATTTCTGAGCACTCAATTTGATTCCATTGGTTGGTATCTCTGTCCTTATGCCAGTACCATGCTGTTTTGAGCACTGTAGCTTTGTAACATGCTTCAAAGTCAGGTAGTGTGAGACCTCCTGCTTCATTCCTCTTTCTCAAGATATTTTTGGCTATTCAGGGCACCTTGCCCTTCCAAATAAATTCATTTATTGGTTTTTCTATTTCTGCAAAGTAAGTTGCTGGGATTTTAATTGGTATTGCATTGAATCTATAAATCAGTTTAGGTAGAGTTGACATTTTAATTATATTTAGTCTTCCGATCCATGAACATGGTAAGTTCTTCCATTTTTTAAGGTCCTGTTCAATTTCTTTTTGCAGTTTCTTGTAATTTTTTTGTATGGGTCTTTTGTGGCCCTTGTTAAATTTATTCCTAAATACTTGATACTTTTGGTTTCTATTGTAAATGGAATTTTTAAAAAATTTCTTCCTCTTGTTGCACATTACTTCTGTATAAGAACACTACAGATTTTTGCATGCTGATCTTGTAGCCTGTCACTTTGCTGTATTCATTGATTAGCTCTAATAGCTTTGCTGTAGATTCTTCTGGATTTTTACATATAGAACACTGTCATCTGGAAACAGTGAAAGTTTTACCTCTTCCTCTCCAATTTGGATGCCTTTTATTTCTTTTTCTTGCCTGATTGCTCTAGCTAGAAATTCCAGCAAAATGTTGAATAACAATGGTGACAGTGGGCATCCCTGCCTTCTTCCACATCTTAGAGGGAAAGCTTTGAGCCTCTCCCCATTGAGTGTGATGTTAACTGTGGATTTTTCATATATTGCCTTTATCATATTGAGAAAATTCCCTTCTATTCCTATCCTTTGAAGTGTTTTCATAAAGAAAGGATGTTGAATTTTGTCAAATAACTTATCTGCATTGATCAAGATGAACATGTGCTTCTTTTGCTTGATTTATTGATGGGGTGAATTATATTAACTGATTTTCTTATGCTGAACCACCCTTGCATTTCTGGCCTAAATGCCCCTTGGTCATGGTGTTTAATTATTTTAATGTGCTGCTGGATTTGTACTGCAAGTATTTTGTTCAGGATTTTTGCATCTAAATTCATTAAAGAAATTGGTCTATAATTTTCTTTGTAGTATCTTTGCCTGATTTTGGTATTAGGGTGATGTTGGCTTCATAGAATGAGTTGAGTAGTTTTCCCTCCTTTTCAGTTTTTTTGAAGAGTTTGAGCACGATTGGTATTAATTCTTTCTTGAATGCTTGGTAGAATTCACATGTGAAACCATCTGGTTCTGGACTTTTCTTTTTTGGGAGCTTTTTAATGACTGACACAATCTCTTTACTTGTGATTGGTTTGTTGAGGTCCTCTATTTCTTCTTGGTTCAATGTTGTTTTTTATGCTTTTCTGGGAAGTTGCCCATTTCATATAAGTTGTCGAGTTTATTAATGTATAGTTGCTCATAGTATCTTCTCATTGTCTCCTTTGTTTCTGTAGGGTCAGTAGTTATGTTTCCTTTCCTGTTTCTGATTGCATTTATTTGCATCTGCTCTCTCTCTCTCTTTTTTTATTAGCCTAGCTTGGTTTCCATCAAATTTTGTTGATTTTATTGAAGAACCATCTCCTGGTTTTGTTGATTCTCTCTATAGTTTTCCTGTTCTCAGTTTCCTTTCTTTCTGCTCTGATCTTTGTTATTTTTTTCCTTTTGTTTGCTTTGGGGTTTATTTGCTGTTCTTTCTTTAGTTCTTCCAAGTAGACAGTTAATTCCTCAATTTTTGCTCTCTCTTCTTTTTTAATGTAGGCATTTAAGGCAATAAATTTCCCTCTCAGCACCAACTTTGCTACATTTCAAAAGTTTTGATTTTCATTTGCCTCAAAGTATTTACCAATTTCTCTAGTAATTCATTCCTTTACCCACTGGTTTTCTAAGAGTATGTTGTTTAGTTTCCATAAATTTGTGAATTTTTCAATCTTCTGTCTGTTGTTTATTTCCAACTTCATTCTGTTATGATCTGAGATAGTGTTTTTTATAATATCAATTTTTTTTTTAATTTGTTGAGACTTGCTTTGTAACCAAACATGTGGTCTATCCTAGAAAATGTTCCACCTCTAGAACATGTATCCTGCTCTTGTGGGATGTAACATTCTAAAAATGTCAAGTCTAGTTCATTTATCATACAATTCAACATCTCCATTTCCTTGCTGATCTTCTGTCTAGATGTTCTGTTCATTGATGAGAGTGGTGTATTGAAGTCTCCAACAGTTATTGTGGAGTTATATACTTCTTTCAGTGTTCTCAGTGTTTGCCTCATGAATTTGGGGGCACTCTGGCTTGGTGCATAAATGATTATGATTATGTTTTCTTGATGAATTGACACTTTTATTAATATATAGTGTCCTTTATCTCTTGTTTTATTTTTGAAGTCTACTTTTTCTGATATTAATATAGCTACTCCTGCTTTTTTCTGGTTGTTGTTTGCATGAAATATCTTTTTCCAATCTTTCACTTTCAGACTATTTTTGTCCTTGTGTCTAAGGTGAGTTTCTTGTAGACAGCATATAGATGGGTCCTGTTTTTTAATCCATTCTGCTAGCCTGTGTGTTTTTATTGGAGAGTTTAATCCATTAACATTTAGTGTTATTACTGTAAGGGCAGTACTTTCTTCTATCATTTTGTCTTTTGGAATTTATATGTCATGTCTTATTTTTTCTTCTCTCTCCTTTTACCTTCCTGATAGTCTTCATTTCTACACTCCTCCAAACCTCTTTCTCCTGCCTTTTCCTATCAGCCTGTAGCACTCCCTTTAGTATTTCTGGTAGTGCCAGTCTCATATTCATGAACTCTCTCAGTATCTGTTCATCTGAAAATATTTTTATCTCACCCTCATTTTTGAAGGACAGTTTTACTGGATATAGAATTCTTGGTTGGCAGTTCTTCTTTTTCAGTATCTTAAATATATCATACCACTGTCTTCTTGCCTCCATGGTTCCTGTGGAGAAATCTGTGCATAGTCTTATCAAGCTTCCCTCATATGTGATGGATTGCTTTTCTCTTGCTGCTTTCAGAATTCTTTGTCATTGATGTTAGACAATCTGATCAGTAGGTGTCTTGGACTATATCTATTGGGGTTTACTCTGGGGTATCCTGTACTTCTTGAATCTCTAATTTTCTGTCTTTCATGAGAGTTGGGAAATTTTCAGTGATTATTTCTTCTATTATTCTTTCTGCCCATTTTCCCCTCTCTTCTCTCTCTGGGACACCCATAACATGTATGTTTATGCATTTCATTTTGTCACTTAGCTCCCCAAGACTCTGCTCATATTTTTCCATTCTTTTCACCACCTGTTCTTTCATGTGTGTGAATTCAGATGTCTGACCTTCCAATTCACTGATCCTTTCTTCTGCCTGTTCAAATCTACTGTTGTATCCCTCCATTGTCTTTTTCATCTCCTCCATATGCCCTTCATTCCCATAAGTTCTATCATTTGTTTTTTTCAAGTTTATGAATTCTTCCTTATGGTAATCCAGTGTCCTTTTTATTTCCTTCATGTCTTTTGCTATGTCTTCCCTCAGTTCATTGACTTGATTTTTGAATTCATTTACATTTGTTTGAACATCTCCACTTAGTTCTTCCTTCAGTTCATTGAATTGATTTAACATAATTTGCTTGTATCTCAGTATTTCCTATATCTCAGTTGAACTATTAGTTTGTTCCTTTGGATGATCCATGTTTTTGTGTTTCCTAGTATGGCTCATTATCTTAAGTTGTCTAGGCATCCGACTTTCTTGAATAGTTTATTCTGGAGCTTGTTTTCACTCTTTTACCCAGGATTTTCTTGTTGGTAGGCTTTGTTCTCTAACTTTTGGTGTTTAGTTCAGCTTATTCTAGAATTTTAACTTAGATGCTGTTTAGTTGACCTGAGTTTTTCACCTCTTGTTTTTCTGTTTCTTGCCCTGTCTCTATGTAGCCTTTTTGTGTGGTGATCACCACAGATATTGTCAACCCTAATCAGATTTTCCTAGTCCAGAGAGGCCCAGGTCTCAGGAGGAGGGTACAATTTCCTTGAAAATGAGATCATCCTGTGAGGCCTTTAGACTGTGCTTCTCCTATGCTGTCCAGCAGGTGGTGCTTGCCATCCTGCAGTCCCCCCAACCCTGTATAAGGAGGCAGGGAGCCTTTAGTTCTCCAGGTGACTCCACCCAGTCTGGGACATGGCTGACTGAAGCTAGTTAATAAATTCCAAATCCTGGGATCTGAGTTCCCAAAAGGGCTGGGACGTTATGGTGTTTGGCAGATTTTCTCTGCAACTAGTCTTATTGCCTTGGCTGTCACAGCTATCTTAGCTCTGCTCTTGCCTGGGCTCAAATTGCAAGTATTTTGGGCTTTCTGTAGTGGGCTTCTAAGAGTAATTGTTTTAGACAAAGAGAAAAAAAATAAGAAAATAAAAAGGAAGGGCCCAGTATGGACTATTTACAGTCTTTGCAGACCTACTGGGCTTTGAAATGCTAAAAGACCAGGAATCGAGGGTGATTAAGGAGCAATCAAGAAAGTAGAGAAGCTGGCTTTTCAGACAAGGGATATCCCTCCCTGTATTTGCATATGTGTCTGATTCTGTTTGAGCCCTGCCTTTCTCTGTATTATATTCACCTGACTCCAAAAAGTCTCTGTTTTTATTTTGTTTCCTATTTTTTTTGTTGTTGTTGTTTTGCTAGCCCTATCTCCTCTCTGCTGGGCTGACTGCTCCCAGATTTTCTGGTGTCTGCTCTCAGTTTATCAATGGTTGCAGTTTTTGTTCTCCCTTCTGGTTCCCAGCATGGAAAGCCCCTCCTCACTTGGGATTGTGCCTGGCAGGGAGGGGTCTGAGACCCCTGGCCATGAGAACTTACAGATTCTGCTGATCTAAGCTGTTCCACACATTCATGAGTGTTGTATGAATTTTATCCAATCCCAAATTCCTCTGTGATGTAAGGTCCATGCTGTTTCTGGCTTTCTACCAACTGCCCTGGAGGAGTAACTATAACATAGACCTCACCACTCCTACATCTTGCCCTGCCTCTCTCAGTATACCCATTTTTAAAATTAGATTTTGAGCACTTGTTTTAAGGTAAATAAGTGTTTTTCTTTTGATACATTAGAAAAAATATATCATCCACATAAACCTCTACACCTGGTATTTCTTTTAATACATCCTCTACATGAATAGTAAATAATGCTGGACTATTAATGAAACATTGAATAACCTTATTCACACTAATTATTTTCCTTGTTGAGTTTAGAGAGGTTAGAACTCTTAGTAATATCATTTTTATATTCCTCAAGTGACAATTTAATAGTAAGTTCTACATCACAATTAGTTTAATCCAAGCACAATCTTAGCAGCTATTAAAGTATAGTCTAATTTTATGGGTTTGACTTGCCTTACAAACTTATATCCTTCCACTTTAAAGGTTAAATATTACATAGGCTTTTTTGTTTGCCGTAGTTTGTATTTCCTCATAATCTACTGGATCATCATCAAAAACTTCTTTTGGGAAACAAGAAACCTCTGCCATTGAGTCATAATGCACTTTAAATATTTTGCCCCTGTGCTGGACTTGAAGTTCCATTATGAGATGAAGTATCAGAAGGAGGTAAATGTACTTTCTGCCCTAAGTGCACAATCCTATCATTTCTCCCTGACCTTTGGCACTGTGAATTACTTTGAACTCCTCTACTTTTGACTGGTCTTGTTGTTGCTCTTGACCTTCTCAGTGTCTACAGGGATTTGGAGAGCTTCCCTCTAGTTTATTAAACCATCAAGGATGATTAACATTGGATCTCAGATTATAGTGTCTCAGTTGTCTGGGAGGAACTTCTGCATGATTCTGAAGTTGATGGTTTTGGACTTCTGATCCTTCTCAGTTCTGTTTTCTTCTATTGCCTCCAAATTTCCCTTTAGTTCTAGGAATAAGGGACACTTGTGGAGATTGTAGAGGATTTGGGATGGATGAGAGGATCTGGAGCCTCCTTTATTTCAACTCCCTATTTGTTCTTGTCTTCTTCCCTTGCCTCCCTGTTGATTAGGACACTGTTGAGGCCCTGGTGGACATTGCATAGTTTGTCCAAGAATGTTAAGTCCAAGGGTTTGATATACTTCAGTGACAAATTCAGGAAAAACACTTGCTTTAGCATTGTCAGCTGGAAGTATTCTAATTGGGTTTAACAGAAACTACTGCTGCTTGCCCTGGAAGCAATGGCTGAATTATGCTACTGACTAGGGCACTGTCATCATTAATGAACATCATCCCCATAATAAAAGCCACTTAACACCATCAGAATTAGCAGTATCTTTTAACACAGTGGGCAAATGATGTAATGCTAAAGTTCCATGAACTCTTTGATAAATAGCAGTTATGGTGCTATCCCAATCCTGTGCTTCTTGGTCTGTGACATGCAATGTGGCATGTGAAACTAATAAAGCATTAACAACCCATTTTCACATAGGTCCATTGTTAATAGGCATTTTACCTTCTACTACCTATGCATTTCACCCAAGCCAGAATGCTATTGTCTGTGGGTCATAAGGTGCATCTCCTACTACCACTTGAAGATGATTCATATGCAAGGCTAATGCCCTGGGTTGAGGTTGTATAATAACCTGTGGCTGAAAGGGAGGAATCTGTGGATGAGGTGCCTCCACAGCTTGCCACTATTGAAATCTACATATTATTTCTCTCATAAGTGTTACTTCTTCTTGTATCTGTTGTTTATTTAATAGTGCTTTCAGCCATTGTTATGGGTAGTAAATGGCAGCTTAAATCATCCTATGACAGCCAATGACCAGTATACAATTGTCCATGTCTACATACTCCAGTTAAAAATGGTACATCTCCTAGTTTAGCCATTAATTGTAAGAAACATTCAGTAAGATATCTGTGGTTAAGTCAACAGGTCTGGTGCAGGTGTATAGGTTGGTTGGTGTAATGGCTGTCCATTTCCATCCTGAATATCAATTTGAATCCTATAAAACCTAAGAAAACATCAACTAATCCTTTGAATGTAATGAATGTGAGAAATATTTCAGTCATATATTACACCTCAGGAAACATCAGCTAACTCACATAGAGGAAAGACCATATAAATTTGATGATTATGGAAAAGCTTTCAGACAGAAGTCATGCCTAAGATAACATCCTAGAACACACATAAGGGAGAAACCCTATGAATGTAATGAATGTGAAAAGCTTTCAGTGAGAATTCAGCTCTACCAAAATAACAGAGGACTCACACAAGACAAAAACCCTATAATTGTAATGCATATGGAGAATATTTTAGATAGAAATCAAACCTCAGAGTTCATGAAAGAACTCACACAGAGGAGAAACCCAACAAATGTAATGAATGTGGGAAAACTTTCAGCCAGAAATCAAACCTTAGACAACATCAGAAATCCCATACAGGGGATTAAACATACACAAATGTTAATAAGGGAAAACTCTTAGCTGGAAATCATATATCATGAAACACCAGAGAACATACATGAGAAAAATATTTTTGAATAAATGAATGCTGGAAGTTTCTCTGCAAAATATCAACCTGATATGAGAATGATAATCTAATAATAACAGATAAGTTATGAAGGATAATCTTAACATTATAGGAATGCTCAAGAATGACTATAGTTTGTTAATTTTGGGGGTATGATAGGAACATGGAAGAAATTAAGTTATTTCAGATTATTTGTTTTTCTTATTTCTTTGGTTCCAGTGTGTTTATTTTCTTGGGTTAGTGTAGGAGTATGTTAAAATCAATTAAGTTATTTTACGTTATTTGTTTTACTTATTCCTTTGTTTTGGTTTTGTTTGAAATATTGTTTTACATTGTTTGATTTTTTAACTTTGGTAAATACAGTTAAGAAAACAGCCTTCTTTAAATATCAGAAAACTTACATGAGTGAGAAATTGTTTGAAACATATTTTATACAGAATGTCTTTCAGTGAGAGTATAGTCCTCATTGGACAGTAGAGAATTCACCAATAAATGAAACTCTGTAAAGATAATATGGGAAGCATTGTGTGAACTCAACCTTTAGGAAACACACTGTGGAAAAATTCTGAGAAAATAATAATGTGAATATTTTGTGCCAGGATTCATAACTCATTCATGATGAGATAAATAATCCAGTGAGAAAACCTAGAATGTAATAAGTGGATGGTAACCCTAAACCAACAACCAACTTTCTCAGTACAGCAGAAAATATGTTGAGTGTAGACCGCTTTATATATCAGAACAAGGAGACTATGAAGGTAATGGATATGGCAAATCCTTCAGTATATTGATTTACCCAGGGATATCCTAGAATTACTATTATTTGTTCACTAGTAATTATTTCCTCTTCTCCCATGTGGCACACTAAGTCTAAGTTTCCCACCCTGTCCTTTATCAAATTGGGATCATGTCACTAACCTCTAACTAGGGGAATGTAGAATCTGTGACCAGACCCATTAAAGATATCTCTCAAAATTTGCGTTCTCTTGCTCCTTGTCAGAATGGAAAGGAAATTATGAGAAGGAAATCATGTCACTCATGCATTTATGATGGGAAGTACAAGATGGAAGGAGCCAAGATCAGAGATTGACTATGGAACAGAGGTTTCTCCTCCATGTACACAGGTGGACTTAGTGTCATGAGGAAATAAACTTGTTTGTGATAAAAAAATGGCTAGAGACATAAATTATTTATGAAAGACAGGACAAGATTCTAAGTTGCATTAAGTTACACAGGTTTCCACTCTTTTTGAACAGCAGGAGGAGGTTGAAATGGATGATACAAACCTATTAAATACCAATATTGTAGATGCTGTCTTACATATACAAGGAGGTTTACATTTTTTTCTCTTTCTATCTTAAGGCTTTTATAGGAGATAAATAAAACATACTTGGATTACTGGGAATTATTTTACAATGCTATCTTAAATCAACTAATAGTCTCATTTCATGATGTAAAGCAATGATTCCCTGTCAAAGACTGTATGAGATGACCCATAAATGTGGACCTCTTCCCATAAATGTGGACCTCTGCTTTTTAACTGTCACTGCACTCTTCACCAATGGAAGTCCAAAGATGTAGTAATATATCCAATCTCTGACATATTGGCCTGCACTAGAATTACTAAATATTTCTACATACTGTCTCTACTATGGGAGTCTGCCAGTCATACAGGTGAAATTCCTCATATAGCTATGCCTCCTCTGGGTCTTATACTTGCCTTGAGACTTAGCCCTTCTGTTTTTGAGGGGAAAGCACAGCCACACAAGTGATTCATTTAACAAATCATGTCCATGGTTTGCTGTCCCATGTTGGCAAAAGTCTGGGCTATTGGGAGCCAGGTTTGTGCTCAGCATATTGGCTCTTCTGTAAAAGCTGCCTTGGAAGAGTTGAGCCCTGTTAGGTGTCTAGATGACAGCTAGAGCCCTCAGAAAAGGGAATATAACTAATAAATGCCCACAACAGGCACTGCACTTACACCCAATTGCTCTGGTAGTCACCATTATAGGTGAACCCAAGGGATGATGTTCAGAACACTTAACATGTTGCAGGCTAGAGGCTGGACCAGGGTGACAGGGGTTATCCCTTTTGGTTCCCACCATGGGGAAGCCTGGGGAGGACACTCAGGTGAGCTTAGTGAAAAATCTCTTTACTGCCTGGATTGGAAATGCTTTATTGTTTAATTGACAAATATAGACTGGTAAAGCTGTGTCCCATGTGCCCATGGGTCATCAGTCTCAGTGATCATATCCTTCCCCACCCCTGACATGTCACATATTTTAACCCTCCCCAGTGTAAACTTTCCCACATATATGGACCCAAAATGCCACCAGCCCAGGGGCTGTGAACACTAAGGGCTTGTGCCTTAGTGACACTTTTAGGATACCTCAGTAACATGACTGAGTATGTAAACTGATGACATATGAGCTGGTGGACCTCAGAACCACAAAGCCCCAGAGACATTTTGGCCAGTGAGGGAGAGCATAAGGGGTCCTTTCCTGGCAAGGAATAAGGAACCATACCTGGTAAACCAGAGCTCACAGTAATTCATAAAGGCCAAGCCCAACAGTGAGCAGACTCCAGGAACTTAACAGGGATGCTGGTGGCATTCAGGGATTTATCTCATTGAAATAAAACTGTACAAGGAATTGTAGGGGTGCTGGAAATACCAGTTCACATGGAAGAGTAAGTCATATGACACAGGGCCAGCTGTGGCCTTGGAAGCTGTTCCCCAAGTATGAAAGGAGCAGGAGAAGGAATTCTGAGGTGAGAGACCAGGAAAAAAGATGGATTCAAATCTAAGAGAAAAAGTGGATCACAGGACCCCTAGAAAGAGATAGAGGATGTACAGTCTTGCCTGAACCTTAGCCATTTGCTAGCAATCTACCTCTGACATTTATCTTTCCACATTTTAAGTTCCAATCTATTTACATCCCTCTTCCCCACTTACTGCTAAAGCCATTCCAGAGATCACCTTGAAAACTACAAACTCCTAATTTGGAGTCACAAAATCCTCAGAAAGAGGAAACCAAAATGTCCCCTCTTCCTCCAAAGATGTAGAAAAGCAGTCTCTGTCCTGGGAGAGGAAATTATCCTTGTAAATGTGATTTTTACAAACACACATTTTAGATGATATTGCTATGCCTGTGACACTACCTCCAAATCTATATTCTAGGAGTTCTGATGAAATGTCTCAGCTTCTTGTCCAGCTTAATGACACTGAAATGTACATCTGTTCTGCAAAATGGAGACTTAAGTATTTCATTCAGGAATCCATAGAAGGATGGTTGGTCCTTCAAACTTCCCACATGTAAGATAAACTGGTGACCCTCAAGTTTTCTTATTTCATTGCAGAATGTGTATGTATCTCATTTAAACTAACATAGGAAATTAAAGAAGCAAACCAGTCCCCTAGGCTATAATAGAAAGAGGAACTTATTGTAACATTTAGACCAAGCACTTGCTATTTGCAAGAAATAAATATTTCCCCTTCCCAATTGGTAAATTAATTTTTGCCATTTTATAGAGAAATCTAAGCATCCTCCAAGCTCCTTGACTCTCCTGTCCTAAAAATCTGGAAAGAGTGGACTTGACATTTCCAGGGGTCTGAGATTAAGCATCAGTAGAACCCATCTGGGACCCCTCCTTGTTCACTAGTTGAACAGTGTGGTGGGTGAAGAGGGACTCTCCTTTCTCTCTCATGGTAGGGCTTAAGGGCAGGACACCTCCCCCTCTAGCTCTTGAGCACCTGCTGAAGCAGCCACTACATTTGGGACTAGAGCTGGCTCTGACCCAGGAGCTGGTGCTGGAGGGGAAATTTCACCCACATGATTGTCATTCCATATGCCATTCCAAAGACAGAAAGTATCCCACTGTCTTTGAGAAGGTCAAGCCCAAACACCCACCCCATGAAATCATCTCAGACTGCAGTCCTCAGAGGGCTCTAAGGTTACTCTTGGCCACTGGTCCATCACCAGCCTCTGAAGGCTTCTTCCAGTGTAGCTCTACCCAATCCCCTCCTCATGTGCTCACAGTCACACACCACAAGTCCTGTTCACTCTCTGGCTATGCCTTAATGTGCTCTGGATATTCATTCAGGATAGGGGGAAGCTTGAAAATCCGGGCCAGGTCAGGGACATTCAGATTGAGCTGTGCATAGGACACCAGCACCTTGAGGTAGGGGAAGTCCAGGGGCTGAGAGATATCCTCTGATAAGTGATCC